>NC_064634.1:91647176-93000510 GCF_023864275.1 Schistocerca cancellata | reverse complement strand
TTGACATTGTCGCGCTGACCAAGCTCCAGGTGCAGACAAACAATCATATGAAGCAAAAAAGTGTAGTAACGTACTCTAAAATACCTATCTTAAGAACTCTGAGCACTTAAGTAGAAGAGATGTTTTACGTTATGGAATATGTCGTCATAGCTCTTAAAGTACGCAGTTTAGTGCCCACGTTCACCAGACAGTTTTGTTTATAAAGATGATTCCTGCCACATGCTTGAGTAAGACCTCGTTCTGTTGGACAACACGTCAATCACGGTTTAGACTGTCCTATGTAACATGACATTTGAATCATCCTGTATTTTTTGTATACCCAACGGCAATGGGGACATTTTCGTGATTTCGCCTAAAGACAGATTTTAGGCTGTACGCAGTGGAGAACAACAACCTGATCAGGTCAGAGCTGGATTGGTGGCCGTCTAGCCGAACAAAGTATTTCAGATTGAAAGAAAAAACTCTGCAACGCTCTGCTGTGGAGCTACGGCCATAAAGCGACAGCCAATCAGCGAAGAGCGAGCGAATGTGAGTTTATCAGGGCGATTTTCGCTGAGTAAGCTTAGTTCACACTTCTTGATCTAGTGTACTTGACAGAATAATCTGTTCATTAGCACGAAGAAACTATGGCCTTTAGATGCCCACGAACACAGAGCCCGACGGAACTTGTGGTACGAATCTTGTCTTTTTTTCCCTTTTTTCTTTCCTGCCCAGACTACAGGAAAGCTTTGTTCCGCTTGTTTCATAGAGCTGATAAACTTCGTAACAGGAAGTCTGCTTGTTGTGGGAGCAAAATTGAAATGTTTCTCAAACCTCCACCGGATTTCAACCAGCGACTACACAATTACCGTACAATTAAGCTGTGCTTTCAGCTATCGACAACAGTGTCACTAACAAATCTTAATAGGGATTAGGTATCGTCTCATAGCAAGCGATTTTATCACGTGTTTTTTTTATTTTTGGAACAGTCTTGCTGTTCCAGGAAACAGATTTCCGGGCAATGTGAGCTTTCCGATCCCCGAACAATGTCGTTTTACTTTTAGGTTTCTTATTTATTAACAAATAGAATAAAGTGGTATTTTTTAATAAAACATGTTTTTATTTGTGAAGGCTCGTCAGAAACTTAATTTAGACGCGAGATACCGTTTTCAAATTTAAGAAGTGTATACATCAACAATGCTGTTAAAGCTCTAGAAATCAAAGTATTTTATATCGAAAATTTTGCATTTCTGTACCGAATGTTGTCAGTACTGGCATTTCTATGTGATTAGTGATTAAAATTTGTGTTAATATTATTAAAAATGTTTAGATACATAATTAACATTTCTACTTGTTCCTAAATGCTGAATTTCAATAAAAGTAGAAAACTGCAAGTAGTCAGTGGAGGCAGCAATTACACGATCACAAGGCTTTCTTGCTAAACACTCCACTATGACAATGCTTACAATTTAAAATGTTTTAATATTCTTTGGAAATCTTAAAATATTTTAAGTTTTTTGAGACTTCAAATCCTATAGGTATTAAGGAAGACAGTCCGAAAGATGCAGTTGTTACTAATACATGCACATAAGTTTTAGTGAACTGTAGTTCCTAAATGCTGAGAGTTACTTGGAACTGCGTCGAGTCTTCATGACTTGGTGACAGATAAATTCGTGGTGAATTATGTAAACTTAGTATTGCACCCCTCCCCCCACGCCTCCATGCCTGCTGGGTCACAATGGTGATTATTTTAGGGTGAGCTGTGAGTGGACAGTAAGTAAATTTTAGATAGCAGTTAAGCTTTGAATGAGTACAGAACTGTTAATTATCACGCAGGCCAGCCGAACTGTAACATAACCAGATTTCAAACGCATGTGGGATGGAGAACTTTATGTAGGGACTTACAAAAGCACTGCATCGAATATTCATTTCCCATCACCCTTATCCTACCTAAGACGTAATTTTAGCGATTACAGAAGAGTGTGCAAGCCAAAACGATGGATGTGGTCGCTCCATAAAGTTATTTTAAATTATTAGCTCTATAATATTTTCTGAGTATGTCACAAAATATTCAGCTCCATCTTGCACGTCGCAGGCGGACGTACCGAGGCGTGGACACGCATGCTGGACGTGAACGTCCTGGGTCTCAGCGTGTGCACCAGGGAGGCCGTGCAGGACATGATCAGCAGGGGCGTCGACGATGGCTTCATCATCCACATCAACAGGTACGTTCTAAATCTGCATCTCACTCGTATCGCTGCACCGTGTAGTGTTAAGATATTCCCCTCCAGTCATTGTTCCACTCGCTAATGGAGCATGCGAAGTAATGTAGGACATAAATGATATGGGAATTGAGTCCTCCATCAGTGGGTTTGTCGCGTCGCCGTTTGTCGCGTCGCCGTTTGTCGCGTCGCCGTTTGTCGCGTCGCCGTTTGTCGCGTCGCCGTTTGTCGCGTCGCCGTTGAAAAAATGCTTACTAAAAATAATTAGCCGCTGCGATCATTTGAGGTGACAACTATTACAACGAAATTAATTTTGTGATAATAATTTATTTTGGCAGAATACCGAATAACTTACATAAAATGTGTAACCGCTCAATGGCTGCCTTCCGTATCGCGAAACAAAACATTGTGTGTACCATAAAGTACGTCCTTCATCCTCAGCCGTACAATCGCGTCTCTTTTCGATCCTTTATTTTCATAGACATCTTTTAAATAAAGGTGCTTTTTTAAATGATTGCTGCATATTAGTTGTTTCAAGCACATTAACTGTATCTTTTATACTAATTATGTTCATAAAATACAAATAATTTTTGGTTCACCATTAACAATATTGTTCACTTTTTACAACCGATAAAAAATGTCAATATTTGTGACGTACCGCCATAGGTTCTTCAAATCTAAAACATGCAGAAATAGCATAGATACACAAACCCTGTAACACATTACATTTTTACTGTGTGGTTTTTGAAAGTGTGTAACGCTGACGAACATAAGTTCACTTTTTAGTATTTGTTCATAACGGCCGCTCACACAGATGCAGATATGTCTGCGAGAAAAACGGCAACAGAAAATATACCGCAAACAGCGACAACAATGCTTAAGAACATGTTATAACGTACAATAAATGAGATAGTATGAAAGTATCCACAGAAAACATTCAAAATACAAACGATAAAAATGTAGTAATGTGTTAGTGTTTGTATAACTATGCTATTTCTAGTTTGGGGATTGAAGTACTCGTAAGCCGGCCGCGGTCGCCAAGCGGTTCTAGGCGCTTCAGTCCGGCACAGCGCGACTGCTATGGTCGCAGGTTCGAATCCTGCCTCGGGCATGGATGTGTGTGATGTGCTTAGGTTTAGGTAGTTCTAAGTTCTACGGGACAGATGACCTCAGCTGTTAAGTCCCATAGTGCTCAGAGCCATTTGGACCAACTCGTAAGTAAACAAGTAAGTTGTTTGCGTCAAGGCGGACTAAAAATTCCAATATTAATTTTCTTTGCAAACACGGACCAGATGGAAGAGTTCCAAGATAAAGTTACTAATGAAGCTCAGTTAGAGCACAGTGCTGTCTTGTACTGTAGCGGAAAACTAAATCTCGATGCATTTTTATTTTTTATTTCGTCTTCACAGAATGGTGTGGTTCTTATCAGTCTTTTGACAAGTTTGATGCGACTCGCCACTACATCCTATCTTGCACTAACCTCTATATCTCAGAGTAGCACTTGAAGCCAACTCACTCAGTTATCTGTTGCACTTTTGCGTGCGACGGGAGTCCTCTCACCCTGTCAAGTGCACACAACTACTTTCGCCAAACTCTGTCCTACCTGGTGTTTGCGTCACCTTTACAACCTGCCCACTGATCCGCTTTGACTTGCTGTCTGAAACTGCCAGCTCAGCCAAACGTGATTGTCAAGAAAAATAACGACTAGAAGTACTTCATGTATTGGCAATAACTATCGGATAATATTTAATAAAAACAAAGGAATACGCTATTTTCAAATTAATTCGATCTACCTATCACTCTATGTAATTTGCATGTCAGATACCAATAATGTGCAAGTCGATGAATCAGTTTCGCCGTCTTTCAACATCTTCATTTTTTATCCGATCAGCCCATTATTTTCAGCATCCTAGTGTAAAGGGCATAACAAGCGCACGGATCCTCTCCTTTTCCAGTTTTCCCATTGTGCCTCATGCGCTTCCATATGATGCTTTCTCAGACGTACATTCTCAAATTTGTTCATCATATTAGGACCTATGTTAGATACAAATCTCCTGTTCGCGAGGAATGTCCTCTATGCCTGTGATAGTCTTGCTTCTTGAAGCCTCCTTCCTTCGTTAAGTGTTGAATTTTGCTTCTAAATTAGAAGTCCTTAATTTGGTCCTCTGATTTTGCCCTAAAGTTAATTGCTAATATCATTTCTGATAGTCCTCAATACTTCAGGATTCATCTGGTACACTCTCGATCCATTTTATCAGATAGACTGTGCGTTCCATTCCCCTGTACTGTAATTCTTCCTCTTTCATTGATGATAGCATCGTTATCGATGATTCTGATAGTTACCATTTCAGCATGAAGTTCAGTCTCACTTATAAATCTACTTATTACTACTGTCCTTCCTTCTTAAACATATTACACCATAGGAGAGAACTGTAGCATTCTTGCCTAAGGTATTTATATTCAAACACTTCGCCCTTGATCTCATTCTTATTTTTACCTCTTGGTCCTTGCACTTAGTGTGCATTACTGTCAGCCCTTATGATGTACAAATAAACGTTTTTATGAAACTTTGACACCATTCAAGTTTTTGTATTATAGAACGCTTTTCCAAACGAACCACAACAAAGCGTCTTGATATTTTAAGCCTTGCTTCTCTTACACAGCATAAAGTCAGAACTGCCACTCTCGTGCCCTTACTGTCATGAATCCAAACTGGAAGCCATCCAGTCATCGGTTATTATCTTCTCAGCAACTAAAATGTATGAACTGTCAAGCTGACGGTGTAATTCTGGACACATTTATCTGTTCTTCCTATCTTCGTGCTTGTGTGGGTGGTAAGTCAGGTGGTATGTATCTAGTTACATTGAATTTCCAAACCAATATGAATAACTGTTCCTCACTTTCCACCAACTGCCCTATTTGGTAGCAAGTTTTCCAAACTGTCAAACTCATCACTCTAATACTAAACTTGATTTCTCAAATTGACACGCGTTTCTTATTTCCTGTCTCCAGGAAAGTCTCCCATCCTCGTACATATTCCAAACGTACCAATTCGATTTAGTCACTCTCGTTTGCTTTTAACAGTCGCCTTTCCCTTGCAGTCTCCGTGTTGACGCCCTCACGTTAAAGTTCACTAAAGGCTGTTTTGACTCTGGTATGCTGAATCGGTCGTTCAGATGATCATTTGTTTCTGGTTTGCTTCACGATATTTCCTCCAACTATGCAACTTCAGATTCACTGCACTTCGTAGAGTTTTCATTCCTGAGTGACTGATTTGTACTCCTTTTTTTCGTTGATCTGTTGAAATATTTGCCTCCTTTGTACCTTGGTTTGTCTAACCTCTGTGATTGCTTTCTTGAGGGTGTAAAGTTCTCTCGAACTGCCTATTGTGGTATTCATTATCGTTTCAACAGCCTCAAAACCTAAAACTGATATTCAATACTTCAGTATCAAACTTCTTTCGACATTCTTTCTGGTGATTCTGTTGACCACGATTTACTTAGGGGCTTCTTTTTTGTTCTTCTTCACTTGATCTGAAGTCAACTGCTTTTTCCCCTGTTTATAGCGGAGGTTGATCAGGACATCAACGCAATAGTCTAAGAAGTCTAATCATTCATTCACATTTTCGCAAAAACTGTTAAGTTTCACAGAACAAATCTTGAAGAATCACTTTCTGATGTAAAGGATTTATTGCATTTTGGTTTAGTAATAGCGATAGGCAACGTTATAGAGGAAAGCGTGGTGGAAACAGGTCTACTTTCCCAATATACAACTTCAGATTTGTTTCACTCGTTTGTAAAGACACTTCAGGAGCCAGCTAGGTGTCAGTTGTTCCATATTTATGACGTTATTCAGCAACTTGATTTCTCTGCACCGATTCGAAAGAAATGAACGGTGGAAAAGCAGCTGAAATGTGTTACGTTCCACTTAAAATGATTGAAAATAACAGCAGGTGTAATAGCCAGCCAGGTGCAATAAATGGTTTTTAAATAACCTTCACCATGATTTTGACTGATTTAAATCAGTCTTCCTCAGAAGGACAAAGTATTCAACCATTTTCAACTTGACGTCCGGATATGTAGAAACTGCCTTACACACCTTGTCAGGCAGGAACTTCAACATTTTGAACATGGCTGCACTAAAACAACGGTTACAGAACAGCAGGTATAATGGAAAGGCAACGAGTTCGAATAGGTGGTGGTTTCTGCCTGCCACGGTATCTAAGGCTGTTTCCAAATACGATATGGGCATTAAGTTGAAAATACTAAAACAAAGTGTGTCCTCCTGAGGAAGACGGGTTTAAATCGGTCGAAACCATGCTAAGCGTTATTTGAAAAAGACCATTTATTGCAACTGGTTGATAGTCTATTACACCTGCTGTTCTGTAACCGAAGTTGTAGTGCAGCCATGTTCAAAAGACTGAAAATGAGGTGCCTCCATTGAAATACGCCAGGACTCCAGACTAGAAAGGAGTCTCAGAGAGAAAAGCTTTTATTTCCCAAACATGTTTGATGAATAGTTTATCGACCTCTGAGGCATAACATATATATAATTTGTCTTCCTTAAACCAAATCTGGGAAAATCAGCCTTTTCTGATGAAAATTTAAGAATTGTTTTATAGTCCGAAGTGAAATTTTGTTTCAATGTTTTGAGTAGCCTGCTCATGTGTAAATACCTTTCAAATCTTTCCTATCATTCTTTGTACTTCGCTGTATTTCAATACTGTTGGTAAAGTTTCTTACTTCAAATTTTTGGCATCACAGTTTTACACTATAAATGTTCCAGCTGAATTTTCTCTCGGTGCTTGGAAAACACAACGTTAAATAGTGTTAAATTAATATTGATAGAAATGTTACGTTATTTGCTGTTTCCATAACCCATGTCACTGTATACAATGGTTTCACGATGCCCAAGTGTTTTGTACATATCGGTTAAATATTGAAAGGGGCCTCATCGTCCCTTTTGATTTCAGTGGAATATATGTAACTGAATTAAAAGCCTGTACGTGTGCTGCTGAAAATGTGATGCAGACTTATTTGTTTCCAGTCTTTGGGGACATACACCGCCAGCTAACAGCGACACCGCGATGTACGCCGCTACCAAGCATGCAGTGCGGGTTCTCCTGGAAGGCCTCAGGAAGGACCTCGTCGCCAGGAAGAGCAACATCCGTGTTGGGGTGAGCTGAGTTCGTCATAGAACATAGTGTACTACACTCCACAAATAACGATTACAGTCGTGAAACTGAGCGCCAAAGTGATACCTTTGATGCTGCGCTGATCCAGCATCAAAGCTCTAATGGATGTCACTGCATGTAGTGCATCCTTCTGTCAGCATGGCGGTCGAACATCATACTGATAAGAATCAGATGTGTATTGCACGAAACACGAACTGTTACGGTTGTTAAGAAATTGAGATAATGTTGGGGATACAGGGGATGGTACCTTGTGGACCCCTCGTAGGCACATCTCCCTTAATCATTACCAGGTTGTTTATCGCTGAATGTTTTCAAAGCTTAGATAACACACAAAGGGTTTGGTCCTTGAAATCTAGTATTGCAGGATAATGGATCAGGTTATGATCGTGGAGGGGGCCGTAATCAGCTATTGTTAGTTGCACAAAACAAACTAACTTTATTTTCCTAAGAACCACTTAATTACACTTAGCCTTAAAAGGATCAAATTAAAACAATACGGCTGAAGGCCTAGTTAAGAAAACTTACAATACCTCCTAGGCTGAAGGCTCAAAACCACACTAAAAACAAGAATGGCTGAAGGCCTGAACACAAGTTACAAAAATTACTTTAAAGAATAAAGGCGGCTGAAGGCCTTACTTAAAAAAAAATCACGTAAATACTCAGATGAAGGCCACAAAGACATTGAACAACTCAGGGCTTAGGGCCTGGATAAAAAGAATTTCAGGTAGAAAAAAATTTCAAAATTTTGTTTTTAAACAAATCAATCTTCAAATTTTAAGTCGGCTGAAGGCCTTATTTTAAAATTAAAACAAACTAAATTAATAGACGGCTGAAGGCCTCGCACAGTACATCAGACTAAAATGAAAATCACAATCTAAAACCAACAGAACAGTGGTGCTCAGAAGTGTCCAAAGGGTCGCCCTGAGGAGGTAGCTCTAATGTAAGGTCAGGTGAGGTGAGACAGCCAGCCAAGAGTAACGTTAAATAATCGGATGGCAGCCCGACCCAGGGACGGCTGAAGAACCGACCAACAACCTAATCAATTCCCTTCCGCCCGACCAACGGCACGATAATGGAGAGTATCAGCCGAGGACGAAGATCCAGCTGCACTACGTCTTCAAAATCGTCATCTAAAAACAGCCAAGGCCCAATAACCACTCTTAACGAAAAAAATATGAAACAAGTAAAAGGCTGTCGAACTACACGCCGTGCCAGGCACCATCAATACGGCGAGGAAAAGACACTGCCGGAAAACTACGCTAACGACCGGGCCAGGTAACTGGGGCGTTAACGGCCACAATGCAGAAAATACCGTTGGTGCACTTCACTGATAAGTAACAACAAATTTAATAGTTGGACCATACAGGAAGAAGACTCCAACACACCATACATTGCCGCTAGCGGGGATGGCCCAGGAAGCAACAAAGGTGATGAATGAAGAGATGTCACAGCAGTTCAGGTTTCATAACAGGTTAACTGATCACTCAGCTTCAGTGTCCAGGTTCGGTGGGCAACGAACTTTGTAGCTCTCGCAGCTAGCGCCTTACAATCAGAATGCACGTGCACGCCTCCAGTGGTTCCGGCCTGACCTCGCGTTGTGCAGGCTTCCTCGCTGCTCTGTCCCATCCGACCGACTGCCACACACACACACACACACACACACACACACACACACACACACACACACACACACACACACACACACCACCACCACCACCACCACCACACGGAAATAGAGCGGTCACACCAAAGATAGTACAGCAGTACTAGTATCGATAAGCGCTGCTGCTGCTGCTGCCACTGGCGGAGGCAAGTCAGCAACTCTTTATGGTAGTAACTCAGGGGTAAATAAGGCGCCAGTCGATTGCAACAAACTGCCAAAGAACCAAGGGCATCAGCGCAAGCCCGCCATGACTCTGTCCTAGGTAGACAGTATGAGTTGGCACTGTGGAACAGATAGTGAAAGTGGTGAAGCATCAGGAAAATAATGGAGCGCACACCATACCAATTAATGAAGAATGACTGAGTACTCCACTGTTCCGGTATCTGTAGAATGGTCTTAGGAGCTACCTGTGGAAGATCGTTGCGGTCCACTAAAGTACTGTATGGTTGCGCATGGGGAATGGTACATTTTCTGATGCCCACCCTGCTGGGATGTAGATGTGTTCATACCATCTGCTTCGTCTACTGGAACCCACAAAGTTCGCCGCTCAGTTCAGTATGGAACATTGGCCAGTGCCCGTGTGTACTGAGGCAGCAGAAGAGCTCTGAAGTATGCGGGGCATTGTCGGCCGTCCAGCGTGTTATGCGCCATGGAAGACACACATTTCCATGTTTCAGACACTGGGGTCACCAAAACGACCATGTTTAACAATGTTCCTGGCAGCATTACATGTTTCCGCCACTCACCATCTGAGGGTATGCCCAGAATTGTTAAACATACGAGGGTTGCCCAAAAAGTAATGCACCACATTTTCTTCAACAATTCTTTATTGAATATAATGGGAATTACACAAACGAAAGCATATTTTTTCTAAACATCCTATTTTTCCAGGTAATCCCCATCTCGTTCTATGGCCTTCCTCCAGCGCGAAACAAGGGGCGTATGCCCTGTCGGTACCAATCCTTGTCCTGGTGGCGGAACCAGTGTTCCAGTGTGTGAACCACCACCTAATCCTCCTCAATGTCCTCCACGAATGGCATCCTTTAATGGCTCAAACAAGTGGAAGTCCAAGGGGGCTAGGTCAGGTAAGACAGTCGTGGATGGTCTCCCCGACGCTCCGTAGACTTTGTGCAAGTGAATATTCCCAACAGTTTATTCCTCTGCAGTAAGAAATTCAATGACGGCACGTTGCTTGTAGGTACATCACTTAGAGATGTCATTTTGAAACTGTTCTGCAGATCCGCTATCTGTCTGAACTGACTGAAAGTTTGCGCGCTCACTCAGACTTCAGATAATACATACGTAACATTTTGCACTCGTAACATAGTTTTCGGCTGAGAGAAAAATGCGGTGCTCTACTTTGTGGGCAACCCTCGTAATAGGTTTGGTGTCCCAAGTGACGGGAGGCATAATGTTGCCTCGCGAGCTGACCTTCAAATATGTGAACACGGTACACACATTGGTCAACATTGTGACATTCCACACCTTCCCCATGGGCGTCGCTACAGGGGGCGCATTCAGCCCTGACTTCGTTTTTACAGATCACAGCGACCGCATAGAACTGAGCGTGTGGACCAGTTCTTGCAACGAGAGGGTATCACACGAATGAACTTACTTGCCAGTCTTCCGACTTAAACCCTATCGAGGAAGTGTGGGATGCGTTGGGAGACGTATTGCAGAACGTCTACGTGCAAAATGACAGTGACACAGTGCCGGTGAAGGAATGGAACCCCTACGGCAAGAACCGCTTGCCGATCTTATAGCCAGTATGGGAGCACGTAGCAGAGCAGGCATTGAAATATCCGTGATCATCACACTGTTGCGAATAATGTCCCGCCCTTTGTAACGTCTGGCAACGGCTTTACCGCAGTGGATACACCTGTTCCCATCAGATCACCGAGAAGACGGTTTGCATCAACTTTTGGCGATATAAAGCGTTCCTTCCGCCATCCTTACATCTCGGTCCCGTTGTTCTCCCATTCGTGGAAACAACTAAGTTTCTAGGGCTCACACTGGACAGGAAACTTTGTTGGTCTCCGCACGTCTCTTATTTGGCTGCCCGTTGTACACGTTCCCTTAATGTCCTCAGTTCTTAGTGGTTCATCTTGGGGAGCGGATCGCACTGTCCTGCTTCGCTTGTATCGGTCCATAGTCCGATCAAAGCTGGATTATGGGAGTTACGTCTTGCGACCGGAGCGTTCTACACTAGTCACGTCGAGTCTTTATGCTGAAGCTGCCGAATTACCATTGACCTACCGGCGCGACGTACTGCTTTGTCGGTATGCCTGCCGGCTGTTGTCAATGCCCGACCACCCCTCTTATCAGTCCTCCTTCGCCGATTCTCTCGACCGTCAGTATGGGTTGTGTGTGTCTGCCCTGCTGCCCCCTGTAGTCAGCTTTCGTCGCCTGCTTCGACAATTGGATTTTGCCCTCCCTCCCACCTTCAGAGAGGGTGAGAGCCCGACACCACCTTGGCTCCAGGCTCCGGTTCATATTTATCTCGACCTCAGCTCGCTCCCGGAGGAGGGTACTCCGGCTGCAGTGTATTGCTCACGGTTTGTCGAACTTCGTGCGCGACTTGCCGGTCACACCTTTATTTGCACTGATGGCTCCAAAACTGACGATGGTGTCGGCTGTGCCTTTGTCGTCGGGTCCAGCACCTTTAAATACTGGCTCCTCAACCAGTGTTCCAGCTTTACGGCCGAGCTTTTTGCTCTCCATCAGGCCGTTCAGTATGCCCGCCGCCACCGCCATTCATCGTATGTACTCTGCTCTGATTCACTCGGTGCTCTTCAGAGCCTTGGAGCTCCGTATCCGGTCCATCCCTTGGTGCAAAGGACCCAGCAGTCCCTCCATTCGGGTGCTGACGATGGCTCTCCTGTCAGCTTTCTGTGGGTTCCCGGCCATGTAGGAGTGCCTGGGAATGAGGCTGCTGATGCTGCAGCCAAGGCTGCAGTCCTCCTGCCTCGGCCAGCCTCCCATTGTGTCCCGTCAACTGACGTTAGTGGGGTTGTTTGTAACAGGCTTGTGTCCTTGTGGTGGGGTACTTGGTCATCACTTCAAGGAAACAAGCTCCGGGCAGTCAAACCGTTCCCAACAGTTTGGACAACCTCCTCCCGACCATCTCGGCGAGAAGAGGTCCTTCTGACCAGGTTGCGGATTGGGCATTGCCAGTTTAGCCACCGCTACCTGCTCTCCGGTGACCCAGCCCCGTAGTGCCCTTGTGGTCATGCATTAACAGTGCGCCATGTTTTACTGTCGTGTCCCCGTTTTAGTCAATCTCGTGTTGTCCTGTCTCTGCCATCTACTTTACAGGATATTTTAGCTGATGACGCTCGAGCAGCTGCTCGTGTACTTCGTTTCATTACTTTGACTGGCATGTCCAAAGACATCTTTCACTTATTTTTTCTGCATCCTTGTAAGAACTTTCTGGTGTCCCCCCCCCCCCTCCCATTGAGTTTTACTAGATTCTATGTGCTCTAACAATTGTGACTGGGCGCTAATGACCTCAGTAGTTCAGCGCCCTTAAACCCCAAACAAAAAAAAAAACAAAAAAAATATCAGATCACCGAAGTTAAGCGCTGTCGGCTGTGGCCGGCACTTGGATGGGTCACCATCCAGGCCGCCATGCGCTGTTGCCGTTTATCGGGGTGCATTCAGCCTCGCGATGCCAATTGAGGAGCTACTCGACCGAATAGTAGCGGCTCAGGTCAAAGAAAACCACAATGACTGGGAGAGCGGTGTGCTGACCACATGCCCCTCCTATCCGCATTCTCACTGAGGATGACACGGCGGTCGAATGGTCCCAATGGGCCACTTACGGCCTGAAGATGGAGTGCTTTGTAACGTCTAGAGGACCATCGGACTTAATTGCAATTATTGTTTTTGAATGTGTAATTTGTTTCTCATTTGTTACCTTCTGTGTTGTACCATAAGGATTCTTCTTGTGTGTGGTCACAGTTTTATCGAGACGTTACGTGGCAGTCACACTGCATACGAAAATTCCTTCCGTCCTTCAATTCTATACAGCAGTGTTACTTCCATTTAAAATGGAGAAAAGTTAGCTGTAAAAGGTTCGCCTATTGTGGTGACTCAGGATGTACAGGGTTATTACAAATGATTGAAGCGATTTCACAGCTGTACAATAACTTTATTATTTGAGATATTTTCACAATGCTTTGCACACACATACAAAAACTCAAAAAGTTTTTTAGGCATTCACAAATGTTCGATATGTGCCTCTTTAGTGATTCGGCAGACATCAACCCGATAATCAAGTTCCTCCCACACTCGGCGCAGCATGTCCCCATCAATGAGTTCGAAAGCATCGTTGATGCGAGCTCGCAGTTCTGGCACGTTTCTTCGTAGAGGAGGTTTAAACACTGAATCTTTCACATAACCCCACAGAAAAAAATCGTATGCGTTTAAGTCGGGAGAGCGTGGAAGCCATGACATGAATTGCTGATCATGATCTCCACCACGACCGATCCATCGGTTTTCCAATCTCCTGTTTAAGAAATGCCGAACATCATGATGGAAGTGCGGTGGAGCACCATCCTGTTGAAAGATGAAGTCAGCGCTGTCGGTCTCCAGTTGTGGCATGAGCCAATTTTCCAGCATGTCCAGATACGTGTCCTGTAACGTTTTTTTCGCAGATGAAAAAGGGGCCGTAAACTTTAAACCGGGAGATTGCACAAAACACGTTAACTTTTGGTGAATTGCGAATTTGCTGCACGAATGCGTAAGGATTCTATACCGCACAGATTCGCACATTGTGTCTGTTCACTTCACCATTAAGAAAAAATGTTGCTTCATCACTGAAAACAAGTTTCGCACTGAACGCATCCTCTTCCATGAGCTGTTGCAACCGCGCCGAAAATTCAAAGCGTTTGACTTTGTCATCGGATATCAGGGCTTGTAGCAATTGTAAACGGTAAGGCTTCTGCTTTAGCCTTTTCCGTAAGATTTTCCAAACCGTCGGCTGTGGTACGCTTAGCTCCCTGCTTGCTTTATTCGTCGACTTCCGCGGGCTACGCGTGAAACTTGCCCGCACGAGTTCAACCGTTTCTTCGCTCACTGCAGGCCGACCCGTTGATTTCCCCTTACAGAGGCATCCAGAAGCTTTAAACTGCGCATACCATCGCCGAATGGAGTTAGCAGTTGGTGTTGGTGTTGTTGTTGTTGTTGTTGTTGTTGTTGTTGTCTTCAGTCCTGAGACTGGTTTGATGCAGCTCTCCATGCAACTCTATCCTGTGCAAGCTTCTTCATCTCCCAGTACCTACTACAACCTACATCCTTCTGAATCTGCTTAGTGTATTCATCTCTTGGTCTCCCCCTGCGATTTTTACCCTCCACGCTGCCTTCCAATACTAAATTGGTGATCCCTTGATGCCTCAGAACATGTCCTACCAACCGATCCCTTCTTCTGGTCAAGTTGTGCCACAAACTTCTCTTCTCCCCAATCCTATTCAATACTTCCTCATTAGTTATGTGATCTACCCACCTAATCTTCAGCATTCTTCTGTAGCATCACATTTCAAAAGCTTCTAGGTATCAGATTATATAATGGTAAGACAGAGATTTAGGAACCAGGTTTTAAATTGTAAGACATTTCCAGGGGCAGATGTGGCCTCTGACCACAATCTATTGGTTATGACCTGTAGATTAAAACTGAAGAAACTGCGAAAAGGTGGGAATTTAAGGAGATGGGACCTGGATAAACTGAAAGAACCAGAGGTTGTACAGAGTTTCAGGGAGTGCATAAGGGAACAATTGACAGGAATGGGGGAAAGAAATACAGTAGCAGAAGAATGGGTAGCTTTGAGGGATGAAGTAGTGAAGGCAGCAGAGGATCAAGTAGCAGTTGGTGGATCTTTGTTTAATTTCGTCCTGAAGTGTCGTTACACTGTTATGACTGACCTTCGACCATAAATATAATAGACTGGCCCTGACGTCATTTTCGTGGCTCCAACATCTCTGGGCTAAAGTCACGTGAATGTTGGCAAAACATGGTTGTTTCGTGTTGCGCTTATGGCTGTACTCAGCGTTTTGTCGGGGAAATGGCTTTACATTTCACGTGTAAGTGTTTCTATGATAGTGCAGATGCGTTTATTGAAATCTGCTGAAGTGACTCTTATGTTTTTTACGCTTGAAATAGAGTATCACGTAAATTAAAGTGTTGAAAGCGATGCCTGTAAAGTCAGACTCATTTTACATTTTGGAAAGTATCTGTGATAATTCGGTTACAGAAGTAAGTATAATCGTTTCTCGTTCCTAGTCACAGGTCCCGTGAGGATGAAAACCGAAGGCAGCTTTGGATACAGGCCCTGAAACGGAAAAACTTTAAGCCGTTTGCACATACGCGCTTTTGCTCGAAGCACTTCGCGGAGAAGTGTTTTGATAGATTAGTTATTATGTACAATGTATATCTATAATTTGTATTTACAGTGTCTGTCATTTTTAAACCTACGCTCCAAAATTATTTTCTGAAACTGCAAAGTCTCATCTTTTATGTAAAATATCATTTTTTTTAACTTATAGTTTAAACTTTTGTAAAAATAGTGGGAACTGAACCTTTGAAGTGCACCTAAAATTGATACTCTAAAATGGACCTGCTCCTAAAGTAAACAATTTTGACACCTATAGTTGACATAATTCCCATAGTCAATTTCTTTCATAAGTGACTAGAGCTCGAAACATTGCGAATACAATGTTTAAAGTTTTGACACGAGCCCACTCTTACTGTTTAAAAGAATTTTAACGACGTTTATAGTAATTTCGTCCCGCTGCCCACCAGAGTGGCGTTCGATGTATTTGTTAGATTTTATAAATGGTACTTTGAACAAATCCAGGTCAAATGTAGTTCTGGCATAAATTTTCAAAAATAAAAAAATAGTTTTTGTTGGAAGCGTTTGGCTGTCAATTGAGAAATGTGGGGAAATTCCGATACAAACATAGGATCGCAGACCGCTGATTTGAAATCCCGCCACGTTTTGCCAACAGTCACGTGGTTTATGTTGGAGCCACACCAGCTCCATAGCTTCTGCACAGCAAGGCCAGTCTACTAGTATCTATGGTCGAAGTGACTGACTGTGAGTGCATTCAAGCACGACATACGCTTTCTCGGCTCCTGTCGTCATTTTGGCTCACTGCGCTCTCGAGCGCTCTGGCGGCAGAAACCTGAAGTGCGGCTTCAGCCGAACAAAACTTTTGAGTTTTTCTACGTATCTGTAGTGTGTCGTGACCATATGTCAATGACTGGAGCTACAGTGAATTTATGAAATCGCTTCAATCATTTGTAATAGCCCTGTAGAATGTGCTGCGAAACTCGCGGTTTATTCCAAAGAAACTCGCACATCTAGTTTCTATTCTTCGTCATGTCTTGGATTTACTTTAATGCTCTTAGTAATTCACGTAGTTAATTATGGAGTGAAAGCACATTAAGTTAGAGAAGAACGACAAATCAATTATTCTTCCGGACTTAATTTTACTTCAGTAATCTTTTTTCTTGTGAATTATGATTATGGAGATATATACAAACACTCATTTACACTGATATTGCTTTCTGTGCAGGAAATATCCCCAGGAATGGTGAAGACGGAGATCCTCACTAATACCACCAACTGGACGGAAGACTTGTATAACCAGCTGAATTACATGGAAGCAGAAGACGTTGCAGAAGCTGCGATCTACATGCTGTCCCAGCACCCACGCGTGCAGGTAAGCCACTCCTGTATCTCTTATCAGCTCTGCTCCGCGAGCCATTGTACGATGCTTTGCGGTTGGTACCTCTTACGCTAATAACGGTTTCCTTTCTCATTACGTTTGCGAAGTAAGTGTGGCTGTGGCGGCAGTAGTGACTTCATATGCATCTGTACACACCCTGGTATGTCAAATTTTATCCTTAAGCTGTATAAGATGGTGCCAGCAGAAAGGGGGCAACATTATCCTACAATACAGATTTACCCCTTCATAAAAGACGTTTCAATTTCAAAGAAAAACTTTAAAAAATCGTTTTTTAACCGGCAGTGAAATCTTGTATATACTAATATCCAAGATATATCTACATAAATACTTAGCTATCCGCCAAGCGGTGTGTGGCGGAGGGCACAATTCGCGCCAAAGTCATATTCCCCCCTCCTCTCTGTTCCAGGCGCGGATTGCGCGATGGAAAAATTACTGTCTGTACGCCTCAGCACGAGCTCTAATTTCCCTTGTCTTTGAATGGTGATCATTGCGCGATTTGAAAGTTGGTGGTAATAATATATGCTCTACATCCTCGCTGAAGATCAGATTTCGGAATTTAGTGAGCAGCCCCTTCCGTTTAGCGGACCGTCTGTCTGCAAGTGTGTACCACTTCAAACTTTCTATGAAATTTGTAACGCTCTCGTGATGGCTAATTGTACAAGTCACGAATCTTGCCGCTCTTCTTTGGACCTCCACAATCTCTTGAATCAGATCCAACTGGTAAGGGTCCTACACAGACGAACAATACTCTTAGACTGGACGAACTAACGTATTGTAAGCTATTTCCTTCCTTGAAAGACTGCATCGCTTCAGGATTCTACCAGTAAACCGCAATCTAGAGTTCGCCTTGCCCGTTACTTGTGTAATCTGATCCATTTGAGGTCATTTCGAATAGTCACACCCAGATACTTGACGCATGTTACAGCTTCCAAAGACCGGGCATTTATTTCGTACTCGTACATTAATGGGATTTTCACTTTGGTATACGCAGTAGGTTACACTTACTAATATTGAGAGATAACTGCCAGTCATTACACCAAGCATTTATCTTTTGCAAATCATCATTGATTTGTTCACAACTTTCGGGTGATACTACTTTCCTGTAGACTACAGCATCATCGGCAAACAGTCCATTGCCGCTGTCAGTACCATCAACCAGATAGTTTATGTACATCGTAAAAAGCAGCGGACCTATTACACTGCCCTGGACACACCTAAAGTTACGCTTGTTTCGGTCACCCCGTCAGGACAACATACTGCTCCCTGTATCTTAGAAAACTTTCTAACCAACCGCATATATCATCGGATAGACCGTAAGTGCGCTTCTTGGAGCGAGCGACAGTGTGGAACTGAGTCGAACGCCTTTCGAAAGTCCAGAAATATTGCATCAACCTGGGAGCCGGTATCTAGAGCCTGTTGTGTATCATGCACAAAGAGGGCCAGCTGTGTCTTGCATGACCGCTGTTTCCTAAAACCGTGCTGGTTTCTGCAGATGAGCATCTCAGAATGTAGGAAGGTCATTATGTCTGAACACAAAAATGTTCCATGATTCTACAACAACTCGATGTCGGTGAAATTGGCCGGTAATTATGTGCATCCGATTTTCTACCCTTTTTATAGATTGTTATGACCTGGGCCTTCTTCCAGTCCCGTTGAACTTCCCGCTGTTCCAATTACATTACACATGTTGGGTGTAACTCGGCATGTCACATCTGTGACAACAGTACTTGCGAATCTGAACTTAATACAATCCATAAGACATTTCTCGATATAGTGATACCATCTACATGATAAACAATGGTAGATATAGATAGTTTGGAGTGCATCGTCATTGGAATAACACAGACGTTGCAGTATCTTCCTTACCTGCCGATATCGGGTCTAGCGGTTCTAGGCACTCAGTCCGGAACCGCGCGACTGCTACGGTCGCAGGTTCGAATCCTGCCTTGGGCATGGATGTGTGTGGTGTCCTTAGGTTAGATAGGTTTAAGTAGTTCTAAGTTCTAGGGGACTGATGACCACAGATGTTAAGTCCCGTAGTGCTCAGAGCCATTTGAACTATTTTGCCGATATCGGGCATGCGGCTTTAAAGCACAACGTCAGATCTATACAGGAACACACATAATGGATGTGCGAGTACAGATTGTGGACCTATGGTCGACCGGCACAAATTTTCATTGTCAATCCATTCTACAGCTGGTTGTAGCCATTGTTCGCAAATGCGAATTCATCTGATTGTCAGGTCATTTTATGACAATTTTATTCACAGGAGCAAAAACATGACAATGTATCATCAACAAATCCTCCATGAAGTAAGTTACAATCGTCCAAGTATGTCGTGGGATATGATTAATTCTTACGTTAAACGCATCCAATGTACGAGGGTTGTTTTTTAAGTAAGGGCCGTTCGCGCGTATAGTCCCGTAGTTCGCGCGGACGCCGCAACGAGCCACCGCGCCACTTGCCGGCATCCTTCCCGTTCACACTGATGCAAGTTGCAGCTCTGTAGCTGACGTGTACGCATGGCTGTGCTACTTTATAATGTTTACGATTATTGAATCGCCCGCCGTGTGTGAGATATGGTCAGTGATACGTTTTTTGACCACGAGAAGCCTATCAGCTGCAGAAATTCATAGTCTGTTAACAGAAGTTAATGGCTTGAATGCAATCAGTGAAGGTAAAGTGTGTCAATGGGTTAGAGAGTTTAAAAATGGCCATCAAATCGTCCATGACGAAGAACGCTCAGGCCGGCCTTCTGTGATAACTGATGATTTGGTGGCTGCAGTCGAAACAAAAATTCGTGAGGACAGAAGATTCACAATTTCCACTCTTTGGAATTTCCAAAAGTTTAAAGATCGGTTTTGTAGAGAATTGTGTCTGAAAACCTAAACTTTAAGAAACTGTGTTCTCGGTGGGTACCCAGACTCCTCACAGAGGACCACAAAGGAAAGAGATTTGCTACTTCATTGGACTTTCTGATTCGTTATGAGGAAGAAGGGGATGACATGTTGAGTCAAATTGTCACTAGAGATGAAACATGGGTATCCCATATCACTCCCGAAAGCAAGCGACACACAACCTCACCCGTCAAGGTCAAAGCCAAACAGACGCTGTCAAAGCGCAAGATTATGGCAACTGTGTTCTGGGACCGGCGCGGTGTTTTGCTAGTGGACTTAATGCCACGAGGAACGACAATCAACTCAGATGCCTACTGTGCAACTCTAAAGAAGCTCCGCAGAGCAATTCAAAACAAAAGGCGCGGCACGCTGACAAAAGGAGTTTTGCTCCTGCACGATAACGCTAGGCCTCACACCTCTCAAGACTCGGGATTTGATTGGTTCTTTTGGCTGGGAAGTTTTGGACCATGCACCATACAGCCCCGACCTTCCTCCTAGCAATTTTCACCTATTCCTGTACCTGAAACACCATCTTGGTGGGCAGCGGTTCAATGACGACGATGAAGTGAAAGCGGCCGTGAACTCTTGGCTGTCGGAGCAGGCGGCCGAATTCTTTGAAGAGGGAATTAAAAACTTAGTTGTACGGTATGACAAGTGCTTAAACAAACAAGACAACTATGTAGAAAAAAGGTAAGTGTGTAGAATCAGAAAATAAGTTTTTCTACATAAGTATTTGTATCTTATTTAAAAATAAAAACGGCCCTTACTTAAAAAAACAACCCTCGTATAATGCTTACGTTGTAAATACTTGAAAGTGACTTAAGGTCGAAATTGTATTGTTGTACATCAAATAATTAAAGTCAGCTGCAAGTACCAGAAAATCACTTAGAAAATTCATGGTCGCTTCGGACGCTGTCGTAGTGGTTATAAAACTAAAACATAACCTGTCAAGTGTTGAGTTTAGATGTTCGTATGGATTACTGGAAACATGTGATAAATTATAGTGTATGTATATACGTAAATAGGTCACAAAATTATTCAGCTACTAAAAGTCGACAGAACTATTTCTTTAACTTCCATTGACTGCATTTCTTCGAAGCGGCACCAAAGATACAGAAGCGCCTAAGTGTGTGTCCGTGTGGAACGTACACCTACAATCGCTGGCGTTCAGTAACTGCTAACCTCCGTATTATTAGCGCCGCTTTAGTGTGACGCGAATTTGCGACACACGACATAAGGGGTTAACTTCATTTACGCAGCAGGATTTGCAAGAACAGAGTTGCTAGCCTTCCAAAGATATCCGTTTGCACTTACACAAAACGGCACGAGCACTGCCCAACGGTAAAAGCGGAGCGGAGAAGAAAGCGGTTTCGTTCTAGAAACGATACGGAACTAGGGAGATTGGCAGTTGTTACGGAAGTGAGTATGCAGCGTCACGTGATGTTCTTCTGAACAGCGCTGGCGCATGGCATACCTAGGGGCAGGGTTGCTGTACCGCCACTGCATTTCCTGCACAAACATCAGAAGCCTAGATTCTGTGGTGCAGACCGCTATCTCAAATTTTGGTCATTCAACATAGTTTGGCGCGAAGAGACTTACCTACGGAGGAAACGTTGATCTACGCAAGTACGAAGCTTGCTTTTGTTAATGTGCATTTTTTTATGCGAAGAGTGGGAAGTTTCTGCTGTTTCCCCTGCTTTTTCGTGAAATAGATATTACCGTTTGTCAAACTGGCCATAGCATAGAGTCATCCCCTCCATGTATAGTACCTTGAAAGTAGTGTTTTGAGGAGGGAGAAGTACCTGTTGGTTACAGTGAAACTTTCCCTATTTAACACGTTACGGCACGGAAAATACCGCACGAGGACCAAACTTGGTAGCATTAATGTTAAGGAATCACTTAAATTGAAACACTTTTAATGGACTGCTACGGTAAATCATACCATTACATACCATTACCATTACTCCTACAAAAGGGGCTCAATATGGCGCCCATCTATGTCCAGAAGAGCCTGAAAGCGCAGGATTGCATTCTGCACAACAAAGAAGCCTTTCCATTGGTATGCTGGCTACCTCTGTTGATATGCTGCGCTTCAGATCAACACATGTGTGTGTGTTCGCCTGGTAAACCCTCTCTTTCGGGTAGCCCCACAACCAAAAATCACAGGAAGCGAGAACAGGTGATCGTGGCGGCCAAGCATTTGGAAAGGATACGCTAATAATTAATTTCCAAATGTGTTTCGGAGAAGCAGGTGAACTCCACGAGCAATGTACGATGGGGTCCCATTTTGCATGAGAACTGTTGAGTTCAGTGCGTCTCCGTCCTATTGGGCGAGTATGACCAGATGGCGAAGCATATCACAGTAACGCTGACCAGTTACATTGCACGTCTTTGGTCCTTGAGCGCCAGCCTGTTGAAAAAAGAATGGGCCAATCATGAACGTAGTTGTGAAGCCACATCATGTGGTGACACGTTGGCCTTGCACAGGGACATCATGTATATTGACTGGAGGTGAAGATCACAACACTCGGCAATTCTGTGCGTTCACCTGACCTGTCAGAAAAATGAGCTTCGTCTGTCCATAGGAGGGTCCAGAGCCAGCCCTGGTAAACTTCAATCCATGCCGAAAAGTGGAGAGCGAAATAAACACGCTGTTGTGCGTCCTATAGTGCAAACCGCTGTACGATACTGATCCTGTACGGATACCATTTGAGAATGGTTCGAAGCACCTTCTGTACAGTGGACCGTGGGATGTTCAACTGTCGTGACACAGCACGCGCACTGCCTGACGATCGGGAAATTTCGCGCAGCGCTCTCCACCATAGCAACAGGGATTTTATGAAACACATGTGGTGCAACCTTTTCCCGGAGCGACGGCCAATTCTCCTATTGATGCGAACTTCTTCAGCACATTCTGCTCAGCAGGTGGAGAAAGAGGACCTTTCCGTAATCCGTTCAGCCAACGATATTCTCGAAGTGCAGCTGCAGCATTACCGTTGTATTGATGACGAGAGCTGCAGCAATAATGCCGTGCTCATTTTGTCCAGGCTCATGTCACGTCAACAAGTGCACTGCGATTGGTCCGGTGTGTGTGACTGTGAATCACGATGGCTGATCACGGCTGATATCGTGCAAGTACGACGCTGATATCCGGCAGAACACCCGACAACCCAAGATGTCAGACTAAATGCTGTTGAGCAAAACATCTACGTCACGAAAAATATTAGCCATCTGAAGACGGGCATGGCAGCCAAAATCAGGTTATGGCACTAAAATAAAATGATTAACCAGTATTTGTAGCTGATAACGTTATTAATCTACTGAATGAAACAATCTCTTACTTTGTTCTACATCTTTCCCATGGTTAGGTCAGCCACTAATAGTAAGCATATTCTGTTCCACACCTGAGCTTACTGTTCTCACTGTCAGTGTTACCATTTTGCACAATGTTCAATCTCGGTGGCCATTCTTACTATTCAGTGAAGGTGAGCGAGCATTGCGCTTGCTCTCCTTGATTACATGTCTGTTGTTCCACGAGAGAGAGAGCTTTGCTGTATATTCCCCTCGACTGTTGGGCTAACGACGTTGCAGAGTTCGGATGTAATAAGAAACAATATATTACGGCAACGTCATACCACTGCGCAGGTTCAGGGACAGTGCCCAGACAAACAGCTTAAACTGTCACATTCAGAGCTAATGTGCCAGCTTTGAATATTAAATTAACAAGTACTTGGTAACGAAGCGACAGCAACCATGGCACAGAAAGGTAACTGTTGAATTTATAAATTCAAGGTGTGGTGGTGTTACAAAAGTGAACTGTTACTATACTCTTTAGTTACATCACACCTTTTTTTCACAATAAAACGTTTTCCAGGTACTATGACACCAGTTATTATTGGCATAAACTTTTGTGGTTACTGTTGCCTTTTCACGAACGAATAGTTCTTGCAAACAGCAGCAACCACAAGAAACTTATTACCTTCTGTACCTTGTGATAACTTTACAATTTTGTTTCAATATCGTGTTATGTGATGCTGTGACATGAATCACTGTATGAAAGTAGTGGCTGGGTTACCAATGCGAGTGCTCACACTATTCCCTCTTTTTAAAGTTGACAATTTCAGTGACGATCTGCTTCCCCTCTCCTCATTGTAAACTGTCCAAAGATTTAATTAACTGATATTCAAATAATGGTAATTATTTGATAGCCATTATGCGATTTGACACTAAAATCTGTAGCGGAACTGCATGACTATTACACGGGATATGGTATCTATTGTTCCATAGCCAACGGCCAATACAACATTTTTCTCGAGTACGAAGACCAAGAAAACGAGCCTGTTGAAGGCTTTAACATTTGCGTTTCCATCTGTATCTGAGCAGTACTGACATTGATGCCAATCGTTGCGGTGGCGAGAATAAGGGCCTCTTGCATTTTTGGTACAGAAACATTTACATTCAGGGTTAATATTTCGTTTTTTGCTTTGCTACAGCGAATTTTGAATCGTGTGTCATTCACGAGTGTCTGGACACGAACTTCAGCTCTGCTGCTACCCATTACATATGAAGAGAGTTTCTTGGTTTTCTGAGATGTCTTCCGGTTAAATTGCTGTGGTAAACGTTAAAGGCTTTACGCAATGCCCTCCTGACGGCGGAGTGTGCCCTATTTCTCTCGCTACTCGTATGTCTCAGCTTACCAGTTTCGCATAAACGTAGTGATGCCCTGAGATCACACGGTATTATTTTAAAGAATGTGAGACAGAACATTGTTGTGGTCTTCAGTCCTGAGACTGGTTTGATGCAGCTCTCCACGCTACTCTATCCTGTGCAAGCTTCATCTCCCAGTACCTACTGCAACCTACATCCTTCTGAATCTGCTTAGTGTATTCATCTCTTGGTCTCCCTCTACGATTTTTACCCTCTACGCTGCCCTCCAACACTAAATTTGTGATCCCTTGATGCCTCTGAACATGTCCTACCAACCGATCCCTTCTTCTACTCAAGTTGTGCCACAAACTTCTCCCCAATCCTATTCAATACTTCCTCATTAGTTATGTGATGTACCCATCTAATCTTCAGAATTCTTCTGTAGCACCACATTTCAAAAGCTTCTAATCTCTTCTTGTCCAAATTAGTTATCGTCCATGTTTCACTTCCATACATGGCTACACTCCATACAATTACTTTCAGAAACGACTTCTTGACACTAAAATCAAATCTCGACAACATATTTCTCTTCTTCAGAAACGCTTTCCTTGCCATTGCCAGTCTACATTTTATATCCTCTCTACTTCGGCAATGTTGTTTTACCCCCCAAATAGCAAAACTCCTTTACTACCTTAAGTGTCTCATTTCCTAATCTAATTCCCTCAGCATCACCCCACTTAATTCGACTACATTCCACTACCCTCGTTTTGCTTTTGTTGATGTTTGTCTTATATCCTCCTTTCAAGACACTGTCCATTCCGTTAAACTGCTCTTCCAAGTCCTTTGCTGTGTCTGGCAGAATTACAATGTCATCGGCGAACCTCAGTTTTTATTTCTTCTCCATGGATTTTAATACCTACTCCGAATTTTCCTTTTGTTTCTTTTCCTGCTTGCTCAAAAGAGTATTCCAGTCAACATTGTCAAAAGCTTTCTCTAAGTCTACAAATGATAGAAACGTAGGTAGGCCTTCCCTTAATCTTTCTTCTAAGATAAGTCGTAGGGTCAGTATTGCCTCACGTGTTCCAATATTTCTATGGAATCGAAACTGATCTTCCCCGAGGTCGGCTTCTACCAGTTTTTCCATTCGTCTGTAAAGAATTCGCGTTAGTAGTTTGCAGCCGTGACTTATTAAACTGTTAGTTCGGTAATTTTCACATCTGTCAACGCCTGCTTTCTTTGGGACTGGAATTATTATATTCTTCAAGTCTGAGGGTATTTCGCCTGCCTCATACATTTTACTCACCAGATGGTAGAGATTTGTCAGGACTGGCTCTCCCAAGGCTGTCAGTAGTTCTAATGGAATGTTGTCTACTCCTGGGGCCTTGTTTAGACTTAAGTCTTTCAGTGCTCTGTTAAACTCTTCACGCAGTATCATATCTCCCATTTCATCTACATCCTCTTCCATTTCCATAATATTGGCTTAAAGTACATCGCCCTCGTATAGACCCTCTACATACTCCTTCCACCTTTCTGCTTTCCCTTCTTTGCTTAGAACTGGTTTTCCATCAGAGCTCTTGATATTCATAAAAGTCGTTCTCTTTTCTCCAAAGGTCTCCTTAATTTTTCCTGTAGGCAGTATCTATCTTACCTCTAGTTCTAGTGAGATAAGCCTCTATATCCTTACATTTGTCCTATAGCCATGCCTGCTTAACCATTTTGCACTTCCTATCGCTCATTTTTGAGACGTTTGTATTCCTTTTTGCCTGCTTCATTTACTGCATTTCTATATTTTCTCCTTTCGTCAATTAAATTCATTATTTCTTCTGTCACCGAAGGATTTCTATTAGCCCTCGTCTTTTTACCTACTTGATCCTCTGCTTCATCCCTCAAAGCTACCCATTCTTCTTCTACTGTATCTCTTCCCCCCATTTTTGTCAATTGTTCCCTTATGCTCTCACTGAAACTCTATACAGCCTCTGGTTTAGTCAGTTTATCCAGGTAACATCTCCTTAAATTCCCACCTTTTTGCAGTTTCTTCAGTTTTAATCTACAGTTCATAACCAATAGATTGTGGTCAGTCCACATCTTCCCCTGGAAATGTCTTACAATTTAAAACCTGGTTCCTAAATCTCTGTCTTGCCATTATATAATCTATCTGAAACCTGTCAGTATCTCCAGGCTTCTTCCATGTATACAACCCCCTTTTATGATTCTTGAACCAAGTGTTAGCTATGATTAAGTTATGCTCTGCACAAAATTCTAACAGGCGGCTTCCTCTTTCATTTATTACCCCCAATCCATATTCACCTACGTTTCCTTCTCTCCCATTTCCTACTACCGAATTCCAGTCACCCATGACTATTAAATTTTCGTCTCCCTTCACTATCTGAATAATTTCTTTTATTTCATCATACATTTCTTCAATTTCTTCATCTGCAGAGCTAGTTGGCAGAACATTAGTAACTGAAAATTACCCTTACTTCATACAACCGAATAAGATCCAATCAGAACAAGCATTGCCAACTCCCTATGAGCAATGTCACGATGCAACATGGCTGGTAGATGTTGATTAATACACTATTTAGTTTACAGGCAATAATCGTGCGAGCAAAACTTCCGTAACAGAAGGTTGAACTGAACACTAGAAATTCTCATACTGAACACTTAAAGTATGACAAATGACTCGTGCATGTATCTGTTACTCAGAACAGAATAACTACAAAGCTCACTTTGACTGATGTCAGCAGTGTTATGAAATCAACTTTGGCACCAAATTGTTTCAGGCTGGCTAGGGACCGATCGTTCACACATTCACCTCAGACGCTTGATTCATTACGTAGTTACTGATTGCCCGTACGCAAGGCTCTAAGCTCACCAAAATGTCTGTTACCAAACAAAGGTTTCAATGAATTACGTTATTGGTTTTACATTCTCATGATACACAGTTGTCATTCTTCGACGTTAAGTAAAAGACACAGTGCTGTCTAAGTATTACATGAAATTCTCTGAAGTTACTCTGACACTGAACAAGGAAATAAAATTACTGTTTGTTTTTACGTTACAGGTTTACGACATCATCCTACGTCCGACGGGGAATCCGTACTAGAAAAAGGCTTAATAGAACGACTTGCGTATGTCGTCTCCTTCAGACAAAGCCACTGAAACAACGGTCGTATGTAACTGCCTTCAGCTAAAACTCTTCGCAAGTGACATTTACAGGCTTCAAGACAAAAAGAAAAATGTTTACACAGTTGACATGTTTAACTGCATCTCCATTTCATGCAAAGTGTTGATTAAATATGGAAGAGATTCATGTGTACAAGGGAGCCAATAGAAATAGATTATAGAGTAGTTAACATTACGGCTGACGAAATACCCTGCAGTTCTGATTTTATGGTAACTGTTCTAAAATGTTTCTCTATAAATCGTATCTATTTTGTAACCTTCTGTTATCGCATTATTAATTCCAAATGTATAAGAAATAAACAAAAAATTGTAGAGATTTCACTCTACTGTGTGACACGCATTACTCATTTTCTTACTTAGCTAATTATTAGTGTCGAAAAACGATTTCTTTTGTTAATTGTCGCCCCCCAATGTCAACCTTCCCTTCGTTTACTTCGCTGTATTCCTTTCCTCTTCTCCATTGTTATAATTATTACGAATTATTCAACATGAGACGACGTTTGTAATAAATGTCCAATAACCTTTAGTGTTACGAAGGTTCTAATGATCAAAACAGCGTAATACTTCAACGTTTAGATATTCCCTCAAGTTTGTTTGGAGTATGTCATAAAAAAATTAGGTAATAACCATATTAGAACAAATAAGCCCTGGGTCACAAATATTAAGTCAAAACTGACCAGGTTTCGACGCTACTATGAGCGTCGTCTTCAGAATTAGACTGTTTTAAAACATATTAAGTATATAATACATTAATAAAATTAAAGTTTGTACTGACTGGAAAAAGATGCAGTACTTACAAGTCACATATTAAAAAAGATCTAAGCCGGAAAGGCGACGTCATGAACAGTTTTAAGTAAGATGGCGAGCCGCTAAGGACTGCTCGTACTTTAGTGAACAAGGGTTGTAACAAGACTGAGTTGCCCATGTTAAAGTGTGGGCAAGTAAACATGGTGTTGCTACGAGCGCAGTCTAGTAGCCGCAGAAACAACTAGGCTACTGTACATTCAAAATTAGACACATGAAATTGTGATGCAGCTGATTCAGGCACTAGTAATAATAGGATGAAGTTACATATTTATCTGCTTTAAACATACATTTTGTAACGGAAAGTCAGTTATGACATACAAGAAAACAGAAAAGATGTAACAGGAAAACATTTCGGTAAATTGCATGACGAAATCTGAATCAAAGATCAAGCAATGGCTTTATACAGTCGAAAAATTTATTTCGCAGCTGCAGTTGTTCGTTGAGAATGAGGCCATCATGACGAGAGAGATGTTTGAAAATCTCCAGTTCCTCTAAAACAATATTGTTATCGCCTATGGCTTTAGGCACGTGTCCAGTAATTACGAGATGATCGGCAAAGGATGAATTTAGTGGACTGGTGCCGTTATTTCTCAAAAGATGTTGTTTATATCTGATGGTGAAAGCACGTCCAGTTTGCCCTATATAATAGGAGGAGCAGGTATCACAGATCTTACGAACGCCAGAACTTTCTGTAGGGGAGCGAATGGATTTCAAATCATGAAGTAAGTTTCTCTGTAGATTATTATTAGTAGAGTTGTATTTGTTGAGAAGCATGCGCTGAATCTGATAGGAAATGGGTCCTATGAAAGGAATAGAAAAAAGTTTTTTTGGGTTAATTTCAGTGCATGAGGTGTTGAGCGTGGTAGTTCTTGCAGTTTTCTTTTTTAGGATATCGTCCACTGTTAGGCGTATATTCATTATTGACTGCTATGGTTTTAAATAAATTAATCTCCTCATTAAACTTTTCTGTTGAAAGTGGTATAGCAGTGGCTCGGTGGACGGCAGAGTGAAAAATGCCATTTTTTGAGACTGGATGAAAGGAGGAAGCAGGCAAGATTTGGTCAGCATACGTTTCTTTTCGAAAAATATTGAAAGTGATATTGTCTTCTATTGTACTCGTATAATGCTATACATTGGTGGCCTTTCTCTGCACCTCATGAATGAAGTCAGGTCTCCTCGAGCTCCCTGAAAGAACCCCCTTCATTAGAAATACTTCGGCCAAATTTGGCGTCAAGACAAAGATAATGAGATACAATTGCGTGATTTAGTAACTGACTCAATTTTGTAACTGAGACTTTTTGGTATTAAGAATGTTGTTTGTTAGTCTTGGTATGGTAATAAAATTTATATACTTAAAAAATATTTCAAATATCAAATTGACTTTCATTTTCGTCATTAATCAATACATCTGTACAATTTACGAATTTTATATAAGTAATTTTTTAATTACTGTTATACAGATGTGTGTTCCAAAGATATACAGAATCGTGCAACATCTACAACAAAAGTGGTTTAGACTGAGATTGACACTCACATACAAAATATGCAATACTTCGTGATTCTACAACCACAAATGAATTATTCGGAGCCAGCCGGTGTGTCAGAGCGGTTCTAGGCTCTTCAGTCTGGAACCGCGCGAGTGCTACGGTCTCAGGTTCGAATCTTGCCTCGGGCATGGATATGTGTGATGTCCTTAGGTTAGTTAGGTTTAAGTAGTTCTAAGTTCTAGGAGACTGATGAACTCAGAAGTTAAGTCCCATAGTACTCCGACCCTTAGTCTGCCTTGTAGTGAATTTTCATAATTTTTGGAATGGATTTTTCAATTTTTTGTGATAGTTTTTACTGGAGCTTCATATTTGTGCCATTACTTGAGTTTTTTGTTGTGGCGTATTAACATCGATGTGTATCGCTGTACACGGGTATTTTTTTGGTTCTTTCACTTACCGTGGTACTTAATAAAACTAAATATCTATTAAATACTGCACTATCGTTTACTTTGTTAAATATTGTCGGATAACATGAGACTTTGAAATAACCCAATACCACTGTAACATACGTACGAACCTTGGATATTCCGATGTACGTACGGAATATTATTTTGCCAGCCGCAGTGGCCGTGCGGTTAAAGGCGCTGCAGTCTGGAACCGCAAGACCGCTACGGTCGCAGGTTCGAATCCTGCCTCGGGCATGGATGTTTGTGATGTCCTTAGGTTAGTTAGGTTTAAGTAGTTCTAAGTTCAAGGGGACTGATGACCTCAGATGTTAAGTCCCATAGTGCTCAGAGCCATTTGAACCATTTTTTTTGAATGATATTTTAAACACAACGCGCGACTCACCGCCTTCTAATAGTTTGCATGAGAGCTGCTATTTTGAAAAGAAAATGTGCGTGCTTTTACGCAACCTGTGATAATTAATTTGGTTCTCAGGGAGTTACTGGTCATTATGTACCAAATTCCATAAAGTAACTGAGATATTGTTATGCTCGTTGAATGGAATATTCTTCATTATTTTATTATTCGTTAGTTGCAAGGCCAAACTGGAGAGAATCTCATTTGCCGTTAAGCGGCCAAACTTAAAACACACTGAACTCATTCAGTAATCTAAATATTAGTAGATAAAATCTATTTTTACCTTTATTAACTCTGAAACCATTGGAAGATCAAAAATAGAGAAATCTCTCACTTTTACATTTAACATTATGACATTAATTTCTAATTATAAAATATCGCCAGTCGTAATGGGCGATCAAATGCTGCTAGGGGAGATGAGTCCCGTGCAACACGAAGTTCTGAAAATAAATTTGTTAACTATAATGATTACTATCATGAGGTGCCCACTAAATCAATAATACACACTTTCTCATAACAATTATATTTTGCTAAATTACAGCCAAACTTACATTAAATGTCAGCCCTTCTATACAATGGCCACCTTCCGCTAGACGAAACAATATGGGAGAGAGTTCAATAAAACAATAGTCTTCTGTCATGTTCATTTTCATTACACAGAGATTATAGACAAAAATCTTTGTTAATCACATCGCTGTTCGTGACCTTTGGTGGTAATAATTACAGTTTTTAATATTTATTATACATCGCGCACTCGTACGCAGTCTCGAAATAATTTACAGTTCACAAGTCACACAAGCAAAAAATTTTTTTAAAAAAGTCAATTTGTGTGACGTACCATTACTTGGGCCCCCTAGTGAGGGTGTACTTAATATTGTTTACATATTTATGTACAGTCTCACTGCTATCTCGCATCATTAGCTCAGTGTTCATGTTCCCATAAATCTGGTAGGTTCATTTTGTTCAATACACAGTGGTATACAACTATGTCATATATAGTTCATGTGTTTTAGATATGTTTCGATCTCACTGTTACAGGTGAGTACATTTACTGTTTCCAACTCTTTCTTTTTTTTATCAGGAATGTGAACAATCCGAAATCCTACAGACCCGGTACGAATTGGCTTGCGCTCGCCCATATGGGTTACAGGTGTAAGGAAAAACGGGTCACAAACCTCGCCCGGAGCCTTCGGATTGTTGACATTCTCTCTTTTCATTATTTATGCTGATTATATGTCCATTGAATTAATCAACAAAGAAATATATACAGGGTGGGCCACTGATCGTGATCGGGCCAAATATCCCACGAAATATACGTCAAACGAAAAAACTACAAGGAACGAAACTTGTCTAGGCTGAAGGGGGAAACCAGATGGCGCTATGGTTGGCCCACTAGATGGCGCCGCCATAGGTGAAAAGGATATCAACTGGGTTTTTTAAAATAGGAACCCCATTTTTTATTACATATTCGTCTAGTACGTAAAGAAATATGAATGTTTTAGTTGGACCACTTTTTTCGCTTCGTGATAGATGGTGCTGTAATAGTCACAAACATATGGCTCACAATTTTAGACGAACAGTTGGTAACAGGTAGGTTTTTTAAATTAAAATACAGAACGTAGGTACGATTGAACATTTTATTTCGGTTGTTTCAATGTGATACATGTACCTTTGTGAACTTATCATTTCTGAGAACGCATGCTGTTACAGCGTAATTACCTGTAAATACCACATTAATGCAATAAATTCTCAAAATGATGTCCGTCAACCTTAATGCATCTGGTAATACGTGTAACGACATTCCTCTCTTAAACAGCGAGTAGTTCGCCTTCCGAAATGTTCGCTCATGCATTGACAATGCGCTGACGCATGTTGTCTTGCGTTGTCGGTGGATCACGATGGCAAATATCCTTCAACTTTCCCCACAGAAATGAATCCGGGAACGTCAGATCCGGTGAACGTGCGGGCCATGGTATGGTGCTTCGACGACCAATTCACCTGTCATGAAATATGCTATACAATACCGCTTCAACACCACGCGAGCTATGTACCGGACATCCATCATGTTGGAGGTACATCGTCATTCTGTCGTGCAGTGAAACATCTTGTAGTAACATCGGTAGAACGTTACGTAGGAAATCAGCATACATTGCACCATTTAGACTGCTATCGATAAAATGGGGGCCAATTACCCTTCCTCTCATAATGCCGCACCACACATTAACCCGCCAAGGTCGCTGACGTTCCACTTGTCGCAGCCATCGTGGATTTTCCGTTGCCCAATAGTGCATATTATGCCGGTTTACGTTACCGCTGTTGGTGAATGACGCTTCGTCGCTAAATAGAACGCGTGCAAAAAATGTCAACCCGTAATTTCTCTTGTGCCCAGTGGCAGAACTATACACGACGTTCAAAGTCGTCGCCATGCAATTCGTGGAGCACAGGAATATGGTACGGATGCAATCGATGTTGATGTAGCATTTTCAACACCGACGTTTTTGAGATTACCGGTTCTCGCGCAATTTGTCTGCTACTGATGTGCGGATTAGCCGCGACAGCAGCTAAAACACCCACTTGGGCGTCATCATTTTTTGCAGGTCGTGGTTGACGTTTCACATGTGGCTGAACACTTCCTGTTTCCGTAAATAACGTAGCTATCCGGCGAACGGTCCGGACACTTGGATGATGTCGTCCAGGATACCGAGCAGCTTACATAGCACACGCCCGTTGGGCTTTTTGATCACAATAGCCATACATCAACACGATATCGACCTTTCCCGCAATTGTGTAAACGGTCCGTTTTAACACGGGTAATGTATCACGAAGCAAATACCGTCCGCACTGTCGGAATGTTACGTGATACCACGTACTTATGCATTTGAGAGTATTACAGCGCCATCAATCACAAAGCGAAAAAAGTGGTCCAACTAAAACATTCATATTTCTTTACGTCCTACACGAGTATGTAATAGAAAATGGGGGTTCCTATTTAAAAAAACGCAGTTGATATCAATTTGACCTATGGCAGCGCCATCTAGCGGGCCAGTCATAGCGCCATTTAGTTTGCCCCTTCAAGCTAGACGAGTTTCGTTCTTCTTAGTTTTTTCGTTTGATGCTTATTTCGTGAGATATTTGGCCCGGTCACGATCAATGGGCCACCCTGTGTATATATATTAAGGGGCTCCGGAAAGGCTCAAAATCATGAAAAGTTCAATTTTTACTTTTTTGCGTTTTCTGAATCTGCAGACTTACATTTTAATAGATATATAATTTATTCAATTCCGAAGACAACTATTTTTAAATTTTTTTTGAAATGTGTTCTACATGGGCGTGACCCACTGTGGCGGTGTTAAACTGCTGTCAAATGGTGTTATTATTATCGTCCGTGTTCATCAGGTACATTTTAGTGATGTGAGATAAAGTATGTGTTGTGGCTAAACTGTGATGGTTCAGTATATATCGCTGGTGTGATTGTCGATTGTTTCATGTTTATTTACTCTGTCGTTATCTCGAAAATATTCGTAATTAATTCTGTTTCTTGAGTCTCTGTTTTGTTGAAGTATAATAATGAGTAAAAGTAAAGTCATTAGAAATCCTCTGAAGGCTTTTAAGAAAAGGAGATATGTTGGAAAGCCAAAGGTATGTGTTATTACGGGAATGAAGATAGGTTCTAATATGGTACGAGCGATGCTTGATTTAGACAAGGAACGCCTTCGGGCTGCAGACAGGGATGTAAAGAATCTAGAAATACAAGCAAGAGTAAACTGGAGAAACAAGAGGAAGCTGGAGGAAGAGTTTGCAGAGGATGAAGATAATCCATCCTATGGACCTGGAATGCACTAAAAAGTTAATCCAGTCCTTGTCGCTCGATTCCCAAAACTTTTATTTTCTCATACTAATTACATGTTTTCTAAGGATCTTCCAAACATATTTGTTTCAAACTTCAGTAAATGTTACACAGTACCTTCTGCATAATTTAAGTCTTTTCCAAAAAACTGTATATTTTGGAATATACAAATAAAAAATTGCAAAAAAATGTTGTGAATTTTCATTACAATTGAAAAAAAATCATCTTCAATAACTGAACTAAAATTTTGTAAAATCCCTGTGTTAAGTTGTAGCCCATATTCCAATAAATAATCTGTAAAAAGTTCAACTTCCTACCTCAAATACTTTGTGAGGAAAGATGTAATTTATAAGCGTTATTTTAACATAGCAAGTATAGGGCGTTCCGGAGCCCCGTTAAGTACATTTCCAAGTTTTATCAAGGTAAGGGCCATCGATGCTGGTGTAGTGGTTGAGATGTCGGCGAGTTGTTGCTGCGCGCCGACCGAAGCGTGCACGACAGCCTACCGCTAACAGCGACAGTTCGTTGACCTGTGCCGTGACGTCAGCGCCGACAGGTGACAATCATTCGCCAGGCGCCGCGCATCAGCTGTGCAGTGAGGAATGTCTGTCGGCCGCCCGCCTCGAGTACAACATGAAAACAATCGACGGAGCATCAGTTCATCTGCAGAACAGAACAAAAACACTCGAAGGTGCTAAAAGAAATGTTATTAGTCTTCAAGCACGCCTCAGACATTCATGTATACTGTTTTTGTTTGCACTGATATAATGTACGAACGTACGAGATCCACTTCTTTAAATAAGTTTATGGCTCGGACTCATAGAGTTCACCATTTTAACTTAATCACTGTCTTTTTGTTAATTGTTCACTACTCAGCACTACACACTGTCACTGATGCGAATGTTCATGCGAGTACGTAGCTGTGGCATTTTCTCACTTCGCTATGTTGGCCCTGCGTCGCGTCTAGCGTGCGTTTGTTGGCCCCGGGATCCGCAGTTCGCTGTGCGCTACCCGTAGCGTCCCTTCAGTCCACTGAGAATATTCCGGTCATGGGAAGTTTATCTTGTCCACAGAAACGTTTGTTCACACTGTAAATGGCCGTACTGTTTTGCATATTTAATTATGTTGAAAACTCCCAACAGAAAAATATGAATAATATTCACATTTAGTGTAAGCTCTCAACAGTAAAAGTTCCAAAACAGTAAAAAATATAACCATAACATTGACGTTTAGCGTAACCTAACAGATAAATTCCGTAACCTGCCAATAACACAATGTGACTAACCTCTCAAGAAAATTGTCGCTCACTTATAACCTTTCAATGATGACTGTGAATTCAAACTGGTAAATTTAGGACGTAAGCAGTGCTGCGTCATGGCCCTGAAAATTCATTCTGAATAAATTGAAAAATCTTACCTCAGTTAGGTCGCCGGATAACGCGTATATATATCTGCTCCTATAAGAAATTTTTCTGGCGCAGCTCTGTGCAATGCTGCCCGATAGATTTGTCATGTATAAAAAGAAGCAACTGATTTTTCGTTTCAATAATCGGGATGACCAAGGATTGGAGAAATTAGTAAATTCTTTAAATTGAAATGAATGATTGTCAAGTTACTTTTTATGAGAAAGATTATTATGAAGAGATTTTTGAACATTTACTAGGGACTTGATGTAACAATACTACATACGCGCGAGGCTGCTTTTACCTTATACTACAACGCTCAGGCTCCGCCATCGCTCCATCACGACCGGCCCAGCCAACACGATACACCAGACTGCTCGCTAGCAACAACTTACTCCTACTACTACACAGTTCCTACTGCATACAATACTGCTCTTTGGTCTGAGATTCTCTTTCAGCTTACACATCGCAGGCAGCGCGAGCAATCCATCGAAATTATATCTGCTCGAGTGCGCTAGCAACAAATTCTTTAATCGTGGACCTCTTACAATGTTTTTTGCGGAAGGCACCACCATGTGTACTGTCAATTGTATTTTCCTTAACTCGCTGCATTTGAACAAGTTATACGCTGCGAAACACTGTCAACAGATATTGTGTTAGCACACAGTTTAATGTACACTTTTTAAATCGCATTCCAATTAACGATTCACTTCATCCGTATTGCACTATCTAAGCGTCCGGATAGTCTCACTTATAAATTGGAACATATTAGCACATATTACTTGAGGTACATAAGAAATATGGCTTTCAAATTATACAGTAATATTCCAGCCATTAGCTAAATCAGAGTTACTTCCAAATACGACTTTTCACTCTGTATCAACTGATTGATTTAGCTAGCACCTCTTATTTTAGGGGGGGGGGGGGGGGGTAGGACATCAAACAGGCCGACTTGGAGCAGGAGAGGCACCACAGCACATTTTATTTTCTACTGTCTATACTTTTACAAATAAATTCATAAAACTTTGTCGGTATGACCAGGAAGGATTCAGGATTCATGCTCATAGCAGTAGAAGTGCAAAAACATAACAAAATAAATTTTTTTAAATATGAAATTTCATTATTTTTTTTACTTACTGTTGGCTGCATTTGTTGCTATATGTACATTTTTCTTCACAAGTAAGAGAGATTCTTTGAATTTTGCACAGCATACAAACCATACTTACAGGTGTATGAAACTCTAGAATTTTCCAAATACGTTAAAAACTGTGGTAAAAATTGAGATAATTAACTACAAAATTTGATTTTTTTTTCTGAACATAAACTTTAAAACGTAACAGCTCATTCATTTTTTCATAAATTAGATTCTAGAGTTTCAGACACCTGTAAGTATGGTTTGTATGCTGTGCAAAATTCATCGAACAGTCTCTCTTACTTACGAAGAAAAGTGTACCTACAGCAACAAACGCAGCCAACAGTACGTGAAAAAATGATGAAATTTCACATGTAAAAAAATTATTTTGTTATGTTTTTGAACTTCCGCTGCCACGAGTGTGAATCCTGAATCCTTCCTGGTCATCCTAACGAAGTTTTATGAATTTACTTGTAAAAGTATAGACAGTGGAAATTAAAATGTCCTGTGGTGCCTCTCCTGCTCCAAGTCGGCCTGTTTGACGGCCTACCCCCCCTTAAAGTTTCGACCGATTGGTCTTCCTGGACTTGCGTTCAGTAGGTTTTTACGTGGAGTATGTATAGCCATTAAACACTGATTCATTTCTTTTTATTGTTGTTGCGCTTGCAGTTGCCTTGCTTGTCCGGGTGCAACTGCACGCGCTTCCAAGCTGGAATCTATGCAGATATTAATTCTCTCATACCTTCAGTTATTATACTGTTTAGAGAATAAAGCCTCAGATTTCTCGCATTCTGTTAATGGTTTGCGGCTAGTACGTGTTCCAGCAACCATGCACAATGCCTTTTTTTGTTTTTAAATTAAATACAATTAAATACATAACTCTCATTCCCTAGAAACTTACTCATACTGAAAAACTACCACATCTACATATATAATAAGCATACACACAAAATTCAAGATACATGAAATAAATCTTAATTAACTATGTATTTACACCTTATACCTAATCTCTCTACGCTTTCCAGATGAGTTTTTCATTCAAGCGTCCGCTTGCGCATCCATGGGTATGAATGGCTTTAGATCCTTGTGGGGATATAATCCTTTTACCTTTCCTGTCCCTGCTTGTCCCAAAAGGTAACACCCGTCATGAGGTATCTCCATGATTCTGTGTGGCCCTGAGTATAAAAGCTGCCACTTTTTGTTACTCCTTTTGATAATCGAAGACTTGGGATGGGTCTTTAACATCACCAAGTCTCCTCTGTTGTAACTGTAGAGTCTGTTGAAACTGCTATCATATTTTTCTTTTCTAATTGCTGCATGATGCTGCAGTGCAAGCAGGGCTTGTTGTAACTTTTGTTCTCTAGTTATGACTCATGGAATACGTGGCAGAGGTTTCAGCCACTCATCTTCAGGTACAGTCAGCATCATGATTTCACAAGGCGTGCACCCCGTGGATTCATGAGGCACATTGTTATGAATTCTCTCAAAATGTGGAACCAACTCAACCCACTTAGTTTGTTGATTTGCCTCATATGTCCGGACAAATCGATTAAAATCGCGAAAACAACGTTCCACGGGATTCGCGCTCGGGTTAAAAAATGATACTAAAATATGTTTAATGTCGTGTTCCCGCAGAAACATTTTCCGCTCCTGGCCTTTGAAATAGCTGGCGTTATCTGTCAGCAAGTTCATCTGTTTCTCGATGCCTGGTATATAGTCTGATACAATTTTTCGGACTATAGTTTTTGTAGTGGAGGTTCTTGTGGGATATAATTCCAGATGTTTTGAGAAAATATCAGACACGGCTACCACATAATTTACCCCGCCTCTTGCTATCGCCAAGGGCCCGGTTACATCGACAGCAACGATCTGTGACGGAGCTGTCTGAACTATGCGGAGTAGTTCATTCCTAGTACTACGAGTACATGGTTTTGTTTTTTGACAAATGAGGCAAGACTTCACAAGTGTTTTGACCTTACGGTGTGAGTTCGGAAAATAACAGTAGGTAATTAACAGATCGGCGCACTTCTTGCCACCGAAATGTCCTCAAGAATCGTGAGTGTACCATATCAGATTGTTAACTGACCGTGTCGGTATACAAAGACACCAGTTTTCTGAAGTTTCTTTCATTCTGTGATACAAAATGTCATTTGGAATCTTATATAATTTTGCCAAATTCTCCATTTGGATTTTTATTTAGTGAGTCAATTACCCCGTACCATAACGGATCATCACGCTGCATATGTGCGATCTTGCGACACATGCATACATATTTGTCCCGTCTGGTGGGATCTTTAAGCAACAGGATTTTAAACTCCGTAGACTGTTCTACTTTTATTTATTTATTTATTGTTCCGTGGGACCAAATTAAGGAGAAGTCTCCATGGTCATGTTTGGATTGTTATTTAGTGAGTCCCGTACCATAACGGATCGTCACGCTGCATATGTGCGATCTTGCAACACATGCATACATATTTGTCCCGTCTGGTGGGACCTTTAAGCAACAGGATTTTAAACTCCGTAGACTGTTCTACTTTTATTTATTTATTTATTGTTCCGTGGGACCAAATTAAGGAGAAGTCTCCATGGTCATGGAACGAGTCAATACATGAAATTATAACACGATATTAGAAACAGATAAAATGAAATATAAAAAAAAAACATATTCAGGTGACAAGTCGTAAGTTTAAATGAAGACAATCAACAATGTAACACTGGAATTTGCTTAATTTTTTTAGCTCTTCCAGGAGCTCCTCGACAGAATAGGAGTAGTGAGCCATGAGGAAACTCTTCAGTTTGGACTTAAAGGAGTTTGGGCTACTGCTAAGATTTTTGAGTTCTTGTGGTAGCTTATTGAAAATGGATGCAGCAGAATACTGCACTCCTTTCTGCACAAGAGTCAAGGAAGTGCATTCTACATGCAGATTTGATTTCTGCCTAGTATTAACTGAGTTCAAAAAATGGATCTGAGCACTATGGGACTTAACATCTGTGGTCATCAGTCCCCTAGAACTTAGAACTACTTAAACCTAACTAACCTAAGGACATCACACACATCCATGCCCGAGGCAGGATTCGAACCTGCGACCGTAGCAGTCGCGCGGTTCCGGACTGAGCGCCTTAACCGCGAGACCACCACGGCCGGCTATTAACTGAGTGAAAGCTGCTAACTCTTGGGAATAGGCTAATATTGCTAACAACAAACGACATTAAAGAAAATATATACTGTGAGGGCAATGTCAGAATTCCCAGATTTTTGAATAGGGGTCGACAAGAGGTTCTCGAACTTACACCACATATAGCTCGAACAGCCCGTTTTTGAGCCAAAAATACCCTTTTTGAATCAGAAGAATTACCCCAAAAAATAATACCATACGACATAAGCGTATGAAAATATGCGAAGTAGACTACTTTTCGTGTTGAAGTGTCACTTATTTCAGATACTGTTCTACTGGTAAATAAAGCAGCATTTAGCTTCTGAACAAGATCCTGGACATGGGCTTTCCACAACAGCTTACTATCTATCCGAACGCCTAGGAATTTGAACTGTTCCGTCTCGCTTATAATATGCCCATTCTGTCTGATCAAAATATCGGTTCCTGTTGAATTGTGAGTTAGAAACTGTAAAAACTGAGTCTTACTGTGATTTAGCATCAAATTGTTTTCCAAAAGCCACGAACTTATTGCATGAACTACATTATTTGTTACTGTTTCAATATTACACACAAGATCCTTCACTATCAAGCTGGTGTCATCAGCAAACAGAAATATTTTTGAATCACCTGTAATACTAGAAGGCATATCATTTATATAAATAAGAAACAGCAGTGGCCCCAGCACCGACCCTTGGGGAACGCCCCACTTAACAGTGCCCCATTGGGACTGAACATCACTACCACTCTCAATATTGCGGAGAATTATCCTCTGCTTTCTGTTCTTAAAGAAAGAGGCGAACCAGTTGTAAGCTACTCCCCTTACTCCATAATGGTCCAACTTCTGTAGTAATATTTTGTGGTCAACACAGTCAAAAGCCTTCGTTAAATCAAAGAAAACACCTAGCGTTCGCAACCTTTTATTTAATCCGTCCAAAATCTCACAGAGAAAAGAGAATATAGCATTTTCAGTTGTTAAACCATTTCTAAAACCAAACTGAACTAAGTCCGCAAACTCGGGTAAACCTCTAGGTAATCTAGACAATGCGCCTGCAATCACATTATCCGTTCCCTTCACGTGTCTGATTCGGAAGTCGTAATCCTGCAAAGCCAAAATCCACTTTTTTAGAAGTTTGTGCAGTAAGCCGCACGTCAGCACGAAACTAAGCGCTTAGTGGTCGCTAAATACACTCCTGGAAATGGAAAAAAGAACACATTGACACCGGTGTGTCAGACCCACCATACTTGCTCCGGACACTGCGAGAGGGCTGTACAAGCAATGATCACACGCACGGCACAGCGGACACACCAGGAACCGCGGTGTTGGCCGTCGAATGGCGCTAGCTGCGCAGCATTTGTGCACCGCCGCCGTCAGTGTCAGCCAGTTTGCCGTGGCATACGGAGCTCCATCGCAGTCTTTAACACTGGTAGCATGCCGCGACAGCGTGGACGTGAACCGTATGTGCAGTTGACGGACTTTGAGCGAGGGCGTATAGTGGGCATACGGGAGGCCGGGTGGACGTACCGCCGAATTGCTCAACACGTGGGGCGTGTGGTCTCCACAGTACATCGAAGTTGTCGCCAGTGGTCGGCGGAAGGTGCACGTGACCGTCGACCTGGGACCGGACCGCAGCGACGCACGGATGCACGCCAAGACCGTAGGATCCTACGCAGTGCCGTAGGGGACCGCACCGGCACTTCCCAGCAAATTAGGGACACTGTTTCTCCTGGGGTATCGGCGAGGACCATTCGCAACCGTCTCCATGAAGCTGGGCAACGGTCCCGCACACCGTTAGGCCGTCTTCCGCTCACGCCCCAACATCGTGCAGCCCGCCTCCAGTGGTGTCGCGACAGGCGTGAATGGAGGGACGAATGGAGACGTGTCGTCTTCAGCGATGAGAGTCGCTTCTGCCTTGGTGCCAATGATGGTCGTATGCGTGTTTGGCGGCGTGCAGGTGAGCGCCACAATCAGGACTGCATACGACCGAGGCGCACAGGGCCAACACCCGGCATCATGGTGTGGGGAGCGATCTCCTACACTGGCCGTACACCACTGGTGATCGTCGAGGGGACACTGAATAGTGCACGGTACATCCAAACCGTCATCGAACCCATCGTTCTACCATTCCTAGACCGGCAAGAGAACTTGCTGTTCCAACAGGACAATGCACGTCCGCATGTATCCAGTGCCACCCAACGTGCTCTAGAAGGTGTAAGTCAACTACCCTGGCCAGCAAGATCTCCGGATCTGTCCCCCATTGAGCATGTTTGGGACTGGATGAAGCGTCGTCTCACGCGGTCTGCACGTCCAGCACGAACGCTGGTCCAACTGAGGCGCCAGGTGGAAATGGCATGGCAAGCCGTTCCACAGGACTACATCCAGCATCTCTACGATCGTCTCCATGGGAGAATAGCAGCCTGCATTGCTGCGAAAGGTGGATATACACTGTACTAGTGCCAACATTGTGCATGCTCTGTTGCCTGTGTCTATGTGCCTGTGGTTCTGTCAGTGTGATCATGTGATGTATCTGACCCCAGGAATGTGTCAATAAAGTTTCCCCTTCCTGGGGAACGGCTTGCCATGTCGTTTCCACCTGGCGCCTCAGTTGGACCAGCGTTCGTGCTGGACGTGCAGACCGCGTGAGACGACGCTTCATCCAGTCCCAAACATGCTCAATGGGGGACAGATCCGGAGATCTTGCTGGCCAGGGTAGTTGACTTACACCTTCTAGAGCACGTTGGGTGGCACGGGATACATGCGGACGTGCATTGTCCTGTTGGAACAGCAAGTTCCCTTGCCGGTCTAGGAATGGTAGAACGATGGGTTCGATGACGGTTTGGATGTACCGTGCACTATTCAGTGTCCCCTCGACGATCACCAGTGGTGTACGGCCAGTGTAGGAGATCGCTCCCCACACCATGATGCCGGGTGTTGGCCCTGTGTGCCTCGGTCGTATGCAGTGCTGATTGTGGCGCTCACCTGCACGGCGCCAAACACGCATACGACCATCATTGGCACCAAGGCAGAAGCGACTCTCATCGCTGAAGACGACACGTCTCCATTCGTCCCTCCATTCACGCCTGTCGCGACACCACTGGAGGCGGGCTGCACGATGTTGGGGCGTGAGCGGAAGACGGCCTAACGGTGTGCGGGACCGTAGCCCAGCTTCATGGAGACGGTTGCGAATTGTCCTCGCCGATACCCCAGGAGAAACAGTGTCCCTAATTTGCTGGGAAGTGGCGGTGCGGTCCCCTACGGCACTTTGTAGGATCCTACGGTCTTGGCGTGCATCCGTGCGTCGTTGCGGTCCGGTCCCAGGTCGACGGGCACGTGCACCTTCCGCCGACCACTGGCGACAACATCGATGTACTGTGGAGACCTCACGCCCCACGTGTTGAGCAATTCGGCGGTACGTCCACCCGGCCTCCCGCATGCCCACTATACGCCCTCGCTCAAAGTCCGTCAACTGCACATACGGTTCGCGTCCACGCTGTCGCGGCATGCTACCAGTGTTAAAGACTGCGATGGAGCTCCGTATGCCACGGTAAACTGGCTGACACTGACGGCAGCGGTGCACAAATGCTGCGCAGCTAGCGCCATTCGACGGCCAACACCGCGGTTCCTGGTGTGTCCGCTGTGCCGTGCGTGTGATCATTGCTTGTACAGCCCTCTCGCAGAGTCCGGAGCAAGTATGGTGGGTCTGACACACCGGTGTCAATGTGTTCCTTTTTCCATTTCCAGGAGTGTATTTGAATAATTGCTCATATATGACAGAGGCGTTTCCCCCTGTATCAAGAATTACTGTCACTTCTATTGCATTTATCTTTGCTATAAACGCAGCCTGTACATGATCTACCTCCTGTTGTTTTGCCGATCGCGGATCGACTGTTAATTCTTCTTTAATATCGCATCCGTCATTATAACGGAGTAAATGTACACCCACACTCTGCCTGTCCCACCCCCCTTGCCCCCCTCCCCCTTTAACACCTTGCCGACCGTCTGGGAAGGGCTTACAGAGGTCGGCCAGAGTTTGACGGTCTATCGCACCCTACCGAAACTTGGTCTGTCACGTCTGTAATTCTCACCCCGTCAGTCACAATTTGCGATGTACCATGAGCGAAATACACATGTGGCTGACTATTCGGTGGCTGCGGTGTGGGTGGTGGCATCGGAATAACGTTACTATGGTTGACAGGTACATGACCTGTCGGCATGGCTTGTGTTTGCCAATTCGCCGGCAATATCCGTTTGCCACTGCTCACTGTTTGTTGGCATATTTTTATTTACGAATTTGGAGTTTCCTCCCCCTTCGCTTCGTATTTTTCGGTTATAATTGTCTCCCCCTCATTTTGGTGGAGACTGGTTCATATTGGCATACTGGTTCGCATTAAACCCATTACTATTGCAGCTATTATTCTCAGGCGGCCCATTATTCACTGAGTTCTCTTTTTTATGGAAATTTTCTCCATGCGAATATTCATTGTTGTTGCCAGAGCCATTTTTACGAGGGCTATCATTCCCCTGATTTCTTGCTTTGTTATTCCCTTGACCGTTATTTGAGTTCCCTTGCTTACTCTGCCGGGCATACTCATGTATCAAATCCGGAGAATCTGTCGTTGCCATGAGCAATTCTAGGTATGTATCAGGAACGTGCACTAATTTTTCACGAATCACAATTGGTAATTTTCCTTTTAGTATTCGTAAAATATCTCTCGCGGGCATGGGTTCATCCCAATACCTCTTCTTATTCAAGTACCATTCAAAATATTTCCTCAGATTACCACAGCGGTGGTTAAAGGGTTCAGGGTTGCACACCTGTTTACGCAGTCTTTGCAGCACAGACCTAGACCAGTACCTGGCTAGGAATTTGTTCTCAAATTCTGAGACCGTCGTACACTGTTCCGCAGTTTCCATCGCCCACAGTGACGCGTCTCCCGTAATAAATGAAATCACGAACTGAATTATCTGGTGTTCCGTCCACGAGACAGGTAACACGTTTCGAAAACTTTTGACAAAAATCACGGGATGTACACTTTTCTTTTCATCATTAAACGTTTGAAATTGCCGGTGCTTAATTAAAGATTCTTCGTGTTTACTTGTGCTGCCGTTGGTAACACTCCGGCCTCGTTTGCAGCGACAATCCTCGGATAATTGACCGGAAGAGCAGTTGCATTCTCTCGCAGTCTAATTTTTCTACTCTGTAGATATTAAGTGATACATTTCTATGAATTTGTCTAATGTACGAGTCAAGTTAAAGCTTGAGAGACACATCTTTGACTGTATTAAGAATATCTCTTACCAAAAATTCTAAGCCATGCGCCTTGTCTAATTGATAAACTCTCTCGTCTAATTGTGGCACGTTTTGCGGAAGTTTCTATGTTGATCAACTAATTCCGCGACTTGTTGTTTTGCCTCATCGGTCTCCTGTGACAAATATGATACTACCACTTTGTAACGTTGTTCAAACATTTCGTTCATTTTCGCCAGAAACTGAGCATCACACATCTAATATTAGTAATTTTCGCCTCACAAACGTTAATATAAGCTCAATAGTAAACGCCTGATGGCCTAAAGTTATCGAACAATTGTAAAGTAAAAGAAATGAACCATCGCATAGCAGCGATAGAATCTATTATTCCTTATCTTTGCCGTTCTTCCGCGTGCCTGTAAATCTCTATGCACATGTATAGATTAATGATAAAAAAAAGAATTCTGTTGTTTCAAGACAAATGAGGCATTGGCCGCCTCACCTTTTACTGTTTCTATTCCATGAAAGGCGGACGCGGACTTGTTGCGTTCCCCATCGGTATTTTAAGTGAAAATATTCAGTAAATGAGCTGATTGTTGTTTTTACGATCAGAAAACATGTAGTTTTTTGATTACGAACAGACATTTTGACTGTTATGTATAGTATTTAACCGCAATGGTCATCTATTGTAATTTAATATGAAAAGGTACGTAGCATTAAAAAATTTGTGTTAAAGATAAGTGTGATTATTTTAGTAAATTAACATTGATGATTTCCATCTCCTCATTTACTTGAATGATAATTATTTTGTGTTAGTAATTCACCAGAAATTACAATCACGCTGATGGGCCGAACGCAGCATGAGGCAGAAGGAACATTATCGTTTTCCTATTATTTCTGAATCAACTCATTTTTTTAAATTGTGTAGTGTTGCATTTCTTTTAAAGTCTATAAATCTTCTGGGACCTTAATGTTGTTCCGGGTATGACTACATCGCGACTATAAAACTTCACAGAAATGAAACGTTTCTTCCGAACGATCTCAAATAAATCAATCTGCTGCTCTTATTCAGGAATTTAATGCTCAACGTATGTTATTATAATAGTGTAATCAATCCCCGATTCTGTTGCCAAAATATTCACTTTTTCGACATTTTTCAAAAATGTCATCATCTGTTGGTGCTGTAGCATCATTACTACCTATCCTAAGAGCTGAGTGAATTTCTTTGCTCATCTGAGCCTGATCATCCGCATTGCCAGATACATTATTGATCAGATGCTGCTCACTTTCCTGTCCAGGAATTTGAGAGCCTGACATTTCGGGTTGCTTCGTTACTGGAAATTCCTGTATATTGTCATCTGTATCGTACCCAGACATATTGTCGCTCTCTGCTAGTTTTTCTCTTCGTGTCTTCACCATGTTTGCAGAAATCTACTTTCACTATCTTGGTATAAATATACACAGAAGTCTGATTCCCCCAAAATATAACACACACACAAGCAATACACAAAATATACACAATACATACAAAATACACTCCTGGAAATTGAAATAAGAACACCGTGAATTCATTGTCCCAGGAAGGGGAAACTTTATTGACACATTCCTGGGGTCAGATACATCACATGATCACACTGACAGAACCACAGGCACATAGACACAGGCAACAGAGCATGCACAATGTCGGCACTAGTACAGTGTATATCCACCTTTCGCAGCAATGCAGGCTGCTATTCTCCCATGGAGACGATCGTAGAGATGCTGGATGTAGTCCTGTGGAACGGCTTGCCATGCCATTTCCACCTGGCGCCTCAGTTGGACCAGCGTTCGTGCTGGACGTGCAGACCGCGTGAGACGACGCTTCATCCAGTCCCAAACATGCTCAATGGGGGACAGATCCGGAGACCTTGCTGGCCAGGGTAGTTGACTTACACCTTCTTGAGCACGTTGGGTGGCACGGGATACATGCGGACGTGCATTGTCCTGTTGGAACAGCAAGTTCCCTTGCCGGTCTAGGAATGGTAGAACGATGGGTTCGATGACGGTTTGGATGTACCGTGCACTATTCAGTGTCCCCTCGACGATCACCAGTGGTGTACGGCCAGTGTAGGAGATCGCTCCCCACACCATGATGCCGGATGTTGGCCCTGTGTGCCTCGGTCGTATGCAGTCCTGATTGTGGCGCTCACCTGCACGGCGCCAAACACGCATACGACCATCATTGGCACCAAGGCAGAAGCGATTCTCATCGCTGAAGACGACACGTCTCCATTCGTCCCTCCATTCACGCCTGTCGCGACACCACTGGAGGCGGGCTGCACGATGTTGGGGCGTGAGCGGAAGACGGCCTAACGGTGTGCGGGACCGTAGCCCAGCTTCATGGAGACGGTTGCGAATGGTCCTCGCCGATACCCCAGGAGCAACAGTGTCCCTAATTTGCTGGGAAGTGGCGGTGCGGTCCCCTACGGCACTGCGTAGGATCCTACGGTCTTGGCGTGCATCCGTGCGTCGCTGCGGTCCGGTCCCAGGTCGACGGGCACGTGCACCTTCCGCCGACCACTGGCGACAACATCGATGTACTGTGGAGACCTCACGCCCCACGTGTTGAGCAATTCGGCGGTACGTCCACCCGGCCTCCCGCATGCCCACTATACGCCCTCGCTCAAAGTCCGTCAACTGCACATACGGTTCACGTCCACGCTGTCGCGGCATGCTACCAGTGTTAAAGACTGCGATGGAGCTCCGTATGCCACGGCAAACTGGCTGACACTGACGGCGGCGGTGCACAAATGCTGCGCAGCTAGCGCCATTCGACGGCCAACACCGCGGTTCCTGGTGTGTCCGCTGTGCCGTGCGTGTGATCATTGCTTGTACAGCCCTCTCGCAGTGTCCGGAGCAAGTATGGTGGGTCTGACACACCGGTGTCAATGTGTTCTTTTTTCCGTTTCCAGGAGTGTATTAAAATAACCTAATGAAATCCTACCAGTTACTTCAAATGAAACTATAACCTACGCTTTTACACTGTCTTTAAAGTGTAAACCTTCCAAAATACTTACGTGGTGTACTGCAAAATACCAATCTATACAGAAATATTGCTTTGATGGCAGTACATACACAAGTGAACCTGTCATCAATTGCACTTGAGTTAATTTGAAATACACACAGCTGATAGTGTGGCCTATAACTCAAACACTATGCACTACTTAGCAAAATCCTATAACTGATTCACTCACATGTATCACGTTATAGCAAATGAATCTGATCAAATCTCACTGGTGAAAAAAATATGATTTTACTTTATCTACTAGGCTATGACAAATCTGTGCCAACACAGTCAGCACAGTGCAACGCCCTCGGATTGCTTCCTCTCCTCTGTTCCAGCCCAGAAGCCCACGCGCTTACGCCCTTACCTTTTGTAATTGGTATTATGTGCTGCTGGATATATCCCGATTGCGAAATTGTGTATTTTGAGTTAGGTTCAGGTCCAAAATCTTCACTGCATTAACCTCGTACAGTCCCATTCAGGTCCAAGGTTTTTATATTGGGGTACATGGACCAATGTTACATATACAGAATTAGTTCTTGCACCTTACACATTATCACATACATATAAACATATTTTACCAATCTTTTTGCAAATTGTTCTCATAAATGTAGCTATACCTCAGTTCGTACATAAAAATTCGTGCCCCGCGTTCTTGGGCGTCACTTACCGCAGTACACGGGTATTTTTTGATTCTTTTACCTATCGCGGTACGTAATAAAAATATTTATATATTAAATACTGCAATATCGTTTACTTTGTTAAGTATGGTGGGCTAATATGAGACTCTGAAATAACCCAATACCACGATGACATATGTACGGACCTCAGCTATTCCGAAGTACGTACGGAATAATGTTTTAAACACAGCGCGCGACTCCCCGCCTTCTAATAGATAGTTCGCGTGAGCGCTGCTATTTTGGAAAGAAAATGTGCGTGCTTTTACGCAACCTGTAATAATTATTTTGGTTCTCAAGGGGCTACTGGTCATTACGTACCAAACTCTATAAAGTAACTGAGATATTGTTATGCTCGTTGCTCGTTGAATGGAATATTTTTCATTATTTTATTATTCGCTACTTGCAAGGCCAAACTGGACAGAATCTCATTTGCCGTTAAGCGGACAAACTGAAAACATACTGAACTCATTCAGTATACTAAATATTAATAAATGAAATCTATTTTTATTCTGTTAACCATTGGAAGATCAAAATAGAGAAATCTCTCACATTTACATTTAACATTATGACATTAATTTCTAATTATGAAATATCGCCAGTCGTAATGTTCTGAAAATAAATTTGTTAACCATAATTAATGATGACTATCATGAGAGGTGCCCACTAAATCAATAATAGACACTTACTCATAACAATTATATTTTGCTAAATTACAACCAAACTTACATGAAATATCAGACTGCTATACAATGGCGACCTTCCGCTAGACGAAACAATATAGGAGAGAGTTCAATAAAACAATAGTCTCTGGCCATGTTCATTTTCATTACACAGAGATTATAGACAAAAAAAATAATCTTTGTTAATCACATCATTGTTTGTGAGCTTTGATGGTAATAATTACACTTTTTAATACTTATTGTAAATCGCGCACTCGTACGCAGTCTTGAAATAATTTATAGTTCACACGTTACACAAGCAAAAACTTTTTTTTTAATGTCAATTTATGTGGCAACGGTGCCTTGCAGGTACCTGTCATTCTTTACTGTAAAGCAAGTGAAAAACATTTCTGCAAAAAAAATTTTACATTGTCTTTTCTATTTCTGTTTGATGAACAGCTGCTGTGAATAGTTATTTTCAAGGGAAATAAATCACTTAAAAGATATAAATATTGCTGACAGCCGTTCTCTCTGTCTGGGGATGAAAGGGAGCTAGACAAGCAGGAAGATGAGGAGACAGTTGATAGGTACTTAAGGTACTATTTCGCTGCGACTGCCCGCCGTAGCGGCGGGCAGTAACCGCCAGCCGCAGCTACCGACCGTCACTGCCTGTGTATTTAGTTGAAACTGCTGACCGCAGCGACCACGCCACTCGGTGAGTTACCTCTGTGAAAGGAACACGCACGCGAGTTCGCAACATTGATGCTAATACCATTCTAGGTTTTTTGGTGGACGAGGAAGAAGAAGAGGAAATTATTACAATGCTCACAAGATCTTGTCCCCACAGCATTTTCCAAACACGGAAAAGTGAAGGAATTTATGCTGACTTAGTAACGGTCACTTGCGAAACGATGAAATTTCTTTTAGACTTAACCCATCTCAGTTCGATTTTGTTTTAAGTCTGGTGAAAGAAGATATAGCACTAACAGCTACCAGTGCAGTGCGAACTCCAATGGAAGACGACGAAAAAATGGCAGTCGCTTTACAGTAAGTAGCTGTATAAAAACATACGTATTCATCAACAATGGTTTAAAATGGATAATTTTGTATCTCTATGAAATAACATAAATTTCTATTAAAATAATAGGTTTATTTGGAAGCGACTCAGGGCCTGTACAGTTGTTTATTTTTACATTATCTTTACAGTGTGTTTACATTATGATTAGTAATTATTTTCAAAAGTAGTATCACCTGCTTGTGGTTCGTGTAGTGGACTGACCCGACAGCCAATCCACTATGACTTGTAGCCGAATAGCACGCGTTTAAGCTCACGCAGACTGGCGTGAGGTCTGGAACAGATTAAAGGAGTTGAGTGTAATAAATAAAGTACGGAGTTGATGTAATACTTAACTTTAATCCATAATTGGAGAACATCGCTCTTGTTGATACATTATATAATCTCAATATAAACTGGTCATGGCGCCTTGCTAGGTCGTAGCAAATGACGTAGCTGAAGGCTATGCTAACTATCGTCTCGGCAAATGAGAGCGTATTTGTCAGTGTAGCTTCGCTAGCAAAGTCGTCTGTACAACTGGGGCGAGTGTTAGGACGTCTCACTAGACCTGCCGTGTGGCGGCGCTCGGTCTGCAATCACTGACAGTGGCGACACGCGGGTCCGTCGTATACTAGCGGACCGCGGCCGATTTAAAGGCTACCACCTAGCAAGTGTGGTGTCTGGCGGTGACACCACAGTTCGACCTTTATTAATGGGGTGAAAGTATACGTATCGTCTCCAACCGATGAAGTTTGTTCGAACGTGGATGAAAGGGAAGACGAGTCGGAAGGACTGATGCTGACAGCTAGTGGCACAAGAGATGATTCTGAAGAACTGTCAAGTCCCGTAACATAGCTTAAAATGTCGATTTTCGCTTTATTAATGAGGTGACGTGGTAGTTTCCTAATGAACGCTGCGATACTTCTCATGAACAGCCACATGTCATCTTCCGGCTCCCGATTATTAGCCAAGCACTGCAGCAATTCCAATCGTTGTTGGCCCCTTTGGTTGATTGAATCCCAGTGTGTTTTCCTCGATCTGCGAGCTGAGATGGAAGAGTTGGCAGCAGCTGCGTCACTAGAGGACAAGGAAGCAATGGCTTGTGGAGTGTCAGGTCCTGTTTCATTGGCATTTTATCCGTCTTCATCAGACAGCAGTCCTTGAACGCTTGTTGGCTCCTTTAGCGAACACTACAAAAAGACGACCGCTCCCTTTCTACATCTCTCAAAAAGCCTAGTCTGTTGAACAACGCCCATTTTGTTGTTGAACTTGGTGCTGCAGCACCTGTTTGCAGTTGTTGTTTTCCAACTGTTTTCCACTAGTTATCTCTGATGTCTTTCCATCTCTTCTTACACTGGTTACCTAAAACGGAACGATATTTGTTTAGCTGTGTAATTAGGACAAGACATATTATTTATGTTTCATGTATTAATAATAATACATGGTTTGTGTTACAGGTTTCTAGCTAAAGGGGAGAGTTTCGTGTCCCTTGGATATGTTTTCCGGATATCACCAAGCTACGTGAGCATCATAGTTCGTGAAACAGTAGAAGCTATGTGCCAACACTTGGCACTTACCTTCCTGCCTCCTCCATCTCGAGAATGGTTCAAATGGCTCTGAGCACTATGGGACTCAACTGCTGTTGTCATAAGTCCCCTAGAACTTAGAACTACTTAAACCTCACTAACCTAAGGACATCACACACATCCATGCCCGAGGCAGGATTCGAACCTGCGACCGTAGCGGTCGTGCGGTTCCAGACTGTAGCGCCTTTAACCGCTCGGCCACTCCGGCCGGCTCCATCTCGAGAATCTTTCAGGAAAGGTGCGAAAGAATTCTACACTCTTTGGGATTTCCCTAACTGCTGTGCTGCGATTGATGGGAAACATATAAGGATACGGTGTCCTGGAAAAAGTGGTTCCCTTTTTCTGGAATTACGAAGGATACTTCTCCATAGTACTTTTGGCATTGGTTGATGCGAACCATAATTTCGTTGCAATAGACGCAAGTTCGTATGGGAAAGAAGGAGACAGTGGCATATTTAATAAGTCAGCAATGGGGAAAATGATCATGAAAGGAGACGTGTTTCCAGCAGATGAAGAGCTTCCATTAACTAACTGACATCAAGATGCCATTTGTTATAGTAGGCGACGAGGCATTCCGCTTGCGAAAGCATTTTCTCAAGCCTTACACTCGCTCGTCTGCCCAGCAAGATAAATCAAAAGCGACCTTCAACTATAAATCGTCACGAGCGCGCCGAGTTTCTTAAAACGTTTTTGGACTTTTGTGTCAGGTGTTTCGAGTGTTCTACACAAATCTGAATCTGCAACCCAACACATGTGATAAACTCGTTACAGCTCGTTGCTCCTCAGGGACGCCTATTTAGAAAAAAAGAGGACGACCATGACGTGAGTTTACCACAGAACATCATTCCCCTGCCCCGAACAGAGGGATTCTACCAAGCTGAAGGGTTTCAGGTACGAGATACATTTAAGAATTACCTCTGTGAACCTACAAATCAATTATTACAACCTGGAAAAGAACTAAGGCTCAAATAAAGGAAATAAATTATTGTTACTACTCGTAAAGACTGTTGTTGTAATCGTTTGGTGACAGAAAGAATGGAAGCACTGTTGTAGCCTCCATATTGTACAATTAGTCACAGTAGGAAAAAAACATAAATACATGAATGTGTATATGCAAAACAATTACCATCTTTTTTCATTGTTTCTCCTATCTTCTTCCACACCTTATCCTTTGCCATCACATTTCTGAAATCTGTATGCTTATGATCATACAGTATAGAGTATCTGCTCACAAACTCCACTATCTGTTCGTCGTCGTCATCGTGAAAACCTTTCTTCGACACAGCGCGTCATTGATTTCTGCAGTCACCTGGCAGTCGCGGCCCAACTGCTTGACTACTACTGCAGCGGCAGAGGCGCAGCAGTCGCGATGACGTCACGACCGCTGACTGCCGAGCAGTTACGACGTATGTTCCGTTGTTTTGCCTAAGAGCAGTAGTCAGCTGCCCGCAGCGGCCGGCAGTTGCACCGAAATAGTACCTTACGGCGTTAACTTTACGAGAATGTTGCAAACTGTTCCACCAATACCGACTGCGTCGATATCACCGTCTCCTCTTCCGAAGAAATGCTTTATCCCTGCAGGTTCTTGTTTAATAGGAGTAGCGGGAATTAACTGCATGACTGTGATAAAGAAATCTACTCATCATACCGAGCAATAACGTGTTTCTCGCAGTTCGACATATACACTCCTGGAAATGGAAAAAAGAACACATTGACACCGGTGTGTCAGACCCACCATACTTGCTCCGGACACTGCGAGAGGGCTGTACAAGCAATGATCACACGCACGGCACAGCGGACACACCAGGAACCGCGGTGTTGGCCGTCGAATGGCGCTAGCTGCGCAGCATTTGTGCACCGCCGCCGTCAGTGTCAGCCAGTTTGCCGTGGTATACGGAGCTCCATCGCAGTCTTTAACACTGGTAGCATGCCGCGACAGCGTGGACGTGAACCGTATGTGCAGTTGACGGACTTTGAGCGAGGGCGTATAGTGGGCATGCGGGAGGCCGGGTGGACGTACCGCCGAATTGCTCAACACGTGGGGAGTGAGGTCTCCACAGTACATCGATGTTGTCGCCAGTAGTCGGCGGAAGGTGCACGTGCCCGTCGACCTGGGACCGGACCGCAGCGACGCACGGATGCACGCCAAGACCGTAGGATCCTACGCAGTGCCGTAGGGGACCGCACCGCCACTTCCCATCAAATTAGGGACACTGTTGCTCCTGGGGTATCGGCGAGGACCATTCGCAACCGTCTCCATGAAGCTGGGCTACGGTCCCGCACACCGTTAGGCCGTCTTCCGCTCACGCCCCAACATCGTGCAGCCCGCCTCCAGTGGTGTCGCGACAGGCGTGAATGGAGGGACGAATGGAGACGTGTCGTCTTCAGCGATGAGAGTCGCTTCTGCCTTGGTGCCAATGATGGTCGTATGCGTGTTTGGCGCCGTGCAGGTGAGCGCCACAATCAGGACTGCATACGACCGAGGCACACAGGGCCAACACCCGGCATCATGGTGTGGGGAGCGATCTCCTACACTGGCCGTACACCACTGGTGATCGTCGAGGGGACACTGAATAGTGCACGGTACATCCAAACCGTCATCGAACCCATCGTTCTACCATTCTTAGACCGGCAAGGGAACTTGCTGTTCCAACAGGACAATGCACGTCCGCATGTATCCCGTGCCACCCAACGTGCTCTAGAAGGTGTAAGTCAACTACCCTGGCCAGCAAGATCTCCGGATCTGTCCCCCATTAAGCATGTTTGGGACTGGATGAAGCGTCATCTCACGCGGTCTGCACGTCCAGCACGAACGCTGGTCCAACTGAGGCGCCAGGTGGAAATGGCATGGCAAGCCGTTCCACAGGACTACATCCAGCATCTCTACGATCGTCTCCATGGGAGAATAGCAGCCTGCATTGCTGCGAAAGGTGGATATACACTGTACTAGTGCCGACATTGTGCATGCTCTGTTGCCTGTGTCTATGTGCCTGTGGTTCTGTCAGTGTGATCATGTGATGTATCTGACCCCAGGAATGTGTCAATAAAGTTTCCCCTTCCTTGGACAATGAATTCACGGTGTTCTTATTTCAATTTCCAGGAGTGTAGTACCTTACGGCGTTAACTTTACGAGAATGTTGCAAACTGTTCCACCAATACCGACTGGGTCGATACCACCGTCACCTCTTCCGAAGAAATGGTTTATCCCAGCAGGTTCTTGTTTAATAGGAGTAGTGGGAATTAACTGCGTGACTGTGATAAAGAAATCTGCTCATCATCCCAAGCAATAACGTATTTTTCGCAGTTCGACATATATTGTTCCGTAGCTAAGACGACAAGCGATATTAGAACATGCAACTAACCAGTCATGACTCACCTATGCAGCTCATATCTCTGAGCTGACCTTACGTCAAATTGCGGCACATTTTCACTTTTGAATCTCTAGACCACTTAAATAGCGCGTAATAGTCTTTCAGAATTAATCATGAGTGTTAATACTGCCACCAGAACCCGATGTCACTTCATAGAAAATCGTCAGTCTGAAATGTAGTCCAGTTCCCCTTTTCTCAGTGTCATTCAATTAATGTTTCCGCTTCTGTTCAGCTGCATGATCTGGATGATTTTACGCGTTCAGCATCTAGCACAAACGCGCTTGCAACAAATAACTTACCAACACAAGTTTTGAATTTATGTTAATACTAGTAACATCTTCTGTTCAGTTTTTATTCGTTCTTTATGTATCTACATCTACATCTACATCCATACTCCGCAGGCCACCTGACGGTGTGTGGCGGAGGGTACCTTGAGTACCTCTATCGGTTCTCCCTTCTATTCCAATTTCGTATTGTTCGTGGAAAGAAGGATTGTTGGTATGCCTCTGTGTGGGCTCTAATCTCTCTGATTTTATCCTCATCGTCTCTTCGCGACATATACGTAGGAGGGAGCAATATACTGCTTGACTCCTCGAAAGCCGGCCGAAGTGGCCGTGCAGTTCTAGGTGCTGCAGTCTCGAACCGCGAGACCGCTTCGGTCGCAGGTTCGAATCCTGCCTCGGGCATGGATGTGTGTGATGTCCTTAGGTTAGTTAGGTTTAACTAGTTCTAAGTTCTAGGGGACTAATGACCTCAGAAGTTGAGTCCCATAGTGCTCAGAGCCATTTGAACCATTTGACTCCTCGAAGGCATGCTCTCGAAACTTTAACAAAAGCCTGTACCGAGCTACTGAGCGTCTCTCGTGCAGAGTCTTCCACTGGAGTATAGTCAATTTAATAACAGAAAATACGGTTGCTCACGCTTAAGATTGCGACTTAATGCCGTGAAGACAACCTCGGTTTGGGATTGTGGCGGGGAAGTAGTCACTCAAAGAGAAATTAAATTTTCGCCAAACAACAGTTACTGATAGTAACTTAGCACTTATACATTTTGAATATCGCAAGGCATCACACCAAATATTTGTAAGTGAAAAAATGATGTATTGGAACTAGATACATTTTTGTGAAAGCTCACGTAGTGACCAATTTTCCGCACCTAACCGGGTATCGTAGTTAGTGTCATCGCAACAGGATCCCATGTTTGTTTCTTCTGATTTCCGGGCACATTCCCTAGCCATCTTCATGTCCTCGTCTCTGACAGAATACCAAGCGGCTGCAAAACACCTTTTTCAATTCGATTTTTATATTAGGCTAAATATAACAGAGGCAGATTTAAATAATGCAAATTAATTCCAAATCGTCGCAGATGGACTGAATGGCGGATGATAGCTTTCTATATAAAAGAGATTAGGAGTCAGAATGAGATTTACACTCTGCAGCGGAGTGTGCGCTGATATGAAACATCCTGGCAGATTAAAACTGTGTGCCCGGCCGAGACTCGAACTCGGGACCTTTGCCTTTCGCGGGCAAGTGCTCTACCATCTGAGCTACCGAAGCACGACTCACGCGCGGTACTCACAGCTTTACTTCTGCCAGTATCTCGTCTCCTACCTTCCAAATTTTACAGAAGCTCTCCTGGGAACCTTGCAGAACTAGAAGGTAGGAGACGAGATACTGGCAGAAGTAAAGCTGTGAGTACCGGGCGTGAGTCGTGCTTCGGTAGCTCAGATGGTAGAGCACTTGTCCGCGAAAGGCAAAGTTCCCGAGTTCGAGTCTCGGCCGGGCACACAGTTTTAATCTGCCAGGAAGTTTCATATCAGCGCACACTCCGCTGCAGAGTGAAAATCTCATTCTGGAAACACCCTCCAGGATGTGGCTAAGCCATTTCTCCGCAGTATCCTTTCTTTCAGGAGTTATACATTTTGAATATCGCAAGGCATCACACCAAATATTTGTAAGTGAAAAAATGATGTATTAGAACTAGATACATTTTTGTGAAAGCTCACGTAGTGACCAATTTTCCGTACCTAACCGGGTATCGTAGTTAGTGTCATCGCAACAGGATCCCATGTATGTTTTTTTCTGATTTCCAGGCACATTCCCTAGCCATCTTCATGTCCTCGTATCTGACAGACGCTCTCCTGCAAGCTTCGCAGGAGAGCTTCTGTAAAGTTTGGAAGGTAGGAGACGAGATACTGGCAGAAGTAAAGCTCTGAGTACCGGACGTGAGTCGTGATTCGGTAGCTCAGATGGTAGAGGACTTGCCCGCGAAAGGCAAAGGTCCCGAGTTCGAGTCTCGACCGGGCACACAGTTTTAATCTGTCAGGAAGTTTCAGATTAGGAGTCAGTTTTATCTTCTGTATTATCGTTTTGTTCCCCCCCGGGAAGTAACGCGTACTGGGCTGAACACCTGGGCCAGTTTCATCGGTAGGATGCCATGTCGGGGGATTAGTGATCCACAGTAGAAACTATCAAGCTGAAGTTTGTGTCTGTGTGTGTGTGTGTGTGTAACCAATCTGACCACTTTTCGGCATTCAGTAGCGCTGCTCAGGTCAAAAAACGTGCACCGGCAACTCTTCCCTCCTTACTTTATCGATCTTACTATTAATTGGTAACCTGCATAAGTTAGTATGTTATACTAAGTAACAACGTAGGCCTAATTTCAATTTGAGACACGATCACAAATGATTACTAAATGTTGATTTTCTTATAGTCACTGCATTGTGTGTCAACCGCCTTAATTTGATTTCATGTTCTTGCTACAAACATTGGGCGAGGTTGTCTGTCGTGATTGCAGTCAGGTCGTGCAAACGTGTCCGATATCTCGCGTGCCGGTCGGCCGCACGCAGATGTGATTCCTGCAATTTTGGAACGTGCGGACACTCTCATTCGAGGTTATCGACGGACCACAATCAGACACCTCACTGCACGACTACACCTCTCTGTTGGTAGTGATGACGCACTCGTCCAGCAGTTGGAGCACTCAAACGTGTATGTCATCTGGGTTCCTCGCCGCCTAACAAAACACCATAAAGACCAGCAAAGGGTCTGCCATCTGTGCGGAGTTGTTTCCGCTTTACGAAGCTGATCGCGACAGATTTTTGTGGAACATCGTCACTGGCGATGGGGCAGGTGTTCATCACTTGGAACCGGAAACAAAACGACACGGAGTGGGCCAATTTCGCTTCTCCTTCGAAGAGAAAGTTCAAAGCCGCACTCCAAACCGGTGAAGTCATGGCGACCGTCTGCTGGGACTCCGAAGGAGTAATTCTGTTTGTTGTCCTCCCTTACGGTGCAATGATCAACTCTAAAGTGTATTGTCCTAGCCCCTGAAATGCGAACGAACTTCTCCTTCTCCGTGACAAAGCATGACTTCACGCAAGTCTGTGCATCCGAGAGCAGCTAAGAAAACTTCAGACTGTTCTTTCTCGTCCACCCTACAGCCCGGATCTCGTACCTTCACACTTCCATCTGTTTGCCCCAATGACCGACGATCTCCACGGGAAGCATTCCGTGGGTGATGGGGAAAGTTATTGTGCAGCACGACTTTGGCTCTGAAGTCGACCAGTAGACAGGTACCAAACGGGCGTACAGACTCTCCCAGAAATGGGGCGTAAGGTCGTCGCGTTGAACGGAGATGGTGTTGAAAAACAGGGGTTTGTAGCCAACAGGGTGTGGAATAATATGGTGTACTGGGATCTTGAATAAAACCAAAGTGCTTAAAGAAAAAAAAAGTTGAATTACTCCATTACTCATTCAACGCCTGTCGAAGGTGCAGCATCTAAAAAATCCAAAGGTCTAATAATTCTCGAACGTAGGACGGGTTTCAGAATCCATCAACAGCCTGACCTCAGCTAGATATGCCTATAATTATCAGCGTATCAGACCACTCTTTGCTATGATATATGTATAGCGGTCTGCACAGTGCAAAACACGATGGACTCCCTGAAACTAAGCACGTTCGCTGTTTACATAGCATGCACACTTATCGTGACACAACGCAAAATGTTTCTGCTGAAGACGCGAGCGCAACAGGCCGTAAGCTGCCGAGTACGATAAGATAAAAGTGGATTTTTGTGCCGGCGCAGTCACGATGATGAGTTGGCGACGCAGCAGAATGTTATCACTTTGTGCATAATCTTAAGCCCCCTCATAGCGAAGGGAAAACAGATGAGCGTGAGACGGCAAATGAGAATTTTGTACGCCATAAACGCTAGACGCCGTTTGTCGGTCTTTAAGAGAACCACCGAAGGAAGTTTGCGTCCGCTGCACTTCGGGGCTAGCAGTGCATGAAGCTGCTATCTTGTCTGCTTATACGATTGATATGAGAAATGTGAAAAGAATGCAATGTTACTGATAGAAGAATATGGATAACATAGATGCTAATGTGATACACAGCACAAATGCTGGTAGATGTGATGTACCTGTTCGGAAAAACAAACTGGATGATTTATTAAAGAGAAAGAGCTTCACACATTGAGCAGTCAATAACGCGTTGGTTCACTCCTGGCCCCTATGCGAGAAATTATTCGCCTTGGCAATGATTGAAGAAGTTGTTGGATATCCTCCGGGAGAGATATCGGACCAAATTCTGGCCAGTTGGCGTTTTAGATTGTCAAAACGCCGAGATGGTTGGAGGGTCCTGCCCATAATACTCCAAACGTTTTGAATTGGGGAGAGATCCAAGGTATGGTTTTGCAAGCACGAAGACAAGCAGTAGAAACTCTCGCAGTCTGCGGAAAGGCATTACCTTGCTGAAATGTGAACCCAGGATTGATTGCCACGAAGGGCAACAAAACGGACGTGGGGTATCGTCGAAGTACTGTTGTGATGTAAGGGTGTAGAGGATGACAACCAAAGGGGGTCCTGATAAGAAATGAACAGAAATTCCACCGCACTTACGTCACTCCAGGTCGTCGCGCCATATGGTGGGCGAAAGACAGGTTGGTATCCCATCGCTATACGGGGCGACACCAGACATCGCTGGTCATCAGAGGTCAGTGCGAAGCGGGACTCACCACTAAAGACAATGCTGCTGCAAACAATGAGATTTCAAACGAAGCCATTAAAATTGCTACACCAAGAAGAAATGCAGACGATAAACGGATATTCAGTGGACAAATATATTATAGTATAACTGACATGTGATTGCATTTTCACTCAATTTCGGTGCATAGATTCTGAGAAATCAGTAACCAGAACAACCACCTCTGACCGTAATAACGGCCTTGATACGCCTGGGCATTGAGTCAAACAGAGCTTGGATGGGGTGTACAGGTACAGCTGCCCATGCAGCTTCAACACGACACCACAGTTCATCAAGAGTAGTGACTGGCATATTGTGACGAGCCAGTTGCTCGGCCACCATTGACCAGACGTTTTCAATTGGTGAGAGATCTGGAGAATGTGCTGGCCAGGGCATCAGTCGAACATTTTCTGTATCCAGAAAGGTCCGTACAGGACCTGCAACATGCGGTCGTGCATCATCCTGCTGAAATGTAGGGTTTCGCAGGGATCGAATGAAGGGTAGAGCCACGGGTCGTACCACATCTGAAATGTAACGTCCACTGTTCAAAGTGCGTCAATGCGAAGAAGAGGTGACCGAGACGTGTAGGCAATGGCACCCCATACCATCACGCCGGTGATACGCCAGTATGGCGATGACGAATACACGCTTCCAATGTGCATTCACCGCGATGTCGCCAAACACAGATACGACCATCATGATGCTGTAAACAGAACCTGGATTTATCCGAAAAATGACGTTTTGCCATTCGTGCACCCAGATTCGTCATTGAGTACACCATCGCAGGCGTTCCTGTCTGTGATGCAGCGTAACCGCAGCCATGGTCTCCGAGCTGATAGTCCATGCTGCTGCAAACGTCGTCGAACTGTTCGTGTACATGGTTATTGTCTTGCAAACGTCCCCATCTGTTGACTCAGGGATCGAGACGTGGCTGCACGATCCGTTACAGTCATGCGGATAAGATGCCTGTCATCTCAACTGCTAGTGATACGAAGCCGTTGGGATCCAGCACGGCGTTCCGTATTACCCTCTTGAATCCACCGATTCCATATTCTGCTAACAGTGATTGGATCTCGACCAACGCGAGCAGCAATGTCGCGATACGATAAACCGCAATCGCGATAGGCTACAATCCGACCTTTATCAAAGTCGGAAACGTGATAGTACGCACTTCTCCTGCTTACATGAGGCATCACAACAACGTTTCACCAGGCAACGCCGGTCAAGTTCTGTTTGTGTATGAGAAATCGGTTGGAAACTTTCCTCGTGTCAGCACGTTGTAGGTGTCGCCACCGGCGCGAACCTTGTGTGAATGCTCTGAAAAGCTAATCATTTGCATATCACAGCATTTTCTTCCTGTCGGTTAAATTTCGCGTCTGTAGCACGTCATCTTCGTGGTGTAGCAATTTTTGTGGCCAGTAGTGTATCTTGAGACACCACTAACAGCGGTCGGATACCATTCAGACTGTCACTCGCCATACCGCCAGACAACCAGGGGTGATGGTCCGGGGCAGCATTAAATTTCACTGCAGGACCCCACTTGTTTCCATCCGCTGCACACTTACAGCATAGCGGTACGTCGACGATATTTTGGGCCCAGTTTTGTTGCCGTTCGTGACAAGCGATCATGACCTTACATTTCAGCAATACGATTCTCGCCTGCACACGGCCAGAGTTTTTACTGCTGTCTCCGTGCTTGCAAAACCATACCTTGGCCAGCAGTGTCGGCCAATATCTGCCCAGTTCAGAACGCTTGGACCATTGTGGGCAGGGCACTCCAACCAGTTCGGGATTTCGACATCAAACTCGCCAGCTGAACAGAATTTGCCACGATATACGTCAGGAGAACCCCAAAATCTTTATCAATAATGCGAAGCCGAATAAATTCTTGCATACGGGCCATAGGTGGCCCAACGCGTCAATATTTTCTCAGTTTGTGAAGCTCTTTCTCTTGAATGAATATTCCATTTTTTCAGAAGGTGTAATAACTTGTTTGTCTGTGCAAATAGATCATGTCTACCGATTTCCGTCCCATTCAGATAACTCCTTCGTGGTGTGTCGTTTTTTCTTTGTTTTACAGCGTATATAGCAGATTTTACCAACAGCGTAGGTGTACGAATGTTTCATATTTTATTTTATTGAAATCATCTTCCTTATACGTACTTGAAATACTTTTCATATGCCACTGCAGACACCGGAACCAACATGGTGTATAGCAGCTATTGGAATACGAAACAGTCAGTAATATAAAGATCTCCGGTTGCTGATAAACACAGTGTAAATCTTAGCCTTTCCTCAGATTTGTTGGTCGACGGCAATTAGTGTTATGCTTTTAAATTTTCTCATCATACATGCGAGGAGCCAGGCGAAAAGCGTCAGTCGGAATGTGTTCGAAGTTTTGGCATGCTAAGGAACTGGAGCTGCAGTTCAGATTTCACCATCTTCACCCACTTCACGTATATGTAGAAACCATGACGTCTAAATTCCTTTTCTCTAGGCCATTTTGCTTACTTCGCCAAAAACGGTGTGCAAGCCATGCAAAATCGCCCTCTCTGCTTCATGGCTTTAAGTAAACAGTTTGTATTTTGTTGGTGATTATTAGCGCCAAAAAAGCAACGCAGCATGCATAGGCTATCTTGGATATCTCATGTTCTCTCCAATTCCTTCTAGTGTAAACGCTTGTAAACAGGTACAAGAAAATGGTTGTGAAAACCGTCGTGTTGTCTCCGAATGCGCATGCGCTGTTATTGTCTTCCATTCGCCCTGGTCTAAAAGCGCTTTAGTATGTTAGTACTGTCGTTAAGAAACCTGTTTGAACTTCGCTTGTATTTGACAGTGGCAGATAAGGTTCGCGGTGTTCTTCTGACGTCTTCGCCGGAAGCCTTGAAGAATAAATACCGAAAAATAGTCACCGTTTTTAAATTTTAAGACTGTATTTTATATACTTGTTTTTTTTTATTGATCTTAAGTGGCATATATTCCACAAAACGTGGGTGTCAATAAATATAGCTATTGGAATACGAAGCAGTCAGTAATATAAAGATCTCCGGTTACTGATAAACACAGTGTAATATTTAAAAATCGTTTTATATTTTTTCCACGACGTGTATTAGTGCACGGTTGCGATAAATCGGTTTTGACGTTAACCGTTACATAAACAAGACGGAAAATTGCAGGTGACCTGGGAAAACCCTCAATCAAAACACAGCTCTACAACCAAATACTTGGGAGTCACCCTTGATCGAACACTAACTTACAGAACCCACAACCTGAACACCAAAAGAAAGGCAGCAGCGAGAAACGGCGTCCTGCAGAAACTAGCTGGTACATCTTGTAGGACACAGCCTCGTGTTCTTAGAATATTATCCTTAGCCCTCTGCCACTCTGGAATAGGCTTGCCCGTCGTGTCTGGTACAACTCCAGTCATGCCAATCTTTCGCACTAAACGAGACCTGCTGAATCATCATCTGCCTCAAATCAGCTCCACTCTAAAAGATCTACTGTTTAGCTGGTGCCCCACCCTGGACATCGGCCTTGAATTTGCCGCCCCGCTTGAAAGAAATAAAGCAGTGAATCTAAAGACCCATTCTCAGTGTCGGACTTCACACGCAACTGCCTGACTGAAATCAAGATGAAGTTTACTGCTCAGTTCAGAAACACTCACTGAACAACCTTCAGAATACAGACCAAATTCCTGGCGTAAACGAGACAGCAGCAACACAGAATGGATCGTACCATGTGAGAACTCCTCTTGTGGCCGTGAAGAAAGGTGGCCGACAAGCAAGACGCTCAGCAGGCGATCAGGAGTTGGAAAGTGTAAGACCAACCCGAAGAAGTGATGATTTTCTTGCGACTCCATCCTGTGCGAATGCTGAGAAATGCGAACTAAGGGCTATCTCCTCGTCTGCAATCTGTACTCCCTAGAAGAACTGATGGCAGCAACCCATGAAGCTTGTGAGGTGGCTAAATATTGGTCTCACAGCATTTGAAATGCGTGTTACTATGTAACAGCTGTTTTTAGTTACGTCTTCTACAGATTATGTGAACGATTCCTCTATTGGAATGATGTGGAACGAGTCAGTTTACAGTACGTGTATACATGACTACTGTTAACGTTAATAAACACGTTATGATTGTATTCCTACACATGCAACAACACTTCAAACAAGTTTTTTTTTCTTTTTTTACTATCTGCTAGTTTTTAAGTGAAATTCGTCGATGGAATAGAGGAAGTTGTCCAAGAGAAATGATTTTAAATTACACATAAAATTGCTTCGCTACCTGTCTGACATTTTATGTTATTGGGCAGAGGATTAAAAATTTTTATTGCTGCAAATTGAACTCCTCTATGAGCCACTGACAGCTTTAAGAATAAAGGTCATTTTTCCCTCTCAGCGTTGTAGGTATGTAAGTCACAGTTATTGTCAAATTGTGATGGATTATTTATGACGAATTCCAGTAGCCAGAAAGCTGGTAATCCTTATAATACCAGACTGCAATTTTCTGTGTATTGTTTTGATTACATGATGAATGTTTCCTGATACGATTAAATACGTTACAGAACTGTTAAGTGGTATTACGTAAGTCGGCAGGATGTTTCCGACACGTGGTAACTTGTATACTTTGAAATCAGTTGTGATGTGAATAGACCTACCGAAGTTAATTAGAATGAAAGTTTAACTGTCACACTTCATAATAGTTAAAATGTACCGTGGCCGAAGTAAAATTGGAGGCTGGTGGCTTATCATTTGTCATATAATTATCTATACAAACATTTTATTTTTACAGGAATAATTGTAATTTTAAATTCTTTAGGTGAATTTATATTCATTTGCAATTTGAAACGTCCCCTTAGAACAATTTGTACAATATGAAACGTCCCCTTAGAACAATTGTACAAGACTGTGCTTAACCTGACACACAATAATTTTAGCGCAACGCAATCTGACTATCAAAAATCCCTGCAAAAGAATGGCCCTGAGTAACATTAAACTATACCTTTCAGAAATCACTTACCTCACAAAAATCTTCGTTGCTCGAACTACTGCAATACAGCGAGCGCCACTACTGCCAGCTAAATAAAAGATTCAAACTACTGAAGGCACTAACTACTGATAGGGGTGGTTAGCAAATGAAAGATATTAATAGAGAACAAACAATGTATTTACCTTAATATTCATAATTGACATCCAGTATTACAAATTATCAAAACTCCGCCATCTCTCTGCCCACATCCACCACTGCTGGCGGCTCACCTCCAACTGCCCAACGCAATCTGCTGTTCACATCCAGCTATAGCAGTTCATGACAACAATGGCAGGCAACAATGCAAACTAGCCACATACTGCACACAGCACAGCCAGTGATTTTCATACAGAGAGCGCTACGTAACGTTGCCAATAAGAAAACATAAACATCAAACTTACATAAAGAAAACATAAACAGCCTACTTACATAGCCCCCATGCTCCCCACAAAAAAATTTTACAAAATATTTTTGGGCAGTGGCCAATAAAGATTTGATAAAATTTTTCATAATTACAATAACAAAGATATCAAATGCACACACTTATTGATACAATGTTGGTCAACAGCTAAAATTTTTTTCACAGTCAATAAAGACAGTCCTGATCATTCATCATAAGAGTAAACCTGCAGTTTGTTTGCTCAAAGTCTGAGCAGTAAAATACAATGCACACGGAAGTAGTGGATTTCCATGCAGTCTTGAAGAAGTAGTATTGTCCTTCCAACGGTAAGACAGTGCTGACTCTTGACATGCTGACAGGTAATGGGCCACAACAGAGCAAACCCACAGCAGAGTCAGTCGACGTTTCGAAGAATATTGGTAGGTAGGTCATCACAGAGTAGACCCACTGTAGTCCTGGTAGAGATTGTGGTATTGGTGGGCCACCAGAGGTGCAGACCAACTGTAGTCCTTGTAGAGATGGCCAGCAGCCATCTGTTGCGACTGTGCAGGTGCACAATCACCATTGAAGAGTCTTGCGGATAATAGAGCAAGTCCATAACCACCACTTGTGCACTCACAAAGTTTTTGGAATTGTCCTTAGAACCAGCAATGCTGTTATCCAGTCCCTTGCTGAATTAGTAACACACGTGCAAACACTAACAGTCCCAACTTCTCACATAGTGTCCATATAGTATGACCAACAGAAAAGTGTGCAGTGAAATGAATGCTTACAAGTTAATAATATGATGAACTGGTGTCAATTACAATTTTATGACGTAAGAATACAATTACAAAGGTACAAAATACATCATTAAAAACATAACAATACAGATAACATTTGTAGTAATAGGGGCTTTACAAAAGAATAGAAATAAACATATACATCAGTGTTACAGGAATGATGACATGAGTACAAAAATAAAAGATCAGAATCACTTTCGAAACATCAATTTCACACATGAGCATTAAAACAAAACAGAATAAATAATGTCTAAGCATCATTACAAAGAAAATAACAGAGTATTAGAAAAATTCTACAACATAGCTCTCATCAGCTAAACACATAAAGACAGGAAAAACACAAATACACAAGGGTACACAAACATATAGCGGAATAATAGAAGGAAAGGACAGGGTTTGTTTTACTGCAGTATTTTCAAAACTTTCTTTACTTCTCGGAGATCTCCCTTCATTCATCATTATTCCCAAAAAGTCCTATCTATACCTCCTTCCTGTATTCTATTCATATTATTTCTGATTGTACAATACTCATTTGGGCCCAATCTTTTTCATATCACTTCGCATTGCATTCTTTACCTATTCTCCATCGTCAGTTTCTTATATAGTCTACCCCCTCTTAAGCTAACTTAAATCTACTGAGCTCAGATATATATACCAAGGGACGAGGCAATGCAGCATCACATAACACAGTTAATATAAACAGCAATGAAAAAAAACGCAGATTTGCGAAGCAAGCAGCATTAAGAAATTAGCAAAAGTCAAATTCAATAACACTATACCTGGCAAACAGTAGCAACTTATACCTAGACATGACATAGCTCAAGCAGAAAAAATATTACAGTAAAAACAACAGTGCAGACAAGGGAAATGTCTATTCACATCTTAATGTCTATGTAATTAAAGTGGTGCACCATAACAACTTATTGTAAAAAAAAATATTACCATGTACTTGAAAAGAAAATTATGTGTTACTGTTACTAGTTCCTTCTTATTGTTCTTCCCTTTCCAAGTGCTCCTTTTTTAAAGAATGTGGATCATAAAATAATTATTTAATAGATCTGTTGACAGAAAGAGTTCACATTAGCAAATGCATCTCAGTTTATTTTGTAAAACTAATGCTGCAACACAGCTGGAAACCAGATATTAAATGAAATAAGCAACTATGAAAAGCAAAGCATAAAAATATCATTCAATAGTCATGTGGCATTTCGTAAGTCAGTAGCACTCAACTCTCGGAGAAAGACACTTGTCATAATCAGGTGTGCAGATGTACGAATATTTCCCATCAATTCATAAGCATTTCAATAATTAGCACAAAGTGCGAGTAATCATATGTTTTTAAGTAACGAGGGTGTCGCATTAGCGATGAAAGGCACACCCTAATGGCTTGTTCTCCAGGTGTTTGACGCAGCTGTGTGCCCACAACGCATTACAAAAATCATATGTTTTCAAGTAACGAGCGTGTCGCATTAGCGATGCCCTCTACAAAGGATTGTCAATAGCATGGTTAACCCCTTTTTTGTTTTTCTACCTGTGCTTCCGGAAAGGCCCTCATTCTAATGGCTTGTTCTCCAGGTGTCTGACACAGCTGTGTGCCGACGACGCACGTGCAGGTGGTCACTTTCTTACGGAAATATTTACGACAGCAGTTTCCGCTGCAGTGACAGTCTCATTCACGCATTTACACACACATTTCATAACTCTTAAAGTACGATTCTTGGTTTCCAACAACCTTTTTCACAAGTCAAGAGTCCCTATCTTCTATTCATTATTCATATACATATAAACAGGTAATCACCTTCCTCATATATGGTAGCATCATCTTATTGACGTAAACATACCTCAACAGCATAATACACATCGTCGTCGTAATAATAACATCATAACACCTCAGTCAAATCTCAAAAACGTCGTAGCTTTCTGCAATTGTTTCAAAACCTAAAGAAAATTCTCTGCTCATTTCAGTAGTGTCATCTACCTCAAACGTACTTTAAAAATCATGATCTCATACCAAATACATCATTCAAAGCTCTCATAATATCACAATGGTTCCGAAAAAATATGAACAGTTCACAAAGTACAGACAAAGTACAATTTCTTAAGTGTGAAGTAATCCAACTCTGTAATTGCGTAAACATGTGTCACTGACGTAGTAAAAAGATGTTTGTTTCTCTGTTAAATGATCAGATAGCTGTGTAATTTATGTGTTAGAGAAATATGGTATCGATGTGTTAAATTGTATAAGCAAATACCATATTAGCTAGGGCTCCTTGTGCTTGCCAAACACATGGTACACAAAGTAGGCGTGTACCCCCCTGAGGTTTATTGTAATTACACACTCAGGTGTTACAGATTACAGCTATGGAATGAAATGTATCACGAAAAACCTTCTTTGTAATTCAAAAATCTTTAAAAATAAATGTTTTAAGTACAAAATTAATCACTCAAATATGTGTCCTTTAGCGCTAAATATGCGTCTTGCTGTAAGATAATCTCTGGGAAGTGTCGTAGTTATTGTCCTCCGAAAGCTAAGTTCTGCAGAAGTCAATGTACTTACCTCATGATACACAAAAGTGAAATGCTTTGCGTATAGATAACTTAGTTATTACGCTTATTGCCGTGATGAAGAAAGTACTGTGCTGTAACATATTGTTGTGCTACAGAAAAGGCTGTTTCCTTGTACCTATACCACAAAAGTCACCACTAAAACATGTCTCACTTTATAGAAGAATTCAGAAAAAACTGTGCAGATATAAAACAGATACACCGCAAAAGCAACATTGTAAATTGTCACGCATTAGCAGCGTCGTGATAAAATCGTGTAGCTGTCACATAAACTAACCACTGTGTCATCTGGCATTTCACAGAAAGCACCTCAAATCCTGAATCCACTCTCAAGCAAACCAAAATGTTGCATGAAAATTTCATTAGCAGTGCTGGTATATGTTCTAAGTATGTAAGCCGTATATTCGTTACGTAATCGTGCAACTAACAAGGAGGAATGTATAAATAACAACACTGTGTCGTCTGTTCGCAATAACAATGCATTCGTAATTTCTGTTTAAATAAGTTCTCTTGGTTCTCGACTGGATATTTAACTTCAAACATTGTTGCATGGTAACAGTTTCTCAGTGGGACAAATTGTACAAGTAGCGTGAAGTGAAAATTGCAAAAGAGAACAAACAATGTATTTACCTTAATATTCCTAATTGACATCCAGTATTACAAATTATCAAAACTCCGCCATCTCTCTGCCCACATCCACCACTGCTGGCGGCTCACCTCCAACTGCCCAATGCTACGCAATCTGCTGTTCACATCCAGCTATAGCAGTTCATGACAACAATGGCAGGCAACAATGCAAACTAGCCACATACTGCACACAGCACAGCCAGTGATTTTCATACAGAGAGCGCTACGTAACGTTGCCAATAAGAAAACATAAACATCAAACTTACATAAAGAAAACATAAACAGCCTAGTTGAGAACCGCCCGAAAATGGACGAATGATGCTCCAAAACAGACAGAATAATTAATAAAGAATACTGAGAGAGGCGTATGCCTTTCACGTAACGCTGTTAGTATCTTCTACATAGGTGTTCCCGATTTTCCATCTTCTCCTTATGTTTCCAAACAGAACAATACGTTATGAAAATCTATGTTATAGTCAGAGGCAGCCCATATTTACGCATTCTGGGTGTTTATAAATTTTTAAATTCAGATAAATATGCGAGTGCGAAATTAATAGGATCTGCTGTATAACAGTTACGCTTATCACCATATTTATACAACTTCAGCCGCTGACAATAACAATAATAATAATAATAATAATAATAACACAGGCTACAGATCAGAATAGAAAAACTGAGAAAAGACATCGGACAGCTAACACAATTTATAAGAAATGAAATATCAGACAAAAACGGAAAAGGTTAGGTAAAATCTTACAACAAGAAGCGACAGAGCAATTATATGAAAAGAAGCAGAAATTACAAGCATTGGCCAAACGACTTAGAAGATACAAAAAAAAGTGAAACAAGAAGGAAATAAAACCAAACATTCAACACAAACCAAAAGAAATTTTACCAGACAATAGGTAACACACACATTAAAATAGACAATCCACCAAACATAACATACATGGAACACTTCTGGAGCAACATATGGTCAAACCTGGTACAACATAACAGACATGCACGGTGGATACAAGCAGAAACAGACACATACAAGATGATACCACAAATGCCTGAAGTGATAATTTTGCAACATGAAGTCACCTGAGTAATTAATTCTACGCACAATTGGAAAGCGCCTGGAAAAGATAAAATAGCAAATTTCTGGCTAAAGAAGTTCACCTCAACACATTCACATCTAACTAAATTATTTAACAGCTACACTGCAGTCCCATACACAGTCCCTGATAAACTTACACAAGGAATAACTTATATGAAACCTAAAGATCAAGCAGACACAGCAAACCCAGCAAAATATCGCCCCATAACATGCCTACCAACAATATACAAAATATTAACTTCAGTCATTACACAGAAATTAATGACACATACAACACAGAACAAAATTATAAATGAAGAACAAAAAGGCTGCTGCAAAGGAGCACAAGGATGTAAAGAGCAACAGATAATAGATGCAGAGGTGACATATCAAGCTAAAATTAAACAAAGATCGCTACACTACGCATACATTGATTACCAAAAAGCTGTTGATAGTGTACCCCACTCATGGTTACTACAAATATTGGAAATATACAAAGTAGATCCTAAATTGATACCGTTCCTAAACATAGTAATGAAAATTGGAAAACCACACTTAATATCCAAACAAATTCAAATAATATCACATCACAGCCAATACAGATTAAGCGTGGAATATACCAAGGAGACTCATTAAGTCCTTTCTGGTTCTGCCTTGCTCTGAACCCACTATTCAACATGCTAAATAATACTAATTATGGATATAATATTACTGGAACATACCAACACAAAATCACACATTTGCTATACATGGATGATCTAAAACTACTCGCAGTAACAAATCAACAACTCAACCAATTACTAAAGATAACAGAAGTATTCAGCAGTGATATAAATATGGATTTTGGAACAGACAAATGTAAGAAAAATAGCATAGTCAAGGGAAAACACACTAAACAAGAAGATTACATATTGGATAACCACAGCGACTGCATAGAAGCGATGGAAAAAACAGATACCTATAAATATCTAGGATACAGACAAAAAATAGGAATAGATCATACAAATATTAAAGAATAACTAAAAGACAAATATAGACAGAGACTAACAAAAATACTGAAAACAGAATTGATAGCAAGAAAAAAGAACTGTTTTTACGGAATTTTATTGTTTTGTGCATAATTAAGTACAGCTTAAGACAAGAACGAAATAATGTTTAAGCTTTCGCTACTCTTCGTTTCGCGCTTTTGAGTGAGTAGAAGTTTCCGTGCTTTTTTATTATTTTCGGACGAGTGTACAGGATCCCCAATTCGTGTATTAGTTAACAAATTAACTTCCTGGCGGAACAACAGGCATTCTTACGTTTCACCCACACAACAACTTACGCTTATTATACACTATATTTGTTATTTATATTTGTTGAATGTTTGTTTGTAATCATGCTAATTTGATTTCGTCACTCTCGCAGACAACGGACCTGATCTGGGAGGCCCTACTTCTTTGCGGCTAACCTCTTTTTGTATTAGCTCTTTATACAGGTTCAACAGAGTTCGAGTTGACACGGCACAGAAAGCCGATACCTGCACAGTAAACAACCAGCTACAGAGACAAACTGCCATTTGCGAACTTATTAAACAAGTAGTACTATCTACCAACAAGGTCACTTGACTAGAATAAAAATGTGGCGTTGAGAGTTAGAGGGGCCAAAAGCTCACCGTCTTCGAACCCCCCCCCCCCTCTCCTCCCCACACTCCGCCCCCCCGCCCCCATATAAAAGTGAATATCAGAGAAACCAGTGAGAGAGCTTTTCGTGAATGTTCAGACATACATACAATGTGGGCCTACAGTACAGATAAACCTGACCCGCCATAAGATCAACAGATGTCAAAAGCATGAATAAATGCTACAGTCTCACAATCGACGATAATGTGCTTCACGGTTGTCAACGCCTCAAACGGATTACTGCATCATAACATCCAAAACCTAATGTGTTATATCTCATTCAGAATCCCTCAAAACAGGTTTTCCTATCAGTATAACTACAACATGTACTGACGTCTGATGTATATAGTGAGTGAATTGGCATATCTGTGGAGTGTGCTACCACCTGGTGGGATTTACGCCAAGTGAACGTGGATAAATGTCTGCTGCAATGTGCTGCCGCGCGGTGGTGTTGAAGTAAACTTGCAGGTGAGTGGTGAAGGCTGGAAGTGCACGTTGTGAACCGTGCACATTATTTATGAAATCTGTATGTATCTGGCCTGTAAGGCAATAACGTCACGCCAGTTGCGCACGCGCAGAAGTTCCTTAAAATATGCACAAGTGAAGGTGTGCTCGTGACCCTGATGCCAAATTTCACCGAGTTCAGAGGAGCAATATGTAGATTACCCGCATCTACATTACGTTTAACAGCATTCAACGAACAATAACCAATAAATCCGCATCATTTCAAAAGTTAGTTTGTTCTTGTGCTCTTAAATAACACCTGCCAAGGGGTACAGCCCAGATGAAGCACATAAGGAAGAGGAAAATGAAAACAGTAACTACGACATCGAAGCTGTTGGGATGTAGGAACTACATACAGGATTCATAAATACAGAGAACAGAAAGGCTGTTGCCCCTGACAGGTGTTACTACTGTGTGTTCTCCCCAAAGGTAGCTCTTCACAAGGTGATTCTGCCACTTGCAGCTCTCTTCATTTCCACATATTTTCAGTTTCCTTTATTGTTTTCCACAATATGTATCTTCTCCTTTATTTCATTCTTCTCCCACATACTAATCCTTCCAGTGCATTCCCCATCAAATAGTCCTTTGTAACATGCGACAAAGCCAGTTCTTCTTTCTTTTTCTTATAACTTCCCATAGTCTGCTTCTCACCCCTGTTCTTTCCAGGACTTCATTGGTCAATCTCTGAACCCAAATATACCTCTCCATTCTCCTCCATACATGCATCGCAAACACTTCTCAAGTCCTTTGTCCACTCTTCTCGTGGTCCTTATTTCAGCTCCCTACAGTGCCACACTCCACTTGGCTGCTACTTTCCTGTGCTTTTCATCTAGCTTTGTAAACTTTATCTTCCTATTGAAAGCTTCCTTAGATGCCGCAATTACAACTTTGATCTCCTGGACGGACATTAGATCTTCCACTAGTTTGCTTGCGTTGTATCTCAAAAATTACACTTTCTTAATTTTAATTTGCTCTGTCCTAACATTAACTGTTTTACGTTATTTGCCACTCGCTGTGCACCATGTCTCTGAGAGTATATGAGAGAATTTATACTACTTGGTAGTTGATGGTTAGAGGAGAAACATAGCTGTTACAGTTAGTCTACGAAAACCAGTTCATAGATGTTGACCACTGATGGAATCGTGTATACGATTGGATTTAATGCACTCAGCGTCAGTTAAGGTCCGAAACTGATTTACTGAAGCACTGAGACGATAGCCCTATAATAAATAACATCATAAGGACAACTGTAGGTGTTTCCATCTTGTCACATGAGTGAACGGCCAACGTCACTCAAACCTTCTATCAGAAGAGTGGACATGCAGAAACTTAGATTACTAGCTTTCCTTAAGACAACTGAGGTGCTCGTGCAGAGTTTTAATGCTCACGTTTACAAAGTAGGATACTCAACACCTCGCTCAGACTATGGAGGAATCAATTTGTTAAAGTCAGGGTGTAAACTATATTCCAAGATTGTTGTAAATAGACCGCAGGAATTAACATTAATTTTTAACAGAAAATCAATGTGATTTTAGATCTTTAGTTGAAAAATATCAATTAAAAACACACTCTGCAGTTGTAGACCTTGGAAAAGTTTGATGATATGTAAGCAGAGAAAACGTCTTGGGAGACTGATTGATACCCAGTCATCTCATTTTAATTACCGAAAGTTTATACAGGGTGCTCTAAAATTCCCATTGGAGACTTCTAGGACTTCTAGAGTGGACTGAGTAGACAATATTTTGAACCGGAACCCATTTCCGGAAATGTACCGTTTCCGTGCCACAGCCGTTTGAAAACATGTTTTCTAGTTAGGTATGCAACAGACTGGTCATGGTGAGGGGTTCTTATGTCCGATCGGCTGTCATTTGGCGTCTCTCTTACCTCTCTGATCTGGTTCGAGCCTACTTCACGCGCTGTCACTGGCTGAGTACATTTGCTCCTTCTGTATGGCGAAGCTCACGGTAATAGAAGAGCTGCTGGTCGCTTTTACGAGATCGTTATCCACAACGTCCGACGCCATCGTACACCCTTTTCACTACAATTACAGAACTTCCAGAGGGTACCTCCGCCGTCAGCTGGCGTGGCTGTGGTCCTCCAAGGAGACGCTGTACAGCAGGGTTAGAAGAGGCTGTACTGCACCACGTTGAAGAGAACCCGCCTCCGAGTACACGAACAACTGCGCTTGCGATCGACGTTGCTCCCAGCACCATCGCGTATGTTTCACACGACCATCTCCAAAGGATACAGTCACTAATGCCTACTGACTTTGCACCACACCTTGACTTCTGTGCGCAGTTTTTGTGACGCTGCATCAACGAGCCCTTAGTGTTTCCACGGCGCATCCTCTTCACAGATGAATGCAAGTTTACTAGCGACTGTGTTCTCAGCCCTCAGAAAAGCCATGTCTGGGCAAATGAAAATTCACATACCACCTTATGTCCAGGGATTCAAACACAGATTTGGCTCCAATGTGTGGGCAGGTACTCTGGTAGATCATGTGACTGGACCATACATGCTTCCACCAAAGTTCACGGGTCTCATCTAAATGATCTTCCTACAACAAGTGTTGGGCGAGTTGTTGGACGCTGTGCAACTGAAAGTCCGTCAGTACATGTGGTTTCAACATGACTGTGCATTCACTCACTCTTCACGTCCTGTTTGGGAAAACGTGGAAAGTGTGGACTATCACCATCGCTTCGGACGCAGATGCATAGGCTGACGTGGTGCAGTCGCATCACCTCCACTATCACCGAATGTGACTCCACTGGACTTTTTTGTTTGAGGTAGAACGAAGAATTTGGTCTATGAGACACCTGTAGACACAAAAGAAGAACTTGTAGCATGAGTTGTCATCGCTGCAGCGCAGACTCGAGAGACATCAGGTGCGATAGAACGTGTGTACCACAACGTCATTCGTAGGTACGACGTGTGCACTGAACTTGGTGGTCGCCACATCGAACCTTACAGATGCTGACCCTCCTTTTAAAAGGGCAAAAACGGTTGAAGTTTAGCTGTAAGCAGGTGTCGGTGAAAACTGATTAAGTTTACTTTCTTGTTTCTTTAGTTATTAATGGGTAGAATTATGAAACAAGTGAAGTACTGGGTCACGCCAAATAAATTACTTGTTAATTGTTCGCGTTAATAACATATTTTCAAATTATGACGGAAACGGTATGTCCAAAATATTATCTACTCAGTACACTCTACCTGATAGAAGTTTGTGATGGGTATGTTACAGCACCCTGTATGAAGGGATCAGTTCACTCTCCCGGCTCGTGTGTTGGCCAGCTTGCACTCGATTTTTAGCTGGTTTTCTTAACAGTGAATCACTGGCAAAACAAGTGTATTGGTACACAAACGTCGATGATGACCTGCGTATGTGGAAAGATAACTCAAGAAGCAAAACATGAACTAGTGGCATAATAACGTATAGGTCAGTATCTAATTAGGAGATTCCACCATTAATTTCCCAGATGTCATCTTGAAGACAGGAAATAGCAACAATAAATTTAAAACTCTGCCGGAAAGACTCCTTTACTGACACATTTATCCCAGCTTCTTCCGAACATCCAACAGCCCACAAACATGCTGCATTCCATCGCGTGATTTACCATTACCTTTCTATCTCAGTGTCCCAATAAGACTATCACAAGGAACTCAGTAAAATAAAAACAATTTCTATAAATAATAAATCTGTATCCAGATTTATTCGGATGAAATTATTTGGTTTCAGAGTCCTTTTCAGGTCTCAGACATCTATAATGGTATACGATTATACGCAGACTAAAAGGGAAAAATGAAAATTTGTTCCAAGGCCAGGATTCGAACGCAGGAGACTTGGGTTTGATTTCTGGCCTTGGGACAAAATTTCACTCTTCGTTTCAGTCTACATACACTACTGGCCATTAAAATTGCTACACCACGACGTGCTACAGACGCGAAATTTAACCGACAGGAAGAAGATGCTGTGATATGCAAATGATTAGCTTTTCAGAGCATTCACACAAGGTTGGCGCCGGTGGCGACACCTACAACGTGCTCACATGTCGAAAGTTTCCAACCGATTTCTCATACACAAACAGCAGTTGACCGCGGTTGCCTGGTGAAACGTTGTTGTGATGCCTCGTGTAAGAAGGAGAAATGCGTACCATCACGTTGCGGCTTTGATAAAGGTCGGATTGTAGCCTATCGCGATAGCGGTTTATCGTATCGCGACACTGCTGCTCGCGTTGGTCGAGATCCAATCACTGTTAGCAGAATATGGAATCGTTGGGTTCAGGAGGGTAACACGGAACGCCGTGCTGGATCCCAACGGCCTCGTATCACTAGCAGTCGAGATGACAGGCATCTTATAATATGGCTGTAACGGATCGTGCAGCCACGTCTCCATCCCTGAGTCAACAGATGGCGACGTTTGCGAAACAACAACCATCTGCACGAACAGTTCGACGACGTTTGCAGCAGCATGGACTATCAGCTCGGAGACCGTTGCTGCGGTTACCCTTGACGCTGCAGCACAGACATGAGCGCCTGCGATGGTGTACTCAACGACGAACCTGGGTGCACGAATGGCAAAATGTCATTTTTTCGGATGAATCCAAGTTCTGTTTACAGCATCATAATGGTCGCATCTGTGTTTGGCGATATCGCGGTGAACGCACGTTGCAAGCGTGTATTCGTCATCGCCATACTGGCGTATCACCCGTCGTGATGGTATGGGGTGCCATTGATTACACGTCTCGGTCATCTCTTGTTCGCATTGACGACACTCTGAACAGTGGACGTTACATTTCAGATGTGTTACGACCCGTGGCGCTACCCTTCATCCGAACCCTGCGAAACCCTACATTTCAGCAGGATAATGCACGACCGCATGTTGCAGGTCCTGTACAGGCCTTTCTGGATACAGAAAATGTTCGACTTCTGCCCTGGCCAGCACATTCTCCAGATCTCTCACCAACTGAAAACGTCTGGTCAATGGTGGCCGAGCAACTGGCTGGTCTCAATACTCACTACTCACTAGCCCTACTCTTGATGAACTGTGATATCCTGTTGAAGCTACATGGGCAGCTGTACCTGTACACGCCATCCAAGCTCTGTTTGACTCAATGCCCAGGCGTATCAAGGCCGTTGTTACGGCCATAGGTGGTTGTTCTGGATACTGATTTCTCAGGTTCTATGCACCCAAATTGCGTGAAAATGTGATCACATGTCAGTTCTAGTTTAATATATTTGTCCAATGAATACCCGTTTCTCATCTGCATTTCTTCTTGGTGTAGCAGTTTTAATGGCCAGTAGTTTATATACTGGGGACATTAAATAAGTAATGCAAAACGCTAAAGAATGGAAAATCCAAGATGGAATGTAACAATATTGTGAAAATGAAAGTTGCTACTCACATACAGCGGAGATACTGTGCCGCAGATAGGCACTACAAAAAGATTGTCACAGGTATAGCTTTTGGCCAGTAAGGCCCGTCAGGATAAGAGGAAAAACACACATATACACACTCATGCAAACGCAGCACACTCTCACATGTCTGCAGTCTCAGGCAACTGAAGTCACACTCAGCATTTCTTTTCTGAAAGCAGGTTGCTTTAATTCAATATTCCAATACACCACATAATTCCCCACTCTTTTGGCTACAAACCTCTATTTTTCAACATAATTACCGTTCAATCCGACGGCTTTACGCCACGTTACTGGGAGTGCCTGTATGCCGGCATGATGCCAGTCTACTGGTCGACGATGTAACCAACGTCCTACTGCTCAAAAAGTTCCCCATCAGCTACGGAGTACTTTCCGCGGAGTGCATCCTTCATTGGGCCAAACAGATGGAAGGCGGAAGGCGCGAGATCCGGTCTGCAGGGTGAACGATGAAGAACACTCCAATAAAGTTTTGTGAGTTCCTGTCCGGTGTTCAAACTTGTGTGGCGTCTTGCGATGTAGTGGAGAAGGAGAAGTTCGTTTGCATTTTTGTGATGACGAATACGCTGAAGTCGTTTCGTCAGTTTCCTAAGAAGAGTTGCTTACATGAAATGTTGTCCAAAAAAGCCATTACAAAGTCAAGTAAGCCATGGATTACTGAGGGAATTAAGATATCGTGTAAGAGGGAAATATATGGACAGGCCAGAATAAGTCAGGATCCGACGTTACTTGCTTACTAAAAAAGATACTGTAATATATTAAGGAAAGTCATTAAGAAGTCGCGAAGCTTATGTGTTCTGACAGAAATTAATAATGTGGATAAAAAGATTTAAAATATATGGAATATTGTCAAACGGGAGACGGGGCAGCCTGACAGTGCACAGCATACCATAGCAATAAAGCTAAATGATGTGAGTGATTCACAAGTTGCAAGTATTTTTAACAATCACTTTCTAAGTGTAGTAGCAAAAATAGGGTTAAAGGCTTTAGCTGAAGAAGCAAAAAGGTATGTTAAAAATGTCCATCCGCAGGACTTTAGGCCTTTAGAAATAGCACCAACATCCCCCACTGAAATTAAGGGAATTATATATACACTGAAAAACAAGAGCTCATGTGATGTTGATTGAGTCCCTAACAGAATTTTGAAGTGTTGTTCTAATTTAATAAGTGGAGTCCTCAGTGATATATGTAATGCTTCGCTGACACAGGGAATTTTTCCAGACAGATTGAAATACGCAAATATCAAACGTCTTCATAAGAAAGGGGACAAGAGTGACTCAAATAATTATAGACCAATCTCACTGCTTACTTCATTTTCTACAATATTCGAAAAAGCTATGTATTCAAGAGTAGTCTCACATTTAAGTGAAAATAATTTACTCAGCATGTCACAGTTCGGATTCCAGAAGGGTTACTCGACTAAGAATGCTATCTACACATTTAACCATCAAATAGGTACAAGCCCTACATAACAAATTATCGCCAGTTGGTATTTTTTGTGACCTTTCCAAGGCATTTGACTGTGTGGATCATGTCACACTCTTAGAAAAACTCAGGTTTTATGGAATTGAAGGGTATACACACAGCTGGTTTCAATCATACTTAACGAACAGAAAGCAAGACGTTGTGCTGAATAACACAAATAATGTTGGGAGGGTGTTAAATTCTAGTGAATGGGGAGTTATCACAAAGGGGGTCCCACAGGATTCAATTTTGGGTCCTATGCTTTTCCTTATTCATGCGAATGACCTCTCACTTAACGTTCAGCAATCAGAACTAGTACTTTCTGCAAATGACACGAGTGTTATAACAAATCCCATTCCAGAAAAAGCAGATGACGATATTGTTAAGGATGTCTTTCAAAGAATTATTAAGTGGTTCTCAGAAAATGAACTCTCCCTTAATATTGAAAAAAAAACTCACTATATCCAATTCTGTACCTCGAATAGTCATACCGACAATTCATGTAGCATATGAACAGGGCTCAGTTAACAGGGTAGGTTTCTCCAAATTTTTGGGTGTTCACATTGACGACAACTTGAACTGGAAGAAGCATATTACTGAGATTCTCAAACAATTAAGTTCAGCTTCTTTCGCTCTTCATATAATCGCTAGTCTTGGTAATAAACAGATCAGCCTCGTAACATACTTTGCATATTTCCACTCAAGAATGTCTTATGGAATAGTTTTCTGGAGTAACTCACCACTTAGACAAAGAATTGATTGCACAAAAGAGAACAGCGAGAATAATTAGTGGTGTTCACGCAAGGACGTCATGTAGGCACCTATTCTAGGAGTCCGGTATTTTAACTGCACCATCACAGTACATACATTCGTTAATGAATTTCGTTATAAATAATCCATCTCAATTCGCGAAGAACAGTGATGTTCATACGTACAACACTAGAGGGAAAAATGACCTCTCCTATCCGTTATTGAAGCTGTCAGTTACTAAAAAAGGAGTACATTATTCAACAACAAAAATCTTTGATCATATTCCCAACAACATAAAGTGTCTGGCAGGTAGCAGATCAAGTTTTAAATCTAGTTTACAATCATTTCCTTTGGACAACTCTTTCTACAGCATGGACGAGTTTCTGTTTCAGAACTGGTATAAAATAATTTTACCTCTAAATGTTGCTGCATGTGTAGAACTAAAAATTTCAGTAATATTAATATTAGCACTATTCATGTGTGTGTATATATACAGGGTGGTCCATTGATGGTGACTGTGCCAAATATCTCACAAAATAAGCGTCAAACGAAAAAACTACAAAGAACGAAACTTGTCTAACTTGAAGGGGGAAACCAGATGGTTCTATGGTTAGCCCGCTACATGACGCTGCCAAAGGTCAAACGGATATCAACTGCGTTTTTTTAAATAGGAACCCCAATTTTTAATACATATTCGTGTAGTACGTAAAGAAATATGAATGTTTTAGTTGGAGACCTTTTTTCGCTTTGTGATAGATGGCGCTGTAACAGTCACAAACATATGTCTCACAATTTTAGATGAACAGTTGGTAAGAGGTATGTTTTTTAAATTAAAATACAGAACGTAGGTACGTTAGAACATTTTATTTCTGTTGTTCCAATGTGATACATGTACCTTCGTGAACTTATCATTTCTGAGAACGCATGCTGTTACAGCGTGATTACCTGTAAATACCACATTAATGCAATAAATACTCAAAATGATGTCCGTCAACCTCAGTGCATTTGGCAATACGTGTAACGACATTCCTCTCATCAGCGAGTAGTTCGCTTTCCGTAATGTTCGCACATGCATTGACAACGCGCTGAAGCATGTTGTCAGGCGTTGTCGGTGGATCACAATAGCAAATATCCTTCAACTTTCCTCACAGAAAGAAATCCGGGGAAAGAAATGCGGTGAACCAATCCACCTGTCATGAAATATGCTATTCAATAGCGCTTCAACCGAACACGAGCTATGTGCCGGACGTCCATCATTTTGTAAGTACATCGCCATTCTGTCATGCGGTGAAACATCTTGTAGTAACCTCGGTAGAAAATTATGTAGCAAATCAGCATACACTGCACCATTTAGATTGTCATCGATAAAAAGGAGGCCAATTTTTTCCTTCCTCCCATAGTGCCGCACCATACATTAACCCACCAAGGTCGCTGATGTTTCAATTGTCGCAGCCATTGTGGATTTTCCGTTGCGCAATAGTGCTATTATGCTGGTTTACGTTACCGATGTTGGTGAATGACGCTTCGTCGCCAAATAGAACGCGTGCAAAAACTCTGTAATCGTCCCGTAATTGCTCTTGTGTCCAGCGGCAGAACTGTACACGACGTTCAAAGTCGTCGCCATGCAATTCCTAGTGAATAGAAATATGGTACGGGTGGAATCGATCTTGATATAGCATTCTCAACACCCACGTTTTTGTGATTCCCGATTCTCGCGCAATTTATCTCCTACTGATGTGTGGATTAGCCGCGACAGCAGCTGAAACACCTACTTGGGCATCATCATTTGTTGCAGGTCGTGGTTGACGTTTCACATGTGTCTGAACACTTCCTGTTTCCTTAAATGTGTGTGTTGGGGCTTATGGGCGCTCAACGTGGAGGTCATCAGCGCCCCTGTTTCCTTAATAACGTAACTATCCGGCGAACGGTGCGGACACTTGGATGATGTCGGCCAGGATACCGAGCAGCATACATAGCACACGCCCGTTGTGCATTTTGATCACAATAGCCATACATCAACACAATACCGACCTTTTCCGCAATTGGTAAACGGTCCATTTTAACACGGGTAACGTGTCACGAAGCAAATACCGATTGGCCTGGCGGAAAGTTACGTGATACCCTGTACTTATACGTTTGTGGCTATTACAGCGCCATCTATCACAGAGCGAAAAACGTGGTCCTTCTAAAACATTCATATTTCTTTACGTTCTACACGAGTATGGGGGTTCCTATTTAAAAAAAAAGGCAGTTGATATCCGTTTGACCTATGGCAGCGCCATATAGCGGGCCAACCACAGCGCGATCTGGTTTCCCCCTTCAAGCAAGACAAGTTTCGTTCTTTGTAGTTTTTTCGTTTGACATTCATTCCGGGAGATATTTGGCCTGGTCACGATCAATGGATCACCGTGCATATACAGGGTGAGTCACCTAACATTACCGCTGGATATATTTCGTAAACCACATCAAATACTGACGAATCGATTCCACAGACCGAACGTGAGGAGAGGGGCTAGTGTAACTGGTTAATACAAACCATAAAAAAATGCACGGAAGTATGTTTTTTAACACAAACCTACGTTTTTTAAAATGGAACTCCGTTAGTTTTGTTAGCACATCTGAACATATAAACAAATACGTAATCAGTGCCGTTTGTTGCATTGTAAAATGTTAATTACATCCGGAGATATTGTAACCTAAAGTTGACGCTTGAGTATCACTCCTCCGCTGTTCGATCGTGTGTATCGGAGAACACCGAATTACGTAGGGATCCAAAGGGAACTGTGATGGACCTTAGGTACAGAAGAGACTGGAACAGCGCATTACATGCTAACACCTTTTTATTAGTCTTTTTCACTGACGCACATGTACATTACCAAGAGAGGTGAGGTACACGTACACACGTGGTTTCCGTTTTCAATTACGGAGTGGAATAGAGTGTGTCCCGACATGTCAGGCCAATAGATGTTCAATGTGGTGACCATCATTTGCTGCACACAATTGCAATCTCAGGCGTAATGAATGTCGTACACGCCGCAGTACATCTGGTGTAATGTCGCCGCAGGCTGCCACAATACGTTGTTTCATATCCTCTGGGGTTGTAGGCACATCACGGTACACATTCTCTTTTAACGTACCCCACAGAAAGAAGTCCAGAGGTGTAAGATCAGGAGAACGGGCTGGCCAATTTATGCGTCCTCCACGTCCTATGAAACGCCCGTCGAACATCCTGTCAAGCGCCAACTTTAGGTTACAATATCTCCGGATGTAATCAAAATTTAGAATGCAACAAACGGCACTGATTACGTATTTGTTTATATGTTCAGCTGCGCTAACAAAACTAACGGAGTTCCATTTAAAAAAACGTAGGTTTGTGTTAAAAAACATACTTCCGTGCATTTTTTTATGGTTTGTATTAACCAATTACACTAGCCCCTCTGCTCACGTTCCGTCTGTGGAATCGGTTCGTCAGTATTTGATGTGGTTTACGAAATATATCCAGCGGTAACGTTAGGTGACTCACCCTGTATATCTTGTAGTCTGACTTGTCCCCCACCATATCGATAAAATAATCGTGGAAATGATCTACGGAACTTGACATAACTAAACGAAACCAAACGACTTCCGAGTTGATCATTGCATCACCAGCGAGGACATCAAACAGAATACACCCTTCAGATTCCCGAAAGACCGTCGCCATGACTTCACCGGCTGAGGGTGCGACTTTGAACATTTATTCGAAGGAGACGTGGTGTGGCGCCGCTCCATGGACTGCCATTTTGTTTCCGGTAATGTATGTTTAATCGCCTGTGGCGATGTTCGAGAAAAAAAAGTGTCGCACTCACTCTCATAACGCGCAAGCACTTACGCACAGATGGTCCTTCGTTGCTCTTTGTTAGATGGCAGAGTACCCGAAATGGTGGACAAGTGTGTCAGCAGTACCAACAGAGAGGTCCAGTTGAGCAGCGAGATGTTTGACTGTGATCTGTTTGGCCGGCCGCGGTGGTCTAGCGGTGCTGGCGCTGCAGTCCGGAACCGCAGGACTGCTATGGTCGCAGGTTCGAATCCTGCCTCGGGCATGGGTGTGTGTGATGTCCTTAGGTTAGTTAGGTATAAGTAGTTCTAAGTTCTAGGGGACTTATGACCTAAGATGTGAGTCCCCGCTCAGTCCGGAACCGCGGGACTGCTACGGTCGCAGGTTCGAATCCTGCCTCGGGCATGGATGTGTGTGATGTCCTTAGGTTAGTTAGGTTTAAGTAGGTCTAACTTCTAGGGGACTTATGACCTAAGATGTTGAGTCCCTGCTCAGTCCGGAACCGCGGGACTGCTACGGTCGCAGGTTCGAATCCTGCCTCGGGCATGGATGTGTGTGATGTCCTTAGGTTAGTTAGGTTTAAGTAGTTCTAAGTTCTAGGGGACTGATGATCACAGATGTTAAGTCCCATAGTGCTCAGAGCCATTTGAACCATTTTTTTTGTTGAGTCCCATAATGCTCAGAGCCATTTGAACCATTTTTGTGATCTGTTTGTCACCTCGAGTGAGAGTGTCCGCATGTTCCACCATTGCAGGAGTCACAGTTGCGTGCGGCCGACCGCCACGCTGGAGACTGGACAAGTAAGCGCGGCCTTGTTGCGGTGATGACAGACGCCTCGCCCAACGACTCATCTTACTTTTGTTCACTGTCGGGTCTCCGTAGACATTTTGCAAGCGCCTAAAAATATCTGCGCTGCTCTGGTTTTCTGCCAAAAGAAACTCGTTGACAATTCTCGTCTTGGAACGCACCTCCTTTTATGGACGCCATTTTCAAAGCTACGTATAACGCCACCACTATGGAAACTTCATGCAGCTGTAGGAGCTGAAGCGGGAATGTTGCACAATGTTTCACCTTTTTTCATCCGAAACCGGCCGAGAAAAAAAAAGTGTTGCGTTACGTATTGACGTCCCTCGCATATTATTAAACGGTTAAAATAGGCACGGAGTACTGTAGGAGGGTGCCTATCTAACGGCTTCTACAGGCAGCAAACATTTGATTTCTCAGTATTTCATGAAATTCTGAATAATTCAGTATTTAGTTGTCTATGTACATAATTGTGGTTAACTTATCGTAAATTATCAAGCTGCGTTTTTGATTATCACACAGAGTACGCGAAAGAACTTGCCTCCCTTCTAACAGCCGTGTACCGCAAGTCTCTAGAGGAACGGAAGGTTCCAAATTATTGGAAAAGAGCACAGGTAGTTCCAGTTTTCAAGAAGGGTCGTTGAGCAGATGCACAAACTATACGCTTAAATCTCTGACATCGATCTGTTGTAGAATTTTAGAACATGTTTTTTGCCCGGGGATCATGTCATTTCTGGAAACCTAGAATCTACTCTGTAGGAATCAACATAATTTCTGGAAACAGTGATCGTGTGAGACCCAACTCGCTTGATTTGTTCATGAGACCCAGAAAATATTAGATACAGGCTCCCAGGTAGATGCCATTTTCCTTGACTTCCGGAAGGCGTTCGATACAGTTCCGCACTGTCGCCTGATAAACAAAGTAAGAGCCTACGGAATATCAGACCAGCTGTGTGGCTGGATTGAAGAGTTTTTAGCAAACAGAACACAGCATGTTGTTCTCAATGGAGAGACGTCTACAGATGTTAAAGCAACCTCTGGCGTGCCACAGGGGACTATTATGGGACCATTGCTTTACACTAATATATACACTCCTGGAAATGGAAAAAAGAACACATTGACACCGGTGTGTCAGACCCACCATACTTGCTCCGGACACTGCGAGAGGGCTGTACAAGCAATGATCACACGCACGGCACAGAGGACACACCAGGAACCGCGGTGTTGGCCGTCGAATGGCGCTAGCTGCGCAGCATTTGTGCACCGCCGCCGTCAGTGTCAGCCAGTTTGCCGTGGCATACGGAGCTCCATCGCAGTCTTTAACACTGGTAGCATGCCGCGACAGCGTGGACGTGAACCGTATGTGCAGTTGACGGACTTTGAGCGAGGGCGTATAGTGGGCATGCGGGAGGCCGGGTGGACGTACCGCCGAATTGCTCAACACGTGGGGCATGAGGTCTCCACAGTACATCGATGTTGTCGCCAGTGGTCGGCGGAAGGTGCACGTGCCCGTCGACATGGGACCGGACCGCAGCGACGCACGGATGCACGCCAAGACCGCAGGATCCTACGCAGTGCCGTAGGGGACTGCACCGCCACTTCCCAGCAAATTAGGGACACTGTTGCTCCTGGGGTATCGGCGAGGACCATTCGCAACCGTCTCCATGAAGCTGGGCTACGGTCCCGCACACCGTTAGGCCGTCTTCCGCTCACGCCCCAACATCGTGCAGCCCACCTCCAGTGGTGTCGCGACAGGCGTGAATGGAGGGACGAATGGAGACGTGTCGTCTTCAGCGACGAGAGTCCCTTCTGCCTTGGTGCCAATGATGGTCGTATGCGTGTTTGGCGCCGTGCAGGTGAGCGCCACAATCAGGACTGCATACGACCGAGGCACACAGGGCCAACACCCGGCATCATGGTGTGGGGAGCGATCTCCTACACTGGCCGTACACCACTGGTGATCGTCGAGGGGACACTGAATAGTGCACGGTACATCCAAACCGTCATCGAACCCATCGTTCTACCATTCCTAGACCGGCAAGGGAACTTGCTGTTCCAACAGGACAATGCACGTCCGCATGTATCCCGTGCCACCCAACGTGCTCTAGAAGGTGTAAGTCAACTACCCTGGCCAGCAAGATCTCCGGATCTGTCCCCCATTGAGCATGTTTGGGACTGGATGAAGCGTCGTCTTACGCGGTCTGCACGTCCAGCACGAACGCTGGTCCAACTGAGGTGCCAGGTGGAAATGGCATGGCAAGCCGTTCCACAGGACTACATCCAGCATCTCTACGATCGTCTCCATGGGAGAATAGCAGCCTGCATTGCTGCGAAAGGTGGATATACACTGTACTAGTGCCGACATTGTGCATGCTCTGTTGCCTGTGTCTATGTGCCTGTGGTTCTGTCAGTGTGATAATGTGATGTATCTGACCCCAGGAATGTGTCAATAAAGTTTCCCCTTCCTGAGACAATGAATTCACGGTGTTCTTATTTCAATTTCCAGGAGTGTATATATATATATATATATATATATATATATATATATATATATATATATATATATATATATATATATATAATTATGTCCTAGTAGATAGTGTCGGAAATTCCATGCAGCTTTTCGCGGATGATGCTGTAGTATACAGAGAAGTTGCAGCATTAGAAAATTGCAGCGAAATGCAGGAAGATCTGCAGCGGATAGACACTTGGTGCAGGGAGTGGCAACTGACCCTTAACATAGACGAATGTAATGTATTACGAATAGATAGAAAGAAGGATCCTTTATTGTATGATTACATGATAGCGGAATAAACACTGGTAGCAGTTACTTCTGTAAAATATCTGAGAGTATGCATACAGAGCGATTTGAAGTGGAATGATCATATAAAATTAATTGTTGGTAAGGCGGGTGCCAGGTTGAGATTGATTGGAGTCCTTAGAAAATGTAGTCCATCAACAAAGGAGGTGGCTTACAAAACACTCGTTCGACCTACACTTGAGTATTGCTCATCAGTGTGGGATCCGCACCAGGTTGGGTTGAAAGAGGAGATAGAGAAGATCCAAAGAAGAGCGGCGCGTTTCGTCACAGGGTTATTTGGTAAGCGTCATAGCGTTACGGAGATGTTTAGCAAACTCAATTGGCAGACTCTGCAAGAGAAGCGCTCTGTAGCGCGGTGTAGTCTGCTGTCCAGGTTTCGAGAGGGTGTGTTTCTGGATGAGGTATCGAATATATTGCTTCCCCCTACTTATGCCTCCCGAGGAGATCACGAATGTAAAATTAGAGAGATTCGAGCGCGCACGGAGGCTTTCCGGCAGTCGTTCTTCCCGCGAACCATACGCGACTGGAACAGGAAAGGGAGGTAATGACAGTGGCACGTGAAGTGCCCTCCGCCACACACCGTTGGGTGGCTTGCGGAGTAAATGTAGACGTAGATGTAGATGTAGAACATGTACAGCTTTCGACATGTTATGACATTATGCTTCTGCAAAGAAGATTTTGATGTCTGCTAAACTTGTATTTAACTTCTGCAGACAATAGATTAATCTGTTGAAACGGGTAAAGCGAAATAAATGTGCCATAAGCGTAACCGACAACTGAATTTTATTTTGAAATATATAACACGGCTGAGAAAATAACAGCCATGAATAAACTCGTAAAGCTACGTTAAAGGTTTAATACAATGCCAAGTATTAAAGTTAGGAAGTGGCTATATGTCCTGAAGAATAGTAAGTGACAGCGAAAAAATTAACTAGACTATATTCATCCGGTACTTGAGAATGAGAGAACTTGGTGATTTATAACAAACTTTAAAAATAAATTAAAAACTATTCAAATCATTTTGTCCGAACCCCCTCCCCTTCCCGACAGCAAAATAATGGAAAAAACGCGTATTATATTTTCGATGCAAAAATTTAGCATCACTCATGACATTTTAATTTATTGCTTCTTTACTAATAACTCCATTCAGGATGTATTTTGTAGACACTATCAACTAACCCCAATGTATGTACCTTCAAACATATACCTTCTGAGACGCATAGGCTACTGAATGAGATATGACATCATAACTTCAGCTGACAGGGCATCATAAACAATGGGATGCATGAAAAATTATCTTTTCTAAAAACTGAGTGCAAATTAGCCAACGTGACTTCCAACAAACTTTAAACACAATTTCAAAGCTTTCCTAAAATTTTCTCGCTTACAGCCCCAAAAATAATGAAAGGAAACAGTTTATTGTTCAAAATGTACATGGTTCAGGCGATAAACTTCAGCATCAAGCATGATATTTCAGTTTATTATTTAAATTTATTACTTATTTACTACTAACTATATTCACTTTTCGTTCTGCAGATAGTATCCATTTATATCTCTTAATACACCTAAGAAATTACATCACTGTACTATACACAGTTTAGGAGAAAACACAGATTTTCAGAAAAATGAAGATCGTTCTCAATATCAGTTGTACAAATAATTATGAAATCAAAAAACCTGAGTCGTACTAAGCGTCCAGACTTTCGAAGTTGTTTTATATATGAGAATTCGATTCTTTAACTAAGATGGTGGGGAGTGGGAGGAGGGAGTTACGGTAGTGAATAAACAGTCATGAGAATTGGTTAGGAGAAAATATCAAGTGCGAGGACGACTTTCTGTCTGTTCGTACGGCCTTTCTTTTACGTCCGCTGATTGCTGAGTTGCGTAGTGTTACACAGTGCCAGGACAGCCATTCGCTCTCTCGAGATATTTTTGCATGACACAGCAGGAATGCTAACGGTCTAGCCACACACGAGGGGGCGATTAACGACAGGACAAGATAAACGCTTCCGGGCAGCACAATGTAGACTCGTTACGTGCTCGCTGCCTATCTTCGATCTGTTGAAAACGGTCGCAGGAGTCTTATCTATACGCAAACGACAGCAAATGTGTATAGGCTAGCGCATAAGATACGAAGGTTGTCAGTGGCAAAAAAACCAGTGTGGAGACACAGGTAGAGGACGCAAATAGAAAAGAGCAAAACAAAAGCGTGGCATGGACCCTCCATGGTATACAGTCCCTGTAAAGAAACGTCTAGAGAAGCAGCAACAACCGCACAGCTGATGTAAAACAAAGCACTCCGCTGTAGGTAGTGAAATGCTAAATGAGACACGTTTATCTGTCCAAAAGGCAATGTGTGAAGTCTTCAACAAATATCGTAGCAGTCTCTTAGCGAAAGACCGCTCACAAATCGAAAGAAATTCTGATCACATGATTGTGAGAACCTTACGGATGACATGTGAACTAAAATTGAAGGTGGCAAATCAAAAGCAGAAATACCATTTTGTAATTTTTACCATGGAAATTCCAGGAGTACTGCCTCAGTTTAATTCTCACATTACTGCCAAGATGATTGACAGAGGTGACAATTTCAGTGGTGTTGAGAAACAGCTGAAATCGCCAAAAGTAAACAAGATTCTAGGACCCAATAGGATTCTTATCATGTTCTATACAGAATTTTCAGTTGATTTAGGCCCTTGTTCAACCACAATATATTGAAGGTACTCAGAAAAAAAGGAAAAGAAACTGTTGACTGTGGCTGAAAGAAAGCAGAAGTGATCCACAAAACCAGTGGCCAATATCATTCATTTTCATTTGGTGTAGAATCTGAGAACGTACTCTGTGATCAAAGAGAAAGAATGTCTCCAACAAGTAAAGGTACTAGGTCAGTAGTAACTATTTAATAAAAAAAGCGTGTAGTGAATGACTTACTGTTTTAAATAAACTACACTGAAATTAATGATCGGATACAAATGACCAATGTACCTGCTTTCGAAGTAAAACGAGTTTAGCCGTCCGCGGTGGCCGAGCGGTTCTAAGCGCTCAGTCCGGAACCGCGCGACTGCTACGGTCGCAGGTTCGAATCATGCCTCGGGCATGGATGTGTGTAATGTCCTTAGGTTTAAACCTAACTAACCTAAGGACAGCACACACATCCATGCCCGAGGCAGGATTCGAACCTGTGAGCTCTATCTGCAACAGCATTGAAGCACTATGCCTCGTCGACGTGTGTATAGTCATCGTCGCCACCGCATGCCAGTTTATAAACACATAATCAGCCTCGAAAATAAACTTGGAGGAAATGGGACTGCACAATCTGTTATTCTTAATGGACCTATTTTTTCCGTGGATGTCGAGTTAATTTTTCACTTGATGTCGCAAGTGGAGCAGCTGACAGTGGGTGGCTTACACTCGCTATTGTGGAGGACAGCACACACATCCATGCCCGAGGCAGTATTCGAACCTGCGACCGTAGCGGTCGCGCGGTACCAGACTATAGCGCCTAGAACCGCTCGGCCACCTCAGCCGGCGATGAACACAGATGTTAAGTTCCATAGTGCTCAAGCCATTTGAACCATGTAAAACGAGTCTACTGGTAAAAAGTACAAATCCTGTCCTGAAACTGACACTGAAGTTGAGATATTTTCTGACGTCTGTTACACAAGAAATAGAATTCTTTCCCGTAGTGTCCCTGTGGTGAATCAAAAGATAAGCATCCTGGTATCCATAAGTTTAAAAAAAATGCACCTCCAGCGTCGAAGAGACACCCACATCGACAAATATACAGGAAAGCATGTGAATGCCTGTTGTAACAGAAAGCACTCAACTAGAACACTATTTACTATAACTTCATAAAAATATTGTACCACCAATGCCACAACAAACATTATACACAGTCCAGTCAGGTTATCTTGACCACCTATCAAAAGCCTGGATATTGTTCTGAAGGATACTTGTGTTGATCCATTTTGCCCTCCAGAGTGACGAGATCACTTAGGGCATGCCACGAAAACTTTCCCCAGACCATAACGCGTCCTCCTCCTGCGTGAACCCTTCCAGAGATTGCTGCAGGGTGTTGGCCATCTGTGTGATGCAGCTTATAATGTGATTCATCTGAAAAGGTCACCTGTCACCACTCAGTGAATGTCCAGTTGCTGCTCCGTTGTGCAAATTTGACCTTTAGTTGCCGATAAACAAGAGTCCGTATGGGTGCATGAACCAGCAGCAACGTTCACTGAACGGTCGTCGAGGAGTCACTGTTGGTAGCCCTTTGGTTCATCTGAGCAGTCAGCAACTCAATAATTGCACGCCTATTCGCCCGTACACATCTCCATAGCTGTTGTTACCCTGTCATCTGTGGCACGTGGTGCCCCACAGTTGCCTCGGCGCCCGTGATTTTTTATTTTTATTTATTGTAATTTCACTCCCCAAAATGGGGTGGGCTGGCAGCGGCACAATACGCCGCTCTTCAGCCAGGAGAGTTACAGAAAAAAACATGGTCAAATGAGAAAAGAACACATAACATAGAATGGTATAAAGTGATGAAAAAACAAGTACGAAAATAGATGAGTGTAAATGGTAGATTTAAAAACAACATAGACGAGAGCCACACACACATGTGGAGAATGAACGCTGTGAGTCGACACAAAAACAAAGAAACAACACAGTGGGAACACTAATGAAGGATGCTGGCGACACTGTTGGTGCTGGTGGAACGTAGCACTGCACACAGCACTGGAGAAACATGGACACCACAACGAAAACGTTAAAAATCACTGCACCGAAGGGGACCTACCACCGGGTAAAGGGAGGAGGGGGGAATCAGCACCAGTGTTGGACAGCAGAATTTTATAACACATAATACTCTTTAAACAAGGTGGCGAACAATTTACAGACTTAGCCTTTTTGGAAATGATTCCACTATTGGCCCAAAAGTCAATGATCGTGCCCTTTTGAATGTCAGGTACATCGCTCCTTTTCCACCTTACGACAGCGCTGTCTCCTGCATCTCCCCGGCACACTTTATGTACCCTCCATTGCTAGTTCAAATGTGTGTGAAACCTTATGGGACTTAACTACTAAGGTCATCAGTCCCTAAGCTTACACACTACTTAATCTAAATTATCCTGAGGACAAAGACACACACCCACGCCAAAGGGAGGACTCGAACCTCCGCCGGGATCAGCCGCACAGTCCATGACTGCAGTGCCTAAGACCGCTCAGCTAATCCCGCGCGGCTCCACTACTGTGAGTAGATACTGATGTGGGCGTTGGAGATAGGCGGTAGTCACATTAATGTGAGTGGATCGTGTATTTCCAGGCAAATCTGGTAAAGTTTGTTTCTTTCTTTGTTTATATGAAGAATGACAACAAACTACACTGTCATATGGAGAAGAAAGTGTTTGCCGGTGCCACTTAAGTGCATTTTGGTGCTCCGACTGCAAATTAATTACACTTGCTTTCGGAGTGAACTCAACATCCTTTACCCATTTCTCTATAAATGAACTCATTCAAAATAGCAGATTGAAACCTGGATCATAAAAATACTACAAAAGGTTCTTGATATCACATCTATGTGACAATGCTGTGCAGATTATATTTATATGTTTTGACGATGCCATTATGGCCATATCACTTTAGGATATGGTGTAAACAAGGTACGTTTTACTGAATTTTATCTGTACGTTTCCCTGGTTGCATCACGGTATATCGTGATACGTAATGCTGTATTATGCTGAAAGACACACTGCTCACTAGGTGCATATATTTCCATATTGTAGATCTGAGGATGGTCATTACGGACTGAAACCGGTCATCGTCTAAAGAATTGATATTGTGATCAAAGACTGGAATAAAAAACATTTGTTCTTAATAGAGTTTGTGGCCACTACTGATGCTCTGCAACGTATTTCCATGTTGTCCATAATTTCGTAAGGAGTTTTTGTGGTATGGCGTTGCATTCGTCCACCTGTGTTGTTGACAACTGCTGGATGGCCGTCGGTGCATGTCTTCTTAAATCTTGGATCGAGTAATGTTGATACGGCCAGTATGTTAACATGTTCAGTTGTTAGCAAGCCCTTTTTTGTTTCTGTTACGATGTTACTTTTCAGATTCGCTCCAAAATTCTGTATCGGTTGCATGCCAAATACACTGCTGTCCAAAATTGAAGCAATAAACTGCTATATCCCCGTCCTGTATCTAATTCACGATATAATCATACAAACTGCGAGAAGATGTCATTACGATCGTGTTCTGCACGGAAGATGGCATTCCGGTCAACGGACAACCACGCCAACAGTCACGTCAGGGAACCTATCAAGCGGGGGAGTGTTTGCCGGGTACTCCCACATCCACAATTGCTGTGTACATAGTGAAACTTCTAAATATATATTTTTACTTAAACTGAAATTACTGACAAAGTGAAACTTTTACGTTTTTACTCAAATAGCTTAATGCAAGTGAACCTTCTATAACTGCTGAGAGAAACTGACGTACTGTCACTTTGCTTGTCTTTATCGTTTCATTTCTGACCTACAGAATTACTGACAAATACAACTCAAACTTATTCATTTATTACCCACAATGTACAAGGATCACGCAGTCTGACTATTAATTACCACAAAAGAATGGCCCTGAATTAGAAGAAATCCTAACAATAACCTACACTTTTTCATAACAAACTTACCTGACAGAAAATCTTCGTGACACGAACTACAGCAAATACAGCAAGTATACAGCCAGCTAAATAAAAACATTCTCCCTGGTGTATCCCAGACATGCTATATGGGATTCAAACCAGGAGAAAGAGCAGGCCACGCCATGAATGCAATATCTTCCGTTTCTAAAAAGCGTCAACCACCCGTGTTCTACGAGGTCGAGCATTAACGTCCATCAGCACGAAGTGTGGACACACAGCTACTCGCAACAACCGTGCATGAGATCTCAAGATCTCCTCACGGCACCTGACAGCAGTTAAATTTTGTTGATTCGCTCGTACAATTTCATGAAGAGGTGTTCGAGTGGTCAACATAATCCCTGCCCACGCCATCTTCGATATCGGTCTCTTTACACAATGTTTGGGTCCCGAAGGGCTTCATCAGGTCAGCATCCACCAACCACTCTCCACGACTTGTGAGCATCTCTGCAGGAAGAATGGGCGTTATTGCCTCACCATGAGATTGATGACATCATTCACTGCATGCCCCGTCGTTGTCAGGCCTGTATTGGTGTCACAGTTGGTCACACCCCAAACTGAGCACATTAACCAGTTGTCGGAATGTATGTGCAAATCTGTTAAGTTGGAAAAAAAACGAAGAACATTTTTGTCTACCGCTATGCATCTTGCAGTTGAGTACATTCTGTATTCTTCACATTGTTTCTACTTTACTATCACCTGTTTTGGGGCAAAATAAAGGCGACCTTGCAAAATTTCCGTTTGTTACTTTAAGTTTTGACACCAGTGTATTTTATTCAACGTACTAGTTACTGTCATTACTTCATGGCCAAGGACAGTACTTCTACTTATGGCATGTATCGGTTAGAAAAATGCGCCGATGTTGACTGATATCAGTCGAAATCGATCTGCAACAATATAAATAAATTATGTTTCCGCGACTGGTTGCTACATTCTTTACAATTTTATATTCCACGGTCGCTGCTCAGAAAGGGAACCGTATGGAGCCCAACCTCCATTACTTAACTTGTTGCATTGTACTTTTCTATGAAATTTTCGTTGTTGGTAGCCACTTCTATACAGGGCCAAGCGACACTAATGGGAACGGGGGGGGGGGGGGGGGGGAGGGGCAATTGAAGGCGCCAAATAATACAACGCTTGTGAGCAGAAACGTTCTGCAATCGGTCCTCCTTCTATAGGTCGCAGAATTTCACGGACATCTGCTAGATCTACAATATCTGCCTTCGCTTAGCTGCAACAGTGTTCGTGCCTTAGTTCGTTCAAAAATCTGATCGTCGAACATCCCTAAGTCGCAAAGACTCCTTGCGACGCTACACCCACGAAAGGAATGCGACGACACTTTTATTTATGGTATTATAAAAAATTATCGGCCCGGTGCTTATGTGGATATCGATGTGAATTAGCTACCTTATCTTCTACGAAAGCGCTTAATCCCGTGTCGGGACGCATGACATTGTTTATCTGACCACCTGCTCTTCACTGCCGGTATCGGCGGAGATCGCAGTGTCTTATCAGTCTCCGTCTATGAAACTTTTCTACTCGAAACGAAGTAGGTTTGCCACACAGTATTGTACACACGGATTAGCAGAACGTCCGATACAAGGTTCGATTTATTTCTATACGATTGCCGAGCCTCTTGTCAGCGTGAGTCACAGGAGGTATATCGAGGATGTCAAGAAAGCAGTGTTTGGTGTCGTTACCCGTAGCAATGTCGCTTCATTCGTGGACCAACCATTCTGAGAGAGATTCTCCTCGAAATCTCTACACCGCTTTGGTCATATTCATGGCCCTTCAAGAAATCTGCACATGATTTATTTTTCGTTATTTCCTGATTCGAAAATGCGCTCCATTTCCAACCATTTCGCTGCCGGCGATTTAAATCTACACTTAAATCATTCTGTACGATATCCGATTTCTCTTATTTTATTATGATGCCCATTTCTTCCTGTGTACGCTGGCGACAGTAAAATATTTTCGCATTCAGAAAAGAAATTTAGTGACAGAAATTTCGTGAAAAGATCTCGCCTTAACAAAAAACTCCTTTGTTTTAATTACTGCCGTTCTAATTAGCTTATCATATCCATGACGTTCTCTGTCCTATTTCCCGATAATACAAAAGAAAGTGCCCTTTTTTGAAATTTTTCGCTGTCCCCCGTCAATCCTAACTGTCCCCCGTCAATCCTATCTGGCAATTATCACATAGAGCATAGCTATACTGTAGCAGATGACGAACAAATGTAGTGTAGGTAGTCTCTTTAGTAGACATGTTGCATCTGTTAAGCGTTCCGCCAAGAAAAGGTAGTCTTTGGTTTGCCTTTCCCACAAAATTATCCATGTGGCCGTTCCAACTTAAGTGATTTGTAATTGTAATTCTTAGTTATTTAGTAGAAATGACAGCCTTAAATTTGTGTGGTTTATGGTGTAATCGAAGTTTAACTGGTTTCTTTTTGTACTCTTGTGGACGTCCTCACACTTTCCTTTACTGAGAGAAAATTGCCACTTTTCGCTCTATTCAGATATCGTATCTAAGTCATTTTCAGTTGGTTTTGATCTCCTGATGACTTTACTAAACGGTAAATGACATCGTCTGCAAACAGTCTAAGAGAGCTCTTCAGATTATCTTTGGGAACGACGAATCAAACATCTGTTTTACTGGATGTCTTTCCGTCAGTTATTTCGAACAGCGCCCTTTCTGAGAGGACATCTCGAATTCTGCAGCACAGCCATAGGTATGCAACTGGAATGGCTATATCTTATGAGAAACGGTGTCAAAAGCCTTCCGGAAATTTAGAAATATTGCATTAATTTGAGTGGCAACTGCCTTGCCGCAGTGGATACACCGGTTCCCGTGAGATCACCGAAGTTAAGCGCTGTCGGGCGTGGTCGGCACTTGGATGGGTGACCATCCAGGCCGCCATGCGCTGTTGCCATTTTTCGGAGTGCACTCAGCCTCGTGATGCCAATTGAGGAGCTACTTGACCGAATAGTAGCGGCTTCGGTCAAGTATACCATCATAACTACCGGGAGAGCGGTCCTCCACTGAGGATGACACGGCGGTCGGATGGTCACGGTAGGCCACTCGTGGCCCGAAGACGGAGTGCTGTGTGCATTAATTTGAGATCCACTGTCGACAGCACTCATTACTTCGTGCAGGTAAAGAGCTAGTTGTGTTCCAGCTACATCTACATCTATATGGATACTCCGCAGGTCACCGACGGTGCGTGGCACGGGCACCCCGTATCACTACTAGTCACTTCCTTTCCTATTCCATTCGAAAACAGAACGAGGGAAAAATGACTGGCTATATGCCTCTAAATGATCCCCAATTTCTCGTCTCTTATCTTCGTGATCCTTACGCGCATTGTATGTAAGCAACAGAAGTCAGCTTCAGATGCCTGTTACCTAAATTTTCTCAATAGTGTTCCTTGGAAAGAACGTCGTCCTCTCTCCAGGCATTCCCATTTGTGTTCCAGAAGCATCTTCGTGACCCTTGCGTGTTGTTAGAACCAGCCAGTAACAAATCAAGCAGCCTACTGTGGGGCGGCGGTTAACTCGTCAAAATTAAAATTGCTGCTGTATAAAATGCTTGCAATACAAATGTTTGAATGTTGAATCAGTTTCAGGCTTTTAGAATGTTGTTAATGCTGTCTTTCGCCGTTCTCAACACTGGTTCTCTATTTACTTATTAGCACCCAGAAAGTAATTTAACAAAACGTGGAGCCTGTAATTAGAGTTCCTAGAGCCCACTTCATCTGAGAATACCATTATAGCTGCAGCTTGTAGCTCTGAGGAATTAGGAGATTGTCCGGGATTTCTAATCAAAAACGATTTTCCAAAATACACTCCTAGAAATGGAAAAAAGAACACATTGACACCGGTGTGTCAGACCCACCATACTTGCTCCGGACACTGCGAGAGGGCTGTACAAGCAATGATCACACGCACGGCACAGCGGGCACACCAGGAACCGCGGTGTTGGCCGTCGAATGGCGCTAGCTGCGCAGCATTTGTGCACCGCCGCCGTCAGTGTCAGCCAGTTTGCCGTGGCATACGGAGCTCCATCGCAGTCTTTAACACTGGTAGCATGCCGCGACAGCGTGGACGTGAACCGTATGTGCAGTTGACGGACTTTGAGCGAGGGCGTATAGTGGGCATGCGGGAGGCAGGGTGGACGTACCGCCGAATTGCCCAACACGTGGGGCGTGAGGTCTCCACAGTACATCGATGTTGTCGCCAGTGGTCGGCGGGAGGTGCACGTGCCCGTCGACCTGGGACCGGACCGCAGCGATGCACGGATGCACGCCAAGACCGTAGGATCCTACGCAGTGCCGTAGGGGACCGCACCGCCACTTCCCAGCAAATTAGGGACACTGTTGCTCCTGGGGTATCGGCGAGGACCATTCGCAACCGTCTCCATGAAGCTGGGCTACGGTCCCGCACACCGTTAGGCCGTCTTCCGCTCACGCCCCAACATCGTGCAGCCCGCCTCCAGTGGTGTCGCGACAGGCGTGAATGGAGGGACGAATGGAGACGTGTCGTCTCCAGCGATGAGAGTCGCTTCTGCCTTGGTGCCAATGATGGTCGTATGCGTGTTTCGCGCCGTGCAGGTGAGCGCCACAATCAGGACTGCATACGACCGAGGCACACAGGGCCAACACCCGGCATCATGGTGTGGGGAGCGATCTCCTACACTGGCCGTACACCACTGGTGATCGTCGAGGGGACACTGAATAGTGCACGGTACATCCAAACCGTCATGGAACCCATCGTTCTACCATTCCTAGACCGGCAAGGGAACTTGCTGTTCCAACAGGACAATGCACGTCCGCATGTATCCCGTGCCACCCAACGTGCTCTAGAAGGTGTAAGTCAACTACCCTGGCCAGCAAGATCTCCGGATCTGTCCCCCATTGAGCATGTTTGGGACTGGATGAAGCGTCGTCTCATGCGGTCTGCACGTCCAGCACGAACGCTGGTCCAACTGAGGCGCCAGGTGGAAATGGCATGGCAAGCCGTTCCACAGGACTACATCCAGCATCTCTACGATCGTCTCCATGGGAGAATAGCAGCCTGCATTGCTGCGAAAGGTGGATATACACTGTACTAGTGCCGACATTGTGCATGCTCTGTTGCCTGCGTCTATGTGCCTGTGGTTCTGTCAGCGTGATCATGTGATGTATCTGACCCCAGGAATGTGTCAATAAAGTTTCCCCTTCCTGGGACAATGAATTCACGGTGTTCTTATTTCAATTTCCAGGAGTGTAGTTGAGTATATTCTGAAATTCACTGGCAAAAACACAAGTATCCCTACAACCTAACTAACAGAGCAGTTCAGAGTCTAATGCACTGATGCAACTATAAATGTCCGAATTAAATGTGAAAAAGAATGCTCGCCAAAATTTGATCAGAATATTTCATCAAACGTCATGCTAAATAATTGGTAGAATGTCTGTCCCGCGACGGCACGTGAAAATACGACAATACGCAAACTGAAACTAGATAATGAAAATCATCTCCGAATTAACCCTTCACTTGAAATGATTTCATGGTTCCGCGTATCTCTAGTAACTTAATACGGCACCCGAGGCTGTTTGTAGCAGTGATACCGATGCGACGCGACTCCCGACACAGATGGCGTGCTATTTAGCGTCTGGAGAGAACTGGGGCCTTCCTTCCTCGTGCAGCGTTCTTATATATATAGTCGCGGTGCGGACGGCTAAGGGAACGCCTGATCAAATCGGCTCTCCCGACTAGCCGCTGGGCTAGTAACGCACCACTTCAAGTTACATAATAATTTATAGCTTCTTTTGCTGATGGCCGATGAAGCTCTTAATTTAAACGTGCATTCAGCACGCAGGTAAGTATTGATAATAAAATTTTGACGTGGCTAAGTTAAATATTTTGGGCGAGAGAATTAATTAAATTACACTGCACGCAGTAGATGAGCTCTGAACTGGCCCTTTTGAGATCCGCTATCGCTATAATTTTATAGGTATTCAAAAGAAACTTTTCACATCTTCACAGTCATAGCGGACCTCCAACCTATTTAAATCTAAACATCCTAGCCTTATTTACTAGCCTACTTAATCTATCTTGCTTCCTTCAGTTTTGAGATGAAAACCAGAAAATCATGAATTTCCACTAAAGTCTTAGTTTGTGAAATCCAAAGTACTGTTTTTATTAAATCATTATGAAAGATGAATCTAAATATAAATTTTGAAGTCTCTAGCTCTTTTCTGTTGCGCCAATGATTTTTTTAGAAAAACGTCCAAATTTCGAAAATGGCTGAAGTTATCGAACTGACATTTAACACACATTAATTTAGTATTATTCCTGACATGCTAGAAAAGTTTTAGGTCATTTGCTTGATTTTTAAGGTATTGCGCAACATTTATGACGTCAGAGCTAGTTACAGCACACTGGCTGGCACACAATGGAAACTGATGTGAATTTACTACAGCGTGAGTAGGCTGCTTCCCTACACTACCTCTGGACCGCTACGATGTCTTCATTTAATCCGACCTGGTACGGACCCCAAACTACCGAGCAGTACTCAAGAAAAGGTCCCACTCGCGTCCTATACACCGTTTCCTTTAAAGACAAACCACGCTTTCCTAGGATTCTCCCAAGAGATCGACGTCAGTCAGTCGCCTTTCCTACCACAGTCCTGACATGCCCGTTCCATTTCACAACGCTTTGAAACGTTACACCCGGATATTGAAACTACGTGACTGTGTCAAGCAGGACACTACTAATGGTGGCCGGCCGGAGTGGCCGAGCGCTTCTAGGCGCTACAGTTTGGAACCGCGCGACCGCCACTGTCGCAGGTTCGAATCCTGCCTCGGGCATGGATGTGTGTGATGTCCTTAGGTTAGTTAGGTTTAAGTAGTTCTAAGTTCTAGGGGACTGATGACCTCACAAGTTAAGTCCCATACTGCTCAGAGCCATTTGAATTTACTAATGGTGCATCCGAACATTATGGGTTTGCTTTTCCTACTCATCCGCATTGACTCACATTTTTCTACATTTAAAGCTTGCTGCCATTCATCACACCAACTAGAAATTTTGTACTCCTATAGTCACTCAATTTCGATACCTTACCGTACGCCACAGCATCTTCAGCAAACAATCGAATATTGCTGTCCATACTGTCCGCCAAATCATTTATGTATATAGAGACTAATAGCGGTCCTGTCACACTTCCCTGGGGCACTCCCGACGAAACACTTGTCTCCGAAGCCGGCCGTGGTGGCCGTGCGGTTCTGGCGCTGCAGTCTGGAACCGCGGGACTGCTACGGTCGCAGGTTCGAATCCTGCCTCGGGCATGGATGTGTGTGATGTCCTTAGGTTAGTTAGGTTTAATTAGTTCTAAGTTCTAGGGGACTGATGACCTAAGATGTTAAGTCCCATAGTGCTCAGAGCCATTTGAACCTTGTCTCCGAAGAACGCTCGCCGCCGAGGACAACTTCCTGGGCTCTATAATTTAAGAGGTCTTCGAGCCACACACATACCTGTGAACCTGTCCTATATGCTTGCACTTTCTTTAACAACCGGCAGTGGGGTTTTCGGAAAATCTGTAAATATGGAATCTACCTGTTGCCTTTCATCCATATTTCGCAGTATATCATGTGAGAAAAGGGCAAGCTGCTTTCTAGCAGGCCGCTGTGGCCGAGCTGTTCTAGGCGCTTCAGTCCTGAACCGCGCTGCTGCTACGATCCTAGGTTCGAATCCTGCCTCGGGCATGGATGTGTGTGATGTCCTTAAGTTAGTTCTAAGTCTACGGGACTGATGACCTCAGATGTTAAGTCCCATTTGAACCATTTCGATGTTTTCCATAACCGTGCTGATTCATGGACATAAGTTTTCCGGTCTCAAGAAAATTTATTATATTCTAAACGAGAATATGTTAAGGATTCTGCAGCAAACCATTGTTGGGGATATTGGTCTGTAATTTTTCGTGTCCGTTCTTTTCTCCTTCTTATGCACATGGGTCACCTGCGCATTTTTCCAGTCGCTTGGGACTTTGCGCTTGGCGAAAGATTGACAAATGCAGGCTAAGTAAGGGGCCAATGCCGTAGAGTACTCTGTGATAAACAGAACTGGGATTCCACCTGGTCCTGGTGACTTATTTGTTTTCTACTCCTTCAGCTGTTTCTCTGCTCCAGGGATGCTTGTTACTATGTCGTCCATACGAGAGTCTGTCCGATGGCCAAACGACGGTTTGTTGGTACGATTCTCCTGCGTGAACTCCGGCTTATGTTATGCTGTTTTCTGCTACCACAATAGACTGGTCAGTAAGTGACTGGATACAAGCCTTAGGTCCACTTATCGATTTTTCATAGTACTAGAATTTTCGAGAGTTCTCTGTCAGGTCTTTTGCTAAGGTACGAGCGTGATAATAGCGTGTGCTTCGCGGATAGAACTTTTTACAGACGCACGAATCTCTACTAAACTATGTTTGTCGTCATTTGTGCGTTCTCTTTTGAACCGATAGTGCAACAACCTGTGGTTCCTCAGCATTTTCCGAATCTTGTTGCTAGACCATGGTGGGTCTTTTCCATCTTTAATCCACTTATAAGAGACATAATTCTCCAGACCACGTTTTACGGTCTGCTTAAACTTTGCCCATAATTCCTCTACGTCCATCTTACTGGAGCTAAGTGATGCCAATTCGCTGTCTAAGTGAGATGCTAATAGTTGCTCATCCGCTGTTCCTAGCAGAAACAATTTCCTATCTTTCACAAGAACGGTGTTTTCTGAAATTGTGCTGTGTGTCAATGAACCCTTCGAACACAGTGTATGTTCCAAAATCCAGCTGCAAATCGACTTTACTGCACTATACATATATACACTCCTGGAAATTGAAATAAGAACACCGTGAATTCATTGTCCCAGGAAGGGGAAACTTTATTGACACATTCCTGGGGTCAGATACATCACATGATCACACTGACAGAACCACAGGCACATAGACACAGGCAACAGAGCATGCACAATGTCGGCACTAGTACAGTGTATATCCACCTTTCGCAGCAATGCAGGCTGCTATTCTCCCATGGAGACGATCGTAGAGATGCTGGATGTAGTCCTGTGGAACGGCTTGCCATGCCATTTCCACCTGGCGCCTCAGTTGGACCAGCGTTCGTGCTGGACGTGCAGACCGCGTGAGACGACGCTTCATCCAGTCCCAAACATGCTCAATGGGGGACAGATCCGGAGATCTTGCTGGCCAGGGTAGTTGACTTACACCTTCTAGAGCACGTTGGGTGGCACGGGATACATGCGGACGTGCATTGTCCTGTTGGAACAGCAAGTTCCCTTGCCGGTCTAGGAATGGTAGAACGATGGGTTCGATGACGGTTTGGATGTACCGTGCACTATTCAGTCTCCCCTCGACGATCACCAGTGGTGTACGGCCAGTGTAGGAGATCGCTCCCCACACCATGATGCCGGGTGTTGGCCCTGTGTGCCTCGGTCGTATGCAGTCCTGATTGTGGCGCTCACCTGCACGGCGCCAAACACGCATACGACCATCATTGGCACCAAGGCAGAAGCGACTCTCATCGCTGAAGACGACACGTCTCCATTCGTCCCTCCATTCACGCCTGTCGCGACACCACTGGAGGCGGGCTGCACGATGTTGGGGCGTGAGCGGAAGACGGCCTAACGGTGTGCGGGTCCGTAGCCCAGCTTCATGGAGACGGTTGCGAATGGTCCTCGCCGATACCCCAGGAGCAACAGTGTCCCTAATTTGCTGGGAAGTGGCGGTGCGGTCCCCTACGGCACTGCGTAGGATCCTACGGTCTTGGCGTGCATCCGTGCGTCGCTGCGGTCCGGTCCCAGGTCGACGGGCACGTGCACCTTCCGCCGACCACTGGCGACAACATCGATGTACTGTGGAGACCTCACGCCCCACGTGTTGAGCAATTCGGCGGTACGTCCACCCGGCCTCCCGCATGCCCACTATACGCCCTCGCTCAAAGTCCGTCAACTGCACATACGGTTCACGTCCACGCTGTCGCGGCATGCTACCAGTGTTAAAGACTGCGATGGAGCTCCGTATGCCACGGCAAACTGGCTGACACTGACGGCGGCGGTGCACAAATGCTGCGCAGCTAGCGCCATTCGACGGCCAACACCGCGGTTCCTGGTGTGTCCGCTGTGCCGTGCGTGTGATCATTGCTTGTACAGCCCTCTCGCAGTGTCCGGAGCAAGTATGGTGGGTCTGACACACCGGTGTCAATGTGTTCTTTTTTCCATTTCCAGGAGTGTAGAAGAAAAGAGAGTAGTAACCACCTGGGCGAAGGGTGCACGTCTATCTATCTCTTTTCAGATTGTGGATTCTTTGGTGGATCTTTTTCTATGGGCATTATCCCGCATTCCAAGGCATATTTCTGTGCCTAGACTTCGTCTCATAAGGCTGGAAACATCATCAGGGGCTATTTTTTCGGCTTGGAGAACTTGTTTAGATTTCAAGCTGCTCCTCAAACTGTATAGTCTCTGATGGTGCCTTCACCATTACGAGACGAAGCGCTAGCACAGGAATATGCCTCGGAACACCGGCTAATGCCCATAAACAATTTACACTAACGACGGAAATACCGAACCTGAAAGCCTAGGTTGTAGATTGCAGACGTCGCCTGTCCTTAGCATGGGACATCGATTTTGAGAACAACAGCTGGTAGTTACTTTACAAATTCAGGACACAGACCCACTAAATTATCCGGCTGAATACTAGGGGGTAAAAAAACTACAGTGACGAATTTTAGAAGACCTTGACGTGAAAGTGGAAGAACAGTTTTTATCAACTTTTTCCTCAGAATGAATATATTTGTGGGAATGATTGCAGTGGTCACCAATTATAACAGCTAATGGATGGAGAAGGATTAGGAAATAGTCTTTCATAAAACAGCTCAAAATAAAAATAATAATAAACTGTCAGACGGAGCGACATTTTATACCAATAGTGTAGTGCGACATGTGTACAATCTTTACTGTTGTTCCATTATTGATGCAGCTCAGTGTTGAGAAATGTGCTTGTATGGCTAGTCCCCCATTCGTATCTCCGGGAGGGAACTGCCAAGTGAAGGTGACCATAAGGAAAAGAGTGAATAACCGTCGAAAGGATAACGTTTTACGATTGTGGACGTGGAATGTTTGAAGTTTGAAACATATAGGGAAGCTAGAAATGTGAAAAAGGAAATGCAGAAGCTCAATTTAGATATAGTGGTGGTCAGTGAAGTGAAACAGAAAGAAGACAAGGATTTCTGGTCAGATGAGTAGAAGAAAACGTTGTAAAGGGTATACGATTCGATATGAATAGGAAGGTAGCGCAGAGAGTGGGTTACTCTGAGCTGTTCTGCGATTGGTTTGTTGTCATCTGAATCGACAGCAAACCAACAACGACATCAATAGTTCAGGCATACATGCCGACGTCGCAAGCCGCAGATGAAGAGACAGAGGAAGTAGAGGAGACACAGAAAGTATATGAGGATACTGAACGAATAATTCAGTACGATAAGTGAGAGGAAAATGTAATATTCATTGCAGATTGGAGTAGAAGAAAGGGTTCCGGAAGAATATGGGCTTGGTATTACGAATGAGAAGAGAAAGACTAATTGAGTTCTGCAATGTATTTCAGGTGTAATGCCGAATACTCTGTTTAAGAATCACAGGAGGCGAAGGCATACTTGCAGAAGGCCGGGAGACACAAAAGGCCAGGAGACACAGGAAGACTTCAGTTAGACTACATCATGGTCAGGCAGAGAATTCGATATCAGAGACTGGATTGTAAGACGTACCCAGGAACAGATGTAGATACACACCGCAATATAGCAATAATCAAGAGTAGGCTGAAGTTTAAGAAACCAGGCAGGGAGAATCAATGCTCAAAGAAGTAGGATATGGAAGTAGTAAGGAGTGAAGACATAGTTCTCTGCAGCTATAGATAATGACGAGGTCGGTTGGCAGTTTAGCTAAAGAAGAATGGACATCTCTGAAAAGGGCGATCGCGTAATTTGGGAAGAAAGACGTAGGTACAAGGAAGGTAACTGCAAAGAAACCATGGGTAGCAGAAGAAAAAAATTCAGTTGATCGACGATAGAAGGAAGTACAAAGATGTTCAGGGAAATTCAGGAATACAAGAATACAAGGCAGTTAGAAATGAAATGGAGTGTAGGAATACTAAGGCGAAATGACTGCATGAAAAATAGGAAGGTATCGAAAAAGAAATGACTACCGGTAGGAGTGACTCAGCATACAGGGAAGTTGAAACAACCAACAGTGAGATTCAACGTAAAGACGATAACATTGTGAGTGCAATGAGAAAATAGGAGAGAGTAGATAGGTGGAAAGAGTACACTGAAAGTGTCTATGAGGTGACGACTTGTCTGATAACTAGACAGAAGGAGAAACGGCTTGTGACGTCGGCGTAGTCGATAGGGAAGAGATAGGGGATCCAGTATTAGAACCAGAATTTAAAAGAGCTTGGGAAGACTTAAGATCAAATGAGACAGAAGGGATAGATAACATTATACCGAAATTTCTAAAATCATTGTGGGAATTTGCAACAAAACGATTATTCACTTTGGTGAATGTATGTGACTGGCGATATATCATCAAGCGTCGACAATATGTAGAAAAACCAAGAGAGAAGAGTTGAAGACCAAGAACGAAGTACTCGGATTAAAAAGTGTATCAGACAGGGATGTAGTCTTTTGCCCCTTCTGTTCAATCTATACATCGAAGAAGTAAAGACGGAAGTAAAACAAAGATTCAAGGGTGCGTTGATAATTCTTCAGTGAAAGTGAACAGTAATTACAGGATCCGTAGGACAGAATGAATAGTCTAATGAGTACAGAATGTGGATTGAGAGTGAACTGAAGAAAGACGAAAATAATGATAAGTAGAAGAAATGAGAACAAAGAGAAACTTACCAAAATTGGTAATCACGAAAGAGGTGAAGTTGAATTCTGCTACCTAGGCAACAAAGTAATCCATGTTGGATGGAGCAAGGAGGATATGAAAAGCAGTGTAGCACTGGCAAAAATGGCATCCCTGGGCAAGAGAAGCCTACCAGTAGAAAACATACGCCTTGTTTTCAGGAATAAATTTCTGAGAATGTATGATAGTGAAGCATGGACTGTAGTAAAACTGGAGCAGAAGAGAATCGAAGCATTTGAGACGTGGTGCTGCGGAAGAATGTAAAAAATTAGGTGGACTGATAAGGTAAGGTATGAGGAGATTTAACGAAGAATCAGCGAGGGAAGGAATACATGGCAGAAACTGACAAGGAGAAGGGGCAGAATGAATACGACAAGTGTTAAGACATCAGGAAATAACTTCCATGGTATTAGAGGGAGCTGTATAGCGTTAAATGTGTAGAGGGAGATTGGAATATATCCAGCAAATACTTGAGGATCTCGGTTGTAACGGCTACTCTTAGAGGAGAGGAATTCGTAAAGCGTCGCATCAAACCACAGTCAGTAGACTGGTAATTCACAAAAAAAAAAAAAAAAAAAAAAAAAAAAAAAAAAAAAAAAAAAAAAAAAAATTTAAAAAAATTCTGAAATAAAAAGAGTGTATTTTCGTATTTGAAACTATAACCTGTAACATTTGCAAGTCTGCAAGCTGTGTATCGTAAGCTGCAGTCAGAGAATAATAAAAATCCCTTTTTCTCCTCCATGTCCCTGGCTCAAAGTCACACACACACAAACACACACGCACACTTACTCTTCTGCACAATGACATTGCAATTCCTCTCCCCCACACTTATTCCTCCTCACAGCCACATTTCTCCGCATCTATGTTTCTCTCTCTTCCTCTTGCTCTGTTCCGCGCGCGCGAGCTGCGGAGGCCTTGACGGAGTCGCCAGCCGCCAGCGCTGAGCTGCTGCGTCACTTCACGTCACGTGCTCCGGAAGTGCAAGTCAGTCGTGATGTGGCCGCGCTGCGTCGTGTCAGCAGATCCCCGCAGTTGAGCTCGCCTATGTATAGCCGCTGCCCGCCCCCACCGCCCAGCAGTCGCGCCTGCATTCTGGGAGCGAGAGCGCTCTGTGCGGATCTGAGGCAAGGACGAGACAGCGCAGGCGGGACAGGAGGGGGCCATGGAGCGGTACCGGGGCCGCGTCGCTCTGGTCACGGGCGCCAGCGCCGGCATCGGCGCCGCCATAACTCAGGCGCTGCTCAGACGCGGCGTCAACGTCGTGGGGCTCGCCAGGAGGGTCGACAGAGTCCAGGTGAGCCTCTGCCGTCTCCTGCTCTGAGGTCAGGCTTCCTCTCGCACAGATCGAGTCTCAACTTTGTAACAGGTAGCGGGATATCTCACTGACGGACTGTGTATCAGGCATTGAAGCTAACCTTAGAATGGGGGAACATAAAATCTGGAGGGCCACGAGGATCGCCTCTGGGCACCCTTTAATTTTTAACCTAAATACGAGGCGCTGTCAGTAAGTAACTCAACACATTTTCATCCTGGAAGCAGGTTGGTTTTATTCAGGGTTCCAATACACAGTATTACTCGCACCCTTTTGGCTACAAAACATATTTTTCGACTTCGCTAGGAAAACAAAAGTCGTGGGGTAGCGATATACACATATACGAATAACGTTAGTATCGCGTACACAAGGTATAAAAGGGCGGTCCATTGGCCGAGTTGTAATTTGTACTCAGGTGAGTTATATCAAACGTTTATCGACTTGACTATGGCCGAACGACAGCAATTGACAGACTTTAAACGCCGAATGGTAGTTGGAGATAGACGCATGGGACATTCGATTTCGGAAATCGTTAATGGATTCATTATTCCGAGATCCAGAGTATCAAAAGTGTGCCGAGAATACCAAATTTGAGGCGTTGCCTCCCACCACGGACAACACAGTGGCCGACGGTATTCACTTTACGACCGAGAACAGCGGCGTTTGGGTGGAGTCAATGATTTATTTATTTATTTATTTATTTATGCATTTATTTTACCTGGCAAGATTAGGGCCTTCAGGCCCTCTCTTACACCTAACCAGGCATACTCAGATTCAACAAATTTCAGTTTCTACAGAACATTAAGGACATATAACATGTTATACAGTATTAATGTTAAAGAAAAAAAGTAGAGATTATAAAAGTAGGACAATGATAAGTATAACAATCAAAAAATAATTATAACAATGAATAATAATAATAATAATAATAATAATGACTGTGTATATGAAAGTAAACATATTTTTCTTTTATGAATATCAGTCCTATTGTTAGTTGGGAATTTTCTCGTTATATTCTTGCAGCTTGTGAGTTATTCTCATCAAGCAGAGACATAAGACGATAGAATGGGGTGAAAGAGATATAGAAGAGGTAGATAGGTTAGAGGAAGAGAAATAGAATGGTAAAATTCGAAGCTATGATGGAGAGGAGAAAGAAAGAGATGAGAGGGGCACAACAATGGTGGCTATGCCGTCCCTAATATGTAAGTTTTGAGTTCCCTCTTGAATGTTGAGTGGTTCTGGATTAGACGCAGATCACAGGGGAGCGCGTTCCATAGTCGTATGGCTGAGATGGAGAATGACACGGAGAAAGATTTTGTGTTATGTAAAGGTACAGTCAAGATGCTAGACGTATCCGATCTGGTATTGCGGTTGTGGAATGATGATAGGTGTTTAATGTGAGAAGATAAGTATTGGGGGCACCAGTGGCTAAGAAATCGATGAAGTAAGCACATCGTGTGGAGAGCGCGTGCCTTATGTGGGCGTATCCAACCTAGTTGGGAGTATGAAGGACTGATATGATCATACAACCGTATATTGCATACGTATCTAAGGCAAGCATTCATCACTAGCTCGAGGCATCTCGAATTTTCACTATTTGTGCCGTGTTGAACTACATCACAGTAGTAAAGATTAGGCAAGACTAGTGTTTGGACTAATTTTTGTTTAAACTTGCGACTTTGTTTGAACTTGCGACGAACGTATCCGTTAGGACAGTGCCGCAAAATTTGGCGTTAATGGGCTGTGGCAGCAGACGACCGACGCAATTGCTTTTGCTAACAGCACGACATCGCCGCTTGCAGCGCCTCTCCTGGGCTCGTGACTATGTCGGTTGGACTGTAGACACATCAGTGACCAGAACGTCTCTCCAAGTTGTAACTCACCTACAGATGCTCAACATGCGCTTCGTTTGTGATGTGGCAAGTATCAGTTCGTAGTGAAGAGTTATTGACAAGGTGTGTCCGGGAAGGCGCGGAGGCAGCCCGCTTTGTGAGTCTGGCGATTGAAATGCCTGTCTGCAGGTGCGTGTAATGTCTCTTGCAGCGGTCTCTCCGTGATATTTTCAGAAATTTTATAAATTATATAACTCAGTACATATCTCGAAATATCTCTTCTTATCTTACCGCTTATCAATGCAAAGTAGTTTCAAGCCCAATTATTCTTTGGAGCGTCCATTTACTCCATGGAATAGCTTCTCTGCTATCTATGTTTTCTCTTAGGAAAAAGAGGGACTTCTTGCCGATTAGTCGTGAAAGAAGGATGTATATGTATGTATTGTTGAGCTAGTCGCCATCTTGATGAGATTCTGTATGAGAAGGAATTTAATACACGAACTAAACTAAAGTAAGTGTGTTCGCGTATTATTTAACTGATTATTATTATTGACAGTGTCTGCTTACTACGCTGTGTTGCACGGGATCAGTGGGGAACGTCTGATTTACACTGGACGAACCTGCCGTTTTGTATGCTCAAGATATCCAGTTACTTCAAATAAATAGGCTAACACGGTCTTACCAGCAGATCTCCGGTCTTCCCCATGTGATCACCGAAAGTTAATAATTATTACAAATGTTTCCAGGAGATCGACTGACAATTTTCGTCGCACCGAGACTTCGAAATTGCTTCACTGCCTTATGGAATTTAAGTTAAGCTTAATTTAATCAGGATAGAACAGTATTGAACTGTGTGAATGTGATAAGCCTGCTTTGTCAATGAAAATTCCCTTAATATACGCATGTTTTTACTATCCTGATCAGTGAAGCTAAATCAGGCCGGTGTGAGAGAGGTTTTTAAATTTTAGATCCCATACAAAACATATTAAATGCGGACTAATTCGTTGTGACCATACGGTGAAGAGATTAACAATGAAACCTGAGGACAACGCGAGTTATAGGTGGAATCTACAATTATAAGTATTCTGCTAACCATTAGTAGGCTACACCTTACCAACGGGACACTGATATACTGTATATAGCAATAACATGCAGCAGTTCTCTGATAACCTATCGTGTGACGCATAGGTCCCAATGGCAATGAAAGGGTTAATATGCAGCAACTTCAGCGTGTAAGTTGTTTTTTTCTCTCCATCTAACGCTCTTCTCGCAGACAGATCATTTAATTTACCACCTGATGTTTTCTGCACGGTCGTAACTACCCCTGTCAGTATAGACTACCCTTTTTGACTCCCCGCACCAAAACTTCAATTTTGAGCTGCTGCCCAGGGGAAAACAGCCTTTTATGGTTTGTTTGAGCCACATATACTTGGGGGTACTAAACAGAGTAAAAACATGCTACCTGTAATAGCTACAATTAATAAATTGCCAATGAAGTAAATACTAATGTAATGTTGTTCAATACACTCTCCTCAGTTATCACTGACCACACTTATATCCTTAACACTCTGTAAGTAATACACTCCTGGAAATTGAAATAAGAACACCGTGAATTCATTGTCCCAGGAAGGGGAAACTTTATTGACACATTCCTGGGGTCAGATACATCACATGATCACACTGACAGAACCACAGGCACATAGACACAGGCAACAGAGCATGCACAATGTCGGCACTAGTACAGTGTATATCCACCTTTCGCAGCAATGCAGGCTGCTATTCTCCCATGGAGACGATCGTAGAGATGCTGGATGTAGTCCTGTGGAACGGCTTGCCATGCCATTTCCACCTGGCGCCTCAGTTGGACCAGCGTTCGTGCTGGACGTGCAGACCGCGTGAGACGACGCTTCATCCAGTCCCAAACATGCTCAATGGGGGACAGATCCGGAGATTTTGCTGGCCAGGGTAGTTGACTTACACCTTCTAGACCACGTTGGGTGGCACGGGATACATGCGGACGTGCATTGTCCTGTTGGAACAGCAAGTTCCCTTGCCGGTCTAGGAATGGTAGAACGATGGGTTCGATGACGGTTTGGATGTACCGTGCACTATTCAGTGTCCCCTCGACGATCACCAGTCGTGTACGGCCAGTGTAGGAGATCGCTCCCCACACCATGATGCCGGGTGTTGGCCCTGTGTGCCTCGGTCGTATGCAGTCCTGATTGTGGCGCTCACCTGCACGGCGCCAAACACGCATACGACCATCATTGGCACCAAGGCAGAAGCGACTCTCATCGCTGAAGGCGACACGCTCAATTCGTCCCTCCATTCACGCCTGTCGTGACACCACTGGAGGCGGGCTGCACGATGTTGGGGCGTGAGCGGAAGACGGCCTAACGGTGTGCGGGACCGTAGCCCAGCTTCATGGAGACGGTTGCGAATGGTCCTCGCCGATACCCCAGGAGCAACAGTGTCCCTAATTTGCTGGGAAGTGGCGGTGCGGTCCCCTACGGCACTGCGTAGGATCCTACGGTCTTGGCGTGCATCCGTGCGTCGCTGCGGTCCGGTCCCAGGTCGACGGGCACGTGCACCTTCCGCCGACCACTGGCGACAACATCGATGTACTGTGGAGACCTCACGCCCCACGTGTTGAGCAATTCGGCGGTACGTCCACCCGGCCTCCCGCATGCCCACTATACGCCCTCGCTCAAAGTCCGTCAACTGCACATACGGTTCACGTCCACGCTGTCGCGGCATGCTACCAGTGTTAAAGACTGCGATGGAGCTCCGTATGCCACGGCAAACTGGCTGACACTGACGGCGGCGGTGCACAAATGCTGCGCAGCTAGCGCCATTCGACGGCCAACACCGCGGTTCCTGGTGTGTCCGCTGTGCCGTGCGTGTGATCATTGCTTGTACAGCCCTCTCGCAGTGTCCGGAGCAAGTATGGTGGGTCTGACACACCGGTGTCAATGTGTTCTTTTTTCCATTTCCAGGAGTGTATTTTCCTAGAAGAAACCATTTAATAAAACAATTTAATTTCGGTGGTTCAACCTCTCTAACTTACTGAAAGTATGAGTTAACGTGCCTGAGATTTAAGTTACTTGAGATAAGTAGCAACAACGAGAAGTTTTAACTGTTACTTCAGCAAAAAGCTTTCGTTGTGTATGGCCATGGCGAAGAACAACTCGGTGACTTCCTAAGACACTTGAACATCCTCCATGTCAACATAAAATTTACCATGGAAGTAAAAAAGGACAAAAAAACTGCCATTTCTAGGTGTGCTGGTCACAAGGGATGGCGAAAACCGGGGACAGAGCGTGTATCGAAAGCCGACACACACGGACCGATACCTGCACAAACTATCAAACCACCATCCGAGCCAGAAAAAGAGGCATGATTAATACATTCGTAACGCGAGCAGGACGAATATGTGAACCGCAGCACCTCAGACGCGAAATGCAACACCTGGAAAGTGTTCTGAGGAGCAATGGGTACTCCACACATTATATTAGAAGTGTGTCCGCCCCAGTAGCTGAGTGGTCAGCGTGACGGATTGCCGTCCTCCGGGCCCGGGTTCGATTCCCGGCTGGGTCGGGGATTTTCTCCGCTCAGGGACTGGGTGTTGTGTTGTGTTCATCATCATTTCATCCCCATCCGGCGTGCAGGTCGCCCAATGTGGCGCCGAATGTAATAAGACCTGCGCCAAGGCGGCCGGACCTGCCCCGCGAGGGGCCTCCCGGCCAATGACGCCAAACGCTCATTTCCATTTCCATTAGAAGTGTAACAGAGCCAAACACGCGGCGAAGTCCTTTCTGACTTACATTCCCAGAGTGACGGGCAGGATCGGCCGTATATTGCGCAAACACGGCGTAAAGACGATTTTCAAACCGACAGGGAAGATCAAAGAGTGTCTTCGATCGGCAAAGGAGAAAAGGGGCCCCCTTGCAATGTCGGGAATGTAACGCATACCATGCACATGTCGGAATGACTGGATGATCAATCAACACCAAGATCAAAGAACATAAGCGACATTGCAAGATGGGGCAGGTGGAGAAATCGGCCGTGGCAGAGCACGCACTGAGTGAGACCGACCACGTAATAAAATTCGCCGACACGGAAGTTCTGGCTGTAGAGAAGCAGTATCACACCCGCTAGTTCAGATTGTTGTTGTTGTTGTTGTGGCCTTCAGTCCTGAGACTGGTTTGATGCAGCTCTCCATGCTACTCTATCCTGTGCAAGCTTCTTCATCTCCCAGTACCTACTGCAACCTACATCCTTCTGAATCTGCTTAGTGTATTCATCTCTTGGTCTCCCCCTACGATTTTTACCCTCCACGCTGCCCTCCAATACTAAATTGGTGATCCCTTGATGTCTCAGAACATGTCCTACCAACCGATCACTTCTTCTGGTCAAGTTGTGCCACAAACTTCTCTTCTCCCCAGTCCTATTCAATACTTCCTCATTAGTTATGTGATCTACCCATCTAATCTTCAGCATTCTTCTGTAGCACCACATTTCGAAAGCTTCTATTCTCTTCTTGTGCAAACTATTTACCGTCCATGTTTCACTTCCATACGTGGCTGCCAGTCTACATTTTATATCCTCTCTACTTCGACCATCATCAGTTATTTTGCTCCCCAAAATTTCAGATAAGCTGTAGAAATACAAAAACACGGGAATAATTTCAACAAGAAAGAAGAAAGCCTTAAGGTAAACGGATCCTGGCTTCCCGTACTGCAGCGAACGACCGTCGCAGGTAGCAAGAGGAGAACCGCACCGAAAATGACCGCGGAGAAGCCATCGTACGTTGGCGCGCCAGGTACATATAGTCTGCGGCCGCGAGCTCGGTTCCAGTTCACCACCGGCAATGGAGGGTGAAGCTTTGACAATGCCAGCCACTCGTGCTGGCGAAACGTCAGTAAAATCATCAGATGAACGTCGGCCGAAGAACTCGAGACAGAAGCCAGCAGGCAGTTTGTCAAAAAGCTATACGTTTATTACAGGAGTTCTCTTGAAACGCACTTACGAGGAGACAGCTTCCAAAGAGTCACAATCTCTGATGAAGAAACACTTAACTGTGAAAAATGGCGTGTCATCATCCCGCGTTGGCGACCCATAAACTAGAAGTGTAATCCTTATTAAGAGGTGTCGCTGTAATTGCCCTCTTGAAAATTGCCACTTATACGTTACAATAGAAAGTGTGTTATTTGTAGTCGCCTCGTTGACCGAAGTATCTGTAGTTCACGTCGTAGAGTAACATGCTTCACTCAGAAAAGAAGCCCGATGTTTACCGAGGTCGCTGCACTTGTTAAACATTCCTCACCATTGTTCGAACATTGATGTTTTTTATTTCTTTCTTAGATATTTGTTTGTGGCGAGAAGCGCTTCGGTACATTTATATTTCACAGTCCGCACTATACATCGAAAATAGTTCACTGGAAAAAATCATTACTTATTATGTGGTCATAGACTGCTATAGTTTATATCTAGAATCACTTTTGTATATATATCGTTTAAGTCTGCACTCCGCGGAAAACACCGAAAACAATCCACTCTGCAAAGACTTTATAGTACTGTCTGTGCATCGTAGTTTCGAAGTTATTTTGCGAGGTTATAGTCTATGACAGGAAGCACTTTAACATCACACTTCACAGTTTGCGATCTGCATCGAGAACAGCCCACGTTGTACACCGAAAACAGTGTATAAAGCTGCTCTTACACACACACCATTCCGTCATGCACGACAATAACGTGTCTGCAATTCTCCTCAGACTGCCTTGTTACCGTTTCACATAGCGACCTCTCGATACATTTTAAAGCTCGTCTCTCTCGCATAATAGTACACAGATTATTATGTCTTTAAACTTTTTAAGGAAATTACATTTTTGTGCACATGGAAATATTTTAAGCACAGAACAGAAGAAACTGAAAAATAATAACTACATAACTGGCAGTTACACAACGTATGTAGAACGAAATACAAAACCGGTAATGTTGGAATTCTGTTTTGAGGTGCAAAGGGAAAAAAAAGGAAAAAAGTTATGTCGGACTATAGTAATATCATTACAACAGTTATCAAGGGTTCAAACTCAGCATTACGAGAAAGAGCTTAAAATAACAGCAGAAGATACCTACTAGTGATTCACAGTTAACAGTTTAAGTCTTAATTTCAGTAAAGAGTCATATTAGGAAACTTCAGACAGGCAATAACGACGTCAGAAAGAGACGGTAATAGTCATACACTAAATGAAAGACACTCCATTAAATTTCCGAGGTTGCAGCTGTATAACAAAACAGTCAATCAAAGACTCTAATCAAGAAGCCGAATTCATTGTGTTGTGCCTTTAGAAGCATCTCTCATTGTGATGACCTACAGATAAAAGTGTTGGCATGTTAGACATATGTTGACTCCCTGTTGTCTTCCGGTGCTATCTCCTAGGTCAGTGCACTCGAAGTAAATAAATTATTTCTTCAGCGGAAGCGAGCCGTGGCAACATTGAGTGAGGTAGATAGTCGTACATCTTGCAGAAGCCTTACTGGGCATCTGGGAATTCTTATATTCACATCTAAATGCTTTTGTTACTTAATGGTTTTGTTGCTAATAATAAACACCAGTTTCAGTCACTGCACAAGACACGAAAACAGTTGTCATGTAGACTTTGAACTCCTTGTCTAGGTTTCAGAATGGAGTTACTTATTCTTGTGGTAAGATTTTCAACAGGCTCCCATTAACATAAAGCAGGAAACTGAGGAACTCTACGAATTCAACAAAAAAAATGGAAAACGTATATCTTGTCAATGTGTCTGAACACTTAGATTGCTGTCCTTTTCTTCAGCCCAAAGCCTGGGTTGATGCAGCTCTCCAAGCTATTCTATCTTGTGCAATCTCCGACAATTACTGCATCTCCGAATAACTACTGCAACATACATCCGCTTGAACCCGCTTACTGTATTCATCTCTTGGTGTCCATCTACAATCTTTACCCCAAACATTTCCCTTCAATATAAACTGGTGATCCCTTTATGTCTCAGAAGGTGACCTATCAACTGACACGGTTCTTCCAGTCAAATTGTGTCACAAATTTAATTTCTGCACAATTCTATTCAGTACCTTCTCTATCCATCTAATCTTCAGCATTCTTCTGTAGCATCACATCTCAAAAGCTTCTGTTCTCTTCTCGTCTGAACACTTTATCGTCCAGCTTGCTCTTCCTACACGGCTATACGCCAGAAACTTAATTCTGTATTCGATGTTAACAAATTTCTCTTCTTCAGAAAAGTTTTTCTTGCCTTTGCCAGCCTACATTTTATACACTCCTTGCTTCGGCCATCATCAGTTGTTTTACTGTCCAAAAAAGCAAAACTCATATATTACTTTGTCTCAATTCCTAATCTCTTTTCCTGAGCATCGACTGGTTTAATTCGACTACATTCCACTACCCTTTCTTTGCTTTTGTTGATGTTCATCTTATATCCTGCTTTGCAGACACTGACAAATCCCTTAAAATGCTCTTCTAAATCCTTTGCTCTCTCTGAAAGAATCTTAAAGATTTTCTTTTTTCTCTTGGACTTAAATTCTTACTTCCAATTTTTCTTTGGATTCCTTTACTGCTTGTTCATTGTACAGATTCAATAACATCGGGGACAGCTCCAACCTTGTTGCAATTCGTCCTCACCCACCACATCCCTCCATGCCTCTCGACTCTTATAACTGCCGTGTAGTTTATATTTTCTCTTGTTATCTTAATCGTCTTCTGACTGGTTTGATGCGACCTGTTACGAATTCCTCTGCTGTGCCAACCTTTTCATATCAAAGTAAAACTTCCAACCTACTTCCTCAATTATTTACTGGATGTAGCCCACTCTCCGTGTTTCTCCGCAGCTTACACCCTCTACAGCTTCCTGTAATACCATGAAGGTTATTCCCTGATGTCGTAACGGATGTTCTGTCATAATGTCCCTTCTCTTGTCAGTGTTTTCCATGTATTCCATTCCTCGACGATTCTGCGGAAAACTTCCGCTTCCTTATTTCATCGGTTCTCCTGATTTACAATATTCTTCTGCAACACCACACCTGAAATGTTTCTGTTCTGTTCCGGTCCCATAGTCCACGTCTCACTGCCTTGCAATACTGTGCTCGAACCGTACTTTCTCAGCAATTTCTTTCTTAACCTAAAACTTCTGTTCGATACTGTGTGAGCGTGGGGTTGATCTCCTGTTATTTTGCGCAACGGATTGATCTGAGATGTATCCTCTAACCTGTGGCTCCTGCAAGATGCAATTTCCACCACCACACTATTACAGAAGTCAACAGACTTGCCAAAAACTTGAACGCAAATCGATGGATGAAAAAATCTGTACTCCATGAAACTTCTGAATCAACTCTTCTAATTTCTCTGATCTATCTGTTATAATTGTATTTATTTGTCTTGAATCGAGTACCAAACGTATGATTCCATCCTTCTTACTTACAACGTGAAGGGTTAATTATATGGTGACTTGGCGGGTTCTATTATGTCATCATCGAACATTTTTCTGATTTCAAGAAATACTTGCTCTCGATAATTATATGGTATGGAATAAGGTGGAACACAAAAGGGTTTATGATCTTTGACCTCAAATTTGTATTGAAAATCTTTAATGCTACTTGTTTTGGTGTAAATACCTCTCCGCATGTGATCTCAGTATGCCTGCTAAATTTTTTTTATCGTGGAGCGAAATATCATCTATTTCCTCTATCTTCTTACTAATTTCTTGATGAATTTCTTCTATTATTTCTGGTGGGAGTGGGTCAAGGTTTTCCTCAAACTTATATCTAGGGTGTCTCTCCTCCTCTATTTCGTTCCCTTTTTGACTTAAATGCAATTGCTTTACTTTTCCCTGTTCTGTTTCATCGTTCAAAGTTTGAATAAAATATAGTATTACATCATCTACGAAGCCTTGTGGTACGCAAATGTGAACCTTACGCTCACTAATGAAATCTATACCGATTATCATATCAGCCATAAGTTTTGGTACTGTTATAAAATTGTTTTCAAATTCTTAACCTTGGCAGTTGAATGAAAGACGTGTTTGGTGTTTCACCTCTGTTGCATTTTTTCCTAAGGCTCCAAAAACTATTATCCTTTTTGTCCTTAAAATCGGTAATTCTTTCTCTCTACTGCACCTTTCGAATAGGCTTTCTGATATAGCCGTCACTTGACTCCCACTATCTATGATTTCTTGTGTCGTGATTTCACCAATGTTTATCTTTAATATGGGTTGTATAATTGTGGATGTTACGATTTCCTTTTCTTGCATCAAATCCTCTGCTATAGATTCATAGCTTAACCTGTGGATAATTGTACATTCCCTTTGTGTTTGTGTTTGCTTTGGTGTTAACTCCGTGAGCAAAACCGTTTGCGACCTATCTACCTCTTTTCGTCTGTTTTCGAGCTCCTGTTTCTCCTTTTCCTTCATTTCCAAACATTCCCAAATGTACTTTCTCTCTATCTCCTCATAGTCACCCATGTTGTATACATTAAACGTCTTTTGTGTTTGTGGCGTCTGTGTTTTGTTTTTATCTAGGATAGTCTGCTCTGTTTTATCGCGTCCGTTTACTTGCTTCTCGTCAAATATATTGCTAAGTCCGTTTAACAATTCTTCGTCGCTTAATTCTTTAATACACGGAAGTGGTGGTAGTTCATCCTCGCTTTCAGAATTTTCCCATTTTACGCTGTTTTCCCAAGCTATGTAGTTTAAATCGAGTGTATCTGGTGCTGACTCTTTGTCGGAAATGTTCGTAAGCCCCTGTTTGTCTGAATTTTGGCTATTTTCAGTTTTTTCTAAATTTGATCTAGCTACTTCCAAAACATGAATGTCCTTTTTTCATTGTCTTAATGAATGGACGTCAGTTTGCCTAACCTCTTCCGGATGTTCCCGTCAAACTTTACGTTTTTCAGGATTTGGTGGCCTGATTTCTACTTCTGGTTTCCCTTTGCTGTGTTGTTCTTGTCTCTGTGGACCATAATTTCCTCGGTAGTTATTCGCGCCTTGGTCTCGCCTGTTGCTGTTTCTAACACCCTGACCTCTTTCAAAGTACCCTTGACCTTTGGCATTTTGATTCCTAAACCCATATCCGCCACTGTATGAGTGTCCATTACCGTTCCTATTTCGGCACCAATTATTCTGGTTATCGTTTCTATGCCAATTGTCTCCATTGTGCCACTGTCTCCTGAAATTATTGGTGCTAGGATTACGATTATTATTATTGGAATATTGGTTCCTAGTCCTTTCCTTTTGCTGTTCTCTATCCTTTCTTTTTTCTTTCACCTCGTCTTCTTTAAACATAAATTCAAATTCCCTAAAACCTCCCTGAATTCTTCGGTATTTTCATTTTTTCCTACTGTCACCTGTTGATACTTTACCGGTAATTTCATTCTACATAGACGTATCAGCTCTCCGTTACTGTATGTTTTGTCTAGGTATTGATTCTTTTTGTATCAAAGACTTTTACCACGCTTTTCTCTCCTGAGTTTTCACATGGTGTCATTTGAAGCAACTCTTATTTAATTTTGTTTTGCGCCTCCTTAGACCAATTTCTTTCGAGAAATGCTGTTCTGAACTGTAGGTAAGACGTACAGGTAGCCGCGATCTTTTGCATCACCTCTGCTACTGTCCCTGACATGTGTGCAAAACAATGGTTCAAATGGCTCTGAGCACTATGGGACTTAACTGCTGTGGTCATCAGTCCCCTAGAAGTTAGAACTACTTAAACCTAACCAACCTAAGGACATCACACACATCCATGCCCGAGGCAGGATTCGAAGCTGCGACCGTAGCGGTCGCGCGGTTCCAGACTGCAGCGCCTAGAATCGCTCGACCACCCCGGCCGGCGACATGTCTGCACAAATGAAGTCAAGTTTGTGAGCTACGCTCCAGTGGTTTGGTAAGCCTACTTGAAACTGGTCGATGAATGTGCGTGCATGCAAGCTACCGCCTTCATCCTTGAAATACTGAAATTTTCTGACTGTAAGGAAGTGGTCTGTATCATATCTACTCATAAATCCGGTTTGTGGCTAATTCATCGACTCAAATAATCTGCCACTGCTTGTGTCGTCGTGTTTATTCTCTGGTAATCTACTGCCTGTCTGCCTATTCTCAATTTCCTGACTCATATCCGCGTCATAATGTATCATTGGTGAACAAAAGTGTTGTTCGTGTGTTTCTACTCTCATCGTTCGAGGTGTAGTACCTGTGCTGCTATTATGTTGTGTCGTTGGATTTACTGGTATCGGCTGAATGTATGTGTTCCGTTTTTCTAGATACTGTGCCTGGTCCTGTGACATGTCATGTAATACTTCAATCGGGGATTTCTGTTTCGATTTCTGCGCGAGTGTTACGTCTAGCCTTGGTTCTACTTGAACTTTCTTAGACGGAACGTGTTCGTATATTGAATTAATGCTTGACTTTTCAGTTGTTTCGCTGCAGGTGTAAACGGTCTCAATCTTTTCTTCGATAGTTTGTATCAACTCTGTTCGAAGCTTTTCAAACTGATCTTTGTTTTTAAGTTCTATTTTATTGATCCGCTGATCATATTTTTTTAGTGCAACCTTTGTTACCTTGCTTTGAATTGCTTGTTCTTCCGAAATGTGTATTGCTGTTCGAGTGGCTTTTTTCGTAAAACGTTCCACCTTTTTGTCATTGTCCACATCAGTGCGTAATTGCTGCTTTGTAGTACCTGAATTCTTTCTGTAGATTCTTTCTCGTCTTTGTTTATCCGAGTGATGTGACTATCAATTCTCGCGATCCCTTCTTCAATCTGGATTTTAACCTGTTGGATCTGTGTCTTGATCTCTTGTCTCAAGTTGATTATCCTGTTGGATCTGTGCCTTAATAGCCTGATTATCCTGTTTCAATTCCTGATTATGTTTCATTTCGTGATACTGTTTTATCATCTGTGTATTAATAGCCTGATTATCCTGTTTCAATTCCTGATACTGTTTTGTTATCTATGTATTCTGTTTCGTCATACTAGCGTTCATTTTTTGTAACATCTCGATGAGCGCGTCCTGTCCTGTAACACTACCTTCTGCTGAACTATGTATTCTCGATCTATTGTTTTCTAATCGGTCAGTTACGTCGTTTACTGGGCTATGCTGTGGCGTTTCTAAGTCTGATAGCTGCAATAACCCATGTTGTCTGTGTTGAGGATTAGTTGCGTTTGTCATTGAACCAGTACGTGGCGCAAACAACTCCGCATTCTGCCCTCTCTGTTGTGTATGTCTTGTGTTTCCATGTACAGTTGCGTCTGTTACGGAACCTTCTCGTGGTGCTCGTAACTCCGCAAAATCCTGTATCTGTTGTTGGGGCATATTTAGAATGTGTACGATAGGTTCGACGTATTCTAAATGTTCTCCCTCTTCGTCACTGTCTACTTCTCTTTCAACGTTGGCTAACTGCCGGCTCATTGACTGTATTGGCGCGTATTCTGTCCCTGAATATGCGGCAAACAAACGCGTTTCCTGTGCTCATTTCGCTTCTAATCTTTGCCATTTCCTACGTGGGCTGTCTATTTCTGGCTCAGAATGTGCCCTACCACGGATTTCATATTCTGGAAATTCGATGTTCTCGTCCCCTCATCTGTCTGATCTGTCTCAATTTCATCCCAGTCTAACTGAGCCTGCTGATTCTGTAGCTCCCCGACTGTCCTATTCTCTGATTCACCGTCTGTCCTATTCTCAGGTTCACCTTCTGTCCTGTTCTCAATAAGCTCATTTACTTGCTGTCTATCTGGTTGATTCTCCCCCATCTTGTATACATGCTGTTTCTCATGTAACCTTTTGGCTTGTGCTCTCATTAATATGGAAATTCTTTCAACACGCCACAACCCTATCTACAAAACTGTACGACCACGTACCATTTGGTTGAACCAACAACAACAACAACAACGTCGTGACCTCTCGGCTAATGTTCTGTCTGCTTTTCTGCAGTCTCCAATCTCCTCCTGTGGGCTTGCAAAGGGAGAAAAATGTTATTTCTTGTTTCTAACTTATATGATGCTGCGTCACACTGCTTCTCTGCGTCACTCTGCGTCTGTGCCTATTACCTGAAAATCCTATGCCCTAACAGCTACATAAAAATCGTAAACAAAATGCAAAATTTTCCAAACAATAACACACGCCCTTTTCCCAACAATTCTGCTTTCTTCACTACCTGTATATATTCTGATACCAATCTTTGAAAATAGCACTTTACTACATGAAACAAAGTTATTCAAAGTGCTGCTGCTGCGACCTGCCGTATCTAACTATGCTGACGCTTACCTATTTTACCTATCCTGGCAGGGTCGCATTTTTCTGTGAGCGTGGGGTTGATCTTCTGTTATTTTGCGCAACGGATTAATCTGAGATGTACTCTTTACCCTGTGGCTCCTGCAAGATGCAATTTCCAACCCCACACTACTACAGAAGTCAGACAGACGCTCCTACCGTTCTAAAGAGAGATGCTTGAAAAACTTTCAGCAATAAATATCTTCTAGAGTCGTCCGCTGTAAGAAAATGACACAAAATTCACAAAATTTCTTACGTCATTACTGGGATTCTTGGGTACTGGAGTAGTGCTAGTTAGTGTAAGAAAAACATGAAACTAACGAAAATTATTATGTATTTTGCAAAAATTCTTAGAAATCACAATGGCACTTTCAGTTATGAATTGAACAAGTTATATACTGGTTCTTTTCATAATGTGAAGTTACCTCTCAGGGATAGTATTCGCTAATGAAATTTCTATACAAAGTGTAAGATTGTTATTGACTTGACAGAATGGCTGAGAGCCGCGCCTACTCAACTTGAATAATTATCCATTAGAATGTTGCTAGGTACAGTCGAGGCTGTCACGTGTGAAATGCAGTGAAGGGTACTGTTGTGGAGGAAATATGGGGCTCGCAATACCTGTAGCGCACAGTACCGTAAGCTGCGATGACTGCTGTCTGCGCCGCTTGCTGCTGACAAATAAGATAACTCTCGTTCTATCTGGATTGACCTTCGCCAATCAAACTCTCCCTACGCCTTGATGAAGTCAAGGACTCCTATTCGCCCCTAGTCTAACTATTGGCGTGGTACAATGGTTAGATAACCAGTCCACCGCGAAGCCACTCAAAAATTCGCTCATAGGCGTTTAACTGTAACTCTGTCCATTCACACCGCACAATAAGTGGTCGGCCAACACAGTGAACAACACTTAATCACAAGGACTCAATATAGAGTCGCACTTCGATTCACTCTCAACACAGGTGCTCTCCCAGTGAAGTACTGAGGAAAGACATGTTCCTCATTCTTTGAGTACACGTACAAGCGCGCACGCTCTCGTTACGTGTTCTCGCTCCAAGAGCGACAACGGAACGGCCCCTCTCCACGCCCGACATGAAGGGGTCTCTTTCGGTCTCTTCCATTACTCCTTCAGCTCAAGGCGTCAGAAATATCGTCTGCCAATCAGCATTGCTCTTCTAAAACGGGAGGATGACGTTTCGTTTAAGGCGACCAATCCGGAAATCTGTAGCATTGGCGTTTGGCGTTTGCTGTCGCCTGTGAAAATCTCTGAAACCGCGTGCTATGTGTAAAGAATGCATAGGCTGGCCGCTCCCACGCAATGTAGCGGAATTTGCTTTTAAGCCGAACACGGGGTCGTTCCTCCTTTCCCTTGGGCAAACGCTGTCTACTCCACTGGCGGTCACTGGCCGACATAGATAGGCTGAGGCGTCCTCTGAAGGGACCGGCGTACCGTTGTGCGGTTTCTCTCCCGAACTAAAAGCTCCTGTGACCGTCGTGTCTGGAATGTATGTGTGTACGCCAGCCTCTAGTATTTCAACCCCAGTGCGCTTACTTGTTATTTGCATATCGTTTACATGAATTCATACAACACTATCATATCGAGTTTTGGTTCGAATGAAGCGTCTTGATGTGTGGAATATGATTGTGAGGGCGGAATATGTAAGCAATGAAGGTCAGGAGACCACGATGTCTTACAACTGGCAGACTTCTCTCGTCCAGGAAAGCCATTTTGCCACCGCTGCGATGCTTTTTATGTCCTTCTTGTTCCGTGTATCATGGGCTACTTTGCTGCCATGGTAGCAGAATTCTTTATCTGCTTTGTGAGTTCCAATTGAAAATCGTCGCGGTTCTCATTTCTGCTACTTTTCATTACTTTTGTCTTTCATCGTTTTACTCTCAATCCATATTCTGTACTCACTAGACTGTTCATTCCATTCACCACACCTTGTGCTTCTTCTTCAATTTTCTCTAAGAATAACAAGGTTATCAGCGAATTGTGCGATAGTCCTCTTACTTGTCAACTCTTGCAACATTGGGAACTGTGTGGATGATATTTTTTCAGTCTGTCGGTATATCGCCAGTCTGATACATTCTACACACCAGTGTGAATAATCGATTTGTTGCCACTTCCCGCAATGATTTTAGATTCTAATAATGGATCCCATATCTCTTCCCTATCGACTATTGTTTCTTTTTCTATCACGTCATTAGATAAATCCTCAACCTCACAGAGGCCTTCAATATACTCTTTCCATATGTCTGCTCTGTCCTCTGCATTTAACAGTGGAATTACCAAAGCGCTCATAATGTTAATGCCCTTGATTTTAATTTCACCAAAGATTTTTTTGACTTTTCTGTATGCTGAGTCGGTGGGTTCGACAATTATTTCTTTTTCATTTCTTCTCATTCTTCCAGTAGCCATTCCTCCTTATCATTCTCGCACTTCGTATTTATTTCGTTGTCAAAGTCACTTCGATTTATTTATTCCAGAATTTCCTTGAACGTTTTTGCACTTCCTTCTTTCGTCGATCAGCTGAAGTATTTCTTGTTTTATCCATCGTCTCTTCGCAGTTACGTTCCTTGTACCTATGTTTTTCTTCCCAGCTTCTATGATTGCTCTATTTAGAGATGTCCGTTCCTCTTCAACTGACCTTCCTACTGGGCTATTCCTTATCGCGGTATCTCTAGCCTCAGAGAAGTTTTGTTTTCCACTTCTTTGCGAAATGATTCTTCCTGACTAGCCTCTTAAACTTCAGCCTACTCTTCATGACGTATAAATTCTGATCTGAGTCTATATCTGCTCCCGGAGGCGCCTTACAATCTCGTATATGACTTCCGAATCTCTGTCTGACGTGATGAAATCTAACTGAATTCCTCCATCATCAAAAATAGCTCTGAGCACTATGCGACTTAACTTCTGAGGTCATCAGTCGCCTAGAACTTAGAACTAATTAAACCTAAGGACATCACACACATCCATGCCCGAGGCAGGATTCGAACCTGCGATCATAGCGGTCGCTCGGTTCCAGACTGTAGCGCCTAGAACCTCACAGCCACTCCGGCCGGCTCCTCCATCATCTCCCGGCCTTTTCCAAGTATACTTTTTCCTCTTGTTATTATTGAACAGTGTATTCGCTATCACAAGTTGAAATTTTTTGCAGAACTCAATTACTCTTTCTCCTCTCTCATCCCTACTACCAAGTCCATATTCTCCCGCAACCTTCTCTTTTAGTTCTTCCCCTACAACAGCATTCCAATCTCACATGACTATTAGATTTTCGTCTCCCTTTACATACTGAATTATCCGTTCAATATCTTCATATACTCTGTCTCTTCATCTTCTGCTTGCGATGTCACCATGTAGGTGTTGGTTTGTTGCCGATTCTGATGAGGACAACCCTATCACTGAACTGTTCACATAACCCACTCTCTGCCCAGCCTTCCTATTCATAACAAATGGGGCATCCGTTATAGCATTTTCTGCTGCTGATATTACCCTATACTCATCTAACCAGAAATCCTTGACCTCTGTGGATTTGAATTCACTGACCCCTACTATATTTTAAAAAGCTTTCCCTAACACTACGAATGCTATAAACGTTGGTTTGCCTTTCCTTACTCCATTTTCCAAGACAAGTAGTAAGGTCAGTATTGCGTCGCATGATTCTACGATTCTCTGGAATCCAAACTGATCTTCCCCGACGTCGGTTCCTGCCAGGTTTCGCATTCTTCTGCAAACAATTTGTGTTAGTATTTTGAGCCATGACTTATCAGACCGATAGTTCGGTGATATTCACATCTCTCAGTACCTGCTTCCTTTGGAAAGGCAATTATTGTGAAGTCTGGGGGTATTCCGCCTGTCCCAGACATCTTGCACAGGAGGTGGAATAGTTTTGTCATAGCTAGCTCTCCCAACGATATCAGCAGATTTGACAGAATGTCATCTACAGCAGGGGAGGGGGGGGGGGAGCAGGGTTTCGATTTAGGTCTTTCAGCGCTCAGTCGAAGTCTTCTGGCAGCATCATATCTTCCATCTCAGCTTAATCCCTGTCCCCTTTGTATAATATTACCTTCAAGTTCATTTATCTTGTATAGCCCCTCTTTATACTCCCCCCACCTATGAGTTTTCCATTCTTGGTGCTTCTTCTTCTTTCAATTTGCCTATAGGTATTGTATATCTTTCTACATAATATCTTTCAACATAATATCTACAGGCTGCCTCCGTAAGAGTGTGTAAAAATTTAATAGGACATACAGAGAGGTAGGGAACTTCGGGTCAGAGAAGATGATTAAGTAGATATTAGGAATAAAATCACAGTACTGTGTACTTTTTTATTTAGATTGCACTCCGTCTTCAGGTCACAAGTGGCCCATCGGGACTACCCGACCTCCATGTCATCCTCAGCTGAGGATGCGGTTAGGAGGGGCGTGTGGTCAGCACACTGCTCTCCCGGTCGTTATGATGGCTTTCTGTGACCGGAGACGCTACTATTCGGTCGAGTAGCTCCTCAATTGGCAATCCGAAAAATGCATGGCGGCCCCGATGGTCAACCATGCGGGGACCAAGCAGCAATCGGTATTGTAATTGTAAACTGTCGAAGCTGCGTTGGTAAAGTACCGGAACTTCAAGCGCTGATAGAAAGCACCGAAGCTGAAATCGTTACAGGTACGGAAAGCTGGCTGAAGCCAGAGATAAATTCTGCCGAAATTTATACAAAGGCACAGACGGTGTTTGGAAAGGATAGATTGCATGCAACCGGTGGTGGCGTGTTTGTCGCTGTTAGTAGTAGTTTATCCTGAAGTGAAATAAAAGCGGATAGTTCTTGTGAATTATTATGGATGGAGGTTGTACTCAACATCCGAGCTAGGTTAATAATTGGCTCCTTTTACCGACCTCCCGACTCAGCAGCATTAGTGGCAGAACAACTGAGAGAAAATGTGGAATACATTTCACATAAATTTCCTCAGCATGTTATAGTCTTAGGTGGAGATTTCAATTTACCAGATATATAATGGTACACTCAGATGTTTAGGATGGTTGGTAGGGACAGAGCATCGAGTGACATTATACTGAGTGCACTATCCGAAAATTACCTCGAGCAATTAAACAGTGAACTGACCAGTGAAGACGACACCTTGGACCTACTGAAAAAATGGCTGACATCGAAATAAGTGTCCAAGGAACAGAAAAGCAACTGAAATCACTCAACAGAGGAAAGTCCAATGGACCTGACGGGATACCAATTCGGTTCTACACAGAGTATGCGAAAGAACTTGTCCCCCTTCTAACAGCCGTGTACCGCAAGTCTCTAGAGGAACGGAAGGTTCCAAATGATTGGAAAAGAGCACAGGTAGTTCCAGTTTTCAAGAAGGGTCGTCGAGCAGATGCGCAAAACTATAGGCCTATATCTCTAACATCGATCTGTTGTAGAACTTTGGAACATGTTTTTTGCTCGTGCGTCATGTCATTTCTGGAAATCCAGAATCTACTCTGTAGGAATCAACATGGATGCCGGAAACAGCGATCGTGTGAGACCCAACTAGCTTTATTTGTTTATGAGACCCAGAAAATATTAGATACAGGCTCCCAGGTAGATGCCATTTTCCTTGACTTCCGGAAGGCGTTCGATACAGTTTCGCACTGTCGCCTGATAAACAAAGTAAGAGCCTATGGAATATCAGACCAGCTGTGTGGCAGGATTGAAGAGTTTTTAGGAAGCAGAACAGAGCATGTTGTTCTCAATGGAGAGACGTCTACAGACGTTAAAGTAACCTCTGGCGTGCCACAGGGGAGTGTTTTGGACCCTTGCTTTTCACAATATATATAAATGACCTAGTAGATAGTGCCTGGAAGTTCCATGCGGCTTTTCGCGGATTATGCTGTAGCATACAGGGAAATTGCAGCATTAGAAAATTGTAGCGAAATGCAGGAAGATCTGCAGCGGATAGGCACTTGGTGCAGGGAGTGGCAACTGACCCTTAACATAGACAAATGTAATGTATTGCGAATACATAGAAAGAATGATCCTTTATTGTATGATTATATGATAGCGGAACAAACACTGGTAGCAGTTACTTCTGTAAAATATGTGGGAGTATGCGTACGGAACTATTTGGAATGGAATGACCATACAAAAGTAATAGTTGGTAAGCCGGGTGCCAGGTTGAGATTCATTGGGAGAGTCCTTAGAAAATGTAGTCCATCAAAAAAGGAGGTTGCTTACAAAACACTCGTTCGACCTATACTTGAGTATCTCTCATCAGTGTGGGATCCGTACCAGGTCGGGTTGACAGAGGAGATAGAGAAGATCCAAAGAAGAGCGATGTGTTTCGTCACAGGGTTATTTGGTAAGCGTGATAGCGTTACGGAGATGTTTAGCAAACTCAAGTGGCAGACTCTGCAAGAGAGGCGCTCTGCATCGCGGTGTAGCTTGCTGCCCAGGTTTCGAGTGGGTGTGTTTCTGGATGAGGTATCGAATATATTGCTTTCCCCTACTTATACCTCCCGAGGAGATCACGAATGTAATATTAGAGAGATTCGAGCGCGCGCGGAGGCTTTCCGGCAGTCGTTCTTCCCGCGAACCATACGCGACTGGAACCGGAAAGGGAGGTAATGACAGTGGCACGTAAAGTGCCCTCCGCCACACACCGTTGGGTGGCTTATGGAGTATAAATGTATATGTAGATCCAAGTGCCGGCCACGCCCGACAGCGCTTAACTTCGGTGATCTGACGGGAACCGGTGTATCCACTTGAATAAGGCCGTCACTTTTTTATTTACATTCGTTACAGTTACCTGCAAAACCATCATTGACACAATGAATGTACCATTTATGCTATATCTTACAATATGTGCTGAAACCGATCTCAGTGCAAACATGACGTCGGTGAAGAAGATTCTGACACATCCTGACAAATATCCCTGGTGTGATCCTCACGCTGCCAGGTCCATCGTTTCTTCTTTCCAATGAACCAGTCTCCCCCATTCATCTATCGAGAGAAATAAACACTCCTCGTAACGCATGATGCCTATTAAGAAATCGTTCCCTGTACATCCTTTCAGCAGCGAGAGCATTGCAACATACTTCCCCATACGCAAGGTGCAGGCAGTGAGTTCTGCGAAACTACGCCGGTACTGCTCCATCGTATTGTTCTGTACGCCTCTGAACAGCACTGAGTAATGAATGGGTCTGTCGTGACCCTTAGCGGTCTCTGTCATGGGATTATGTAAATACAACAGAGCCACCTTACGGCCAAGTAAAGTAAACAAAACCGGCATCGTGACTTCCTGGTAATCAAAGTCGTCCTCCTTGTTTCCTTTCGGGAAATAAGGAATGTACAAGTAAATAAACAACACAGTACGTAGTCAATAAAATTCTTCTGGGTTTGAGGCCAGAATTTTATTGACTATGACAACGGCCGCAGAAGCCTACGTTTATATTTAACACAGTTAGTTGTAAACAAGCTGCAAAACAGTAATGCTAGACAAAGCGGTAGCAAGTTTACTTCTATATCTTGTTAAGCTGGCTTCTCCGACTCCAAGTCCCTTACCTCAAATTGTTCACTCGCACATTCTCTATGTCCTGTTAAATTTTTGCACGCTCTTACGGAAACACCCAATTGATAAGATATCTTGGCTAAATGACATAAAAATTCATGGTAAAACTGAGGAGGGAGGAATCTTCTCTAAAAGTAGGAACTTTCCTGCCAATTTACACGATGGCATAAGTGTGAATAGCATTATGTAGTAGACTGGTAGCTTATTGATAATGTTTCTACATCTACATCTGCGTCCATAATGTGCAGACCACTGTGAAGTCCATGGCAGAGGGTACTTTCCATTTTACCTATCACAGTGGCCTTTTCCGCTCTCATATGTGCGCGCTGCAGTTAATCTCATCCTACCTTCGCGATCACTACGGGAGCGATACATAGAAGGCTGTAGTGTATTCAAAGATTCCTCTCTTAAAGTTGGTTCTGGAAACTTACTAGCTTGTGTCTCATGGAATAGTTGGCGTCTACGTTCAGGCGTTCGCCAATACAGGCCTTTCATCATCTCCGTCATGGCTTCCTGTGACTATTCGCACTGGCCTTTGTATACATTCCATATCCTCTGTTAGTTTTGAGGTAAGCTTTTAATTTGTAAATATTTGTTCTTTACGGAGCGATGAATTTTTAAAGCTGTGTCTTGTGTCTGCGCAGGCACTGGAACTGAAAGATGCCCCTGGGAAGCTGTACCCTCTGCAAGGGGACGTCAGCAGAGAGGACAGCATCCTTGCGGCTTTCAAGTGGATCAAAGATAATCTGTCAGGCGTTGACATCCTCGTCAACAACGCTGCGATTATAATTGATGAGGAACTGACATGTAAGTATGAAACTCCGTGTACAAGTGTTTTTAGAAATGTCCTGAACATTTGGTACGAATGAAATATGTAGCAGAAGGTCGTTTACGAAGTAGTTACTATCGTAAGCATACTAGATAGAACTAATACGTTCGCTGAATCGTTCCGTAAAAGAACGGAATGGAAAAATAAAATTTATTTAATATTATTTACTTACTTACTTATTACATTTTAGCATATTAAGTACAACATAAACACAATCTCTTGTCACACTCTCACAAATTATTACAATGAACTGTATTTTTTCGCTATACATTGGCAACTAATGATCCAATATGCATTAATACACCCAAAACAGTACTGCTCCCCATCAACATAACTATTTCTACTGTTAACAATGGCTATACCTATCACCATTCCTAAATGTGTGTACAGCTGCTATTATCCCAGAATGTTTTTCCTTCCTATACGTCACTAGTATAAACAACAAATAACTGAAACAAATTATAAACAGTAATAACACCAGTTTCTTTAAGAACGAAGTCTTTTGCCGACGGTACTGTTGCATAAAACTTTCTAGGGCTTCAGGCCACGCCGTGTCAGAGTAAAATCCCGAGCTTTTGACGCTTACCTCCCCTTTTTTTGTATGTTCATCGTTCTGATTGGAGGTTTAAGGGTTTTCGGTGTCCACTTATATAATAAAATGGAATGCCTACATCCATCTTTACGATGTTATTTATTATATGGCTACCAGTTTAGGTACTTCAGCATACGATCTTCAGGCCTTAACTGACGGTGATATGGTTAACTCCAATCGTATACACGATTCCACAGTGGCAGTCTGGTAGTTGATGGTTGGAGCTACGACGTGGTTGTTACAGGTAGTCTGCGGAAACCAGTTCAGAAATGTTGCCCAATGATCAATTGGTACTTGACTGTTGGACACAGTACATTGTTGTTATAGGTAGTCTGAAATAATCGGGTTTACACATGTTGGTCACTGATGAATCATGTATACGATTGGAGTTAAGGCATGAAGATGGTCTACTGAAGCACATCTTCGCGGGTACCGGGCGCGGTTGGGTCACCCTCTCCCCAAGGGTAGTGGCGGGTTCAGCGGCGTTCGCGGCGCACGAGGCGGAGGGTCAATGTGGAGGCTCGCCGTGTGGCATCGCCGCTCTGCCTGTGAGTGGACATGTGGCCGCTCCTTCAGCAAGGTCCGAGCAGGCACACAGGGGGAGGGGTTTATTAGTTATTGGGAGCTCCAACGTTAGGCGGGTGATGGAGCCCCTTAGGGAAATAGCGGGAAGGTCGGGGAAGAAGGCCAGTGTTCACTCTGTCTGCTTGCTGGGGGGTCTCATCCGAGATGTGGAGAAGGCCCTGCCGGCGGCGATAGAGAGCACTGGGTGCACCCGACTGTAAATTGTTGCTCATGTCGGAACCAATGACTCCTGCCGTCTGAGTTCAGAGGTCATCCTCAGTTCGTACAGGCAGTTGGCGGAATTGGTGAAGGCGGAAAGCCTCGCTCACGGGGTGGAATCTGAGCTAACTACTTGTAGTATCGTTCCCAGAACCGATCGCGGTCCTCTGGTTTGGAGCCGTGTAGAAGGATTAAACCAGAGGCTCATACGATTCTGTGGAGATCTGGGGTGCAAATTTCGCGACCTCCGCTATCGGGTAGGGAAATGTAGGGTCCCCCTGAATAGGTCAGGCATGCACTACACGCCGGAAGCGGCTTAAAGGATAGCAGAGTACGTGTGGAGTGCACATGTGGGTTTTTTAGGTTAGAGAATTCCCTCCCTAGGCCCGACAAGACGCCTCCTGAGACGCGGCGAGGTAGGAGTAGTGAAAATGCAACAGGGAATAACAATACTAATGTGCTAATAGTAAACTGCAGTAGCGTCTGTAGAAAGGTCCCAGAACTGCTCTCATTAATAAACGGTCACAATGCCGATATAGTACTAGGGACAGAAAGTTGGCTGAAACCAGACGTAAACAGTAATGATATCCTAAACTCAGATTGGAATGTATACCGCAGAGACAGGCTGGACAGTGAAGGGGGAGGCGTATTTATAGCGTTAAGAAGTGCAATAGTGTCGAAGGAAATTGACGGAGTTCCGAAATGTGAAATAATTTGAGTGAAGGTCACGGTTAAAGCAGGCTCAGACAAGGTAATTGGATGTCTCTATAGGCCCCTAGCTCAGCAGCTGTTGTGGCTGAGCACCTGAAGGATAATTTGGAAAATATTTTGAGTAGATTTCCCCACCATGTTATAGTTCTGGGTGGAGATTTTAATTTGCCGGATATAGACTGGGAGACTCAAACGTTCATAACGGGTGGCAGGGACAAAGAATCCAGTGAAATTTATTTAAGTGCTCCATCTGAAAACTACCTTGAGCAGTTAAACAAAGAACCGACTCGTGGCGATAACATATTAGACCTTCTGGTGACAAACAGACCCGAACTATTTGAAACAGTTAACGCAGAACAGGGAATCAGCGATCATAAAGCTGTTACTGCATCGATGATTTCAGCCGTAAATAGAAATATTAAAAAAGGTAGGAAGATTTTTCTGTTTAGCAAAAGTGACGAAAAGCAGATTACAGAGTACCTGACGGCTAAACACAGAAGTTTTGTCTCAAGTACAGATAGTGTTGAGGATCAGTGGACAAAGTTCAAAACCATCGTACAATATGCGTTAGATGAGTATGTGCCAAGCAAGATCGTAAGAGATGGAAAAGAGCCACCGTGGTACAACAACCGAGTTAGAAAACTGCTGCGGAAGCAAAGGGAACTTCACAGCAAACATAAACATAGCCAAAGCCTTGCAGACAAACAAAAATTACTCGAAGCGAAATGTAGTGTGAGGAGGGCTATGCGAGAGGCGCTCAATGAATTCGAAAGTAAAGTTCTACTGACTTGTACTGACTTGGCAGAAAATCCTAAGAAATTTTGGTCTTATGTCAAAGCGGTAGGTGGATCAAAACAATATGCCCAGACACTCTGTGACCAAAATGGTACCGAAACAGAGGATGACAGACTAAAGGCCGAAATACTAAATGTCTTTTTCCAAAGCTGTTTCACATAGAAAGACTGGGCTGTAGTTCCTTCTCTAGATTGTCGCACAGATGACAAAATGGTAGATATCGAAATAGACGACAGAAGGATAGAGAAACAATTAAAATCGCTCAAAAGAGGAAAGGCCGCTAGACCTGATGGGATACCAGTTCGATTTTACACAGAGTACGCGAAGGAACTTGCCCCCCTTCTTGTACCGTAGGTCTCTAGAAGAGCGTAGTCTTCCAAAGGATTGGAAAAGGGTACAGGTCATCCCCGTTTTTAAGAAGGGACGCCGAACAGATGTGCAGAACTATAGACCTATATCTCTAACGTCGATCAGTTGTAGAATTTTGGAACACGTATAATGTTCGAGTATAATGACTTTTCTGGAGACTAGAAATCTACTCTGTAGGAATCAGCATGGGTTTCGAAAAAGACGGTCGTGTGAAACCCAGCTCGCGCTATTCGTCCACGAGACTCAGAGGGCCACAGACACGGGTTCCCAGGTAGATGCCGTGTTTCTTGACTTCCGCAAGGCGTTCGATACAGTTCCCCACAGTCGTTTAATGAAGAAAGTAAGAGCATATGGACTATCAGACCAATTGTGTGATTGGATTGAAGAGTTCCTAGATAACAGAACGCAGCATGTCATTCTCAATGGAGAGAAGTCTTCAGAAGTAAGAGTGCTTTCAGGTGTGCCGCAGGGGAGTGTCGTAGGACCGTTGCTATTCACAATATACATAAATGACCTTATGGATGACATCGGAAGTTCACTGAGGGTTTTTGCGGATGATGCTGTTGTATATCGAGAGGTCGTAACAATGGAAAATTGTACTGAAATGCAGGAGGATCTGCAGCGAATTGACGCATGGTGCAGGGAATGGCAATTGAATCTCAACGTAGACAAGTGCAATGTGCTTCGAGTACATAGAAAGATAGATACCTTATCATTTAGCTACAAAATAGCAGGTCAGCAACTGGAAGCAATTAATCCCATAAATTATCTGGGAGTGCGCATTAGGAGTGATTTAAAAAGGAATGACCATATAAAGTTGATCGTCGGTAAAGCAGATGCCAGACAGATTCATTGGAAGAATCCTAGGGAAATGCAATCCGAAAACAAAAGAAGTAGGTTACAGTACGCTTGTTCGCCCACTGTTTGAATACTGCTCAGCAGTGTGGGATCCGTACAAGATGGGCTTGATGGAGGAAATAGAGAGGATCCAACGGAGAGCAGCGCGCTTCGTTACAGGATCATTTAGTAATCGCGAAAGCGTTACGGAGATGATAGACAAACTCCAGTGGAAGACTGCAGGAGAGACGCTCAGTAGCTCGGTACGGGCTTTTGTTAAAGTTTCGAGAACATATCTTCACCGAAGAGTCAAGCAGTATATTGCTCCCTCCTACGTATATCTCGCGAAGAGACCATGAGGATAAAATCAGAGAGATTAGAGCCCACACAGAAGCATACCGACAATCCTTCTTTCCACGAACAATACGAGACTGGAATAGAAGGGAGAACCGATAGAGGTACTCAAGGTACCCTCCGCCACACACCGTCAGGTGGCTAGCGGAGTATGGATGTAGATTTAGATGTAGAACTGGTAGCCATACAATAAATAATATTGTAAGGACGGCTGTAGGTGTTCCATTTTATTACATTACCTCCACCTTCTTCGTCAGAGGCAACTGACCGACAAAACTACTGTCTTGGTGATCTTATACAGCCTATAGACGGCTTATGACCGGTCGGAAATTACGTAATACTGTCGCAGATGGTGTCAACGTCTGCGCTGTGCTCAGCAACTGCAGATTTCTCCAGTTCTCGATTTTTAATATGCCGCTGATGTTCTGCACAGCGGTTGGAAACGATACAGATGGACTGACCGATGTAATTGGTCGAATTTACGAAGAGCAGGCATTGCCTGCAGGGGGAGCTATTGTTAAAACTAAGTTTTCGAAAACAACCACAAGTCGCACTTTGTATTTTTTATTGACCGGTTTCGCTCTTCAAATGAACAAGAGCATTATCAGAATATACACTGGAAAAGATAAAAATTGAGACAATACAAACAACTTAACACGGACGTTACCTAAAAAACCTTTCCTTCTTTCAGTATGGTGACTTACGTTTAAAATTGGCCGACAGCATCAAAGATTTCCTTTAAAGTTGGCTGACAGCTCTAAAGATTAATTTGGCTCTACTGTAGTACTTAATCTGCAGATGAAGGTCCACTGTTAAATGTTTTGGAAGAATTAGAAGTTTTAGTAGAAGAAAAGAAAAAGACTCCAAATTTATTAAACGAACAAAGCGAATTTAATCTACATGGATAAGCAACGAAAATATAATACCTGCCGTATCATCCTAACAGAAATACTTTTGATAACGGTAGTTTTAAATGCATTTTTGTATAGACATTTTTACATTTGTATTTTCTAGTGTACTTTGAAAGATATTTTAATTTTTACACATGTACTCATATTTTTTAAAGCTAGGCAGATACGTACAGATTTGAGATCTCTAAAGACAAGGCGATTAATGTAATTTTCGTTTTCTGTAGTTGTAAATTATCTTTGGATAGACTACACCATGGATGTTACAATTACTGTTCTACAGTCAGTTTCATCTTTGGTGCTGTCAATGTCATCATTAACTACTGTACTGTAAACGTGTTCCAAATGTAAGTGTTAGTACTACAGTACAGCCAACTTTAAACTTCGGTCACCATACTGGAAGTAGCGTATGTACTTTACTAATGTCATTGTTGAGTTTTCCGTTTTGTCTCAATTTGTACCTTTTATAGTGTGCGTTCTGATAATGTTCATTTGAAGAGCGAAACTGGTCAATAAAAATACAAAGTGCGACTTGTGGCTTTTTTAGACAACTTCGACGTAATTGCTTTCGCACTCACAAGAGATGCTGTAAAACCCAGGGATCCTGAGGCTGAGGCTTTGCTTAAAATGGCGTAGCGTCCCACTTATCTTCTTAGAAGGTCGGAGAACAGGTCCTCTACCTCGTCTTCTCAGGACTATTTTGCTGGATGTAACACTGCATAATGGAACAGGTGGTGCGACATTTCTCACGCCGCCGACGAGGTAAGAATTACCACCAGTCGCATTTTAGCCTCAGCCAAGCCGGCCAAATCTGACACCAGCAGAGTAGAGCGAGAGTGCACCGTGCATTGCGTAAAGATCTTGTGATGCTTCCGGCTGACAAGGGAAATTCCGCGTTCTTTAAAATACTACTAAATATCACAGCACAGTGGCATCGTTGTTGGAATAGCAGGCACAGGCACAGGTGCCTGAAATGGGACCCAACTCTGTCAAACAGCAGAAAAACGGTGTAGTTCCTGAAGAATTCTAGTCTACCACAGGATGTCATCAAAATCTTAAAACACGAGCTCCTAGACCTCCCAGGCTGTACAGATTACCTAAAATCCATAAGGAAAGTATTCCGGTGAAGCCAATTATTAGAGGTATATGTTCTCCTACCTAACGGCTGGCCAAATATTTAACTAAATTAATGACTGATACTTGGCAGCTGCTGGACGTTACATTAGAAACTCTCAACTTTTCAATGCAACATGAAAAAGATTAGCTTTGGCCCAAAAAATAATTTAGTTAGCTTGGATGTTGTCTCCGTATTTGCCAATGTTCCTGTGGAGGACATATTGAAACTGCAGCCAGAACATTTTCCTCCTGAAATGATAAAGTTATTCCGGCGTGTTACGATGATGACTTCTATGGCGGTCTTGTATGGCGTCCATGAAATGACCAACAGAGTGTCTTTGAGTTTCCCATTATGTCCAGCCGTGATGAACTTTTTACGAGACGTTTTGATGAACGTGCATTAAAGTTGGCACCCTTTGTCCATCTTCATTTTATCGATAGATTGGCGACACTTTTGTGATCTGGCCACACGGCCTAGAAGTCTTGAGCACTTCCTCGAACATATGAACAGTATGCACACAAACATCCAGTTTACTATGGAGAAAGAAGAAAAAGGCTGCCATTTTTAGATGTTTTGGTACAAGTAAAGTGAGATGGACGTGTCGACCACTCAGTTTACATCAAGCTGACGCAATGTGATTTGTATCTTAGCGCCCAGAGTTTTCACCGCCCAGCGCAGAAGAGGGCAGTTTTAAATAGACTGACACACAGAGCAAACACCATTTCTGACGAGACGAGGACCACTTGGATTTCAAAATTAGCGCACGTGTTCACAAAAAACGGCTATGGTTCACGTAATGTGAGGTCAGCGTGCTCCAATAAAAGAAAAGTAGTATCACACGAAAGTTGTGAGCAAATCAGTGAGGATTTGCAGAAAATAAATGCGTGGTGTAATGACTGACAGTTATCTCTCAATATTAGTAAGTGTAACCTATTATGTATGACAAGGCGAAAAGCCCCGTTAATGTACAAAATAAATGCCCGGTCTTTGGAAGCGGTAACAGCTGTCAAGTATCTGGTTGTGACTATTCGAAATGATCTCAAATGGAATTATCGGATTACACAATTAACGGGCAAGGCGAACTCTAGACTGCGGTTTATTGGTAGAATCCTGAAGCGATGCAGTACTTCAACAAAGGAAATTGTTTACAATACGTTAGTTCGTCCAGTCTTAGAGTATTGTTCGTCTGTATGGGACCCTTACCCGTTGGGTCTGATTCAAGAGATTGAGAAGGTCCAAAGAAGAGCGGCAAGATTCGTGACTGGTATATTTAGCCATCGCGATAAGATTACAAATCTCATAGAAAGTTTGAAGTGAGACACACTTGCAGATAGACAACGCGCTAAACGGAAGGGGCTGCTCACTAAATTCCGAAATCCGATCTTCGCCGAGGATGTAGAGCGTATATTACTACCATCAACTTTCAAGTCGCGCAATGATCACCATTCATAGATAAGGGAAATTAGAGCTCGTATTGAGGCGTTCAGACAGTCGTTTTTCTCTCGCTCGATCCGCGAGTGGAACAGAGGGGGTCAAATATGACTTTGGCGCGAATTAAGCCCTCCGCCACACACCGCTTGGTGGCTAGCGAAGTGTATATGTAGTTATGTAGACGAGCCAAAGATACATTCCTTCCATATTGCAGCGCTACTCCCAGAAAAATAGGCAGAATCGAGGGAAAACGAGATGGAAGTCCTATTTTACGACCTCCTAAGAAGACAAATAGATGTTACGACCTGTTAAGGACATTCTCGCCCTCGGGATCTTTCGGATTTACAACTTCGCCTTTCATTGTGGAAGCATTTACATCGGTCAGTCCATCCCTACCGTTTCAGAGCACTGTACAGAACATCAACCGCATATTAGAAATCGAGAACTGGAGAAATCTGCAGTTGCTGAGATCAGCCTTACAAATAAACACAACATGCCGTTTGCCGAAACAAAAGTTTTGCCCCAGGCTCCTACTTATTGGGATTCTGTTGTTAAAGTTGCTATAGAATTAAGAATGTGCGAGAAGAACTTCAAACGCGACAGCGAATATAATCTTAGCGGTGAATGAAAGCGAACTGTCGATGCACGGAAGAGGCGGAGATATTTGTCATAGTGTTTACGTTCCTACGGGAGCGGTGGCACCATCAGCGCATAAGTTGACATCTGCTGCCGCTGTTGCTGCTGCTGCTGGCTTCCTATCTGGTGTTGCGATCGCCGGGGATGGACTGAAGACCACAACAACAACAACAACAACAACAACATACATGCGCTACCTAAAATTTTTGCCTATTATGTTTACTGTAATATGATGTCCTTGTTTTATTCCGTAAATCTTTAGATCCTACGTATTAATTAGAAATTAATACGTTCCGTAATCTGTATAAATCATTTTGTGTTATGACATATTTATTGTGAGTTAATTCCCTTAGGGAACGTAGGAAAAACAATGTCGTTGGCAGAAATTAAAGACTTTTGTAGAAGTGCTGTCTCCGGCGCGAGTGTGACGTCAAAGCAGAGCGCGCAAGAGACTTACTTGGTTGTGAGGCGTCAGAGTGAACATATAAAGTGACTTCAACTGTCGGGTCTATATGAGGGGCAGTTGTTATTAACGAGACAGCAAGAGCATGCCGAGTGTGGGCAGATGTAAGAGGCTCAGTAACGTAGAGATCCTGCCCTGTAATTGGTCATTGCGAATCAAGATGTGCCCGCTGTATTACATGGCGTAATGGGATCATTTAGACGACTGCGAAAACGACGGCTTAATATCTGCAACGAACTGTACGGTTGTTTTATTTTAGTCCTTGTCGAAAGCTTTGTGGGGCACTACCCAGTGACATTCCAGTGAATTTTATTTCAGTAATAAGTACTGTACGTAAAAACTATAGGTATCTGATCTTGACACTACACCTGACCTGGTCACTATCCTAGGCCTTTATCATTTACTTAGGGCCCCATTCCTTTCCACTTATTCAACACCCGCATATCGTTGTTTAAATAGTTAGAAGAAACGTAATAAAAGACTATCATTGCCGGTTTTATGTAAGTCTGCAGGATTTCATGGCCGTTTTCACTGATGGTAATCTCCTCTGGCTGTTATGTCGCGTCATATTTCTTTTGTACGATCGGCGTTTCTACCCCTCTTCTTCAGGATCATGTAGTGTCCACTGTAGATTGAGCACTGTCAAAGAACCCTGTCACTTTCTCGTATAAAGGTGCGTTTTTCCGCGCTTGTGCTGGAGAAGTGGCATCGCTGGGTAAAATTCTTGTAGGTAGCATTCTTGGGCCATCGTTCTTGGATAGTAAGAGAGGTATTGCCGCCCTAATTCCGAAGAAGGAGCTATTGGCTAAATCTCTTGTGGCTATCATTGGCAGGCCAACGTCATTGGCTAGAAAGGGAGCTTTCCCGTACTTATGCTGGAGAAGAGTCATTGGTTAAAATTCCTCCTGCTGATACTTCCAGTTTTGTTTGTTTGCTAAAGGACGGCTGAAAGTAATTGAAATGAAGCCTCAGTAAGTTAACACTGGTGCTCAATAATATTTACAGGCAAAGTCATGCTTGCTAATTGAGTGAAAGAAGTGAAGTAAATTAAAACTAAAGGAATTTTGGCAATTTCAGATCCATTAAAAGAATAAATTACGTTCACACATTTCGTATCTGTATCTATTGTAATAATGCTGTTGTGTACTGGCATGGTTCGTATTTCGGCTTTGTTAATCTGCTGAAAGCCAACAGTTGCTCATTTTATCCAGTAAATGTTCACGGTAATTAGATTCTCCTAACAGTACGTAGCTTGCTTGCCATATCGAGGAAACTAGTGGATGTAACTAAACGTTAATCTCGCATTCGGGAGGACGACGGTTCAATCCCGCTTCCGGCCATCCTGATTTAAGTTTTCCGCGATTTCCCTAAATCGCTCCAGGCAAATGCCGGGATGGTTCCTTTCAAAGGGCACGGCCGACTTCCTCCCCCCGTCCTTCCCTAATCCGATGAGACCGATGACCTCGCTGTCTGGTCTCCTTCCGCAAAACAACCAACCAACCAACCAACCCAAACATTAATCTAAGGTTACGAAGATTATTGTCGTAAAAAAAAGAGCTATATCTAGTAAATTATTGACTTTTTGACAGCGACTTTAAATACCTTTTTCAAGTTAACATATATAAGTATTAACGATTTGAGACTGCTTTCTTTATCCATTATTATTTCGTAATGTGTTGTCAAAAAAACAGCGAAACAGTTACATTTTCATTGTTATCCTCATTACTGACGAGATATTGGACAGACAGTGTCAAATTTGGCTCGCGATCGCAATAATTAGTGTCTCTGTTATTTCAGTTATATTTGTTGAGGACTCTTTGAGTCAGATGGTACCCCTATTCGTTTCGTATTTCATTTGAGTGATGACACTCTTATAGGTATTGAACAAAATACAAATAAGTAGAAAGTCCAGGTGTAGAATAGGCTGTTCATTAGAACAGCGTGTTGTACACTTCTTCCTACTAACCGGTCGAATTTCTTCGGAGACGAAAGCCATGTAGAAAATCAAATTTATTAGGCGTACGCGAACACGGTCATAGTATCTGGCTCTGAGCACTATGGGACTTTACTTCAGAGATCATCAGTCTCCTAGAACTTAGAACTACTTAAACCTAAGTAACCTAAGGACAACACACACATCCATGCCCGAGGCAGGATTCGAACCTGCGACCGTAGCAGTCGCGCGGTTCCAGACTGTAGCGTCTAGAACTGCTCGGCCACTCCGCCCGGCCCCCTCTGGCCGTAATAACTGCATTGCTACTCAGAGCCGTTTGAACCATTTGAACCATTTGAATGGCCAGAGGTGGTTGTTCTGGGTACTGATTTCTCAGGATCTATGCACCCAAATTGCATGAAAATGTAATCACATGTCAGTTCTAGTAAAATATATTTGTCCAATGAATACCCGTTTATCATCTGCATTTCTTCTTGGTGTAGCAATTTTAATGGCCAGAAGTGTAGTTACCTTATCCCCATATGCTATTACTTATTATGAAACATAATGGAATTTACACAACTACATATAGCTGCTATAGTCTGCTGTCTTATACTGCCGGTATATTTACTAATTCGTAATTTATTTTCCATTAAAAAACTTTTTTAATTCTCTAATTAACTTTCCGACTCATAGTTCAAAATGTGTTTCGATAATGCTGTTTAGGCTCTATTTGTGGACATGTGGTTCTTATAAATCCTTAAGGCGTTCAGAAGTTATTGATTTCTTAAGTCAACTGTTATTTTGGCTACTGAGTGGACTTTTAGATGCACTTTCTCATTTCTTTCTTTATCTCCCATTTAGTGTCATTGCTATTTTGTTAGTGTATTGGTTTGGACTTCATATATTTTGAATTTTGGGAAGTGAGGAGAATTTTCGGCCTTGGCTCCCCGTCATGACGGCACCTCACACGACGAATGCCTTTCGACGGTGCTTGTTTGCGTCTGTCTTCAAGCATTCTCTTGTTCAGTTACTTCAGCATCTCTGTAAAGTTCTTCCATTAATCAAACAAACGCGTGACTAAGCACGTTGCCCCTCTTTGTATACGTTGGTGCTATTTGGTTGGGATCCCACTCACTTGGACAATATTCTGCGCTGGGTCGCACGGGTGATTTGTAAGCAATCTCTTTTGTAGACAAACTGTACGTATCTAGTAATCTTGCTTACCGTCTTCTTTTACGAGGGTCTGGTCGAACCTGTTAAGTTGCATGACTTTGTTCAACTTTGTCTGCCTTCCGTAGCGTTTATCTTTGGACTTGCAAATTAAAGTAATGAAATTAACACTGTTTTGAGCATGGTTTTATTTTTCTGAGTATTAATTAGGCTATCGTGCCTCCTCTGCCCCCCTCCCCACCCCATGATCCATGGACCTTGCCGATGGTGGTGAGGCTTGCGTGCCTCATCGATACAGATAGCCGTACCGTAGGTGCAACCACAACGGAGAGGTATCTGTTGAGAGGGCCAGACAAACGTGTGGTTCCTGAAGAGGGGCAGCAGCCTTTTCAGTAGTTGCAAGGGCAACAGTCTGAATGATTGATCTGGCCTTGAAACACTAATCAAAACGGCCATGCTGTGCTGGTACTGCGAACGGCTGAAAGCAAGGGGACACTACAGCCGTAATTTTTCCCGAGAGAATGCAGCTTTACTGTATGATTAAATGATGATGACGTCCTCTTGGGTAAAATATTCCGGAGGTAGAATAGTCCACCGTTAGGATTTCCGGGCGGGCACTACTCAGGAGGACGTTGTTGTCAGGAGAAAGAAAACTGGCGTTCTACCGATCGGAGAGTGGAATGTCGGATCCCTTAATCATGCAGGTGGGTTAGAAAATTTAAAAAAGGAAATGGATAGGTTAAAGTTAGATGTAGTGGGAATTAGTGAAGTTCGGTGACAGGAGGAACAAGACTTTTGAGCCGACCATGGTGGCCAAGCGGTTCTAGGCGCCTCAATCCGGAACCGCGCGACTGCTACTGTTGCAGGTTCGAATCCTGCTTCGGGCATGAATGTGTGTGATATCCTTAGGTTAGTTAGGTTTAAGTAGTTCTTTCTAGGGGACTGATGACTTCAGATGTTAAGTCCCATAGTGCTCAGAGCCATTTGAGCCAAGACTTTTGGTCAGGTGAATACAGGGTTATAAATACAAAATAAAATAGGGGTAATGCAGGAGTAGGTCTAATAATGAATAAAAAATAGGAGTGCAGGTAAGCTACTACAAACAGCATAGTGAACGCATTATTGTGGCCAAGATAGACACGAAGCCCACGCCTACTACAGTAGTACAAGTTTATATGCCAACTAGCTCTGCAGATGACGAAGAAAGTGAAGAAATGTATGATGAGATAAAAGAAATTATTCGAATAGTGAAGGGAGACGAAAATTTAATAGTCATGGGTGACGAAAATTTAATAGTCATGGGTGACTGGAATTCGATAGTAGGAAAACGAAGAGAAGGAAACGTAGTAGGTGAATATGAAATGGGGGTAAGAAACGAAAGAGGAAGCCGTATGGTAGAATTTTGCACAGAGTATGACTTAATCATAGCTAACACTTGGTTCAAGAATTATGAAAGAAGGTTGTATACATGGAAGAAGCTTGGAGATACTGGAAGGTTTCAGATAGATTACATAATGGTAAGACACAGATTCAGGAACCAGGTTTTAAATTGTAAGACATTTCCAGGGGCAGATGTGGACACTGACCACAATCTATTGGTAATGAACTGTAGATTAAAACTAAAGAAACTGCAAAAAGGAAGAGCAGTTGAACGGAATGGACAGTCTCCTGAAAGGAGGATATAGGATGAACATCAACAAAAGCAAAACGAGGATAATGGAATGTTGTCGCATTACGTCAGGTGATGCTGAGGGAATTAGATTAGGAAATGAGACACTTAAAATAGTAAATGAGTTTTGCTATTTGGGGAGCAAAATAACTGATGATGGTCGAAGTAGAGAGGATATAAAATGTAGACTGGCAGTGGCAAGGAAAGCGTTTCTGAAGAAGATAAATTTGTTAACATCGAGTATAGATTTAAGTGTCAGGAAGTCGTTTCTGAAAGTATTTGTATGGAGTGTAGCCATGTATGGAAGTGAAACATGGACGATAAATAGTTTGGACAAGGAGAGAATAGAAGCTTTCGGAACGTGGTGCTACAGAAGAATGCTGAAGATTAGATGGGTAGATCACATAACTAATGAGGAGGTATTGATTAGAATTGGGGAGAAAAGAAATTTGTGGCACGACTTGACTAGAAGAAGGGATCGGTTTGCAGGTCATGTTCTGAGTAATCAAAGGATCACCAAGTTAGTATTGGAGGGCAGCGTGGAGGGTAAAAATCGTAGAGGGAGACCAAGAGATGAATACACTAAACAGATTCAGAAGGATGTAGGTTGCAGTAGGTACTGGGAGATGAAGAAGCTTGCACAGGATGGAGGAGCATGGAGAGCTGCATCAAACCAGTCTCAGGACTGAAGACCACAACAACAACAACAGCAACAACAACAACAGCAACAACAACAACCTCCTTTGGAGCATTTTGCGCCCACAATAATGGGTCGTCATACCCAGACACAAAAGTATACATTTCACATCACTATAACCTGTAATTTTTGTTATGATATATAATGTTTCTCACTGAAGCACACTGTGTGGATTGTGGTGTAATTGCATGTGTTGTGTTGTACAATTTCAACAAGATTACAATAAAACTAGTTACTTATTATTAATGTGACATGAGGTTTTATTTAATCACTACTTTTCCTGGCTAATGAACGTTATTTTAATAAAGTAAATCTCCACCTGGGAACGTGCAACTACGTTGTCTGTCAAGCAGTGTAAATGTCACTAAGTTCATTTACAAAGGTAATCATATATAGTCAGCAAACAAGCTAAATGTATGATAAGTAATCTGAACTAAACAAGAGTAATGATTTTTAGTAATTTCAGTGGTGTTGTTTAAAAGACTCTTTGTTAGTTGGAGATCGTTCATTTATTCTAACGCTTTTGTTATTCAAGATGGCAACATTTTTCTTCAAGCAAAATGCACATTTTTGTCACACATTACCTAACGTGCACAACGCTACTGTATTTTCCTGTCAAAATATTTCATAAAAGTTGTTGCGAAATTACCAGGCTTCATACATCAGCAGTTAAGAATTTATATCACGTAACATGCTGTTTGAATTCATAGAAGTTCTATGTATTCACAGTCTAACTGGAATTTATTACCTCAGAGTAGGTCATCGGCCACCAATACACAATTATTATCGCAGTAATGACCAACAACATTTATGTCTGTATAGAAAATCAATTTAAAACTGCCGCTACAATATTTCACTAAGATAGCATCTAACATAAGACAATGACTTATCGATTCTGCTTCAGGCTACGTTTTACTCCTAATAAGTAATATATATATTTAATATTTTCGAGCCTTCACTATATGCATTAACATTTGGAAATATTTCTCAATGTTAAAAGACTTAATATTCACCGTTTACTAATAAACTGCTGCAGATCAATAGCCCTAATGACAGCGCTCTTTAGTAAGTGAGCACAAAACTTAACATTTATATAGGACGAGAATTACAATGAAATAAAACTCCGAACAAAGAAGATTCATTTCAGTAACACATAAACTCTATTTTCAAGTATCGGTTAGTAACATAATACAGCTTTTTACAGACCTCTGTGTTACGAGGCATTAATAACATCCTATAAGTACAACAGTTCAACAAGAAGAAGGATTTTTCTATAAAATCATGGATAAGAAAACATTGAGATTGTCATTATCTTTTTACATGGGTATTGTCTGAGATATAATTTTTTACAAAGTATTGAATTGTTCCCCCTCCCACTTACCATGGACTATGCCGTTGGTGGGGAGGCTTGCGTGCCTCAACTATACAGATAGCCGTACCGTAGGTGTAACCACAACGGAGGGGTATCTATTGAGAGGACAGACAAACGCGTGGTTCCTGAAGAGGGGCAGCAGCCTTTTCAGTAGTTGCAGGGGCAACAGTCTACATGATTGACTGATGTGGCATTGTAACACTAACCAAAATGGCGTTGCTGTGCTGAAACTGCGAACGGCTGAAAGCAAGGGGAAACTACAGACGTAATTTTTCCCGAGAGAATACAGCTTTACTGTATGATTAAATGATGATGGCGTCCGCTTGGGTAAAATATTCCGGAGTTAAAATAGTCCCCCATTCGGATCTCCGGGCGGGGACTACTCAGGAGGACATTGTTATCAGGAGAAAGAAAACTGGCGTTCTAAGGATCGGAGCGTGGAATGTCAGAACCCTTAATCGGGCAGTTAGGTTAGAAAATTTAAAAAGGGAAATGGATTAGTTGAAGTTAGATATAGTGGGAATTAGTGAAGTTCAGTGGCAGGAGGAACAAGACTTTTGGTGAGGCGAATACAGGGTTATAAAAACAAAGTCAAATAGGAGTAATGCAGGAGTAGGTTTAATAATGAATAAAAAAAATAGGAATGCGGGTAAGCTACTACAAACAGCATAGTGAACGCATTATTGTGCCCAAGATAGATAAACGTTTATATGCCAACTAGCTCTGCAGATGACGAAAAAATTGAATAAATGTATGATGAAATGAAAGATATTATTCAGATAGTGAAGGGAGACGAAAATTTAATATTCATGGGTGACTGGAATTTGGTAGTAGGAAAAGGGAGAGAAGGAAACGTAGTAGGTGAATATGGATTGGGGCTAAGAAATGAAAGAGGAAGCCGCCTGGTAGAATTTTGCACAGAGCGCAACTTAATCATAGCTAACACTTGGTTCAAGACTCATAAAGAAGGTTGTACACATGGAAGAAGCCTGGAGATACTGACAGATTTCAGATAGATTATATAATGGTAAGACAGAGATTTAGGAACCAGGTTATAATTGTAAGACATTTCCAGGGGCAGAGGAGGAGGAGAGGAGGAGATTAGTGTTTAACGTCCCGTCGACAACGAGGTCATTAGAGACGGAGCGCAAGCTCCGGTGAGGAAAGGATGGGGAAGGAAATCGGCCGTGCCCTTTCACAGGAACTCTCCCGGCATTTGCCTGAAGCGATTTAGGGAAATCACGGAAAACCTAAATCAGGATGGCCGGAGACGGGATTGAACCGTCGTCCTCCCGAATGCGAGTCCAGTGTTCCAGGGGCAGATGTGGACTCTGACCACAATCTATTGATTATGAACTGTAGATTAAAACTGAAGAAACTGCAAAAAGGTGGGAATATAAGGAGATGGGACCTGTATAAACTGACTAAACCTGAGGTTGTACAGAGTTTCAGGGAGAGCGTAAGCGAACAAATGGCAGGAATGGGGGAAAGAAATACAGTAGAAGAAGAATGGGTAGCTTTGAGGGATGAAATAGTGAAGGTAGCAGAGGATCTAATAGGTAAAAAGGCGAGGGCTAGTAGAAACCCTTGGGTAACAGAAGAAATATTGGATTTAATTGATGAAAGGAGAATATATAAAAATGCAGTAAATGAAGCAGACAAAAGGGAATACAAACGTCTCAAAAATGATATCGACAGGAAGTGCAAAATGGCTAAGCAGGTATGGCTAGAGGACAAATGTAAGCATGTAGAGGCTTATCTCACTAGGGGTAAGATAGATGCTGCCTATAGGAAAATTAAAGAGACCTTTGGAGAAAGGAGAACCACTTGCATGGATATCAAGAGCTTTGATGGAAACCCAGTTGTAAGCAAAGAAGGGAAATCAGAAGGGTGGAAGGTGTATATAAAGGGTTTATATAAGGACAGTGTACTTGAGGACAGTGTTATGGAAATGGAAGAGGATGTAGATGAAGATGAAATGGGAGATATGATACTGCGTGAAGAGTTTGACAGAGCACTGAAAGACCTGAGTCGAAACAAGGCCCCCAGAGTAGACAACATTCCATTAGAACTACTGACAGCCTTGGGAGGGCCAGTCCTGACAAAACTCTACCATCTAGTGAGCAAGATGTATGAGACAGGTGAAATACCCTCAGACTTGAAGAAGAATATAATCATTCGAATCCCAAAGAAAGCAGGTGTTGACAGATGTGAAAATTACCGAACTATTAGTTTAATAAGTCATGTCTGCAAAATACTAACGCGAATTCTTTACAGACGAATGGAAAAACTGGTCGAAGCCGACCTCGGGGAAGATCAGTTTGGATTCCGTAGAAATATTGGAACACGTGAGGCAATACTGGCCCTACGACTTATCTTAGAAGAAAGATTAAGGAAAGGCTAACCTACGTTTCTAGCATTTGTAGACTTAGAGAAAGCTTTTGACAATGTTTACTGGAATACTCTCTTGCAAATTCTGAAGGTGGCAGGGGTAAAATACAGGGAGTGAAAGGCTATTTACAATTTGTACAGAAAGCAGATGGCAGATATAAGAATCGAGGGGTATGACTGAAGACCACAACAACAACAACAACATTAAATTGTTTTGTTGACAATAATTATTTGCTATTTTATTAACGATGAAGTCCTTTCCATTAGTGTTACAAGAATAGGGTCAAAGTTCAGTCACATTCCACTTAAAATGCTGTCATGAATATTACTTTGAATAAAATATAGACATGGATACTACAAATGATGACATTCACCAAAGTACACGCAACCAGTACTAACTCACCTTGAGAGTGTTTTTCCTGAAAATTAATGATTCTATTTGCTAATACGGGTCGCCAAGACCTGAAGGGACGAATTTTGAAAGTAATAGTATTCATTCAACTTAGAACAGATGATGATACTGCGGGCTGCCTGGACTAAGAAGTGTTTTGTGGACACTATCATTCTAAAGTTCTACGTGTGGCTTGATTACGCACTCAACCGTTCCCTCCCGCCCCCCTTTCTAAATATCATGATAACTAAAGCGCAAGGATAAATACAAATGGAAACAATTAGTGAAGTGACACTGTACATGATAGTTACAAATACTTGCATACAAGCAATAATGAAATTAAATTATGAAGTAATTAGTGTCCTTAGCGATATCTTGATAGCAGGTCTCAAGGCTGTGCGGAGTGAAAGGACCCATTCCATAGAGGATTCTCAACAACGAACTTTATTTACCAGGTAACGAAACAACCAACACTGGTAATAGCACAGAGATACAATGATAATACAACTTAATAATTGTTCAAATAATAAACAAAGTAAAAAAATCCAGAAAAATCTTGCAAAGCAACAAGCGTAACGTTTAAGAACATAGATTTCAATTTAAGACAAATGACAGTAATTTCGAGAACAAGTTACTTTCTTCGTATATACAGGGTGTTACAAAAAGGTACGGCCAAACTTTCAGGAAACATTCCTCACGCACAAATAAAGGAAAGATGTTATGTGGACATGTGTGTCGGAAACGCTTAATTTCCATGTTTGAGCTCATTTTAGTTTCGTCAGTATGTACTGTACTTCCTCGATTCACCGCCAGTTGGCCCAACTGAAGAAAGTTAATGTTGACTTCGGTGCTTGTGCTGACATGAGACTCATTGCTCTGCAGTACTAGCATCAAGCACATCAGTACGTAGCATCAACAGGTTAGTGTTCATCACGAACGTGGTTTTGCAGTCAATGCAATGTTTACAAATGCGGGGTTGGCAGATGCCCATTTGTTGTATGGATTAGCACGGGACAATAGCCGTGGCGCGGTACGTTTGTATCGAGACAGTTTTCCAGAACGGAGGTGTCCCGACAGGAAGACGTTCGAAGCAATTGATCGGCGACTTAGGGAGCACGGAACATTCCAGCCTATGACTCACGACTGGGGAAGACCTAGAACGACGATGACACCTGCAATGGACGAGGCAATTCTTTGTGCATTTGACGATAACCCTAATGTCAGCGTGAGAGAAGTTGCTGCTGTACAAGGTAACGTTGACCACGTCACTGTATGGAGAGTGCTACGGGAGAACCAGTTGTTTCCGTACCATGTACAGCGTGTGAAGGCATTATCAGCAGCTGATTGGCCTCCACGGGTACACTTCTGCGAATGGTTCATCCAACAATGTGTCAATCCTCATTTCAGAGCAAATGTTCTCTTTACGGATGAGGCTTCATTCCAACGTGATCAAATTGTAAATTTTCACAATCAACATGTGTGGGCTGACGAGAATCCGCACGCAATTGTGCAATAACGTCATCAACACAGATTTTCTGTGAACGTTTGGGCAGGCATTGTTGGTGATGTCTTGATTGGGCCCCATATTCTTTTCCATCTACGCTCAATGGACCACGTTATCAAGATTTCATACGGGATACTCTACCTGTGCTGCTAGAACATGTGCCTTTACAAGTACGACACAACATGTGGTTCATGCACGATGGAGCTCCTGCACATTTCAGTCGAAGTGTTCGTACGCTTCTCAACAACAGATTCGGTGACAGATGGATTGGTAGAGGCGGACCAAATCCATGGCCTCCACGCTCTCCTGGTCTACCCTCTTAACTTTCATTTATGGGGGTATTTGAAACCCCGGTACCAAATGTAGAGATTCTTCGTGCTCGTATTGTGGACGGCTGTGATACAATACGCCATTCTCCAGGGCTACATCAGCGCGTCAGGGATTCCATGCGACGGAGGGTGGATGCATGTATCCTCGCTAACGGAGGACATTTTGAACATTTCCTGTAACGAAGTGTTTGAAGTCACGCTGGTAAGTTCTGTTGCTGTGTGTTTCCATTCCATGATTAATGTGATTTGAACAGAAGTAATCAAATGAGCTCTAACATGGAAAGTAAGCGTTTCCGGACACATGTCCACATAACATATTTTCTTTCTTTGTGTGTGAGGATTGTTTCCTGAAAGTTTGGCCGTACGTTTCTGTAACACCCTGTATAGTTAAAGGCTACCCAGCCATTGACCTTCGTCTGTGTGAATGCGCACAGGTTGCCCAAACTCTTACGGGAATCGCCAAAGTGTGCGCGAGTAATGAGTGGGTGGTAAAATGTCTGTAAGGTACAATACATATGTAGAATTGTGGACAGTTGGGAATGTGAGTCTCACGGGAAGCGTGCAAGGGATAAGTCCCTGCAGTCGCGCTATTGATCTGTGTCTTCAGTGGCTCAGAAGGATAGAGTGTCTGTCATGTAAGCAGGAGATCCCGGGTTCGAGTCCCGGTGAGGGCACACATTTTCAGCTGTCCACATCGCGGTGTATCAACAACACCAGTCGGCAGCTGAGGTTGTCAGTTAGTTATAATTTATTCCAGGGAACAGTAACTGTTCTTTCGTGAACAAGTTACTGTCTTCGTATATACAGTAATTTCCTTCAATAAAATTTTTTCTTAATTTGGAACTTATGGTTTTTCTTGTGGCAAAATTTAGTTGCCAAATACAGCTTTTTTTTTAAATAAAAGAAAACAAAAGGTGTTAAGAAAGGACATTACAGATGTTCTAATTGTTCAGTGCAAATTCTTTAGACAAAATTATTTGAAAGAGGATTAAGAAGCCTGGCGGCTCCGAAAGGGTTTGAAATGTTTTGAATAATTTAAAACTTCAAAAACATTATATAAAAGTTACAGTTTTAAATCAAATAAAAATTTCTTGAAAGTGGAGTACATGTATAAATTATTTCTCAAACTTAGCAACGTTCCACTGTCATAGACCTACATAGTTGAACTGGCCACGCGGAAACGAGTGATGCGCAATGCAGCCGGCTTAGAAAACGCACCACCGACGCTGCTAATATACTCCGTCCGCAAAGAAAAACTCGACACGAATTTCTTCTGTTCAGGTGATCGAGTCAGTACACTTGCTAGCTCAAGATAAAGTGTTTCCAGCAGGAGAGACAGAGAAGAACGCCAACAGGAAATCTTGCTTCCGAACGGCATCAGGGCTAGATTCCTAATGCGCACAGCGCTCACACTCTCCTAGTCGTACCATCCGCGACCCCTACGACTGTCGAAGGTTCCCAATCGACGGCGGTCGCGAGAACATGCACCAGTCGTAAGATTGAAGGAGCAGTGAAGAGCGCCACTGAACTGCCGAGAGACATATCCAATGGGGTCTTGTCCCGCCATTTTCAGGACGAAGCTCTCTGACGTCACAGAGCCTCATTGTGATTGTGAACTGCCCAGTCGATTTCTTACCTCTATGGTGGCCCAGGAAAGTAGTCCGGCCCACCCTACAAACCGAGACCAAAAGTTCATCGAACTGCCTGTATCAGAGAGTTGCACGCAGCGGGTCGTCCAGTGCCAGCTTTCGTAAGTTCGGGATACATTACTCGCTGGTGGAATCGGCCAAGTTAAGCTGAAACGCCAGACTATCGCAAAGCGTCTAGACCGTCGCCGGGCCGTCGCCTTCCCAGTCGCTTCACAGAGGGTACAACGGGCTGGAATGGAACTCTGGGCTCATGGGCAAGGCCGCTCGAGAGTCAGCCCGCCTCTGCCTTCACTGGACGGCTTTCTCCCGTAGAGGCATGACAAAAATGACGATGAAGTTGGCAGAAATGAGAGGGGATAGGCTAGAAAAAGCATGCAAAAAGCATGTCATCTCTCATCATCATAATTCCACAAACGTAATTATAGCTTTTTTGCACCAGAATGGGCCGGAAGGAGTGGCCAATCGGTTCTAGGCGCTTCAGTTCAGAACCGCGCGACCGCTACGGTCGCAGGTTCGAATCCTGCCTTGGGCATGGATGTGTGTGGTGTCCTTAGGTTAGTTCTAGGGGACTGATGACCACAGAAGTTAAGTCCCATAGTGCTCAGAGCCATTTTTGCACCAGAATGAAACTAGTAAAACCTTAAACGAATTCCTCCTCAACTTTACGAACTTTGCAAAGACAAAATGAAGGTAGTGAAATCTGGTTTCACAGGATAGAGTGGATCAGGTTATGGTTGTTAGGGGGGCCGTAATCAGTTACTGTTAGTTGCACAAAACACACAAACTTTTATTTTCCTAAGAACCACTTAATTACACATTGCCTTAAAAGGATCAAGTTAAAACAATATGGCTGAAGGCCTAGTTAAGAAAACTTGCAATACCTCCTGGGCTGAAGGCCCAAAATTACGCAAAAAAAAGTACGGCTGAAGGCCTGAACAGAAGTTATAAAAATTCCTTTGAAGAATACATGTGGCTGAAGGCCTTATCTTAAAAATATATCACGTAAAAGCTCGGCTGAAGGCCACACACTGGACACTGAACAACTCAGGGCTTAGGGCCTGGATAACAAGAATTTCAGCTAGACAAATTTTCAAAATTAAGTTTTTAAATAAATCAGTCTTCAAATTTTAATTTAAGTCGGCTGAAGGCCTTATTGTAACATTAAAACAAACTAAATAAATAGACGGCTGAAGGCCTCTCACAGTACATCAGACTAAAATAAAAATCACAATCTAAAACCAACAGAACAGTGGTGATCACAAGTGTTCAAAAGGTCGGCCTGAGGAGGCGACTCTAACGTAAGGTGAGGTGAGACAGGCAGCCAAGGGTAAGGTTAAATAATCGGATGGCAACCCGACCCAGGGACGGCTGAAGGACTGACCAACAACCTAATCAATTCCCTTCCTCACGACCAACGGTACGACAACGGAAAATATCAGCCGAGGCCGAAGATACCAGCCGCACTACGTCTTTAAAATTGGCGTCTAAAAACAGCCAAGGCTCAATAACCACTCTTAAGAAGAAAAATATGAACAAACAACTAAAAGGCTGTCGAACTACACGCCGTGCCAGACACCATCAACACGGTGAGGAAACACACACTGCCGGAAAACTACGCTAACGACCAGGGCAGGTAACTGGGGCGTTAATTGCCGTAAGGCAGAAAATACCGCTGGTGCACTTCACTGATAAGTCATAAACAATTTAACCGTTAAAGACCATACAGAAAGATGGCTGCAAAATTTCACCGACTCCAGCACACCATCCATTGCTGCTAGCCAGAACGGCCCGGAAAGCAACAACCAGCAATGAATGAAGAGATGTCACAGCAGTTCAGGTTTCATAACAGGTTAACTGATTACTCAACTTCAGTGTCCAGGTTTGGTGGACAACGAACTTCGTACCTCTCGCAGCTACAGCCTCACAATCAAACTGCGCGTGCACGCTGCCAGCGGTCCCGGCATGACCTCGCACCGCAGAGACTTCCTCGCTGCTGTGTCCCAATCGACCGTCTCCATGCAGCATGCAGACAGCATTAAAATAGCTACTCAGTCATACCACAAAAGCCACACATGGTTCCGCGAAACATTCCCACAAACAACTTGAACAATACTAAAACCAGTCACTGTGGAACAACTAGGAGGAATTACAAGTCGACACACACAGAGTACACGGAAGAGGCCGGCGACCAAATACACGTCGTCCGTTGAGACAACCGACCGAATGACCAACCAAGGTCGTCCCCACTGAAGTCATGTGTGCCAGCAATGGTCGGGCTAGTCCTGGCTGTCCGGACCTCACTGCTGCTCCGTTCCCACTGAACTCCTGACACACGGCGACCCAGAAATACTAGCGGTCGTTCCAAAGATAGTACGACAGTGCTCTCATCGATAAGCGCTGCTGCTGCCACTCACGGGCAGGCAAGCCAGCAATTTTGTGACGCCAGTAAATCGAATAGGAAACGAGAAGGGAGTAACACCAAAACAAGATGTCAAGTAATAATGGTACAAACACGAGCCGCACATGGCTTATTAAGTGTCATTAGATTGAATTACGTTAATCTGAATCTAAAAAATAAAAGTGATATTTAAGCAGGTTCTGTAACAAAGCACCCCTTCAAAATTGAGTGGCGACACTTCCCTATTTTAATAAACCGCACCAATACTACATTTACTGTCGTTTCTGTTTCACACAGTAAATATTAATTTTAACATAGATTTTAAACAATATACTAGATTGTGCTTGAGATGAGATGTTAACACTTTTGTAATTAACTGTCAATACATTTAACCAAAACCATTTCCAACACAATTTCATTTAAATTGAGTCTGGCTTTCCTGTACACGAATAATGAAATAATTGTCTATGGCTTGTCTTGTCAGAAGTAGTGAAGTTTAGGATACATTGCTAAAAGTACCTCTGCAGGATCTTCACGTCTCTTATTAACTTGATAGACCAAAGGCGACACAGTGTCTACGTTTGATACGCATTCTCGAAGTAATATAGTGTAATTCTTGCAACACTGTATTTTAGGCTGGGAAAGTCTTAGATCCACTGCTACAATTTGCGAGAGACAACAGGCAGTCTAATTATCGACTTCTTCCATAATTTGTGCCAGTGTTAGCACAAATATTTAATGGCATGCAGAGCGCACCAGTAACGTGACCTCACTCTAGCACTGCTGGCTCTCCACTCATCGCAGTTCAGTCTGTATGCAGTACACTTCGTTAGACGTAAAAGGTTTTCGCAAAACAGAAAACGACAAGGTCTACCTGCCAACCCTAGCTCGGCGCTATCCACTCGGTCTGCCTGCTGAACATTTTCTTTCGTAGAAATAGCGTTCACGAAACGGAACGACAAGGGGAAAAGCTTGGCTGTCTTCAGCTTTAATGGCTTCCTCATTTCTTTGAGAGAATTTATTTGCTTTTCGTAATGATAAAATATAACAAAGAGCTCAGACTTTACACATTGCTTTGTTTTTGTATTTCTGATGGTACAACAATCAAATAAATGTGCATTTCATAATCCCCCTACACTTTTACAATGTTTTGATCACTCCCCTCGCTATAAAATAATCATAAATAAATAAATGTCGTGTGACTAGGGGCTCCCGTCCGGGAGCCTGTTCGCCAGGTGCAAGTTTTTCGATTTGACGCCACTTTGGCGATTTGCGCGTCGATGGGGATGAAATGATGATGATTAGGGCAACACAACACCCAGTCCCTGAGCGGAGAAAAATCTCCGACCCACCCGGGAATCGAACCTGGGCCCTTAAGAATGACATTCTGTCGTGCTGACCACTTTTTTTTTAATCTCATTTTGTTCGCTATCGTTCGTTGCATCTGCTCGGGGCGGACGTCGTAAGACACCCGTTGAAGTTCGTCGTTGATCGGTTAACTCAGATTTTTATTACAGAGGGCAGCTAACCCTCTGACCGAACACGCTGAGCTACCGTGCCGGCATCACTCAGCTACCGGGGCGGACAGTTTACATAATCATTAATCAGTCAGGTGAGACTTCGACAGTAAACTATGTAAAAGCAACGCTGTTCCGTTACAACCTGCTTCACCTTCGACTCCGTCTTACTTCCATTTTCCGTCTTTTGTATTACCAGAAAGTTTGCATCCGTATGCACAGGGTGACAGCTAGTCAAGGAATATTTTAGGGAACTGATTTAAAAAGGTTATTGCAAAGGCTCAGTCAAATCTTTACAAGTTTTCTCCTAGAGTAACTTAGGCTGCGCCTGAGTTACCAAAGATGCTTGTCTTTCAGAACCGAGGTAGTTCTGTCCGGTTAAAGCTGCTGCCACGAGACGGCTGCAGTCTTCTGCTTAAATTTCTAGCGAGTTCACGCCATCGGTTTTATCCAATAGCATGGGTGCGAGGCAGGTCACGCGTGTGGATTCTGGAGGGTTCTGCAGAGCGGAACACAGTTGCTCCGTTCTTTTGAGATGTAGACCTCCAGTAGAACAGACGATTTTCACGGGAGGCAGAGCCTCTGGTTCTGCGCCCCATGGCATGGCCACTAACAGACCTAAATATGAAGCGCCGTCTCTCCCACTGTGCACCGACTTTAGTTATCCGACTTCCCAGACTGGTAAATTCTTCCCTGGACGCGCCCCTTGTATCCCTTACACCGAAATATACGCTCTTTATTTGACTTAATTTCCTGTTCTGTCATTTAACGGCAGTTCTGGACCCCCACTCACAAGTACTGACCGCTCGACTTCCTGTACATTGTCGTCCCTCAGCCTGATGCAGCAACCTCCATCCCTTTCCCCGCACCTGGTCATTTTCGTGAGAAGTGGGATGTAACAACCTCCTTCTTCTTCTACCCGCACATGTTCTCCTATCAGGCGAATCCAGGCGGTCAGAGAAGTCATGTGCCTTGGTCTGACACAGCTACACACTTTCTGCAGTGAATCACAGTTCGATATTTCATCAACGGGCTAGATGACTTTGTATTAAATGCTACAGTGAGATGATACGCTACTGTGGCGCTGGGATTTTAGTTCAAATGGTTCAAATGACTCTGAGCACTATTGGACTTAACATCTGAGGTCATCAGTCCCCTAGAACTTAGAACTACTTAAACCTAACTAACCTAAGGACATCACACAAATCCATGTCAGAGGCAGGATTCTAACCTGCGACCGTAGCGGTCGCGCAGTTCCAGACTATAGCGCCTAGAACCGCTCGGTCAGAGAGGCCGGCGGGATTTTTGTGTGTGCCAGCACTACAAACGTGCACCGGAAGCCAAACGGAAACTGAATTACGTATATTTACTTTTTGTGGCGGTAACTCAAATTTTCTGTCCACCCGCCATGCACACTACTGGCCATTAAAATTGCTACACCAACGAGAAATGCAGATGATAAACGGGTATTCATTGGACAGATATATTATACTAGAACTGACATGTGATTACATTTTCACGCAATTTGGGTGTATAGATCCTGAGAAATCGGTACCCAGAACAACCACCTATGGACGTAATAACGGCCTTGATACACCTGGGCATTGAGTCAAACAGAGCTTGGACGGCGTGCTCGGCCACCATTGACCAGACGTTTTCAATTGGTGAGAGATCTGGAGAATGTGGTGGCCAGGGCAGCAATCGAACATGTTCTTTATCCAGAAAGGCCCGTACAGGACCTGCAACATGCGGTCGTGCATTATCCTACTGAAATGTAGGGTTTCGCAGGGATCGGATGAAGGGTAGAGCCACGGGTCGTAACACATCTGAAATGTAACGTCCACTGTTCAAAGTGCCGTCAATGCGAACAAGAGGTGACCGAGACATGTAACCAGTGGCACCCGATACCATCACGTCGGGTGATACGCCAGTATGGCGATGACGAATAAACGCTTCTAATGTGCGTCCACCGCGATGTCGCCAAACACGGATGCGACCGTCATGATGCTGTAAACAGAACCTGGATTCATCCGAAAAAAATGACGTTTTGCCACTCGTGCACCCAGGTTCGTCGTTGAGTACACCATCGCAGGCGCTCCTGTCCGTAATGCAGCGTCAAGGGTAACCGCAGCCACGGTCTCCGAGCTGATAGTCCATGCTGCTGCAAACGTCGTCGAACTGTTCGTGTAGAAGGTTGTTGTCTTGCAAACGTCCCCATCTGTTGACTCAGGGATAGAGACGTGGCAGCATGATCCTTTACAGCCAAGCGATAAGATGCCTGTCATCTCGAGCGCTAGTGATACGAGGTAGTTCGTATCCAGCTCGGCGTTCCGTATGACTCTCCTGAACCCACCGATTCCATATTCTGCTAACAGTCATTGGATCTCGACCAACGCGAGCAGCAAAGTCGTGATACGATAAACCGCAATCGCGATAGGCTACAATCCAACCTTTATCAAAGTCGGAAACGTGATGATACACATTTCTCCTTCTTACACGAGGCATCACAACAACGTTTCACCAGGCAACGCCGGTCAACTGCTGTTTGTGTATGAGAAATCGGTTGGGAACTTTCCTCAAGTCAGCACATTGTAGGTGTCGCCACCGGCGCCGACCTTGTGTGAATGCTTTGAAAAGCTAATCATTTGCATATCACACCATCTTCTTCCTGTCGGTTAAATTTCGCGTCTGTAGCACGTCATCTTCGTGGTGGAGCAATTTTAATAGCTAGTAGTGTACGTTGTTAATCTAAGGCCACTCTGTGTTCGCAGCTGCACCGACAGAGTCATGGAGGCGCATGCTGGACGTCAACGTGCTGGGTCTGAGCATCTGCACCAGGGAGGCCATCCAGGACATGATCAGAAGGGGTGTCGACGACGGGTTCGTCATCCACATCAACGGGTAAGTTGCTGTGGGGTCGCACCATCCCATTGTCCTGCGGTTCGCCAGATGATAGCGTGGTGCGTGACATCGCCAGTGCAGATCACCGTGCAACTAAGGCGTTCTCTGAACCACTAATCTTATTAAGGGTGCTGCTAAATTGGGTTGATCTTACACCTACGTTTCCAAGTGGACCAACAGTTCATTATGGACGAGGGTATTCGGGAAAAAAGGTCCGATTTCTAACAAATGTTTCAAACTTAACTTCTGAAGTCATCAGTCGCCTAGAACTTAAAACTAATTGAACCTAACTAACCTAAGGACATCACACACATCCATGCCCGAGGCAGGGTTCGAACCTGCGGCCGTAGCAGGCTCACGATTCCGGACTGTAGCGCCTAGAACCGCACGGCCACTCCGGCCGGCGATTTCTAACAAACCTAAACCATCACTAATGAAGGTTTCTCTGGCTTCCAAAAGTGTCAAATGGTTTAAAATCCACCTTCATTAGTACATAACGCCGTGAAACTATCTACTCATATGTTACATAGGGGGAGGGAACGTGGCGCAGCATCAGACGCCTGCGGAAGCTGCGTGTTAAGGAGGCTAATTTATTAAGTTCTCTAGCCTTTCTATTACGCTGCTGTGAAGAGAAGACTATTCCATGTTTTGCCTACGTGAGCCACCATATTAACACAGCTGCTGCCAAGAGAATATTTCGTCGTGCCAGTTTCGCCCTGATCCGAGAGAGGATACATTATACTAGAAATCAGTTGGATACAAACGGACGCGTGCTAATGGCCGTCCACTTGCGGTTGTCGGAGTCACTCTCGGCTTTGGATTGGGAATGGATTGATGCAGCCACAGTAGCACAACAAATGTCATCACAGAGGACAACCACAGAAAGGCAGAAAGCCTTTCACAGCAACAGTATGGAGCAGAGCGGAAAACAACAGAACGGGCCGTTATCAACATGAAGACAAGAAACATCGACGCGGGTGCCATGTCGGCTCTCAAGAAGGGACTTCATTATACACCATCGCCGCAGAGTATCCTTTTTGCAGACGTAATAAGTAGGGTGGAACAAGCAGTTCACAAGAAGCCCAGTGAAACTGCAGAAGAAATTCGCCGAGAAACGAGTCGCATTCTTTCTAAATCCAAGCCGCCGACTTCGAACATTACAAGAGCTGAGAGTAATGGTCTTCGTGAACTCCGCAACGATCCACACCCCGTAGCTCCGGCAGCTGACAAGGGCAGAGCGGCCGTCATTATGCAACGAGCAGACTACAAGGCGAAGATTCGGTTGATGCTGGAGGAAGAGACATATCGAAAACTGCCAAAGGACCCAACTTCAAGAATAATGAAGAAGACGTCGGAGCTTCTCAAGAGGTCATCGCTGGCATCAAAAATCTCCTCCCTCGGGCACCTCGACCACGTACATTGTAAGGCCTTCCAAGTGTTCACAAGAAGAACACTTCTCTACACCCCATCGTGAGAACCAATTGCATGGGGGCTTAATTAAAAAAAAACTAATATTAATGAATAAATGCAATAAATTTACTAGCTGTGTGACTGGTTACGAAGTCTCGTAACCGGTTGGACCTGACCATTATTAGCACGCAATCTGACTGCATAAAATAAAAATAAAGAATGACTACGAATTTCCATTAACACAATTGATTAATTAAGTCCCCTGCAACTATAAAAGCTACGAAACAACAAATCACAAGTGTAACTGTTCTGTGTGTGGTAGTGTGACTCAATGTACATATATCTGGCTCGGTTCTTTCTCAATACGACAAAATATTTTAAACACCACTTACAATGAACGAATTGAAAAACCAGAAATACTATAATTGCACATAGAAACCAGAATTACAAGTCTAATAAATCAACACTAGCCAGATGCTTTGTTGACTGTACCTGTGAGCAAGAGGGATTGTTATTAAAGACTACTGTAATACCTTTTTACCTCATTATATATTGACGAAAATATTCCATTACACCAGCATAGTAAATCAAAAGCCCATCAGCTTTCTCAGATATATTCTGAAAATTGCATCTTCTCCCATCTATACATTACACCAACCGAACAGTACAACTTTTCAGTCAACACTCAGATCGTCTACTCTCTTGACCAACAAAACAACGACTCCTCTTGACATCCTCTGAATTGCTACTGCCAGTGGAGGCGGCGGAATAATAATCTTTGGCGCAATCTCTGGCGCTGTGGCTCACAATGCGTCGCCTACTCACAGACCCGCGAAACATCTGGACAACCTCCTTACCCCATACGTTTGTCACTGTGCGCCCCACATCAAGAATGCAGCCGACTTCATCAGTCGAATGAAATGCCTGCGTCTCGGAGAAGGGGATATTATGGTCAGCGCGTTCCCATTAAAGACTCTTTAGATCTGCTCTCCCAGTTATTTCAAATGGTTAAAATGGCTCTAAGCCCTTTGGACTTCACATCTGATGTCATCAGTCCCCTAGACTTTGATCTACTTAAACCTAACTAACCTAAGGATATCACACACATCCATGCCCGAGGCAAGATTCGAACCTGCGACCGTAGCAGCCTCGCGCTTCCCGACTGAAGCGCCTAGAACCGCTCGACCACAGCGGCCGGCCCCAGTTATTTGACGACAGTTTTGTGGTTTTACTCAAGCATAACTGACTCATAGTATTTCTTGTATGATGGAGAATATTTCAACCAGACGGACGGCGTTGCGATGGGAAGCTCATTAGACGCAGTGGTGGCCAATCTGTTCATGGAGTACTTTGAAAACATCGCCCTGGACACGGCTCCTGAAAAGCCTAGTTGCTTTTATCGTTACGTCGACGATACGCTCGTTGTTTGGTATCATGGACGTGAAAAGCTGGGAGAATTATTGGACCACATCAACAACATCCATGACAACATCAAGTTGACGATGGAGGTAGAGACAGGTGGTGCCTTGCCGTTCGTTGATATCCCCGTCCGCCGCAAAGCAAATGGGTGTCTCAGCCACAGCGTTTACCGGAAACCCACCCACACAGACAGATATCTGCACGCTAACAGCTATCACCATCCGTTGGAGAAAAGTTCTGTTCTGAGGACCTTAGTGCATCGAGCAGAAACCGTCTCATATTCTGAAAACTTGCCGAAGGAACTGAGCCACTTACGGGAAGTATTCAAGGAAAACGGCTACAGTAACCGCCAGGTTTCGAAGCTGGCTCAAATGGCTCTGAGCACTATGGGACTCAACTGCTGTGGTCATAAGTCCCCTTGAACTTAGAACTACTTAAACCTAACTAAGCTAAGGACAGCACACAACACCTAGCCATCACGAGGCAGAGAAAATCCCTGACCTCGCCGGGAATCGAACCCGGGAACCCGGGCGTGGGAAGCGAGAACGCTACCGCACGACCACGAGATGCGGGCAAGGTTTCGAAGCTATCTTTCCGAAAGTGTGTAAGCAGAAATACTCCGACGAAGTTTGCATTCTTGGGGTTATGTGATTCAATAACAGGAAAGTTAAGCCGGCTCCTAAAGAGGCATAAAATCGATTCGGTCTTCAGGGTTCCAGCAAAAATTCGACAACTCTTGAGGCCTGTGAAAGACGACGTAGGCCTGAGAACGCCAGGAGTATATAAAATACCGTGTGGTGTGGACGGTTCTACATCGGGCGGACTGTGCGTACCATTGAACAGCGCTGTGTAGAACACGAGAGACGTTTTCGTCTACGGTACCCTGAGAAATCGCGGTAGGAGAGCATGCATTAGGAAACGGTCATTGTATATTGCATTCGACGAGACATCTATTATCACATGGACTAACAGTTTTTGGGATAGCATAACAAAAGAAGCGATCGAAATGAAAATTTGTGACAACACTCTCAATAAAGACGGCGTGGGACCCGGCCATCGGAAGGTTGAAGCGGGCGCGGCGGCCGCACAACGCAAACATTACCATATATGTTGCGGGACCGCGTACCAGTGACGTCACGGAAGGCAGCGCGGCTATATAAGGACGGCAGCAGCAACCAGAAGACAGTCACCACTTGACAATGGCCGAGGAGTACTTGGCCGAAAGCTCGAGGATTTTAAACCACTTGACGCGGCTGGAGGCCCGAGAAACCTGTATTAGTACATATCGCCGTGAAACTATGCACTCCTATAAACCGTCACAACTTTTACAAAAAATCTCTTTTTGTTTATTTCATTACATTATTTTCTATTTTTCTGCATACTTCTTTAAACATCTGTCGTAACATTATACACGCATTTCTATCCATATGTCATAGTCGTGTGCACTGTGAGGATGACCAGAGACAGTTTTCTGCAAAGCTAAATGTAAGCGTAGGCTTCCGCGGCCGTTGACATCTTCAATAAAATTCTTCAGGGTATCAGACCGCATCGTCATAATTTAAAATGCGCCAACGTTTAGGCCAGCGTTGCAGCTAGCCTTCATCAGGGCCTTACGTTAAACCGCTAAATGAAACTCACTTGGTTCCTTAAATAGCTGCACGAGAAAACCGTGTCGTTACTTGATTGGCTGTAAAAGGAGGAGGAGGAGGGATAAAAGGTATGCTTTATTGGTGTTTCCTTTATTATCTGTCATTGGCTGAAATAGCTGTTTTCTATTGGTCTTTATATTAATCCACCCCATTGGAGGAGACGGACGAATAGCGAACAGGTGATGGCTGTGACGTCACACTGTTTACATGCTGTCCAGAAGCCGGCTGCGGCGTGCCATTGCTTTGTGTGCTCGCGACCACTACTGCGGCTCTCCGCGTGTCTGCATGGGCCGCCACGGCTCTGCCGCCGCTCCGTAGCCCTGCTATTGCAGGCAGCCAAGACCTCGGAAGCTTGTACCCGTCCTCTCTATTCATGTTGGCGGGTCTTTTGGCTATTTCCATCGCCTCTCTAATCTTTCTTTTGAAAGTGAGAGGCTGTTTCGCCAGGACGCGGGCTTCTTGAAAAAATATTGGTTTCCCGCACTCGTCTCGGTGTTCCGCCACTGCTGACTTAGTGTGTTGTTTCAGGCGGATATATCTTTCATGTTCCGAGAGCCTTGTGCTAATCGGACGTCCCGTCTCACCTATGCAGACTAATCCACACGCACAACCAATTTCATACACGCCAGCTGTGTGTAGTTTGTCAACTGCATCCTTGGTAGAACCGAGCATGTCTGATATTTTGTTTCTGCTTCGGAAAATTGGTTTGATGTCGGCTTTTCGTAGAATTTTGCCAGTACGTTCGGTGACCCCTTGTACATATGGTATCACAGCAATGCTCTGTGCCTCCTTCTCCTCTTCCCTATTAGTCTTCTCCCTTGTCGACATGGTGCTGTCTATCGTCTGCTTCCCATAGCCATTAGTTCCGAAGATGGACCTGAGGCGTTCAAGTTCTGTCTTCAGATGTTCTTCGTCGCTTATCCTGCGCGCTCTCTTCGTTAGCGTGTGCAGGGCGGACTTCTTCTGCGTAGGGTGATGGTGGGAGGAGGCGTGAAGGTACCTGTCCGTACTGATTGGTTTCCTGTACACTTTGTGGCCAAGTTTACCATCAGGTTTTCGATAAACTTCCACGTCGAGAAAAGGCAGCACCCCATTCTTCTCTGTTTCTATTGTAAACTGAATTTTCCTATGCTGTTGGTTAAGGTGCTTGTGGAAGTCCTGTAACTCCTCTTCTCCGTGGGGCCAAATGACGAAAGTATCATCGACATAGCGAAGCCAACAATTTGGACGTAATGGTGCGGACTGGAGGGCTGTTTCCTCAAATGCCTCCATGAAGATTTCTGCTGCGATAGGCGATAGGGGTGAGCCCATAGCTACACCGTCAATTTGTTCATAAAATTGACCTCTCCACTTGAAATAGGTGGTAGTCAGACAGTGGCGCACAAGCTCACATATATCAGGTGCCACGCGTTCTTCTAGGATGTTCACAGTATCTGACACTGGGACATTCGTGAATAGGGATTTGACGTCGAAACTAACCATCAGATCTTGTTCCGTAGCACGCATTTCCTTTAGGAGAGACACGAAGTGAGTGAAATCCTTAACGTAGGACTCGGTTTGATGCACTAGGTGTCGGAGCCTAGGTGCCAGTTCTTTCGCTAGGTAGTAGGTCGGCGAATTTATACTGTTTACTATGGGCCTTAAGGGGAAGTCGGTTTTGTGTACCTTCGGTACACCATATATCCTTGGTGCCTGTGTCACTTGCGGGATGAATCTTCTGGCCTTATCGAAGTTGATTCTAGAGTGCTTGAGCAGTGCCTGCGTCGTTTTGATTACCTTGGCCGTCGGATCTCCCTGAAGTTTCTTGTAGATAGGTTCTGCGAGAATATCTTCCATTCGTTTGTTGTAATCAGTTGTGTCCAAGACTACAGTGGCGTTGCCCTTATCTGCCTGTACCACTACTAAGTGGGGGTTGTCCCTGAGTTCCTTGATGGCACGGTATTCCTCAGCGTTGATGTTTTGCTTCGGTGGCTTTGCTTTATTCAGAACTCTGACCGTTTCCTGCCGGATCTTCTCCGCCTCGGCCTGTGGCAGATGACGTACCGAAGCCTCTACGGATTCTATGATATCTTCTTTTGGAACTCGCTTAGGTGCGACTGCGAAATTCATCCCCTTGGCCAGAATTGCTGTGGTTGCTTCGCTCAAGGTGTGGCTGGAGAGGTTGACCACTGTCCGTCGCCTGTCCAGCGTCAATGTTTCGTCCGTGGCTTTCTGTTGAAGTTTGTCGTACTTTCTCATCTGGCGTTTAGTAATACTATTGCTGGTCCTTGATGCTTGCTGAAAGGTTAACCTGTCGACTTTATCCCAGTCTTCCATCTGAAGGTTTCCGGCCAGAAATAGGTGCAGATCACACAAATTCCTGTTGTGAGCATCGAGACTTACGCGGATGTGGCGGATCCTTTCCCGTAGCAATGCTTTACTGGCTTTAGCACAGATATTCCTCGCCTTGTTCGTTTTTATGTGAGACGTCAACCGCAAAGAATACGGCACAACACTCGTGTCTCTGCATCTCTTCAAAAAAAGCAAGGTCATTCAGCAGTTTCAGCCTTTAGTAAGGCTCTGATGAAGGCTAGCTGCAACGCTGGCCGAAACGTTGGCGCATTTTAAATTATGACGATGCGGTCTGATACCCTGAAGAATTTTATTGAAGTTGTGCAAAGCTGTTTGTCCCACATAAATTCCATTGATACAGTTGAAACTGCGCTGAAGTTGAAATTGTGAATCACCGGTTTGGGCGAATCGTGAATCGCTCACCCCCATACTGCAATCGGGCGTTGGCTACGCTTCAGCGATGTGGTTGGGGAGCACCACGGTACAGCCGAGATTTTTCATCGTTTGATTTTCACGTCTTTGGCGACCTGAAGAATGACGTGCGTGGACTCGATTTCAGTCGGACGAGCACGTGTAAATTTGGGTGTGGTTGTGGATACGTCGCCGGCCGACTGCGTTCCACGAAACAGGAAATGATCGTCTCCCAGTGGTGTGAATGTCTTAACTTGCATGTTGATTACTTTTAAATGGAACCATTCCATGGTCTCATTGTATTGGGTGTCTAGTTTTCCTGTCAAAATATGTTGTAAAATAAGTTTCCTCTCACTACCATGAATAACGATGTCTTACTTTCAGAGTCACCCGCTCACACTGTAACCTCCCTACAGTAAAAATATGTATAATATTCACATTTTTGTATAGCCTCCCCACAGATAAATTCCGTAACCTAACAATAATACAATGTGACTAACCTACTAACTTCCTAATAAAGAATGTGACTCATATATAACATTTCAATAATTAACTGACTGCCGCGCGGGATTAGCCGAGCGGTCTAAGGCGCTGTAGTCATGGACTGTGCGGCTGGTCCCGGCAGAGATTCGAGTCCTCCCTCGGACACGGGTGTGTGTGTTTGTCCTTCGGATAATTTAGGTTAAGTAGTGTGTAATCTTAGGGACTGATGACCTTGGCAGTTAAGTCCCATAAGATTTCACACACATTTGAACATTTTTTGAATTAACTGACTGTGAATCTAAAGTGCTAAATTTTGGACGTCAGCAGTGCTGCGTCATGGCCCTGAAAGATCATTCTAAATAAATTGAAAATTCTTACCTCAATGAAGTCGCCGGATAACGCGTATGTATCTGCTCCTGTAAGAAATTTTTCTGGCACAGCCCAGTGCAGTGCTGGCCGCCAGATTTGTCATGTATAAAAGGAAACGACTGATGTTGCTTTACGATAATCGGGATGACCATGGATTGCAGAAATTAATAAATTCTTTAAATTCAGATGAATGATTGTCAAAAAGTTAATTTTATAAAATGGATTATTATTAAAACATTTTTTGAAACATTTACATGGGACTTGATATAACCATAGCACAAATTTTATTGTGACAAGCTACATATGCGCGCGTCTGCTTTTACCTTTTATTACATCGCTCAGGCACCGCCATCGCTCCCCACGACCGGCCCAGCCAACTCCATACACCAGACTGCTGGCTACTACTTACTCCTACTGACACTGCCCTTACTGCAGCCAACACTGCTCTCTGGTCTGAGATTCTCTTATAGCTTACATATAGCAGTCAGTGCGAGAGCAATCCATCGAAATTATATCTGCTCGAGTGTGCTAGAAATAAATTCCTTACAAGATTAGTGACTTTGGCGGATAATAATTCTCACAATATGAGGCTTCTCGCTGCTGACGCAGTTTTATACGTGAAGTTTCGGTCAGGTAAAAATTGCAGCAATATCGAGTTAGATAGCGAGCAAATACAGGGTGTTTCAAAAATGACCGGTATATTTGAAACGGCAATAAAAACTAAACGAGCAGCGATAGAAATACACCATTTGTTGCAATATGCTTGGGACAACAGTACATTTTCAGGCGGACAAACTTTCGAAATTACAATAGTTACAATTTTCAACAACAGATGGCGCTGCAAGTGATGTGAAAGATATAGAAGACAACGCAGTCTGTGGGTGCTCCATTCTGTACGTCGTCTTTCTGCTGTAAGCGTGTGCTGTTCACAACGTGCAAGTGTGCTGTAGACAACATGGTTTATTCCTTAGAACAGAGGATTTTTCTGGTGTTGGAATTCCACCGCCTAGAACACAGTGTTGTTGCAACAAGACGAAGTTTTCAACGGAGGTTTAATGTAACCAAAGGACCGAAAAGCGATACAATAAAGGATCTGTTTGAAAAATTTCAACGGACTGGGAACGTGACGGTTGAACGTGCTGGAAAGGTAGAGCGACCACGTACGGCAACCACAGAGGGCAACGTGCAGCTAGTGCAGCAGGTGATCCAACAGCGGCCTCGGGTTTCCGTTCGCCGTGTTGCAGCTGCGGTCCATATGACGGCAAAGTCCACGTATCGTCTCATGCGCCAGAGTTTACACCTCTATCCATACAAAATTCAAACGCGGCAACCCCTCAGCGCCACTACCATTGCTGCACGAGAGACATTCGCTAACGATATAGTGCACAGGATTGATGACGGCTATATGCATGTGGGCAGCATTTGGTTTACTGACGAAGCTTATTTTTACCTGGACGGCTTCGTCAATAAACAGAACTGGCGCATATGGGGAACCGAAAAGCCCCATGTTGCAGTCCCATCGTCCCTGCATCCTCAAAAAGTACTGGTCTGGGCCGCCATTTCTTCCAAAGGAATCATTGGCCCATTTTTCAGATCCGAAACGATTACTGCATCACGCTATCTGGACATTCTTCGTCAATTTGTGGCGGTACAAACTGCCTTAGATGACACTGCGAACACCTCGTGGTTTATGCAAGATGGTGCCCGGCCACATCGCACGGCCGACGTCTTTAATTTCCTGAATGAATATTTCGATGATCGTGTGATTGCTTTGGGCTATCCGAAACATACAGGAGGCGGCGTGGATTGGCCTCCCTATTCGCCAGACATGAACCCCTGTGACTTCTTTCTGTGGGGACACTTGAAAGACCAGGTGTACCGCCAGAATCCAGAAACAATTGAACAGCTGAAGCAGTACACCTCATCTGCATGTGAAGCCATTCCGCCAGACACGTTTTCAAAGGTTTCGGGTAATTTCATTCAGAGACTACGCCATATTATTGCTACGCATGGTGGATATGTGGAAAATATCGTACTATAGAGTTTCCCAGACCGCAGCGCCATCTGTTGTTGAAAATTGTAACTACTGTAATTTCGAAAGTTTGTCTGCCTGAAAATGTACTGTTGTCCCAAGCATATTGCAACAAACGGTGTATTTCTATCGCTGCTCGTTTAGTTTTTATTGCCGTTTCAAATATACCGGTCATTTTTGAAACACCGTGTACATGTCTGGTGCAAAGCTGGCAACTAGCTCTTGATGTAGAGGGATACAAAGTTACAAGATTTCACGGGGTGTAAAAGTGTAGTGTCGCATGACTTCTGGAATGATGAGCCAGTCATGTATTTCACAGTAAAAATATGAGGATAGGATATGGGGATACGAAGTGGAACAGTCTCATAGGCTTACTTGTATGTAAAGCAAATGATAGATGTTGGTTTATGCCAAAGTACTGGGGAAATTTTTCTACAAAAGAAACTCTATGCAAAACACTTGTACAGCACACAGCTGAGCGCTCCTCAAGTGTATGTATGGTACATACAAGTTGATTCACGAAGATATGCAAATATTTTAATATGATATTATGAACGTTTCAACAGTCTTAAAGGAAAGTAAGCAAATTTACTTGTATAATAATCTTTGCTACTCTGGATGTACTGGAAAACTACTGCAGATACACGTCTGGGACATGTTCTATTACATTCACCAGAGCAATAACAACAAAAATAAATCGAAATCGTGCGTTACTTTAACCTCGTAGTTTTGCGATGGCTTCATATTAGCGAAGTTTGCTAAATTCAAGCAAAATCTTTTAGTAGCCGTAACTAAACATTTGCGGACCTATGTTTATATGAATTTTTTGTGTAGTTTTACTAGTGGAATAACTTATTAAAATATTTGCGTATCTTCGTGAATCACCCTGCATATCAGGCCATACTATCAGTGGGCGCTGGAAGTAGAATAGTCTGCGGATGGTTCTTAAAATGTTTTCAATAACTTTTGTACAAGATGGTTATAGGGCTATTTTGATGCGAAATACCTTACAATGTTGCCGTTGTTATAGACTCCCTGTATATTTTTTCCTTAAGCCAGCTATCAAAAATGTCACTCACGCTCATTGTAACAATGCGCCCCACAATGTTACACGTTGTTACAGTAGGTGGGGAAAGTTGTTACACGTAGCGTATCTTATAAAACATCTATAAAAATGTTATAGTTTTGCATTACACGTTGCTCCTCTTCTCTTACATGTAATTCGTTATCACTATTGTAGAAAAAGGGTTTCATTTGTACAAATTACTGGCGATCTGGCATTACTTCTTTTGCTGCTTTAGTATATGTTTCCTTTGGTGTTGTATCTCGGTTGGTCTTCTTTTTGTAATATCTCATATTGCCTTCGAAATGAAAATGCACGATAAAATACTGCATGTGACATAGGGCAGGTTGTTACATCGTAATAACTGGGCTCAGTGAGTTGTAATACACTGTCTCATACATTGCCACTTCATATGCAATTACGTATGAGCATCACTTTTCTATTGTAGAGAAATTTTAAACGTCTTATCACTCACTGGAAGTTAGAACTTTCACATGATACAACATTTGAACTGATATACAGAGAAGAAAGATTTCCAGAAACAGAAACAACGTCCCCTCTCTCTGTCTTTCTAATACAGACATGAGGACTGTACTACCAGATGCTTTCCTCTACCGGAAAGAAAGTGCTTTGGTATCATCACTTAGCTCGAAAGTCGCTTGGAACGTGTTGCCCCATGTAACAACTAACCCTGGTCTCCCATACACCAAAAAGGGATGTCCGAATCGTCACACGTTTGTTTGATGGCGAGTGAGTATAACAGAAGTGTTGAAAAATTGTAAATGTCTGACATTCAATGAAATAATTTGTAAATATCTCGTGAACTTCTTGGGAAACTAAAAATATTCTTCGGTTTCCTCCGTATCAGTGCCTTATAGATCGAGTAAATGAAATTAGGCTCTCGGGGAAGCGTGCAAGCAGTAATTTAGCATTTCCACTACATGTGAAACGGAACGGGAAGAAACTTTAATTATGGTGGGATAACAAGCACCAACGGAGACGAAATAGTGAAGACAGAAGAATATCAAACAGGAAAAACGACAAGGCACAATAGATGATACACGAGTTATCGAATTTAAATGGAAGAGAATATAAGTGGAAGAGAAACGTCTAAGACTATGAGACTGACAGAAAGTGTTAAATAGCTAGGCAGGTTTGATTAGAAAAATGCAAGGTCGTAGACACGTGGGTGACTATGGGGAGAAGTAGATACAGGAAAATCAAAGAGATCTTTGTAGGAAAGAGAAGAATTTGTATGAGATTTAAGAGCTCATATCGCAAGCCTGTACTAGGCGAAGAATTGAAAGCTAAAAATAGAACGAATATGTAAAAGGGTCTTAAAAGGGAAATGGGTTTGATCGCAAACATATAGAAAGGGAAGGAGACGTAAATGAAGATAAAATGGAAGATAAGATACTGCGAGAATAATTTGATAGAGCACTGAAAGATGTAATCGGGAAAAAGGTCCTTACAGAAGACGACATTCCTACTCCCTTTGGAGAGCCAACCAGCCATGACAACTTTTCCACCTATTTTGCTAGACATATGGAACAGACGAAATACCCTCATTCAAGAAGAATATAATAACTGATACTAAAATTGTACATAAAAGGTAGATGTTGACAGGTGTGCACACTGCCGAACCATCAGGTTAATAAGACTTCCTGTTCTGCGCTCATAGGCAGCACGACGCGCGGGGGTACACGCGGCGCTCGGGGACCACAGCACAGCTGAGACACCTGAGGATGGGCTAGCAGTCCAAAACCACTTGGGTGAAAATAAAGTAACTTACAACTGAAGCGGTATTTTCAACCTCTGCTAATGAGATATAGTTGCAAAACATTGACACGAATTATTTATTATTTGGAGAAGAATGGATTAATTGGTAGAAGCCGACTTGCAGGGAGATCGGTTTGGATTACAGAGAATATTGGAACACGCAAGCAATAATGATACTAAGACGTATCTTAGGTTGAAGGCCTCTTAGGCTGAAGAAAAATTTCTGTAGATTTAGAGAAAGCTTTAGACAATATTGACTGGACTACACTTTTTTGGAATTCTGAAGCTAGTAGGGATAAAATACAGGGAACGAAAGCTTTTTTAAAACTTGTACAGAAAGCAATCTGCAGTTATAAGAGTCGAAGCAGTTTTTGAGAAGAGAGTGAGACAGTGTTGTAGCCTATTCATGATGCTATTGAATTTGTATTGAAAGAGTGGTGAAATTAACAAAGCAGGCATTTGAAGAGAAAAAAAATGGTTCAAATGGCTCTGAGCACTATGGGACTTAACATCTGAGGTCATCAGTCCCCTAGAACTTAGAACTACTTAAACCTAACTAACCTAAGGACGTCACACACATCCATGCCCGAGGCAGGATTCGAACCTGCGACCGTAGCAGTCGCGCGGTTCCCGACTGCGCGCCTAGAACCGCTAGACCACCGCGGCCGGCAATTTGAAGAGAGAATGTTGATGGAAGAGAAATAAAAACTGTGAGGTTTGGCAGCGACACCGTAATTTGTCAACACATGGTAAAGGGTTTGAAAAGAGACCACAAGACGAGTATCAGGAAAAGAAGGATAATTGAATGCAGTAGAATTAAATCAGGCGATACTGAGGCAAAAACATTAGGAAATGAGACAAAGAAGGTAGTAGATGAGTTTTGCTGTTTGAGCAGCAAAGTAAATGATGATGGCCGAACTAGGGAGAATATGAAATGTATACTGGCTGTATCAAGAAAATCGTTTCTGAAAAAGAGTGATTTATTAACAACAAATATAAATTTAAGCGTTGGGAAGCCTTTTCTGAAAGTGTTTTTCTCATATGTTGCCATATAGGAAGAGAAACGTGGACGATTAAACAGTTTGGACGAGAAGAGAATAGAAGCATTTAAAATGTGGTACCACAGAAAAATTTTGAAGATTGGATGATTAGATCGAATAACTAATGAGCAGGTACTGAATCGAGGTCGAGAAAAAAGAAATGTGTAACAGAAGGGATAGAATACATGCAGAGGCACCGAGGAATCGTCAACGGAGAAGTGAATGGGTAACAATTGTAGAGAAAGGACGGCTTGAATAGTGTAAGCAGATTCAAAATGTTGTAGGTTGCTGCAGCTATACAGAAATTAAGAGAATTTCACACAATAGCCTAAACTGGAGAGCTGAATCAAAGCGACCCTTGTTGTGTATATTTCTATTGTCTATTGTCAAACCACAATTTATGAAAGATGTTTATATTTTATTTAAGTGGTTCAAATGCCTCTGAGCACTATGTGACTTAACTTCTGACGCCATCAGTCCCCTAGAACTTAGCACATCCATGCCCGAGGCAGCATTCGAACCTGCGACCGTAGCGGTCGCGCGGTTCCAGAGTGTAGTGCCTAGAACCGCTCGGCCACTCCGGCCGGTTATATTTTATTAATAGGATTAAGTAGGAATAATTAATATCTGTCATTTTGGAAATAATTGTGGTAGCAGGGAATGTCTGCACCAAAGTATTGTCGGCGAGGGAGACCGCACATTGATATAATTTTAAAAAGGGCGGGAGAGACCACGTATGGATACATTTTAAGAAAAGAGCGGGAAAGACCACGCATTTATACATTTTGTAATGGTATCAGGGACTATCTGCACCAGAAAGCATTGTTGGCGGGAGAGACCGCAATTTAGCGTTCGTAGGAAGTCAGTAGTAAGCGAGATGTGAAGCGAGTCAGTAGCAGGTCTGAAGCGAGAGGTTGAGAGGAGCGGTGTGCCTGTCAGCCACCAGCTATTATTTACAAGAGATTATAAACGGATGTACAGAGACATCAGCTAACTATTATCATAAGAGGAACTAATAGTATTGAATTATTATTATTATTTTTTGAGAAACTCAAGACTACTGAAGGTATGTTTGCGCAATGCTAGTTGTCAGATCATTGTGAAACGTAAGTCCCATTTGAACGTTTGTAAAATCATTTCATTACCAACAGTAAATAGCTGAAGAATCGTTTTTCAGAATATAATTAAATTTTGCCAGCAATATTGCATTACTTATTGTAATCCATTCCAAAAACCATCAACGTAAAACTTTGCAAAATTTTATTGTTGTCAAGAAAAAGTGTAGCTACGAATTACGTAACTTCAGTCAAATTAATTAAAGAATAACGTCAGCTTTGCTATTAAAGAATAATGTCAGCTTTGGTAATAAATACAGCCACTTATTATGACAGCCCACCAGCAGCTAATAGAGAATAGTAAAACAGAGTAAGTATATTTATGTCGCAGTTCGATGTAGCAGTCAGATGGCGACCCAGTAACAGTAAAAAAAGGTAAATTTTGGGTTATTGCAGGTTACGACTGAGGGCCACGACGACGACACATTATATGTTTCGTCGAAATAATCAGCAAATCACTTTTAATAAGCAGTATTTAAATTTGTATGCGAAGATCGCACTTATTATTATTGAGAAAGAGAATTAATTTCAAATGGAACATTTCATTTGTTATTATTAAGCAAGAGATAGAAATCGTAAGGGAAGGTTTCATAGGTTACTGTAGAAGGGAAGGTTGGTTAACAAAAGAGATATAGAGGAGGCGGGAAGGTTTCATTATATTGGGGACCAGAACGACAAGGAAAACACCACCACCAACAACAGAAAGCACATTTAACTACTTCCTTCATATCGATTGGCATAGTATATATTAGATGTCTAAACTTCACAAGCTTCAAAAAATCTTAATATCCTTAAAAGATGCATATTTGTACGATCAGATGCAGATAGAATAACAGTGTTACTGGTTTGTACTTAACATGCAGAACTCGTCTGCAGATTGATAAATTATTCTTTGGCTCTCTGTATAGTGATTTAGTTCTTCCTCTTTCGGGAGGAGGTAAGGTTTTAATTTTGTAATATGTGCGACAAAGTAATATAGATAGTGCAGGAAACTATATTTTCCCATTAATTTTTAATAACCATCATAAATTACACTTCTTCCAGTCAGCGCAATTTAACATGTTTCAACAAGTCCAAAACTGACCAGTTCTTAGCGCCATAGCACACAAACAACTCAACTAAGCACCTCACAACAATGTTGACCAGCCGTACAACAGCTAGCATAACATCTTACAGACGCTGTAATTAAGTGTTTTACATCCAGAGGAACTTACACATGATTAACTGTTGATGTAAAGAAATATCTTTTTAGTTATTTCTGAAAATAGTTACAGCAAACTTTAAATATAATCGTAATAACTTTAAATGTAAATAACTTCAGATGGAATTACAGTTTTGAACTACAACGAAACTATAAAAGTTACAATGTTTTAAAGAACGATACATGTATTCTGTTTATAAATATACACTTAAAGACAAAAAACTACGCATCACTAAGGAATTATGCAAATCGGCCACAAACTGATGTTCATACAGCTATCGACACAAAATGCAGAACGGTGAACTTTGGCGGTCGATGGTAGAATGTGTCACGCTGGAGCGAAGTTTCGCCTCGCAGCTGGCTAGGATAGAAAAATAGGGGACACGTCGATACAAGGACATAATGTCTTTGCGAATTTCACTCCGTGTACTCAGTTTGACAGTAACTATGCTTCGCAGATAGACGCTTGAACATTACACACAGATGTCAGCATTTGAGAGACGACGTGTAGTTGGGCATGAAGAATCCGGTTGGAGTAATCGGTGAATCGCTCGATGTTTGAATAGGAGCGAAACCACTCTTCGACGATGTTGGCAGGAATGGGTGAATTAGGGTCGAACACAGCTTGAAGAAAAAAGCGGTCGACCTGCAGACACCACAGGACGTGAGGACTGAGCAGTCGTGAGAGGGGTATGAGAGCCCGGATTCACCCTCATCATGGATCTCAAGTGCAGTTGGTGCTTCGGTGACCACATGGACCATTAATGGGCGGCTCACAGAGAGGGGGTGACCTTACGACGCCTCTTGCGCTGACAACCATTGACCTCTCTATACCAACAAGCCGATTGCAGTTGTGTCGGGCATATTCGGCCTGGAATGTCATCGAATGGAAGACGATTGTCTTCCTTTTCGAACTGAACCTCCATGGCTAGGTAAGACACATCTAGAGACACCGCACACAGCGATGGGATATCAACCTGGCTGTCTTCGCTATACGGCTCGACAAACAGGAGTGATGGTCAAGGGTGCTATTTCATTTCATTGAAGGAGTCCCTACCTACATCGACGACATTCTACACCTGTTTTGTTGCTCTTCGTGGCAAGCCATTCTGGTCTTACATTTCAGCAAGATTTTTTCTACTGCCTGTATTCGTGCTTTCCAAACCCTGCCTTGGCCAGCAAGATCGCCAGATCTCTTCCCAATTGAGGAAGTTTGAGCATTATGGGCAGGGCCCTACAACCAGCTCAGGATTTAGACAATCTAACACGTCAAGTTGGCAGAATTTAGCATGATATTCTCAAGCCGACATGTAAGAACTCTTCAATCAGTGTCAAGCCGAATAACTGCTTGCATAAGCACCAGAGATGGACCAGCGCTTTACTCATTTGTTCAATCTGTGCAGCTCTTTTTCTTGAATAAACCATTCAGTTCTGAAACTGTAATCATTTGTTTGCCTGTACGCGTACGTCACTTCTACCTACCTCCGTCTCATTCGGGTATTTCCTTCTTTTTTCTTACACTAGTGCCAAAATTACACTAAATGTATAATTCCATTTTATACATGGTATCTCAAACCATTTTGGGTCAAACTGAAACGGGTGATAGTGACGCTGAGATAGGGAACCAATGGTCGGAAATGCATATTTATTGTAATACGGACACATGCAGCATACACCGCAAAACAACAAGGTAGCTTATAATAACTGTTCAATATGACGACCGACCGCGGTGCTGCTACGGTCGTAGGTTCGATTCCTGCCTCGGGCATGGATGTATATGATGTCCTTAGGTTAGTTAGGTTTAAGTAGTTCTAAGTCTAGGGGACTGATGACATAAGATGTTAAGTCCCATAGTGCTTAGAGCCATTTGAGCCATTTGTGACGACCGCCAGTCTCAATGCATGCGTGACCGCACTCTCTCAAAGATCGCTGGTGACTGTTGTTCTAGAAGACAGGCAGCTGTGACCCCAGCAAGCGGGTCTTCATTCTTTCCCACGGGGTTTTTGTTCACCAATGTCTTGACGTAACCACAGAGGTAAAAGTCCGGGTTTGTGAATTCCGGCGATCGCGTTGGTCATAGGACAGAACCTCCTCTTCCAGTCCAACGAAGAGGCTACGTGTTGTTCAGGTGCACGTTGAAATTAACATCGAAGTGGGCTGGTGCAGTGTCGTCATGATGCCACACATCCTTTCATGGACAAGAACAGCATGCACTGTTGCCACGTATGAACTGAGAATGGCGATCGTCAATTGGAACAGTTACTATGAGCTACGTTGTTCTTCTGTGTGTACGCCCATAAAACAATAAATATGCATTTCCGACCACTGGTTCCCTACCTCAGTATAATCGGTTGTGGACCCACTAACACCTGCTTCAGTCAGACGCCCTGCATACTCTCGAATCGTGTTGTAAATTTAGTATGTGGTATTCTACCATTTGTGAAGCAAGGTGGTGCACTGAGTAGTTGCATTACAATACGTCTGAGTGAGTAAGTGTGATATAAGGAAGTGAATGTGAATTTGTGTGACGCTCAATATCGGCGCGATGCTACAATATGTCTCTCCCTTTCAGCATGTCAGAGTAGCAACGGTAGAGCGAGACCAAGTTTTGTGTAGAGTGAGAAAGTAGAAATGGATATAGGCAGCGGTAGTTAAGTAGAGATTTAGTAACTTGTACAGGAGAGACTGAAGGCTAGAAGCCGGCCGCGGTGGTCTCGCGGTTCTAGGCGCGCAGTCCGGAACCGCACGACTGCTACGGTCACAGGTTCGAATCCTGCCTCGGGCATGGATGTGTGTGATGTCCTTAGGTTAGTTAGGTTTAAGTAGTTCTAAGTTCTAGGGGACTGATGACCACAGCTGTTAAGTCCCATAGTGCTCACAGCCATTTGAACCATTTTTTTGAAGGCTAGAAAAACAACAATGACAACAAAGACGACAACATCAGAAAGTACTGCGAACCACTTTCTTTTCAGTGTATAAGTATAAACGTGTGTATGTTTGGGTGCACGATTACGCGCATTTGTGTGTGTGTGTTCAAAAATGGCTCTGAGCACTATGCGACTTAACTTCTGAGGTCATCAGTCGCCTAGAGCTTAGAACTAATTAAACCTAACTAACCTAAGGACATCACACACATCCATGCCCGAGGCAGGATTCGAACCTGCGACCGTAGCGGTCGCTCGGTTCCAGACTGGAGCGCCTAGAACCGTATGGCCATTACGGCCGGCTTGTGTGTGTGTGTGTGTGTGTGTGTGTGTGAGCGGGTGTGACGTAAGCAGATAAGTGTGAATGTACGTGACGCCTGGTGTCCGCGCAAGCCTGTTTTACAAGACCCTGCCTCTCTCTTGCAGCATCTGGGGACACTCACCGGTGGCGGGCGGTGAGCTTGCCATGTACGCGTCCACCAAGCACGCGGTGCGGGTTCTGCTGGAAGGCTTGCGGAAGGACCTGGTGGCCAGGAAGAGCAACATCCGCGTCGGGGTAAGCTGAGGTGTACCGCAAGTGCCAGCAGCGTTGCCCAATGCTCTCTGGAGCTGGAGCCGTGTCGTGTGTAACACTGATCACTGTGCAGTCCTTACACATCGTCTAAGATCTGATTTTTGACCCGCAGTATCGTTGTACTACCATTACGACGTTGTGATTTTAGTGATGTGGGCATTAGGCCGTGGTGCAAGGCATATTTGTATGTTTGTGTGGCTGTTTGTTTATTTATTTCTCAAGTAAAGTCCTGGTACCTGATATTATAAAGCCGGTTGTACATTGTGTGATTTTACATGTTATATCATACAAATACAATTTCATTACTAGAACATTTTTTTTGAAAATATTACAGAAGGATTACCATACACACACACACACACACACACACACACACACACACTTTTGCCCTTAAAGAGCGCAGTTGGACTAAACTATATTGCCAATTCCTTTTGCTGCCTTCCTTGCTGCCCCAACTTCCCTCATTCACTCGCCGTGTTTCTGTTTCCGGTCCTCTGTCCATGCTTCTTGTCGACTTCCTGCTGTTGTCGGCTTCACCTTGGTTGCCTTTTTGGTTGCCCATATTTCTTTCATCTTCCGGCTATGATCTTGTTTGCGTTCTTCGGTTTGTTTGTCACAGTGTATCTCATGTAGTTTACTTTTCTTAATGATGTTTCTGAATTTTATTCTGTCGTTTATTCTGTCTGGTGTGTTGTTTCTAGTGGTTACCCAGTCAAAGATCTGTTTGGTCAGTCTGTGTGACGGCATTCTGAATAGATGTCCATAGAATTGTTGTCTGCCTTTTCAAATCTTTTCTGTGGTTGTCTCCGTATGTTTGTATAGTTCCTCTGAAGGTTTCTTGATCCATATTCCATTGCTGTTATTTGCGCCAAATATTTTCCTAAGTATTTTACGTTCTACTTTTTCTAGTTGTCTGATACGTGTATGCCCTAGGATTAGTGTGATCTCTGCTGCATACAGTGCTTCGGGGAGCACCACCGTGTCGTAGTGGCGTAATTTGGCTTTTTGTGAGATAGACTTCTTGTTGTAATCATTCCACTCTACTTTGTATGCCTTGTCCAGTTTAGTTTTTCTTTCTCCGTTTGAGTCTCTGTTATGTCCGCTCATTTGTAGTGTTTCACCGAGGTATTTGAAGTTTGCCGCTTTGTAAATCGTGCCGTACTTTGAGTTCAGGGATGAGAGTTTCTTTGTGCTCATGAACTGTGTCTTTTCGTAAGAGATCTGTAGTCCAGTTTTGGAAGCGATTTCGTGTAGTTTTTCAATAGATTCATTTGTTTCGTTTATATCTTTCGTGACAATCGCCAAATCGTCTGCATAAGCCAGGCATTTAATCTGTATGTTTCCTAAAGTTATCCCCTGTTGTGATATTTTCCATTCTTTTATTACCTTATCTAACACTTGACTGAAAAGGAGAGGTGAGAGGCCATCGCCTTGCCGGACACCTATGCGAATTTCAAAGGGCTGTGATAGTTCCGCACAGAACTTTACTTTGGAGGTCGTGTTAGTCAAGATTTGCTCTATGATAGTTTTTTGTTGTCTACTTTGTATTCAGCTAGAGTTTTCCGGTCGATAGAATCGTACGCCTTTTGGAAGTCGAGAAAGGTAATGATCAGGTCCTGTTTGTGTTGTAAAATTATTTTCAGGTTTCAAATTTGTTCAGCACAAGACCGCCCTTTACGGAAGCCTGCTTGGTATTCCGCAATCAACTGGTCGGTCTGGCATTCTAATCTGTTTAGTAAAGCTTTAGAGAGGATCTTGTATGTGACCGGTAGTAGGGATATTCCTCTGCAGTTGTTCGGGTCAGTCTTGTCACCTTTTTTGTGTAGTGGGTGTATCAGGGCTGTTTTCCAGTCGACAGGAATTTTCATGGTCTCCCAGATATCTTCCAAGTTCTGTGGATGTCTTTGGTGATTTCTGGGTCTTGTAAAAAATGGTTCAAATGGCTCTGAGCACTATGGGACTTAACTTTTGGGTCTTGTAACTTCCAGATTTTCGTGATGATGCCGTCTTCTCCTGGTGCTCTACTATTCTTGAGTGACTTGATTATTTGTTTAACTTCTTCTACAGTTGGAGGCTCACTACCTGGATTGTACGTATTCGTTTCTGTCATCAGTTCTTCCATAGGGGGAAGGGGGGGGGGGGTCTGTCCGTGTTGAGGAGTTTTTCAAAGTACCTTGCCAGAATGTCAGAGTTGTTTTTGGTATTGGTTTCTAGGGTTCCATCTGGTTCTCTGAAGCACAAGTTGGGTGGTTTATATTCAGTCGTATTTTCTCTGAACGTTCTGTAGAAGTTTCTTGTATTGTTCTTCGTGAAGTCCGATTCGATCTCCGTCAGTCGCCGTTTATCATACTGTCGTTTCTCACTACGAATGATTTTGCTTGATTGTTTCTGTGTTTTCAGGAAGTTCATCCAATTCTCTGGGGATTTATGGCTCTAAAGTTTTTCCATGCACTGATTCATTGGTCAATAGGTTGGTCACATGTGTGATTCCACCAACGGTGTTTCCTCATGCGTGGTGCTTGTGCTAGTTTCATGGCCTTTCGGATTCTTCCTGAAAGTTGTGTCCAGTCTGTCGTTTTCTCCATTTTAATTTTGTCTAATATTTGTGTCTGGTCTAACGTAAGGTATTCTGTATCTGGTGTAACAATTTTGTTCTTATGGAGCTTTTTCTTGTTCAAAGACGAATCCTGATCTGTAGTAGGTGGTGGTCTGAGTCGAAGTAGCCTTTACGTGTGTCTATGTTCAAAATTTCTTTTTGTGAGTCTTTCTGGACTGTTACGTGGTAGATCTGTAGTTCTTGCTTTCCGCTGGGGAATTATCATGTGGTAAGTTTCCTCGTTGGCTTCTTGAATTTTGTTGACATAATGGCGAGGTCGTGGCTTTGGCAAAAGTCTATCAGGTGTTTTCCATTTTTGTTTGTGTCCTTGTGTGGAGTATGTTTTCCTGTGGTATGTCTGCATTCCATTTCTTTTCCGAGTTTGGCGTTGAAGTTTCCCAGTATTATTTTGACTGTTTGTGCAGGAATTTTTCTGATAATTTCTTCTATTGTCGTCCAGAAGTCATGGAATTCTTCCGGGTTTTTCCGGTTGTAGTCATTAGTCGGTGCATGGGCTTTGATTATTGTGTAGGATTCGTTGGCTGATTTCACTGTGATGGTGCTGATTCTTTCGTTTGGTAACGAAAAGTCGATTATGCTGTCCTTGATGGACCTGTGTACTGCAAATCCTGTGCCAAAAAGCCGTAAGTTTTTCAGTTGGCTCGATGGTTTTCCTTTGTATCGTGTTTCTTGCATTGCACATATTTTGATTTGAAATTTTTCGAGAGTGTCTGTGAGTTGTGTCATGTTTCCTGTCTTCATCAATGTGCTCACGTTGAGTGTGCCGATGTGGTGTTTGCGCTTGGTCTTGAGAGAGTTTGAGAAGCTGCGATTCTTCTCATGATGTCCGTGAGCCCCCGGAATCCGATGCTCACGACGATCCCAGTCTATTGATTGGCGCCCGGAGAAATGAGATTTTTCTCGTTGTAGCCTACCACCACGATGTTTAGTAGTTGGGTATATGGCATGCTTCCGAGTACAACCTGACATTCCAGATCAGGAGGTTGGTTCAGGCCGCCACTGACATGTGGAGCAGACGCCTTTTGTAGCCGCCCACTGTGGGTACAGGCACTACTAGCAGTTGTGGTCCACCCCGAGTATTTCATTTCCTCGGTACCACCTATATCTAGGAGGCATTCCCCTATCCGCCACATGGGAGGCGGATCTATTAACCGCCCCGATGTACACAATTCAGTTTAAACTTGTTGCTTAGATAATGATAATAAATTAAAGATACATAGAAATGCAGATGACAAACGGGTATTCACTGGACAAATATATTATACTAGAACTGACATGTGATTACATTTTCGGGCAATTTGGGTGAACAGATCCTGAGAAATCAGTACCCAGAACAAGCGCCTCTGGCCGTAATAACGGCCTTAATACGCCTGGGCATTGAGTCAAACAGAGCTTGGATGACGTCTACAGGTACAGCTGCACATGCAGCTGCAACACGATACCACAGTTCATCAAGAGTAGTGACTGGGGTATTGTGACGAGCCAGTTGCTCGGCCACCATTGACCAGACGTTTTCAGTTGGTGAGAGATCTGGAGAATGCGCTGGCCAGGGCAGCAGTTGAACATTTTCTGTATCCAGAAAGGCCCGTACAGGACCTGCAACATGCGGTCGTGCATTATCCTGTTGAAATGTAGGGTTTCGCAGGGATCGGATGAAGGGTAGAGCCACGGGTCGTAACACATCTGAAATGTAACGTCCACTGTTCAAAGTGCCGTCAATGGGAACAAGAGGTGACCGAGACGTGTAACCAGTGGCACCCGATACCATCACGTCGGGTGATACGCCAGTGTGGCGATGACGAATAAACGCTTCCAATGTGCGTTCACCGTGATGTCACGAAACACGGATGCTACCATCATGATGCTGTAAACAGAACCTGGATTCATCCGAAAAAATGACTTTTTGCCATTCGTTCACTCAGGTTCGTCGTTGAGTACACCATCTCAGGCGCTCCTGTCTGTGATGCAGCGTCAAGGGTAACCACAGCCACGGTCTCCGAGCTGATAGTCGATGGTGCTGTAAACGTCATCGAACTGTTCGTACAGATGGTAATTGTCTTGCAAACGTACCCATCGGTTGTCTCAGGGATCGAGACGTGGTTGCACGATCCGTTACAGCCATGCGGATAAATGCCTGTATTCTCGACTGCTAGTGATTCGGGGCCGTTCGGATCCAGCACTTCGTTCCGTATTACCCTCCTGAACCCACCGATTCCATATTCTGCTAACAGTCATTGGATCTCGACCAACGCGAGCAGCAATGTCGCGATACGATAAACCGCAATCGCGATAGGCTACAATCCGACCTTTATCAAAGTCGGAAACGTGATGGTGTGCATTTCTCCTCCTTACACGAGGCACCGCAACAACGTTTCACCAGGCAACATCGGTCAACTGCTGGTTGTGTATGAGAAATCGGTTGGAAAATTTCCTCATGTTAGCACGTTGTAGATGTCGCCACCGGCGCCAACCTTGTGTGAATGCTCTGAAAAGCTAATCATTTGCGTATCATAGCATCTTCTTCCTTTCGGTTAAATTTCGCGTCTGTAGCACGTCATCTTCGTAGTGTAGCAATTTTAATGGCCAGTAGTGTACATATGCTGTTTTGACAGTGATAATACTTAATTTAATGTATTGATTAGTTAGGTTATAATGTGTGTCCGAACTTAAGGTAACAGTGGAGATTGAGAGTTTATTTCAATGTCACTCAGCTGCATCATGTGCGAGGGCTCGGAAAAAAACTTCGAACCAGTCAAATCTGAAGCGAAAGAAGAAGAAATGTCGCAACTTCAGCTAGTGTTACAGGATATGAAATGGTATAACAAAGAGTTACATAGAGAGTTACATTTTCAATGATTCGATTTAGTGGTGCAGAACCTTCGCTTACTTTTGCAATGTCTGTATGTTTATCTTGTCTTCACTTCCTGCGTGTGATACAGTATTCTATTCAGTGTCTACGTTCGTGTCTGTGTCGCTTTCTGTGTACTGCTGATCTGTTTTGATATACAGTTCAAATGGTTCAAATGGCTCTGAGCACTATGCGACTTAACTTCTGAGGTCATCAGCCGCCTAGAACGTAGAACTAATTGAACCTAACTAACCTAAGGCCATCACACACATCCATGCCGAGGCAGGATTCGAACCTGCGACCGTAGCGGTCGCTCGTTTCCACACTGTAGCGCTTAGAACCGAACGGCCACTCCGGTCGGCATGTCCGATGTGGAACCTGTCTTGTTCTGACGTATGGTCTGTCTACTGTTCGTATGGCGCATATAGCGCTAATGCTACTTCGTCTACGATTTCATTTATAGAGTTCCAGTCATCTTTTCTGCGTATTAACTGTCCTAAGTCCCTGGTTTCCTAAATTCGGCCTTATGTGTCCTAGGGCATCGAAGATGAGCACTGTATGTTCAGGTGTGTGACTCTCACCACAGGAACAAGTATGAGACTGTTTTGGGCCAAACCTGTGGAGATACACGGGATACGGGCCATGGGCCATGAAAAAGTGCACCATGCCGCGTCTTGGATTCATGCTCTTCAGATTCATCCGCTAACGTTTCGACTCCTAAAGCTGGAAATTTCCCCAGAGGTTACACGGACGTGGTCAGACGCATTTCGAAATCAGACAGGCTCATCAAGCCGAGCTGTTTACACGTAACGGTGCAACTGTCGTCGGGCAGTGACGTCGTTCCACAGCTGCCGCAGGTGGCGGATTGTCTCTGTGTTGGGTGTTAAGGTGTTTAGAACTGCAGGAGAGTTGGTACTGTCTCCTTTGTTTAGCACTAAGGCCCACAAATGACACCGAAAGACCATCATATTCGATTCTTATTTGCTTTGGTGTTATCAAGGTAGACTCATTACTGTGCTAGGAGGACAGAGAAGAAACAGAAATTAAAAAAAGGAAAAAAAAAGGTAAAGAAAACAACCTCAACAGGAAATAAGTGCTGGAAATAGACAAGTTGTGGGTACCGTTGATTCTATATACCGATTTAAATAGCCAAAAAATTGTGTGTGAAATCTTATGGGACTTAATGCCCGAGGGAGGAAAAAAAGGTTCAAATGGCTCTGATCGCTATGGGACTTAACATCTATGGTCATCAGTCCCCCAGAACTTAGAACTACTTAAACCTAACTAACCTAAGGACATCACACAACACCCAGTCATCACGAGGCAGAGCAAATCCCTGACCCCGCCGGGAATCGAACCCGGGAACCCGGGCGCGGGAAGCGAGAACGCTACCGCACGACCACGAGCCGCGGACACGAGGGAGGACTCGAACCTCCGCCGGGACCAGAAGCACAGTCCATCATTTAAATAGTCGTTTGGTTACCAGTTCGTCCAGTGATTTAAAACTTATGCGAAGCCTGATGTGTAGGCAGCAGACGGGAAATCTTAACGTAATTTATGAAACAATTCTATTTTTATTTCAAAAATTTTTAACTCCCATACCGCAAAATTTTTCTTTCCTTACACAATTAAAGCAAGATAACTAGTTTCGGTTGCTTTCTACAACCATCTTCAGATCGTCCAGATCGAAAAAAAAAGCGGTGAATATGCAGTAAAAACTACCATTAGCTGTAGTCATGCAGTTGCAAACATTCATATGGTCGGCCAACGAGACCATGACATTCGTACTGTGGGTCAGCGAGACTATGACCAGCAAGACTGTGACATTCCTATTGTGGGCCAACAAGGCTATGACATTATGGAGTTACAAACTACGTAATCTTGTTGGCTCACAAAACCAGTGCATGTAATTTCATGACTAAAGCTAACACTTTTCTCTTCGTCTCTTTTCTTATTTGTTTTGTTTTATTATTATTATTCGCGTAACAGCTAATGTATGAGATAAAGTATGTTACTACGAAAAGAGACACGAAATACCTTTTAGTGATGCTGTGCTATGCCTTTCTTTGGATCATTAATTTTCAACAAAACAAAATATATTATGTTCTTATTGTTCTGGATCTGGCTTTCTATTAAAGGAACATTTTTTCGTTACTGTAACTCGCCATAAAGTTCAACCTATCTTCCTTACTTTATAGTTATTGAAAAGGTTAATGAAAATTACTTCGTTATCAATACTGATGTTACAGTACGCAATGATTGTTCAACATCATAATTTTGCAGTGGATTTTTGTTAACAGTAAAACAACAATAAGTACCACGACTAACACAAGAACATGAGACTATTATCGGAGGAAAAAGATGTTTTTACTATAAGGTTGCCAGACCAGAACTACGCACAGCAAGATTTCTTTTACGTGATGAAAGTAAATTATCTTTTTGCACTGTTAGTAATATATTATCACCAGCCCGCGTCAACCTGTAAAACACATCATAAAATCTGCTGCTCTGCTCTGCAACTTCGAAAGCTGAAAGAAATAATTTTTACTTCACTATTACCTGCCCGCTTCTTTGCGGTATGATAGATTTCATTTAATGAAATTTGAATGCGCCGCTGCAACGGCTCGTTCGTTCGTAGCGCAGCTCTGCACCACGAATAATATTTAACTAACTGAAAATGTCTTAAGGGAATGGGATAAAATACCAGGCAAGCTTATCATAAATCATAATGCAAGGTTTCACTAAGTAACTCTATTCAAAACATTTAAATATATTAATTATTACACACCTTTATAATGAGTACGTGATGGCGTACATCTCTCGATCTTGACAAAAGAATGCTGCCCTAGCGTACACTATCACGTCACAGGCTATCCTACTCCCTTAACTCCAAGAAGACGACAGAGAAATTAATGTTCGTTCTGTATTATTTATACTAGTCACATATTCTCATCTTTGTTTGATATTTAATAGGTATCGTCTGTGGCGGTTTCAGTACTCGCCGACACAGATATTATCTAAAATAAATAAAAAAAAACAGTACATAATTTTATACAAGAACAAAACATGACACACAATGTTTTCTCTTTATTACATAATATGACTTTTGCTATGAGACGTTACACACTGTTAGTTTTCACTGCAAATACCGAATTTTTTCTGTTTGGATGATGTGAAGGTGATTCTAGAAGGCAACCGAAAATAGTGCTTTAATTGTATAAGGGAAGAAAAAATTGCGATCCAGGCTTTACAAATTTTTCAAATTAAAAAAAGAATTCATAGATTTAAAATACTCCTCATAAATGGTATCCATGGTACGTAAACTGAAAGTGGAGTGGAGGGAAAGGAAGCGAAAGGGAAGCCACCCATGATGTCAGCTGCATCGTGACTTAATGCGGGCAGCGGCGTCGAGTGGAAATATTTGTGAGACCGGGATTCGAACGGGGATCTGCTGCCTACTGGGAAGTTGCGTTAACCATTGTGATATCCGCACACAGTGGTTGTTATAACTGCGCGGACTACCCCGGTGCATCCCTCGGACGACCCAAATTCCCACCCAGCGACACCTATCCACAGTCTCCGTCCATGTCCTGCACGCTCGCTACTGTGAGACTCCTTCGGGGCACCGAGCGAGGTGGTGCAGTGGCTGGAATACTGGACTCGCGTTCGGGAGGACGACGGTTCAAACCCGCGTCTGGCCAACCAGCTTTAGATTCTCCGTGATTTCCCTTACTCGCTCCAAGCAGATGCCGGGATGGTTCCTCTGAAAGGCACGGCTGATTTCCTTCCCCATCCTTTACACAGCCCGAGCTTGTGCTCCGTCTCTAATGACCTCGATGTCGACGGGACATTAAATCAATCTTCCATCCTTCCTTCACGTTCGCACTGAAGGTGGTGGATTTGTTGCCCATCGAGGAGGGTGGCGCAGTGGTTAACGCAAGTGCCTAATAAGTAGCAGATCCCGGGTTCGAATCCCGATCTTGCACACATGGCGCCGCTGACTCCGCATAAAGCCCCGATGCAGCTGACATCATGAGTTCCTTCCCTTCCCTTTCCTTTGTCTCCACTCGAGCTTCAATTCACATAATACGTATCACAGCTGTGAATTCCGCGTGGTGTCTGTTCTTTAGGACTTGTCCGAATGAAAAGACATCACGCATTCATATAAATGTTATCCATGCCTTCCGCTTTATTTGATTGGTAGACTCCAAAAGCTGTACTAAAACCTGAGCCTAATATTGGATCACCTATGTCTTCCATATCTACTCCCATCGTAGACGCCTTAATTGGTTTCCATCTATCCGACCTTCGCTTGACAGTAATATTCCCGTTGTGCTCTTAATTTCACGGAAGATTGTTTTGATTTTTATGTACTGTTGAATCTGACCTTCCGACGACCATTACTTTCTCGGTTTCTTCAAACGTTTCCAGCAACCATTTCGTTTTGTCTTCGCTGCACTTACATTCATTTTATTCGTAAGCGATTTCTACTGCTATACTCCTTTCTATTCCTAGGATTTTTTGTGTTTGCTTCATTCGTCAATCAATTTAGTATTGCTTCTACACACATCAAAAAAGCTCCCAGAACTCCTGAAGATAGACGTTGTCAGTGGATATTGTATCACAACCACAGAGATGTCACTAAATCCACCTAAAGATGTAAACAAGTATGCATGAGCAGCGCCTTTTAGACGGAGAGGGTCCGACAGCAGATCAGTTCCAGTCATTCCACCAGAAAGGAGGCACGAGGCTCGTGTTGTCTGTACTTCAACCGCGCACAGACGGTCAATACCGCGTTTCGATTGCGTGCGCGTTGTTTTGTGCCTGGAAGGGCTCTCAACAAGGCAAGTTCAAAAATGTTCAAATGTGTGTGAAATCTGATGGGACTTAACTGTTAAGGTCATCAGTCCCTAAGCTTACACACTACTTAACCTAAATTATCCTAAGGACAAACACACACACCCATGCCCAAGGGAAGACTCCGAACCTCAGCCGGGACCAGCCGTACAGTTCATGACTGCAGCGCCTCAGAGCGCTCGGCTAATCCCGCGCGGCAACAAGGTAAGTGATCAGGCGTCTCTGAGTGAACCAAAGCAATGTTGCTCGAACATGCAGGAGATACAGAGAGACAGGAACTGTCGATGACATGCCTCGCTCAGGTCGCCCAAGGGCTACTATTGCATTCTATGACCGTTACCTGCGGATTATGGATTGGAGGGACCCTGACAGCAGCGCCACCATGTTGAATGATGCTTTTCGTGCAGCCACAGGACGTCGTTTTACAACTCAAACTGTGCGCAATAGGCTGCATGATGCGCAACTTCACTCCTGACGTCCATGGCGAGGTCGATCTTTGCAACCACGACACCATGCATCGCGGTACAGATGGGCACAACAAGATGCCGAATGGACCGCTCAGGATTGGCATCACGTTATCTTCACCGATGAGTGTCGCATATGCCTTCAACCAGACAATCGTCGGAGACCTGTTTGGAGGCAATCCGGTCAGGCTGAACGCCTTAGACACACTGTCCAGCGAGTGCAGCAAGGTGAAGGTTCCCTGCTGTTTCGGGGTGACATTATGTGGGGCTGACGTACGCCGCTGGTGGTCATGGAAGGCGCCGTAACGGCTGTACGATACGTGAATGCCATCCTCCGACCGATAGTGCAGCAATATCGGCAGCATATTGGCGAGGCATTCGTCTTCTTGGATGACAATTCGCGCCCCCATCGTGCACACATTGTGAATGGCTTCCTTCAGGATAACGATATCGCTTGACTAGAGTGGCCAGCAAATTCTCCAGACATGAACCCTGTCGAACATGCCTGGGTTATGTGGGAAAGGGCTGTTCATGGCCGACGTGACCCACCAACCACTCTTAGGGATCTACTCCGAATCGCTGTTGAGGAGAGGGACAATCTGGATTAACAGTGCCTTGATCAACTTGTGGATAGTATGCCACGACGAATAGAGGCATGCATAAATGCAAGAGGACGTTTGCTACTGGGTATTAGCGGTACTGGCGTGTACAGCAGTCTGGACCACCTCTGAAGGTCTCGCTGTATAGTGGTACAACATGCAATGTGTGGTTTTCATGAGCAATAAAAAGGGCGGAAATGATGTTTATATTGGTCTCTATTCCAATTTTCTGTCCTGGTTCCCGAACCGAGATGATGCAAAACTATTTTTGATGTGTGTATTACGAACAGTTTTTTCACAGCTACAGTCCTTGTACCTATATTTGTCTGTCCGAGTTCTGTGATTGCTCTTTTCCATGATTATCAGGTGACGCACCGGATCGAGCAGCAGGATTACGAAACTTTCCATTTCCGCCAGACCAGTGAAGTGCGCTGCGCTGGTTACACTACCGTGATTACCTGTTCCCATTATGTGTAGGTCTAAAGCGTCTTGCTGAAAGTCTCTGATGTTTCAATAGATGTGACCCATGCACGAAAATTGATTTAGCCAACGCAATGGTCCATCTGTGTTTCAGTACAAGTTAAGCCTAATTATGTGCTCATTTGAAACTAAGGAATTTGAGCTATATCAGAGCAGGTACACAGCAAAACAGGCATGAAACATTCTTTGATAGACTGAAACCAGTTCACATGCCCGTCAAACATACTCACTGAACCGCTAATAAGATCTATAGTTTCTGTGGTGTCACCGCAACGCACCACACTTGCTAGGTTGTAGGCTTCAAATCGGCCGCTGTCCGTCAGTACACATCGGACCCGCGAGTCGCCACTGTCGACGCTAGCAGACCGAGCGCCACCACTCGGCTGGTCTTACGAGACAAGCTAGCGCACTGCCCAGTTCTACAGCCGACTTTAATAGGAATGGTTCACTCGTTATAGTTTCAGAGATGTCATTTGCAGAGACACTAGTTAGCATAGCCTTCAGCTAAGTCAGTAGCTACGACCTAGCCAGGCACCACATACAGTTTATGCATTGACAGTTGATCTATATTTGTGAAGCAATCAGAATTGTAAAGAAGTATTCGCAGTTCAGTCTATAACTGCACTTGTAAATATTATTGTACAAAGTCAAGATCGACATTCACCGCTGATGCTGAATTAAAGCTAAGTATATTGTATTCCTGTCCACTAACTTTCTAATCACCTAGCATGTTCTAGATACATCGCGTCAAGTTCGTTGATCCTCACGTCAGCCTACGTTATCAACGCGTGCAGTTAATGGCCACACCTCGTCATCAGACTAAGAGTCAAATTGCGTGACTCAGCCGGGTCACCATTTTTCCACGAGGCCCGTATTTCCGTCTCATACATAACAGTTTCACTGTCCAAGTTCACTACCGAACCTGTTGGGCACCTTAACACAAATCGCAACATCAATGATAATAAATATCTCAATGCGACTCACTAGCGCGGCCGATCTACCGCTCAAGCAACTGTTCAGCAGTTCAACACGTGATGTCTATCATACGGAACCAAACCGCCACTTTCGGCAAACTGAACCACCGACCACTCCTACCACCCAAGCCCCCATGGGCCAGCAGTACCTGCCGCCATAGACTCCTATTTTGTATACTCGTCTCCCTGTACTCTGTCGCCACAGATCGACATCAGAACGTGTTTCACGAGTACAAAGGAGATTATTTAAATTATTCATAACTCATTAATATGATACCGCCCAGATAAACCAAGGAGCTCCCAACAGCGTCTCCTCAACGACCGTGCATCGAACGTTGCAATATATGGGCCTCTGCAGCAGGTGCCTGGTACATGCACACATGCTGACTGCTGTTCATGGGCGACCGAGGCTGCAATTTGCACACCAGTACCACAGCTGGACTTCCGCTGAATGGCGACAGGTGGCTTCTTTAAGATGAATCACGTTTTCTGCGTGTACAGCGTCAAACATCTGAAAGCCAAACCCCACAACAATTAATATGGTACACGGAGTCGCAAGCACGCTGGTGGACCAAGAAAGTTAAGCCTAAGTGCTCGGTTAAATGATGATTAGTACCCGAGATACATACCATTAAATCCGTATGAAGTCCTCCGAACGATTCTCTTAAATTTAAGTCTACACTTCAATACTAACCACCTGATTTGAATCTGTATACGCTCTCAGACAACGACAGTCTCTGATTTCGAATGTTCTGTCTCACCATCCAGCTGGAATCATTCCGTCTCTCAAAGCCATTTCCAAGTGTACCTTAAGCTGTTGCGATGTTTAAACACTATTTTCCACATTGTCAGCTAAAATTTACTACCGAACTCAATGTTTCTCCTCTCTCACTCCTACTACGGAGACCATATTCTACGGTTATTTTTATTTTCTTTTTTTATTTTATTTTTTTAATCATCGGATTCTGACATGTTTGATGCAGCCCGCAACGAATACCTCTCTTTGCCAACATTTTCATCTCAGAGTAGCAATTGCAACATACAGCCTCAATTATTTACTGCATGTAATCCAATCCCCCCCCCCCTGCACCATCCGCGACCCATGAACCACAACGGAGGGGTTTCTGTTGAGAGGCCAGACAAACGTGTGGTTCGTGAAGAGGGGCAGCAGCCTTTTCAGTTGTTGCAAGGGCAACAGTCCGGATCATTGACCGACCTGGCCTTGTAACACTAACCAAAACGACCTTGCTGGGCTGGTACTGCGAACGGCTGAAAGCAAGGGGAAACTACGGCCGTAATTTTTCCCGAGAGCATGCAGCTTTACTGCATGGTTAAATGATGATGGCGTCCTCTTGGGTAAAATATTCCGGAGGTAAAATAGTCCCCCATTCGGACCTCCGGGTGGGGACTACTCAAGAACACGTCGTTATCAGGAGAAAGAAAACTGGCGTTCTACGGATCGGAGCGTGGAATGTCAGATCCCTTAATTGGGCAGGTAGGTTAGAAAATTTAAAAAGGGAAATGTATAGGTTAAAGTTAGATATAGTGGGAATTAGCGAAGTTCGGTGGCAGGAGGAACAAGACTTTTGGTCAGGTGAATATAGGGTTATAAATACAAAATCAAATAGGAGTAATGCAGGAGTATGTTTAATAATGAATAAAAAAATAGGAGTTCGGGTAAGATACTACGAACAGCATAGTGAACGCATTATTGTGGCCAAGATAGACACGAAGCCCACGCCTACTGCAGTAGTACAAGTGTATATGCCAACTAGCTCTGTAGATGATGAAGAAATTGATGAAATGTGTGATGAGATAAAAGAAATTATTCAGGTAGTCAAGGGAGACGAAAATTTAATAGTCATGGGTGACTGGAAAAGGAAGTGAAGGATACGTAGTAGGTGAATATGGACTGGGGCTACGAAATGCAAGAGGAAGCCGCCTGGTAGAATTTTGCACAGAGCATAACTTAATCATAGCTAACACTTGGTTCAAGAATCATGAAAGAAGGTTGTATACATGGAAGAACTCTGGAGATACTAGAAGGTTTAAGATAGATTATATAATGGTAAGACAGAGATTTAGGAACCAGATTTTAAATTGTAAGACATTTCCAGGGGCAGATGTGGACTCTGACCACAATCTATTGGTTATGAACTGTAGATTAAAACTGAAGAAACTGCAAAAAGGTGGGATTTTAAGGAGATGGGACCTGGATAAACTGAAAGAAACAGAGGTTATACAGAGTTTCAGGGAGAGCATAAGGGAACAATTTGCAGGAATGGGGGAAAGAAATACAGTAGAAGAAGAATGGGTAGCTCTGAGGGACGAAGTAGTGAAGGCAGCAGAGGATCAAGTAGGTGAAAAGACGAGGGCTACTAGAAATCCTTGGGTAACAGAAGAGATACTGAATTTAATTGATGAAAGAAGAAAGTACAAAAATGCAGTAAGGGAAGCAGGCAAAAAGGAATACCAAACGTCTCAAAAATGAGATCGGCAGGAAGTGCAAAATGGCTAAGCAGGGATGGCTAGAGGACAAATGTAAGGATGCAGAGGCTTATCCCACGAGGGGTAAGATAGATACTGGCTACAGGAAAATTAAAGAGACCTTTGGGGAAAAGAGAACCACTTGCATGAATATCAAGAGCTCACATGGAAACCCAGTTCTAAGCAAAGAAGGGAAAGCAGAAAGGTGGAAGGAGTATGTAGAGGATCTATACAGGGGCGATGTTCTTGAGGACAGTATTATGGAAATGGAAGAGGATGTAGATGAAGATGAAATGGGAGATATGATACTGCGCGAAGAGTTTGACAGAGCACTGAAAGACCTAAGTCGAAACAAGGCCCCCAGATTAGACAACATTCCATTAGAACTACTGAGAGCCTTGGGAAAGCCAGGCCTGACAAAACTCTACCATCTGGTGAGCAAGATGTATGAGACAGGCGATATTCCCACAGACTTCAAGAAGAATATTATAATTCCAATCCCAAAGAAAATTGGTGTTGACAGATGTGAAAATTACCGAACAATCAGTTTAATTAGTCACAGCGGCAAAATACTAACGCGAGTTCTTTACAGACGAATGGAAAAACTGGTAGAAGCCGATCTCGGGGAAGATCAGTTTGGATTCCGTAGAAATCTTGGAACACATGAGGCAATACTGACCCTACGACTTATCTTAGAAGAAGGATTAAGGAAAGGCAAACCTCCGTTTATAGCATTTGTAGACTTAGAGACAGCTTTTCACAATGTTGACTGGAATACTCTCTTTCAAATTCTGAAGGTGGCAGGGATAAGATACAGGTAGCGAAAGGCTATTTACAATTTGTGCAGAAAGCGGATGGCAGTTATAAGAGTCGAGGGACATGAAAGGGAAGCAGTGGTTGGGAAGGGAGTGAGACAGGGTTGCAGCCTGTCCCCGATGTTATTCAATCTGTATATTGAGCAAGCAGTGAAGGAAACAAAAGAAAAATTCCGAGTAGGTATTAAAGTCCATGGAGAAGAAATAAAAACGTTGAGGTTCGCCGATGACAATGGAATTCTGTCAGAGACAGCAAAGGACTTGGAAGAGCAGTTGAACGGAATGGACAGTGTCTTGAAAGGAGGATATAAGATGAACATTAACAAAAGCAAAACGAGGATAATGGAATGTAGTCGAATTAAGTCGGGTGATGCTGAGGGAATTAGGTTAGGAAATGAGACACTTAAAGTACTAAAGGAGTTTTGCTATTTGGGGAGCAAAATAACTGATGATGGTCGAAGTAGAGGGGATATGAAATGTAGACTGGCTATGCCAAGGAAAGGGTTTCTGAAGAAGAGAAATTTGTTAACATCGAGTATAGCGTCAGGAAGTCGTTTCTGAAAGTATTTGTATGGAGTGTAGCCATGTATGGAAGTGAAACATGGACGATAAATAGTTTGGACAAGAAGAGAGTAGAAGCTTTCGAAATGTCGTGCTACAGAAGTATGCTGAAGATTAGATGGGTAGATCACATAACTAATGAGGAGGTATTCAATAGAATTGGGGAGGAGTTTGTGGCACGACTTGACTAGAAGAAGGGACCTGTTGGTAGGATATGTTCTGAGGCATCAAGGGATCACCAATTTTGTACTGGAGGGGAGCGTGGAGGGTAAAAATCGCAGAGGGAGACCAAGAGATGAATACACTAAGCAGATTCAGAAGGATGTAGGTTGCAGTAGGTACTGGGAGATGAAGAAACTTGCACAGGATGGAGTAGCATGGAGAGCTGCATCAAACCAGTCTCAGGACTGTAGACCACAACAACAACAATCCAATTTCTGCTTTCCTCTGCTTTTTATGTCGTCCTTTCTCCGTACAACAGGGATACGTTTGTTCTTTAGGTAGCAGAATTGCTTAATTTTCTTTACCTCAAGTTCCCAAATTCTGATGTAAAGCTTGCCGCTGTTCTCATTTCTCTACTTCTCATTACTTTCGTCTTTCATCGATTTACTCTCTGTCCGTATACTGTACCCATTAGACTGCCCATTCCATTCAACAGATCCTGTAACTATTGTTCAATTTGACTCAGAATGGCAACGTCATCAGCGAATCATATTACTGATATCCTTTCACCCTGAATTTTAATCCTACTCTTGAACCTATCTTTTATTTCCGTCATCGTTTCTTCGACGTGTAAATTGAACTGGAGGGGCGAAAGATTACATCACTGTCGCATGTAAACGTAAAACGTAAACTCTGTCCACAGGCCGTGGCGGGCCCAGGGGTACCGACCGGCCACCGTGTCATCCACAACTCACAGGTGTCACAGGATGCGGATATGGAGGGGCATGTGGTCAGCACACCGCTCTCCCGGCCGTATGTCATCTTCCGAAACCGGAGCCACTGCTTCTCAATCAAGTAGCTCCTCAGTTTGCCTCATGAGGGCTGAGTGCACCTCGCTTGCCAACAGCGCTCGGCAGACCGGATGGTCACCCATCCAAGTGCTAGCTCAGCCCGACAGCTCTTAACTTCGGTGATCTGACGGGAACCGGCGTTACCACTGCGGCAAGGCCGTTGGCACATCCCTGTCGTACACCCTTCTTAATCCGAGTACTTAGTTCTTGATCTTCCGCTCTTGTTGTTCCCTCTTAGTTCTTGTAAATATTATATATTACCTGTCTTTCCCTGTAGTTTACCCTTATTTCTCTCAGAATTTCGAACAGTTGCCCTATTTTATAGAGTTGGACACTTTTTCCAGTTCGACAGGTCCAATGAACGTGTCTTGATTTTTCTTATCTTGCCTCCATTATCAAACGCAATGTCAGAACCGCTTCGCTGGTCCTTTACAAGCCAATCTGATACTCATGTAACACATCCTAAATTTTCTTTTCCATTCTTCTGTATATTATTCTTATCAGCAACTTGGATGCATCAGCTGCTAAGCTGATTGTGCGGTTATTCTCACACTTGTCGGCTCTTGCTGTTTTCGGAACTGTTTGAATGATGCTTTTCCGAAAATCTGATGGTATATCTACAGTCTCATACGTTCCACATGTCAACGTGAACAGTCGTTCCTTTGCCAATTCCCCTTATCAATTTAAAAATATTGGTGGAATGTTATCTATAACTTCTGCCTTGAAACTTCCTGGCAGATTTAAACTGTATGCCGAACCGAGAGTCGAGCTCGGGAACTTTGCCTTTCGCGAGCAAGTGCTTTACCAACTGAGCTACCCAAGAACGACTCACGACCCGTCCTCACAGCTTCAATTTTGCCAGTACCTCGTCTGCTACCTTCCAAACCTCACAGAAGCTCTTCTGCGAAACTTGCAGAACTAGCACTCCTGGAAGAAAGGATATTGCGGAGACGTGGCTTAGCCACAGCTTGGGGGATGTTTCCTGAATGAGATTTTCACTCTGCAACGGAGTGTGCGCTGACATGAATCTTCCTGGCAGATTAAAACTGTGTCCCGAGTTCGAGTCTCGGTCGAGCACACAGTTTTAATCTGCCAGGAAGTTTCATATCAGCGTACACTCCGCTGCAGAGTGAAAATATCATTCTGGAAACTTCTGCCTTATTGATGTTGATTAGTGCAAAGCTCTTGTAAATTCTAATGCTGGATCCCCTATCTCTTCCTTTTAGACTCCTGTTTCTTCTTCTATCATGTCCTGAGGCAAGTCCTTCATAGAAACCTTCAGTGTACTCTTTCCATCCCCTCTCTCCTCTGCATTTAACAACGGAATTCTCATTGCACACTTAATGCTACCACCCCTGCTTTTAATTTCACCGATGGCTGTTCAGACTTTGCTTTACACTGAGTTAGTCCTTCCGCCAGTCATTTCTTTTTCGATTTCTTCACATATTTCAAGCAGTCAGTTCGCCTTTGCGAACTTGGGTTTCTGTGCTCCTGAATTTACCTCAACATTTTTTTACTTCCTTCTTCCGACGATCAACTGAAATATTTCTTCTGTTACCCATGGTTTCTTTGCAGTTGCCTTCCTTGTATCTATGTTTTTCTTTCAAACTTTTGTGATTGCTCTTTTTAGATGTGTCCATTGCTCTTCAACTAAACTTCCCATTGAGCTATTGCTTATCGCAGGGTCTATAGCCTTAGTATACGTCAAGCTTTACACGTCTCGCTTCATTCCTAAGTATTTCCATATCCCACTTCTTTGCGCATTGATTCTGACTAGTCTCTTTAACTTTAGCATGCTCTTCATCACTAATACATTGTGATTTGAGTCTTTATCTGCTCCTGGGTACGCGTTACAGCCCAGTATCTGATTTCGGAATCTCTGTCCGACCATGATGTAAGCTAACTGAAATCTTTCCGTGTCACCCGTCCTTTTTCATAGTATGTCTCCTCCTCTTGTGATTCTTAAACAGGGTATTCGCTATTACTAGCTGAAATTTATTGAAGAACTCAGTGTTATTCTCTCGTTCCTACTACGAAGCCCTTATTCTCCCATATTCATAAACCTTTCTTCTACTCCTTCTCCTACAACCGCGTTCCAATCCTTCATGACTATCAGATTTTCATCTCCGTTTGCTTACTCCAGCGTTATAATGTAAAGAGAATTAGACTTTCATATCCATTTATTTACTGAATTACTCGTCCACTGTCCTCATACGGATTCTGTGTCTCTCCACCTACGTGTGACGTCGGCATGCTTATCTGTGCTGTTGTCTTTGGCATTAGTTTGCTGTCAATTCTGATGAGGACAATAACATTACTAAACTGTTCACAGTAGCTAACTCTCTGCTCTAGCTTCATGACAAATTATCCTCCCGTTACACCATTTTCTGCTCCTGGTGATATTATCGTCTTTCCATTCGACTTTACTGACCCGTACTACAACTAAACTGAACATTAACAATTTTATTTTGAGATTTTTTAGCTTCTCTGTCGCATTCAGACTTCTGATATTTTACTCTCCGATTCCTAAAATGTTACCCATTTGTTATTCATTAGTTTTCTTTTCATAGTCACCTCTTCCTTGTCAGTCCCTTCCTGTAGATCCGAATGGGGGACTAGCCCAAAATCTTTTTATAATGGAGAGATCACCATTACACCTCCCACTTTGTCTCTTTAATGCGGTGGTTTCCACTGCCTTCTGTCTCTTCAAGCCGTCGCTCATCGGTGATTCTTCTGCTTCTTAGAACACAAAGATGCCTCCAACCTCTGCTCTTACGCCCTCTTTGACTAGGCCGTTGACAGAGCGAAACTCTCATCATACCGGAAGTATTTAACTGCCATGATTGATTATTTTTATTTAAAATTCAAACAGTGGCTGAAAACATTGTGATTGCCAGTCACAGAAGCTACCCCTGTTTTGCCCCTAGGCCTCTGTTTTTATGTTTGGAAACAAACTGAATACCGACAAATATAAATTGTAGTTTACAAAGACTATAAACCCTATTTGCATAGAAACATCCCAACCACCCTGTAACAGATCGTCCTGGTACTAAGGTTCCCTCTGTCGAATACTTCGCAGGTTTTAGTAAATGCCACTCAGTGAATCAGTACACTCTCTAAATAATGAAACAATAAAACTGGTCTCCCTTAAATTTATTATAACACATTTCATAAAATGAGTATCTTTCTTTGGTAATAAGTAGTGCGTTCCCTCCCTCAATTTGTAGATTATATGTAGCAAATTAGAAATTCCTTATCAAAAATATTCGTTTAAACTCATTGATGCTTTCTGCACAGGAAATATCTCCGGGACTGGTGAAGACTGATATTCTTTCCAATACCAACAAATGGACACCAGAATTGTTCGATAAGATGAATTACATGGAGCCGGAAGACGTCGCGGAAGCTGCAATCTACATGTTGTCCCAGCATCCACGTGTCCAGGTAGATATTCAGTATCCCACTTCTTTCCACACTTATTCTTGTGGATGGTTGTCTGAAACTTTGATTCAAAATTGCGTGAGTGGTCTTGATCCTCCACAGTACAGAGCCGTACTGTCGCTAGAGTATAGACACAGTTTTTGTCCGATACCGTCCGCTGTCTGGTATTACCTGAGCCTCTCCTAGACCCCATAAGGGTTGGCACACCTTGTATCAGGACAGGATACTTTGTACTGTTCTCAGGAGGCCAGTGAGATGAAAGAAACAGCCCGTATCGGAGTGCCAACAGATCATCTGTTCCTAGTGAGATTTTCGATTCACAAACGTAACTTTGAATTGCTGTGCTTTGTTTGCAAATAAGCAATATTACGTTTTGATTGTATCTTTAGATACAACGGATATTATTCTTTATATTGTAGGCTGCGATAATGTCTAGCCCAGGTAATAACAATAGGAATGTTAAACTACCGTAGTGACACGTCTGGTATCCATTATGATGATCGTTTGTCCCTGTGTAGGTCGGCGTCAACAAAATATTTTCGCATTAGGAGGAGGAAGTTGGTGGTCCCACCACAACGATAAACGCCTTTGTTTTAATGATATCCATTCCAAGACCGTGACACTCACTTCCCTATTTCTCGATAATACAAAACGTGCTGCTTTTCTTTTAACTTTCTCGACGTACTCCGTTAGTCCTATCTGGTAAGGATTCCACACCGCGCAGCAGTTCTCCATAAGAGGACGGACAAGTATAGCGTAGGCAGCAGTCCCTTTAGCAGATCTGTTGCATCTTCTAAGTGTTGCGCCAATAAATCGCAATCTCTGGCTCGCCTTCCCCACAACATTTCCTATGCGTTCTTTCCAATTTAAGTTGTTCGTAATTGTAATTCCTAGGTATTTAGTTGAATTTACGGCCTTTAGACTTGATTGATTTGTCCAGTAACCGAAATTTAATGGATACCGTTTACCACTCAGTGGATGACCTCACACTTTTCATTATTTATGGTCAATTCCCAATTTTCACACCATACAGGTGTCCACCCTCGGTAGGTGAGTGGTCAGCGCGACATAATGTCAGTTCTAAGGGCCCAGGTTCGATTTTCTCCGCTCAGGGACTGGGTGTTGTGTTGTCCTAATCATCAGCATTTCATACTCATCGACGCGCAAGTCGCCGAAGTGGCGTCAAATCGAAAGACTTGCACCCGGGGAACGGTCTACCCGACGGGAGGCCCTAGTCACACGACTTTTTTTAACCGTACTGATATCATTTCTAAATCGTTTTGCAATTTGTTTCGATCTTCTAATGATTTTACTACACTATAAACGACAGTATCTTCTGCAAACAACCTAAAACGGATGGTCAGCTTGTCTCGTAAATCGTTGATATAGATCAGGAACAGCGGATGGCCTACAATAATTCCTTGGTGAACGTAAGAAATCACTTCTGTTTTACTCGACGACTTCCCGTCAATTACTACGAACTGTGGTCTCTCTGATAGAAAATTACGAATCCAGCCGCATAACTAAGACGATTTTTTCGGTTCTTTTCTTTTACATGTAAAGATGCAAAGTAAGAATTCAAGTAGGGTGAAAATAACGTGAAGGAGGTCTTAGAAAAAATCAGACCTTTTGAAATGTCAGAAGGGAAAGGACGCGAGAAATATTCAGTTCCAAAAAGTACGATAGGTTACAAACGTAAAGCTGTAAAGGAAAATGAAGTCTGTCTTAGGAAATTGTAAGTTTTTAAGAGAAGATTCGTTGATGAACAGGGAACAATAGTGTATGGTGTTCTAACGTTTAGATCCCAGGGGAAGCATCCACTAATACTGCCAGTTCCAAAAATTAAGAAGCCAACCCTGTGAAGATTCGGAGTTAAGGCCAGCAAAGTGAAGAGTATATGCGAACTTGCCGGTCGAATAATGGTGTCTGCTTATAGTGATAGATACTTAACATTAATTTTCGTCTCTTTTGGAATTTTGTTAAGTTTTCAATGAATTATTGTCCGAAAGAAAACATAAAGGTAATGACATCCTTACATTTCTGTTCCAGGTTCATGACATCATCATCCTGCCAACTGGAAACCCTATGTAGAGGTATCATCATGAAATACTCCGGATGAGATTTATATTGATAACCAAATAGGCGATTCAGGAAATTCTTCTACTGATTTCTACACAACCATTCATTCAAATCAGCGTAAGAACTTTACACAAAAAAATAGAACTGGTTCTCTTGAAGACTGTGGCTATAGCATGGGCCCACCGTGCGCAACAGAACTTAAATGCCCAGCAGAAGATTGGACTGCGGAGAGCCTACGGAGTGGGTACTCAATCCGAAAAGCCACATCACTGTTGCAGGAGCTTACGTACGATTTTGTGTAACTTAATATTGTTAATGTATATAAATTACGGATGGCTCTGTGGTCATGATATGAGGGGTCAACAATAAAGAAAAATAAAAAAGTATTTATCCGCTTAGAATCGTAAATCGATGTCGAGTTCCGAAAGTTAACAACGGCACGGCCATAGCGTTTCCCTGAGCTTTGGTCTACAACTTCTCCATCATCGTACTCCTCCGCGGGCGCTAATGAGAAAGTAAAACTCTCTCACACACACCGCTGTCGTGTTTCTTATTCAAGAAGTGGTATGGCAACGATAAGTTGAGGAATTTCTGTATAGACCACTCAGGAAAGAAATAAATCTTGCAGTGAGTAAGAAAGTAATGAATGATCGAGTATATGTAAGTATTAATTCATTGATCAGATTTGCCAGTGAAGTAATAACGAACTGGTAAATAGAACATATCCATTATAAGCAATAACTCACTTACTTCCCTGACCACTACCAACATTCCATTGTGATTGAAATAAATATCTCTGCGGACGACCACACGCACATGGTTACCCTCGCCATATACCCCATCGTCTTCCACTGCTGCCGACTACCAAGTGCAGACACAGACACACTATAAGCTAACGAAGCCTGAACTACATCTGGTCACCACCACAGAAAAAAGAAGACTTCAAAAGCACACAGTTCAGCCAGTAAGCACATTTTTAAAAGACTCGATGGTGAAAACGTGAAGTGGAAATTTTGAACTGCTTGCGTAAGTGTCCGATAATAGGTCATTCTGAACTACATAGGGTAATTGAAGTTGTGGTCTTGCGGAACATACGTAATGAAAGAAGGACGGCAAACTGTAGCTTGCGCAACAAAAAGTTGTTGTTAACCGTACTAACAATAGACTAACTTCAAAAAAACTGCACTACTGGAACATATATAAAACTGTTTTATCACATACCTAGAGTGTATAAAATAGAGTGCAAGACTCAATTGTTTGAACGAAATGGAAGTGTTGGGGACAATATAGTCATACGAATGAATGACAGATGGAGCAAACCACTTTAATTTTTAATTTCCCGGAGGAAAATAGTCCCCCATTCGAATCTTCAGCCAAAGACTACTAATCGGGATGTTATCGTCACAAATTAAAAAAAAAATTTGATCTTCTAAGGGCCAGATTGTGGAATGTCAGATCCTCTAATCCAGTCTCTATTCCGGTTGGTAAGTTTGGGAACTTTAAAAGATTAATTGATAGCTAGAAGTTAGACATAGTGAGTATTAGAGAAGAACAGTGGCAGGAAGGACAGGATGCCTGGCTAGGTGAGTACAGGATATTCAACAAAAAAACAAAATAGGCGTACTGCAGGAGTAGGTCTAATAACGAACAACACAATACGAATGCGTGAAAACTACGAGCACTATGAACAGCTCTATGAGCAGAATAAACACACGAAGCTACAGTCGACCACAATAATAAGTGTATATATGCCTACAAACACTGCAAATGACGAAAAGGTTGAAAAATGAAAAATATATGGTGAGGTAAAAGAAATTATTCAGTATGTTATTGGAGCCCAGGGACGCGCTCGTTGCTACGCCTCCCAGAGGCTACGTTTGTTCTCGTATCGACCAAGATGCATCAACAGTGGCGCCATACGTGATGCTATAGCCTAATTAGTAGAAATGGTTAACTTATACAGTGGTATCATTACTTATTTCGATTTTCACTCGCTGCTCTAGGGTCAGAAAAATCAACAGTTTTCGTCTTAGCACCAGAAATATTCAGTCTGTAATCTTCAACTATTTCATTCATCAAAATGACATTTTTTAAATCACTTTCGCTTTGGTTAATTATCCCTTGATCGTCTGCATAAAGTTGTGAAGTCGTATTTATGTCGTTAAAAGTGAATATTAAATAAACTGTAATCAAGTTGTCATTACTACACCGACATATTAATTAAGAAGAATACTTATCTCTTATGGTCACCAAAAAATAAGTTCACTGTACTATGATGTGTGAGCGCTCTTGGGCTCGCCTTGTGGCAAGGGTAATTAAGTGAATAAATTATCATCTAATAAATAAAAACAGGAAACTGTAAAATAATTTATTTTTAAATACTATTTCATAATTTGTTAGCACTGCATTTTCAAGCAAGATTATTAAGAGTCACGTATTCCATACCCAAATAACGTAACTGCACAACAGAAAGTAATTTCTCTGAAACGAAAATGCAGAGCATTTATCCGCACTTTGCCACGGCGAATCCCTTCTACATCGCATCACCGGTCGGGTGCATTAGAATATCATGAACCTGGAACAAAAAATCATCGGTCTCTTCGTTTGCACTGTTGAATTGGCGAGATAAAACGAAGCGGAAGGTGAAGTGTGGAAGAAATACAGAAAAAATTAAAATTTTCAGTGCACAGTAGCCACGACATATTGAAAAAAAAAACAGTCACTTGATAAAAGATAGTTTGCGAAATACGTGAGCTTTTGTGAACTAGTGCACGTCTGCGGGTTTCATAGAACAAAATAATCTTTACCTGTACTCTCGGATGTTGGGACAACATGAAGATGACAGCATTCGCTGTATCTGCTGATTCCAGGTAGGGCAGTTTGTTGTACATATCAGCTGTGTAGTGCTTAGTTCTATGAAAGAATTCTGTCTTCACCAATCAAGGAGATATTTGCTGTAAAGATAAAAAATGAAAAGAGAAGGATTCAAAGAGTGAGTATAAACAGTAATTGCTGCCCTGCAGCTTTTACTATTCATGCGCCAAAGTTCTTGTAGGTTATTTTAAACAGTTGTAAGAGTTTCATTTGAGACGAGCACCATACAGGAATTAATCTTTAATATATCCTCCATTATCATATACAATCTGTGGTTTCTTATGGTGCGATCTTTTCTCAATAAAGTGTGAAGGAATCAATTAGTTTTTAAGGTTTAAGCAGCCATCAAGCTGAGTTTGAAAACTATCTTTGTTGTTTGAGGGTCCCTCGAAAGGTGCTGGATAAAGATCTGAAAGCATCTTCTTTTCTCTATAGCAAGTGTGAAGAAGGCAATTTGTTTTTAAGGCTTAAATAGTCGTCAATCCAATTTCGAAACGCATCTTTGTTATATGGTCCCTAGAAGAATGTCAATTATTTTGGAAATGTCGTGGGATGGAGATATAAGACCCAACCTCTCGTCTCAACGCCAATTGTCAAATAACGTCATATGTCCGCCTTACAAACGGAATTCAACACGTACTGTCTAAATGCATATCATACTTTATTGTGCCTCATATACGTAAACGCTCGTCAGTCTAAAACACACCAAGGAGAATTAGGTTTTCTTTTTGTGGATGACACTAGGTGTGTAATCGATCCAAGCTTATATACGCCACAGAAGAAACGATAAACAACGTTCTGAAAAGTATCATTAACTGGTTTTCTGCGAATAATATCATTATAACTTTCAAAAAGACATAACATATTCAGTTCAGTACATCTAGAGGTACCATATGAATGATGAATGTAACACATGGTGAGGAGCTAATAAATGGAGTGGAAACTTCTAAATTTTTAGATGTCCATAATGGTGAGAATTTAAACTGGAAAAAACACATTTTGGAGCTGCTGAAACAACTTAGTTCAGTGGTATAAAATGTCTGACAGGCAGCATATCGCCGGCTGGTGTGGCCGAGCTGTTCTAGGCGCTTAAGTCTGGAACCGCGCGACCACTACTGTCGCTGGCTCGAACTCTGCCTCCGGCTTAGATGTGTATGATGTCATTAGGTTAGTTATGTTTAAGTAGTTCTAAGTTCTAGGGGACTGACGACCTCAGATGTTAAGTCCCATAGTGCTCAGAGCCATTTTGAACAGGCAGCACAGCAAAATTTGAAAACAACCTCGAAATTTTTTTCTTGACAACTGCGTCTGTTTCGTAGAATAATTTCTAGTATTGTAATGTGTAGAAGGTGGTGGGTAGGAATTACCGACTCAGATCTGTAGCTCTTTTTTTTAAAAAAAAAAGCCTTTAAATAGTTAGTATGTAGTCATATTTACAAATTAATTTGCGATTTGAGTATAAAATGACGAGTTCCACATCATTATGATTATTCGAGCAAATGATCAATGAAACACAAAACTAACTAATAGTGAGTGTAGCAGGATATCGATATTAGTTGTCTATGTTCAATTAGTGGTGATCAATCAAGAAATAGGACTCAGCTGAGTTGTCATTCAACTGTATTCGTTCCTTCCACTCATCAAAATATTCATGAATATCATTATATGAGCCTACTTTGAGTCCCCCTGTTTTAGCCCTCTACCGCTTGAAGATAATGTTTTTCTTCTTTTCACTTTTTATCAGCAGTGTCTTCTGCGTCCTCGCACGAATTCTTCTCTTGTGCGGGCCCCTTCATGTCAGAGCAGGGCTATAACTTACATCCAACGTCCCCAATTATTCGTTCGTTATATTCCAATCCCAAACTTCCCCAACCGTTTTTGGCCCTTTACTCTTTTCCTCGCCTGATCTATGGACAACTTCCTCGTCGGTTGTCAGTGTACTTATTTTTCAGAATCCTTCTGGAGCACCACATTTCAAACACTTTGAAGCTCTTATTTTGTGATTTTCCCATAGTCCATGTTTCATTTCCATACTGTGTTGTTCTCAGGCCTATATTCTTGCCGGCCGGAGTGGCCGTGCGGTTCTAGGCGCTACAGTCTGGAACCGCGTGACCGCTACGGTCGCAGGTTCGAATCCTGCCTCGGGCATGGATGTGTGTGATGTCCTTAGGTTAGTTAGATTTAAGTAGTTCTAAGTTCTAGGGGACTGATGACCACAGCAGTTAAGTCCCATAGTGCTCAGAGCCATTTGAACCTATATTCTCAGAAATTTCTTCCTTCCTTAAATAAGAGCCTATGATTGATAAAAGTAGATTCCTTTTGAGAGGAACGTCTTCTTTTCCTGTGATGGTCTGTTTCTTACTTCCTCATGCGTTTGCAGTCATGGTTTCATTGCTTCCAAGGTAGCTTCTACTTAAGAATTGATAATACAGGGTAAATTGTAGCAAATGCTCCGAATGATTCAATTATTCCACTTTCTTGACATGTGACAAATAGAGAGGTCACTGCCACTATGTTGATATATTTTTGGTTTGTTTTTAAAGTTGTCGAGGTCGATAAACAGCCGTTCGCTAATGTGCCATGATAAACCGTCCCTGTGTTGTTTCGGAAAATACAGAATAAGAATAAAACAGAGCTCTCAGTTACCCGAGTATGACACTATCTGTATTTAACAACAAACTGGCCGCTAAAGTGTGGAGAAAGCCAAACGCAAGGGACTCCAACATAGTTATGAACTTTACAAATACAAACTCTCGTGAAGTAGATGCATTCAAGATACACCCTCAAAAAGGGCAAAGTTTCTTTGAACCCAAAAGATTTCAATCTAGGTACGTAAATTGTCAATAAGGTAGCTATCACTAACGGGTAATATCAAACAAAAATTAACTCTGTCTGGCCAAAAATAGAGCAAAAAAATTTCCGTTTCAGCATACAGAAGAATAATTACAATAAATATGCTGGTGTACCGTGTTTTCAAAAAATCTCAGATAAAACTGCAAAACATCTCAATAATGGTATCATCACTGTAGACTACAGCGTTAATATTAACCTGGCTTAAAGAATAGCAGACATCGTCAAACGGATAAATATGGTCAACCTGAAGCATGTAAAATTATATGCTCCCATAGGCAATTCCATTACAAGCAAAAACATTTATAAAACACACGAATTTGCAACAGATATACACAAAACACAAGGAGTTCAGTTTCCTTAAATGACCCTTACTACTCCAAACGACTCAGAAACAGGTGGAGGAGCTACAGATGTACACTGAAAAAGGGAAAATAATAAATGAAACAGTGCATTTTTGTGGCAGTATTCTTTCGGTACTGTTAAGGACTGTATAATGTAGATACTAAACCTTATCAATTTTAGTAAGTATATTATAGAAAAAAAGATGGACTTGCAATTTAGTAATACTCTGATGATCATTGACTGCAGTTTTGTACTGGTTTTATACCTAGGATTTTATTATACAATTCGCACACAATAAAAAAAGCAAAAGTAATATTGTCGAATTTCAGTTACGGCTGAGGGGAGTATATATATATATATCTTTGGACTGGGGCATAAAAAATGTTGTGTGAAAGGAGTCCTAAAAATCTGAAAGGAGAAGTGAATTTAAGATATGACTTACAGGCATCCGATCTGTGGTACTGAGAACAGTGAAGTGATTAGAAATAAGAGTATACCATGCTACCACATAACGCCACAACGCAAAAAAATAAGCATTAACTCTTCCGGGGCTGTGATGAATTACAACGTGTGCTAACGAACTTAGCAGACTCCGCCCTAAAGTATGAGTACATAATAGGTACAATGAAGCTGCAGCATCAGTTGAAAGTGTATGCATCTGATAAACCAAAGACAACAGTACAGAGGCTCCCACAATAAGTTAAGTTGTCGTAGGTTTTATTTTATTGTACTTGTAAGATGACATCGAAGAAGCAATGTTGGAAATAAAAAAAAGGTTTAAATGTGGGATTAAAATTCAAGTAAAAGGATATCAATGATACGATTCACTGATGACAGTGCTATCCTTGAGTGAAAGTGAAGAAGAATTACATGAAATGCAGAATGGAATAAACAGTCTAATGAGTCCAGAAGTTGGATTGGGATTAAGTCTAAGAAAGACGAAAGTAATGAGAAGCGGCAAGTATGAGAATATCGAGAAACTTAACATCAGGACTGATGGTCGCGAAGTAGATGATGTTAAGGAATTCTACTACCTAGGCAGCAAAATAACCAATGACGGACGGAACAAGGACATCGAAAGCAGATTAACAGTGGCAAAAACGGCTTTCCTGGCCAATGGAAGTCTACTATTATCAAACATAGGCCTTAATCTGAGGAAGAAATTTTTGAGGATGTACGTTTGGGGCACTGGATTGTATGGTTGCGAAACATGGACTGTCGGAAAACCGGAAAAGAAGGGAATCGAAGCATCTGAGACGTGGTGCTACAGAGGAATGTCGAAAGTTCAATGGACTGATAATGTAAGGAATGACGAGACTCTGCGTAGAATTGGAGAGGAAAGGAATATGTGGAAAACACTGGCAAGGAGAAGGGACAGGATGATTGGACATTTGTTAAGACATCAAGGAATGACTTCCATGGTTCTAGAGGGAGCTGTAGCGGGCAAAAACTATGGAGGAAGACAGAAAATAATTAAGGACGTCGATTGCAGGTGGTACTCTGAGATGAAGAGGTAGGCACAGGAGAGGAATTCGTGGCGGGCTGCATAAAACCATTCAGATCTTGGTGACTCAAAAACCAAAAACAAAAAAACAAAAACAAAAAAGAAAGTGGCAAGATTTTGTCCATTACGATTCTTTCGACCCACACTTTGACATGTACTTAGATTGAGTTTTGATGTCATTTGATAAGCGGATTTTCGTTTTGTTGCGAAAATAGGAGATGACTGACATGGTGAAGTACACCTTGGTGCTAAAAACTGAATTTCACTTGTATGTTGGATGATCGGATTAAATGTAGCGTGGCTGTGTAGCACTCAGTGGCGACACTGGTTTCTCGATCGATGTACCTGTTTCCCACAATTTTAACATGGCTGTTCCCGATTGGTGTATTTGTGTGACGAGATGGGAGAAAGAATTTGCTGTAGACATTTCCAAGGGGGATGTCAAACTTGAGTTTGTGGTCGGACGGAGTGAGGGGAGTGGAAGTGCGAACACCAGGTGCTAAGATTATGATTCGCCCGTTCTTACTTAGGGGAGAGGTAATGAGCGGTGAGCTGGAGAGCCAGGACTTTTGGAGAAGGGGAGTTCTGTCTGAGTCTCAGAACTGGGAAGACATCTGTCAGAGTCCCCGGGATAGGTAGGACTTATGCTGCAGGCGTTGGTTAGCGTATTGAACATCGTTCTTCGTATAAAACACGTGTGAACTTCGCCTCTTGGGCTGGAAGTTTTCGTCTTGCGCCTGGCATACAGTTATCTGGGGGAGCTCTTTCTCTATTATGCACTTATATTTAAGACGTTCCCACCTTTGACTGTGAGTTCTCGTCTTACGTTTGTTGTTGGTAGTGAAGCTATTTAGACAGAGTTTGGACTTAGCAGTTTGTGGACGGTAGTCTGCTGTCTGAGGGTTTATGTTTCAGCGCATTGAAAACATTGCGGGACCGCATTCTTGTTCACAGTGTACGATACTACGAGAGTCGTCACGGCACTCCACCAGCACATTTTCTGAGACAGTGAAGTAGCCCCCCGATCGGCATGAGGTCAGATAGTGTAAATTGCTGGGATCAGTTGTAAAAGTTTCTCCACTGAGGTTTCACGTCAGTTGGAGTAGATTCTCCTAGTTTTCAGTACGGAAGCGACGTCAGTCATTCCGTGTAGAGATTCTCTGATCGCGTTGTATAGCTGAGCAGAATTAGGCAACCAATACTAGTTTATTGTAGTTACTTCATGTTTTCATGTGTCCGCTGGGCGTTTTGTAACTTGCTTATTGTTCATTCTGATTGAATGGGTTTGATTTCAAGTAAATAGTATAATGAAAACTAGAATTTGTCCTTTCAATAGAAGCACAGTATACCTTTCACCATTCGATTTGTTGGTATGGTAGGTGCTTACTAACCAGGAAAGTACTTGGGCTCGAACAAACAGATCTGTATGAACGTTTGGTTACAGGACCATTATGTACCTCTGAATGTGCTGGTGGGTATCGTTTTTCTGCAAAACTCTGCAGTCATGCTCTAGACACTGTAGATGTAATTGTAGACGCCATACGCAATGCAGCAATCTTAACTATAAATGTAGATGCGGAATGTCAATAAAATACTCCGAGCAATACGAATGACTGCAAAACGCACAGTGAAGAAATGCAAGATGATCGCATGGCGTATTTGAACATTCTATAATATCAGAGTTGAACGCCACGTCAATGACACTTTTGAAGTTGTTCATTGGTTCAGCAATATCATAGCCAGCGTTCTGCCACGCGTAGCAAAATATTGGTCTGTATACTCCCGCAGATAACTGACTGTAAATGGCAGAATGCATATTCATGATAAAGAATCTGTCGTGCAATTTCGGCTGCATATTACTGGAACGTAGTTTAATGCAGTCTGTTATTCTCTTGGCATATATTTTATATTTCCTGAAGAAATACACATCCAGAGGTTGTGCATATTTTGTAGTTTGAGGCGGAATGATTTTTAAATCTACATGTTTTCCGCCAGATGTTTACAGTAGTACCCGTTCTTCCTTATGTCAAGACCAGGAGTCACAAAGTACTAATGACTTTCTCGACAAATGTGGATTCAAAATAGACAGAAAAAACGTCTTCAGATGTTGTTTCGTCATCTTCCCACTCACACTTGCATCGACGACGACATTTGGAGGGCACCGCGTTTCTATTTCCCTTGACACGCGGGGTGCAAACTTTTTGTCTGCCAATCGTCCGTCCATTGATATAGCAAGATCGCTCGTGTAACTATGTGTTGCACAGTTAACTGATTGCAACATCGCGACAGTGTTTCTCTTCCCTTTCATGGATAGTGTTCTGTCACAAGAAAATTCATAGTTGAACTGACTCTGATCACAGTTCCATACAGAACTAATATCGATGTTTTCTCTCGTGATATGCTCATTGACGTCAGCAACAAACGTTTGAGCTGTTTCAATCAGCTCTTCTTCGTCATCCTTATCTTTTCGTGCTTGGAGCATAGTGATACGGCGTGATGTTATCCTAAACTCCTTTTTGAAATTAGTAATAAACCCTAGTGAAGCTGTAAAGTTTGTACACCCGAGATTTCTGGCTACGTCCAATGCCCAATGTTGTAAATGCCAATAATGAACGGCGGAACCGCATTCTCGCGCTTCATCGAATTTCGCCATTACACGCTCCTTGATGGTCTTGAACAGCAGTGTACGATTTCCTTTGAAAACTGTATTTCGTTCTCTTTTCTTTGCCACGTAATCCGGTTTGTTTTTAATATTGCTTTTAGGCTTCAGTTTCGGGTATCTTTTCAGAAGCTTGTCGTATGTGTCGAAACCTCTTACGTAATAATCATCGTACATGTTCTCCAGTGTGTTGCCATCAAACGCCGTGATGATACTTGCAACTTTAACCTTCTTGTTGGGAGACGATTGGTATTCAATGTCACTGCTTTCATCGCCTCTTCCCGCACTTGCCGTAGCCCTACCGTTTGCAATGAGTTGTTCGTCATTATCATCCCTATCATCATCATTATGTGTTAGTGTTACAACAGTCTGTTTCTAACTTATGTTCATATTTCTGCACTATAATAGATACCAGAAAACATGCGAATGATTCGTCTTCTACACCAATATCATCTTCATGAAGAAGGGTTCTTCGTAACTTCATATCAACCAATCGCAATACATTAGCAGGATTGATTACCAATCGGTGAGCCATATGACGCTTCAATACACAAATAATGTCACAAAACGCAACTTCAGAGGCACACTGTACCGTCCCTACTGGTCCCGACTGGCGCACCGGCAGGTCAGTGTGCAATGCGGCACGGCATACGCAGAGGCCTCTAACGTACGACTGCAGAATTTTGCAGATGCGGGAGTATCACTAGCGCAATAAGAGACCCTTACATTACTTCTCACACGATTTTGGTGTATTTGCGTTTTTTCGAGCCCAAGTACTTTCCTGGTAAGTAACGTTCAGAGTAAGTAGCTGATCTGTATCAGCAGGCGCTACAGTCAGGAACCGAGCGACCACTACGGTCGCAGGTTCGAATCCTGCCTCGGGAATGGATGTGTGTGATGTCCTTAGGTTAGTTAGGTTTAATTAGTTCTAAGTTCTAGGCGACTGATGACCTCAGAAGTTAAGTCGCATAATGCTTAGAGCCATTTGTATCAGCAGGTCACGAGACTGCATATTTGATTGTCCTCACAATGACTGTAACAGTCCACCAGATATTTCCATGTTTCATGGTATATTTTAGAACAGTTACTGTCTTACATATATTGTGCTCTATACATCTCCTCTAAGGGGGGGGGGGATATTTATGAGTGACAGGGCCAACCTTCAAGACAGCAAATCTCGCTGCATAGTAAGAAACTGATACATACATGAAGTATATGATTTGCGTTACTGGTAAGCATGAAATGCTAATATTATCGTGTAACTTTCTTTTTTTTAAAAAGAGAATATTCTGATAATTGAATGAAATACTTTGTTAAAAATTCTGTTGTGTGTTTGTTGAAAGCCACGCCTAAATTTCCTCAGGGCACTATCGCCACAAGTATCACACGTATTCCAGGGTGAAGACATCCATCTTACTCACCATGGATTAAAAAAAACTTTCTTTAATATTACGCGATAAGCCAATTGAACACAATGCTTAATTTTTTTTCCTGTGAGGCTTGATACTCCAAGATAGTTGCCTATGTGCAATGGCAGCGTACACATTTATAGAAATTACTCTCAATAAAAGCCGGTCGGGGTGGCCGAGCGGTTCTAGGCGCTACAGTCTGGAACCGCGCGACCGCTACAGTTCAGATTCGAATCCTGCCTCGGGCATGGATGTGTGTGATGTCCTTAGGTTAGGTTTAAGTAGTTCTAAGTTGTAGGGGACTGATGACCTCAGAAGGTAAGTCCCATAGTGCTCAGAGCCATTTGAACCATCTTAATAAAACTGTACCTCTGGCCAAAAATGAATTGTAAAATATTACAAGACGCCGTTTTGTATTTATTGAGATTATTCTTTTTAGTAGTTTAAGCATTAAATGACTATTAAAATAGCTTATACCATTTTTATCATTAATGACGTCGCTACAACAATGATCCTATACAAAATGGCTAGGGCAACATTTAATTATTACGTAACTAAATCATGAGGAGTAGAGGTAATTGTTACTGACGAAAAAACAATTTTTATAAGCCGTAGTTTCATATATATTCAAAATATTACTAGTATTACTACAGATAATTGTATTAGTTATAGACCGTGAACAATAAGCGTCCGTCAGCTAGAACATCAGAACCAAAAAAGACAATGAAACAAAAAGCTTTCATCCCTTTTGTACCAAATGACAAAGATACTACAAATAACTATTCTGAGAGCGCTTATAGCGCTCCCCTTGTTGAGTATCGATAATTTAATTTATACTCTTTTTTTTCTCCGGAAGCTATGCTATAACATGATTTATGCCTGACAAAAATTGAAGCACGCAGAAGCGGAGGAGAAAAAGCAATGAAAACTTCATTGTAGAGAGAGTATGGAATGTTATTTCAAAGCTTACAAAATCATGCCGAGTTTGCAAAGAAGTTGGCAGTTTGAGCACACTTATCAGTGTGACGCTGTACTGCTTTGTGCCTGGCTGCATGTACTGGTCGTCTTTGGGAAGGTTGTCATAAAACCGCTGTATTCTCTCCTGAGGCAAGGTGGCCCACAGCTGTTATAAAAATTCTTGATATTTTCGATACTGACGCTGGGACGGAGTTGACATCAGGCTGAGATTTGGGGATCTTGCTGATTCAGGGAGTACCTCACCATCTCAAAGAGAGTCCCTTATGCCGGCCGGTGTGGCCGAGCGGTTCTAGGCGCTTCAATCTGAAACCGCGCGACCGCTACGGTCGCAGGTTCGAATCCTGCCTCGGGCATGGATGTGTGTGATGTCCTTAAGTTAGTTAGGTTTAAGTAGTTCTAAGTTCTAGAGGACTGATGACCTCAGATGTTAAATCCGATAATCCTCAGAGCCATTTGAACCAAGAATCCCTATTGTCGCTTGACGGGTAACACTCGAAGACGCAGGATGACCGTGACATAGCGTCGTGTTGTTTGAGTTCCCTCAGCTATGTTCTGAAGTCATACACTTTGGCTCCACACATCCTGACCCCAGGAGGCACACAGCTGTGCCTCTCCAGCACGTTTTAAGAAAGAGATATCTTCAAATGTCGTCATCAGACTCACCGGCGGACATGTCCGAAAGAACAGACACCATATCCATATAAGTTCTGGCAATACCGGCCATGACCTTCTTCTTCTGTGCGGATGCACACATATTCCCCGAACTCTTACGGGACTTGGTAAGAATGTCTTCGACGAGTGATGGATGTGTTGGGGTGGGATACTATGAATGTAGTGCATGGAAATATAAGGTGAGAATGTGGGTCTCGCGGGATGCGTGAGCGATTTAGTCCCTGCGGTCGGACTAACCTTTGTGCCCTCGGTGGCTCAGGTGGATAGAGCATCTGCCATGTAAGCAGAAGATCCCAGGTTCGAGTCCCGGTCGGGACAGACATTTTCACCTGTCCCCGTCGTTATATATCAACGCCCGTCAGCAGCTTAAGGTATTAATATAATTCTAATTCCATTCATAAGTGTTCCATGCTTCGTGCTCACTGCGGCACTCCAAACGCAGCCGCTTATGCCGCGCTGATAACGGCGGCCTACGTGCGGGACGACAAATTCCTAGTCAAGCTGCTGCTATTCCCCCAACCAATGGTGCGGGAAGGCACAGAATATTTCAGGAAGCCCATTACTCGCTGTCGGATGGCAGACGCAGTTGTGTACAGATTATGAAGTGTTTGGTCCACATTACAGTGATCCACCCTTGTGGTGGTCAGGCTTGGGACGACCTACATCTACATCTACATGGATACTCTGCAAATCACATTCAAGTGCCTGGCAGAGAGTTAATTGAACCACCTTCACAATTCTCTATTATTCCAATCTCGTATGGCGCGCGGAAAGAATGAACACCTACATCTTTCCGTACGAGCTCTGATTTCCCTTATTTTATCGTGGTGATCGTTCCTTTCTATGTAGGTCGGTGTCAACAAAATATTTTCGCATTCGGAGGGGAAAGTTGGTGGTTGCAATTTCGTCAGAAGATGCCGTCGCGACGAAAAACGCCTTTCTTTTAATGATTTCCAGCCCAAATCCTGTATCATTTCTCTGATACTCTATCCCATATTTCGCGATAGTACAAAACGTGCTGCCTTTCTCTGAACTTTTTTGGTGTACTCCGCCAGTCCTATCTGGTAAGGATCCCACAGCGCGCAGCAGTATTCTAAAACAGGACGGACAAGCGTAGTCTCATTAGTAGATCTGTTACATTTTCTAAGTGTCCTGCCAATAAAACACAGCCTTTGGTTAGCCTTCCCCACAACATTTTATATGTGTTCTTTCCAGTTTAAGTTGTTCGTAATTGTGATACCTAGGTATTTAGTTGAATTTACGGCTTTTAGATTAGACTTATTTATCGTGTAACCGAAGTTTAACGAGTTCCTTTCAGCACTCATGTGGATGACCTCACACTTGTCGTTATTTAGGGTCAACTGCTACTTTTCGCACCATTCAGAAATTTTTTCTAAATCGTTTTGCAGTTTGTTTTGATCTTATGATGACTTTATTAGTCGATAAACGACAGCGTAATCTGCAAACAACCGAAGACGGCTTCTCAGATTGTCTCCCAAATCATTTGTATAGATAAGGAACAGCAAAGGGCCTATAACACTACCTTGGGGAACGCCTGAAATCACTTCTGTTTTACTCGATGACTTTCCGTCAATTACTACGAACCGTGACCTCTCCGACAGGAAATCGCAAATCCAGTCACATAACTGAGACGACATTCCATAAGCACGCAATTCCACTACGAGCCGCTTGTGTGGTACAGTGTCAAAAGCCTTCCGGAAATCCAGGAATGTGGAATCGATCTGAAATCCGTTGTCAATAGCACTCAGCACTTCATGTGAATAAAGAGCTAGTTGTGTTTCAGAGGAACGATGTTTTCCAAACCCATGTTGACTGTGTGTAAATAGACCGTTTCCTTCGAGGTAATTCATAATGTTCGAAAACGATATATGTTCCAAAATCCTGCTGAATATCGACGTTAACGATATGGGCCTGTAATTTAGTGGATTACTCCCACTACCTTTCTTGAATATTGGTGTGACCTGTGCAACTTTCCAGTCTTTGGGTACCTGAATCTTGACGCAAAGTATATATGCCCTCACTCTCCCATGCAGTCCAACACCAGGGTTCTGTCATGTATGAATGCTCTAGAAATGTGGATGTTGCATGATTCGATCAACCGACTAAATGGAGACGTACAAAAGCTTTCAGGTGCTGAAAACGCTGTCACAGGCGAGTACGCGGCTTCCACACGTCCTTTCCTAGCGATCATTCAAGATCTGATACTGTTCATGCACTTGATATGCTCTACCAGACCCGGTAAGAACACGAACAAAACTAACGTACTATGGTGTCCGTTCTAAGTGTCGCAGAGGACTGCAACTCTAATCATCTACGTACCTGCCGATGGTGTGAATGTGAAAAGGTTACAATGTCATCTGACCAAGTCTTCTAGGTGATCACTCTTTTCACAGGCAGTATACACTGAGGTCATGAGATATCTCTTAACATAGTGTCGGACCTCCTTTTGTCCGGCTAAGTGCAGCAGCTCGACGTGGCGTAGACTCAACAAGTCGTTGGAATTCCTGTAGAAATACTGAGCCACGTTGCCTCTACAGCCGTCTATAATTGCGAAAGTGTTACCGGGGCAGAATTTTGTACGCAACCTGACCTCTCGATTCCAGTCAACGATCGGTTCTCCTCGACAAGAGGGCCCAGTCCATTCCATGTGAACATAGTCCACACCGTAATGAAGCCACCACCAGTGCCTTGTTGACAACTTGGGTCGATGGCTTCATGGTATCTGCACCATCGTGATGTCTGCACCATCATCTCTTACCAACTGAAATCGGGACTCATCTGACCAGGCCGTGTTTCCAGTCGTCTAGAGTCCAACTACTATGATCACGAGAACAGGAGGGACGCTGCAGGCGATGTCGTGCTGTTGGCAAAGGTACTAGCGTCGGTCTTCTGCTGCCATAGCCCATCAACGCGAAATTTGGCCACACGGTCCTAACGGATACGGTCGTAGCACGTCCCACATTGACTTCTGCGATTGTTTCAAGCAGAGCTGCTTATCTGTTAACATTGGCAATTCTACGCACGTGCCGCTGCTCTCGTCCGTGCTGAGGGGTGAAGCCATGGACTGTGGTAGTCTCGACACACTCGTGACACTGTGGAATTCCGAATGCTGAATTCCCTAACGATTTCAGAAATGGAGTATCCCTTGCGTCTAGCTCCACCCACCATTCCGCGATCAACGTCTGTTAATTCTCATCATGCCTCCATAATTGCGTGGGGAAACCTTTTCACACGAATCACCTGAGTACAAGCGACAGCTCCGGAAATACACTGTCCTTTTATACCTTACGTATGTGATACTACCGCCGTCTGTAAAAGTGTACACCATTGTCCCATGGCATCTCTCACCTCGGGATGTATACGCAATGCTTCTTAACCAAGGTTCTCGCTATTTCATAGAAACTGGTTATTTATCAGTCAACCCTTGCTCTAGGGAAATAGTGACGCCTTCAGGTCTCGCAGCTGCTACTGTGGCAATCTTGAGAGGTGAACTCTGCGGAAAAACAGGTCGGAGCTTACCCCCACTCGGATGCGGCTCTTCCTGGCGACGAGGTCCTTCCTCAAGCCTTCGAGCAGCGCAGTCCGAGCCTGCTTTGTGGCTGCGGACATGGCCGCCTGGCTGCTGGGCGGTGGGTTGTGGCCCCACAGCCTATACGAGGAAAAACACTTACTGACAAGGTGCAGGCTTTCATACTGATGGTCTGCTTCCAGATGTTAGCTGAGTCTTTTTTTTTTCGTTTTATGAAGGAAAAAACGACGCAGCTCAACACCCTGAAGCACACCATTCATCAACCACGTGAGGATGTCTGAGAGATCGCAAGCTACCAAAAACCGTCTTTACATCCTTGGAGGTCTAAGGCTTGTTTCTGCGCCTGTCATTTCATCTCCTAATGCTGCAGATGTCATCAGAACCCAAAATAAAAAAGCACTCCGTCTTCAGGCCACGAGTGGCCTACCAGGACCATCCGACCGCCGTGTCGTCCTCTGGGGATAACAGACCTTTCACTTAATTCTAGTGCTCTAGCAGATATACAGGGTGGTCCATTGATCGTGACCGGGCCAAAGATCTCAAGAAATAAGCGTCAAACGAAAAAACTACAAAGAACGAAACTCGTCTAGCTTGAAGGGGGAAACCAGATGGCGCTATGGTTGGCCCGCTAGATGGCGCTGCCATAGGTCGAAAGGATATCAATTGCGTTTGTTTTTTTAAATAGGAACCTACGTAAAGAAATATGAATGTTTTAGTTGAACCACCTTTTTCGCTTTGTGATAGATGGCGCCGTAATAGTCACAAACGTATAAGCACGTGGTATCACGTAACATTCCGCCGGTGCGGGTGGTATGTGCTTCCTGGTTCATTACCCGTGTTAAAATTGTCCGTTTACCAATTGCAGAAAAGGTCGATATCGTGTTGATGTACGGCTATCGTGATCAAAATGCCCAACGCGCGTGTGCTATGTATGCTGCTCGGTATCCTGGACGACATCATCCAAGTGTCCGGAACGTTCGCCGGATAGTTACGTTATTTAAGGAAACGGGAAACGTTCAACCACATGTGAAACGTCAATCACGACCTGCAACAAATGATGATGCCCAAGTAGGAGTTTTAGCTGCTGTCGCGGCTAATCCGCACATCAGTAGAAGACAAATTGAGCGAGAATCGGGAATCTCAAAAACGTCGGTGTTGAGAATGCACCCGTACCATATTTCTATGCACCGGGAATTGCATGGCGACGACTTTGAACGTCGTGTACAGTTCTGCCACTGGGCACAAGAGAAATTACGGGACGATGACAGATTTTTTGCACGCGTTCTATTTAGCGACGAAGCGTCATTCACCGACAGCGGTAACGTAAACCGGCATAATATGCACTATTGGACAACGGAAAATCCACGATGGCTGCGACAAGAGGAACATCAGCGACCTTGGCGGGTTAATACATGGTGCGGCATTATGGGAGGAAGGATATGGTTCAAATGGCTCTGAGCACTATGGGCCTTAACTTCTGAGGTCATCAGTCCCCTAGAACTTAGGACTACTTAAACCTAACCTACCTAAGGACATCACACACATCCATGCCCGAGGCAGGATTGGAACCTGCGACCGTAGTGGTCGTGCGGTTCCAGACTGTAGCGCCTAGAACAGCTCGGCCACCCCGGCCGGCGGAGGAAGGATAATTGGCCCCCATTTTATCGATGGCAATCTAAATGGTGCAATGTATGCTGATTTCCTATATAATGTTCTACCGATGTTACTATAAGATGTTTCACTGCGTGACAGAATGGCGATGTACTTCCAACATGATGGATGTCCGGCACATAGCTCGCGTGCGGTTGAAGCGGTATTGAATAGCATATTTCATGCCAGGTGGATTGGTCGTCGAAGCACCGTACCATGACCCGCACGTTCACCGTATCTGACGTCCCCGGATTTCTTTCTGTGAGGAAAGTTGAAGGATATTTGCTATCGTGATCCACCGACAACGCCTGACAACATGCATCAGCGCATTTTCAATGCATGTACTAACATTGCGGAAGGTGAACTACTCGCTGTTGAGAGGAATGTCGTTACACGTATTACCAAATGCATTTGAGGTTGACGGACATCATTTTGAGCATTTATTGCATTAATGTGGTATTTACAGGCAATCACGTTGTAACAGCATGCGTTCTCAGAAATGACAAGTTCACAAAGGTACATGTATCACATTCGAACAACCGAAATAAAATGTTCAAAAGTACCTACGTTCTGTATTTTAATTTAAAAAACCTACCTGTTACCAACTGTTCGTCTAAAATTGTGAGCCATATGTTTGTGACTATTACAACGCCATCTATCACAAAGAGAAAAAAGTGGTCCAACTAAAATATTCGTATTTCTTGACGTACTACACGAAATATGCAATAAAAATGGGGGTCATTATTTTAAAAAACGCATTTGATATCCATCTGACCTATGGCAGCGCCAGCTAGCGGGCCAACCATAGCGCCATCTGGTTTCTCCCTTCAAGTTAGACCAGTTTCGTTCTTAGTAGTTTTCTCGTTTGACGCTTATTTCGTGAGATATTTGGCCCGGTCCCGATTAATGGACAACACTGTATATTTTACTGTGGTCTTACAATACCCTATACAGCATTTGTAACTTAATATCTTCTCTATTTTGACGTCAATGAAACTAATGCATGCGTACGTGTTACTTACGCGAAGCTGAGCTACGTTTTGTAAATGTTGAGTGTGTGTGCTGCTGTGAAGCGTACGGCTAGAGATGTTTGTGCTTGCAGCGAATCTGCGGTCCGCCTGTGATATAGGCATCCCGCATCACAGAACGGAGATGCGGGACGCCTTCATCACGGAGAGTGAAACCAAATCAGATGTTCGCGGTACGACTGAGGCCCTGCCGGAGACTAAAAGTTTTAGCCAATGACCGCCAATTGTCGCTACCCGAACACCGCGGATCGACAGTAGCGCCAGAGGTCGCAATCAACGTGTGGACTATTTTCCTACACAACCCACGTGACAGAAAATATACGTACATCCGCGGTAGCTGAGTGGTCAGCGCGACAGAATGTCAATCCTAAGGGCCCTGTTAAGATTCTCGGCTGGGTCGGGGATTTTCTCGGCTCAGGGACTGGGTGTTGTGTTGTCCTCATCATCATCAACTGATCCCTCGACGCGCAAGATGCCGAAGTGGCGTCAAATCGAAAGACTTGCACCCGGCAAACGGTCTACCCGACGGGAGGCCCTAGTCACACGACATTTACATTTTTATTTACAAAATAGTCGCAGAAAATTCGTGTGCCAACCAGCCTCATAAGCCGACGCAGCGCTGGCCAAAAGGCAGTTCGACACGCCGCCCGGACTTTTAGGGATCTGTCATTCCGGGCGCAACATCCACGTGCCTCGTCTCCTGTTAGTCCCGGATTGTCAGGAATGGTAACTTCGGTCCGTGAATCAACAGTGCTGTGTAACTGTAATATGGGCTCCCTGGACAATTTTGTGGTAATGGTGTGCCGACCACTCTCCATTAATTTTGTTACCGTCTTTTCTTTAGTGGACTTTCTCGAGCGAGAGACTTGTGAGCTGCTTTGAAGCGTACGGCTAGAGAGGTTCGTGCTTGCAGCGAGTCTGCAGTCCGCCTGTGATATAGGCATCCCGCATCACAGAACGGAGATGGGGGATGCCTTCATCACGGAGAGTGAAACTAAATCAGATGTTATTTTTCTTCTGATATAAGAATTTCTTGCTTAAACTGTGTTTTGTTTTGACTACTTTGTCGACATCAGTAATGTTCTTGTTTATTGGTTTTTCCCAATAAAGACAGAGTAAGGAGTAACGTTCGCGTTTTGTCTCTGTTACAGCAAAAACAGCGTTGTTCAGCCAGTTTCCCGAGAATTTAAAGGCACTCCCAAAGTCCACATGCCAAAAAATGAGGACTTTAAAGTGTATAACACAAACACCCGACAAAATCGTCACACAGAAACACGCGCCACGTTAGTTTTTGCCATGTTTCACGTTTTACTAACTATCAACAAATTCATATATGTTTCTCTGAAGATCACAGAAAAAAGTCTTTCGTTTGCTTAGTGAATGTCAAATGAAAATTTTTTTCTCTATCTAAGGCGTAAAGCTCGGAATGACTGTAGGACTATGCCAGAGTGGCAAAGCAAAAAAGTCTGTAACAGCCATCTGAAAGTAGATTTGTAATAAATCCAAAACCGGCAATGGTTTTATTTAAATAAACTTTTGAAGCCATACTTGTGATGGTTCCAGTCGTAAATTATAAACCTTATAATTAAAAAAAATGCTTTCTTTGTTGGGAAAAGGAATAGCGCTCTCTGTGGAGGTTTTTATACATGCTGTACTGTGTAACCTACTGTGTTTTTTATTATTTCTACTACTTTTTAATTGCAAAACGTTTTAAAGAGAAAGTTAGTGGACAACACTCCCTGTCTCCCTCCACTCAAACAGATTCTCATACTTGTTACCGTCCCGTCTCTGCGCCGGTCTTTCTTTTCACTTTATAAAACTTACTTTCAGTAGTAGTTAGGTAGTAATTTACGTGAATTGGGAGTCAAGGGCAATAATCATTACTTTTAAATAACAATGACAATAATAAAAAACGTTTGTTGCTAATACTATAACAATAGACTATTTAGGGCGTAGAATAATAACCACTACCAGTCAATCTCTGTTTTCCTCTGTAAACTCGTTAGATGTTGTAACTGAACGTGCATCACAAGCTGTTTTGTATCAAAGGCAAGCAGCATATGTGTAAAAAATCGATAGATTTAAAAAAAAATGGTGAATGGATTCTCCATATGTACTGATCTCCAATGTTGAGCATCGAAACATGTAACTGAATGTAACAACCAGGTGAAGATAGACACAAGCCCGGAACCGGTCCTCTATTAAATAAAATCACCCTCTATTGTGACTGGAAGTAGTTGTTATTCTGCACCCTGTAAAGGGACAATCATGTAGTTCGACTAGATCTGTTATGGGTAACGTTCAGGTTTTGTTATGTTGTGATAACACTTGTGGAACACGTTCATAAGTGTATTCCAGGTTGTAAGTATAATGCAATATAACAGCAAACAAATCAGTACGCAGAAGCAGTAGAAAACGCACCCGTTGATGTGGATGACGAAGTCGTCGTTGACGCCTCTGCTGATCATGTCCTGGATCGCCTCCCTGGCACGTTGAGGTCCCACATGCGCCTCTACGATTCCGTTCTTCCAGCTGTGCACATCGCGGGTATTACAGCAGCGAAAACAGAAAAATCTCCGCAGATACATTCAAAACATATGATGTGATTCTTCAATTTCTCCCGGCGTATTTGTTGCTCGAACAGTCCACGGGTATACTGCAGGATCATAGTGTCCAACGGGCACAATATTTCGGCGATCAGACATGTCACCATCGTCAGTTGCACTGACGAACTGAGCTCCTGAGGGCGGGCGGCCGATTTAAATCCCCTCCCCCCGCGGGCCGCTCTCTTCGCCGTCCGCGCCCGCGCGCCGGCGGTCGCGAAGGCGTCGGAATCTGTCGTAGCGTCGATGTGCTTGCTACGTCCGCCCTGGTCGCCAGTTCGTACTTCTTGCTGAGAGTCTTCTTAATTACATTCAATGCCGGGTCCCAAACCTTACTGAGATTGTAGCCGCAATCTCGGTTGATAAGATCTTCCCTGGTGCGGCCACAATCTCAGCAAGGCTTGGGACCCGGCATTGAATGTAATTAAGAAGACTCTCAGCAAGAAGTACGAGCTGGTGACCAGGGTGGACGTAGCAAGCACATCGACGCTACGACAGATTCCGACGTCTTCGCGACCGCCGGCGCGCGGGCGCGGACGGCGAAGAGAGCGGCCTGCGGCGGGAGGGGGTTTAAATCGACCGCCGGCCCTCAGGAGCTTATCCCCCGAGTCCTTTTACATTTCCCTCCTCTGCCTCCTCTCATTCCCTCTCGCGTCTGCCCTTCTCCCCCTTTATTAGTCCTCTCCCTCCTTGGTTCCCCCCCTTTTCGTTTTTTCCTTTCCTCCCTCCTTTTTTTTCCCCCTTCTCCAGGTCCCCCCCCCCCATCTGCCTTTGGATCGGGAGTGCCATATTTGTGCCGCCATTTTCGTGCAGTGTTTTACGGTGTGTTTTTCCAGTGAGTGTTCCGTGTTGTGTCTTTTGGGAAGTGTAGCGAACAGCCATCATACTGTCGCTGGATTTGAATTTTTTTATCTCTTGCGAACAGAAACCAGACTGTCGCCATGTTTCTTTAATTGTGTGTCTACTATGTTACTTGTCTGATTCCTGTGTATTTTATCAACATTGCCATCCCCTTTTGCTTTCTGTTTTAACTTTCCGCATTTTTACGCCATTTTCCACTTTAAATCACCATTTTATCGCCTGTTTTTTCTTGCTTCTTTCTTCTGCCTTTTTTTTAAAAAAAGTCTGTAGGCTGTAGAGCAGCGTAGTAAGCTGCTGCCAGCCCGCCCCCTTCGGGGGGAATAGAAAATCAATAAAGAAAAAAAAGATCAGGAGCTCAGTTCGTCAGCGCAACTGGCGATGGCGACATGTCTGATCGCCCAAATATTGTGCCCGTTGGACACTATGATCCGGCAGTATACCCGTGGACTGTTCGAGCAACACTCAAAACAGTGTTCAGCTGAAAGTGTGTTCGTAGGCTGATGTATAATGACTCTATCTCTCTCTCTCTTTCTTTCTCTCTCTCTCTTTCTCTTTCTCTGTCTCTCTCTCGCACGCACGCACGCTCGCACACACACACACACACACACACACACACACACACACACACACACACACACACAGAAGCACCAGGATTACCAGGTATCCCGATGTAGGCAGCATAGTCCCGAATTTTCCGCTGGAAACACGATTCCCAACCACACAAAAATGGACAATATTTCATATAATATTACGGTCTCCACTTTAAATTTGTCATTGTGTGTTTGTAATTGAGGGTCAGTCCTGTGGAATGGGCTCCTCGACAGGCAGTGAGGGCACAAGGGCTGCCTACCGGCCGCCGTGTCCTCCTCTGCCTTGCGGCGTCATGCAGATGCGGTGTGGAGGTGCATGTGGTCAGTGCTATACCAGAGAGCTTCGCAAAAGCAATAGGCAACCCTTCGGGCAACTGGGGTATGCGTGCAGCCTACATTGCCCCTGCACGTCTTAGAGTCGCCACGTCGCACTGTCGCAGTAACGGACGGACACCAGGCAGCGGTACCAACACTAGCAGATCCTGCCATTTCAAAAGACCTATTCGCATCCGCCACACACGTGACCAGAAAACAGTGCCGCCAGTATTCCGCCCCCTTCCGCTATAAAGGTCGGCGCCAGAGCTGCACAGATCAGTTCTTCTGGCTTCGAGAGCCTCTCCTAGCCTCTGCGCGGGTGCTACTCTTCAAATCGTATTAGAACGCCCTCGTGGTATTCAGAATTCGTCGTTCTTTCCCTTGGTGCGGTCAGACTGTAACCATGGATACAGTCTGATTTTTCTGTTTCTATGCTAGTGTTATTCCGCCAAAACCACTCAGACAAACAGAAGCTAAACGATGTCAAAGTTCGCGTAAGGAGAGCTATGCGTAAAGCGTTCAGTGAATTCGAAAGTAAAATTCTATGTACCGACTTGACAGAAAATCCTAGGAAGTTCTGGTCTTACGTTAAATCAGTAAGTGGATCGAAACGGCATATCCAGACACTCTGGGATGATAATGGCATCGAAACAGAGGATGACACGGGTAAAGCTGAAATACTAAACACCTTCTTCCAAAGCTGTTTCACAGAGGAAGACCGCACTGCAGTTCCTTCTCCAAATCCCCACACAAACGAAAAATGTCTGACATCGAAATAAGTGTCCAAGGAATAGAAAAGCAACTGAAATCACTCAACAGAGGAAAGTCCACTGGATCTGACGGGATACCAATTCGTTTTTACACAGAGTACGCAAAAGAAAAAGAACTTCCTCCCCCCCCCCCCCCCCTTCTAACAGCCGTGTACCGCAAGTCTCTAGAGGAAATTAAGGTTCCAAACGATTGGAAAAGAGCACAGGTACTTCCAGTTTTCAAGAAGGGTCATCGAGCAGATGTGCAAAACTATAGACCTACATCTCTGACATCGATCTGTTGTAGAATTTTAGAACATGTTTCTTGCTCGCGTATCATGTCATTTCTGGGAACCCAGAATCTACTCAGTAGGAATCAACATGGATTCCGGAAACAGCGATCGTGTGAGACTCAACTAGCTTTATTTGTTCATGAGACCCGGAAAATATTAGATACAGGCTCCAAGGTAGATGCCATTTTCCTTGACTTCCGGAAGGCATTCGATAGAGTGCCGCACTGTCGCCTGAAAAACAAAGTAAGAGCCTACGGAATATCAGACCAGCTGTGTGGCTGAATTGAAGAGCTTTTAGCAAACAGAACACAGCATATTTTTCTCAATGGAGAGACGTCTACGGTCGTTAAAGTGACCTCTGGCGTGGCACAGGGGAGTGTTATGGGACCATTGCTTTTCACAATATATATAAATGACCTAGTAGATAGTATCGGAATTTACATGCGGCCTTTTGCGGATGATGCTGTAGTATACTGAGAAGTTGCAGCAGTAGAAAATTGCAGCGAAATGCAGAAAGATCTGCAGCGGATAGGCACTTGGTGCAGGGAGTGGCAACTGACCCTTAACGTACACAAATGTAATGTATTGCGAATACAAAGAAAGAAGGATCCTTTATTGTGTGATTATATGATAGCGGAACAAACACTGGTAGCAGTTACTTCTGTAAAATATCTGTGAGTATGCGTACGGAACGATTTGAAGTGGAATGATCATATAAAATTAATTATTGGTGAGGCGGGTGCCAGGCTGAGATTCATTGGGAGAGTCCTTAGAAAATGTAGTCCATCAACAAGGGAGGTGTCTTACAAAACACTCGTTCGACCTACACTTGAGTATTGATCATCAGTGTTGGGTCCGTACCAGGTCGGGTTGACAGAGGAGATAGAGAAGATCCAAAGAAGAGCGGCGCGTTTCGTCACAGGGTTATCTGGTAAGAGTGAGAGATGATTAGCAAACTCAGGTGGCAGGCTCTGCAAGACAGGCGCTCTGCAACGCGGTGTAGCTTGCTGCCCAGGTTTCGAGAGGGTGCGTTTCTGGATAAGGTATCGAATATATTGCTTCCCCTACTTATACCTCCCGAAGAGATCACGAATGTAAAATTAGAGAGATTCAAGCGCACACGGAGGCTTTCCGGCAGTCGTTCTTCCCGCGAACCATTCGCTACTGGAACAGGAAAGGGAGGTAATGACAGTGGGACGTAAGGTGCCCTCCACTACACACCGTTGGGTGGCTTGCGGAGTATAAATGTAGATGTAGATGTATTCAAGACAGCTTAATCGGACTTAGAATGTTGTTGTTGTTGTGGTCACCAGTCCTGAGACTGGTTTGATGCAGCTCTCCATGCTACTCTATCCTGTGCAAGCTTCTTCATCTCCCAGTACCAACTGCAACCTACATCCTTCTGAATCTGCTTAGTGTATTAATCTCTTGGTCTCCCTCTACGATTTTTATCCTCCATGCTGCCCTCCAATGCTAAATTTGTGATCCTTTGATGCCTCAGAACATGTCCTACCAACCGGTCCCTTCTTCTCGTCAAGTTGTGCCACAAACTCCTCTTCTCCCCAATTCTATTCAATACCTCCTCATTAGTTATGTGATCTACCCATCTAATCTTCAGCATTATACTGTAGCACCACGTTTCGAAAGCTTCTATTCGCTTCCTGTCCAAACTATTTATTGTCCATGTTTCACTTCCATACATGGCTACACTCCATACAAATACTTTCAGAAACGACTTCCTGACACTTAAATCTATACTCGATGTTAACAAATTTCTCTTGTTCAGAAATGCTTACCTTGCCATTGCCAGTCTACATTTTATATCTATCTACTTCGACCATCATCAGTTATTCTGCTCCCCAGATAGCAAAACTCCTTTACTACTTTAAGTGTCTGATTTCCTAATCTAATTCCCTCAGCGTCATGCGACTTAATTCGGCTACATTCCATTATCCTCGTTTTGCTTTTGTTAATGTTCATCTTATATCCTCCTTTCAAGACACTGTCCGTTCCATTCAACTGCTCTTCCGAGTCCTTTGCTGTCTCTGACAGAATTACAATGTCATCGGCGAACCTCAAAGTTTTTATTTCTTCTCCATGGATTTTAATACCTACTCCGAATTTTTCTTTTGTTTCCTTTACTGCTTGCTCAATATATAGATTGAATAACATTGGGGAGAGGCTACAACCCTGTCTCACTCCCTTCCCAACCACTGCTTCCTTTTCATGCCCATCGATTCTTATAACTGCCATCTGGTTTCCGTACAAATTGTAAATAGCCTTTCGCTCCCTGTACTTTACCCCTGCCACCTTTAGAATTTGAAAGAGAGTATTCCAGTCAACATTGTCAAAAGCTTTCTCTAAGTCTACAAATGCTATAAACATAGGTTTGCCTTTCCTTAATCTTTCTTCTAAGATAAGTCATAAGGTCAGTGTTGCCTCACATGTTCCAATATTTCTACGGAATCCAAACTGATTTTCCCCGAGGTCGGCCTCTATCAGTTTTTCCATTCGTCTGTAAAGAATTCGCGTTAGTATTTTCCAGCTGTGACGTATTAAAATGATAGTTCGGTAATTTTCACATCTATCAACACCTGCTATTCTTCTTGAAGTCTGAGGGTACTTCGCTTGTCTCATACATCTTGCTCACCAGATGCTAGAGTTTTGTCAGGACTGGCTCTCCCAAGGCTGTCAGTAGTTCTAATGCAATGTTGTCTATTCCTGGGGCCTTGTTTCGGCTCAGGTCTTTCAGTGCTCTGTCAAACTCTTCACGCCGTATCGTATCTCCCATTTCATCTTCATCTACATTCTCTTCCGTTTCTATAATATTGTCCTCAAGTACATCGCCCTTGTATAGACCCTCTATATACTCCTTCCATCTTTCTGCTTTCCCTGCTTTGGTTAGGACTGGGTTTCCATCTGAGCTCTTGATATTCATACAAGTGTTTCTCTTTTCCCCAAAGGTCTCTTTAATTTTCCTGTAGGCAGTATCTATCTTACCCCTAGTGAGATAAGCCTCTACATCCTTACATTTGTCCTCTAGCCATCCCTGCTTAGCCATTTTGCACTTCCTGTCTATCTCAGTTTCGAGTCGTTTGTATTCCTTTTTGCCTGCTACACTTACTGCAGTTTTGTATTTTTTCGTTTCATGAATTAAATTCAGTATCTCTTCTGTTACCCAAGGATTTCTACTAGCCCTCGTCTTTTTACCTACTTGATCCTATGCTTCATCCCTCAGTGCTACCCATTCTTCTTCTACTGTATTTCTTCCCCCCATTCTTGTCAACTGTTCCCTTATGCTCTCCCTGAAACTCTGCACAACCTCTGTTTTTTTCAGTTTGTCCAGGTCCCATCTCCTTAAATTTCCACCTTTTTGAAGTTTCTTCAATTGTAATCTGCAGTTCATAACCAATAGATTGTGGTCAGAGTTCACATCTGCGCCTGGAAATGTCTTACAATTTAAAACCTGGTTCCTAAATCTCTGTCTTACCATTATATAATCTATCTGAAACCTTTTAGAATCTCCAGGGTTCTTCCAAACCTTCTTTTGTGATTCTTGAACGAAGTGTTAGCTATGATTAAGTTAGGCTTTGTGCAAAACTCTAACAGACGGCTTCCTCTCTCATTTCTTACCCCCAATCTATATTCACCTACTATGTTTCCTTCTCTCCCTTTTCCTACACTCGAATTCCAGTCACCCATGACTATTAAATTTTCGTCTCCCTTCACTATCTGAATAATTTCTTTTATGTCATCATACATTTCATCAATTTCTTCGTCATCTGTAGAGCTAGTTGGCATATAAACTTGTACTACTGTAGTAGGCGTGGGCTTCGTGTCTATCTTGGCCACAATAATGCGTTTACGATGCTGTTTGTAGTAGCTTACCCGCACTCCTATTCTTTTTATTCATTATTAAACCTACTCCTGCATTACCCCTATTTGATTTTGTATTTGTAACCCTGTATTCACCTGACCAAAAGTCTTGTTCCTCCTGCCACCGAACTTCACTAATTCCCACTATATCTAACTTTAACCTATCCATTTCCCTTTTTAAATTTCTAACCTACCTGCTCGATTAGAATATTTTCCATATAAATGTATTTGACTATGAAGACACTGAATGTGTTACTTCTCAGACACTGGAACCACCATACTGTCAAGTCTTCACATCTGTGAGACACAGTAATCGTGATTTTGTTATTGCCTTCGAATCAGACGTTTGTTTCCTTCATCAATAAACTTCTGGAAACTTTCATCACTGTTTTCCCTGTGTCGGTGTGAGCAGCACATCAGTTGGCACACCGGTCGCCCGATCCCTTTTCAGACTGCTCCGATCGTGGAGCGCTACTATTCGGTCACGTTGCCTCTCACTTGACATCACGAGGCAGAAGTGTACCCCGTAGCGGACCACCCACCAGGCAAAATTCCTTGCCAGTACAGCGAATCGAACCCAGATTTTCCCGCATGGTAGCCAACGTTCAAAAGAGAAGCGGATGATTACTTGCAGTGAGATATTAACTATTTGAGGAACGATTTGACTTTGAAGAGAATGTTTACAAAGCTTTCAAGCCAGTCTCATTAACAGGGGAACAGGCTCAGTTTCAGCATTCATAGCAGTGGCTTCTTCATACGAACTTCTTGTAGACGAGGATTTGATGTTCGAAAAGTATATCCAGTTTAACACCTTTCTGAAGGAAGAAGAGAACTTTTGTAAGCTGAAGTCTGATGAATGGATGGAATTTTTTTGTCATTTTGAAAATAGTGAAAAACTGTTGAACCTCTTTTCCGTACCTCATTCCAATGGTGCTCCAGAAAGCATTTTCATCTTCATGAAGCACACATGGTGAGATGACAGAAAGGGTTTATCACGGCTATATTAGAAGCTGATTAAGGGTGAAGATGAATTACTCATTTACGTGCCTGCAGTTCGTCCTTTTGTCGACGGGGGAGAATGAAAGGTCCTATTAAGGAGGTTAAAAAGTGAGCGAAAATATTAATAAACCAAAATGCAGTGCTTTGTTATATTGTATTTTGAATTTAGGCCCTATGTATATTTCGTGTAGATTTCATAAGAAGAATCTTGATTTTATTGAGAAAGAAACCTAGCAACCCTGAAATGCATACGGCGTAACGACACAATCCTCCCGGCCAGCTTTCAGAATAGATTAAAGAAGTTAGGCATTTGGTTTCCAAGCGTTGGATTTCTCTGCTGGGCAGGGCGGGTGCCACGAGAGGTCAAAGACTCCGCAGATTCTCGGAATTGGCCACCCTGATGGCCAAGAGCATTGGCGCACTGGCTTTTCGGGAACAGCGAGGAGGCCTAACCGTCGTTCCAGGTGGTGGCTAGCACAGGTTGCGCACCAAACACTGTCACAGCGAACCCCAGAACAGCGGTAAATGGAGAAAATCAAAAACAGTTAAAAAGTGCGGTTACAAGAGAGAAATGGCAGCTTACTGCAACGAGAAGTATGACTGGGGCAAGAAAACTAGAATTAAATATAAGCAAATATTAAAAAGTAATAGCAAAAGAAGACAGAATGGAGTGATAGGCACACTGTAATTGCCTAGCGCTTTGGAAGAAACGCTGACGAAGCAGATCGTGCGATCTGTTGAGGATTCTCTCTCACTTTCCTGGCGGACTAAGTAAGGTCACAGGTACCGGAGAATTGGTGGCTTTGGCTTCTTATGTAGGCATGGCAGACTGAAGAAGGCAGACTGATACGCTGACTTGGTATTTAGTAGCGGTGTTGAAAGTCGTTTACGCCTTTGTATTCATGATACAATTATGGGATTATTGTGTACACAGTTACCAGATGGTTACAATTAAATTTTCCCTATTTAGCACATTATAACACGGAAAGTAATTACCGTGCGATTACCAAGCTTGGTAGCATTAATGCTCAGAATATGGGGTACGTGACTGCCGTGCGTGGCCGGCCGGGGTGGCCGAGCGGTTCTAGGCGCTTCAGTTTGGAACAGCGCGACCGCTACGGTCGCATGTTCGAATCCTCCCTCGGGCATGGATGTGTGTGTCGTCCTTAGGTTAGTTAGGTTTAAGTAGTTCTAAGTTCTAGGGGACTGATGATCTCAGCAGTTAAGTCCCATAGTGCTCAGAGCCATTGGAATCATTTCTGAACTGCCGTGCGTCACAGCGCCACCGACCAGTTCCAACTATGGGCATCAGGTACCGTGATCAGTTATCGTGATTCAGTCTCACCCACCTGACCAGCATAGAACCCTCAGTTCATCCCGTGGTGTTCACTAGACTGCCGTGTGGCCTGACGTCCATCGGGTGATGAAAACGGTAGATGCATCCTTAGTGCCCACACGCATTCTTTTTCTCACCTTTGATAGAGTGTTGCTCCCGTCCAAGATCGTGACTCTGTGTATTAGACTGCTGTTACTGCGAACTTTGACAGTATAGTGCATACATAAACCGAAATTTACTACAAATTTATTAAATTTTACTGCTTCTCCTCTATAATTCCTGTGATACTGCATAGCTTTACGAAGATAACTCTCAAAACTGGCTATTATCAATATGTATATGTGTGATCATGAAATGAAAAGTCTAATGCATAGATTTTTTGGTACAGCCTTTGAAACATCCCCTTAGAAAAATTATAAATGACTGTGCTCATAAACCTCTTACGTTATTTGACTTTCAAACAGATGAGGAAAACTGGACGTACTCAGACATTTCTCTCTTTACTTATTCTGATCATCACCAAACTGACACACAATATTTTTAGCGCAACGCAATCTGACTTTCAATAATCCCTACAAAAGAGTGGCCCTGACTAACAATAACCTATACCTTTCATGAATCACTTACCTCACAAAAATCTTCGTTACTCGAACTACTGCAATACGGTGAGCGCCAATACTACCAGCTAAATAAAAAATTCTAACTACTGAAGGCTCTAACTACTGATACGCATAGTTAGCAAATGAAAGATTTTGATAGAGAACAAACAATGTATTTACCTTAATAATATTCAAAAGTCATCATATATATATATTATATCAGTTCATGATATCCCGTATTACAAATTTACTCTCTCTGATGGACACACGTCCAGATCATCCGCTCTCAAAACTCTGCCATCTCTCTCCCCACACCGACCACTGCTGACGGCTCACCTCCAACTGCGCAACGCTACGCGCTGTTCACATCCAAATGCCCAACACTACACAAGCGAATATTCCAACAATGCAGAGCAGCCACAGACTGCACACAGCACAGCCAGTGATTTTCATACAGAGCGCTACGTGACGTTACCAACACAAAAACCTAAACAGCCTGTTTACACCGTAATTTAGAGATTACCTTTTAGGCACAGATTTGGTCCTGTAGCCGCCAGTGCTTCTGCAACAAGGATGGTAATACTAACCTGTAACACTGGGCCTAACAGGTGTTGAAAATAGGAGATAATCATTGCAAATCTACATGAGCACTGGGATACAGTAACCTTTAGCTATAGCATTCATTTTAAAAATAACTTTCTGTTAAGTCATTTTTTGCTATGGCTAATAATCATTTCCTCATCTGGAAAAAGATATGTACTCAAGTTCATGTCATTGCGAAACATTCAGTCAGTCGTAAGCAAGTTTTTTTGTCGTATGTTATCTTCTATGGTAACTTAAAAGCAACGTTATACAGACCTGGACCGTAAATTGTAATGTGTTTGACATGATGCGTGAGTGGCCTCAGGTACTTATTGTGACAAGAGTAAACAAACGAATAAGTAGTAGTCAAACAAATAAAAGGAGAAAATTGGATAATTTATTTTTTAAAGACGATTTTGTAACTTCTTAACAATTCAATTGATTATGATATTCCGGAGTAATGTACGGGTAACTGCACAACACAAACAAATACATGACCAGCAATTCAAGGTGAAGGACAGATGCAGTGCGTTTATCCGTGCATTATCACAGAGGATTCCATCTAGAACGGATCACCTGTCGGGTGGATTAGGATGTCATGAACCTGGAACAAAAAAAAACGTCGGTTTGTTTGTTTTCCTCTATTCCACTGGCGAGATAAAACGAGCGAGAGGCAAAGTGTGGAAGGAATACAGCAAAAGTTAGAATTTTTCAGTGCACAGCAGCTAAGAGTAGCAGCAAAAATCATTTGACAAACTATAGCTTGCCGAATATATGAATCTTTTTGACTGGTGTGTACCCGCAGGAACTGCACTACGAAAGTAGCTTTACCTGTACTCTCGGATGCTGGGACAACATGTAGATGACAGCATTCGCTATATCTTCTGGTTCCAGATAAGGTGCTGTCTTGAACATTTCAGGTGTCAAGTGTTTAGTTGTATTGTAGAACTCTGTCTTCACCAATCCGGGAGATACTTGCTGTAACGAAAAAAAAAATGAGAAGGAGAAGGGTTCCAAAACAGAATACAAATAGTAATTTTTGTTCTGAATCATATAACAAAGTTCTCGTAGGTTGTTTTAAACTATGTTATTTGAGATAAGCAGCATACAGAAATTAATCTATAATATATTCTCCGCAATGATATACAATTCTTTCTCTATGGTGAGCTATTTCCTGAATACCAAGTGTGAGGGAATCAGTTTATTTTTCAGGTTTAAATAGCCGTCCAGCCAAGTTCGAGAGTGTCCCTCAAAGATTATTGAATAAATAATTTAAAAAACAGATATATATGAGAGTACAAGATCAGAAGAATATCGGAGATTGGAAAAAGTCCTGGACAAAACATTTCGCTGGGTTATAGACTTGCAGCTCCAGCGGCTCGTATGAAAGCCGTCTGCCAAATAGCCCGCAACTGAGACTCACAAACGAAATTCATCAACTAAACAGAAATGTACCTGATGATGATGATGATGATGACAAGGCGATCGAAATGTACAGCAGACTGAGTAAAGAATTGGTGAGCAGAACATCGATGTTATCTGTCAACGTTGCACCTTCAATGTAGGACCTAGCTGAGTTACCAGAGAACTGTATTCGTTCCCTTTCACTACTTGAAATGTTTCAGAAAATCGTTTTGTTTGAGGCGGTTTCAGAGTCCCACTGTTTGAACTTCTAGAATTGTATACGACCCACAACTAGTTCCTCTCCTGTACCAACACCATCATCTCAGACTAGCGATTGTATCTAACATCCTGAACTGTTTGTTCAGCATATTGCTGTCTCTGTCTTTCTGCTCATCTTTTGCCCTCAGTGGCTCCATTAGTTCCACGGAAGCTATTCCTGTGATTCTCAACACATGTGCTATCGTCCTGTTCCTTATTCTTGCAGTGCCAGCGTTTTTCTCATGTTCCCTTTCTCGTAGATTTTGTTGATAACTTCCTCATTTTTTATCTTCTCAGTCCATGCAGCTTTCTTCCATAGGACATCTCAGTCACTTTGAATCTCTTATTTTGCGATTTTTTCCACCTGTTTCTGATGTACTTTCACAGAAATTTCTTCCTTAAATAAGGGCCTGCGACTGATACAGGTAGATTACTTTGTGGAATAAGAAGCAAATAGAAATCTTAATTACTTGTATTTAATAACACTCATCGCTGAGGTATAGAAAAGCCAACTATGATAGGCAGCAAAATAGCCACAAGTTCCACACATACAAACTCTCGTGAAGATGCTGCGATCAGGTCTGTCCTCAGTGCCTGTGTATAAATTCTCTTTAAATCCAAAAGATTTAAAATGAGATGTGTAAACTATCAATAAGATTGCTATCGAACAAATAGCAAATAAACATTGATTCTATCCACAAGAAGCTGAAGAAAAATACAGATCAGAACAAAAAAATCGTCATAGCAGTACTCAGACAAATAATCTAAATAAATACACAAGCGTTTCGTATTTTGAAACAACTTCAGATAGAATGGAAAAAAAAATTCAGAAATACTTTCATCATCACTACCGGAGTTAAGGAATAGAACACAACATGAAGCAGATACAGAATAAATGTGATCAAACTGGAATATATAAAATTATATGCTCCAATTATTATCAACTCTTTTACCAGTTATAAAAGCCTCTGCAGAAACATGTTGGGTGATTCAGAATGAGAAAGAGCACAAATCTGCAGCAGATACCTAACTACAAAGCACAAAATACCCATTTTCGTTAAATGACCTCGATCCACTCCAATTTATTCAGAAACGCAGAAGACTATTTTCGAGGAAAGAGCTATAAATGAGATAAAAAGATAAAACAATGTTGAAACACTGCTGTGTAGCGATAATTGAGTCAGTCGTTATGGACCTTATGATAGATCTGTACCAGTTTAGGTAAAGTCACTTAGAATATATTACTAACGTGATTACAGTGAACAGAAATTCAGAATACGTGTTCTCTAAAGAGACTTCTGTTCTCTTTTATTTTGATGAGGCCCCGCACAGATTCCTCTCCTGTGGTAACCTTATCATCTCAGAGTAGTTCTTGCAACCAAGTCCTTAGTTATTCTGGAAAAATTCCAATCTGTCTTCCTCCGCAGTTTTTACCCTCTACAGCTACCTCTAGTACCATACTGTCCCATCGTCTAGTCAGTGTTTCCGCATTTTCTTCGCCGATTCTACTGAGAACCTCCACAATCCTTACCTTATCAGACAACATAATTTTCAACATTCTTCGGTGGCGTCGCATCGCAAATGCTTCAATTACCTTCTGTTAAGGGTTTTCTACAGTGCATGTTTTACTGTCATACAATGCTGTGCACCAAACGTACATTCTCAGAAATTTCTTCCTCAAACTGGAGCCAGTGTTTGATACTAGTAGACTTCTCTTGGCCAGATGTGCCCTTTTTGGCAGTGCTAGTGTGCTTTTATGTCCTCTTTGTTCCGCCCGCAACGGATTATTTTGCTGTCTAGGCAGCAAAATTCCTTTTTCGTTTTTCTTCGATTTTCTCTCAATCGACATTATGTACGTATTGGAGTGTTCATTCCATTCAACAAAATCTGTAATTCTTCTTCGCTTTTCCTGAGGATAGCAATGTCACTAGCGAATCTTATCATAGATATCCTTTCACTTTGAACTTAAATTCCACTCACGAAGCTTTCTTTTATTGCTGTCATTGCTTTTTCGGTGTATAGATTGAACAGCAGGGACGAAAGACTACAACCACGTCTTACACACTTTTTAATCGGAGCCCTTCGTTCTTGATCATCCACTCTTATTATTCCCTCTTGACTGTTCTACATATTGTCTATTAATCTCTCTCCCTATAGCGTACCCTTGTTGTTCTCAGAATTTCGAACAACTTGCACCATTTTACGTTGTGGAAAGCTTTCTCCAGGTCTTGATTTTCCTTCAGTCTTGCTTCCATTATCAACCTTTCCTAAAACCAAACTGATCGTCTTGTAACACTTATTCAGTTTTATTTTCAATTCTTCTGTATACGATTCTTGTCAGCAGTTTGGATGCGTGAGCTGTTAAGCAGATTGTGCATAATCCTCGCACTTGTCAGTTCTTGCAATCTTCGGAATTGTGTGGAATATGTTTTCCCGAAAGTCAGATGATACTTCGTCAAGCCCTCATATTCTACACACCAACGTGAAAACTCATTCTGTTGCCACTTCCCCCGATGATTTCTGATGGAATATTATCTATTCCTTTTGTCTTATTTGATATTAAGTCTTCCGAAGCTCTCTTAAATTCTGATTCTAATACTGAATCCCTGTCTCTTTTATAAAGATTTCTGTATCTGTTTCTGTCACGTTATCAGACAATCTCTCTTTTATTCAAAATATAAGCAATAACTGTGTTCGAACCGGGGAATCGGTGTTTTGTTTATTAGTCAAAGCAAGTACCTCAAGACTACGGTATCTTTTAAACAGAACATAAACAACGTCGTTTGAATGGAGTTGTGACTATGTGGAAGTGAAAGTGAATTTTAAATAGTGTCTATTGTCCTACGATCTACACCACCGACAACAGTGAAGTGACTGAAAATAAAAGTATACTCTCATACCACACCATGCTACACGGCAAAAAAGCATCCACATAAGGCCACGCTAAGCTTCCTCAGGAACTATGAGGAGTTACACTTTTACTAACGATGATAACAGACTTCGTCGTAAAATATGGCTACAAGGTACCCCACGCCGACAGAGAAGTTGTCTGTCTCTCACAAGGACAGCTCCCTTCAGTAAACGGCGGCAAGTAACTGCCAAAGTGGAGAGAAAGAAATGCACTACTGGTCATTAAAATTGATACACCAAGAAGATGACGTGCTACAGACGCGAAATTTATCCGACAGGAAGAAGATGCTGTGATATGCAAATGATTAGCTTTTCATAGCATTCATGTAAGTTTGGCGCCGGTGGCGACATCTACAACGTACTAACATGAGGAAAGTTTCAAACCGATTTCTCATACACAAACAGCAGTTGACCAACATTGCCTGGTGAAACGTTGTTGTGATGTCTCGTGTAAGGAGGAGAAATGCGTACCATCACGTCTCCGACTTTGATAAAGGTCGGATTGTAGCCTATCGCGATTGCGGTTTATCAAATCGCGACATTGCTGCTCGCGTGGGTCGAGATCCAATGACTGTTAGCAGAATATGGAATCGGTGGGTTCAGGAGGGTAATACGGAACGCCGTGCTGGATCCCAACGGCCTCGTATCACTAGCAGTCGAGATGACAGGCATCTTATCCGCATGGCTGTAACGGATCATGCAGCCACGTCTCGATCCCTGAGTCAACAGGTGGGGACGTTTGCAAGACAACAACCATCTGCACGAACAGTTCGACGACGTTTGCAGCTTGCAGCAGCATGGACTATCAGTTCGGAGACCATGGCTGCGGTTACCCTTGATGCTGCATCACAGACAGGAGCGCTTGCGATGGTGTACTAAACGACGAAACTGGGTGCACGAATGGGAAAACGTCATTTTTTTCGGATGAATTCAGGTTCTGTTAACAGCATCATGATGGTCGCTTCCGTGTTTGGCGACATCGCGGTGAACGTACATTGGAAGCGTGTATTCGTCATCGCCATACTGGCCTGTCACCCGGCGTGATGGTATGGGGTGCCACTGGTTACACGTCTCGGTCACCTCTTGTTCGCATTGACAGCACTTTGAACAGTGGGCGTTACATTTCAGATGTGTTACGACCCGTGGCTCTACCCTTCATTCGATCCCTGCGAAACACTACATTTCAGCAGGATAATGCACGACCGCATGTTGCAGGTCCTGTACGGGCCTTTCTGGATACAGAAAATGTTCGACTGCTGCCCTGGCCAGCACATTCTCCAAATTTCTCACCAACTGAAAACGTCTGGTCAATGGGGGCCGATCAACTGGCTCGTCACAATACGCCAGTGACTACTCTTGATGAACTTGGTATCGTGTTGAAGCTGCACGGGCAGCTGTACCTGTACACGCCATCCGAGCTCTGTTTTGACTCAATGCCCAGGCGTATCAAGGCCGTTATTACGGCCAGAGGCGGTTGTTCTGGGTACTGATTTGTCAGGATCTATGCACCCAAATTGCGTGAAAATGTAATCACATGTCAGTTCCAGTATAATATACTTGACCAATGAATACCCGTTTATCATCTGCATTTCTTCTTGGTGTAGCAATTTTAATGGCCAGTAGTCCAGATGACAGATTATTGCCACCCTCTGCACGGACACGAACAACAGCCTAGGCGACTCCGCTCAAGAAAGAGTTTCGTTTGATCGTCAGAGCCAGACAACGTCACCAGAAAGAGACTACAGCTATAGAATGAGGCAACCATCCTATCCTGGAGCTGAAAGAAGAACTTGCGTCTAGGAATAACAATTCCTTCAGAACCCGGAAGCCTCTCAACGGGCCGAAGACCAGGGTCTCACATTGTAAGTATAACGGTGCCCATTGGAGCTACTTCGATGTGGAACCCTATGTGACTGCGGGAATGGACGACCACCTACGGACGTGCAAAAACTTCAGCAGAAGCTGCATCCCGGTAGATTTACAGCTAGGCCATCTCAGTAGCTAATTATTGAACAAGACGTATTTAAGCTTTAAACTTTATTACAGCTGACTTGTACTGGATTTTAATGTATGTTTAATGTCTAGTGTTCTGGTCACGGAAAGTAAATAAAATACATAAACAAACTGAATTTGCTGCATTTGAAACCATCCACCAGCTAATAAACCAAAGGCAACAGTAAAGAACCTGCTCTAATATATTAATTTACGATAGATGTTGTTTTATTTTATGTCACAATGTATAGAAGATAATTTCAGTTCCAAAGAAGGTAAGTGCTGACGTGTGAATAGTGTCAATCATTGCTTTAACAACCCGTGGCTGCAAAATACTATCACAAATTATTTACAGAAGAATGAAGAAACTGGTAGAAGTCGACCTCAGGGAAGATCAACTTCGGTTCTAGAGAAATGTCGGGGTGGTGGTGATGTTGACTCTAGAGCTTGTCTTAGGCTGTAGTTAAAAAAAAAAAAAAAGAAGCAAATTTACGTTCACTGTTTTAGCAGATTTAGAGAAAGCTTTTGAAAAACTTGGCTGGAACGCTGTGTTCGCAATTCTAAAGGCAGCCGGGGTAAAATACAGAAGCGAAATTTTATTTGCAACTTATACTGAAGACAGACGGCAATTGTAGGAATCGAAGGTTATCAAAGAGAAGCAGTGGTTGAGATCGGAGTGAGAAAATATTATAGCTTATCCTCGATGTTATTCAGTCAGTACATTGTGCAAGTAGTAAAGGAAATCAAAGAAAAATCTGATGAAGGGATTAAAGTACAGGCACGTTTGGGAGTAACATTATGATTCTGACAGAGATGGCAAAGGACTTGGAAAAGCAATGGGATGGAATGTATAGTGTCTTGAAAAGACGCTATAAGGTGAAGATCAACGAAAGTAAAGCAGGGCTAATGAAATGTAGTGGAATTAAATCAGATGATGATGAGTGAAAGAGATTAAGAAACGAGACACTTAACGTAGCAGATGAGGGCTGCTATTTGGGCAGCAGAATAACTGATGTTGGACAAAGGAAGAATATAAAATACTTATTGTCAATTGTAAGACACTCCTTTCTGACAAAGGACAATTTGTTAATATCGAATATAAAGTGAACTGTTAGGAAGTCTTTTCTAAAAGTATTTGTCAGGGCTGTAGCCTTGCAAAGAAAAGAAGCTGGGTGATAGTTTAGTTTAGTTTAGTTTAGTTATGTCATGTTCTGTAGATCATTTTGACGATTATTTTACAGTTATGATATGGAACAAGTCAGATTACAAGATATATATACACACATGAATAGTGCTAATGTTAATATTACTGAAATTTTATGTTCTACCCATGCAACTACATTTAGAGGTACATTTTTTTTCTTTTTTTACCAGTTCTGAAACAGAAACTCGTCTATGGAATAGAAAGAGTTGTCCAAAAGAAATGACTTTAAGCTGGATATAATACATAATCTGCTACCTTTAACTTTATGTTGTTGTGAAAATGATCTAAGATTTTTGTTGCTGAATAATGTACTCCTTTTGGAGCAACCGACAGCTTCAATAACGGACAGGAAAGGTCATTTTTCCCTCTAGTATTGTACATATGAACATCACTGTTCTTTGTGAATTTCATTAGTGAATATATGTACTCTTATGGTGCAGTTAAAATACCTAACTCCTTGAATAGGTGCCTACATGACGCCCTTGTGTTGAACACCACAAATTATTCTCACTGCTCTCTTTTGTGCAATCAATACTTTATGTCTAAGTGGTGAGTTACCCCAGAAAATTATTCCATACGACATTATTGAGTGGAAATATGCAAAGTACGTTAGGAGGCTGATCTGTTTATTACCAAGACCAGCGATTATATGAAGAGCGAGAAAAGCTAAACTTAATTGTTTGACAAGCTCAGTAATATGCTTCTTCCAGTTCAAGTTGTCATCAATGTGAACACCCAAAAGTTTGGAGAAGTCTACACTGTTAACTGAGCCCTGTTCATATGCTACATCAATTGTCAGTATGAATCTACACAGTGTAGAGAGCTGGATATACTGAGTTTTTTCAAAATCAAGGGAGGGTCCATTTTCTGAGAACCACTTAATAATTCTTTGAAAGGCATCCTTAACAATATCTTCAGCTGCTTTTTCTGGAATTGGATTTATTATAACACTCGTGTCACATGCAAAAAGTACTAGTTATGCTTGCTGAACGTTAAATGAGAGGTCATTCACATGAATAAGGAACAGCAGAGGACCCAAAATTGAACCCTGTGGGACTTCCTTTGTGATAACTCCCCATTCACTAGAATTTACCACCCTCCCAACATTATTTGTGTTATTCAGCACAACTTTTTGCTTTCTGTTCGTTAAGTATGATTCAAACCAGGTGCGTGTATAGCCTTCAATTCCATAAAACTTGAGTTTTTCTAAGAGTGTGACATAATCCACACAATCAAATGCCTTGGAAAGATCACAGAAAATACCAACTGGCGATAATTTGTTATGTAGGACTTGTACCTATTTGATTGGTAAATGTGTAGATAGCATTCTCAGTCGAGTAGCCCTTCCGGAATCCGAACTGTGACATGCCAAGTAAATTATTTTCACATAAATATGAGACTACTTTTGAATACGTAACCTTTTTCGAATATTTTAGAAAATGAAGGCAGCAATGAGATTGATCTATAATTATTTAAGTCACTCTTGTCCCCTTTCTTATGAAGAGGTTTGACAATTGTGTATTTCAATCTGTCTGGAAAAATTCCCTGTGCCAGCGAAGCATTGCATATATCACTATGGACTCCACTTATTAAATTAGAGCAAAACTTCAAGATTCTGTTAGAGACTCCATCAGCACCACATGAGCTCTTGTTTTGATTGAGCAATTGAGACAAGAGGACAATAGAAACTTTGGAAATTTGATGCTACAGAAGAATGATGAAGACTAAATGGGAAGATCACTTATCTAAATGAGACATATTAAATAGAATAGGAGAAGAAAGAAAATGTATGGCCCAACTTGACTGGAACAAGGTATTGATTGGTAGGAGACGACTTGTGGCATCAAGTAATCGTCAGTTTGGAAGGATGTGAAGAGAATAAAAAATTTAGAGAGAGAGAAAGACCAAGACATGACCACAGTAAGCAGGTTCGATTAGATCTGGCTGCAGCAGTTATGGAGAGGTGACGTGGGATGCACAGTATACACTTGCGTGACGTGGTGAATCAAACCAGCCACACGACTGAAGATCACAACAAGAACAACAAAAACACTATGTAGAAGTGATGTACGTTAAAGGTAAGTATTAAAAGTTTTCAGATGAGAGGCGATACTCTGAAACGTGTTGTGCAATATCCGTGCGGCCTGTGAAATATATGAATTAACAGTATTAAGTTACAGTTGCGGCCGTAGATATATCGGTACATCGCTCTTACTATCAGTCATATTTCTGAGAAAGTTTTCGCTGTTGCATAGAAAATGACTACGTATCAGTCCAGGCCTGTACAAGCCAGACAGCGATGTCTCCACATGTGGTAGTTTCCCCCATCGTTCAGTGTAGAAGTAGAAATACTGAGAGATCACGTCCTAGGACAGCCAGGCCGTGGCTTACCCCCACTCTGATGTGGCTCTTCCTGGCGACGAGGTCCTTCCTGAGGCCTTCCAGCAGCGCCGTCACAGCCTGCTTGGTGGCCGCAGCCATGGCCACCTTGCTGTTCGGTGGTGGGTTGTGTCCCCAGAGCCTGTGCAAGACGAACACTTAGTTACACAACGTAGGCTTCGATGACCGGTGTTCACATCCTTGCCAATTTTTTTTTACGTGCTCATTAAATCGCGGTCTGAGCCAAATTGCTGTGCCTATCGCTTCGTGTCCTAATTCTACGGACATCCTCAGAGTCTCAAAGAAGCAGACAGTTAATTTTCAAACTTGAACACTCTCATAAAATTCGATTTCCTCAGCTTCTTTAAACTTTTAAATTCATCAACTCCTTACATGAGTCTCTGAGGTTGTCGGTAGAATTAGCATACGAAGCGTTAAGCACGAATACATAGGCTCGAACTTAAATAGTGGCAACACTGCTATGGAGACACTATGCAATGGAATCTACTGTTGTCGCTGATAGGACACGTTCTTGAAATACCTACCTTACCTCCGAGCAAATGGACTCGCCCGTCCCACGTCACCAGCGCGCGCACAATCGAGGGAAACACAGTCACTTGTCAGCGAGCGGTCTAAAGTAACGGTGTCACTATGTTTTCGTAACAGGAACAACGGAGTTGGATCAGTATTGAATGTGCCAGAGGTCGTACAGCACGGCAGTGTCATCAAGGTCTTCAAGAGGCGTGTGGGGATTCGACATTGCCGTACAGGACAGTGACACGTTGGGTAAAAGCCTTCAACGAAGGTCGGCAAACTGTGGCAGACATGCTTCAGGCAGGTCGTCCTAGCGTCTCTGAAGAAGACGTGCATGCTGTTGCCGCGTTAGTGGACAGTGATCGACGCCATACGATTCGTGAGATCGTCCACAAAACCCGATTAGTGCATATGACTGTGCTTCGCATCCTGAAGAAACGCCTGGGCAAGCGAAAAATTGCATCACGTTGGGTTCCGCATGACTTGACGAAAATGAAATGGATGCGTTACGACGCTGCTCAGACGGACCGCTATGAGAGCTTAGGAGAGGATTTCTTACGCCATATCGTAACACTGGATGAGACATGGGCCACATCGTACGAGCCAAAACTGAAACGCCAATCCAACGAATGGTGTCATTATGGGTCGCCACGAAAGTCGACAGTGCGTCAGAGTACCAGTATGGCGAATGGTATCGTGATTCTCGTGTAAGACTATGATGGTGTTATCCTAACGCGTTACGTTCCTCCACGGAAGACCGTCAACGCACAGTATTATGTCCGTTTTTGCAGCATCACCTGCGACCAGTTTTGCGAAAGAAGTGGCGACACTTTCTGCGCAACTCACACATCACTTTGCATGACAATGCGCGGGCGCAAACAGCGCAAGCTGTGGCAGCTCTGTTCGGTCGAAGGGGCTGGGAAGTACTTTACCATCTACCGTACTCACCGGACTTAAGTCCTTATGACTCTGATTTGATTCCGAAGATGAAGGAACCACTTCGTGGCATTCGCTTCAGAACTGTTCCACAGATTCGACAGGCAGTAGACCGCTCCATTCACGCCAGTAACAGAACAGGCTCTGCTGACTGTATACTACGCCTTCCACATCGCTGGCAACGGGTACTACACAACGCTGGTGACTATTTTGAAGGACAGTAACAGGTGCAAACATGTAACTCTTTTGTATCGGTTGTGAATAAATAGTTGCACTATTGAAGTTCCAACCCTCTTAGACGCCTCAGACTACGGTTTAATGTACATATAACGAAAGTCGCCTTGGATGCAGGCACTTCCTATTATGTTGCATGGATAATTAATTTATTGAGAAGTACCATACCCATACCGATGCCAACCAAATTCAAGCCTGTCAACGTCCATGATAGTTGCAGATGCAAGACCACAAGAATAAATTCTTCTACATATATTGCTGCCTGGTGTTGGGCATCGTTTCCATTTCCCAAAAACCCAACTACAGAGAAGCACAAATGGTAGCTGAGCCGGCTTTCTTAACAATACTGTGCGGAGCACAGGTCCTCTGATCGCACCGCCGTCATCTTGACGGAGGGAGACATAGACACGAGTGCTAGGTGAACACGTAAGAAAGAATTTAACTTTGCACCTTCGCCATAGGTCATCCCCGTATGTGAAATAATAAGAGACGTCGAACAGGCAGAGCGCAAGATCCCCAGAGAAACGACACACAAATACGAAGTAAAACTAACAGCATCATCGAAAAAGTTAAAGCACCAGCGCCAGACATGACCAGTGTTAAGTGCAATGACCTGCCCACGCTACGCAGTGATGAAAGCACTGTAGTTCTTTCTGCTGGCAAGGACAAGGCAAATCTACCTGTGGAACACGCGTAGTATGATACGAAGATATGCAGGCTACTTGACCAGAATACGAGAGCTGTCCAGAAAATAAGTTCCGATCGGTTACGAAATGGAAACCACAGTGAAAACCAGTAAAGTTTTATTTGCAACAGTTAGGTACACCTTACACCTACTTCTTTACATAGTCGCCGCTCCAACTTCGAGTGTTATCGTAGTGTTGTATCAACTTTCCAATATACTCGTCATAAAAAGCAGCCGCGTATGCTTTATGCCAGTTATCTGCAATGGGCTGAAGCTCGTTGTCTGTGGAAAAAGTTTGTCTTCGTAGCCAGCGGTTCTTGTGATCAGAGATGAAACTTAGGGGGAGCCAATTACGGACTGTATTGTGGGTGATCAAACACTTCTCATCGGAAACGCTGTAGGAGCGTCTTCATTTCTCCTGCAGTGTGCGACCGAGAATTTGCATGGAGAAGGAAATGCTCGACAGTTGTGTTATGTGGGCTGCATGACACAGGCGAAATCTCTAATCAGGCCCTCGTACTTGGCGGGGGACGCTATTCCCTACGCAGCTTTACGTGCTCACTGTTCACTCAAAACTGGAAAGAGCGACGCGACACGATCGACGGGCATACTAGAGACACTGCCCAACACATCTGTGCAAAGCTTTAACGGATTTTCGCAGTGGTTCCCATTTCGCGATCGATCGGGACTTACTTTCTGGACTACTTAACGGAGCGATCCAGCAATTAGAATTACGAAAAACGCATATGAGCTTCTTAAGCAATGTTGGAAGAAAGTGTGGTCCAGAAACATTTCCATCAGATCACCTGCTGTTTGCGTTTTGCCCAACATTTACAAAGATGGGACACCTCTCCACCTCACCGTATCCACCACCGGTTCAATGAAGAGCATCATTTTGGTCAGTTTTGACATGGTGGCGCTGTTTACGAATGTACCTACCGAAGACCCTTTGGACCGCATTTCTTCGAAAGTGAGCTGATCGAGCCATTTAGGCTTCACAACCACCAGTACTACAATCTTACCCTCGGCGTTATGATTGGAAATCCGTCAGCTCAAAGGGTTGCGAATCACTTTATAGAGAAGTGTGGTGTCACCGCCAGACACCACACTTGCTAGGTGGTAGCTTTAAATCGGCCGCGGTCCATTAGTACATGTCGGACCCGCGTGTCGCCACTGTCAGCAATTGCAGACCGAGCGCCACCACACGGCAGGTCTGGTGAGACGTACTAGCACTCGGCCCAGTTGTACGACGACTTTGCTAGCGACTACACTGACGAAGCCTTTCTCTCATTTGCCGAGAGATAGTTAGAATAGCCTTCAGCTAAGTCCATGGCTACGACCTAGCAAGGCGCCATTAATCATTTATAGAGAGAGTCTCATTTGTATCATCAAGAATGCTGTATACAAATGATGGATTAAAGTTAAGTATTCCAGCAGCTACGTACTTTTCTTTATAGCATTCATTACGTATCCTGTTTCAGACCTAACGTCAGCCGGCGTGTGTAAACGCGTGCCTTTCGGTTACCCGTCACTGTGGACTGGCTGTCTTGTCAGTCCACAACAAGAAGTTCGAGGATTTACATCATCTGAAGAAATATTTGGCATTTGGACCAGTGGACGTGGAAACAAATTGAGATCTTGGAACATCTCAACAGCACTGACGGTAACGTCCAGTTCACTAAGGAACCAGGAAATGACGATGCCTTGGCATTCCTCGACCATCCCGTCCGCCGAAAAAGGAAATGGATGTCTTCGCTACTGCGTCTGTAGATAAACTACTCACACCAGTCGTCTCTATTAGCACGCCATCAGCCATTATCAGCAGCACAGAGGGGCGCTGTGTTACCAACGTTGGTACATTACGCAAGAATGACATCAGACGCAGACAAACTGCCCCACGGGCTTAGCCACCAACGCCAAGTATGCAGAAACAACAGAACAACGACCACCAGATAAATGAACTGGATTCAAGCAAGTATCACATAAGGCCATCGATGAGGAACAGGAAAAGAAACTTGCTGTTTTACCGTTCTGTGACTCCGCGTCGAATAAGATAATAAGCCTGCTGAAGAGACACAAGGTCAAATCATCCTTCAAGCCGTCGTCAAAAATACGGCAGATGCTGAGACCAGTTACAGATGTGGCAACTCTTAGAACACCTGCCGTCTACAAAACACCTCTCAACTGTGGCCAGTCGTGAGCCATACAAACAGTGTGCACTGTAGAACAATGCAGGAAGGAGCATGAGAGGATTTATCGTCCTCGAACCCCGAAAAATCCGATTAAGCTGGACATGCTGTAGATAACAGCTACAGGGTCAAGTTTGACGGAACCCGTGTCGTGGCTCGCGCTAACGGTTTCTGGGCAGTGTAATTAAAGAAGCCACTGGAACAGAAATCACTGACAGTACATTTAACGGAGACGACGGCCTAGAACTAAGCGCAGCGTGGCATCCGGCGATCGCGAGGAGGAAGAGGACGCATCGACCACGTATTCAACGAACATCCCTATATGGTGTTACCGTGAGCACCAATGACGTCACAGCCGGCAGTTAAAGTATGTAAGGGCTTATCAACTGTTTGTCAGCAGCCACTCCAGCTGACAAAGGCCAAGGTCGAAAGCTCGTGGGATGTTAATCACTTGGCGCGACTGAAAGCCGAAGAACATTTTATTCAGGATTACCACCGCGAGACTCTGAACTGTTACAGTATTCTTGAATCAACTGTCCGAAATATTCTAAATAAATCTAACTTTTCTATAAAAATTTTTACGAAATTCTTTGTTGAGAAAAAGCACTGTTTCCTCTGGTGATAATCTATACTACTGGCCAATAAAATTGCTACGAAGCTGACGTGCTACAGACGCGAAATTTAACCGACAGGAAGAAGATGCTATGATATGCAAATGATTAGCTTTTCACAGCATTCACACAAGGCTGGCGCCGGTGGTGATACCTACAACGTGCTGACATGAGAAAAGTTTCCAACCGATTTCTCATACACAATCAGCAGTTGACCGACGTTGCCTGGTGAAACGTTGTTGTGATGTCTCGTGTGAGGAGGATAAATGCGTACCATCACGTTTCCGACTTTAATAAAGGTCGGATTGTAGCCTATCGCGATTGCGGTTTATCGTATCGCGACATTGCTGCTCGCGTTGGTCGAGATCCAATGACTGTTAGTAGAATACGGAATCGGTGGGTTCTGGAGGGTAATACGGAACGCCGTGCTGGATCCCAACGGCCTCGTATCACTAGCAGTCGAGATGACAGGCATCTTATCCGCATGGCTGTAACGGATCGTGCAGCCAGGTCTCGATCCCTGAGTCCACAGATGGGGACGTTTGAAAGACAAGAAACATCTGCACGAACAGTTCGAAGACGTTTGCAGCATCATGGACTATCAGCTCGGAGACCATGGCTGCGGTTACCCTTGACACTGCATCACAGACAGGAGCGCCTGCGATGGTGTACTCAACGAAGAACCTGTGTGCACGAATGGCAAAAAGTCATTTTTTCGGATGAATCCAGGTTCTGTTTACAGCATCGTGATGGTCGCATCCGTGTTTGGCGACATCGCGGTGAACGCACATTAGAAGCGTGTATTCGTCATTGCCATACTGGCGTACCACCCGGCGTGATGGTATGGGGTGCCATTGGTCTCGATCACCTCTTGTTCGCATTGACGGCACTTTGAACAGTGGACGTTACATTTCAGATGTGTTAAGACCAGTGGTTCTACCCTTCATTCGATCCCTACGAAACCCTACATTTCAGCATGATAACGCACGACCGTATATTGCAGGTCCTGTACGGACCCTTCTGGATACAGAAACTGTTCGAGTACTGTCCGGGCCAGCACATTCTGTAGATCTCTCACCAAATGAAAACGTCTGGTCAATGGTGGCCGAGCAACTGGCTCGTCACAATACGCCAGTCAATACTCTTGACGAACTGTGTTATCGTGTTGAAGCTCTGTTTGACTCAATACCCAGGCGTATCAAGGCCGTTATTACGGCCAGAGGTGGTTGTTCAGGGTACTGATTCCTCAGGATCTACGCACCCAAATTGCGTGAAAATGTAATCACATGTCAGTTCTAGTATAATAGATTTGTCCAATGAATACCCGTTTATCATCTGCATTTCTTCTTGGTGTAGCAATTTTAATGGCCAGTAGTGTAATATTTACTCTACTGGCTCCTTTGTTTTTCGTAGTTTTGTTATTACTCTTTAAAGAGATAATTATTAGACGATGCTCACGGTCTCCCTTCACTCAACTAAATTCTCATGCAGTCTGTTCTCTACTCTGGTCTTTCTCTCCGTTTTATAAGAATTAAATTCAGTAGTGGTAATTGCTGTGGTTTTGGGAGTCATTGCCAGGAAAACAACGGTAAAAATAACAATAGAATTTGGTTATAATATGCTAAAATCTATGGAACACAGGCAGCAGTGTATTCCAGGTTGTAAGTGAAATGTGATACAGGAGTGGGTAAATTAATGAACTCAGTATGCAAAAGGAGTAGGGAACACACCCGTTGATGTGGATGACGAAGCCGTCGTCGACGCCCCTTCTGATCATGTCCTGGATGGCCTCCCTGGTGCAGATGCTCAGACCCAGCACGTTCACCTCCAGCATGCGCCTCCATGAGTCCGTCGATGCAGCTGCGCACATCAGAGATTCTATCTCAGTGAGCACCGAAAATATCGGCATACACATTCAAAAACATTACATATTTTTAAGCTGAAGTGTATACCCAGACTGGTATACTCTTTTCTCTCTCTCTCTCTGTTTATCTATCCATCTATCTATCTGTGTGCGAGTTGAAAACAAACAGATTTTTTACATATGTAGCAACGTTACTCCACACGAAATTATACACTGAAGGCCCAAAGAGACTGGTAGAACCGCCTAATATCTTGTAGGGACCCCGCAAGCATGCAAAAGTGCCGCAACACGACGTACCATGGACTCGACTAATGTCTGAAGTAGTGCTGGAGGGAACTGACACCATGAATCCTGCAGGGCTGTCGATAAATCTGTAAGAGTAAGACGGCGTGATCTCTTCTGAGCAACACGTTGCAAGGCATCCCATATATGCTCATGTCTGGGGAGTTTAGTGGCCATCGGAAGAGTTGAAACGCAGAAGAGCGTTCCTGGAGCCACTTTGTAGCAGTACTGGACGTGTGGGGTGTCGCATTGTCCTGTTGATATTACTCAAGTCTGTCGAAATGAACAATAGACGTGAATCGATGTACGAGTAGCTGATCAGACGGGATGCTTCCGCACATCACTCCAGCTGCACACGACCTACACCATTATAGAGCACCAGCTTGAACGGTCCCCTGCTGACATACAGCGTCCATGGATTCATGAGGTTGTCTCCATACCCGTCCACGTCCATCCGATCGATACAATAAGAAACGAGACTCGTCCGATCAGGCAACATGTTTACAATCATCAAGAGTCCCATGGTGGTGTTGCAGGGGGGGGGGGGGGTGCCTCAGGCGAGGCACAAAGTTATGTGTCGTGCAGTCATCAAGGGTACACGTGTGGGCCTTCGGCTCCGAAAGCCCATATCGATGATGTTTCGTTGAATAGTTCTCACGCTGAGATGGTTGATGGCCCAACATTGAAATCTGCAGCAATTTGCGGAAGGGCTGCAGATCTGTCACGTTGAATGATTTTCTTCAGTCGTCGTTGGTCCCGTTCTTGCATGATGTTTTTACGGCCGCAGTAATGTCGGAGTTTTGATGTTTTACCGGATTTATGATATTCATGGTACACTCGTGAATTGTTTGTACGGGAAAATCGGAGATCTTGTGAACCATCGCTCGTGCGCCGAGTATAACACTACGTTCAAACACACATAAATCTTGATAACCTGCCGTTGTAGGAGCCAGTAACCGATCTAACAACTGCGCCAGACACTGGTTGTCTTATATAGGCGTTGCCGACTGCAGTGCCGTATTCTGCCTGTTTACGTATCTCTGTATTTTAATACGCACGTATATACCAGTTTCTTTCTCGCTTTAGTGGAAGTAAACTATGGCAATCGGTTCAAGTGAACTTGAAAATCCGCCGAGTATAACATCATGTTCAAATTCACTTAAATCTTGATAACCTACCATCGTAGGAGCAGCAACCGATCTAACAACTGCTCCAGACTCTTGTCTTATACAGGCGTTGCCGACCGCAGCACCGTATTCTGCCTGTTTACATATCTCTGTATTTGAATACGCATGTCTACACCTGTTTCTTTGGCCCTAAACTGTAATAGAAGGAAATTAGCATATAGAGAGTGCCACAGTAGAAACAAAGGAAATAATAAATGAATGCATATCACTCTGGATTGGAGCTGTGCTGTCAAAAAACTATCAGTTCCAGACACACACACACAGACACACACACACACACACACACACACACACACACACACACACAAAAATAGAGAGAGAGAGAGAGTGCGCCCTGAGTGCCTTGCCACCTTACCGTTAACATAGAGTTTGTAATTCCGGCCCAGATCACTTGAAACAAGATGTGTGTCTGGTGACTACCTCGGAAAAACATGTTAACAGATTCTTCCGTGGCTTCTTGGTTCAACACATTTTACTTATAACTGTAAAGCACAATATTGTGTATTTTCTACAGTAATAATTTATTTTGTGAACTGCTTTTTGGCATTGTAAAGCATCATCAGACAAACTGATTATCTTACAATATTCTTGAACAACAGTGAAAAAGATTTTATACGTAGTGTGAGGAACGACGTAAGAGTAAATGTCATCTTTGACATCGCAGTTATAATGCAATTAAAAACGCAAAGTTAAACAGTCAATAAATATAAAGCAAGCGAAACAGAGAAATATTTAATTAAACATCCAAAATGAAACTGTACATATATAAATTAAAACAGTCACAAAAATAAAATTAATTCAAGATAAGAAAGTGTGAAGAATAGGTTAAAGATGTATTACATGTGGGCGGTGACAGAGAAAGAGAGTAAGAGTTAAAATTGACAGTTGTAATAGGGAGTGCATAAGATAAATTATGTAACAGTGGTATGAAGAATATCTTTTGCGGTAGGGAAAATGTGAGTTTAAAAATTGGGCAGGTGCGAGTAGATCTCGCCCACTTAGGGTGCTATGCGAACTTAATTATGTGTATAGACAGTCCGTCCATTCTGAAAATCGAGAATCTCTGATATTAGCAAGATAACGATCCCAGGAATTCCAAGATTTTCGAGAATGTTTAAAATTTAACGTTGGATAACAAATGACAAAATACTTTTTTGTGTGATACAATTACACATTTACAGTTTTGGGATTTTTTCCTTTACTTGTACTGTGAAAGCTTGCTTCTTGTCAAATTTCATGATTCTAGGCCAACAGGAAACAACCTACAGGTTTTGATGTGTGAATTTGAGAGTACCAAAATTTGTGACTTAGGAGCCGTGTCTTTTGACTACACTGATTTAGAAGCTTCCATTTTTTTACTCCGCAAAGGCTCTGTGGGCATTAGTATGTGACAAAATTTCAAACTGATACGTCTGACTCTTCCTGAGGGAAAGGGTTTCTAACAGTCGGCCACACAGACAGACGGGCAACACAGTAATTCTACAAGGATTCCGCTTTCAACGATTGACAGGCGGAACTCCATAAACAGAACATGTGAAGTGCATAGACAATCACAATAAAATGAATAAATACAGGAGAAATAGTGGAATAGAATGGAATAGGCAGTGTGGGGAGCAGTGGAAAACCGTGAGGATTAAGTGAAGTTTGGAAGAGGGGGAATACTGAACTGTGTAGGTTATTTAATATTAAATCAGGACTTTGGGCCAGATGCTTGTTAATTTACAGCGCTTGGCGTTAGTTCGTTAAGTGGAGGACATGGGACAGTAACTGGCAGCTGTGGTCCTGGCTCACTACATGCTCCTCATACGTGTAAAGTCAGAATTCTGCTACCGCCAGATGCGTTTTATGTTCAGCCATCCTAGTTGTTAGGCCTATGTCAGAATTACCAATATAAAACATATCACAAGGGGGACAAATCACACTATATACCCGCTGTTAGCAAGTGAATGGATCTTCTCGTTTCTGCTGAAAGTATACTGGGCTCTGGGGTTCCTGTGATAATAAGAAATTGCCTGATTTGAGTGATTTGATGGCATTTTGTGATAGTTGTCATACGTATGGGATTGCACACCACTTCATGCAAACATCGGAAGCAACAGGAGAGGAAACTTGGATGGGTATAATTTTCAATTTTTCCCGTGCAAGATGTGGTCAGTCTAGACAAGGTTACCGCTGTTGTTTGAGGCAATACATTTTATTGTGTCAAAATCTGCTTTGAATTCTTCTTTGTACATGGGAGCAGAGGAGAGACGGTGCGCCATTACTCGTAGATCAAAATCTGTGTGTTCGCGTGCTACTGGGTGTTGTAAGCAAGAAGGTATCATTGTGTCTGAAGTCAAAATTCTGCTATCTCTGGCTCCGTTCATGTTCAGCCAGGCTAGCTGCTATGTCTCTGCCAGGTTAACCAATGTAATACTTGAAATTTCCTGCCAGATTAAAACTGTGTGCCCGACAGAGACTCGAACTCGGGACCTTTGCCTTTCGCGGGCAAGTGCTCTACCAACTCAGCTACCCAAGCACGACTCATGGTCCGTCCTCACAGCTTCAATTCTGCCAGTACTTCGTCTCCTATCTTCCAAACTTCACAGAAGCTCTCCTGCGAATCTTGCAGAACTAGCACTCCTGAAAGAAAGGATATTGCGGAGACATGGCTTAGCCACAGCCTAAGGGATGTTTCCAGAATGAGATTTTCACTGTGCAGCGGAGAGTGCGCTGAAATGAAACTTCCTGGCAGATTAAAACTGTGTGCCGGACCGAGACTGGAACTCGGGACTTTTGCCTTTCACCGGCAACTGCTCTACCAACTGAACTACTGAGCTCAATGTAAAACTTATCACAAATGGAACAAGTAATTTTGTGTACTCCGTTGTTGGCTAGTAATTGGGTCTTTTCGTTACTACTGAAAATATAATGGGCTGTTGTGTTCCTCCCGCAATAGGAAATTGCAGGATTTCATTGTTTTGTCAGCAGTTTGTGATATCTGTCCTACGTATGGGATTGTTCACCATTGCCTAGAAATGTTGGAAGGAAAAGCAGAGCGAGCTTGGAAGAGAGGCATTATTCTCAATTTTTGTTTTCTATGCAAGATACGGTTATTCAAGGTAGAAATATAGCAATTGATTAAAGTAATAAATTTTACTGTGTCAGATTCTGCTTTCAAATCTCCCTTGGACATTGGAACAAATATGGGACAGTGCGACAGGTAGTCGAAATTTGCATCTTTGTGTGCTACTGGGTATTGTGAGCAATAAGGTGTTATTTCTACATCTACATCTATACTCTGCACACCACCGTTGAGTACATGGCAGAGGGTACGTTCCATTGCGCCAGTTATTAGGGTTTCTTCTCGTTCCATTCACGTATGGAGCGCACTAAGAATGATTGTTTGAACGTCTCTGTGCATGCTGTAATTATTCTAATCTTATCCTCACGACCGCTACGTGAGCGACATTTAGGTGCTCGTAGTACACTCCTACAGCCATTATTTAAAGCCAGTTCTTGAAACTTTGTTAGGAGACTTTCTAAGGATAGTTAATGTCTATCTTCAAGAATCTGCCAGTTCTTCAGTATCTCTGCGACACATTCCCAAGGATCAAACAATCCTGTGACCATTCGTGCTGCCCTTCGCAGTACAGATTCAGTATCACCTTTTAGTCCTATCTGGTAAGGGTCGCACACATTTGAGCAATATTCTAGGAACAGTCACGTGAGTGATTTGTACGCAATCTCCTATGTAGACTGATTGCGCTTCCCCAGTGTACTACCAAAAAGCGACGTCTACCACCTGCTTTACCCTCGGCTGAGGCTATGTGATCACTCCATTTCATATCCCTACAAAGTTACACACCCAGATATTTGTATGAGCTGGCCGAATTCAACAGTAACTCACCGATATTACCGTCACGGGATACTACGCTTTTTCGTTTTGTCAAGTGCACAGTTTTACATTTCTGAACGTTTAAAGCAAGTTGCCAATCTTTGCAGCATTTTGAAATCTTATCAAGCTCTGACTGAATATTTATGCAGCTTCTCTTTTACAGTACTTCTTTATAGGTAGCAGTATCGCCTGTAAAAAATCTGAGGTTACTATTAACGTTGTGTGCAAGGTCTTTAACATACGGCATGAACAGCAAAGGTTACCATACACTGGCCTGGGGCAGTGTCTGTAGTTCTGTTTTTTTCGTGTAATTTTATGAAACAACTTGTTAGTGAACTGACGTCGACGGTTGGGTCTAGGAAGTTTATGGATTTATTGCCAATCTCCGCTGTGATCTGAACGTTTTTATGTTGACTAAGCTAAAAAAGAAAGTATTGTGCTGTAGTGCCTGTCGATGTAAACAGTATATCATACACGTAATATTTGCACTCAAAAGTTATTTGCTCAAGAAATGTTCCATTGATATTTCAGCCAGTAGTGGGCTACGAGAGGACCCCATAGGAAAACTGTACAAACAGTCAGATGGCTTATGCTTAAAGCTCTGGTGCCAGAAATACAACGAGCATTCGTGTTGAAAAGGACACGGTAAGAAGAGCAGACAGTCTTGATTTCAGTGTGCCATTCAAAACCTCTATCCAGAAAACCAAATCTCTTCTAGCTACTTTGGATGCTCTTGGTTAAGAACACCACTCGACTTTTGAGTCGTATTTGATACCTGATGCTGAGACTATGTAGTCTTCGTATCGATTGTACATTAATTGAATACGGAAATAAATTGTGTGATATATCTGTATGTAAAAATTGACATGATTAATGGAATATATTAAAAGACCACTGAAAAAAAGTTTCATGTGGATATCCTAACCACAACTGGCTCTAAAAAGAGAAGTAAAGAGAAATGATGTAAGCATGGCCACATGCAGAGAACGCTGCGAAATTCAGTGAAAAATTGGTACATGCAAGGTATTGCTGTCGTTCCTTATCATCTGAATAGAGATTAGCGGTTTAGCTGATACCAAGGAACTTTGTACATACTTGTCAGGTCTTCGTCAACCAAGACGGCGACGTTGTTGACGAGGATGTCCACTCCAGACAGGTTCTCTCTGATCCACTTGAAAACGGCCAGTACGCTCTCCTCTTTGCTGACGTCCGCTTCCAGGGCGTACAGTTTGCCAGGGGCATCCTTCAAAGCCAGAGCCTGCACGAAAGCAGAAACCACGGTGATGAAAAAGGAACGCAGAATATCGTTAGTTACCTGCTTACTAGAGAAAATATTATCCTCAACAAGAAGGTTGAGCAATTGCAGGTGACATATCTTTCTCTTTCTTTGGCCTCTGAACTGAGTCACCCAGTCGTTTACAAAGGAGTCTACAGTGTAATGTGGACACCGAACCACGAAGCTATTCGTAATTTTTAGCGAGTTCAAATCATAGTGGGACATTAGGAAAGTGTCACGTAACGTATCAAATTCTAGGACTGAACCGTGGATCTCAGGATTTTTAGTGTGTCACTTACCCACAGAGTCACTGGTTAATAAAACGATCAGGTGGTTTCGAAGTAACCAACCTGCATTCTACAGAATAGATTTAGCGAAGCCATGCGAAACTTAAGTCATACTGGCTTGACTTGGATCTGTGCTATGTTCTCCCACATATCACTTCAGTGCTTTGAACACTGGGTCATCACTCTACGTTGGATACAAGTGACAGACTGACTTGCTACATTAGTGCCAATGCCTTTAAACACTACTAATCACATGAGGTCATGAAAAACCCTCCCTTTTGTTAAAGGGACATTGTATGTCCTCTGCTGCCAATGTTAAATTATCGAATTTGTGACCCATTATCTTGGAAACTTTTTAAGACACCTGCTTACAATTTTCCATGACTATTGAATGCACCTTTCTAGATACACTGAACTAGAATTATTACTAAAATTGTATTGTGGGGCATGTTATCTTTTTTTTCAAACACTCAATTTTGACAGAATTTTGTAACTAAATGAACATAAAAACAAAACAACTCAGGATACTTTATTTATTCTAGGTCCATATGTGTTGAATCTCACACTTGGCATGCTGTAAAAATTTCCTGTCCCTACCATCAGTACGTTTTTAGAAAAAGCATCATTTATTGCATAAAATGTAGTTAAGAGATATTGAGGATTAAAACTTTTTTTTACAAATTCTTATACAGACTCACATTTCTGCGTCTTTTATGCACTAGAATTGCCCTGGCCCATAGTCTGTGTCTTCTTCAGCGTCACAACAGCCTAGTGCTTGCCTCCTCCTTTTCTTTCTCGCTTCTTTTGTCACTCGCTGAGCAGCTAACTCTACTTTACGTACACGAAGCTCATCCAGTTCCCGCAGTCCTTTAGCTGTGTTCTGTCCGAATTTTACCCCTAAGTTCTCCAGAACCTTAAGTCTTTCATAGTCCCCACCAATAAAAGTTATTGCAGCATCAGACACTGCAAACTTTAGAGTCATAGGCCAACAAATACATTTTTACGTACACGGCACCACACAGCATTATTGACGGACTCATCCACGTTCTGGGTCTTCCCATGTAAAAACGTCTTTAGTAGCTCAGGTTTTGCCATATCTCTGCAAATAGGTTTTATTGCCTCCATAACCGTCAAAGGAAGAGAGTGTTTGTGTGTAAATTCATGCAGGGTGCCAGAAAGGTCAGCTAGTCTATATTTACACCAAGTGTTTGGTGGAGGTGGACTCAAAGCATAACATGGCTTTTCATTGGTTGATATTCGACAGAAGAAAGTGCTCCACACAGCTCTTTTCATCTTCTCTAAATTGTCACATTTATCTCTAATGGCCTTCCCATGATATTCATGTAATTCATCACTTACTTTGTCTATTAGTCTTCCAGCATATTTTATTGTCTTGCCATCAGACACTTTTGTTACCCACCTCGGTTTTTTAGGTTTATTCGTAATGCCAACTTCTGAGACGTAGCAGTAGGCACAAAACAAAGCAATGCACAGCCTTCTAGACTTTGTAGTTCCCAAGATATGACTGCTGAACTGTGGCAGTATAAACGTAGCTGTGAAATTTGACAGTCACTTGACAACATTCAAAATATCATTTGAAGGTGTCACAATTGTCTGGTTTTAATGTATTATACATCAGAATATTCAGGAACGTCCAATGTACATTATGGGATAAAAAACAGAAAATGTCAAATTTCAGCGATTTTCATGTACAATGTCCTCTTCAGATTTTATAAAACATCCGTCACTGTTTCTTTAGACATCATTGGAACAGTTCCGTAGTCTTTGTAAAAATGGACTTTATTTACAAATTTTCAACAACATTGACACTTAACCTTCTGACATTTGGAATATGTTGGTGCATGGAGGTAATATTTTTTATTTGTATTGGTCTAAAGGTTCTAAAAGCTGTTCCATAACATTTATTGCTAAACCATTATGCGAATTAAGATAGCAAATTCATTTAAATTACTAGTGCTGCATAAAAGCATGCACACAATTAAATCTAACGCCAGTGATTGCAAATCTCAGATGTGCTGTTTCCTTTAATTCTTACACTGATGGGTCCTTGTAGTGCATTTCTGCAACTTGGGACGGCTGTCCAGCTTTGAGAATGCATAAGAGCACGGAGGGGATCACATCACACAGACCATAAAGATGTTTCTGCTGGAAGCCAGGATTCAGACAGTTACCTGTACATGCTCGGAAATGAGTGCTGTTTTTCTACAGTAGCGAGGATACTGGGCATTTACTGCTAGGACGGCACAATCTAAACTTTCAGTGCACAAGAAGCTTAAAGAATGCCTTTTAGAAGAGATAGAATCTGCGAAGGAAAGTGAAAAACACCAAGCACTCAGCATGGGACATAGCCATTGAGGGCCAGAGGAGGTTGCAGGTGTAGACGTTTAAATTACGGAGACTCGTGTGGATGTGCAGCTATTTCTGTTGGATGAAATGAGAGTGGTAGAGAATTTCTGTCTACTGTCCCACTCTAAGAGAGATCTAAATAGTAATGGTAAACCACCACAGTTTCGTTAGGAGATTTTGTATTTAGGTCAAGACGATAACGGTTGGTGGATGAGACTGAAAAGATGAAGATTTTTCAACTCACTGGTAAAAGAGGTTTGTAGATGTACAAACGCATGATCCCACAGCGATATATGCTCATACAGTATTCTTGATCATCAGCCCTCATCAAGTGGTTTAACTTCCGAGAGTTTAGGTCGAATGCTGTTTGGCTGTTTCAAGTGGTGACTATCGTGTGGTTGCAACCAACATCTTTACGAACCCCTCTTGCCCGCTATGACATCATTGGTATCCATTACAACACTATATAATATTTTTTGTTGTCCGCCAGCTGCAACCACTTCAACCTTTCTGTGGCTGCATCTCAGATATTAATCGGGTTAGCAGGAACAGTTGTTGCTCTTTTGTTGAAAGCCTATATTTATTTTCAAATGGAAATGATAATAACAAAAATGCAAATGACACTGTTTTAATAATAAAAACTTATATATGCAACCTGCTATTGTAGCAGTTCTTAGATCGGTTACTGCTGCTACATTTGTAGGTTATGAAGATTTAATTGAGTTGAACGTGGTGGTATAGTCGGCGCATAAGCGATGGGACCAGCATCTCCGAGGTAGCGATGAAGTGGGGATTTTCCCTACGACTGTTTCACGAGTGTACCAGGAATCTGGCAAAATATCAAATCTCCGACGTCGCTGTGGCCGGAAAAAATTCTACAAGAATGAGACCAACGACGACTGAAGAGAGTCGCTGAACGTGACAGAAATACAACCCTCCACAAATTGCTGCAGATTTCATTGTTGGGCCGTCAGCAAGTGTGAGCGTGCGAACCATTCAACGAAACATCATTGATATTGGCTTTCGGAGCCGAAGGCCCACTCTTATACCCTTGATGAGTGCACAGCACAAAGCTTTATGCCTCGCCTGGGCCCATCAACACTGACAATGGACTGTTGATGACTGTAAAGATGTTGCACAGTCAGACGAGTCTCGTTTCAAATTGTGTCGAGCAGATGGACTTGTATGGGTATGGAGACAACCTCATAAATCCATGGACCCTGCATGTCAGAAGGGGACTGTTGAAGCTGGTGGAGGCTCTGTAATGGTGTGAGACGTGTGCAGGTGGAGTGATATGGGACCCCTGAAACGTCTAGATACGACTCTGACAGATGACAAGTACGAAAGCGACCTGTCTGATCACCTGCATCCATTAATATCCATTGTGCATTCCGACGGATTTGGGTAATTCCAGCAGAACAATGCGATACCCCATATGTCCAGAATTGCTACAGTTGTTCCAGAAACACTTTTCCGCTGATCAGCAGACTTCCCAGACATGAACGTTATTGAACATACCTGGCAGGCATTGCAATGCGCTGTTCAGAGGAGATCTCCACCCCTCGTACTCTCATGTATTTATGGACAGACGTGCAGGATTCATGGTGTCAGTTCGCTGTAGCACTACTTCAGACACATTAGTCAAGTCCATGGTACGTCGTGTTGCGGCACTTCTGCATGCTCGCGGGGGCGTTACACTATATTAGGCAGGTGTACCAGTTTTTTTGCCTGTTCAGTATATGTATTGTACTATTGGTATTATATTTTGTGTTACTAGCCGAATGGAAATTAAATCTGCTGTAGACAGGGGAAATGCCTTCTTGTTCAATGAAAAATGTCGTGTACATCAATAATACTGTATAATATCTAAAAAGAAGAAATCAGTGTGCACTTAGAGAAAAAAAATAGATATAAAGCTCAAAGGAAAAATGCATTGCAGTTGACTAGAAAATCTTAATGTAGATATTGTGCTGTCTTTGGATTCTGTTTTAGGAAAGAAGAAGCTATTAGTTGACTCCCATGACAGATCACACCACGATAATTGTTTACTTATTTACTGTACTCACAGTGACTACGAAAGTTTCAGGTGTATTTTTAGAATGTTATTGCAAATATAATTCACATCACCAGCTATTGAAACGCATCGAGTTTTAGATGCTCTACATTTCTTTAAAATGTCACGCATACAATCATCATGGTTTATGAAGTCTGTATCTGCCAGTCCTTGCTGACAACTGTTGTGGGGTAGTTCTTCCAAAACCACTTCGTAACCTAGTTAATAGACCTCTATCCATATTGAATTCCAAAATTAAATTCAAATTACTACTGATGCACTAAAATGTGAAAGTTAGTGAAACAAGCACCAATGATTGAAAAACTAAGTACTTCTCAAATTCATTTCTCTTCTGTAAGGATACATGTAATGCTGCTTTGGTAGCTGGGTCTGCTAGCAGCCTGTGGGAAAGTGAGGGGCGCAGCTATCCAGTGGCTAAGACGTAGTAAAAACGTTTCTAGCTGAAATGTCAGGTACTGAAGCCACCCATTCACAAGCCAACAAGTTGGCCAACACCCCCCCCCCCCCCACCCCCCCACCCCCCCACCACCACCACTGAGCAGGTCACCGATCTGCGTATGCACACTGCAACTGTATGATGGAACCTACCTGTGCCCAGTCTCATGGCAGCTTTCACCATGCCAAAACAGAAGGGCAAGGGCAGAGTGTGGGGTGGCACGTAGCAGTTGGAAAGGGAGCTAGCGGAGAGCCAGTGGATCCAATACAACTAGACTGTAGACCCAACCACTATTCGCCCACATAAAGGTGAACGTGTCAGATCAGACCCGCTCGGCAGGGGGTTTGGTTGACTAATAGCCCTGTGAATGGATGGGTGGCTTAAGGCAGATATCCTGGTCACGGGGCCATTGTCAGAGACAGTACCACAAACGCAGCCCCCGAGTCAATTTTCACCAGGGCATATACTGTAAACTGTCATTGTGAGATGCCTAGGAAAGAATGCTTTCACAAAATGTGAATCCGCAAGGGGTGGGAAACATGACACACTCAAGCTGAAAGGAATCTGCTTGACTCACAGTAGGTCAGCAGGCCTGGTTGTTTAAATTTTGTACACAAATCTCAGGTTGGTTTACCAAAATCATTTTCACAGTGGGGAGGAAGTGCTTATTTTCAGTTCTTGTCGTTGGCAGAAATATGAAACCATTCTCATGACTAGAAAGAACTTCTGCTTTCCATCTGCTCTGAGGTAGATAATTCATTACTGGCTAATCACAGCCATTTCTTGAGGAGAAGGGAAACTGATGTCTGAACTCGAAAGGTCTCTAGCGATTGGCTGAAGAGAATCCGGTGCTGATCCACTGTAGAGCTGCATAGATGGAGGTTGTCGTCCTAGAGCTGGCCATAGGTGCCAGAGTTAAACTTATAACTTTCAGCTGTCATTAGAGTCATACTCAGCCTGAGTCTTAGACCGATGGTAAGAATAAGCCGCGAGAGTTGTGACGAGAAGACCGTGAAGTTTTTCATTGTAAGCTAGAGTCATTAATTTCTAAAATTAATCCAAACAGTCGGCTAGTTGAAGTGATCACGTGTTTAGGCAAGGGTGCTGGTGCTTGCATGGACGTTTCTGGGTCCTTTTTTTCAGTGTATTGAAAAATTCATGAGGGTTTAGGTGGACAAAGCGAATTGTATCATTTAATTTCCAGTTCCACCAAACTGTGACAAGGTCTTACCGCGTCTCATTTACAATCCAAGTGAACCTCTGTGCACTGCAATGTTAATTGTTTTGTGTAGTGGAATCCAATTAATTTTTTTAGGAATAAACAACAGTTTGGTGTGACATTTCGTTTCATTTTGTTGAACGATGAAACCTCTATCGGTTACCATATCTAAAGGTACGACACACACCATTCATGTTTATTCGGCCACCCGTGTTTAAATTCAGATTCTTACTAGTTTCCGTCGCGTGACTGTTTTCTTAATACTTTCACATGATCGTTTGGGAAGTGTCTGTTACTGTGCTAATCACTGGGGTCAGATCTTGTTAGCATCTCGTGGGTAGGTTAAATGCTCAACTGTAGTCTCACATAACGTAAAATCCCAATTTGAGTTTTATTAAAACCCAGAACATGGGGATTTGTTTTGGTTTCAGTATAACTACTGACTATTTTAGTGTTGTGATCTGCGGGTAAACGAAAGTTTTGGATAAACAATCACTTAAAATTCAAAACTGATTATGAAATGGTTTACTGTCCCTATATAAACAGTGGCAGTGGTCCAGAGTGTGAGTGTATTGCAACGATATGACATCACAAGTCGTTGCTTCCCCATAGTCTGCGCGTGACGGAAATCTAAATAGCTGTTAAACGTGAACAGACATCTGATAGAGAAACTGACTGCTACAATAGGTTAAGTTAGAAAAAGTTTTATTCTATCTGTGACATACAGATGTTCTTAGCGTTGAACCTAAACAAATTAGGCACCGGATGATGGTCGAAAGCCCATAACTCATAGTCCTATCATCATATAAGAGATGTGACATTTAAATTAATATTGTTATGTGGCTAACTGCGTGAATGAAGATGCAGTTGCACAAATTATTTACAGTGACATATGTTTGCCACATAGTTAAGGAGTATATGTCATGCGTTTACTGTGTCTTTAAAAAAATGTATTTCCGTTGATGTTGCTGTTTTTGGCAGATGCGTAGCCAGTAATCTGTTAATGTTCACTTGACGACTAGCAGTATGATGGTGAGAGTGAAGTTGAGCATGTGAAATCGTGTGAGTGGAGTGGTGTCATTGTGTACGGGGTGTATCATTTAATACGTAAACTAACGCTGGTGAAATGTAGGAAGGTAAAGCAAATAATTAATGACATATTCTACACTACTGTCGCTAACCTCCACTCCCTTACGAACTTGCTTACTGTAGACTAAGAAAGAGACCTCATGTACTGCTCTGATCACTTTTTTCATAGTTGTAATAAGCAGTCTGTGGATAACGAAACCTTCATTACTCTTACTCAAATCCTTCAATCATTCCTGTTGTTTGTAACATAGATAAAAATTAAAGTGATATTCTGGGCGTATTATGGTCTCGGAATATCGGTTCTCTGCGTTTCGAGAATCTGAACGTGTATAATGACCAATCGTTTATTAGATACGTGTTCTGGCGCACATGTATTTTTTGCTCCCATATTCGTTCTTTGTGTTCTTCACTCACTCTCAGAGTATATTTCAATGCCTTTTTACAAGTACAATTATTGTAAGAATTCGTGAGATTTGCACTTTCGGTACCATGTGGTCACGCATTGCGCGCCTTCATTATTTCACCGCCTGTATGCTTAAATTGTGGTTGGTATATCTGTTGTTTGTGCTATTTTCGAGCCATTAAAGATATTTTAGATATTGTTGTCACTGACTTTAAATACCCTCTGCGTAATGGTCCGTAATCTTTGGCCTATCTTTCCCATGGTTAGGGAACACCCAGTTACATAAAGATTTTCTTTCGGTATATGAGGTACGTTTGTCGCTATATGAGTGTACCAGATGCGGTAAAGGTGTGCACAGAGAAATTCCGTCGCGCAAACTGAAATTGACTTATCGTATTGTTTCATATCCTCTATATAGTAAATAAGATGGATTGTTAATGAAGATTTGTTACAAGCGCCACCTACTGATAGAGCAAGTACCTATTTTCAGTAAGATTTGTTATACCTATCAGTTAGAAACTGAAGCAAGTAAAACCACGAAAGTTTCTTCATATTGCATTAAATTTCGTTGTGAAATTTTATAGATTACTAATAGTACACTGTTAACACGTCACATAAATTTTCCCGGATATATTATCTTTGGCTCCAAAGGAGGTTGAAATTTAGCGGGTGTAGTGCTCTTGTTATTTGGTTGCATGCAGATAGAAGCTGGTCATTCTTTGAGTGTTTCTTGTGATAATCTGATTTTCATATTTATTCCTCATTTCGTAGTAAGTCTATTTACGCTACTAATTGTTCGGAAGAACAAAAGATTGAAGACACTTACAAAATTTTCGTATAAAAATTCTATACTTCAGGTATAGAGTTTCGTGTTCCTGCATGACATGCCATGGCAAGATACTTAAAAGATGAGGAGATACTGGAGTCACTTCAGGAGGATTTTCCAAATGATATTCATTCATCAAGTGAGAAAAGTAGTGATTCTGAAGCAAAACACATTCTTGAAGAACTGGAACTCAAGAACTCACAGGCCAACCAAAAGGAAAATGACACCACATCATGTATCAATCGTCAACAAATACTTCCACTCAACCTTAAGAAGCACCAGAAATTACATTTTAGGATAGTAATGACAAGAAGAAACATCTTCCAACTCTTTTCAGAACAAAAGAAGAAAGACAGGATTTTCACCTTCGAGTGAAATTCGAATCAAAATATTGCAGCTCATGGTCAGATTTTATTGGTAGTCGTGGGGGATATGAAAATTGTACAGAATTATGGGCACATTGGAAACTTTGTTCTTTGGGGCCCAAAGTGCAAAATGTCATCTAACGACATTGTTATTACGAATATCAGCCAGCTAAACTGGTCGTCAGCCAGCTAAACTGCTCTTTAAATGATTTTTATTTTAAAAATCACTCACGATGAGCCCATTTCCGCATATTGCTGACAGTAGATGCTCTGTAACTACGTAAATAAAATATGGTCTTAGTATAATGGTCCGTAACTATGATCCGAAAAGTTATAATACAATTGTTTGGTGTTTTTACCTTACATGTAATATCGTTGCTGCAATGTCCTGTCTTTTCCTTAGAATTATTGTTTGTACTCAGATGTACGTTGAAGACGTATATCTGCCTTTGACAACTTGGATGACAGTGGATCAGCGATGTTACATGTTTACATGGCTACCATTATAATGGTAACCATGTAGACATCTAATAATTGTACCATTATAAAGGTAATTATGTAAACATGTAATATCGCTTATCCACATGTTTATAACGGGAACTGTGTAAACATGTAATATCGCTGAACCATTGTCATTCAATCTGTCAAGAGAAAAATAGCACACATAAAAACCGACTAAAGTTAGATACACGTCTCCATCGACATCTGAGGAGAAACTATTAGTTCTAAAAAAAGACGGGACATAACAGCAACGATATTATATGTAAGATAAAAATACCAAATTAATAGAATTATCTGGTCATTGTTACAGACCATTATATTACGACCTTTACTTACTTTTCTATTTACAGTGCCCCTGGTAATGGCAGTATGCCAGAATGGGGTCACAGTGAGTGATTTATAAAATAAAAACCATCTAAAAAGAAGTGTAGCTGGTTGATATTCATACTAATGTCATTGAAAATGTTCGAAATTTAAGGCATTTTTATGTAAAATGAGAAAAAAATTGTTTTTACCAGTACCGCCTTTGAAAAAGTATGAGGTTCACTCAATCTACCTTTGCCTTACACGTAATGTGGGACCACATAAATGCGGGTATGGTGGCGCCATATATTGGCAGAGAGACTGACGTACCGTTTGATGTTGCCTAGCGCCAGTGTGTTTTCAGGCCGAAGAGAAGGTGGTCACACAAGTTATCGACCACTACCAGACATGCAGGCGGGTAAGCACGAACAGCCCGCCCAGTTAGCCGTGCGGTCTAACGCACGGCTTCCGGGACTGGGAAGGAGCGCCTGGTCCCCGGCACGTATCCACCCGGCGGACTTGTGTCGAGCTCCGGTGAGCCGGCCAGTCTGTGGATGGTTTTTAGGCGGTTTTCCATCTGCCTCGGCGAATGCGGGCTGGTTCCTCTTATTCCTCCTCAGGTACACTATGTCGGCAATTGCTGCGCAAACAAGTTCTCCACATACGCGTTCACCACCATTACTCTACCACCCAAACATAGGGGTTGCACTCGTCTGGTGTGAGACATTCCCTGGAGGGGGGTCCACTGGGGGCCGAACCGCACAATAACCCTGAAGAAGTGGTTCGGTTTGGGTCGGCGGAGGGGTGAAGTGGACTGCGGTAGTCGTCGTGGGGTTGTGGACCACTGTGGCTGCGGCGGGGACGGAGCCTCTCCGTCGTTTCTAGGCCCCCGGTTGACATACAGTACAATACATACAAGCAGAAACAACGAGCAGTGATTCGATTTTTGGCGGCGGAGGGAGTTGCAGGCCGAGAAATGTATCGACAGATGAAGGTCGTTTACGGTGAGTACAGTCTGAGTCGTAAGTATTGTGGAATGGCGCAAACGATTCCTTGAGGGGCGCGAGTCACTGGAAGACGATGCTGGTCCTGGACAGGCTCATCGTGTCATCACACCGGAAATGGTTGCGGAAGTGAATGCTTTAGTCTTGGACAACCGCAGAATCACTGTGGACGAGATCCATCGGTGTTTGGACTTCCAAAACACCCTATCCGCGGATATCGATTCGCAACGGACGACGAAGTGTGTGACTGGGACCAGGACTGGATCCGACAGCAGCCTATTAGCTTCTCCGAGGATGAAATCGACCGGCTAGTGACGCAATAGGATAAATGTGCCAACAGTTTTGGCGACTATTTTTGAGTATATGTACTGTGTATAACTCCGTTTTTGAGTTAATAAAATCGTTTCCGTTACATTACACTGGTGGCCGGGTTTCATTTATACGCCTCTTATAGAAGGATCCGAAAAAATAGGCCAGGATGGGATAATCGGCCATTGAATTTTTTTGACCTGAACATTGCTGCTGCCTGCCGAGAAGTGATCACAGTAGTTCCAATACACACCGTCATTGTTGTCATGAGTTTGACAGTGGGAGTCTGTTCTGTTATATTCTTAGTAAGGACTTTCCTGATTTTCAGTTGTTTGATGAAAAGTAAGCCATTTATAGTACTCTTGTTACCTTGTTAATACCTAGAGTAATAATTTTTAAAATATCACTGTTTAGACAACCTTTTTTCGCTTACAAATGTAGCTCCTTGTTGTTTCTTCCTGTCTGATAGCTTGACTTATGAACCGCTGATGTCGACATGACATCCGACCGGGAAATATGGCCACCTACTGCTCGGGAGAAGTGGCCAAGTTTACCACTTTCCCAATACTTTAACTTTAATCGGTTCACCTCACTGGGAGGTACTTACTTCGATGTATCGCAAACAGTACTATAGACTGATTTCTAAATCCTTTTATACACAAAGATATATTTCTATCCCTTCGAGACGATTTTGAAATGATTAATTATATTTAGTGTTCTGGCCTATCGACAAGTGCCGGCATGAAGATGAAAAACGCAAGAGCAGAGAGGCAACAGTACGCTGACTAGGACGTCACCACGACAGGAGCGGCAACTGTACTAAGAGAATATAAGCGCCGCTCCTGCTGAAACCTCCCCTTAGAAAAATTATGAATGACTGTGCTGGTAAACTTCGAAGTTATTTGATATTCAGACAGCTGAGCAATACTGAACGTATTCAGGCAGTTCTCTCTTTACTTATTCTGATCATCACTAAACTGACACACAATATTTTAGCGCAACGCAGTCTGACTTTCAATAATCCCTACAAAAGAATGGCCCTGACTAACAATATCCTATACCTTTCATGAATCATTTGTCTCACAAAAATCTTCATTACTCGAACTACTGCAATACGACGAGCGCCAATACTGCGAGCTAAATAAAAGATTCTAACTACTGAAGGCACTAACAACTGATAGGCATAGTTAGCAAATGAAAGATTTTGATAGAGAACAAACAATGTATTTACCTTAATAGGGTTCAAAAGTCATCATATATCAGTTCATGACACCCAGTCTTACAAATTTCCTTTTTCTGACGGACACCCGTCCTGATCGCCCGTTCTCAAAACTCTGGCATCTCTCTCCCAACATCCACCACTGCTGGCGGCTCACTTCCAACCGCACAACGCTAAGCGCTGTTCACCTCAATCTGCCCAACACTACACAAGCGAATATTCCAACAATGAGTCCAACCAGCCACAGACTGCACTCAGCACAGTCAGTGATTTTGATACAGAGCACTACGTGGCGTTACCGACATAAAAACCTAAACAGCCTACTTACACTGCCAGCCTCGGCTGGACAGTAGTAGGACGGCACTAGCAGACCCGGAGTAGAAGAGCCGTCATCCTAGCTGTTACAGTGAGACTTGTGCCTTATATTAATTGCTTATATGGACATTGTATGTAGCAAAGGACACTGACTGCGTGTCGCCAGTGGCTTGTGACGCAGAAGTGAAATACATAAAAATACATCCTGCAATGGAGATTAACAAAACAATTGTGCCAAAGGCCTATAGACTTATAAGCGAACAGTTTCCCGTGACATGTGGTGTAAAACAAGGCTGTGTTCTAGCTCCCACACTCTTCTCACTTTACTTCGCAGTTGTTATGAGAGACGCGACCAAACCCTGTAGTAATCAAATTAGTCTCGACACAAGGACAGACAAAAGTGTCTTCAACATCTCTCGCCTCAGAACAAAAAGTCGCGTAACCAAACTAACCATCTTAGAGATTCTCTACGCGGATGGCTAATTCTTGCGAAACTCTTCAGACTTACATAAATGTGCTAAATGCCTCCTGCAGAAGATTTGGCTTAGCCATTAGCATCACTAAAACGCAAGTTCTCAAACAGCCACTTAGAGCTCTTAATGCAGATGACTCCAGTATTGAGATAAATAACAAACCCTTGCAAAATGTGTCAAATTTCAAATACTTGGGAAGCCAAATTAGAAGTGACAACAGCCTGACAACGGAAATCGCAGCGCGTATAGCCAGCGCAGCCTCAGCCTTCGGTAAGCTTAATGACCGAGTATGGAAATCACATGATCTCAAACTACAAACAAAAATTGCAGTCTACAAAGCAGTAGTATTATCCACCTTACTCTATGCCTCGGAAACCTGGTGCTGTTACAAAGCTGACATCAAGAAGCTAGATAAATTTCATCTTCGATGTCTGAGATCAATTCTGCGCATCAAATGGAAAGACCGTGTCCCAAACACGGAGATTTTGCGCCGCGTGAAACTGGCTGGTATTGAAGCTTCAATAATGAAACATCAACTGAGATGGAGTGGTCACATAGTACGCATGGATGACAGTAGGCTACCTAAAGCGGTGATCTACTCGCAGCTCTCGTGCGGGAAGAGGAGGAAAGGTGGTCAACACCTGCGATATAAAGACACCATTAAACGCCACCTTGCAGCCTGTGGCATTCCAAGCAACCGTTGGGAGGAGCTAGCATTGCGCCGATCGGAGTGGCGATCAACTGTACATAAGAGCATCGAACATTTCGAGCAAAAGCGTCTAATGAACCTGGATGCTAAAAGAGAGCTACCTCAGCTCAAACCTGTCTACACGTATACTTACAACTCTGCTGGTCAACTTCACTGTGCTTCACGCAACAGGATGTTCAAAGCGAAATTCGGATTGGCGAGCCACATCCGAGCCTACCACAACAAGGACAGAGAAGACTAACGGAGTCGCTGTCGCCGGACACGGCGAGGAGGACATCATCATCATCATCATCAAGTTCTAGGGGACTGATGACCTCATATGTTAAGTCCCATAGTGCTCAGCGCCATTTGAACCATTTTTGGTCAGAAATAAAGTAATTTACGCATTTTAACCTGTTCGATTTGAAGTGGGGATGCAGGTTGTGGTGCAGCAAGTGTCGCTAGACAGGGGAGTGACGGAGCCCAAGTATTCATCGTAAGAAGTATCTACCCTAAATGGGCGTAGTTAGGTTTCTTTCCTGTGAAGGAGTTGTTAGAAGGCACGATGCAGTGGGAATTGCTGCATCATTCCATAAAAAGAAAAGGTTGTTAGACATCAGCAACACCAGTTGTCTCTCACTCGTTAGTTCGTCGTTATTACGTCTACAAAACCTAGCAAAAACTAAGTATCACTTATCCTTCGTCGTTTTAAAAATAAAAGTATTCAAAGAAAACATTTCTTTTCTTTTTAAAGTTCAGTTGAGCGCTAATGTTAGTGCAGGTTCTGTATAGGCGTGGGTGTGCCAACTAATAACTGAATGCACTCAAAAAGGATCTGAACTACTACTATAAGGTTGCGTTTCTACCAGTTCAGGTACGGAACCACAAAATTGAGAAATGACGAACCGAGTGTACAAAATCAGATTTCGTGATCAAAAAAATATTCGCTGGTAAGCCCAGCTGCAAAGGTTCAGTGTAGTGGTCTGTAGATCCTGGATAGGACCCAGACTGTATAAAATTCTTCCTCTTTTTGTGTGGTCAAATTTGCCGAGAAAAGAGGCGCCGCATTTTCTGTTGGTGCCCTTGGGGTACACGCATGGGCCTTCCTGGCTCTGGTGACACGGCAGCAGACGTACCTGCACCGGCCGAGCGGTTCTAGGCGCTTCAGTCCGGAACAGCGCGACAGCTACGGTCGAAGGTTCGAATCCTGCCTCGGGCATGGACGTGTGTGATGTCCTTAGGTTAGTTAAGTTTAAGTAGCTTAAGTTCTAGGGTACTGATGACCTCAGATGTTAAGTCCCATACTGATCAAAGCCATCTGAACCATTTTGAACGTACCTGCACCCTGGCGCGCCTCCTGGCGACGCCCACGACGTTGACGCCGTGCCGGAGCAGCGCCTGCGTGATGGCGGCGCCTATGCCTGCCCCGGCGCCGGTCACCAGCGCAACACGTCCCTTGTACAGCGCCATCTCGAACCACGCTCGATCGCTCTGACTACGGCGGGGTTCTGGCGCAGCCGGACTTTAATACTCCGTCCGCGATGTGCTTTTTCTTTTTTCTTGTCGCTCTCTCTGAAGTCCGGCGGTCGCAAGAGAGATAACCCCGGGCTGTGTACTGCCGGACCTGCGGCGTGACATTCGTCAATTGGTCATCTGACGACACCCGCCATACAAAACGCTGAGTCAGCCGAGACGTCAGTTCTGGAACACGTTACTTGATACCTCCGTCTCTCCGCGAAACCAAGAATCACGCAGAGAGGGATGCAGTTTATAGAACTAGGTGTACAAAATTTCGCAAATCTAGCCTTGATACCACTCCGTCTTCAGGCCAGAAGTGGCCCAACGGGACCATCCGACCGCCGTGTCATCCTCAAAAAAATGGTTCAAATGGCTCTGAGCGCTATGGGACTCAACTGCTGTGGTCATAAGTCCCCTAGAACTTAGAACTACGTAAACCTAACTAACCTAAGGACATCACACACATCCATGCCCGAGGCAGGATTCGAACCTGCGACCGTAGCGGTCGTGCGGTTCCAGACTGTAGCTCCTTTAACCGCTCGGCCACTCCGGCCGGCTGTCATCCTCAATGAGGATGCCGATGGGAGGGGCTTGTCGTCAGCACACCACCGCTCTCCCGGTCGTTATGATGGTTTTCTTTGACCGGAGCTGCTGCTGTTCGGTAGAGTGGCTCCTTAGTTGGCATGACGAGACTGAGTGCACGCCGAAGAATGGCAACAGCTCATGGCGGCTCGGATGGTCACCCATCCAAGTGCCAGCCACGCCCGACAGCGCTTAACTTCGGTGATCTGTCGGGAACCGATGCATCCACTGCGGCAAGGCCGTTGCCCTAGCCTTGGTAGATTTTGAGAAAAAAGTTTTTTTTTTGAGTCATCACTCTTCTTACTGGTATGATGCGGCCCAGCACGAATTCCTGTTAGAGGCCACATGTCCTGTGGATACACAGTATGTGTTTCTAATGCAGAGGTATCCATTGCCTTCTGCTTCCTCATGTCGTTGACCATTGCTGATTCCCCCTTCTTTAAGGGTAGTTTCCCACTCCAAGCACAAGAAAGTGCCCTGAACCTCTGTCTGCTCTTCCGCCCTCTTTGACAAGGCCCTTGGCAGAAAGACGCGGACTTCTTATGCCGGAAGTCTTCGGCCGGCAGTGCTGATTATTAATCAAATTTTAAGCGCTGGCAGGTTCGGGATCCGGGCCGAGGCCGTTCTGATTTGTAATCGAACACGTTACCCCCCCCCCCCCCCTTTTTTGAAATTTCATTTTTTTCCTAACTGTTCGTTATATTTGCTCGGGGTGGACATCCCACGACAACCGTTAATGTTCATCGTTGATCCATTCCTCAGGTTTTTGTCACAGAGGGCAGATAACCCTCTGACCGAACATGCTGAACTGCCGTCCCGACAGACCTAGGCCACGGCTGCATCCACGACAGAAAAATGCGCATAATATTTAAGAAACATCATTATCAACAAATTATTTTATTTCAGCTCTCATTCCCTAACCAACATTCTGCAAAGCGATTGCGTCACTTGGCGTAAACTACGCAAATTCCCTCATCAGTATAGAAGTTCCTGGACTATGCACACGACCCACAATTCGGCTGTTAGCTACTGATTCTACTGAAACAAGGGATGGGTACAATTATTCTTTAAGGCACTATCGGCAGCTTTCACTAAATCTGTTTCATAGTTAAGGGAATGTTCATGACAAATACACACTATTTTAAGGATGCACCAAATCCACAGTTTTAAAGATACCGAAGCGAAATTTTGTACCATGCTTTACACGAAATTAACATATTTACTGTTACCATCCTTGGATTTTATTTATTTAATTTACATATGGAATTTGGAAGCCTGATTTTCAAACATTTATATATATATATATATATATATATATATATATATATATATATATATATATATATATATACGTTTTTCTCAGAAGAGTTTGACAGAGCACTGAAAGACCTGAGTCGAAACAAGGCCCCGGGAGTAGACAACATTCCATTTGAACTACTGATGGCCTCGGGAGAGCCAGTCCTGACAAAACTCTACCATCTGGTGAGCACGATGTATGAGACAGGCGAAATACCCTCAGACTTCAAGAAGAATATAATAATTCCAATCCCAAAGAAAGCAGGTGTTGACAGATGTGAAAATTACCGAACAATCAGTTTAATAAGTCACAGCTGCAAAATACTAACGCGAATTCTTTACAGACGAATGGAAAAACTGGTAGAAGCCGACCTCGGGGAAGATCAGTTTGGATTCCGTAGAAATGTTGGAACACGTGAGGCAATACTGACCTTACGACTTATCTTAGAAGAAAGATTAAGAAAAGGCAAACCTACGTTTCTAGCATTTGTAGACTTAGAGAAAGCTTTTGATAATGTTAACTGGAATACTCTCTTTCAAATTCTGAAGGTGGCAGGGGTAAAATACAGGGAGCGAAAGGCTATTTACAGTTTGTACAGAAACCAGATGGCAGTTATAAGAGTCGAGGGGCATGAAAGGGAAGCAGTGGTTGGGAAAGGAGTAAGACAGGGTTGTAGCCTCTCCCCGATGTTATTCAATCTGTATATTGAGCAAGCAGTAAAGGAAACAAAAGAAAAATTCGGAGTAGGTATTAAAATTCATGGAGAAGAAGTAAAAACTTTGAGGTTCGCCGATGACATTGTAATTCTGTCAGAGACAGCAAAGGACTTGGAAGAGCAGTTGAACGGAATGGACAGTGTCTTGAAAGGAGGATATAAGATGAACATCAACAAAAGCAAAACGAGGATAATGGAATGTAGTCAAATTAAGTCGGGTGATGCTGAGGGAATTAGATTAGAAAATGAGACACTTAAAGTAGTAAAGGAGTTTTGCTATTTAGGGAGTAAAATAACCGATGATGGTCGAAGTAGAGAGGATATAAAATGTAGACTGGCAATGGCAAGGAAAGCGTTTCTCAAGAAGAGGAATTTGTTAACATCGAGTATAGATTTAAGTGTCAGGAAGTCGTTTCTGAAAGTATTTGTATGGAGTGTAGCCATGTATGGAAGTGAAACATGGACGATAACTAGTTTGGACAAGAAGAGAATAGAAGCTTTCGAAATGTGGTGCTACAGAAGAATGCTGAAGATAAGGTGGGTAGATCACGTAACTAATGAGGAGGTATTGAATAGGATTGGGGAGAAGAGAAGTTTGTGGCACAACTTGACTAGAAGAAGGGATCGGTTGGTAGGACATGTTTTGAGGCATCAAGGGATCACAAATTTAGCATTGGAGGGCAGTGTGGAGGGTAAAAATCGTAGAGGGAGACCAAGAGATGAATACACTAAGCAGATTCAGAAGGATGTAGGTTGCAGTAGATACTGGGAGATGAAGAAGCTTGCACAGGATAGAGTAGCATGGAGAGCTGCATCAAACCAGTCTCAGGACTGAAGACCACAACAACAACAACAATCCCTTTCCATATATTAAGCTTCTCTCGTGAGGGTTTTTGAGCATACGGGAGAGTTTTAATAATTTTTTAATTAGAATTCTTCGCCCCAAATGTCAGCTTACACTCAGAATTTCAAAATTTACTCTTGAGAAAACATTTATTAGCTTTATAGAAATAAGCGTGGAAAATTTCATAAATCTAGCCTTCATACGTTCTGAGAAAAAGGTACATAAACTCTCATTGTAATTTAAGCTTCAAACACAACATTTTTTCTTATGTCACCTCTTCAGGCGCGCCAGATTTATTCTCAGGGTCCTCTTTCACTTCAAGGCTTTTCTTCTGTTTTTTTCTGCCTTCTTTTCTTTACCAGGTCTTCAACTGACTTTTCAGCAGCAAAGACGTCTTGCGTGAAATTTCCTGTCTTGAAGCCTATTCTCTCTAATACCTTCATCCTCCCTGCGTTCCCATCATTAAATACAAGAACTGCATCATATGTCGCAATTCTGACAACTGTAGCAGATCAAAAGGTGGCAAAACAATAACTGCTTCTTCATAACAAAACAGCTGGTTTGTTATTGTTTCTAAAATACGTAACAGAGTCATAGATGCTCTACACTGAAGAGCCAAAGAAACTGGTACACCTGCCTAATATCGTGTAGCGCGCCCGCGAGCACGCAGAAGTGCCGCAACACGACGTGGCATGGACTCGAATAACGTCTGAAGTAGTGCTGGAGGGAACTGACACCGTGAATCCTGCAGGGCTGTCCATAAATCCGTATGTCGCGTTGTCCTGCTGGAATTGTCACAGTCGGTCCGAATGCACAATGGACATGAATGGATGCAGGTGGTCAGACAGGTTGCTTATGTACGTGTCGCCTGTCACAGAAGTACCTAGACGTATGGTCTCCTTTCTATCAATTCATGAGGTTGTCTCCATGCCTGTACAAGTCCATCCGCTCGATACAATCTAAAACGATACTCGTCCGACCAGGCAACGTGTTTCCAGTCATCAATAGTCCAATGTCGATGTTGACGAGCTCAGGCGAGGCGTAAAGCTTTGTCTCGTGTAGTCACCAATGTGGCCAAGAGTGGGCCTTCGGCTCCGAATGCCCATATCGATTATGTTTCGCTGAATGGTTCGTACGCTGACACTTGCTGATGACCCAGCATTGAAATGTGCCGCAATTTGCGGAGGGTTGCACTTCTGTCACAGTGAACTATTCAGTCGTCGTTTCTCCCGTTCTTGCAGTACCTTCTTCCGGCCACAGAAATGTCGGAGCGATTTGATACGTTACCGGATTCCTGATACTTACGGTACACTAGTGACGTGGTCGTACGGGAAAATCCCCACTTCAACGCTACCTCGGAGCGGCTTTGTTCCATGGCTCGTGCGTCGACTGTAACACGACGTTCAAGCTCACTGAAATCTTGATAACCTACCACTGTAGCGGCAGTAACCGATCTAACAACTACGCCAGATACTTGTTGTCTTATATAGGCATTGCCGACCGCAGCGCCGTATTCTGTCTGTACACATATCACTGTATTTGAATACGCATGCCTCTATCAGTTCCTTTGGCGCTTCAGCGCATGAAACCACACAGTACATATCACAGTGTTCTAGATTTATCCCAAGCAAGTTTGCTTGAAAGTAATCCACGGGATTGTTGTTCACTGAGGTAGTATTGAAGTGCTGCTTCAAAAACTAGGCGTGGCACGAAGGTCGCTTCACACATTTAATTATTTTTCAGGCACTTCGGATGCTATTTCATCATTGAAACCTTGGGCACTTATTGTCTATGGGAACTATTACTAAATAAAAAATAAACTGAAAGTTCACATTTTCGGTCAACTTCATGTACGCTCCACCTTAAGCCTTTCTTCATTGAGAGACGATTCCCACAAGGTAATGTAAGTGTCGTGTGGCTAGGGCCTCCCGTCGGGTAGACCGTTCGTCGGGTGCAAGTCTTTCGATCTGACGCCATTTCGGTGACTTGCGCGTCGATGGGGATGAAATGATGATGGTTAGGACAACACAACACCCAGTCCCGGAACGGAGAAAATCTCCGACCCAGCCGGGAATCGAACCCGGTCCCTTATGTTTGACATTCTGTCGCGCTGACCCTTTTTTTTGTTTTGTTTATCTCAATTTCTTCGTTGTCGTTCGTTTCATTTGTTCGGGGCGGACGTCTTATGACACACTTTCAGTTTCATCGTTGATCCATGCACTCAGTTTTTTTATTACAGAGGGTTGCTACCACTTTGACCGAACACGCTGAGCTACCGTGCCGGCCCACTCAGCTACCGGGGGCGGACTCCCTCATGGTAGTAGGTACGAGTTATCATATTGTGTAACTATTGGAATGGAACCACTGTGAGCGAAAACTGGCTGACAAAATGCTTTACACTTATGATACCCGAAACGACGCACAGAGCCGTCAACGACAATTACTTTTGCTCTCATATTCAGTAAGTAATTCATCTTCGTCTTCTTCACTCATCACAATAACGAATGAGAGAGTCACAGAAAATGGTGATAGTATTTATTGTATTGAATATCGTAGTGATGATATCATTTGTCGACTGTGAGGAGGAAACACACTTTTAATTTCTTTCTTTTTCTTCACAGGGATACAATGTTACTAGCGTACTATACCCATTACGTTTTCGTAAGCGCAATCGAACAGTTACCTCTACATCATCTAAATCCACAAGATCAATTTTATGTTCTTAATTCTGAACTATATCTTGAAATAATTGGCATGTAAATGGATGAATTTGGTGATTCATCTGTCTTATACGCAAGCGGAATTGCAGGCTTTAACTAATGTAGCGGGGGTGCAGGAGCAGTATTGTGCAGTGAACCTTCAGACATGTTATAGTCAATGCATAGGACGTGAATCTTCTAAATATTTACTATGTTTTCGCTATCTTTAAGGTTTCTTTAACAATCAATTTTATCTCAAAACCTAACGCTACTCCACATCTCGTATCATTTGGGAGATTTTTTTGCAACTGATGTTCAGTCTTAAGCCGACGTTTTCCTCAGCAATATCTTAGTAGTCATTTTGATGTTGTATTACTTTTTCTCCCTCAACAAGGAGGAAATAATCTCATAGAATTCACAAGTTACAAGTTTTAAATAATTCTGTGCAGAAATTTCAGATCGCCTATCTGATTATACTTGAAGTTGTTGTTTCTCAACCTAATATTCGATACGGAACGGTACACAAATAAGATGAGTAAGGCAATTTCGTGCACGTGATTAAATTAATGTAGCATGGGGTTTCTGACAGCAGTTATAATCGAGGTATAACATGACAGGTGTCACATTACAATGTGTTCACGGTATCCATGGTGACACTACTAGTATATGCTAACAGACATGCTAATTCAAGCAGAGTTCAGAAACTTCAAGCAAGTAAACAACACCTCTGACTTTTAGAGATTAAAATTTAGTTGTATTTTATTGTATAGTTTATGAAATATCATAGGTCCCACGTTTTAAAGAAACTCTACCCAGAAATTTCTGATCGCCGATGTCATTGTAGAAGTAGTATATCACACTATTTCTGGAGGAAACTTGTCAAACTATTACACAACATTACCCTTCTTCTTGTAAGATACCAGTTATCGTGAACCACGTTCTCTTTCTGTCTGAAGGTTGACAATCGCACTCTGACATGTTTTAGAGCTATTGGCTAAAATGTCTCTAATAAACACACACCAAAAGCGAGGAATTTCCAATTTTTTGTTGTAATATCTCAAGTCTGTTTTAGTAAACCGTTTTGTTGCAATACTGTTTTTTTTTTCATCAAATACAATACAAGTCTGTTTTTCTTATATGGCCCTACCTAAAGGTGCTCCCTTCCCGAATTTCTGTTGCTTACATGGTGTAATTACGTCTTTGCATCATTCATAATTTTAGCAATCCTCACTGCAACTCAAGCTAACCCTCCAAGTGCTAATAAAACATTAAATATTAGAATGGAAATTCATATTTCTAGTTTTGGGGGAGGTTATTATACGTTCTCTATCAAGCAATATGAATTTTTGAGCGACTTGTGAAGTAATTTTGTGAGAAACTTTCATAGCTGCTGTGAGACTACTGTAAGATTGCGTACACTCAGAGACTACTTGGAGTTTTTAAAATTATTTTGTTCATTACACTTACTGTGATCTTCTTCTTTTTCATACCCATCCTCATTTTCGCCTTAGCTTCCATTGCACCAGTGAGTGCTAAACCAACTTCTAGTCAGCTCAGCGCCTTTTGCTTTCACCCTTTGACGCTTTTCCTCAGCCAGGATTTGGGATGCTTGAAGTCTGTCTGACGAACTCTCGAGGTGTATTGCGTAACCAGTGTCATGTTTCTTGCATGCTTCGTCTAATAGATTGACTCCAAAATGAACTATTTTAATCGTTTCATCACCTTTGTTCTTCGATTACAGTCTAAGGAGAGAGGCATATGGAGTTGTATGGGTAAGTTCTTTATAAGACGATTAAAGAGAGACATGCCTTGCAGTTTCTTCTTGTTCTTTATTTTCTTCTTGCTATTTCTTATTTGAATTTTATCTCACAAATGACCTGTATTAATCACGACCGTGCTTTTATATATATATTAAATTCTGCAAGGTGTCTGAAGATGCCGTTCAAATGCCATGCACTTCAACTACCCATCCTTTGTAAAATCACTAAGCTATTGAGGACTTCTATCCAGTCACTAATCGATTTGACTGGTGTGGCAATAGAAGACAGAAAAAGGAAACGTGAGGTTTAAATTTCTCATGTAAAAAAATAATTCACACAGTAAAAAAAAGCTGAAAACAAATAAATCGGCGTGCCCAGTACGAATAATAATTTGGTATCTCACATTTCAAGCAACTGGCAAAAATGACAGGTGACTTCTGTATGTAAGGGGGAAAAAGAATGGACCCACAAGATTACAGACATACGCGTTTAACATTGATTTGCTTCAGAATTCTTGAGCATATTCTAAATTAATTTTTTGTTGATTACGCATGGATCTCGTTTTAAAAACACGTTAGCACACGTAGGCTAGCAGCTGTTGATACAACAACAAGATCTTTGTTCGAACCGCCTCCCATGCATTCCACAATCTGATATATCAATGTTTCACTATTTCTTGTCTTAGATGTATTGTATCTGTGAATCTGTGATCTATGTATGTGTTCTCTACAGGCCCGAATCTAGGAGTTGGGAGACGGGGGTACACGAGCTGAGCTGAATAAACCCGAAAGGATGAACGACAATCGCTGTTTGTTTATGTAGTTGACTGGGTGTGCTTAAGATAAGCGTTTTTATAATTATTAGCGAAATCCATAGATTTAGACTACCAGAGAGGAGATGAACGCTAACAGGAATAACATAAGAAATATTAAATATTATCTTTTCGGCATATCCAAGAAAACGAAATTATGACAGAAAATTTTTGCTATATCGCTACGCTACTAAGGGCCAGTTGTACAGTCCTCGGTTAGCAGCCGCTTAAGTTCAGTTCTCGGAATAGCGCGGAAAACGGGTTGTACGAATATAAGATTAATCAACGTCTAACCGGATAATTAATGCGTGATAACTAAACCGGTGATTCTGGCCGGGTTAGTGCATGCAGTTAACTGGAGAATAAGTTTTGACAATGGCAGGAATATTTACAGAATTAACGATGACAAAATTGTTTGCTAGATTGAGGAAGGAGAAGAAAGGGGGACAGCACACAAATTATTTGGAAGGATATGACGATTCCAAATGTATATAAAAATTTCGTTCTACTACATTTCGATCTCACGCTTGAGAAACTGGAGTGTGTGAATTAAATGTGAAATTATTTCCTAACATAAAACTTTTTGCTAGTTGTTGATCTAACAAGCATTTGATATTGGTCTTCGTGAATTATATTCTATGGTGTTATTTATATAAATAAGATAGACAAAAAAGATCATTTGTCCCAAACCAGTGTCGCTTATTTGGCCTGTATTACAACTGCTGCAATATTAGAAAGGCCTATTTCGTTTTTTATAACAGACAATGACAAAATAGACGTAATCAAATCGAGAAACCGCACCAGTATTGGGTACTATCCGTATTAACAGCTTTTTCAGTATTAGACAATGACATTTTGGTTTTTCATGTAGCAAAACGTTTGACGAACTTTGATGAAATAATAGATTTTCGCAGAAAGGAAATCACGCTATGTAAATCTGTAGAAAGATTGGAGAGAAAAGAATGTTGCTACCTAAGGATTGAAGAAATGTGTAGTGTCTTGCTTGTCTATTGTCTTTACTGGTTTTATGTTTCCCATATTTAATTTCATCTCACACAAAAGAGAAAGTTATTAGCTAATAGGCAATAAAGATTGCAAATTTTCTAAAGAGTTCTCTTTCTCTACAAACAGTTCCACCTTGTAATAACTGCTAGTTTTCTTAAGAAGGGTAGGATTTCAAACCGGCCGACTGGGAGCAGGAGAGGGACCACAGAACATTTTAATTTTCACTGTCCTGAATATGGGTTTGATGGCTTCCATTACAAAATTTACGCGTTTGAACTCCACAGAGCGGAATACAGTGGCGTGCAGTAGAAGAATGCTGTGTGAAGAGGCATTGCGCTGCACTTGGGCACTCTTAAGACCAAATAACCTGTTTTACATTTTGTCGAACGTATATGTTTAATGCATCTAACTCTTCAGGAAGATGTGCGCTACAGAATGAACATGCTTTTCAAAACATTTTTTTTCTTTTTTAAATTTCTGATATCTTATCTCAGGAGCTCGATGGCATCAAGGGGGCGGGGGGGGAGCGCCAATTTTTTTGCCCGGTTCCGAAATATCGTAGATCCGGGTCTGGTTCTGTATGTAGCGTGGATGACTTCTACACTGACAGCGTTGAACTGAGGCCGTGGATTGTCGTTGATGCATTCCGATCGATTTTGCCGCGGGCCAAGTCGACTCCAGGGATACTGTTGGCGGGTCGCTGGAGGGAGCATGCTCCGTGGTGAGGAAATGGGTTTTACGGAGCAAGCTGGACGAACGGCGGTGGATGGACAGAACTGGAGGTTGGCGACCGGACTTCGAAATGGCGAGGGAGACTCTAGCGCCGGCAGTGTGTGTGTGTGTGTGTGTGTGTGTGTGTGTGTGAGGGGAGGGAGGGGGGGGACACAGTCACGGGAGACAGGTGAGCGCGATGGGAGTGGGCAAGCACCACTGGCTGGGTTAGATACCTTGATTTGATGAAAAGCAGCAAGTGGACGTGCTGTGAGGTGTGCCAGCATCTCGTGGTCGTGCGGTAGCGTTCTCGCTTCCCACGCCCGGGTTCCCGGGTTCGATTCCCGGCGGGGTCAGGGATTTTCTCTGCCTCGTGATGGCTGGGTGTTGTGTGCTGTCCTTAGGTTAGTTAGGTTTAAGTAGTTCTGAGTTCTAGGGGACTGATGACCATTGATGTTAAGTCCCATAGTGCTCAGAGCCATTTGAACCATTTTTGAGCTGTGAGGTGTGAGGCGTACGTAGCGAAATTGGACGTCTGCTCCTGCTGTGAGCTGGAACTGTGGACTCCGTGTTGTCGTTGAGGCCCATTACACTTGTTATCCAGTGCCAGGTGTTAAGGTTTAAATTTATGTCCTAGTAGACATTTCAAGGCTCTAATTGGCAGTGTTAATCTCACCACACGCTCTGTTCACTTAGCTGCTTGTACTCCTGCTGTTAAACTCTGGAAGAAACTGTTCTGGGGGCGTGGGGGGAGGGGGGGAGGCTGACATAACTCGTGACATTCGTGAAAGAACCGTTTTTGCCTTGCTATGTTTTGTCGATTGTGCACGCTGCAACTGCTAATAGGGCGCAGGTATGGAAAGTGTATATTACTTGAGGTAACTAATATCAGTTCTCTGTTTGTCACAGAAGGCTGTTAATAATCTGCACACTAGTTTTCCGTGCTACCACGGAATTGCTGTAGAATTGCAAGCGGCCTGCATCAGGTCGTTTCTTTTTTTTTCAAAGAAATCTGTATTCAAATTCATTACATTATACATTATACATCCCCATCGGTGGCTCCGTCATCGTCGATTTCACCCGACGCTCCTCGGCAAGTGCAACTCGCACTGCGGAGAGGCGGATGCACCCCTCGCCCTTCGCCGCCTACGCCCGAGCTTCCACTTGAAGTCCAAGGACCCAGTCCTACTCAGGTGGTGGGTCGGTCACCCAGTCGTTCAGTGGTCTGGAGCCATCTAACCTAGCCCAGGCGATGTCACCACTTCCTGGGTTTGGCAGAACACGCCCCGGTTACCCAGGGGCGCGGCGAAGCACCGTTGCTGAGTCGCGCCGCGTTCCCACGCCGACAAACGAGGTCTCCGGCATGCAGAGCACCTGACGGTCTGTGCCCTGCGAACAGAGAGGGACAGGTGTTCGGTCCCTCGACACAGCTCCCCCTGTGCCACGCACCCTTCGCTTTCGCATCGGGTTGGGTCACAGCTCTCCCTTTTGTCGTAAGGCAGAATGGCGAGCTTAAAATCTGGCACCACGGGAAGGCGGAAAGAGCCATTTGGGAAGGAGAGGCTATAAGAGACGCATCACTTCCCCATGCGTGGACGGCCGCGGCACGCCCGACTGGAAGCGATACGCCCCAGTGCGAGCCTCCGTGCCTTAAGCCCGTCTCACACGGAGCAGGATTCGCTGTAAGTTTCCTTGCTGGCTCGCGCGGCGGCTACCTTGCGGGCTCCGTCGTCTGCTAGCGGGCTACCTTGCTGGGAACCTTGTAAGATTTCCAGGATAGGTCCGGTGCTATTTTTCTTGCAAGGTTCCCTGCGTGCTACCTGAGTTGGCCAATCGTGAGGCGTTTCGTTTGTGACGTCAGACGCGGAAAGCTTGGGCGGGATGCCTATGTTGATAGTCCCTTTTCTGCTGTTGTGAGGTGCGGTAGGAAGTTCTTATAATTATTTAATAATGGAACCGCAGTGGTCCAAGGAAGCGATTGAAGCATTGATATGTACTTATAGGGAAGAACAGTGTCTGTACGTCGTGAAAAGCGCAAACTATTATAACAAACACTTGCGTGCAGAGGCACTCGAAAGAGTTGCAAATACCAATACATCCATTCGTATAAAATTTGCAAAGGATGTACGATCTTCTATCCTATAAAATAAAGTCGTATATAACAGTTATTATCGGTATATTTATAAAATCAAACAGTAATGAAATGGTGATACTTTTTAAACAAAAGTACGTGTTATGCGAATTAACCTCAACTCTTTACGAAGCATGGAGAGCACACCTTTTCCAGCGTTTCTCCTCTTAATCCAGTTTTTCGTCTATTCTTTCTTTCTTCTTCTCTCATTAGCATGCATTTCTGCATTGTTTAGCACCAAAACAGCTAATAACGCCAGTTTGCTCTGAACATCTGTACCTGAAGCAGCCATCTTCGTTCGATACAACATGCAGCCGATCTTGCACCGTGGGAGAGCTTCTGCATGGAAGATAGCCGCCTCCTTTCCCTGCAAGCAGACAGGCATGCACGCCATCTCGCAAACTTGCGCCGAACCTTGCTCCGTGTGAGACGGGCTTTACGGCGCGCCGGCAACGGGCGGGCCCGCGCCGAAACGCGCCGTCAAGCGACCGACCTCACGCCAACTAGCGTCATGTTACATACTCTGGCTCTGGTCCTCTAACGTTTAACTGAGCTGGATTTCCTGGTGTGGCGGTACACGAATTTTCGTGCTAACGCTTACGAGGGAATTTTTCTGCTTTGCTCATCTTAGTGTTACTGCGGTTAACTGGCAATGATAAGGAGTCGTTTGTCGACGATAGCACATTATTCTTCGACTGGAACACGATTCTGCTATCTCTTGTAATCTCCTACTAAGAAGTGGTTAAAGTTGGCCTTATACGGTGACCTATTGGTATCTGTCGTTAACGACAAAAGAATTCGTGGCGAATACTTCAGACATTACTTTAATAACTTCATATTACGCGAAAGGACCCATCGAGATTTGTTTTAGTGTTGCTATGTCTTATACTGTTTGCTGTAAAAGGAGTCGAAAGAATTGTTCTCTTTTACAGCATAACAGTAGACTAACAGTTTCCCTTTGATTGTATCACTCGGTTTTAATGTTGTTTCTGCTTGGGCTTGATCCTATGTATTCTGATTTTTAAAGAATAGCTGGTAAGTTGAGCTGAACTTTTATCAATGTATCTCTTTTGAGTACTAAAGGATGAAAGCTTTTATTGTAATAAAGTTTGCATGTATAACTCTAAGACCTTGAATGGATGTTCAACAGCTTTCCACTGAAGGAACTCTATTTCCTATCCAATCTGCGTGTCCCCAATGACCCAGAAAAGACCATCCCTATTGGAGGATGCTGCGAGACAGAGATGTTTTTGGCTAAGGATGATGTGTATTTGCGTAAGTTTGACATCCTCTTGTTTTGCCAAAGCACCACTTCAGTTACCAACATTAAAAGAAGCCCGTAGTTCGGAGGTGTAGCAAACTGCCCTGCGGTTCTCCCGTCTTTCTTCTGTGCCTACGTTATTGAGTTGCTGGCTTGACTCCACCTGCTATGCGGACATCGACCACTGCGTTACTGCATCTGACGTAACTGTGGTTTGGCCGACTTTGTACCTGCTGGCTTCCATGGCCTTTTGCAACAGTTGTGGAATTACTGTTATTGCACTAAATAGTGGCGAGAAATGGTGACAATGGTAGACCTCTACAGTGCCGATACCACTCAGTTACTTGTGAGACAAGGGCAACGTCAGGAGTGCCCCAGGGAAGTGTGATAGGACCGCTATTAGTCTCTGTGGTGTCACCGCCAGACTCCACACTTGCTGGTGGTAGCCTTTAAATCGGCCGCGGTCCGTTAGTATACGTCGGACCCGCGTGTCGCCACTATCAGTGATTGCAAACCGAGCGCCGCCACACAGCAGGTCTAGAGATACTTCCTAGCACTCGCCCCAGTTGTACAGCCGACTTTGCTAGCGATGGTTCACTGACAAATTACGATCTCATTTGCCGAGACGATAGTTAGCATAGCCTTCAGCTACGTCATTTGCTACGACCTAGCAAGGCGCCATTATCAGTTACTATTGATGCTGTAAAACATGTACCGTCAAGAGCGATGTTCACCAATTATGAATTAAAGTTAAGTATTCCAGTAGTTACGTACGTTCTTTGCTACTATAAATACCTTGTCCGGTTCCAGACCTCACGCCAGCCTGCGTGAGGTTAAACGAGTGCCTTTCGGCTTCCTCCTAGTGGATTGGCTGTCTTGCCAGTCCACTACAGTATCTATATACATAAATGATTTGGCGGACAGACTGGGCAGCAATCTGTGGTTGTTTGCTGATGATGCTGTGGTGTACGGTAAGGTGTCGAAGTTAAGTGACTGTAGGAAGATACAAGAAGATTTAGACGAAATTTCTAGTTGATGTGATGAATAACTGCTAACTCTGAATGTGGAAAATTGTAAGTTAATCCGGATGAGAAGGAGGAACAGACCTGTAATGTTCGGATACAGTATTACTAGTGTCCTGCTAGACACGGTCAACTCGATTAAATATCTGGGCGTAACGTTACAAAGTGATATGAAACGGAACAAGCATGTGAGATCTGTGATAGGGGAGGCGAGTGGTCGACTTCGGTTTATTGGGAGAATTTTAGGGAAGAATGGTTTAACTGTAAAGGAGACCGCATATAGAACGTTGGTGAAAATTTTTCTTGAGTACTACTCTAGTACTTGGGATCCGTACCAAGTCGGATTAAAGGCAGACATCGAAGCAGTTCAAAATCGTGCGGCTAGATTTGCTATCGGTAGATTCGAACAATACGCAAGTGTTATGGAGATGCTTTGGGAACTGAAATGGGAATCCCTGAAAGGACATCGACATTCTTTTCGAGGAACTGACGTTTGAAGCTGACTGCAGAACAATCCTACCGCAGCCAACATAAACTGGGTGTAAGGACCACGAAGATAAAAGATGCGAGAAATTGGGGGTCATACGGACCCTTCAAGACGGGTCGTCGAGCAGATGCGCAAAACTATAGACATATATCTCTGACGTCGATCTGTTGTTGAATTTTAGAACATGTTTTTTGCTCGAGTATCATGTCGTTTTTGAAAACCAAGAATCTACTCAGTAGGAATCAACATGGATTCCGGAAACAGCGATCGTGTGAGACCCAACTCGCTTTATTTGTTCATGAGACCCAGGAAATATTAGATACAGGCTCCCAGGTATATGCTATTTTTCTTGACTTCCGGAAGGCGTTCGATACAGTTCCGCACTGTCGCTTGATAAACAAAGTAAGATTCTACGGAATATCAGACCAGCTGTGTGGCTGGATTGAAGAGTTTTTAGCAAACAGAACACAACATGTTGTTATCAATGGAGAGACGTCTACAGACGTTAAAGTAACCTCTGGCGTGCCACAGGGGAGTGTTATGGGACCATTGCTTTTCACAATATATTTAAATGACCTAGTAGATAGTGTCGGAAGTTCCATGCGGCTTTTTGCGGATGATGCTGTAGTATTCAAAGAAGTTGCAGCATTAGAAAATTGTAGCGAAATGCAGGAAGATCTGCAGCGGATAGGCACATGGTGCAGGGAGTGGCAACTGACCCTTATCATAGACAAATGTAATGTATTGCGAATACATAGAAAGAAGGATCCTTTATTGTATGATTATATGATAGCGGAACAAACAATGGTAGCAGTTACTTCTGTAAAATATCTGGGAGTATGCGTGCGGAACGATTTGAAGTGGAATGATCATATAAAATAAATTGTTGGTAAGGCGGGTACCAGGTTGAGATTCATTGGGAGAGTCCTTAGAAAATGTAGTCCATCAACAAAGGAGGTGGCTTACAAAACACTCGTTCGACCTATACTTGAGTATTGCTCATCAGTGTGGGATCCGTACCAGATCGGGTTGACGGAGGAGATAGAGAAGATCCAAAGAAGAGCGGCGCGTTTCGTCACAGGGTTATTTGGTAACCGTGATAGCGTTACGGAGATGTTTAACAAACTCAAGTGGCAGACTCTGCAAGAGAGGCGCTCTGCATCGCGGTGTAGCTTGCTCGCCAGGTTTCGTGAGGGTGCGTTTCTGGATGAGGTATCGAATATATTGCTTCCCCCTACTTATACCTCCCGAGGAGATCACGAATGTAAAATTAGAGAGATTAGAGCGCGCACGGAGGCTTTCAGACAGTCGTTCTTCCCGCGAACCATACGCGACTGGAACAGGAAAGGGAGGTAATGACAGTGGCACGTAAAGTGCCCTCCGCCATACACCGTTGGGTGGCTTGCGGAGTATAAATGTAGATGTAGATGTAGAATGTAGAGTAGATGTAGATGTAGGCATGTAGATAGTCGTTTTTTTCCCTCGTTCTATTTGCGAGAGGAGCAGGGAAGGAAACGGCTGGTAGTTGTACAGGATACCCTCCACCACGCACGGTACGGGGGCTTGCGGAGTACCTATGCAGATTTAGTAATAGATACATCACTTTTCGCGTAGGTTAGTGACATAAACTTAGTGCCAGTGTCAGCTGTTCGTGCAAGTCTTAACCAATGTCTCTGCTCGAATAACAACTTTGGAATTAATCTACCCCATTCGGTAACCCTGCCAACCTTTTATTACACCGCCATTCGTGTGGAAATGACTCGGCTCCGTGATGCCCTTAATGCAAGGATAAACTTCCTGATCATTTGTACCATTTGTACGCCGTCGAGTGAATGCTTTTCCTGTTGCATGGGGTGCCTCACAGAAACAACTTACTTGGCAGACCTGTGATTTTCTGGCAGTTAGCAAAGATTGGAAAACGCAATCATCACCGACACCCACTGATTTCAGCAATGTGTAAGACCGAACAGCTACACTCATGTTCAGAAAAAACAGAACACATTGAACGACAAGAGATAGGAGATTCATAGTCACAGGACATGACAGGACAGTACATTAATATGTTCTGCAGAAATGATTAGTATTTCTGTCACCTCAGTTCCTGTTGCCTTGTAGGCATAGGGTCCGCCATGGGCCTTATAACTTGTTCCAAGCGTTATGGCATTAGCGAGAACGGCATCCTGTGGTACAGCCATGTATGCTTCATACACTTGGTTCCAAAGTTCATCTGTGATTATTAGCCATGTGTCGCAGCGTTGACCGTCATCTTACCATATTCCATAAATTTTAGATTGGTGACAAATCTGGTGATCTGGCGGGCCAGCGCAAAGGGCTGACATCCTGTGAAAAATGGTATCTGGAGTCCAGAATGAGATTTTCACTCTGCAGCGGAGTGTGCGCTGATGTGTAACTTCCTGGTAGATTAAAACTGTGTGCCGGACCGAGACTCGAACTTGGGAGCTTTGCCTTTCGCGGGCAAGTGCTCTTCCATCTGAGCTACCGAAGCACGACTCACGCCCCGTCCTCACAGCTTTACTTCTGCCAGTACCTCGACTCCTACCTTCCAAACTTTACAGAAGCTCTCCTGCGAACGTCGCAGAACTAGCACTCCTGAAAGAAAGGATATTGCGGAGACATGGCTTAGCCACAGCCGGGGGGGATGTTGCCAGAATGAGATTTTCACTCTGCAGCGGAGTGTGCGCTGATATGAAACTTTCTGGCAGATTAAAACTGTGTGCCGGACCGAGACTCGAACTCGGGACCTTTGCCTTCCGCGGGCAAGTGCTCTACCAACTGGGCTACCCAAGCACGACTCACGCCCCGTCCTCACAGCTTTACTTGGTATCTGGAGTGTTGTGCAGGAAAGGCATGGCTACGGGTCGCAGGATGTCATTCACGACTGTCACGCTGCTCACAGTGTCCTGAACACGCAATAACTGTGAGGTTTGTGGTTGTACCCAACAGCACCCCACACGAAAAGGCCTTGAGATGGCGCTGTATGTCTTGTGCGAATGCAGTCACTGCGATGCCGCTCCCCTTGTCAGAGGCGAACCAAAATGTGAAATTCATTTTCAAACAAGCAGAGCCTGAATTCGTTCTAAAACACTATCCGATGCCGTTCCAGTCCCCAGTGACGTCATTCCATTCACCATTGCCGTCTAGCACATTTCTTTTCTGCATACTCGTCAAAGATAGGCGAAGTGGACGACCTGCACTTGACTTATGATGTAAAAAGCGGCGACGGACTGTCACCCCTGACTGTTCCACTGTTGCGCCAGAGCCGAGGAGGACGCAGATCTGTCCCGCAATGTCACGAGGTGACGACCTTCTCGGATGGTGGTCTGGGTGGTGCGACATGATCCATCTCGTCATGTTCTACGACCTCCCTTGAACCATTCTTCACACACTCGTTGCACTGCCGAAACACCTCCTCCCAAACTAGTAGCACTTTCGAGGATGGATTTTTTTTTCAGTAGGTGGAGCCTTTCCACGCCCACGCTGGTATGATGGCCAACTGAAAAGGTCTACTGCCATCTCTGCATAAGGGTTAGTTTTCACTAAAGTGGGGTGTCTCAGGATGCGATGTTTGCGTACGTCTGGTTAAGGTTAACCATTCATACGCGCTCATCTGGAGATAGATTGGGTCGAAAGTCGACGGAAGGGTAGCGGTTTGAAGGGCAGAGGAGAAAAAGTGCAAAGGTAAGAGCCAAGGGAAAAGAACCTCTGCGATAGTTAGGTCGGTTAGTAAGAACAATAGCGGATGTCTTGCTCCCTGCGACAGGTCACGTAAGGGCAGGTTTTGTTAGTAGTGGGTATCATGCATGTCGATACCTTTGACGTTGTTTGGTGCTGTTACTTGGCGGCTGCCGCTGGGTGCCGGTGTTGATCTCTTGGTCAGCGTCAGCAAACTTGTAACAGTTACGTTCATCATCGTTTTGTGTCCGATAGGTCATATATCAGATGCATAATGTAGGGTGATGTTGGCGATTTTGTTTGTGCGTCAGTGAGCGAGCTCGTCCGTTTCCCTGCTGTAGCTTGTTGGTGGGCTTTAACAGCAGCTGGTATATCACGTCAACGTTGCTGATAAGCAGGGGCTTGCCGACGTTTTTCGCTTGTTGGTGTATGTTGTTGGTGATTATTCCCTGGCTAGTAGTGTATTTGGCCGCTTATGCTTCCACCTGTGGTTGGATGCATCACATTCTCTCACGCCAATAATGTGTCCTCTTTCAAACTAACTGGTTTGATGGCATGGTTCGAGCATGCGTCTGCAAATGATCGTGCACATCTGTTCAAGTCACACTGGTTCATTACCTTCGGTTTAAAGCGACAACTAGAGCCGCAGACACACTTTACCGGTAGGTGGTGTTTCGCCGCTATATCTATGTCGACCTTGAACCTGCGGGACGTCATGGTTTAAACGCTAATCATTTATGCAGAACATACTATTGTACATGTCCTGTGAATATGAACGCCCTATCTTTAGTCGTTCAAGGTGTTCTGTTTCTTCTGGACATGAGTGTGTTTATGCTCCGATTTAACAACTTCAACGCACACTTATAGCTGTAAGATAGCTCATTTGATGGCTGAAACCACTAAACCGCCGTGCTCCCTGGCTGTAACGGCACTGCACAATCCTGTGTGTATTCCTGCAGGAAACAGCCGACTGTACCAAGTGCCTGTACCGTTGACTGTCACCCTCATCTTTTACGATCACACGCTGGTCCTCAAACGTTCCGCGTTACTCTGACCGGTAGTGGTATATAATTTAAAAGCTCCCATTCGGATATCATCACACCCACTCTTAAGCTGTCAGCACACTTGGAAGTCTAGACCTACCCTTAGACGTAAATTCTCGTCATAACTGGTCTATGCCATCAAATCTTGCAGATGACCGACTGCTACGATCAGCCGACGAACTCACTTTTGTTTTGTTTATAAATAACTTTCTGCTTCCAGTTACGACTTTCTTTTTTTATGTTTTACACGACTCGTTTCGGGAAATGATTCCCATTTTCAAGTGTGTATTCCTTTGTATTATGCCATTTTTTCATAATGTTTTCGATGTGGGACTTTCCTGTTTGTTTTGTTGACTTTACTGCAATGTATAAAAAAAGCACAATTTTCGTTATTATCGATTTTCACATATTATCGTTTTTTATATATTGCAGTAAGGTCTACAAAACAAAGCAAAACCTTCCACATAGAAAAAATTAAGAAAAAATGGCATAATACAAAAAGGAAATACATACATGACAGTGGGAATCATTTCCCGTAAAGCGTCATGTAAAACATAAATAGAAGAAAATCGTGAGTGGTAGCAGAAAGTTATTGATAAACAAACAGTCGCAGACTTAAAAAAAAGAAAAACATTTATAATGGACAAATAATGATTTTTTTGAAAGATAAGAACCTAGTGGTATTAAGTTTGAATAAAACATGGTATTTATGTTTCCTATTCCTTACACAACAATCCGTACGTAATTATTTTGAAGATGACGTAAAAAGAACTTGTATAAAGAGCAGATTACTTGTCACGTTGATAGTAATATAATGACTTGAAATACGTACTAATCGTTTACCATCTGTTAACACTGGCCTAGCGTGAGGGGAATGCGGTGTAACGGAAATCAGCCGTTGTTATACCAGGATTCTTGCCGCCCCAGTGTGTGCAGGTCAGAACATAAGAGAATGGTACGATGTCTATTTAGTTATCGGATTGTTTTCTTATTTAAATATTTTTTCTCATTTAAATATGTTTTCCGATATTTTTGTAAGTGATTGTTTGTTTCTGTTTGTTTCACATCTTCGTCGTCGCCTCCACAGACACTAAGCCGACCGCTGCCATACACTAACCGACGGCCAGCGCAGAGAAGAAGATCCTGCTGGAGACATTGCCGAACTCAGTACCAAATAAAATACTTACGAAGAATATTGTAACTGTCAAATTAATGAAAAACGTTGAAGTATTTTATTAACATGTGATGAGATTATGTATTAGTAAGAAGACTGACGTCTTACTGTCAACAAGAGTTCCAAGTTTGAGTGCAATAAAGCCCAAAAGAAGCGAAAATTACTTTTTGACTTATCATTCGAGAAGCATACAGTGGTCGATTGTTTACAATATCAGACAGGAGGTTATTCTGTGTTGGCTGAAAATTACTGTAGGATGTATGAAATAGTTTCACAAATGATTCAGTGAAATATGACAGTTCAGCCTGAGATTAGTAAGGGCGCTACCCATTCCAGAGTTAGGCTTTATCACTGATCATTTTGGACGAAGTTAAAATTATTACGAGGACAGCTGACTTCAAAATTTAGTTGTGGCTTGCACACTGGGAAACAGAAATCCGAACACGGCCAGGAGAAGTTAATCAAATACTTCGTCAAATACAAGGATGTTTAACTGAAAGTTGAACTTCTGTTATACTTCTATAACGGATCAGGTGGAATCATGACAGTTTCCACCTAAAACGCGTAACAATAAATACAACAAGAAACGCAACGACGAGAATCTCTTTTGAAGCAATAGTCAAAGAAGGTATCAGCATACCTACGGTCTAGAATGTCGCCGATATCTAATTAGCTGTGTTTTCTGACAAAATTATTTAATGTTTCTCTCGTTACTGTAATAAACCCCACTCCATGAAAAGGAAGTGTGGTCCAAACAATCCTACTAAGATAAAAAACTCACAATCGCCTTGTGATTACCCGCAGCATCCAAAGGCTTGGAATGCGTATATTCTTCATGGCCAAATTACTGAAAAACTAGGCGAAATCAACTTATATTGCAAATATCAGCTGGCTTTTGTAAATGTCACAGCACAAACATTACGTTAGTTAAGGAAAATGAAGACTTGAATTATGCCGTGGACAACCGAGAGGTCACGAACCGACACTACTAGGCAAAAGTTTTTATACTGTGAACACTGACATTAAATACCTGTCATGTCATCATAATCAACACACAAGGACCTAGCTGTGTCCTTTCGTAAACAACAATATTCGCAGACTCCTCTGTTGCTGCCGTCCGCCTGAGTAACTAGTTGCCCGCATTTTTTGCAAAAATCAGTGCCCTTTTTCATTTAAGAAAATGTTGAAGCACTTCTTTTCGTCAAACTCATAATCTCTCCCCAAAAACTAACTTATATTGCCTATTTTCTTTTCATCAAATAGTAAAGTCAGTGCTGCCACCTATTCTCAGATAATTTTTTTTCCTTTACCAATGTGTAACGCTACCTCCCTTTCCCTTCTGTTAATTAACTGTGTTTCATTACATTCCTGTTTCCCCTCCCCCTTAATCGGTTGCTCTCACCTTCTTTGCTACTGAAGCTCATAATTAGAACCTTCCCGTAATTTTTGCTTACTGTTGTAGGTCCTACTTATAGGGGACGAATATAAACAATGGTCGTTTTTTACCTGTACCATTATAATTTTTATTTCAAAATGTGCTATAAGATGCTTATTATGATATATGTAACTTAAAACATTCAACTAACTGCAGTTAGATGTTTGAATTCAATTAATGCTGTCCCAAGATCAGTCAAACTTAGCTGGCAACTGCGTACAGAGACACGAAGAAGTAGTTGGAAAGTAGCGATGCTACGTTTATTATCGTACGCCTTGCCGGTGTGGATGAAAGCACTGGAGCAACGATTCAGCTCCACCAAACTTTACAGAGAAACGATTACTTAGTTTACAGATAGCGAAAGATTACAGCACGGTGTCCAATGAGGTGCTATGTACTTCATCGGGCACTGTGCCCATCGTTGAAAATTCATAAACTGACAACACATTTAACAATATAATTTATTCCGTTTCTCAGAGTAATGATAAGAACCTGACACATACCTGAAAGTGTGCTGGGAAGTGTAAAATATCGACGTGTGCGTGCTAGCCCAGCGAGCAGCAGCATAGGCAAGTTGTGTGAAAATGTAAAACAGTGGTTGGGTGTCGCCATGTGTTTAGCGCCGCGAGTAAAAGTGGCACTAGGCTTTGTCCTTGGTGGGTGGTCTTGGTGAATGGCTGAACGTACGGATCGGTCACGAGAATCTGACTAGATAATTGTGGATGATAAGAAAATTTGTCGCACGTAATGATTCGAGATTTAATTAAGTTGTTAACGAAATAGCTCAGTAAAGGGCAGTGACATATAGTGTTCAGTGAAGCTTGGTTTTAGTGGGAAGAACAAACAGTAATAGTAAATGTTTATTGTCAACCTCGTGTAACGCAGATAAATAATTTTCCCGATTCGTACTTCATCCCACTTTAGAACAAGAGAAAAGTAAGAAATGTACAAGGTGTTAAGCAACGAAACTGTAATGTGATGACGCAAGCAACAGACTTCTATCTCAGTGCAGACCTTAGAGACGGCCGATGCAAGATGAAGAACGTTTGTATGGTGACTGTGAAGCATTTCAGCATAGCGGCGCTTCGTTCTCATGGGAAACAATGATCAACAGGAATGTGATAATTAGGTGATAACTGTGCAGTTCGTGCGAGAACAGCATGACTGTTCTAGAGAATACAGTAATGGTCTTAACTCCAGATAATTTACTAAAATTTTCATTCATTTTAACCTCACGAGATGTATGTAAGTTGTGGTATACCAAATCAAAGTATTATTTCTCTATTATTTATTTACGATATGTGTGTTAAATATTTATCCGTTTTTTAAAAAAATTATGAAATTCCTTATTTTTATTAAAAAATAGTAGGACTTAAACGACAACGATATAAAACCTAAAATATTTTACAAGCATGTGCAGCTGCAAAGCCAGGAATGCTTTATCCAATGAGAAAAAGCGTTATTATCATTCTTGTAACTATAGTAACATTGCGTTGTTGTTGCTGTTGTTGTAGTGTAAGATATCTTTAAAAAAATGGTTCAAATGGCTCTGAGCACTATGAGACTTAACTTCTGTGGTCATCAGTTCCCTAGAATTTAGAACTACTTAAACCTAACTAACCTAAGGGCATCACACACATCCATGCCCGAGGTAGGATTCGAACCTGCGACCGTAGCGGTCGCGCGGTTCTAAACTGTAGCGCCTAGAACCCCTCGGCCACCCCGGCCAGCAAGATATCTTTGAACTGATCAGAGTTGAGATGGAAAACAATACTGAAAAGTACAACTTTGAACATGGCTGACGTTTGCAGAAACCGTATACACAAATTTGAAAAATATGTCAAAATCTGCCAACCGGTTGCATAGATTTTTACATATTTTCAAATACTGAAAAGCGTTGCCAGAAGCGAAAAGTGCTCATTGCTCAATTGGTACATGGAGCAAGACAATAAAATAATGCTCCATGTAGAAGGATGTACATACACAGAAAGAACAAAAAGATTTGGTAGAGGTGCTACAAAGACGGGTGCGAGGGAAGTCTACAAGCGGTGTGAAGAAACTGGGTCAACCAAATCTGCTCCAAGAACTAATAGAAAATCAGTATTGATGAACCAAGGCTGTCGAAGAATCTGCTGTCTTGTTGGCAACAGCGATCGACAGGAGTACCATAATGGGTATAGACGCCATCTTAGAAGACTTTGGGTTGAAGTTTCTCATCGAACAGCTACATAAAAACTTTGTGAAATTGATTTGCGAGCGAGGACTGCAAAAAAGAAGCCTTATCTGAGCAAAACGCAGAAGTAGAAACATATGGAACTGGCTTTGGTAATAGAGTCATTTGGAGTAACAAGACTAAGATCACCATCTTTGGAAGCGAAAGTAAGTTCGTTGTGGACCAGGAAAGACTTGTTGCCTGTGTGCACCGCTACCACTTTGAAGCGTCCAATCACTGTCATGATTTGGGGCTGCATGTCAAGATGTGGCACTGGGTAACTGCACGTGTTATTGGACAGCATTAACGCAGAAAAGTACGAAAAAGAAATCTTAGTGCTGCGACTGCTGCTCTCAATCGGTGATTTGTTTCAAGGTAATAACAATCACTGCACTTTCAGCAAGAGAGGGCTCCGTATCGCAGCGCTAGAAGGAACAAGAAACTGTTCCCTGATCACCGCATTTACGCGCTGAGTTGGCCTGGTGACAGTCCATACCTCAGATTGTGATCAAGGCTGAAAATTACGGTTTCACAACGAAATCCCAGTAACAGGAGGGAGCTGTTGGCAGTCATCGTCGGTTCATGGCTCACAGTGATCAGGACAGAAGATCTCCGACTGTCGTAGACTTGATGCCGCGCAGTACCGAAGCAGTGACTAAATCAAAAGGATATACTGGGATACCTTGACTTATCGAACTTTTATACCAATATAACGTTCTGAAATTGTTGGGTTATAAGTATTTTCTCTGATTTTTAATCAAATTTTTAAACTTCAATTCAAATTTTCAAACATAAGACACTAGGACACATTTACAGAAAATTTGTAGTAACTTATATATTTCAGCTAAAATAAACTCTAGTTCCACTACTGTATTTTTCATAAAAATCCTAAAAACGAGTGGCATGAGTGATACCAACGATATTGTCGAACCTGTGAATACGCACAGCAGTTCAACAGTTCATGTAGAATCGAGCACAAATTCGATGAGCTGTGTAAACAATGAAAATGTAGTGTGTAATAGGAAACTGGGGAACTAAAACTAAACTCAATAATGAAAGGAATGTCTCCTTTCCACTCTCTTTCCTCCCCACCCCCCCTCTGTCCTGTCTCTCTCTCTCTCTCTCTCTCTCTCTCTCTCTCTCTCATTCTCTCTCTCTTTCTCTTTGTTCTCTCTCGCTCGCTCTCTCTCTCTCTCTCTCTCTCTCTCTCTCTCTCACACACACACACATATTATAGCCATCATAGCGCGGAGTGTTTAGAAATTCTTCTGTGGAGCAGAGGGAGGAATGAAGCCCATGAAATATCAGTTCATGGTTAGATTCTTCACATCCCTGCTGAAAGAATTTTTTGTCTAGATACTTTAGTTTTGAGTAATAGCTTCAGCGATGAAAGGCACTTCCCCTTTAATTGCCGGCCGGAGTGGCCGTGCGGCTCTAGGCGCTACAGTCTGGAGCCGAGCGACCGCTACGGTCGCAGGTTCGAATCCTGCCTCGGGCATGGATGTGTGTGATGTCCTTAGGTTAGTTAGGTTTAACTAGTTCTAAGTTCTAGGCGACTGATGACTTCAGAAGTTAAGTCGCATAGTGTTCAGAGCCATTTCAACCATTTCCCCTTTAATTATTACGTTTACGAATGTTACTGACGTTTCTGAACTGTTATCGATTGTTACCCATTTCATGATGCATATATTATAGGATGTGGCTCTTGTCGGTATGCCCTACTGTTTAAAGACCTGTACACATGAGGTTCTTGAGTAGACACGAAGTGTTAACATAGTTACAAACTTCTATGTAACGAAAACTTTCTTTCTCTGTTAAGAATTGTCCTCAGTATATTACATCATAAGACCTTTCTTGATAAGTGAAAAGCCTTATATATTATATTGGAACATATAAGCCCTCGGTCACAAACATTAAGTCAAAATTGACCTGGTTTCGACGCTACTATGAGCGTCGTCTTCAGAATTAGACTAACTGTTCTAAAACATATTAGGTAAATAGTACATTAATAAAATTAAAGTTTGTACTGACTGGAAAAGATGCAGTACTTACAAGTCACATATTAAAAAAGATCTGAGCCGGAAAAGCGACGTCATGAGCAGTTGTGAGATGGCGAACCGCTAACGGCTGGGCTGCTCGTACTGTGAACAAGGGTTGCAACGAGACTTAAATCTGGTTCAAAATATCCTTTATGTCTATTATCAGTGTTATTATTCTTATTCTTATTTCTTAGTATTATAGTTATTTAAATCAACTGTAATGAAAAACATTTTGAATATGAAGAACCATTTTATAATGTAAGAGAGGTCTTCAAGATGCCAATATGACCAGGTTACATAACAAACAAAAAGAAAAAAAAATATAATAACGTATGTGCATAGAATGTTACGGGAAGGAAATTTCTCGTCACGTATCAGAGATGGGGCTGACGACGACGAAATTTCGTTTACTGTTATGTTAGTATATGTGGCACAACAAAAGGGGTCAAGGTTCAACACGATCTGCTGCGTGGGTTGATTACACTTTTTAAATCTGTCGCGCTGCATGCTTCTTTGTAATGGATGAGGGAGAATACGAATGACCTAAAATTCTTTATAATCAACGACTTATCTCTTACGAAAATTCTTTCACTCTTCCTGTAAGTGGTGTAATATTTAGTGGCGTTTAATGTACGTACCGCGCCGCCAGCACTGTGTTACCTAAGTGGTGCATCTCATATTAACAAAAATTAGTCTAAGCAAATAGGGATCGCATCGTAATCGAAAACTGATCATAAACAAATCATGGTAAAAGGCAAAAAAAATCTTTTACACATTTCTATAAGTTAGCGCTGGTTAACAGTTTTTAAATAATTTTCAACAGTCATGATTTGCTACAATAGCTATACGTCATTTCTTTATTTGAACTACCAGTTTCAGACAAATGTCACACCATTCTCGTACCTAAGAACGACGTTAATTATACGCCACGTGTGCAAACATGTTCTTCTGTATAGATGTTGCCGTTATCCACTCGTTGGGTCAGGATTACAAAATGTATGAGAGCAAGAAAGTTACGTGTGAAGCACATTGTAGATGTCGGCACGGTCACCGTTTAAATTCGTCTCCAATTTCTTATACGTAATAAAACGAGTGAAGCCTGAGAATCGTTTGCGGTAGCTATTACCCTCTCTTACCCATAATGATGCAAAAGAAGGTTTGCACTGCAACTACTGCCATTACACAGCAGAAACCTCATGGCCACGGACCGCTCACTGTTTGTTTGTGCATACAGTAAGATAAGAGAGTCGAGAGGAGGGATAAACAACTACGATAACGTTGAGTGGCTTCTTTATGTGATTTATGCGTCTGATCCGTAACCCATCCAACGACTGAAATGACAAACACCACTACGTTATCGCCACGGAATAAACTTCAGTTGACCTACAAGCACTATGTGTATTTACATCTGCAAGTCTGTCTGTTAACTGAAATTAAAATTCACGTTGAAAGGATATAAATCATAAGACTCACTGATGACATTGGTATACTCCGTGAAAGTGAAGAAGAAATGCAGGAGCTGTTGACTGGAATGAGTAGTCTAATATGTAGAAAATGTGGATTGAGAGTAAACCAGAAAAAGACAAAAATAATGTGAGGTTGCAGAAAAGAAAATAGTGAGAAACTTAGCATCAAAGTAATAATGAAGTAGATAAAGTTAAGGAATTCTACTGCCTAGGAAGCAAAATAACCCATAACCAACGAAGCAAGAAGGATATAAAAAGCAGACTAGCACAGGGCAAACAGGTGATTCCTGGAAAAGAGAAGTCTATTGTTATCAAACATAGCGCTTAATGAAAGGAAGAAGTATCCGAGAATGTATGTTGGAGCACCGCATTGTGTGATAATCAATCATAGGCGGTTGGAGCACGGTAACAGAAGAGAATCGAAGTATTTGATATGTCGTTTGACAGAAGAATTTCGAAAATCAGGTGGACTGATAAGATTTGGAATGAGGAAGTTCTCTGCAGCATCAGTGAAGCAACATTCACAACTCGAAGACACAGCACAATAAAACATGTGTTGAGGCGAAAGGAATTAACATCCTTGAAGCTAGAGGGAACTTTAGAGGGTAAAAACGGCAGCGGAAGACAGAAACTAGAATACACCCAGTAAATAATTGAGGAAGAAAGGTGAAAATGCTGCTCTGAGATGAAAAGTTTGGAACAGGAGAGAAATTCGTGGCGGGCTGCATCAAACATGTTAGAATACTAATGACAAAAAAAGTTAACTTGGTATTCCAAGCCGCTAAGGGTCACATATCGGCGAATGGTACTCAAAACATGGTCGAACAAGTATTTGTACGCGATTTCATTGGTGTGTGACTTACACTTTCTTAAAATTCTTCTAATCAATCTGCATATGGCATCTTCCATCTCCAGACTGCATTTATGTTATCGTTTATCCTTAAATTGGTTCGGACAACAACTTACAGTTACTTGAACATTTTGAATGATTGGGATGACTGATTACGCTCGCGAAGTCAAACGCTTTCGGATATTCTCGCTTATTTACGCACATTACATTGCACTTATTTAAGTTGAGGCTGGCTTACCATTCTTTGCGCCAAACCTTGAACATGGACTGCTCAATATTTCTACCTGGTTTTTAAATGATTTGTAAAGCCAATATCACGTCGAGTTGCTGCAGTGCGCCGAGCAGAAGGAGGCTCGTCACGACGTAAGCAGACAGCTAATGAATTCTGTCGCTTCTATATATCAGTCACAGATTTTCTAGTAACAGCTTCCGTTTGCAAAACAAAGTCTACCCAAAGCAACGCTGACAAGACGACTTGATACATTTTTGATCACGTTTTGAGCTCATGTTTGTTCCAATGTTGCCAGTGACAGAGATTCTTTTATAGGAATGATGGTTGCCAAAAGAAAAGACCAGACAAGTGTAAGGGCGGATCACTCTCTGGCAGTTCCGTACGAGCTTAATTATGTATTTAAAAAATAATAAATAATTTCGTGCAGCTTATTGTGCTGGTGCCACTTCGGCAACTTGGATATTCCCAAAATACCCCAGTTATCGAACCGGCGAAAGGGAATTACAATTTAATGTGGAATTCGAACCATGTATTGCTTCTGGTCACTCCTTGCATCGCTGAGAAGTGAATGCTGGGTAAAATGAGCGGCTGAGAAATCCTTGGTGTGACCGAAATACGAGCCCACGACCTCTCAGTTTTGGAAGCACGCACTTTACCAGTAGACTCCGAGGCGCAATATGTATTTAATTGTTCTTCTATAGGGTTTGGTATGTGAGTTTACGAGTATCAGTATATGTGACACATATGGCCGTATCATTTGACTGCACTCACTTAGAAGTGTAAATTATTTACACCGCCAAGAGACCCTAGGTTTTAGCATTTTACTTAATTTCAACTTATGCCTCCCTCAGCTCCTGAGAAAAAGCGATCTCAGCAGATACATAGACAGACATACAGACGGACAGAAAACAAGGACGAAAAAAAAATTATTTTTGTCTAATATAAATACAAATTAACAAATTTAGGATTTTGTTGCTTCGCATGTACTGTTAAACCACGCTTCTAGCGAAATTTTATGATTCTATGTCAACTAGAAGTATCTAACTGTGTTGATGACAGATTTTTGGAGTGTAAAAATATGTAACATAAATGTGCGTATCGTGTCTGAATTGACTTAGAAGCTTAAAACTTTTGCACCGCCCAGGGAACCGTAGATGTTAGTACCTGACATAAATTTCAATGCGATACGTATTGCCGTCCCTAAGAAAATGGGGTCTTAACCGTCGGACAGATAGACAGACAGACAACAAAAGTGATCCTGTAGGACTTCCGTTTTAACCTGCTGATGTACAGAACCCTAAAAACGTCACCGAGAAAGCTCTTCATCTAACCTGCATATACCAACTTACTCAAAAGTGAACTGATGACATTTAGAATGAAATTTTCACTCTGCAGCGTAATGTGTGCGCTGATATGAAACTTCCTGGCAGATTAAAACCGTGTGCCAGAGCGAGACTCGAACTCGGGACCTTTGCTTTCCGCGGGCAAGTGCTCTACCAACTGAGCCACCCAAGCACGGCCCCTCCTGACAGCTTTACTTCTGCCAGTACCTCGTCTCCTACCTTCCAAACTACAGAAGCTCTCCTGCAGGAGAATACAGATAAATACACTGAAGAGCCAAAGAAACTATTACACTTACCTAATATCGTGAATGACCCCCGCGAGCACACAGAAGTGCCGCAACACGACGTGTGATGGACTCGACTAATGTTTGAAGTAGTACTGGAAGCAATTGATACCATGAATCCTGAAAGGCTGTTCGTAATTCCGAAAGAGTACGAGGGGGTGGAGGTCTCCTCTGAACAGCACGTTGCAAGACATCCTAGACGTGTTCAATGATGTTCATGTCTGGAGAGTTTGTGGGACAGCGGAAGTGTTTAAACTTAGAAGAGTGATCATGGAGCTACTCTGTAGCAATTCTGGGCGTGTGGGGTGTCACATTGTCCTTCTGGAATTGCCCAAGTCCGTCTGAATGCACAATAGACATGACTGTCTGCGGCTCGTGATCTTACGGTAGCGTTCTCGCTTCCCGCGCACGGGGTGCCGGGTTCGATTCCCGGCGGGGTCGGGGATTTTCTCTGCCTCGAGATGACTGGGTGTTGTGTGTCTTTCATCATCATTTCATCCTCACTCACTCGCAAGTAGCCGTGGTGGCGTTAAAGAACTTGTGGAGCGGCGGCCGAACCGCCCCGCGAGGGGTCTCCCGGCCACCAATGCCATGCGCTCATGACCATCATTGACATGATGAAGGTGAGCAGACTGGATGCTTACGTACGTGTCACTTATCGTGTCTAGACGCATCAGGTGTCCCAAATTACTCCAACTGCACACGTCACCCATCATTACAGAGCCTCCAGCAGCTTGCACAGTCCCCTGCTGACATGCAGGGTCCTTGGATTCATGAGATTGTCTCCACACCCGTTCATGTCCATTCTCTCAATACAATATCAGACGAGACCCGTCCGACCAGGCAATATGTCTGCAGTCATCAACAGTTCAACATCGGTGTTGACGGGCCCAGACGAGGCGTAAAGCTTTGTGTCGTTCGTGCAATCATCAGGGGTACACAAGTGAGCCTTCGGCTCCGAAAGCCCGTATCGATTATGTTTCGTTGAATGGTTCGGACTCCGACACTTGTTAATGGCCCATCATGGAAATCTACAGCAATTTGCGGATGGGTTGCACTTCTGTCACGTTGAACGATTCTTCTCAGTCGAAGTTGGTTCCGTTCTTGCAGCATCTTTTTCCGGCCGCAGTGACGTCGGAGATTTGATGTTTCACCGGACTGCAGATATTCACGACACAATCATGAAATGGTCGTACGGGAAAATCCCCACTTCAGCGCTGGCTCGAAGATGCTGTGTCCCATCGCTAGTGCGCCGACTATAAGGCCATGTTCAAACTCATTTAATTCTTGATAACCTGCTATTGTAGCAGCAGTAACCGTTCGAACAACTGCTTACAAATATATAGGCGTTGCCGACAGCAGCGCCGCATTCTGTCTGTTTACATATTTCTCTATTTGAATAAGCATGCTTATACCAGTTTCTTTCGCGCTTCCGTATACATAACCAAGTAGAGTAGCAAAACACATCAATGACCCACTATGAATTAATGACACCATTCGCAGAACTGTCTGGCAGTCGTGAAATCAAGTAAATAAATGACTCTGCAGTACCTCACTATTTCTTGGCTATTCTTCACATGTGTTTATGTTCAGGCTCTGCTGCTGAGCTTTTCACCAGGCATCGGTCCTCTGCATATCTTTTCATCCGCAAGCAACCTCACCGAACTTCCAATGTTATCTACTAGATCATTTATTATATGTGTATATGACGGATGATATACCCTCATACTTCAGGAAGAATACAATAATTACAACGCCAAAGAATGTAGGGGCTTACAGGGGTGAATATTACCGATCTATCGGTTTAATAAGTCATAGATACAAAATACTAGCCGAATTATTTTCAGACGAATAAAAAAACTGGTGGAAGCCGACCTCGGAGAAGATCAGTTTGGATTTCGGGGAAATGTAGGAACGCTCGAGAGAATACTGACGCTACGACTCCGTTTAGAAAATAGGTCAAGGAAATGAAAACCTACGTTTATAGGAATTGTAAACTTAGAGGAACATTTTGACAAAAGTGACTGGAATATTCTCTCTGAAATTCTGAAGGTAGCAGGGATACAGTTGTGGGAGCGAAAGGATGTTTAAAACTTGTACAGGAATCAGGTGATAGTTATAAGAGTCGAGGGACATAAAAGGGAAGCAGTGATTGAGAAGGGAGTGAGACAGAGTTGTAGCATATCCCAGATGTTATTCAGTAAGTACACTGAGCAAGCAGTAAAGGAAACCAAAGAAAAATTTGGAGTAGGAATTAAGATTCAGGGAGAAGAAATAAAAACATTAAGATTTATCGACGGTACTGAAATTCTCTCAGGGACAGCAAAGGACTTGGAAGTACAGTTGATCGGAATGGACAGAGTCTTGAAAGGAGAATACAAGATGAGCACCAACAAAAACGAAACGAGGATAATAGAATGTAATCGAAGTAAATCAGGTGATACTGAGGGAATTAAATTAGGAAACGAGACACTTAAAGTAGTAGATGAGGTCTGCCATTTGGCCTGAAAATTACTGATGATGGCCGTAGTAGAGAGGATATAATATCTGTATATAGACTGCCTATAGCAAGAGAAGTTTCTGAAGAAGAGAAATTTGTTAAAGTCAAGTATAAATTTAAGTGTAGTCTTTTCTGAAAGTATTTGTGTGGAGTGTAGCGATGAATGGAAGCGAATCATGGACAATAAACAGCTTAGACATGAAGAGAATAGAAGCTTTTGAAATGTGGTGCTGCAGAAGAATGCTGAAGATTAGATGGATAGGTAACATAACTAATGAGGAGGTGCTGGATGGAAATGGGGAGAAAAGAATTTTGAGGCACAACCTGACTAGATAAAGAGATCGGTTGGCAGGACGCGTTCTGAGACATCTAGGGGTCACCAATATAATACTGGAGGTAATTGTGGAGGTTGGGGGTGGGGGACGGTGGGGAGGGAGTGAAAATCGCAGAAGAAAGAAATGAATACAGTAAGCCTATTCAGAAGGATGTAGGTTGCAGTAGTTACTTGGAGATGAAGAATCTTGCACAGATTAGAGTAGCATGGAGAGCTTCATCAGACCAGTCTTCGGACTGAAGACCTCAACAACAAATTTGTGAAAGTAACTTAGGGTACACATTTCCGTCTGATGATTGCTCCCCGTTAAGAACAACTTGATGTGTCCTCTTTTCTTACCTCAAAACAGTAATTACGATGTATCAAAAACTAATTAATTAATGTGGTAGCATCTGTCAATCTAACCACACCTGTAGCTGTGGTACGCGTGCCAGTCATAAACGGAAGCGCCGAGTGTCTGATGTGACACCTTACGCCTCCTTTTGTACGTTAGCGGTGGTTGTCGTTAGCACAGTAGCTAGTTGTTTGTAGACGCTATAATTGGCAGAGCCATAGCCAATTATTGTATCTGTGTCACCGAGCATGGGGTGACATGGGCAGCGGAAGACATTGTTGTACGTTTGTGTCCCTTTGATACGGAGGTGGCTCTTCTCTGGACAAGGACTTCTTCTTCTTCAAGTTTTAGGCACGTGTCTGTTAAATTTATTAGTTCTTTAATAACGATTTATTTTCAAAAAAAGCTTTCACCCACCATTTCATCCCCATGTCGTTGTTGTGGTCCTCAGTCCAAAGAATGGTTTGATGCAGCTCTCCATGATACTCCATCCTATGCAAGCCTCTTCACTTCCGAGTTACTACTGCAACCTACATCTCTCTAAATGTGCTTGCTGTATTCATCTCTTGGCCTCCTCCTTCGATTTTTACCCCCTTGCTTCCCTCCAGTAGTAAACTGGTGATCCCTTGATGTCTCAGAATGTGCCCTACCAGTTGATTCCCGTCTTCTGCTCAGGTTGTGCCACAAATTTCTTTTCTGTCCAGTTCTATTCAGTACCTCCTCTTTAGTTACGTAATCTAACCATCTAATCTTCAATATTCTTCTGTAGCACAAAATTTCATTCGCTTCTATTCTCTTCTTGTCTAAACTATTTATAGTCCGTGTTTCACTTTCATACATCGCTACACTCCATACAAATACTTTCAAAAGAGACTTCCTAACTCCTAAACCTATTCTCTATGTTAACAAATTTCTCTTCTCCAGAAACGCTTTTCTTTCCATTGCCAGTTTACATTTTATATCTTCTCTACTTTAGACCATCATCAGTTATACTGTTACCCAAATAGCAAAACACATTTACTTCATTAGGTCTCTCATTTCCTAATCAAATTCCCTCAGCATCACCTGATTTAATTAGACTGAATTCCGTTCTCGTTTTACTTTTGTTGATGTTCATCTTATATCCTCCTTTGAAAGTACTGTCCATTCCATTCACTGCTCTTCCAGGTCCTTCGCTGTCTCTCCGAGAAATACGATGTCTTCGGAGAACCTCAAAGTTTTTATTTCTTTACCATGGATTTTAATTCCTACTCCAATTTTTTCTTTTGTTTCCTTTACTACTTGCTCAATATATACACTGAATAACATTGGGGATAGGCTTCAATTCAGTCTCTCTCCCTTTTCAATCACTGCTTACCTTTCCTGCCCCTCGACACTTATAACTGCCATCTGGTTTCTGTACAAATTGTAAATAGCCTTTCGCTCCCTGTATTTGCCCCCTGCCACCTTCAGAATTTGAAAGAGAGTGTTCCAGTCAACATTGTCAAAAGCTTTCTCTACGTCTACAGAGCTATAAACGTCGGTCTGCCTTTTCTTAAGCCATCTCCTAAGATAAATCGTAGGGTCAGTAATGCCTCGCGTGTTCCTACATTTCTCTGGAATCCAGATTTTCCCCGAGGTCGGCTTCCACCAGCTTTCCAATCGTCTGTAGAGAATTCGTGTTAATATTTTGCAGCCGTGACTTATTGAACTTGTAGTTTGGTGATTTTCAAACCTATCAGCACATGCTTTCTTTGTAATTGGAATAACTGTATTTTTCTTGAAGTCTGAGGGTATTTTGCCTGTCTCATTCATCTTGCTCACGAGATGGAAGAGCTTTGTCATGGCTGTATCTCTCAAGGTTATCAGAATCTCTTACGGAGTGTTGTCTACTCCAAGGGCAATGTTCCGACTAAGATCTTTCAGTGCTCTGTCAAATTCTTCATGCAGTATCATATCTCCCATCTCATCTTAATCTAAGTCTCCTTCCACATGCATAATATTACCCTCAAGTACATCTCCCTTGACGTTTGTATTCTCTTTCGCCTTCTCCGTTTAGTGCATTTTGATATTTCCTCCTTTTATCAATTAAATTCGATATCTCTTGCGTCACCCAGGGATTTACCTACTTGATCGTCTACTGACCTCACTGTTTCATCTATCAAAGCTACCTATTAATCTACTACCGTATTCCTTTCCCCTGCTCTTGTCAATCGTTCCCTAATGCTCCTTATGAAACTCTCTGCAGCCTCTGGTTGTTTCAGTGTATCTAGGTCCCATCCCCTAAATTCCTACCATTTAACAGTTTCTTCAGCTTTAATCTACAGTTCATAACCAATACATTGTGCTCAGAGTCCACATCTGCTCCTGGAAACGTCTTACCATTTAAAACCTGGTTCCGACATCTCCGTCTTGCCAATATATAATCAATCTGAAACCCTCTAGTGTCTCCACATACCTTCCACATACGCGACCTTCTTTCATAATTGTTAAAGCAGGGGTTTGCTATCTTTAAATTATGCTCTGTGCAAAATTCTACGAGGCAGCTCGCATCTCGTGGTCGTGCGGTAGCGTTCTCGCTTCCCACGCCCGGGTTCCCGGGTTCGATTCCCGGCGGGGTCAGGGATTTTCTCTGCCTCGTGATGGCTGGGTGTTGTGTGCTGTCCTTAGGTTAGTTAGGTTTAAGTAGTTCTAAGTTCTAGGGGACTGATGACCATAGATGTTAAGTCCCATAGTGCTCAGAGCCATTTGAACCATTTTGAATCTACCAGGCAGCTTCCTCTTTCATTCGTTTCCCCCAGTTCACATTCACCTTCTCATCCTTTCCCTACTATCGAATTCCAGTCCCCAATGACTATTAAATTATCGTCTCCCTTTTCTGATAATTCATTATTATTTTGGGAATTTTGCTTTCGTTCATTCCTGTGACATGTTGTCTTCATTAATTTCTACACTGCTTGATCTATTCATTAATGCTTTTAAGACCTAGTTCTTGTCTGATTGATGTATTCTTGTTATGACCAGATGGAACTACAATCGTCTGGCCATAGCTATGGGTTCTTTGACTGCTCTGGGAATGGCTCATCTTAACTACAACATATAGGATATTAGTTCACTTTATTACATGAATGATAAAAAGATTTACTTAAGTTGACACAAGCCTTTGCCACACGAGTGCTTGATGATTTAAAACCGTAATTGATTATTAAAGCATCACTCGATGGACTTATTAACAAACTCGTACAGTACAGTGTTCAACATCTACAAAAGTACTCTCTCAATGGAGACTTGAGTAACTCTTTAGTCGTACTCGACGGTGACTGCTTCAACCGAGGTCACGAACTGGGATTGAGCGCTTCTATATTGACCTCTGTGTGAGGGCGCTACTATGCTCAGAGAGAGGGTGTGTCTTTATCAGCCTCTCTCATTCGTCGTTGTGGACTGTTGTGGAATTCTATACCCAACTATTCTCCTTAGAAAGCTCATTTCTGCTGCTTGTACTCTTCATTGACAGCTGTTAGTGTCCAAGTATTACTGCCTTAGGGCAGAGATGGTATCATCACCGTTTTGTAGAACTCTATCAGCTTTTCTTTCCTCACCTATGAACCGTGGTAAAATTTGCTGTTCTGAAGAGCGCGCCGTAGCGCGTAGTGTGAAGCAGTCGCCTTTCGTTTCTGGCGGTGGCGCCGCTGTGGCAATCGCAGCTTTGGTGTCTCCCTCTGGTGGGAAATGGGTAAGGGAGCCTGTTCACGTGCATTTAAAGGGCGCTATGAGCTCGCTAGGCGGCGATTCTGGTTAGTTGGTCAGCCGGGTCAGTGTGGGGCAGTCAGTGTCTGTCTGTCGTTCGGAGTGCCAGTATGTGTTAGGCCGCCAGTCTGCTCGAGTTTGTTCAGGCAATGGTCATTGGCGGTTGGATCGATCGGTTGGTCGGGACACAAGATGACTTGTCCGTCTTGAGCGTCGGCGCATGTGAGGTTGCCACGCCAGTCCAGTGGGCCGCGTCGTATAGCGGCGGGTAGTGGCTTCGCGGCCGACACGAGAGCAACAGGAGTCAACACACGGCATCGGTCTGGCCGGGGCGAGCTGCGACGGCCGTGAGACGGGAGATCAGCGTGCCTTCATGCGTCCGTTGAAGCGGCTGGCAGCGGACGGTTCGGGAGAGCGTTTTTGGGGTGCTGCGCCAGGTCTTCGCCAGACATCGCACTTTATTAGAAGTTAAGTGATTCGTGATATGTGGTTCCATTTACTTGTTAAATTCTACTTGTTTTTTGGTCAGTCTCTCGTCCCCAGCTTGCTCGTCTGTCTGTCGTCCGCATTTGTTAGGCAGTTAGCGTCTGTCTGTCTGTTGGTCTGTCTGTCTGTCGTGTTTGTCGGATTCGGTGTTATCGAATTTATTGCTTAAGGTGTAAAGGCCGAATTCCTGAAATATGTTTTTATCTTGCGTGTCAACTTGAGAGGCAGTATATGTGTAATGTAGAGCGTGTCTGTACATTTTATGTAAGACTGCATTTCATGGGTTTTTATTTAAATGTTCATTTTAGTATATAAAGTTGCCACCCTTCCACCGTAAGAGTTTTCTTTTAAAAACAAGTTGCACTTTCGGTGGCAAGTAATTTTTTTAATGTGAGTGTTTTGTAGCATTTCCATCCCTTCTAAGGGGTGCATAGTTTATGTGTTTGTGTGAGTTGTTAAAATGTTTAGTTTAAAGTAATCTGGTGTGATGCAGATTTGCACCAGTGTAGTCTTTCAGAGGTTGTTGTGAGCGGTCGTGACTACGGCCGTGTTAAAAGGGAGCTGCAAGATTCTCAACCCGAAAGCTCATACTGTCAACAAAAAAAAAATGGTATTTCTGCCTCTGAATAAATTATAACTTGATATTTAGAGGGTGCTTTCTAATTATAATTTTTAAATCTTTTTTTTATTGAAAAAAGGACTTTTAGGAATAAAATTTCCATTTGTTGAAAGAAATTTGTTTTCATCAGTTACCCACTGCCAACTACTCGGTTCAAATGGCTCTGAGCACTATGGGACTTAACATCTGCGGTCATCAGTCCCCTAGAACTTAGAACTACTTAAACCTAACTAACTAAGGACGTGACACACATCCATGCCCGAGGCACGATTCGAACCTGCGACCGTAGCAGTCGCACGGTTCCGGATTGAAGCGGCTAGAACCACTAGGCCACCACGGCCGGCCTGGCAACTACTTCCACGCTCACATAGTGTGATTAAATCTGTTAATGTTCTTGATGAATCGCCCGCAAATAAAGTAAATTCTTTAAGAAAAGATTTTGAAAGTAAATCCACGGTTCAATTTATTTATTCAGTGTTCTGTATATGGTGCATGAATGTAATTAAATCTAAAATTATTAAAACCTCTTTTTAGTTTGTGAAGTAAATTGAATTCCAAGGGTGATGAATCCTTTCACTCTCTCTATTCTCTGATCAATTACTACAATTTTACTTGGGACCGGGTCATGTCCTTTAAAAGTCACGATGTTTGTTTTTTTGGGCAAGACTGTTAGTTACAGCTATTGGAATTATATTTGATTTATAAATGGTTTTCTGAACGTTGAGTTCACTGTCTGTGATAAGTTGATCAGGGGAGAACAGGCACAAGAGGGAGATGTTTGGTAGTCACAGTACATTAGAATGGTAGATGCATTCGGGAACTCCTTACGGAAATAGCATCGAATGGTGGGAAGAAGTCCAATGTGCCCTCGATATGACTAGCAGGAGACCTCATCCAAAGTAGGGAGGTGGCCCTTCCTGCAGCTATCGAGGGTGCGAGGTGCATTGATCTGCAATTTGTGGCTCATGTCGGTACCAGTCACGTTTGTCTTTTGGGTTCGGAGGCTATCAATTCACATAGTCGGCTGACGGGGAGCGGTGAAGACTGCTGGTCTTCCAAATTGAGATTTTCACTCTGCAGCGGAGTGTGCGCTGATATGAAGCTTCCTGGCAGATTAAAACTGTGACCCGAGTTCGAGTCTCAGCCCGGCACACAGTTTTAAGCTGCCAGGAAGTTTCACTGCTGGCCTTGGTCACGAAGTGCTAGCAGCGTTTACAATTCGCTCTGTAATATACAGAACAGATTTGGGTCCTATGTTTTGGAGATGAGTGGAAGGTACCAATCAGAGGATCTGTCGACTGTGTGATAGTATTGGCTGAAGGTTTCTATGACTACTTTATAAGGTGGTGAATTAATAGCTTCCTCTTGGTAGATCGGAGTGAACTAATCAGAGGAAGCAGCTGCTTAGGTAGCAGAACAGGCTCTATCGGTGGTGTGCACATGACTTTCTGTTTATGGCTGTTACAGGTCCTCTGATGAACGCAGACACCGAAATCAGATCTCGTTCTAAGTTTAAATAAGTCGAATGTCAAATTTTAACAATAAATTGCCGAATAATTCATATAAAGGTTCCTAACTTTACTGCCCTCCTTGAAAACTGCAACGCTAAAACTATACTCGGAATGAAATCCAAAATAGAAAGCTCCGAAATATTAAACGAAGCACGGAACGCATATCAAAAAGACTTGTAATACGGCTTGTGGTAGGGAGAGTGTGGTGTTCATTGCAGTCGACAAAAATATTATGTCTATTGGGGTCGAAATATAGTCAGATTGCTAAGTTATCTGGAGCGAGTTACCGGACTAGAAAAACTCCAGGTAATCATCGGGTATTTTTACCGGTCATCCGGTTCCGCCATGTTGTTGTTGTTGTTGTTGTTGTGGTGGTGGTCTTCAGTCCTGAGACTGGTTTGATGCAGCTCTCCATGCTACTCTATCCTGTGCAAGCTTCTTCATCTCCCAGTACCTACTGCAACCTACATCCTTCTTAATCTGCTTAGTGTATTCATCTCTTAGTCTCCCTCTACTATTTTTACCCTCCACGCTGCCCTACAATACTAAATTGGTGATCCCTTGATGCCTCAGAACATGTCCTACCAACCGATCCCTTCTTCTGGTCAAGTTGTGCCACAAACTTCTCTTCTCCCCAATCCTATTCAATACTTCCTCATTAGTTATGTGATATACCCATCTAATCTTCAGCATTCTACTGTAGCACCACATTTCGAAAGCTTCTATTCTCTTCTCGTCTAAACTATTTATCGTCCATGTTTCACTTCCATACATGGCTACACTCCATACAAATACTTTCAGAAATGACTTCTTGACACTTAAATCTATACTCGATATTAACAAATTTCTCTTCTTCAGAAACGCTTTCCTTGCCATTGCCAGTCTACATTTTATATCCTCTCTACTTCGACCATCATCAGTTATTTTGCTCCCCAAATAGCAAATCTCCTTTACTACTCTAAGTGTCTCATTTCCTAATCGAATTCCCTCAGCATCACCCGACTTAGTTCGATTACATTCCATTATCCTCGTTTTGCTTTTGTTGATGTTCATTTTATATCCTCCTTTGAAGACACTGTCCATTCCATTCAACTGCTTTTCCAAGTCCTTTAGTGTCACTGACAATTACAATGTCATCGGCGAACCTCAAAGTTTTTATGTCTTCTCCATGGATTTTAATACCTACTCCGAATTTTTCCGTTTCCTTTACTGCTTGCTCAATATACAGATCGAATAACATCGGGGAGAGGCTACAACCCTGTCTCACTCCCTTCCCAACCACTGTTTCCCTTCAATGCCCGTCGACTCTTATAACTGCCATCTGATTTCTGTACAAATTGTAAATAGCCTTTCGCTCCCTGTATTTTACCCCTGCCACCTTTAGAATTTGAAAGAGAGTATTCCAGTCAACATTGTCAAAAGCTTTCTCTAAGTCTACAAATGCTAGAAGCGTAGGTTTGCCTTTCCTTAATCTTTCTTCTATGATAAGTCGTAAGGTCAGTATTGCCTCACGTGTTCCAGTATTTCTACGGAATCCAAACTGATCTTCCCCGAGGTCAGCTTCTACTAATTCCGCCATAAGAGTTTTAATATCATAAAAGTATATCTAATCTCAGTAGCGCGGTAGTACAAAGATGAAGCAATACTACACTGCCGGAAAAAAATAGTACACGCTTTTAGAGTTTTCCAATTCACTCAGGACTTATTGTTGGAAACAGTCGATATGGAATACACGAAATGATTTCATTTACAGATCAATAGCACAAGCTGTTTTGAGATCCCAGCTATCGACCCCTGATGAAACATGAATGTTAGTACGTGGTGTAGCGCTGACTCTAGCATCCAGTCCTGGCATATGTTATGCCGTGCCTGCTCGACCTGTTCACGTAGTTCTGTAAGAGTTGTTGATTGATGAGTCACTTCTCGTCCCATTGCATCCCCTACGTGCTCGATTGAAGACAAGCCCGGAGATCGTGCTGGCCAGGGAGGTTGCTACAAATCTTGCTGAGCACCTTGAGTTTCACGGGAGGTATGTGGCGAGTATTATCCTGTTGGAGCAATATATCACCTTCCTGTTGCGAGAACGGCAAAAGGTCGGGTCTAACAACATTCTGCACGCTGGTTAGCGTCCCTTGAAGAAACACCAAAGATGTACGGGAGTTGTAGCTTATCGCGTCCCAGACCGTAAAGCCTGCGGTGCGGCCATTATGTCTTTGACAAATGCATGTTACGAGACAGTGCTTACTAGGTCTATGTCGTACGCCTAAACGATCATCAATTGCGTGCAGGCAGAATCTGCTTTCATCGCTGAAGACCACGGCACGACATTCAAAGGGTTCCTCTGGCGGCACCAGTCGAGGCTTGCACATCGATGCTTTGGCTTGAATGGAAGATGGGCTAGAGGTGTCTGTTCCAGTAGTTCCATTGGTAATAAGCAGTTCGCAACAGTTTCTGTTGACACGTCTGGGCTCATAAGCATTGTGCTGTGGTATCTGTACGATTTGCCACTGCTGCTTGTAATATTATTGGGATTTCCGTCGAATGAAAGCTGTGAGTACCCTTGGAAAGGCATTCACCTATCTGTATATTAAATGATCAACTTATGAGATGAGACCTATTCTTTGAAAGACATTTGTTTTGTACAATTTACGTAACTGTAAAGATGCGCATCCAGCGCGGACGCTAATACATCGATTGCGCCGTCAAAGAAACATTTTAACAAAAGCTGAACTGAACGTTCCGCTTCGATCTAAATAAAAGATGACAGTAGAAACCTTTGTAGACCTTCAGATTTTATCGTACTTCTTCTTGCAATGTGAAAGCGTAAATAAGGTCGTCTTTAAGCCATAAAAGTGAGCGGTCTTGCCAGCGTACTGACAACAGTTATTAATTAATAAAATTCAAGTAATTTATGTTCGATACTGTAAATTGGCAAGTTATTGTTATGAAGGTGTTGAACGGTGCAAGAATTGTTTCGAAGGAAGGAGAAAAGTAATGACTAATTTGTGACAAAAACGTGAACCAAGAAGCTAGCACAGGACGGGCTGGAGTGTCAACACAACCGAAGTTAACCACATCAGAAATAGATGGTGGAGATGATGGATTTTGTTTAAATGCTGCTTGGAATCCGGCTCTGTCTCTCATCAAAAAACAGACGGACAGAATTAGTGCTATCTCACCTGTTGATTAATAGTAACTGTCGATATTTCTGATGTTGGTTATCGTTGTTTGTGTTGATACTTGTTCTGTGTGTGGTGTCTTCCTTGTTTCTCCTCTGTGAACCGAGGTATTAAATTTGCTTGCACATCTCTTCTTCCTTGCATTTGTGTCTTTAGAGTGGCAGGGTGTGCTCCTGTCGAAATATCGGCGGTGTTCGACGGCGTCACCCGGCAGCAAACCCGTAAGTTATTTGAAGCCCTAATTGCTTGTAAGAATTGTTTGAATATATTTAGTGTTTAACAGATTTCTTGTTCTGTTCTTTTCCTTTATTTTTTTTTACCTCCATGTCATATTATTTTTATAAATGTCAAACAGTCTTTACTACAGCAGAGAATACTGCGGCATCCTGGTCGTGTACAGAAGGCCGCCCTTTGTCTTCTATACAACTCATAGCTGCCCCATTTATTAATGATTTCATTTGGAAATGCAATTTTTTATTGTTCATTCTTAAAGGTCCCTTAGGTAATTATGAAATTAATACTGATTACATAAAGAAATCCGGGTTGTTCTTTTCCAAATAATAGAAGCCTTTGCCTAATCAAAAACTAGCCTCCTTCTGACAACGATCAGGAGCCGACCAGAAGACGGACATCTTCGACCGCTTTCGTGTATCCTGTGACAAAGCTGTGCCAAACTGTAAACACGACATTCCAGTATTAAACACAATGTATATATATATATCAGATTAAAATTGAAAAAAATTAAAATATATTTAACTTTTTTTTCTTTTATCATACTAGATGCTCTTACAATACGACGATCCTGGCCGATGTCATTATCGCGTCGACGTCCAGAACCTCGTCTACGGGTGCGAGACTGTTCACGTGACCACTGATACCAACACGTTGCGCAACTGACTCAGCACGTCCAACGATTGTGGTAATTCTCCGAGGGGACCGTCCCGCCACTAGGAAGGCTATAGTTTGATCCCTTTCAAACTGGGTCAGTTGGTTGTAGGAACCTCGAGTGCATGGTTGTTTCATACATTTGCACCACGCTTAGCCTTCTGCTGCCAGCAGTCCCTGTCATAGTGTATGCAACTGCGCTATCTGTTGGTGGACAACGTTGAACCCATTATCAGTAAATCTACTATCCGCCAGGTGGCATATGCTGTCATCGGATCAATATCGACGTCGTCTTTCCAGTCAGTGTGATTGTAGGACCGAGTAAAGACCGAGTAAAGACTGGGGCGTCTGTCGATTCATTCTAGGTGTACGGACAGACAGACTTGTGAAGTACTACTGAACACAACTTCCGAAAACTCCCTTCAGCTGCAGGTTCGATAAACCACGTGCAACAGAGATGTTTTTAACCTTTCAGCTACAAACAGGCCTGACCTTATTGGCAGCGTCATATAGAGACAGGGATTAGTGATCACGGTGTCATCATACCTACGATGGTTTCTGAAATTAACAAATCCATCAAGAAGACTGACAGGTTTTATACTGCAAAAGAGCAGACAAGCACTTGTCAGCGTCATACGTAGACAGCGAATGGGCATCATTTAGATGCAATATGATGGACGTAGTCGAATCATGAACAAACTTTAAACTGATTGTAAATCACGGCCTGGAGACATGCAGAGAATAGGGACGGAAAGCGCCACGGTTTAGTAACAAAATTCGGAAAATGCTGCGGAAACTGGTTGTTGCATTCTCAGCTCAAAAAACAACGCAGAAGTGTCGGCAGTCAGTCAGTAGAAATTCGTGCACCTATAAAACGATCGATGTGCGAAACATACAACTTCAACCGTCTTTCGTTAGCAAAAGACCCTGCCGAAAACCCGAGAAAATTCTAGACACATGTAAAATCGCTAAGCGGACCGAAGGCATTCGTCCAGTCACTTATCGATCAATTTGGTGCCACAGTATAAGACAGCAAAATGAAAAATAAAATTCTAAATTTCACATTCAAAAACCCTTCATACAGGAGGTTCATACAGACATACCATCGTTTGACTATCATACAGGTTGTCAAATGAAGGCCATAAAGATAGGCATCTTTTGATTTCGGAAACAACTGAAAGAGTTGAAAATAGGTAAGTTGCAGCTCCGGATGGAATCCCAAATTGGTTTTACTTCAACGTAGACCATTTGCTTACTTTGCATTTTTCGCGAATCTCTCGCCCACCGAAAAGTCCCAGTCGGTGGCAAGAAATCACATATGAGTCATGTACGTATATAAGAAGGGTGTAAGAATATATCTGTGGAATTACAGACCACTATCCTTGAAGTCGAACTGCTGCAGAATAGTTAAGCATGTTCTTAGTTCGAATGCAACAAGTTTCCTTGAGACGGAAAAGCTTCTGTCCTCAAATGAGCACGAATTTAGACTGATATCCTGTGAACCACGTATGAAGGCAATAGCAGATTCCATATTCCTAGATTTCTGGAAGACCTTTGACCGTTTTCGATTTCTGTGTACATAAATGATCTAATGGATGGAATGATTAGCAGTTTGCGACTGTTTGCTGACAGCGCTGTGGTGTACGAGAAAGAGTCATCGTTGAGCGCCTGCAGGTGGATACAGGATGACTTAGACAGAGTTTCTATTTTATGAACGGCATCTCGCTCTAAAGGCAGAAAACTGTAAGTTAGTGCCCATGAGCAGGAGAGACACTCCTGTAATGTTCGAATATAATATTTGTGGTGCGCTGTGAGAATAAATTTATTTGTCTGCTGACAAACCTCTTATCTGAATTAAACTTACACCTGAACCCAGTTTGCACTTTCATAAAGATATTCCTAAGATTACTATGAGTATTTAATTACACTCCCCGATTTAAAAAAAAAAAAAAAAAAAAAAACAGTGAATCATCAGACGGGGTGGTGAAACCAAAATGGAACTTCGTGGGTTGAGAGGACTTCTAGTTTTATTTCAGTGATTTTAAAATCGGCTCAAATTTACAAGGAACTTCTCTGCATGAGCCCACTGTAAGTTTGACATGTTACCAGTGTAGTGCGCAATGCTCAAAAAATGGTTCAGATGGCTCTGAGCACTATGGGATTTAACTTCTGAGGTCATCAGTCCCTTAGAACTTAGAACTACTTAAACCTAACTAACCTAAGGACATCACACACATCCGTGCCCGAGGCAGGAATCGAACCTGCGACCGTAGCGGTCGCGCGGTACCAGACTGAAGCGCCTAGAACCGCTTGGGCACAACGGCCGGCTACACGCAATGCTTCGGCTAGGAACGGTATGGTAAAGCCGTTGTACGGAGCTGATGTCCGAGCTTGTCCCACACATATTCTATCAGGGACGAATCTGGGGATCTTAACTGGCCAGGGAAGTACCTCAACATCAGGGAGGAATCTGGTCACGGAATTACCTCAATATCACAGAGACCAGCGTTGTCCTGCTGAAAAATGGTAGAAAAGTATGTAGCACACGATGTAGGACGTGAGGACGCAGGATGCCTGAGAGGTTCCGTTGTGTCGCCAGAATTCCCTCGGTCACCACAAGCCGTGACTTGAATTCAAGTCCATTGCCTCCAACCATCATGATGAGAGGAGTAACACCGCTGCGCCTGTCCAAATTATTGGGAGAATGACAACTTGCCCCATACCGCCACCATACTCAGCGACGATGGTCATTGGGTGTAGCGCAGAGGCGCGATTCATCGCTGAACAAACTGCGATGCAACTCATCAGCAGTCAATGATTCCCAGTCACGATACTACTCGAAACGCAGCCGTATGTGTTGCCGGAAACCATCCGTACTTGAGACCCTTCACCGATCGCCCCCCCCCCCCCCCCCCCACACACACACACACAGACACACTCAGTTTTGTAATTTTTTTGCGAAACCACCCGCTTTTTAGAATACAATAAAAATTACTGTTTCTTTATCACTTGTAACGGGACATCCTCCTCTAGCACTACTTTTCCTCATACATAATTATTTTTCGAATTTTCGAGAGGTCAATATTATCTCTGTTGCTTTCCGAATAGTTCCATTAAATTTTTTGTGCAGTATCTATATTTCAATCTAAAATTTATGAGAAGGAATAACTTTACAAGATATTTTAGTTTCGACATTATGACCGATAAGTACTGGTTCTGAATGTACTGTTAGAACTACCTTTTTAGAAACATATGAAATTACGAATTATTTGCACATTTAAAACTTCTGTTATTAATTACGCAGTCATGTACTGTTTACTATATTTATTTCTGGATTCATTTATGAAATAATAATCTAAATTAATAATGTAACGAAAACTAGTAGGAAATCATCTGTTAAGAAAAATTGTAAACCCTTCGGAGACTGTGAGTACTCGGAAGCTTTCCTCTGATGTGAACGAACGTATTTTTAAATAAGAGGTGCGAACAATGTGATTTCGACTTTTTTAATGTGAAAAATCAAAATACTGTATGATATACTAAAATATGTGAAAATCGATGGGAAAACATCTTTACGTAAAAAATTCTACAACGACAATCTTCAAATTTATTTAGTTCAAACGAACCGTGAGGACCTGATATTAGATTTTCAGCTTTAAGAATCAGATCCCTAGACAAGAACTGGAGCCATCTCAGCATGACCAGCTAAGTAAACACGGAAGTTTATTGTAATCTTCGCTCCTCTCAAGTCTTCATAAAAGATAGAAGAAGGAAGGAGGGAGGAGAGATTACAATCGTCCATTTACATCGAATCCCGGCTCTGACAACAATCACCAAGGAAACGAGTGGCGCGTGTAGCACTTAAGCCGACCGTGTGGCCGAGCGGATCTAGGCCCTTCAGTCTGGAACCACTCTGCTGCTACGGTCACAGGTTCGAATCCTGCCTCGGACATGGATGTGTGTGATGTCCTTAGGTTACTTAGGTTTAAGTAGTTTTAAGTTCTATGGGACTGATGAACTCAGATGTTAAGTCACACAGTGCTTAGAGCCATTTGAATCATTTTTTATAGCACTTGTTTTCTGAATGTATTCCGCCATGATTTCTTTGCCCTGTAGCGTGTCTTTGCTAAATTTGCTTAATGTTCAAAACACCACGCCTCTTTACTCCTTGTTTTCTCTTCCCTCTTGTGAAGACTCGGTAAACAAGAGGAGCTACAGTGTAACATTTTCAGTGCATCTATGCATTGTGCAGTTTGGATAGAATAGTGTATAACAAGACATACAGTATATCGTTATAGGAATCAAGATACCAAATGGTAACTGTAAGTGCAAGTTCAAATTTTACTACAAAACTGAATTTTCTTTTGTAGGAATGCATTTTATTTGCTATCAGCTATCCACAGGGTGTTTCAGAAGTGGTGGTCAATGTTCAGGAATATGACAGGAATAATAAAATAACAAAATAAAAAAGTAAAGTAAACATGAGCTCTAAAACGCATACCTTAAGAGTTGTGAGCAATTCTTGATCTTCAGTACTGTGAAACAAGTCTCTCCTATTGAAAACTCTTTCCATTCCATATTTTGGCAAGTGGTAGTATGGACAAGAGAAAAATGTCGAGTAAACATGTGCTCTAAAATGCATACCTTAAGGGCTACAAGCTGCCGATTATTGAACTGTTGTTGTTGTGGTCTTCAGTCCTGAGACTGGTTTGATGCAGCTTTCCATGCTACTCTATCCTGTGCAAGCTTCTTCATCTCCCAGTACATACTGCAGCCTACATCCTTCTGAATCTACTTAGTGTATTCATCTCTTGGTCTCCCTCTACGATTTTTACCCTCCACGCTGCCCTCCAATACTAAATTTGTGATCCCTCGATGTCTCAGAACATGTCCTACCAACCGATCCCTTCTTCTAGTCAAATTGTGCCACAAGCTCCTCTTCTCCCCAATTCTATTCAATACCTCTTCATTAGTTATGTGATCTACCCATCTAATCTTCAGCATCCTTCTGTAGCACCACATTTCGAAAGCATTTATTCTCTTCTCGTCTAAACTATTTATCGTCCACGTTTCATTTCCATACATGGCTACCCTCCATACAAATACTTTAAGAAACGACTTCCTGGCATTTAACTCTATACTCGATGTTAACAATTTTTCTTTTTCAGAAACGCTTTCCTTGCCATTGCCAGTCTACATTTTGTATCCTCTGTACTTCGACCATCATCAGTTATTTTGTTCCCCAAATAGCAAAACTCCTTTACTACTATCTCATTTCCTAATCTAATTCCCTCAGCATCACCCGACTTAATTCGACTACATTCCATTATCCTCATTTTGCTTTTGTTGATGTTCATCTTATACCTTCCTTTCAAGACACTGCCCATTCCGTTCAACTGCTCTTCCAAGTCCCTTGCTGTCTCTGACAGAATTACAATGTCATCGGCGCACCTCAAAGTTTTTATTTCTTCTCCATGGATTTTTATACCTACTCCCAACTTTTCTTTTGTTTCCTTTACTGCTTGCTCAATATACAGATTGAATAACATCGGGCATAGGCTACATGAAATATAATCGTCGTAACTTTTGAACGGTTTGCGTTAGGACGATCAAACTACACGGTTGTTCGCTGGGCACGATGGGAATTAGTAAGTGCATGCACAGTTTGGTTTAGCGACGAAGCCCACTTTAATTTGGATGGGTTCCACACTGAGCAAAATTTGCGCTTTTGGGGGACTGAGAATCGGCATTTCACGATCGAGAAGTCTCTTCTCTCTCAGTGGGCGACTGTGTGGTGTGCAGTGACCAGTCACTGAGTATTCGGTGCGATATTCCTTGATGCCACGGTGACTACCGAACGATACGTGAAGGTTTTGTAAGATGATTTCATCCAGATTATCCAAAGTGACCCAGATTACGACAAGATGTGGTTCATGAACACGAAGCACGACCCCATCGAAGCAGGAGAGTGTTTGATGTCTTGGAGGAGCACTCTGGGGACCGCGTTCTGGCCTTGGGCCGGCCGGGACGGCTGAGCGGTTCTAGGCGCTACAGTCTGAAACCGCGCGACCGCTACGGTGGCAGGTTAGAATCCTGCCTCGGGAATGGCTGTGTGTGATGTACTTAGTAGTTCTAAGTTCTAGGGGACTGATGACCTCAGAAGTTAAGTCCCATATTCCTCAGAGCCATTTTTTTTCTGGCCCTGGGGTACTCAGAGGCCACTGGTATGGACCTCAATTGGCCGCCATATTCTCCGTATCTGAACACATACGACTCCTTTTTGTGGGGCTATATTAAAGCCAAGGTGTACAGCAGTAACTACAAAACCATTGCTGAGTTGAAAACAGCCATTCAGGTTACGCAAAATTTCGCTATTCGTCTGCGCTACATCATCGTCAATGATGGCAGGCATATCGAACATGTCATAACCTAAATCCGAATATCTATAGTGACATTTACGAGTACATGTTGAATAAAGCGTGTGCACGCCGCACTTTTAAGTAATCTACATTTTTTTCCACATAGTTCAGTATCTGTCACCCTGCGTGATCACTTGTTCGTCTTCGCTACTTTCAAACACAACGCTTCTAACGAACAAGTGCTCATAACTTTTAAGGTATGCGTTTTAGAGCCCATGTATACTTGACTTCTTAGTTTCGAATGATCTTTCGTCACACCCCTGAATATTGACTCAGTATACAATATTTATCCTCCATCGGTTTCGATTAATTAAGGCGAAAATTTTTCTGTACGTTTAAAAATGTGTATTTCTCATAGAGGACTCGTTCGTTTAGAAGATGTGACAACGAGAGAACCTGGATCGCAACTTAACCAGATTTTGACAATATCTTGAAAATTTAGTTAAGCTGCACATCCACTCCTGATAGTCTATGAAGTACACGGGCTTTCTTTAAAAGTAGAGTATAAGAATAGCCCAATTCGTGTAGGTCAGAAGTGTCTGTGCAACGTACCTAAATGTTCAAGATATTATGAGACTCTGGTTATCATGCATTCCACGTTTTGTTATTGTTGGATGTGGTAAATGAAGGTGCCTTCTATGAAAAATATACGTTTTTAATCCGACAGGCGCTATAATTTTTCTACAAGGTGATGACGTTATAATCGGTCAAGAAATATATATATGATGGCAAATAAAAATTCATTTTAGCAAATGTCTCCCAACCGTAACTAGTTGCTTGCAGAAATTCTGAGTTTCCTTTCCCGCGCCAGAGTAGAAAAGACATAGAAGCAGAGTACATACAATGCAAGTGACTATTTTATTTTTGTAACCGTACTGTTCCCCCCAACCCCCCCCCCACCCATTAACCATGGACCTTGCCGTTGGTGGGGAGGCTTGCGTGCCTCAGCGATACAGATGGCTGTACCGTAGGTGCAACCACAACGGAGGGGTATCTGTTGAGAGGCCAGACAAACCTGTGGTTCCTGAAGAGGGGCAGCAGCCTCTTCAGTACTTGCAGGGGCAACAGTCTGGATGATTGACTGATCTGGCCTTGTAACATTAACCAAAACGGCCTTGCTGTGCTGGTACTGCGAACGGCTGAAAGCAAGGGGAAACTACAGCCGTAATTTTTCCCGAGGGCATGCAGCTTTACTGTACGGTTAAATGATGATGGCGTCCTCTTGGGTAAAAAATTCCGGAGGTAAAATAGCCCCCCATTCGGATCTCCGGGCGGGGACTACTCAAGAGGACGTGATTATCAGGAGAAAGAAAACTGGCGTTCTGCGGATCGGAGCGTGGAACTTCAGATCCCTTAATCGGGCAGGTAGGTTAGAAAACTTAAAAAGGGAAATGGATAGGTTAAAGTTAGATATAGTGGGAATTAGTGAAGTTCGGTGGCAGAAGGAACAAGACTTTTGGTCAGGTGAATACAGAGTTATAAATACAAAATCAAATAGGGGTAATGCAGGAGTAGCTTTAATAATGAATAGGAAAATAGGAGTGCGGATAAGCTACTACAAACAGCATAGTGAACGCATTATTGTGGCCAAGAGGGACACGAAGCTCACGCCTACTACAGTAGTACAAGTTTATATGACAACTAGCTCTGCAGATGACGAAGAAATTGATGAAATGTATGATGAAACAAAAGAAATTATTCAGGTAGTGAAGGGAGACGAAAATTTAATAGTCATGGGTGACTGGAATGCGAGAGTAGAAAAAGGGAGAGAAGGAAACATAGTAGGTGAATATGGATTGGGGGAAAGAAATGAAAGAGGAAGCCGTCTGGTAGAATTTTGCACAGAGCACAACTTAATCATAGCTAAAACTTGGTTCAAGAATCATAAAAGAAGGTTGTACACATAGAAGAATCCTGGAAATACTAGAAGGTATCAGATAGATTATATAATGGTAAGACAGAGATTTAGGAACCAGGTATTAAATTGTAAGACATTTTCAGGGGCAGATGTGGACTCTGACCACAATCTATCGGTTATGAGCTGCAGTTTAAAATTGAAGAAACTGCAAAAAGGTGTGAGTTTAAGGAGATGAGACCTGGATAAACTGACTAAACCAGAGGTTGTACAGAGTTTCAGGGAGAGCATAAGGGAACACTTGTCACAAATGGGGGAAAGAAATACAGTAGAAGAAGAATGGGTAGCTTTGAGGGATGAAGTAATGAAGGCAGCAGAGGATCAAGTAGGTAAAAAGACGAGGGCTAGTAGAAATCCTTGGGTAACAGAAGAAATATTGAATTTAATTGATGAAAGGAGAAAATATAAAAATGCAGTAAATGAATGAGGCAAAAAGGAATACAAACGTCTCAAAAATGAGATCGACAGGAAGTGCAAAATGGCTAAGCAGGGATGGCTGGAGGATAAATGTAAGGATGTAGAGGCTTATCTCACTAGGGGTAAGATAGATACTGCCTACAGGAAAATTAAAGAGACCTTTGGAGAAAAGAGAACCACTTGTATGAATATCAAGAGCTCAGATGGAAACCCAGTTCTAAGCAAAGAAGGGAAAGCAGAAAGGTGGAAGGAGTACATAGAGGGTCTATACAAGGGCGACGTACTTGAGGACAATATTCTGGAAATGGAGGAGAACGTAGATGAAGACGAAATGGGAGGTACAATACTGCGTGAAGAGTTCGACAGAGCACTGAAAGACCTAAGTCGAAACAAGGTCCCGGGAGTAGACAACATTCCATTAGAACTACTGACGGCCTTGGGAGTATTTGTATGGGGTGTAGACATGTATGGATGTGAATCATGGACGATAAATAGTTTAGACAAGATGAGAATAGAAGCTTTCGAAATGTGGTGCTACAGAAGAATGCTGAAGATTAGATGGATAGATCACATAAGTAATGAGGAGGTATTGAATAGAATTGGGGAGAAGAGTAGTTTGTGGCACAACTTGACAAGAAGAAGGGACTGGTTGGTAGGACATGTTCTGAGGCATCAAGGGATCACAAATTTAGCATTGGAGGGCAGTGTGGAGGGTAAAAGTCATAGAGGGCGACTAAGAGATGAATACAATAAGCAAATTCAGAATGACGTAGGTTGCAGCAAGTACTGGGAGATGAAGAAACTTGCACAGAATAGAGTAGCATGGAGAGCTGCATCAAACCAGTCTCAGGACTGAAGACCACAACAACAACCGTACTGTTACTTGAAACTTCTTGGCAGATTAAAATTGTCTACTAGACCGAGACTCGAACTGGGGACCTTCGTTTTACGCGGGCGATGCTCTGTCCTCTGGCCTACCCAAGCACGACTCCCGACCCCTTAATTCCGGCTGTAAAGCTCTCAGAGAGGTCGAGCACCTTCCCCCGTAAGGCAAAGGTCCCAAGTTCGATTCTCTGTCCGGCACATAGTTTTAATCTTCCAGGAGGTTTCATATCAGCGTACTCTCCGCTGCAGGGTGAAAATTTCATTCTGGTGCTGTTACTTATCTCTATTCTATTATACACTTTACGTTGTTAATATCATAGGACATATATGCATATCTAAGCGTAAATACTGTATTCCTATTATTAGTTACGATCTTTTTCTCACTTTGATGGACTTACCTTCGGTCTTTGTTTAGACTGTTGCTCTTATGACGTGTGATATGTAAATAATAATAAACAAATTACCCAATCCGTCTAGGAGCTAAATCGTTGTGTAGCGAAGCAGCACAGTAAATAAATAAGTAAAACAGTATTGTATTAAGAGAAGATTGTAAAACTTTTTCTTGTTTCAGCCGCTATTTCATTATTTCAGGTGGAGGGTGTTCGGACATATTAAACCGTAACGTGACAAACAAACACAGGACAAACAATGAAAAATGAAAAATGTTCCATGTGTTCAGTACTAAGACAGAATTTTCTGTAAAAAGAGATTTCCTAAAAAATGTGCAAGGAAATGAAAAATATGAGAAATAAATCGAATTGTCTGAATTCGCCCAGTTTTTTAACATCAAAATATGATAACCTAGTAAACGACCAAGTGTCCGGGAGTTTCAGGGAGTACATTGTTAGTTCTCAGTGGCGGGCACGCCTGTGAAGGGTTTAAGACGTGCTTAATATAAAATAAGGTGGCATTCCATTGCTGTGGCCAGGCGAGTTAGAGGAAGAAATGCAAAACAAGCAGAAGAAGTGAACTCGGCTATTGTAAACAGCAGTACTGGACAACACAAGCCGAGGCTGATGTGACAAAGATGAGAATACAGAGACAGGTATCTGAGGAACGTTGTTTTGTGGCTGTATCAGGCAAGCAGACATGGAGATATTAGCATACGACAGGAAAATATAACGTCGGGAAATCCCGAAGCGTTCAGAACGATTCTGCAGCCGGTCAGGGCTCGCCCCTGAGAAGGTCGTGACACTGGCCGGTAATCACGCAGCAGTGGCCTTGGGCTTGCCCGTATCGCGTAGGACGCTGCTGAGTCACTCACGTGGGCGCGCGGCGCGGCGTGCTGGCGGTATTAACGCCCGTTGTGTAATGTTACTTCATGCGCTGCCGCAACCGCGGGCAAGCCAAGAAAATTAGCACCTTGAAAAGTCGTGCGGATAATAAACAAGGGAGAGACGTGTAGGATACGAGAAACAGCGTGATTCAAAGGGTGTCTTTTTTTGAGGCATCAACGAACAGTAGAGTACCACCAGTGCCAGAAAACACTGTATTGTGAAACATCTGTGACGTTAAAGTGCTACAGCACAGTATCCTGTACGTTCGAAGAAAATTTACAGAAACTATTTTCCTCGATAGGCAATGGCCTTGTACAAGTGGATACACCGGTTCCCGTCAGATCGCCGAAGTTAAGCGCTGTTGGGCGTGGCCTGCACTTTGATGGGTGACCATCCAGCCGCAATGCGCTTTTACCATTTTTCGGGATGCACTGAGCCTCGTGATGCCAATTGAGGAGCTACTCGACCGAATAGTAGCGGCTTCGGTCAAGAATACCATCTTAACGACTGGGAGAGCGGTGTGCTGACCCCACGCCCCTCCTATTCGCATGTCCTCGGAGGATGACACGGCCGTCGGATGGTCCCGGTAGGCCGCTCGTGGCCTGCAGACGAAGTGCTTTTTTATTTTCCTCGATAGCTGCTTCTTAATTTGGCACCCATAAAGGTTTCTCCACATACACGATCTCACAAATTTTCTAGCGGTGTTAACCAAGATGAACTATCCTGTTGGTATATTCCGTAATCTAATCGAAACCTTAGATTGTACAGTCAACAAAATTGCACTCCAAGTTTTATTACCCATGTCGACTGCACATATTTCTAACCACTTGACTGGTTCCTGTTCAAAATGTATATGAAATCTTATGGGACTTAATTGCTAAGGTTATCAGTCCCTAAGCTTACACACTACTTAACCTAAATTATTCTAAGGACAAACACACACACCCATTCCCGAGGGAGGACTCGAACCTCCGCCGGGACCAGACTGGTTTCTGTTCCTTCGAACTGTCTTCATATCTGAGTATGTTAGTTACAACAGCAACAATTCAGTTTCTGTAAGCTACATGGATCTTACGTCGCAGTACAAAAGTTTGTTATACCAGGTAGCATACTGCTTGTAGAAATTGACAGTTTACTCTTGTAACCGATGATGTCAGATCTGAAGATCGTTCGATGCAATAGAAAACCGACAAAGCGGTCTCAACCAACAACAAAACTTAATGTCTAACCAGTGACACCGGATTCTCACAAAAAAGGACAATGTGTCGAAGTTCTACATTGCAAACTAAATTGTATTGCCATTATTTGTATTTTCCTTTGTTAAGCTCTTGTAGTAGCCCTCCTTGCAGATATGACTGGGAAACTAAACTAAAAAATGTGTAAAGGGAAAGTGAATGGACAGACCAATTCCACACAACACATTGCACAACACCACAGATGCACACAGATAATGGCCACACACGAAAAACCACAGAACAAGAACGTACACACAAAACAAACTGCCACATACTCACTGCGAATAATAAAATAGTTCACAGATGGTATTCAACTGTTACCTAGGTTTCACTCTATGTGACTGACGTCACAATTTACACAACAAACATGCGGAGCCCACCGTTTATCTTGATAGCCTATTCCACACGCAAAAATCTCGAAATATCCTTTTCGCCAATCTTTTGTTATTGGCCTAAGTTATCCTTTCAGTAAGAGAGGACCAGTATTACAATAAAATATATCGATGAGTTTTTACTGTCTTCGAATTAAAGTAGCCATTACAGGACTAAGCAGTTCTTGAAACCAAACACAAACTTCAACCTACCACCGGTCTGCACACATAAACTTAGCTGAGCTGGCAGCTGACGAAACAACTCATACATTTCCAACGATTTGCCGATTCTACAGAGGTACTGCGTAGCCGGCGCTGGGAGTCCTTGTCCGCCATAAACACACTATGTGATCAAAAGTAACCGGACATCCCCCAAAATCATACGTTTTTCATATTACGTGCATTGCGCCGCCACCAAGTACCAGGTACTCCATATCAGCGACCTCAGTAGTCATTAGACATCGTGAGAGAATGGGGCGCGCCGAGGAACTCACGGACTTCGAACGTGGTCAGGTGATTGGGTGTAGGGCAACCAACTCTCCCGTGTTATATGGGTTCTCCCGTATTTTAGTACTTCTTTTTAAATTCTCCCGTCTCCCTTATTGTCCGCCTATTTCTCCCGTACATTTCGTTTAGTGATCCCTGTTATAACTCGTGAGGTACTATCGATAGTTGAAATTCTTCCATCGAGAAATCTCGGAAAATTTTCTTGCAATAATCGATACTATTCTCGATTACTGTTCGTGTCAGCAACCGAAACAGATGAACGTTAGGGCCAAATGTTTCGATTTGTGCTAACTTCTTGATTTATCCGTAATACCTACTGTGAAGTATTCGTGTATACAGGATTTTCATTTGGTTTTTAAGTGAATGGGTTTTCATTATGTGCTCACGCGGTGAAAATGAAGACGTGAAAACTTCACGAAGCAAGCATATGAAGTACTTGTGTGTTTACTTCAAGATATGGGAGGAGCAATATTCGTGGTTAAATCCCAAGGCCAACAACGTAAATCGGGCTTACTGAGTGCTATGTAAGCGTGACTTTAGCATCGCTCATGGTGGTAGAGCTGACTGCAGCCAACATTCTTCTACAGAACTACACAATCGGAACGAAAGAGACGTAAAGGCGAATTCAAATTTATTTAAATATTTTGGAAACACCAGCAAGGACATGAAAAACGTTACAGGTAAGCTAGCAACAATTTTTCATTCAGTGAAGCATAATATCAGCTACAGAAGTATGGATTGTGCAAATAAATTACCGGAGGACATTTTTCATGACACTAATTTGGCCAATACAATGTCATGTGGTCGAACCAAGACAGAAACAATTGTGAAAAACGTTTTGGCACCGAGAAGTATTCAGAGCTTCACTGGTGTCTTAAAAGATCCAGCTAAATCAAGTAACTTTTTTTCTATTGCAACTGATGCTTCGAACCACAAAAACAGGAAGATGTTTCCTATTGTTGTAAAATATTTTGATCCTGAAAACGGATTAAAAAATAGACTTCTGCACTTCACTGAAGAGGCCAATGAGACAGCTAACGCTGTTCACAGTCTGATCAATTCTTCATTCAGTTTACATAATTTAGATGTAAACAACATGACTGCATACTGTGCTGATAATGCAAATGTTAATTATGGGAAGCGAAATTCTGTGTTTAAACTGCTTAGCGAAAACAACAAGCATTTGGTGAAAGCAAAATGCTCAAATAACTTACTACATAATGCCACAAAACATGCTTGTGATGTTTTAGATGTGGATATTGAAATGCTTGTTACGAAAATATATGGCCATTTCTCTGTATCTGCCAAGAGAAGAGAAGAGTTGCAAACATTCTTCAGTTTTGTTGATGCTGGGTGGCTAGAAATTGTTTGCCATGTTCCTACCCATTGGCTTTTGTTAACATCCGTTGTGGACAGAATAATCCGGAACTGGTTACAATTTAAGAGTTATTTCAAGAGTATGGATAACTGTCCAAAAATATTAACAGATTTTTTTGAAAAGTAGATCCAGAAACGTAATGTGTTACTGACGCATATCTGAATTGCTTTTCCAACATAGGTGCTTTACTTGTTCAGTCCTCGAAACTTAAAATTTCTGCATCATGGAGTGCTATGACGTGATTAAAGATGTGTGTAATAAGATTCAGCAAAGGATTAAAGACAGTTTTTTTGATACTACCACAGAACAATTATCGAACAGTTTAAGTTCATCAATGGAAAAATGTGTCAGAGATGATTTTATTAACTTCTGCCATTGCTTAAATAATTACATAACGAAAACTTTTGATGTATCAAATGCAAATCCAGTTCACTGTCTTTTATCATTAAGGTTTGAAACTGAACTTTCTTTCAGAGGGTTAAAACTCATAGTTAAAGAATTTGCACTTGATTTTGTAAATGAGGATGCCCTGTATGAGGAGTTTTCTACCGTAAAAAGTGCTGTCAGTATGATGAAAACAGGAACAGCAGCAGAAAGTTGGGTAAAAATTTTTAAAGATTTAAAATTCAAACAAATTGATGTCCCAAACCTTAGTAAAATCATAGCCTTTGTATTATGCATTCCAGGATCAAATGCTCACACAGAAAGAGTTTTTTCTCTAATGAACAGTAAGTGGACAGAACAAAGAAACAGCTGCAGCTTAGAACTTATTAAGGCAGAGCTTATGATTGAAATTAATTTTGATTATAAGTGCAAAGAATTTTTTTTAATTTCCTCGGAAAGATAAAAAATTGCAGAGACGTGCTGCTATTGTAAATAAGTATTTCTAAATTTGTTACATTTTATTGTGATTATTTTTGAGCGTTTTATGCCATGGAAAAAATAAATTGTTTTGTTAAAATTCCATTTTGATTCCATAGACCAAAAAATGAATGGATCCTTGTGGGTGTGAAACATAACAGGAAACATAATAAACATGCTTAGAACACATCGGTGTAACTCATATTTCAGTGCACTTTTAACATATTGAATGTACTCCAGAAATGAGTCTTATTGATTTCATTTCACTCTTAAAAACCTGGCCTCAGCTTGAAGAGCTACTCCCAAATATGATATATGAGTAAAAGTAAGCAAAGTATGTCTTATCATAGTATGAAGGCTTTCACGACCGGATGACATATCTTCTGGTAAACCTACCGGGATATAAGGTCGTGGTCCATGAAACTCTTCAGCTCCTAACGTTTCGTCCAGAGCTGCGCTTGCCGGCTCGGCAAGACTCACCGGAGGAGAAACAACCCTCTGAAGATGTCCAGCGCAGCTCTGGACGAAACGTTAGGAGCTGAAGAGTTTCATGGACCACGACCTTATATCCCGGAAGGTTTACCAGAAGATAAAGTATATCTTCCTTTTTATGTTTACATTCCCACTGTCATCCTGTTCAAGGAAATGCTTATAACTGTGTAGCTGAAATTCACTATGACTAAATCTTCGTTATAATGATGGTCAGATTTTGGTCATCTCCCTTAAACCCGTGATCAAAAGTTGGTAGCCCTAGATGGGTGTCACCTGTAACATACGTCTGTACGCGAGACTTCCACACTCCTAAACTTCCCTAGGTCCACTGTTTCCGATATGATAGTGAAATGGAAACGTGAAGGGACACGTACAGCACAAAAGCGTACAGGCTCACCTCGTCTGTTGAGTGACAGAGACAGCAGACAGTTGAAGAGGGTCGTAATTTGTAATAGGCAGACATCTATCCAGACCATCACACAGGAATTCCAATCTGCATCAGGATGCACTGCAAGTACTATGACAGTTAGGCGGGAGGTGAGAAACCTTGGATTTCATGGTCTAGCGGCTGCTCGTAAGACACGCACCACGTCGGTAAATGCCAAACGACGCTTCGCTTGGTGTGAGGAGCGGAAACATTGGACGTTTTAACAGTGGAAAAAACATTATGTGGAGTGACGAATCACCGTACACAGTGTGGCGGTGCGATGGCAGGGTGTGGGTAAGGCGAATACCCTGTGAACGTCATCAGCAGCGTGTGTAGTGCCAACAGTAAAATTCGGAGGCGGTGGTGTAACGGTGTGGTCGTGTTTTTTGTGGAAGGTGCTTGCACCTCTTGTTGTTTTGTGCGGCATTACCACAGCAAAGTCCTACATTAATGTTTTAGCACTTTCTTGCTTCCCACTGTTGAAGAGCAATTCAGGGATGGCGATAGCATCTTTCAACATGATCGAGCACCTGTTGATAACGCACGTCCTAAGACGGAGTGGTTACGCGACAGTAACATCCCTGTGGTGACTGTCCTGCACAGAGTCCCGACCTGAATCCTATAGAACACCTTTGGCATGTTTTCGAAAACCGACTTCGTGCCAGGCCTCAATACCTCTCCTCAGTGGAGCACTCCGCGAAGAATTGGCTGCCATTCCCCAAGAAACCTTCCAGCACCTGATTGAACGTATGCCTGCGAGAGTGGAAGCTGTCATCAAGGTTAAGGGTAGGCTAACACCATATTGAATTCCAGCATTACTGATGGACGGCGCCACAAACTTGTAAGTCATTTTCAGCCAGGTGTCCGGATACTTTTGATCACATAGTGTGGCAGCGCGGCATCAACAAGCCTTTACAGTCTATCTGGAGCCCAGGCTGCGTAAAAGTACCGTTTGCAGCATCTGAAGAACGCGGTTGAGTCGATCTTCAAAATATAGTTCATAAAATGGTTACAACAAATCTTCTCGTGTTTCTTTTTCTGTCACTTCACCAGATAAGTCTTCCACCTCATAGACGCATTCAGTGCACTTTTTCCACCATCCGTTCTCTTCTCTGCATTGAACAGTGGAATTCTCATTGCACACTTAAAATTACGGCCTTTATTATTAATTTCGGCGAATGTTTTTTTGACTTTTCTATATATTGTGCCAGACGTTCCGATGATCATCCCTTTTTCGATTTCTTCACATTTTCCGTGAAGCCATTTCACCTTAGTTTCCCTGCACTTCCTATTTATTTTACTCCTAACTTACTTGTATTTATATGTACCTGAATTTCCCTGAACATTTCTGTATTTCCTACTTTCGTCGATCAGCTGAAGTATTTCTACCCTTACCCATTATTTCTCTGCTGTTACCTTCCTTGTATCTATGCTTTTCTTTCCAACTTCTGTGACTGCCCTCTTGAGAGAGTCTCATTCCTCTTCAACGGAACTGCCTACTGAGCTGTTCACTGTCGCAGTATCCATAGCCTTTGAGAATTTCAAGCGTATATCTTCATTCCTTAGTACTTCCGCGTTCCACTTCTATGTCCATTGATTCTTCTTGACTAGTCGCTTAAAACAGATTACATTTAATCATTACTAAATCGTGATCTGATTATATATCTGCTCATGGGTATTACTTTCAATCCAATATCTGATTTTTGAATTCCTGTCTACCCATGATGTACACTCCTGGAAATTGAAATAAGAACACCGTGAATTCATTGTCCCAGGAAGGGAAAACTTTATTGACACATTCCTGGGGTCAGATACATCACATGATCACACTGACAGAACCACAGGCACATAGACACAGGCAACAGAGCATGCACAATGTCGGCACTAGTACAGTGTATATCCACCTTTCGCAGCAATGCAGGCTGCTATTCTCCCATGGAGACGATCGTAGAGATGCTGGATGTAGTCCTGTGGAACGGCTTGCCATGCCATTTCCACCTGGCGCCTCAGTTGGACCAGCGTTCGTGCTGGACGTGCAGACCGCGTGAGACGACGCTTCATCCAGTCTCAAACATGCTCAATGGGGGACAGATCCGGAGATCTTGATGGCCCGGGTAGTTGACTTACACCTTCTAGAGCACGTTGGGTGGCACGGGATACATGCGGACGTGCATTGTCCTGTTGGAACAGCAAGTTCCCTTGCCGGTCTAGGAATGGTAGAACGATGGGTTCGATGACGGTTTGGATGTACCGTGCACTATTCAGTGTCCCCTCGACGATCACCAGTGGTGTACGGCCAGTGTAGGAGATCGCTCCCCACACCATGATGCCGGGTGTTGGCCCTGTGTGCCTCGGTCGTATGCAGTCCTGATTGTGGCGCTCACCTGCACGGCGCCAAACACGCATACGACCATCATTGGTACCAAGGCAGAAGCGACTCTCATCGCTGAAGACGACACGTCTCCATTCGTCCCTCCATTCACGCCTGTCGCGACACCACTGGAGGCGGGCTGCACGATGTTGGGGCGTGAGCGGAAGACGGCCTAACGGTGTGCGGGACCGTAGCCCAGCTTCATGGAGACGGTTGCGAATGGTCCTCGCCGATACCCCAGGAGCAACAGTGTCCCTAATTTGCTGGGAAGTGGCGGTGCGGTCCCCTACGGCACTGCGTAGGATCCTACGGTCTTGGCGTGCATCCGTGCGTCGCTGCGGTCCGGTCCCAGCTCGATGAGCACGTGCACCTTCCGCCGACCACTGGCGACAACATCGATGTACTGTGGAGACCTCACGCCCCACGTGTTGAGCAATTCGGCGGTACGTCCACCCGGCCTCCCGCATGCCCACTATACGCCCTCGCTCAAAGTCCGTCAACTGCACATACGGTTCACGTCCACGCTGTCGCGGCATGCTACCAGTGTTAAAGACTGCGATGGAGCTCCGTATGCCACGGCAAACTGGCTGACACTGACGGCGGCGGTGCACAAATGCTGCGCAGCTAGCGCCATTCGACGGCCAACACCGCGGTTCCTGGTGTGTCCGCTGTGCCGTGCGTGTGATCATTGCTTGTACAGCCCTCTCGCAGTGTCCGGAGCAAGTATGGTGGGTCTGATACACCGTTGTCAATGTGTTCTTTTTTCCATTTCCAGGAGTGTAATTTAACTGAAATCTTTCTCGAACTCCTGGCATTTTCCAAGTACTGATTTATTGATTCATCCTATAAATCTTTACAGGTTCTGGAATACAGAACAGACACACATACATACACGCAAATATATAAGAATACAGGAATTATTTCAGCAGATACATTAATTTGAGCTTTATCCACAAAGGTTCTTGCATTAGCTGCACTGTCTTCTTTCAAGTCTTTTATATCTTAAATGATCTAGAAATTCTGCTGCTGAATAGAAGCAATGATCCAATAAGAATAGTGTTAGGGTCTTACAAAAGAGAAAGAATGATGATACGTCTTTTGCTTTATACAGAAGACTACTGTAAATTTGTATAGCGCTGTTTGCTGTGGAGGTTCAAAATGATTCAAATGGCTCTGAGCACTATGGGACTTAACATCTGAGGTCATCAGTCCCCTATAAACTTAACTAACCTAAGTATATCACACACATCCATGCGCGAGGCAGGATTCGAACCTGCGACCGTAGCGGTCGCGCGGTTCCAGACGGAAGCGCCCAAAAACGCTCGGCCATTCCTGCCGACGTTACTGTGGAGGTTTTATAAGCTAATGTCCTTATTGACTGGACATGAAACTTTTCCTTTTGTCTTGTATCATGTTCATGGATATTGAAATTTTCATTTACATCTTTCAAAATCTTTCTAATATGTTTACAAATTTCTAATATATAGAGACAGGGAAGAAGGACAATTGATAGACAATTGATAACTTTTGAAAGAGGGGTTTATAAGAATCTGTTTGTCGAGCATGTTGCATTGCTCTTACCATTTTTTTGGAGTTAAGAAGATAAGTGAACTAGGTGGTGTATTACCCCAGAAAATAATTCGGTCCATTAGAATGCTGTGGAATTGGAGAAAGTAGGCAGTTTGGACAGTGCTATAACTTGCTTTGACAGAGTAAACGCAGACTGTAACATATTTTCTTTAGTGTGCCATTAATTTTGTTTATATGAGTGTGTCCTTTGGAGTTACTTTGAAGCCATAAGCCTAATAAGTTTGTTTCTGGAGAAGACGAAATTTTGTTATAGTTTATTGTCACACTGGTGCAGCGTGCATCACCTTTTAAACGGAAATTTAGGAATGTTGTTTTTTGGTGTTTATCATAACTAAATTCCTCTCAAATCCTCTATTTAGCTGTTCTGTAGTGTTATTAACAACTGTTTGAAGCTGACTTGGGGTATTTCCTGTAACTAGGAAGCTTGTGTCATCTGCAAAAAAAGTGTATGCTGGTGACTCAATGTTCAGGTCTAGATCATTTATATACAGGAGAAAGAGGATTGGCCCAAGAATGGATCCCTGAGGGACTCAGCACACTGAGGTGACAAAAGTCATGGGATACCCCCTAATAGTGTCTTGGGTCTCCTTTTGCCTAGCGAAGTGCAGCAGCTCGACGTGACATGGAGTCAACAAGTCATTGGAATTCTCCTGCAGAAATATTGAGCCATGCTGTCTCTGTAGCCGACCATAATCGCGAAAGAGTTGCGAGTGTAGGATTTTGTGCACGAACTGATCTTTCGAATGCGTCCCATAAATTTTCAATAGGATTCATGTCAGGCGATCTGGGTGGCCAAAACATTCGCTCCAATTGTCCAGAATGGTCTTCAAACCAAATGTGAACAACTGTGCCTCAGTCACACGGCGCATTGTCATCCATAAAAATTAAGTCCATGAATAGCTCCAAATGGTCTCCAGGTAGCCGAACGTAATCATTTCCAGTCAGCTGTACCAGAGGACCCAGACCATTATATGTAAACACAGCTTATGCTATTGAGGAGCCACTACCAGTTTGCAAAGTGCCTTGTTGACAACCTGGGTCCATGGTTTCATGGAGTCTGCCTCACACTCGACTCAGCTTTTTCCAACCTAAATCGGGACTCATACGACCAGGCCACTGTTTTATAGTTATCTAGGGCCCAACGCATATGGTTACGAGACCGGGAGAGGCGCTGCAGGCCATGTCGTGCTGTTAGCAAAGGCACTCACGTCGGTCGTCTGTGTCCATGGCCTATTAACGCAGATTTCGCCGCACTGCCCTAACGGATACGTCAGTCCTACGTCCCAAATTGCTTTCTGCGGTTATTTCCGGCAGTACTGCTTGTCTGTTAGCACTGACAACTTTACAAAAATGCCACTGCTCTCGGTCGTTAAGTAAAGGCCGTCGGCCCCTGCGTTTTTCGTGTTGAGAGCTAATGCCTGAAATTTAGTATTCTCGTCACAATCTTGACACTGTTGATCTGGGAATATTGAATTCTCTAACGATTTCCGAAGCTGAATGGCCCATGCGTCTAGCTCCGCGTTCAGAGTCTATTAACTCCCGCAGTGTGGCCATAATCACGTTGGATACCCTTTCGCGTGAATCACCCGAGTACAAATGATAGCTCCCCCACCTGTATTCCTATTATATACCTTTTGCACGCTATACCATCACCAACTGTATAGGTACATATTGCAATCCCACGACCTTTTTCACCTCAGTGTATACATCCTACTCTTGTGATATTTGAATACAGTATTCGCTATTACTAGCTGAAATTTATTCCACAACTCAATTCGTCTTTCTCCTCTCTCATTCCTACTACTAAGCTCATGTTCCCCTGTTACGCTTTCTTTTACTTCTTTCCCTTCAAACTCATTCCAACTTCCCATGACTATTAAATTTTCATACTGAATTTCCCCCTTCCATATCCTCATATACTTTCTCTGTCTGTTCGTCTTCTGCTAGTGTAGTCGGCATGATACACGAACTATTGTTGTCGGCCTTGGTTTTCTGTCGATTCTGGTGAGAAACAACCCTACCACTGGATTGTTCACGCTAATTTACTCTCACTCCTACCGTCCTATTCATAACTAATGCTACTCCTGTTACACCAGTTTCTGTTGCTGTTGATATTATCCTATACAAATCCTTGACTTCTTTCCATTTCACTTCATTGCCCTCCCACTACACCGAGACTGTAGATAATTTTGTTGGTTTTCTTCTTTCTTTTGTTGTGCTTCCTATTAGTCTGTACATTGGCAGAACAAGGATGACTTCTTATGCCAGAAAGCTTCACCGCCCCTGCAGATGATTTTTATTGAAAATTTGAACAGTCGTGGGGTTCGAACTCGGGACCGAGGACGTTTTGATTACTAGTCAAAGATGGTATCTCCTTTTTTTCAAGGAATAAAATTTTAAAAAATGCTTTTTTTTTTTTTTTTTTTGCTTGATTTAAAGGCGGACTGGGCAGCAAAGTGACCCAGCCGTGATTCGATATTACAACCTCCCAGTTTCTAGCCGGACGCTTTACCGCTTTTTTTGGTTTTTTTTTCCTTGAAACAACAACAACCGATACAGAAATATGCGTCCCTTCACCACAGTTTTCTTCAGATGCCATATATACGGAACAATACAACCAATGTTGAGAAAAGAAGGTAGAAAAAATATATATTTAAAAATAGAAAATAAAATAAAGATCGGGACTGGATCCAGCGATCCACCGACCACGGAGCCTCAACAATAACCCATTTCTTCCTTTTTCTTATATATAACAGAGCACAATAGGCGAATTAGCTCTCCAAAGACAGAAACGAAAAAAAAATAAGATTCATAAACCCGGTAGGGCACGTCAACATCTCCGTCGGATGAAGGAGACAACCGTAACTAACACCCTGTCTGGTGAACGTGAGATTTAACGTGTTAGCAAACTGCTCCCGAAATCGGAATAATTGCGAGTTGTCCCAAAATGCAGTAGCCATGTACAGCTGAAACGTCAAAAAGTCATCTTCCCTCCCCCACACCAACAACAACAAAATGTACAAAATAAGCAATTATCAAAATCGCGGAATTAGTCTTCGACTTTGGAGAGGATTGTGATTGTAGATAAATATAAAGTACGATTAATGATATCTTAAATAAAACGTGTGACTGGATTCAGGGTTTATTGGTAGGAAAGACGCAGTAAGTTAGATGGAGAGAACTTCGGGTGTGCCGCAAAGAAGTGTGTTGGGTTCCTTGCTGTTCATGTTATATATCAATGACCTTAAGGAGAACATTAACAGCAGTCTCAGACTTTTCGCAGTAGTCTATTGCGATGTACTGTCTGACAGAAGCTGCATAAATATTCAGATCTTGAAGGATTTCGAATTCGTGCAAAGATTTGAACTTTGCCGTAAATGTTTGGAAACGTAAAACAATGCACGTCATAAAAAGGAAAACAGTAGTAACCTATGACTATATCCGTGAGGTACAGTTGTAGTCGGTTTGCTTGTACAAATACGTGAGTGTAACAATGTGTAAGGATAGCAAATGGAAAAGTCACAAAGGCTCAGACTTAAGTGAAGCAGGTGAGCGACTGTGGTTCACTGGTAAGCTTCAAGGGGAATTAAATCATTATACAGAGGAGTCTCCGTACAAAACACTCACGCCACTCATCGCAGAATAATGGTCAAGTGTGTGGGACCCGTACCAAATAGAACTAAAAGGGGTTTTGAGCGTATTCGGCTAAGGGCAACACAAATGATCACCGATTCGTTCGACTTAGGTGAGCGTGTGACCACGATGCTGAAAGAACTAAACTGGCAGGCCTTTGAGTTGCAGGTATTTAGAACAAACTTTAAGTGACAGGTCTAGGAATATACTACAACCGCCTACGTAGAGCTCCCATACAGATCCGGAAAACAAGATAGGTCTAATTACAGCACGTACAATCTACGCTGTCATTCTTCAGGCAGTCGCGTTCTCATACGCGATTGGAACTGGGAAAATCCCTAATAAATATCCGCGACGTGCCCTGCGGCATGCATTCCACAGTGGTTTGCAAAGTATGGCTGGAGATGTAGACGAACCTCTAAAAACTAATGTGTCAATTACATGTGGAGCTTTTCTGGGGTTTGTAATTATATAATAAGAGATCTAGTCCCTCCTGTGCTCCTTATAGGTTTATTAACTTCTTTCTTTCAAAAGAAGGTGTTGGTTACCTTGACGGAGATAGAAACGGAAAAGTATTAAACTTTTGTTGGTTTTTGTTATTGTGTATTTATCCTTATATTTCCATTACCTCTTGGATTTCCGTTTTGCCGACTCCAGCATTCGGATCTCCGACTATTAAGAGATGGTCTTATTTACTGCGTCGACTGATGGGTTGCAGTTGTTCATAGAAGGTATCTGTTTCTTCATTTATTATGTCTTCAGATGCTTAAACGTGTGTCTCATACAAATGTCCTTACCAATCTTAAAGCGAGCTAGTATTATTCTCTGTGTAATTATTTTGTTCTTCCATTTCTCATCAGTTATTGAAACTATCCGTCTAGTTACTTTTTTCCCTTAACTCTGCTCTGCCTAGTAGCTCTCAACTTCTTCTTTGTTACTGTTATGAAGCAGCTGTTGTCCAATCTCTTTGACAGTGTTCGGGTGACTTTCGTCTCCTTAAACCTAGTCCGCCTCTTGTGTTCCCTGTCATTAATCGAAGAGCGACCCCCCCCCCCCCCCCATGAACCATGGACCTTGCAGTTGGTGGGGAGGCTTGCGTGCCTCAGCGATACAGATAGCCGTTCCGTAGGTGCAACCACAACTGAGGGGTATTTGTTGAGTGTCCAGACAAACGCGTGGTTCCTGAAGAGGGGCAGCAGCCTTTTCAGTAGTTGCAGGGGCCACAGTCTGGATGATTGACTGATCTGGCCTTGTAACATTAACCAAAACGGTCTTGCTGCGCTAGTACTGCGAACGGTTGAAAGCAAGGGGAAACTACAGCCGTAATTTTTCCCGAGGGCATGCAGCTTTACTGTATGGTTAATGATGATGGCGTCTTCTTGGGTAAAATATTCCGGAGGTAAAATAGTCCCCCATTCGGATCTCCAGGCGGGGACTACTCAAGAGGACGTAGTTATCAGGAGAAAGAAAACTGGCGTTCTACGGATCGGAGCGTGGAATGTCAGATCCCTTAATCGGGCAGGTAGGTTAGAAAATTTAAAAAGGGAAATGGATAGGTTAAAGTTAGATACAGTGGGAATTAGTGAAGTTAGGTGGCAGGAGGAACAGACTTTTGCTCAGGCGAATACAGGGTTATAAATACAAAGTCAAATAGGGGTAATGCAGGAATAGGTTTAATAATGAATAAAAAAATAGGAATGCAGGTAAGTTACTACAAACAGCATAGTGAACGCATTATTGTGGCCAAGATAGACACGAAGCCCACGCCTACTACAGTAGTACAAGTTTATATGCCAACTAGCTCTGCAGACGACGAAGAAATTGAAGAAATGTATGATGAAACAAAAGATATTATTCAGATAGTGAAGGGAGACGAAAATTTAATAGTCATGGGTGACTGGAATTCGGTAGTAGGAAAAGGGAGAGAAGGAAACATAGTAGGTGAATATGGATTGGAGCTAAGAAATGAAAGAGGAAGCCGCCTGGTAGAATTTTGTGCAGAGCATAACTTAATCATAGCTAACACTTGGTTCAAGAATCATAAAAGAAGGTTGTATACATGAATGAACCCTGGAGATACTAAAAGGTATCAGATAGATTATACAATGGTGAGACAGTGATTTAGGAACCAGGTTTTAAATTGTAAGACATTTCCAGGGGCAGGTGTGGACTCTGACCACAATCTATTGGTTATGAACTATAGATTAAAACTGAAGAAACTGCAAAAAGGTGGGAATTTAAGGAGATGGGACCACCTGGATAAACTGACTAAACCAGAGGTTGTACAGAGTTTCAGGGAGATCGTAAGGCAACAAATGGCAGGAATGGGGGAAAGAAATACAGTAGAAGAAGAATGGGTAGCTTTGAGGGATGAAGTAGTGAAGGCAGCAGAGGACCAAGTAGATATAAAGACGAGGGCTAGTAGAAATCCTTGGGTAACAGAAGAAATATTGAATTTAATTGGCGAAAGGAGAAAATATAAAAATGCAGTAACTGAAGCAGGCAAAAAGGAATACAAACGTCTAAAAAATGAGATCGACAGGAAGTGCAAAATGGCTAAGCAGGGATGGATAGAGGATAAATGTAAGGATGTAGAGGCTTATCTCACTAGGGGTAAGATAGATACTGCCTACAGGAAAATTAAAGAGACCTTTGGAGAAAAGAGAACAACTTGTATGAATATCAAGAGCTCAGATGGAAACCCAGTTCTAAGCAAAGAAGGGAAAGCAGTAAGGTGGAAGGAGTATATAGAGGGTCTATACAAGGGCGACGTACTAGAGGACAATATTATGGAAATGGAAACGGATTTAGATGAAGATGAAATTGGAGATATGATACTGCGTGAAGAGTTCGACAGAGGACTGAAAGACCTAAGTCGAAACAAGGCCCCAGGAGTAGACAACATACCATTGGAACTACTGACGGTCTTGGGAGAGCCAGTCCTGACAAAACTCTACCATCTGGTGAGTAAGATGTATGAGACAGGCTAAATACCCTCAGACTTCAAGAAGAATATAATAATCCCAACCCCAAAGAAAGCAGGCGTTGACAGATGCGAAAATTACCGAACTATCAGTTTAATAAATCACGACTGCAAAATATTAACGCGAATTCTTTACTGACGAATGGAAAAACTAGTAGAAGCCGACCTCGGGGAAGATCAGTTTGGATTCCGTAGAAATACTGGAACACGCGAGGCAATACTGACCCTACGGCTTATCTTAGAAGCTAGACTAAGGAAAGGCAAACCTGCATTTCTAGCATTTGAAGACTTAGAGAAAGCTTTTGACAATGTTGACTTGAATACTCTCTTTTAAATTCTGAAGGAGGCAGGGGTAAAATATAGGGAGCAAAAGGCTATTTACAATTTGTATAGAAACCAAATGGCAGTTATAAGAGTCGAGGGGCATGAAAGGGAAGCAGTGATTGGGGAGGGAGTGAGACAGGGTTGTAGCCTCTCCCCAATGTTATTCAATCTGTATATTCAGCAAGCAGTGAAGAAAACAAAAGAAAAATTCGGAGTAGGTATTAAAATCCATGGAGAAGAAATAAAAACTTTGAGGTTCGCAGATGACATTGTAATTCTGTCAGAGACAGCAAAGGACTTGGAAGAGCAGTTGAACGGAATGGATGGTGTCTTGAAGGGAGGATATAAGGTGAACATCAACTAAAGCAAACCGAGGATAATGGAATGTAGTCGAATTAAGTCGGGTGATGTTGAGGGTATTAGATTAGGAAATGAGACACTTAAAATAGTAAAGGAGTTTTGCTATTTGGGGAGCAAAATAAATGATGGTCGAAGTAGAGAGGATATAAAATGTAGACTGGCAATGGGAAGGAAAGCGTTTCTGAAGAAGAGAAATTTGTTAACATCGTGTATTGATTTAAATGTTAGGAAGTCGTTTCTGAAAGTATTTGTATGGAGTGTAGCCATGTATGGATGTGAATCATGGACGATAAATAGTTTAGACAAAAAGAGAATAGAATCTTTCAAATGTGGTGGTACAGAAGAATGCTGAAGATTAGATGGGTAGATCACATTACTAATGAGGTGGTGTTGAATAGGACTGGGGAGAAGAGAAGTTTGTGGCACAACTTGACTAGAAGAAGGGATCGGTTGGTAGGACATGTTTTGAGGCATCAAGGGATCACCAATTTAGTATTGGAGGGCAGCGTGGAGGGTAAAAATCGTAGAGGGAGACCAAGAGATGAATACACTAAGCAGATTCAGAAGGATGTAGGTTGCAGTAGGTACTGGGCGATGAAGAAGCTTCCACAGGATAGGGTAGCTTGGAGAGCTGCATCAAACCAGTCTCAGGACTGAAGACCACAGCAATAACACCCTTATTCAGTTTAAATGTCCTTTGCCGTGCCTGTTCGTGGTGTGTTGATCGATCAACTTTTTCCTTGACTGATTTGTCAGCAATTTAAGTGTCCCCTTGCTGCGTCACGAGGGTGACGGTGCTGCCATCTAAAACTTTGCACTCAAGGATCTCTGTTAGCCGGCTCTACCACAGAGAGTTTCAGCACTGGTCTCGAGTTGTGAGTGGAGATTGAAACTGAGTGCTAACCATTGCTTAGTGTGTGAATATCAAGAGGATAATCTGTACGCGCAGACTGCTCAGAGCACTACTGGAAAACATCTAAGGTGAGTGAGCGGGTGAGAATTCGATTACTGACAAACCGGAGGGGCCAGAAGCGTTCTCTACGAGACTGATTTATTTACTGATAGATCTTTAAGCATATTACACGCAGTTGATCTCATCACAGCGAAGGTAAGTAATACGTCGACAGACTGTTGTAGTTTACTTAGGGCCTGCGTGGTTTGTAAATTACCCACTCATTGACTTCATGCACGCTTAATCACAGGACATTAGTGTGTGCAGTGAACATTAACTTTGCGCTTCCGTGTGAATTATTTTGTCCCTGCCTGAAACCTCTTCCAGTACATTGCCACAACATATTTATATTGGAATGTTGTTTGACTTTCTCTTTAACGTATTACGTCGTCAACAATAGGCGGATGGAACCGCTCATGTTTAAACATAAAAGATACATGGATAATACAGTGAAGAGCCAAAGAAGCTGGTACACCTACCTAATGTCGTGTAGGGCCCCCGCGAGCAAGCAGAAGTGCAGCGACACGACGTGGCATGGACTCGACTAATTTCTGAAGTAATGCTGGAGAGAACTGACATCATGAATCCTGCAGGGCTGTCCATAAATGCGTAAGAGTACTAGGGGGGGCTGGAGATATCTTCCGAACAGTACGTTGCAAGGCACCCCAGATATGCTAAATAAGGTTCATGTCTGGAGAGTTTGGTGGTAATCGGAAGTGTTTAAACTCTTGGAGCCACTCTGCCTGCTTACATGTCTCGGTATTTGAATACGCCTACTTATACTAGTTTATTTGGCGCTTCAGTGTTGGTTCAAATGGCTATAAGCACCATGAGACTTAACATCTGAGGTCATCAGTCCCCTAGACTTAGGACTACGTAAACCTAACTAACCCAAGGACATCAAACACATCTATGCCCGAGGCAGGATTCGAACCTGCGACCGCTGCAGCCGCGTGGTTCCGGACTGAAGCGCCTAGAACCGCTCGGCCACTGCAGCCGGCGCTTCAGTGTAATATATAACTTAATCTAAACGTCTTTATTGAACTCATTAGCTTTTATTGTCAGCGTTTCGTTTGGAAAATTTCTTCGTTACTACAAATATGCCTACTTTGCCCAATGAGCATGATTTCATTCATATTTTTGTTTTTTGATTTATCTAATACTACTTTAAGTGAGTAACGAACAATTTCCCTCCATAAGAATTACGAAACTGATTAACTAATCGAACCACTCTTTTAACGATAATAAAATTTACTAAAATGGTAATTATAATAATGAAAATGATAACCAATTGATTCCTGCTACTGAGGGGGCGATGTATGTTACATAGTAGATATTAAAAAACATGAGTCATTATTTTTCTCATATGTAAATAAGCATCTTAAGGAGCGGATATTAAAAAGAAGGTTGTATGTTTGCTGGTCAAAATATTAATCAGAATCATGCTGCATTGGAAATTAAGACTTATATTGCACTAATGTAGATGACGTTGTTCATTTCCAATAATATTTAAAATGTTCATTACTGTAAGAGTGCGAACATGTGAATTAAGCGCCGGCCGAAGTGGCCGAGCAGTTCTAGGCGCTACAGTATGGAACCGCGCGACCGCTACGGTCGCAGGTTCAAATCCTGCCTCGGGGACGGATGCGTGTGATGTCCTTAGGTTAGTTAGGTTAAGTAGTTCTAAGTTCTAGGGGACTGATGACCTCAGAAGTTAAGTCCCATAGTGCTCAGAGCCATTTGAACCATGTGAATTAAGCGTATACGCGCTGGGGGGAATACATGAATGTATGTGTTTCCGTCTATGGTCTTGATGCAATATTTTCATTTGCCGTGTGCAAATAGGCGTAGTGAACCAGCGTTGCTAGTAGATGTGCTCACTGAAAATTATTTATTAGAAAGCGGAACAGTAAGGGTCCTTTTTGTTATTTCACATGTTTTTGCGTGCATGTTTTGAGGGGGAAAATTTCACGTATTTTCTGTGTCTGGTTGTTAAATGCCTAATAGTGACAGTACAGTTCACAAACAGCCGTAATAATAGAAAATCGCCTACAGCAGTTAAATTAGCAGAAGGATCTGGAATAAAAGTATGTCGCTGCGACACGCAAGTTGCGCCAACAACTGCCGGTATTCCCCTTTAAGGCAGTTCAGTTTGACATTAACATGCAAACTGCATATAAAAGTCATTATTGGCAAAATTTTCTTCTTTTTTTTTTTAAGAGACAGGCAAATGGAATCTTTTTTTAATTTCAACTATAGTATTTACTGCTGGCTCCTTCAGCTTAATTATTAAAAACAATATGTTCGGATATTTTGGATTTATTGAGGAGTTTAGTTTTCTATGCCGATATCCGTCAGCATTCGTAGTTCTGCACTGCTGGTTAAAGACCTTCCACATTTCGATTGGTATACCAGGAATTTCCATCCATCTATTGACCATCTAGTCTGCGAACTTAATGATCCTTTCTCTGCTGGGCATTTCCTCCAAATCACCATCCACGCTTCAGCAACACTGTCTGGCGGAAGATGTGCTACTTGAGCACACATGTTGCAAAACAATCAGGCTTCTACTGCCTCAATGTATTCTTCGTTAATCCATGTTCTTCTATGTTCATCCGCAGATATTGGTTTATGTGAAAATTGCAACCGGAAAGGGATGTTTCGGGTACCACTGTCTTCATAACTGTAATTGTAGCCGCCGACACGCAAGTCACCGACTTGGCGTCAAATAAAAAGACTTGCACCAGGCGACCGGTCTACCCGACGGGAGGCCCTAGCCACACGACATTTCATTTTCATTGTAGCCGTTTCAGGGTCCAACATCGCAGTTTTTGGTGACATTCCAGGCATATCTTCAGTTCAGAAAAAAGTCGGTCATATGTATTTTGATTTTTTTCTAGGGCCAAAAAAATCTGTGCTTGTGATGTTAACGTATATGGTTTACAGGTATTTGTACTGTTTGGAACAAATGACAAATATCCCTTCCATAAGAACAGTTTCGCTTTTCACACTGGATTTTCTGTTTCTTCAAAATCAAAAACAAGGATTATTTTGTCAAGAACAGACTAATTGTCATTTTTAAAAAAACTTTTACCTTCAGAACGAGATTTAACTCTGCAGCGGAGTGTGCGCTGATATGAAACTTCCTGGCAGATTGAAACTGTGTGCCGGACCGAGACTCGAACTCGGGACCTTTGCCTTTCCCGGGCAAGTGCTGAAGTTTGGAAGATAGAACACAAGGTAGTGGCAGAAGTAAAGCTGTGAGGACGGGACGTGAGTCGTGCTTGGGTAGCTCAGTTGGAAGAGCAGTTGCGCGCGAAATGCAAAGGTCCCGAGTTCGAGTCTCTGTCAGGAACACAGTTATAAACTGCCAGGAAGTTTCAATTTTACCTTCAGTTAATTACAGAACGTTTTAGCACTGTTGAATATACGAATTTCATCCACGGTTCTGGGTCAGCCCAATAGCTTCCCTTTTTGCTCTGACACAATGCAGTCTTGGAGATCCCATAATTTGGCATATTTGCAACGTAATGTAAACGTTTATTTTTCAGAGTTTGAATTTCTAAAAATTTGCACTTCTTTTCTTCGTGGACTCTTTTCGTGCAGTTATGCATTCGTTTGTTAATCTGCACATCTGCTTCGACATATGAGCAAGAATTGTGCTGTTTAGCCATGATTCTACAATTCTTAGTTTTTAAATGGTTACCAACACTTACTCCATTCGGAAATCACGCACAACCTGTTCACATGCTCATCACATTTTATGCCGAACCGCTAGCGGCAACTATTCTTGAGAAGCCATCTTCCGCTTCTTTGCTCTCATTAATTCCATTATTCACAGCGTACAGAACTCAAGTAGCCTGGGTTCTACTCCCAGTGAGTGTCTTAGATTGTTTCCTGGTGAGTATGTCTGGAAAGAAACTTCGTAGTGCCAAATGAGAAGTAATTTCAGTATAAGAGGACAGAAACTGACGCAGGTCAGCGATGTGACGATTCGAAAGGGTGTGCGATGGTCGACGACAAACAACATTTATTTATTAGCTGGAAAAATATCAGGGGCAATTATTTTCAGCTTCCAGAGGAAACGCTTGACAATTACGATTACAGGTCTCGTTTTTTATTAGATTCTACATAAATTATGTAAGATTTAGTCGTAGGTCACATGGCGGCGAATAGGAGGCGAACGATTTTCTTGCAAAATTTCGTCAGAGGAATAAACGGGAGACGTTTGGTGTCACTTAATTAATCTCAAAATTTCACTTTTCCTTATGGCTACCTATTTTTTACAATTTTTTCTATCATTTCCATATCACAGAAGTTTCGCTATTGTATTGATACGGTAACCAACAAGCACAACAGTGAAAGCTCGGCTGGCACTTTTGTTTGACAATACTCCTTGCAAACTGTTACTTTACCAACTTTTATTTCAGTGTAATGAAAATGATACAACGATTCAACTAAATAAACCTCTGGTCGTTTTAATTCGGATGCTTTCTTGTAAATATGTACTGTGGTACGCCCTTTTTGCAAGCGTGTCCTCCCGTCGGCATATAATGACTCGTGTTTTCTAGCTCCTTTGAAAGGAAATCCCAGTTTGTCTTAGAGTTTCTCTGCTAGCCTTACGTTCTATTTCGGTGTAACTAAAACTGCAAAGTTTTCCGAAAGATGGCATTCCTTGTATTGTTCATAATTTCGCAGGAACTACTGCCTAATAACACGTTTATCCACGTCATCAATGAAATATGCAGTGCGTGGATTTTGCTTCTACTTTGGAACAGATTTAGGAATCCGATTACGCTCAGCATCGTGTCATGCTCCCATAATTTCCATACCATAGACTGATAAGATGTAAGATTCTATCGAGTAAATGATCTACCAACGGATCACTATTTTCTAATATCAAAAACACGTCTCCTAACAAGACGTAAAATAATGAAAAGCCATGAAGGAGCGAATAAAGAAGCGTTTAAAATATAAAACTAGAAGAAGAAACTTTGAAGCAAAGTAGGTTAACTCCTTACCTACAAGAATAAGAATTAGCCAAGATGTTAATGAGGAATGAGATAACATTATACAGGCTCTAAAAACTATAGTTAACGAAGTGTGAGTTAAAAAAAGAAAGTACCAGAAGTGAAAAGGATTTAGGATATGGAATGAAGAAATTGCTTACGCAATAAGAGGCAAGAAATCATATTTACAAACATTCGACATCAAATGGACGAAACTAAATAAAGCGAAAAATATTGTGAAGATAGCTCAACAAATTGGGACAAATTTATAAGCACCGTTTAAGATAATCTGCATGAAAGAGAAGCGACGACCTATAAACTGCCAAAGCAGCTAGATAGTGAAGAAGGAGATGTAACAAACATAAAAGTAATCGAAGAAGAGCAATGGATACAACCTTATAGTGATTTGTGGTCTAATAACTCCCTGGAAAAGAAGAAGAAAGCAATGAGTTGTTTATGGAAATGTAGACACCATTATGAGGAATTAGAAACAGCATGTAAAGAAATGAGGAATAGGAAGAAGACGGAATAAATGCAGAATTATGGTGATATGGGTTCCCGATACTAAATCAAAGATTTCTGACTCTAATTAACAGATGTTAGAATGGGTGTCATATTCCATGATACTCCAGGCACGCCAGAATTTTTTTAAAAAATGGTGCTAGAGACAGATTTGAAAATTGTAGAGGAATAAGTGTTTTGAATACAGGATAAGATTTTAGCAAGAATATAAAGTAAAAGAGTACGAGTCATCGCAGACGTTTTGTTACTAGAAGAACAAAACGGTTTTAAGAATGGATGATCCATTAGAGATGCCACTTTCGCAATTTAGCAGGTAATAGAAATGAGAAGGGAATATAACTTGAAACACATAACTTTTATTGATTACAAAAAAGGCATTCGACCAGTTAAGTAGGGAAAAATTGTGAGAAATCATGACTCAAAGAGGATATCAGAATCCCTTGATTAAAGCATTTAAATGTATAAATAAAGAAACTACAATCAGTGCACACGACGGAAACGAATGGCATGTAAGAAGACATGTACATAAACCAAGTTGTAAGGAGGCAGGGTTGTAGCTTGACTGTTATTTTATTTACAGTTTACATAGATTTGATTGTACGATATTTTACACAAAAAACGATGCTGTTTGCTGATGATAGAATACTATAAGTAAATCAGAAGTCGAGCAGTAAAGAGCAGAATTTATGCTACAGAAATTATGTGAGAATTATTGTGGGGTCCCGCCCACTTGTCACTTGTAGGTTGCCTAAAGGATGCTGCTTCTTGAATAGCTTTACAACAAGTCAAGCAAATCATATCAGTAGTTTTTATTACAAACTAACTGACCTGGCGAACTCTGTTCCGCCTTAAAACCAATAAATAATCAGATTTTGGATGTTAAGTTCAATTTTTATTAGGAAATACAAATAAAAAATTAAGTATTTTAATGATTCTTTATTGTTTATGTTTTTTGGTGCATAGCTTCCACTCTTCAATTAAGTACCTTGGGATACACGACATTTTTTGTTTTATTATCAGGCGCAAGAACAAAAAACGCAGATGGTCTTCCGACCCGTGAACATGCCACATATAATTGACCATGTGAAAAACGTGGATATTCCAGATTTAAACCACAAACTTTCAAGGATTGGCCTGATGATTTGTTAATGGTCATGGCGAATGCAAGACGGATCGGAAATTGAAGTCTTCTAAATTCAAACGGCATATCGGTTGGGATCATCGGGAGCCTCGGAGTGAGAGCTTCCTCACCTTCGAATTTTACTTTGAGTATCTTCGCGTAAATAACATTGTTCATCAATTTACTTACCACCAAACGCGAACCGTTGTACAGTTTTGGTTGGTTTATGTTTCGAAGCATGATTACTACGGAACTAACTTTTAGGCGTAAATTGTGCAGTGCTAAGCCGGGCACATCCAAGGAGTTTAAAAATTCAATTGGATAGTTGGTGGCTTTATCTTCATTTGTTACACAGTCAGTAGACTTGAATGAATGCATTTTACCAATGATTTCATTTTGAATTATGTAGTTTAGGTCTTCTACATCTTTATTCTTAGCCGCTAAAATTGCTCGCTCGCTCAAAAATTCATTACTTTTGTAGTTAGTAATGATGTTTGGGAATACTTTGTTGATAAGTTCGTCTTTCGCTGAGACAAAGTTACAGAAATTATGAGGAAATGAAATCAGTCCGCTCGATTCTTCGACAGGTACTCGACCATTACCGATAGTGAGCAATTGCTCAGAGAAATCTTCAGCAGATGTATCATTAAGCAATGCAACTCTCATTTTTGTTCTCAGCTGAAGTTTCTTCAGATAGCGCCATAGATTCGATGATTTGAGGCAAGCATTTATTTCGTCTGCAGCCGTTGATCTTGCAAGTACTGGCAGTGTTTGGCGGAAATCGCCAGACAGTAAAATCATTGCTCCTCCAAAACATCTCGAGTCATTGCGTAGATATTTCAATGTTCGGTTAAGTGCCTCTAATGCACGTTTATGAGCCATTGTGCATTCGTCCCAGATGATGATCTTGGATGCTGATAAAACTTTGGCCATTGTTGAGTTTTTTGTAATATTACAAGTGGGTTCTTCAATAGCTTGAAGATTTAACGGTAATTTTAATGCTGAATGAGCCGTACGGCATCCTTCTAACAATGTGGCTGCTATTCCAGAAGAAGCAACTGCAATCGCAATGTTGGATCTCGCATGAACAGTGCCTAAAACGCAAACGTAAGGATGCAAGCAGTAATCAGTGCTGCAATCGTATCTAAATGCTACTCAATTCAAATCATCACGTGATAAATCTCTTCTTGTGAATCGAAAATTATCTACATGTTGATCTCTGTTGTTCGCTCAGCGATTTCGCATAGCCAACCGAGCCGTTTCACGGGCTGCCTCACTTTGCTCTTGTGACTGAGAAGCACGAAGTCGAGCCATACTAACGCGGCGTTCTTGACGGGCGATTTGTTGGTCTCCTTCAGGCCTTTCATTCGTAATGTTTTGTATCCTTGCATTACGGCTTTGTCAAGAAATATTCGATCGTCGTGGTCGCGGCATTGTTAATGATGATTCAAAGAAAATACAAATTGTTTCTTTAAATTTTTAATTAATGGTATATACTGATACTTAACCACAGACGTTTAGCTGTCATTTGCGTTTTGTTATTCCATGTCAGATGCGTTTTTGTTATACCACGTTTTATAGTGACATTTAGCTGACATTTGCGTTTTGTTATTCAATGCCAGATGCGTTTTTGTTATACCACGTTTTATAGCGATCGAACGGGATAAAAAGTATCCTATGTCCGTCTCCTGGTTCTAAGCTACCGCTCCACCAATTTTCAGCCAAATTGTTCCAGCCGTTCTTGAGTTATAAATAGCGTAACTAATATTACTTTCTTTTATATACATAGACCGTTCTTGAGTTATAAATAGTGTAACTAACACGACTTTCCTTTATATATACAGATAAGAAGACTAACCATACTTAACTTTGAATTTACACTGGTGTCGCAAGCGATGCGCAACATGCAAACAATTAAAGTCCTTTGCTGTATACAAGGACCATCTAAGCAATTGACATGGATCACACATCACTGCTATTGTACTGCTCTTCTAGTACTTCGCCACTATGGTGTGCCCGTGGCTGGCAGGAACGGCACTTTTATTTCCTTCTCGTAGAAGCCGCTCCTGTGATTGGGCGATCCTTGTCAGCGGGCTATTGGCTGGTGTCGTCTCACCGCCTTCTCTGCTCTTGCTTTCTTCGTCTTCGTGCCGGCGCTTCTCGATATGCTGAAACATTCCTCCTCCCCTCCCCCCCCCCCAAAGCGAAGGACCATCACAGTGTAGGGAGTGAGAACTTGGCGGGGGAGAGAGGAGGATGGGCGACTCGCGGGACCGGAAGCTGTGGCTGCAGGGAACGTCAAGCTTCCGGTCGTACCCTGCCATCCAGCCTGCGCTCTGGCGCAAACGTCCCCCGGATAACAACCAGAAAGGTATGAGTCCACCTCCTGATGCCACGAAGCACGTGAAGATGGCGGCGACTGCTGCGGTGGGGGCGGTTGCAATTCCATTGGAAGGGCGAGAGGAGGCGGAGGAGGAGGCGTAGGCTCCATGGGGTCATCCCGCGGTGTCGCGACGACAACCTCTGGCTGCAGCTGTGGCCGTGCTGACCTCTGGATCCCTGAATCTTGGAGAAGAGACACTGAAAGTTCACCGTGTACATGACAGAGGCAAGGTTGATTTTGACGGCAGCGCTGCAAGCCATTTGGGCCGGAAAGAAGATACACTATGTGATCAAAAGTATCCGGACACCCCCAGAAACATGCGTTTTGCTGCCACCTACTACAAGGTATTCAATATCAGTGACCTCAGTAGTCATTAAACATCGTGAGGGAGCAGAATGGGGCGTTCGGCAGGACTCAAGGATATCGAATGTGGTCAGGTGATTAGGTGTCATGATTGGGTGTCACTTGTGTCATGCTACTGTATGCGAGATTTCCACACCCCTAAACATCCCTAGGTCCACTGTTTCCGGCGTGATAGTGAAGTGGAACGTGAAGGGACACGTAGAGCACAAAAGTGTACAGGCCGACCTCGTCTGTTGAGACAGAGAGAGCAGACAGTTGAAGAGGGTCGTAATGTGTAATAGGTAGACAACTATCAAGACCATCACACAGGAATTTCAAACTGCATCAGGATCCAGTGCAAGTACTGTGACTGTTAGGCAAGAGGTCAGAAAACTTGGATTTCATGGTTGAGCGGCTGCTAATAAGCCACACATCACGCTGGTAAATGGCAAACGACGCCTCGCTTGTTATAAGGAGCGTAAACATTGGACGATTGAACAGTGGAAAAATGTTGTGTGCAGTGACGAATCACGGTACACAATGTGGCTATCCGATGGCAGGGTGTGGATATGGCGAATGCCCGGTTAACGTGACCTGCCAGCGTGTGAAGTGCTACTCGTAACAGTAAAGCTTGGAGGCGGTGACATTATAGTGTGGAGGTGTTTTTCATGGAGGGGCTTGCACCCCTTCTTGCTTTGCGTGGCACTATCACAGCAAAGACCTACATTGATGTTTTAAGCACCTTCTTGCTTCCCACTGTCGAAGAGCAATTCGGGGATGGCGATAGCGTCTTTCAACATGATCGAGCACCTGTTACTAATGCACGTCCTATGACGGAGTGGTTACAGGACTATAACATCCCTGTAATGGACCTGCCTGCACAGAGTCCTGATCTGAATCCTATAGATCACTTTTGGGATGTTTTGGAACGCCGAATTTGTGCCAGGCCTCACCGACCGACATCGATACCTCTCGTCAGTGCAGCACTCCGTGAAGAATGCGCTGCCATTCCCCAAGAAACCTTCCAGCACCTGATTGAACGTATGCCTGTGAGAGCGGAAGCTGTCATTAAGGCTAAGGGTTGGCCAACACCATACTGAATTCCAGCATCACCGATGGAGCGCACCACGAACTTGTAAGTCAGCCAGCTGCCCGCATACGTTTGATCAAAGTGTACATGCAAGCGCCAAGTCGACGGACGAACTCGCCTCGCGCCGACTATCTGCTGCCGCTGAAAACCCTGTAAAAAAGAATATCATGCGGCGCGAAGCGATATTTGCAGCTGTGCTTTGGCGCCGGATACTGAGGATGGTGGAGCAGGTGGAGCAGTGTCCGATGGCGGCGGCCCTGAAGCAATGATCCATCTCGTGAGCGAGAACGATATGAGGCGAGAAACAGTTGCAATGCTTGATCCCTGGTGTGTACGGGGCAAATTTTGGCCAGCTGCTGCTTGAAGGTTCTGACAAAGCGTTCCGTTTCGTTGTTTGACTGTGGATGGAACGGTGTACTAGTTGGATGCTGTATACCATTGCGTTCACAGAATGTTTCAAATCCATTTGACGTGAACTCGTCTGACACTATCACTTGAGGTAAACCTTCTAGGCAAAAAATCGATGACAACACCTGAATTGTGCTACCTGACGCTGTCGAGTTCATTGGCACACCAAAAGGAAACTTCCTATACGAATTAGCCGCAATCAACCACCGAATGTACGAGGGTCATTCAAGTTCTAAGGCCTCCGATTTTTTTTCTCCGGACTGGAAAGAGATAGAAACATGCGCATTGTTTTAAAATGAGGCCGCGTTCATTGTCAATACGTCCCAGAGATGGCAGCACCGTATGGCAGATGGAATTTTACTGCCAGCGGTGAGAATGAGAACTGTTTTAAATACTTAAAATGGCGACGTTTTCCTTACTTGAACAGCGTGCAATAATTCGTTTTCTGAATTTGCGTGGTGTGAAACCAATTGAAATTCATCGACAGTTGAAGGAGGCATGTGGTGATGGAGTTATGGATGTGTCGAAAGTGCGTTCGTGGGTGCGACAGTTTAATGAAGGCAGAACATCGTGTGACACCAAACCGAAACAACCTCAGGCTCGCACAAGCCGGTCCGACGACATGATCGAGAAAGTGGAGAGAATTGTTTTGGGGGATCGCCGAATGACTGTTTAACAGATCGCCCCCAGAGTTGGCATTTCTGTGGGTTCTGTGCACAAAATCCTGCATGACGACCTGAAAATGCGAAAAGTGTCATCCAGGTGGGTGCCACGAATGCTGACGGACGACCACATGGCTGCCCGTGTGGCATGTTGCCAAGCAATGTTGGCGCGCAACGACAGCATGAATGGGACTCTCTTTTCGTCGGTTGTGGCAATGGATGAGACGTGGATGCCATTTTTCAATCCAGAAACAAAGCGCCAGACAGCTCAATGGAAGCATACAGGTTCACCGCCACCAAAAAAATTTCGGGTAACCGCCAGTGCTGAAAAAATGATGGTGTCCATGTTCTGGGACAGCGAGGGCGTAATCCTTACCCATTGCGTTCCAAAGGGCACTACGGTAACAGGTGCATCCTACGAAAATGTTTTGAAGAACAAATTCCTTCCTGCACTGCAACAAAAACGTCCGGGAAGGGCTGTGCGTGTGCTGTTTCACCAAGACAACGCACCCGCACATCGAGCTAACGTTATGCAACAGTTTCTTCGTGATAACAACTTTGAAGTGATTCCTCATGCTCCCTACTCACCTGACCTGGCTCCTAGTGACTTTTGGCTTTTTCCAACAATGAAAGACACTCTCCGAGGCCGCACATTCACCAGCCATGCTGCTATTGCCTCAGCGATTTTCCAGTGGTCAAAACAGACTTCTAAAGAAACCTTCGTCGCTGCCATGGAATCATGGCGTCAGCGTTGTGAAAAATGTGTACGTCTGCAGGGCCATTACGTCGAGAAGTAACGCCAGTTTCATCGATTTCGGGTGAGTAGTTAATTAGAAAAAAAAATCGGAGGCCTTAGAACTTGAATGCACCTCGTACCAAAAAGGTCCTGCATAGTCTATGTGCACACGTTGCCATGGCGATTGCGACTTAGGCGAAGCAGAGAATTTGTGTGGCGGAGCGGGCTGATTTTCTGCACATGTGTGACACTATGACGTCGTCTGTTCTATTTGGCCGTCCATACCCTGCCAAGTACAGTGTTGACGTGCTAACTGTTTCGTACGAACAATCCCCCAGTGTCCTTGGAGAAGTAACTGCAACGCTTCTTTTTGCAAAGCTTTAGGGATTAACACACGTGACTGTCCACTGTAATTTTGAACAAGAATCACACCTTCAAAGTATCACAGATCTTCATGCTATGCAGGGAACGAGGCCAAGATGTGCGAATGCACATTAGCAAAATGTTCAAATCTGAATCAGCTTTCGTGGCCTGTGCAATTTTCTTATAGTTCAGCGGAAAAGACTGAAGCAATTCAGAATATTGGGCATCGATGTGACACAAGATGGAGTAAAAGCGTCAAAGTCTGTATCAGGGCCAGTCAGAAGACGTTAAAGTGCGTCCGCATACCATGTTGAGCCGTCGGACAGTTCACAATCTCGTACCGGTATTGAGACAACAACGACGCTCATCTTCGCAGTTTTTCGACAGCTCGTACAGGAACAGGTTTCGTCGGATGAAACAGGCACTGCAAAAGCTTGTGATCTGTTACTAAGAATTTTCTGGCATACAAATAGTGGTGGAATTTGGTGACACCCTACACAATAGCCAAAGCCTCTTTCTCAATTTGTGAATAATTACACTGAACTTCGGACAAAACTTTTGATGTGATAGCAATAGGCGTGTCTTTTATCACAAGTTCTGTGCGAAAGGATTGCACCGATTCCGTAAGTTGTAATACAGCTGGCTTGGTAGGATCAAAGTGAACTAAGCATCGATCACTGAGCAACGCATCTTTCAGTTTTTGAAAAGCTACTTGGCACTCATCTGTCCAAATAAGGGGACATTCTTGAGACGCAAGCGACGCAATGGAGCCGCTATTAGCACAGCACTCGGTATGAACCGAATATAATAGTTCATCTTCCCTAAGACTGACTGCAGTTCTGTGACAATGCGAGGAACTGGGAAATCTCGTATGTCTGACAAATGCGACTAAAGAGGATGGACACTCTGACTGTTTATGAAATGACCAAGATACTGCAACTCAGGTTTAAAAAAGTCACACATGTTCTATCTACACTGTCCTGCCTCAGGTAACACAGAAAAGAGGTGTACAACCTGCTACTACAATATCATCCAAATAGTTTGAACAGTTTGGCACTTGTGCAATCAGCTGTTCCAAATAATGTTGGAAAACGACAGGTGCGGAAGAACTGCCAAAAGGCAAACACAAATATTTAAACAAGCTGAAATGAATATTTACTACACACACATTTTGAGATTCATCATCGAGCGGTATTTGAAGATATGCGTTGCGCAAATCAGATTTTGAAAAAAATAGTGTCCAGCGCCTAATCTGTCAAAATATCCTGAGGGGGTGCCAGTGAATAACTATCAGTGACAGTTTGTGGGTTGACTGTAGACTTAAAGTCAAAAAAAGGCGAATGCGACCTGAAGGTTTGGGGAGAAAAACCAGTGGACTTGCCCATTGACTAGCTGATACGGGCGACGTAACTCCGTTATCTTGCAGTTCTGTAAGTTCAGCTGCAACTTCGTCCCATAACGCAATGGGAACAGTTCAGGATCAGCAAAATTGCGGCTGAGCATTGTCTTTCAGCGTAATATGTCCAACAAAATTGTTAGCTTTGCCTACACCTTCAGAGAAGAGTTCGGAGAATTCTTTTAGCAAGCTAGCTACACTTTTGCATTGAATGCAGGCACTGATAACACGTTGGCCTGAATGTTAAAGCCAAACATATCAAAAAAAATCAAGACCAAATATGTTCTTCCAGTCGCATGATTTGAGCACCGTAAAAGTCACTGTTCGCGGATGCTAGCGATACGTAGCAGGCAAAGTATATGTGAAACGACCCCTTAGAAAAATTTATGAATTACTCTGCTGATAAACCTCTTACATTATTTGATTTTCAAACAGCTGAGCAAAACTAAACGTACTCAGACATTTCTCTCTTTACTTATTCTGATCATCACTAAACTGACACACAACACTTTTTTTAGCGCAATGCAATCTGACTTTCAATAATCCCTACAAAAGAATGGCCCTGACTAACAATAACCTATACCTTTCATGAATCACTGACCTCACAAAAATCTTCGTTACTCGAACTACTGCAATACAGCGAGCGCCACTACTGCCAGCTAAATAAAAGATTCAAACTACTGAAGGCACTAACTACTGATAGGCATACTTAGCAAATGAAAGATTTTGATAGAGAACAAACAACTTATTTACCTTAATAGTGTTCAAAAGTCAATATATAAATATCAGTTCGTGACATCCAGTCATACAAATTTACTGTCTCTGATGGACACACGTCCAGATCATCCGCTCTCAAAACTCCGCCATCTCTCTCTCCACATCCACCACTGCTGGCGGCTCACCTCCAACTGCGCAACGCTACGCGCTGTTAACAGCCAACTGCCCAACACTACAACAGCAAACTCCAACAATGCAAACCAGCCACAGACTGCACACAGCACACTCAGTGACTTTCATACAGACCGCTACGTGGCGTTACCAACATAAAAACCTAAACAGCCTACTTACACATGTACCGAGAATGAGAATGTCTTGTCCATTATAAGCCGTCAGTTGCGTGCTAGTTTTAGACAGGTGTGGGGAGCCTAACAGTTCATGTGTATGACGATTGAGCAATGTGACAGAGGCACACGTGTCCAACTGAACTTTCACACGTTTTCCACAAAGAAGTAAATGAACAAAAAGTTTGTTTGACTGCGTATCACTAAAGAAACTGCACGTTTGTTAGTTTCACTACTGTCAATTGCAGAATTTGAATGTACAGCATTTACACACATCAAAAAAGTTTTGCATCACCTCGGTTTCGTGAGTTCCATAACCTGTACAGAAAATTGGAACAGAGATGAAAATAAATATAATTTCCGCCCTTTTTATTGCTCGTGAAAACCACATACTGCATGTTGTACCACAATACAGCGAGACCTTCGGTGGTGGTGGACCAGATTGCTGTACACACCGGTACCTCTAATACCCAGTAGCACGTCCTCTTGCATTGATGCATGCCTGTATTCGTCGTGGCATACTACCCACAAGTTCATCAAGGCACTGTTGGTCCAGATTGTCCCACTCCTCAACAGCGATTCGACGTAGATCCTTCAGAGTGGTTGTTGGGTCACGTCGTCCCTAAACAGGCCTTTTCACTCTATCCCAGGCATGTTCGATAGGGTTCATGTTTGGAGAACATGCTGGCCATGCTGCGACACCGTTATCTTGAAGGAAGTCATTCACAAGATGTGCATGAGGGGGCGTAAATTGTCGTCCATGAAAACGAATGCCTCGCCAATATGCTGCCGATATGGTTGCACTATCAGTCGGAGGATGGTATTCACGTATCGTAAAGCCGTTACGGCGCCTTTCATGACTCCCAGCGGCGTACGTCGTCTCGCGATCGAACCTGTGGTATAGACCGTAAAGGCATGGCTAAGTACAGACAACACGAGCCGTGTACATCCTTCCTGGTGGAATCACTGGAACTGATAGGCTATCGGACCCTCTACATCTAATAGGCGCTTCTCACGCATGGTTGTTTACATCTTCGGGCAGGTTTAGTGACATCTCTGAACACTCAGTGGGACTGTGTCTGTGATACAATATCCACAGTCATCGTCTATCTTCAAGAGTTCTAGGAACAGGGGTGACGCAAAACTTTTGTTGTTGTTTGTATAACATGGGCCTTGTGACTAGATTTTTGTGAGTGGCCCGAATTCTGATGTTTGTTCCGTTGCAAACATATGGATTGCACCTGTCCTTTCCTACCACAAGTGTAACACTGAGCTTGTCGGGAGTGGCAGTCTTGGCGTTTATGCTGTGAATAACAGCGAGGGCAAGAATTAATTATGTTCTTACAATGAAATGAAAACCCTTAGCTGCACACAGGCGTTGATATAAGTTAATGGGGCCAGTTGAAAATGTGTGTCCTGACCGGGACTCGAACCCGGGATTGCCTGCTTACATGCAGACGTTCTATCCGTCTGAGACACCGAGCACACAGAAGATAGTGCGACTGCAGGGACGTATCTCTGACACGCCTCCCGTGAGACCTACATTCTCAACTTATGGTCCCGCACTATATTCGTAGTGCCCCTGCCCGTTATACTTGTTACACGCGGCTTGTTTTTGTCGATTCCCGTAAGAGTTCGGGCACTGTTTGTGAATCCGCACAGAAGAAGATGGTCAAAATGGCCGGTGAGCCGTAACTGTATAACAGATACCATCTTCATATATACAGGGTGTCCCAGCTATCTTGTCCACCCAAAATATCTGTGGATCAATTTTTTTTTTTTGGTCATCAGTCTACTGACTGGTTTGATGCGGCCCGCCACGAATTCCTTTCCTGTGCTAACCTCTTCATCTCAGAGTAGCACTTGCAACCTACGTCCTCAATTATTTGCTTGACGTATTCCAATCTCTGTTTTCCTCTACAGTTTTTGCCCTCTACAGCTCCCTCTAGTACCATGGAAGTCATTCCCTCATGTCTTAGCAGATGACCTATCATCCTGTCCCTTCTCCTTATCAGTGTTTTCCACATATTCCTTTCCTCTCCGATTCTGCGTAGAACCTCCTCATTCCTTACCTTATCAGTCCACCTAATTTTCAACATTCGTCTATAGCACTACATCTCAAATGCTTCGATTCTCTTCTGTTCCGGTTTTCCCACAGTCCATGTTTCACTACCATACAATGCTGTACTCCAGACGTACATCCTCAGAAATTTCTTCCTCAAATTAAGGCCAGTATTTGATATTAGTAGACTTCTCTTGGCCAGAAATGCCTTTTTTGCCATAGCGAGTCTACTTTTGATGTCCTTCTTGCTCCGTCCGTCATTGGTTATTTTATTGCCTAGGTAGCAGAATTCCTTAACTTCATTGACTTCGTGACCATCAATCCTGATGTTTAGTTTCTCGCTGTTCTCATTTCTACTACTTCTCATTACCTTCGTCTTTCTCCGATGTACTCTCAAACCATACTGTGTTCTCATTAGACTGTTCATTCCGTTCAGCAGATCATTTAATTCTTCTTCACTTTCACTCAGGATAGCAATGTCATCAGCGAATCGTATCATTGATATCCTTTCACCTTGTATTTTAATTCCACTCCTGAACCTTTCTTTTATTTCCATCATTGCTTCCTCGATGTACAGATTGAAGAGTAGGGGCGAAAGGCTGCAGCCTTGTCTTACACCCTTCTTAATACGAGCACTTCGTTCTTGATCGTCCACTCTTATTATTCCCTCTTGGTTGTTGTACATATTGTATATGACCCGTCTCTCCCTATAGCTGACCCCTACTTTTTTCAGAATCTCGAACAACTTGCACCATTTTATATTGTCGAACGCTTTTTCCAGGTCGACAAATCCTATGAAAGTGTCTTGATTTTTCTTTAGCCTTGCTTCCATTATTAGCCGTAACGTCAGAATTGCCTCTCTCGTGCCTTTACTTTTCCTAAAGCCAAACTGATCGTCACCTAGCGCATTCTCAATTTTCTTTTCCATTCTTCTGCATATTATTCTTGTAAGCAGCTTCGATGCATGAGCTGTTAAGCTGATTGTGCGATAGTTCTCGCACTTGTCAGCTCTTGCCGTCTTCGGAATTGTGTGGATGATGCTTTTCCGAAAGTCAGATGGTATATCGCCAGACTCATATATTCTACACACCAACGTGAATAGTCGTTTTGTTGCCACTTCCCCCAATGATTTTAGAAATTCTGATGGAATGTTATCTATCCCTTCTGCGTTATTTGACCGTAAGTCCTCCAAAGCTCTTTTAAATTCCGATTCTAATACTGGATCCCCTATCTCTTCTAAATCGACTCCTGTTTCTTCTTCTATCACATCAGACAAATCTTCACCCTCATAGAGGCTTTCAATGTATTCTTCCCACCTATTTGCTCTCTCCTCTGCATTTAACAGTGGAATTCCCGTTGCACTCTTAATGTTACCACCGTTGCTTTTAATGTCACCAAAGGTTGTTTTGACTTCTCTGTATGCTGAGTCTGTCCTTCCGACAATCATATCTTTTTCGATGTCTTCACATTTTTCCTGCAGCCATTTCGTCTTAGCTTCCCTGCACTTCCTATTTATTTCATTCCTCAGCGACTTGTATTTCTGTATTCCTGATTTTCCCGGAACATGTTTGTACTTCCTCCTTTCATCAATCAACTGAAGTATTTCTTCTGTTACCCATGGTTTCTTCGCAGCTACCTTCTTTGTACCTATGGTTTCCTTCCCAACTTCTGTGATGGCCCTTTTTAGAGATGTCCATTCCTCTTCAACTGTACTGCCTACTGCGCTATTCCTTATTGCTGTATCTATAGCGTTAGAGAACTTCAAACATATCCCGTCATTCCTTAGTACTTCCGTATCCCACTTCTTTGCGTATTGATTCTTCCTGACTAATGTCTTGAACTTCAGCTTACTCTTCATCACTACTATACTGTGATCGGAGTCTATATCTGCTCCTGGGTACGCCTTAAAATCCAGTATCTGATTTCGGAATCTCTGTCTGACCATGATGTAATCTAATTAAAATCTTCCCGTATCTCCCGGCCTTTTCCAAGTATACCTCCTCCTCTTGTGATTCTTGAACAGGGTATTCGCTATTACTAGTTGAAACTTGTTACAGAACTCAATTAGTCTTTCTCCTCTTTCATTCCTTGTCCCAAGCCCAATTCTCCTGTAACCTTTTCTTCTACTCCTTCTCCTACAACTGCATTCCAGTCGCCCATGACTATTAGTTTTTCTTCTCCCTTTACATACTGCATTACCCTTTCAATATCCTCATACACTTTCTTTATCTGTTCATCTTCAGCTTGCGACGTCGGCATGTATACCTGAACTATCGTTGTCGGTGTTGGTCTGCTGTCGATTCTGATTAGAACAACCCGGTCACTGAACTGTTCACAATAACACACCCTCTGCCCTACCTTCCTATTCATAACGAATCCTACACCTGTTATACCATTTTCTGCTGCTGTTGATATTACCCTGCCCGCATCTCGTGGTCGTGCGGTAGCGTTCTCGCTTCCCACGCCCGGGTTCCCGGGTTCGATTCCCGGCGGGGTCAGGGATTTTCTCTGCCTCGTGATGGCTGGGTGTTGTGTGATGTCCTTAGGTTAGTTAGGTTTAAGTAGTTCTAAGTTCTAGGGGACTGATGACCATAGATGTTAAGTCCCATAGTGCTCAGAGCCATTTGAACCATTTTTTGATATTACCCGATACTCATCTGACCAGAAATCCTTGTCTTCCTTCCACTTCACTTCACTGACCCCTACTATATCTAGATTGAGCCTTTGCATTTCCCTTTTCAGATTTTCTAGTTTCCCTACCACGTTCAAGCTTCTGACATTCCACGCCCCGACTCGTAGAACGTTATCCTTTCGTTGATTATTCAATCTTTTTCTCATGGTAACCTCCCCCTTGGCAGTCCCCTCCCGGATATCCGAATGGGGGACTATTACGGAATCTTTTGCCAATGGAGAGATCATGACACTTCTTCAAATACAGGCCACATGTCCTGTGGATACACGTTACGTGTCTTTAATGCAGTGGTTTCCATTGCCTTCTGCATCCTCATGTCGTTGATCATTGCTGATTCTTCCGCCTTTAGGGGCAATTTCCCAGCCTTAGGACAGGAGAGTGCCCTGAACCTCTATCCGCTCCTCCGCCCTCTTTGACAAGGCCGTTGGCAGAATGAGGCTGACTTCTTATGCCGGAAGTCTTCGGCCGCCAATTATTTATCAAAATTTAGGCAGTGGCGGGGATCGAACCTGGGACCGAATACGTTTTGATTATGAATCAAAGACGCTACCCCTAGACCACGGGTCTGGATCAATAACAGTTATTCGAAAACGACTTTCACCGGTATCAATGTAGTGCTGGGGCCCATGAATGTACATATTTGGAAACATTCTAAAACGAAAGCATATGTGTTTTTTAACACAAACATATTTTTTAAGTGGACTTCCTATATTTTTTCTTCAGCAATCTATAGCATGACAAAGCACATACACAATGGCGTTGATTGCATCGCAATATTCCCATTACATCCCGAGATATTGAGACGCGAAGTTGACGCTTGAAACACCCGACATGCGCTGCTAGCGCACGTCCTGAGGCTCAGGCGTGAACCCCATGCTGCCCGTAATCGCGATGTGATTGACATTTGTAGTCACACCTCCATGCTCTGCACATAACGCCTTACGAGCACGACAACTTCTGAACCGTAAGTTCCCTGGTAGGTGGATTGGACGAGGTGGCCCAGTTAGGTGTACTGCCCGATCTCAGGACCTTACACCGCTGGATTATTTTCTTTGGGGAGCAGTGAAGGATGCTGTTTACCAACATGAACCAACAACACCAGAGGACATGAAGCAACGCATTATTGATGCTTGTACAGCCATCAAAGAGGAAACAGTAGCACGAAGTAGGGCATTCTTCATCCGCAGAGTGACCCTATGTATGCAAGCCAATGGGCATCACTTTGAGCATGAGATGTGAACGCTATGTTTAGTATGTAGTGCTGGTATCACAGTGGAAGTTTCTACAAAGGGCCATTTTACCCAGTGATGTTAAGAAACATTTGTTTCCAATAATTTGTCATTTAACGCATTAGATAAACATAACATTGATAATTATGTGATAATAAAACCAATTGGTTAAACATGTTTACATTCATCTTCGATGTCCTACCTGGACTTCCCAAATCAAACCATTTTTACCTAAAAAACGGTAGAACTTTTAGTCCACTTGCTCGTTTCACTAAAACCATCAACATGAATTTTACTATTACGAGTGAATGATTAACTGTCACTTGCGCTAGATATAGAGTAAGTAAAGTTTTAACTTTGAACGGCATTACCGTTTTAGTAACGGATTAACGATAAGCGAAGTTAACTTTGTCACTAACGTTGCGGTACACAGATATGTTACAGAACCGCATCATCCCTAGCCTATGGGATAAATACCTGCTGGAATGTACGACGTGAATGCAGTATGGCAGAAGACCGTATTATTCGTTTCGGACCTCTTCATAAGTGTGGAAGTGTGATTACGCATGCCAATCACATCGCCATTACGGGCAGCATAGGGTTCACGCCTGAGCCTCAGGACGTGCGCTAGCAGCGCATGTCGGGTGTTTCAAGCGTCTACTTCGCGTCTTAATATCTCGGGATTTAATGGGAATATTGCGATGGAATCAACGCCATTGTGTATGTGCTTTGTCATGCTATGGATTGCTGAAGAAAAAATATAGGAGGTCCATTTAAAAAAACATAAGTTTATGTTAAAAAACACATATGATTTCGTTTTAGAATGTTTCCAAATATGTACATTCATGGGCTCCAGCCCTACATTGATACCGGTGAAAGTAGTTTTCCAATAGCTGTTATTGTTCCAGAGATATTTTGGGTGGACAAGATAGCTGGGACACTCTGTATATTAATTATGTTTGCCTGTGTAGCCGCCTGTTTAGCGAACTGCTTACACAGCGTCGAAAAGGCGGTATAGCAGTAGGTGTTGCTGTAGGTGGTGCTTGTTCCGTCTGGTGCGCGGCGTTGGCCAGTAGCTGGTGCACCGTGTTGAGTAATGTGGAGATCTGTAGCGTCTGGAACTGAAACATCTGCATTAGCTGTGTGGCATCTAAAGCTTGCAGCTGTGACGCCTGAGCAGTGGGTCAGGGATAGTCGGGGTGGTCATTTTGGAAGAAACAAATGCAACAAACAGACAAGGTAAACAAGAAAAGGAATTTTCTGCAACGCCCACCTGAAAACACTGATTAGAAAAAACGATAAGAAACTCTTAAAGCAAATGAGCGCCCCTGCAAAGTGAAGGTGAGAGAAAATTATGGCGTCAGCATAAAAAAAAAAAAAATTCCGTGGCCATCAGACGCGGGGTTTGTTTGTAAGTCCTCGTCGCCAAATGAGGGGTCTTGCCCACTCGCCGCTTGTGGAGCGCCTAAAGGATGCTGCTTCTGGGATAGCTATACAGCAGGTCAAGCAAATCTCGTAATATCTTTTATTACAAATAAGAAGATTGACAATACTTAACTTTGAATTTACACTGGTGTCGCAGGCATGGGCGACATGCAAACAATCAAAGTCTTTTGCTGTATCAAGGTCCATGTAAACAATTGATATGGATCACACATTACTGCTATCGTAGTGCTCTCCTAGTACTGTGCCACTATGGTGCGCCCGAGGATGCCAGGAGCAGCACTTACATTCCTTTCTTGTAGAAGCCGCTCTTGTCGTTGCGCGGTCCGTGTCTGTGGGGTATTGGCTGACGTCGCCTCAGCGCCTTCTCTGCTCTTGCTTTTTCGTCTTCGTGCCAGCGCTTCTCGATACGCTGGAACAATAATAAATTTAAAATTTTAAAATTACTTAGAAACATACACCGAAGCGCCAAAGAAATTATTATAGGCATGCGTATTCAAATACAGAGATATGTAAAGAGGCAGAATACTGCGCTGCTGTCGGCTACGTCTATAGAGGGTAGTCGGAAATTCCCGTTACAGACTTCTAGGGCTTGTAGAGGGGAGTGAGTGCATCGTATTTTCAATAGGAACCCATGTCCGGAAACGTCATCCAAGGAGACTACAGAGCGTCAAAGTTATAGGCGCGGGCGTCTGTAAATGTACGTATACACGGGGTGATTTCGTGATGTTACAGACTTTCTAGGATGATGGAGAACGATAAATGTATTACTTTGAAGTAAGGATCCTTGTACCGGAAACGAACGAGTCGACAGCTATAAACGAAAACCGTTCTCATACCTCTGACAGCTGAATGCATGTACCGGTTGTTGTACTGTAGGGTTGGTAACTTTCAGTGGTGGTAGTGTGGACAAAAACGAGAAAAAATGTCCAATAAACGTGTGCTCTAAAGTGCGTACCCTAACAGCTAAGAACACTTGCTCAGTAGAGGAGATGTTCAAAAATGGTTCAAATGGCTCTGAGCACTATGGGACTTAACGTCTGAGGTCATCAGTCCCCTAGAACTTAGAACTACTTAAACATAACTAGCCTAAGGACATCACACACATCCATGCCCGAGGCAGGATTCGAACCTGCGACCGTAGCGGTCACGCGGTTCCAGACTGAAGCGCCTAGAGGAGATATGTCTCACATTAGCGAAGATGAACCAATTGTCATAGTTCCTCAGGTATGTAATTTAGAGCTCACGCTTATTGGACTTTCTTTGTCGTTTTTGTCCACACTATCACCATTGAAAGTTACCAGCCCTATACTCTTCGCAACACAAGAACCGGTACATGTATTCAACTGTCAGAGATATCAGAAAGGTTTCCGTTTATCACTTTCGACTAGTTCGTTTCCGGTACAGGGATCCTTACTTCAAATTAATACATTTATCTTTCTCCATCATCCTAGAAGGTGTATACGTACATTTACAGACGACCGCGCCTATAACTTTGACGCTCTGTAGTCTCGTTGGATGACGTTCCCGGACATGGGTTCCTATTCAAAATACGACGTACTCACTCCCCTCTACAAGTTCTAGAAGTCTGTAATGGGAATTTCCGACCACCCTGTATAAGACAACAAGTGTTTGGCTCAGTTGTTAGATCGATTACTGGTGCTACAGTGGAAGACTATCAAGACTTAAGTGAGTTTGAACGTGGTGTTACAGTCGGCACAAGAGCGATGGGACACAGCTTCTACGAGGTAGTGATGAAGTGGGGATTTTCCCATAGGACCATTTCACGAGTGTACCGTGAATATCAGGAACTCGGTAAAACATCAAATCTCCGACATCGCTGTGGCCGGAAAAAAGATCCAGCAAGAACGGAACAACGACGACTGAAGAGAATCGTTCAACGTGACAGAAGTGCAACCCTTCCGCAAATTGCTGCAGATTTCAGTGCCGGGCCACCAACAAGTGTCAGCACGCGAATCATTCAGATAAACATGGGCTTTTGAAGTCGAAGGGCCACTTGTGTACTCTTGACAACTGCACGACACAGTTTTACGCCTCGCCTGAGCCTGTCAGCACCGACATTGGACTCTCGCTGACTGGAAACATGTTGCCTGGTCGGAAGGGCCTCGTTTCAAATTGTATCGAGGACATGGACGTGTACGGTTACGGAGACAACCCTTCGTGTCAGGGGGGTGGGGGACTGTTCAAGCTGGTGGAGATTCTGTAATGGTGCGTGGCGTGTGAAGTAGGGGTGATATTGGACCCCTAATACGTAGAGATACGACTCAGACAGTTGACACGTACGTAAGCATCCTGTCTGATCACTTGCTTCCATTCATGTCCATGGGGCACTCTGACGGACTTGGGCTATTCCAGCAGGACAATGCGACACCCCACACGTCCAGAATTACTACAGAGTGGCTCAAGGAACACTCTTCTGAGTTTAAACACTTCTGCTGGCCACCAAACCCCCAGATATGAACATTATTGAGCATATCTGGGATGTCTTGCAACGTGGTGTTCAGAAGAGATCTCAACCCCCGTGTACCCTTATGGATTTATGGACAGCCCTGCAGGTTTCCTCCATGTCTGAACATTAGTCGAGTCCATTCCACGTCCTGTTGCGACATCTCTGCGTGGTCTCGGGGGCCCTACACGATATTAGGCAGGTGTACCAGCTTCTCTGCCTGTTCAGTGTAAATCAGTTGTAAATATGAAAAGCATTTTTTTTTAAAATAAGCATGTTGCAGCATGAATGAGGTACAATAAATACATGGCTAAAAACTAATATTAATGGTGTGCCTCCTTTTCTCTGTGGATCCGAAAAATGGGCATTGGCAAAGACTGGTAAAAACAAGGTACAATCAGCCTTAATCAGATTTTTAAGGGCAAAAAAACATGTAGCACTTCATATAAAATTTCTAATGATAAAAAACAAGTTAAGGATTAGGAATAAGCTCTTTGGGAGAAAACATTGTCAGCTATAGAAATTATTACATAAAATATGTTGACAGAAATCCTAAGCAGAGGATCCCAAGAAGAGTGCTGTACTGTAGGCCTAAGAGAACAAGATGTCAGGGGACACTAAGAAACCGATGGTTGGACATCCTTTGAAGACGGAAAAGGCAACACTGGCTAATCCACGGCGAGGTGAAGAAGATAGACTTGCTTAGGATCTGCTTGTCAATGTCTGTTTGCGCATTCCGGCACTTCTAGCAGTACTGTCATTACTTTCCCTCCTCTTTGTCAACATATTTAGTGACGTTAACCGTAATTCATCGTGGTGTGCGGGCGGTCATGCGACCACCAACTCTTTACCACTAACATAAACTCAGCCCATATAACAATGCGGACCCCGTGTAAGAAACGAGAACCGTCAAAAGAAGAAGAACAGTAAGTCGTCGTGGTTGACCACAAAGGCATTTCCCGCTGTCATTATCTGTGCTCGCACTGCGATAACAGGGCGCTGTAGTTTGAACTGGATCGTGGGTGCACCGAGTCACGTGAACGATTTCGTTCCCACGGGACTAGGATTCAGTTTGTCGACTAATATGTCCTCAGTGAAGCATTCAACAACATCCCTTGTGAGATACTTTGTAGACCATCTTCGTCCACATGGGGAAGAAGTACACTGCCTGACATAAAAAGTGAAGCGCCAGAAGGCGGGGAGGGAACGAAATGAATTCCAGTTGAGAAAGCATGTCACGTTATTGCAGTGATCACGAAATAGTCAAATTTACTAATAACTTGGCAGTATGAGTTCACTTAACAATTTGGTATTACACCCCCTCTGGTCTGGATGCACGCTCTGATTCTGTTGGAATGGGAGTCATAAAGCCGTTGTATCTTCCCCTGACGTAGGTTGCCGCAAAGGTGTAGTAACGGATCCTTGACATACAGGATACTAGACACTGGGATGCACTTGGTCACTCACCTTACATCGCAGACACATCTGGGGATATTACTGGCCACGGGAGTACGTCAACATCAAGCGAAAACTTCATAAAGACACTGCCATGTGTGGACGAGCATTGTTATATTGAGAAACGGCATCACGATACTGTTGGATGAGGGTTAACATATGACGAGGTAGATTATCCTTGAAGTATGGTTGTGCGGGCAGAGTTCCCTTAGTCACTGCCAAGCTTGACCTGAAGTCACAGGCTATGTCTCCCCGTACCATAAATCCAGGAGTAACACCGCTGTGTACAGTGGAAGAATGAGACTTCTCTCTAGGTCTCGGCCATACTCGCCGACAATGTCATCCGGGCTAGTGCAGAACTCAGGTTGATGACTGAACACACTGCAACGGCAATTAGGCATTTAGCAGCAGTCCTTGATTCCCCGTCTCGGCAGCCTATACATTGGGCGGTATTTCCCTCGTACAGCTACTGCTAGTCTCCGATTAATAGTGTGAGACAACACAGAACGTTGCAGGGTGTCCAATACGTTTTCTCGGGTGTCAGACACAGATGCGAAGTGGTTACGAAGTGTTTGGAGCACAACACGAAGATACTCCATTTTGCTGATCAGACGTGGTCGATCGGAAGCTCCTCAAGTTTCCTTACAGGTCAACATGGGGCCATTGTCACATCTGAATGCATCACAAATCTGGTTACAGCCCGGTTCGACCAGCCGGCCAAATGTGCTGATAACGTTGCCTCACATCGGTACGCGGCATATGCGTGTCCTTCATACTGATCACTCAACATCTGAAGCTGAACACACATCTTATTTATCCTGCCAGGCCTTCTAACAACACTAAATACGAACAAAACTAATGCACGCTGGTGGCTCTTCTGTATGTAACAGAGAATTGCATTTCTAATCACTTGAGATATCCGCTGATGGTGTGGACGTGTACGAAGTTACATTGTCAGCTGACCATGTCACCTCGGTGCTTCACGTTTTCTGTCAAACAATCTACATCCAAACTTTACATTCACTGCTTTGGCTCCAGGAGGCCATTTCTAGAACTCATACCTTCATAGCGAGGCCCTATTTGTTAATAGAATCTTTAAAAAATCGTGAAACGCAGAAAGCTTCAAGTGGAGCTACCGGTGAAATTTCATTCCGATCGCAAAAAAATCGCAAGAGGCTGAAAATTTATTTGGTAACATATCTTGACGTGCTGAATGCAATGGGAAAATCAAATTTGCTATACAATGTTTATCATCACTTTGGAATTTTTAGTTTTGAAAAGATTATTTTTCTTTCAAACCCACATGTAGATTTGTCGATTATCATGGTATGCATTCACAAAAATGTTTTGGGCCAAAATTTTTTAAAATTGACAAAGAAGTAACATTTTCTTGGTTGGTTCACTTTGAATTTTTCAAAGAAATTATGGTATAGTTACCTTTAAAAAAATTGTATTTATAATACGTGACAAGAATGTAGTTCAAAAATGGCTCTGAGCACTATGGGACTTAACTTCTGAGGTCATGAGTCCCCTAGAACTTAGAACTACTTAAACCTAACTAACCTAACGACATCACACACTTCCATGCCCGAGGCAGGATTCGAACCTGCGACCGTAGCGGTCGCGCGGTTCCAGATTGTAGCGCCTAGAACCACTCGGCCATTCCGGCCGGCCAAGAATTTAGTATAAAACAGATTTACTACGACATTACCGCTGCACATGAGTTTGGCCCACTATAAAGGAAAAATAACTAAAATACGGCTTGATAAGTTTGGAAATTTTTTCTTTGTTTTAGATTTACATATTACATCAGACATTACCGTCTCTGCAGCGTCCACATGGGTGTGTCGTCGGCCTCGGGTATTGCTGGCCACGCGCAATGAAATAGTCTTCTCTGGCCGCCAGGCGTCGCACTGTCATCAATTGCCGCGCTTCCGCGTCACGCTAGAGTTGGCAGACTGCAGGGGCGTTGTCGATAGAGCTTATGTATGTATCGTCGTATGAGTTAATTACTGTAAAGTAACCGCACTGTATTCGAATGTTGATCACCTGCTCGCCCTAAGAACCTCATACCCCGTCGCCACCCATGCTGCACCAGAAACTTTAATAAATATTTATTTTCCGATTCGCAACTCAGTCCGCCGCCAATGTTAATCCGCATGTCTAGAAATTGCATAAAAATATAGACTATAGCTACACTTATTTATTTACTTTCATTTCGGATGATGATATAGGTTAGGTACATACACAAACGTGATTACGGATGTACATACAGTTTAAGAGGATATACAGAAGTTTTCATATAAAATTAATGTTTCAATTAAATTTATGCACTGTACATATCTATCTAGTGATAGACAACTAACTACACTTCAACTTATTTGAAAAAATCAAAATGGCCACAATAAAAAAATGCTACTGATACGTCAATTTTAAACATTTTTGGGTCAAACTGTTTTTCTGAATTGATTCTGTGACAGTCAACAACTCCGAGTATAGGTTTGAAAAAAAAAACGATTTTTTCAAAACTAAAAAATTCAAAAGTAATTAAAACATTTTTTTAGCAAATTAGATTTATCCACTGCATTCAGCACGCCAAGATATGTTATGAAAAAAAATTCCAGCCCCAAGCGATTTTTTTACTACCGGGTTGAAATTTCACCTGTACCTCTCCTTAAATCTAAGAATCAAATCTCCTCCTTGGGGCCGAAAAGTTCGTTCCCCCTCGGTGTTCCGTTCGAAAATTTATGTCCAGTTGGATAAAATACACAATGTCAGAACAGTAAGTTTTCATTCAACAATGGACAACCATAGTCCCATATTCCACCAGAAGATGGAGTTACATTCAATGTCAGAGCAGTCTGCTATGGCTCCGCAAAATGACGTCTTTCTGAACAGACTATAGCACGTTTGATAATACCTTAACGATATTGTCGTATGTAATGATCGGACGTCGATCTAGAAATGTACAAGGTAATGGGTGGCTACTATAAACAGAGCCGCAGATTCTTATATAACGATCATAGGGAGACTTCCAGCCAGATTTTCACTTATTTACTGTCGCCGAAGATCGTACGTATTTCCTGCTGGCAAGTGTAAAGTAAAGAATTTTACGCACTACGGCTAGGCTGATTGTTGACTTCAATATGTACAACGAAATACATCAAAATTTCCTGTCAATAGTCGTATTGTATGGGGAAACAACGGATACAATACATGTATACCGACATAGGAAATAAAGCTCAGACAGAGACGAACTTCAGAGGCCGGCACGCTTCAAGGAACAAGGGTCTACTTGAGTTACTCGTCAAAGGTTATGTCTACCAGACAAGCATCAAGAAATGGCAGTGGCAGTCATTTTATATGTCGAAGGAGGAAAGCGAAGTTTAACAAAACTAGACGGAAAAATTAAGATCCAAATTAACTAAGGAAGTTTTTATTTTTTATTTTAAATCTTCCTTACGTATCTTCGTTAGGTGTCTAAAAGTACATTTATTCCTTTCGTTTTTTATTATAAAAGAATTTCGCAAAGACAGTGTCACCCTTATTCAAGAGATTAACATTTAGGATCCCCGAACTTCTCTGGTACTCTACCGGACGAGCCTTAGCGAACAGCCCCGCTCACAGCACCGTGCCTGTGTATTCGTTCAACGACTGCCTCATGCTTCCTCCAAATGCTAAGGCATTGGTCACATTAGTGTCTTTACGCTTTGTCTTGTATGCTTTGTATAAGTTTAATCTCCTACATATGTGCAGCACCTTCCAAGAAAACTACTATCCCTGCCTTGGTACAGCGCCTGCTGGCCGAGACTTAAGAGAGGTGTGTCTGCGATGTAAGGTGAGTGACCAAGTCCATTCATCCCAGCGCCCAGTATCCCGTATATCAAGGACCCGTTACAACACTTCTGGGGCAACGTACGTCAGTGGAAGGTACAACCGCTTTATGACTCCCATTCCAACAGAATCAGAGCGTGCATCCAGACCAGAGGGGGTGCAATATCAGACAGTTAAGTGGGCTCATATTGCCAAGTTCTTTGTGAATTTGATTCTATTTCGTAATCACTATAATAACGTGACATGCTTTCTCGACTGTAATTCGTTTCGTTTTCTCCCCGCCTTCTGGCGCTTCACTTTTTATGTCAGACAGTGTATTTCTTTTCCATGTGAACAAAGATGGTCTACAAAGTACCTCACTAGGCATGTCTATTGGAACTGGCTATAAAGTATAGTTGGTGAATGCTTCGCCGAGGATGTATTATTCGACAAACTGAATCCTAGTCCCGTGGGAACGTAATCGTTCACGTGACTCGGTGCATCCACAATCCAGTTCAAACTACAGTGCACTGTTACCGCAGTGCGAGCACATATAGTGACAGTGGGAAATGCCTTTATGATCAGCCACGACAACGTACTGTTGTTGTTGTGGTTCGTCTTCTTCTTCTTCTTCTTCTTTTGGCGGTTCTCGTTTCTTCCACGGGGTCGGCACTATTATACGGGTTGAGTTTATGTTAGTGGGACATAATTGGTGGCCGGATAACCTTCTCCACACCACGATGACTTACGATTAACGTCACTAAATATGTTGACTATGAGGAGGGAAAGTAATGGCAGTACTGCTAGAAGTGCCAGAATGTGCAAACAGATATTGACAAGCAGATCCTAAGCAATTCTATCTTCTTCTCCACTCCGTGGATTAGGCAATGTTGCCTATTCCGTCTTCAAAGGATGTCCGAATATCGGTTTCTTGGTGGTCCCAGACATCCTGTTCTCTTAGGCCTGCAGTACAACACTCTTCTTGGGATCCGCTCCTTAGGCATTCTGTCAACATATTTTATGTACTAATTTCTATAGCTTACAATGTTTTCTCTCAAAGAGCTTATTCTTAATCCTTCCCTTGTTTTTTCATCTGAAATTTTATATGAAGGGGAACATGCTTTTTTTGGTTTTTTGTGTTTTTGCCCTTAAGAATCTCATTTCGGTTGCTTGTACCTTGTTTTTACCAGTCTTTGTGAATGTCCATTTTTCAGATCCACAGAGAAAAGGTGGCACACCATTGATACTAATATTTAGGCATCTATTTATTGTACCGCATTCATGCTGGAACATGCGTAATTTTTTTTAAAAATCCTTTTCTCCCACTGCTGTATTTCCAGAAAACATAATCCGAAATCTCTTTCCAGACGGTATTTCGCAAATGCGCCCCGTACTAATCATATACACGCGGAGTAGCAGCGGGTTAAGCACCTCCGAATACAGCAGTCCTCCTTGCAGCGAAGATGTTTTCAGACAGCAACTTACGGTCGGAATTCCCAGTCGCGTTTGGAGTAACTTTGAAGTAGCGTGACGTGTGGAGTACTGTATCCTGGTCAAACAGCGAGGGGCCGACTCGCTTGCCGCCCAGCGATCTGCTGCACAGCCCTCTACAATGACGTTTCGCCAGTCATCACACCACTTCAGCAGTTCTGAGAACGGCAGGCCTCCACGGCTGGGGGGGAATCCCTGTGAGCTCAGTAAGCGGCTGCAGACACGGGTAAGCCCCCTCCAGAGGCGCTGACGACGCCAGATATAAAAGGCAGAGTGCGGTTCGTTAAGGTGTTGTTAGTGTTCCGTCGTCGCTACCGACCGCAACGCCATGAAGGTCTCTGCAGGTGTGGCCGTCGCCGTTTTCGCCGTCCTGGCGCTCTCGTCGCTCGTGGAAGCCCAGAGAGGTGAGGCTGTCTCACGAACCGTGCCTGACCTCTGTCAGATTTAATCGTCTAGAAGCAAGCGAATTAAGAACTCTCCAGGAAGTAATATCTCGTCTTCTTCCAGCCGGCCGGTGTGGCCGTGCAGTTCTAGGCGCTACAGTCTGGAACCGCGTGACCGCTACGGTCGGAGGTTCGAATCCTGCCTCGGGCATGGATGTGTGTGATGTCCTTAGGTTAGTTAGGTTTAAGTAGTTCTAAGTTCTAGGGGACTGATGACCACAGATGTTAAGTCCCATAGTGTTCAGAGCCATTTTGAACCATTTTGTCTACTTCCGAGGGTAATGTCCTAAGCATAATGTGAAGGACAATCAAAGAATTTAAAATCAAAAATATTAAAATAGTCGAGAATAAACTGAGTGAAAGCCCAAGTCCGCAACAGCGGTTTATTGTGTTTTCATGTATAAAATGCATTTTTGCACCATCAGCTGTTTTTATTTTAAACCCAATTCTACCGGTTTCGGTCTTGGACCATCTTCAAGGATGAAGTGTTAAAATGATTTAAGCCACCATACTGCATAAGTCATTACTGAAAATGTATAGTGCATGGTATTAATGTAGATATATGAGACAGGACGTTAAAAGCAAACATCCGAATTCTAAATGTATACCGTACAACTCGAATGTTTGCTTTTAAAGTCCTGTCTCATATATTTGCATTCATGGCATGAATTATACCTTTTAAGTAATGCCTAATGCAATATGGCGGCCTAACCATTTTAGCCCTTCATACGTGAAGACGGTTCAAGACCGAAACCGGTAGAATTTGAGTTTAAAATAAAAACAGCTGATGATTAAAATATGCATTTTATACATTACTTAACTGCGGTTGGCAGTCATCACCCAAAAACGTTTATTGTGTTTTTCCCTCTATGACAACCTGTTTCATACCCTGGAGATATATCTCCGGGTCATATAAAACTAATACTTCATGGGCCACGACTTCCAACGTGCAAGCACGCAGGCGGCCGGTGTGGCTGAGCGGTTCTAGGCGCTTCAGTCTGGAACCGCGCGACCGCTACGGTCGCAGGTTCTAATCCTGCCTCGGGCATCGATGTGTATGATGTCCTTAGGTTAGTTAGGTTTAAGTAGTTCTAAGTTCTAGGGGACTGATGACCTCAGATGTTAAGTCCCGTAGTGCTCAGAGCCATTTGAACCATTTTTTGCAAGCACGCAGGAAAAATTGTCACTTCTCAGTAAAACCACGGATGAACCGGCAGGTGGGCGTCAGAATATGGTTCAAATGGCTCTGAGCACTATTGGACTTTACATCTAAGGTCACCAATCCCCTAGACTTAGAACTACATAAACCTAACTACCTTAAGGACATCACACACATCCATTCCCGAGCAGAATTCGAACCTGCGACCGTAGCGGTCGCGCTGTTCCAGCCTGTAGCGCCTAGAACCGCACGGCCACTGCGGCCTGCAGGTGGGCGTCCTATCGAACCGTGCATGATCAGTAAAAAAAAAAAAAAAAAAAAAATTGATCAGACGCCCACCTGCCGGTTCATTCATGGTTTTACCGAGGAGTGCACCTTGGAAGCCGAGGCCCATGAAGTATTACTTTTATATGACCTAAAGGTACACCTCCAGGGTATGAAACCTGTTGTCAGTGACATGGCCCCGCAGGCGTTAGCTGGGATAAATACCGGGAAAACATCAGACAACGCCCGAAGTCCAATGCTTTGAATGCGTGGAGCTTGATTTTACAACTTCATTAACTTGATTTCAAAATAGTAAGTGAAGATTCGTTATCATGAACAACAAGATACTGAATATAGTTTGTTAATGAAAGTTCCGTAAGTGTTATTTTAACAGATTAAAGAACAGCTCTCAGCATCAACTTACAACGCTTAAAACTCAAAATACCTTTTTAAGCAAAGGAAAAAAATACAAATTTAATAATGCAAGGTTAAATAAAAGATTCTTACACCACACCAATATCCAAATTTTCGTAGATATCATCTGTGATCTCTAAAGGCAATAAAATATTGATCACAAAATTTTTAATTAAAATGACTTAAATGCAATAAAATCTGATCACTATCAACGTACGCTCAAACCCTGTAGCTTCTACGATGCGCACCGTATCACAAAATGCTTTCCCTCCTTTTAAGCACTTTACGCCATAAACCTCCTACATGTGCTGCATACTACACCCAACGAATTATGGCAAATAATTAAGCATAGATGTTATAATTAACTAGGTATGTAATCTTTTCCTTTCGAAATAAATAAAAAAAACACAAAAATCAACTCTTAATCTCAGTAATTACATCCGTTAAAAGAATATACAGTACATATCTCTTGATTTCGTCGTGGTCATGCGCTGTTGTGCACCGTGCTCTCCTTCAGGATCACATGCGGCACGGGAAAAATTTCTGCGATCTATAAAACGTTAACAGGGCGCAACCAACTTACACGAATTGAATACTGGGATTATACGTCGATGTGGGTGCAGCTCGCAAAACTTAAAACGGGCGAGGGAGTAGATGTGGTACTAGTGAACACTTAGACTATACCGCACCGCACCAAACAGCAGTACGGTGGAGTAGACTCTTGCAAGGCAACCTCAGCAAGACAGTAAGAAAATATATGGGACTTTTAAACTGGTCACACCAAACCACAGAATGACGTCCCAAGCTAAATAATGGAAATACTATCGGCGATTTCACCATGACAAGTAGAACCGTAAAATACCATAAGAAGTGAACTGCAATTAATATGATTCATAAGCGTCCAACTGAAAAGCTCCAGAGTCAATCTTTACCTTACTACAAACACTTAACAGCGCCTCTAAAGTTCACTCATGTACACTACTCGTTTTAACTGTAGGTAACAGAGTTTAACACGCTGGGGCCAACTTAGGTTTCTTAATAAGACAAGAAGTGATTTCGTCCTTCACTTGGTTCCACCTTCGACCCCAAACAGTCATTTGCTTTAGAGCAGCTAAATAGATGACAATGCTGGTATCAACGCCCTCCTCCCAAGCAGCGCTCTAACTGGACACTGCAGTACCGAAGCAAAGCTTACACCACTCACAAGTCTGACATACGCGCCACCAACATTAACCACTTTTAGAATTCTTATGTTCACCTCATACACCAAACTTGCCGTAATTCTTCGTTGGAATCCAAGGGCAGAACCGACCAACAACGAACTGAAACGGATGTCTTACGGCGTCCGCCCCGAGCCAATGCAACGAACGAAAGCGAACAAAATGAGATTAAAAAAAAAAAGGGGTAGCGTCTTTGATTCATAACCAAAACGTCTTCGGTCCCGGGTTCGATCCCCGCCACTGCCTAAATTTTGATAAATAATCAGCATTGGCGGCCGAAGACTTCCGGCATAAGAAGTCAGCCTCATTCTGCCAACGGCCTTGTCAAAGAGGGCGGAGGAGCGGACAGAGGTTCAGGGCACTCTCTTGTCCTAGGGATGGGAAATTGCCCCTAAAGGCGGAAGAATCAGCAATGATCAACGACATGAGGATGCAGAAGGCAATGGAAACCACTGCATTAAAGACACGTAACGTGTATCCACAGGACATGTGGCCGGTAAATGAAGAAGTGTCATGATGATCCCTCCATTGGCAAAAGATTCCGGAATAGTCCCCCAATCGGATCTCCGGGAGGGCACTGCCAAGGGGGAGGTTACCATGAGAAAAAGATTGAATAATCTACGAAAGGATAACGTTCTACGATTCGGGGCGTGGAATGTCAGAAGCTTGAATCTGGTAGGGAAACTAGAAAATCTGAAAAGGGAAATGCAAAGGCTCAATCTAGATATAGTAGGGGTCAGTGAAGTGAAGTGGAAGGAAGACAAGGATTTCTGGTCAGACGAGTATCGGGTAATATCAACAGCAGCAGAAAATGGTATAACAGGTGTAGGATTCGTTATGAATAGGAAGGTAGGGCAGAGGGTGTGTTACTGTGAGCAGTTCAGTGACTGGGTTGTTCTAATAAGAATCGACAGCAGACCAACACCGACAACGATAGTTCAGGTATACATGCCGACGTCGCAAGCTGAAGATGAACAGATAGAGAAAGTGTATGAGGATATTGAAAGGGTAATGCAGTATGTAAAGGGGAACGAAAATCTAATAATCATGGGCGACTGGAATGCAGTTGTAGGGGAAGGAGTAGAAGAAAAGGTTACAGGAGAATATGGGCTTGGGACAAGGAATGAAAGAGGAAAAAGACTAATTGAGTTCTGTAACAAGTTTCAGCTAGTAATAGCGAATACCCTGTTCAAGAATCACAAGAGGAGGAGGTATACTTGGAAAAGGCCGGGAGATACGGGAAGATTTCAATCAGATTACATCATGGTCAGACAGAGATTCCGAAATCAGATACTGGATTGTAAGGCGTACCCAGGAGCAGATATAGACTCAGATCACAATATAGTAGTGATGAAGAGTAGGCTGAAGTTCAAGACATTAGGAAGAATCAATACGCAAAGAAGTGGGATACGGAAGTAGTAAGGAATGACGAGATACGTTTGAAGTTCTCTAACGCTATAGATACAGCAATAAGGAATAGCGCAGTAGGCAGTACAGTTGAAGAGGAGTGGACATCTCTAAAAAGGGCCATCACAGAAGTTGGGAAGGAAAACATAGATACAAAGAAGGTAGCTGCGAAGAAACCATGGGTAACGGAAGAAATACTTCAGTTGATTGATGAAAGGAGGAAGTACAAACATGTTCTGGGAAAATCAGGAATACAGAAATACAAGTCGCTGAGGAATGAAATAAATAGGAAGTGCAGGGAAGCTAAGACGAAATGGCTGCAGGAAAAATGTGAAGACATCGAAAAAGATATGATTGTCGGAAGGACAGACTCAGCATACAGGAAAGTCAAAACAACCTTTGGTGACATTAAAAGCAACGGTGGTAACATTAAGAGTGCAACGGGAATTCCGCTGTTAAATGCAGAGCAGAGAGCAAATAGGTGGAAAGAATGCATTGAAAGCCTCTATGAGGTTGAAGATTTGTCTGATGTGATAGAAGAAGAAACAGCAGTCGATTTAGAAGAGATAGGGGATCCAGTATTAGAATCGGAATTTAAAAGAGCTTTGGAGGACTTACGGTCAAATAAGGCAGAAGGGATAGATAACATTCCATCAGAATTTCTAAAATCATTGGGGGAAGTGGCAACAAAACGACCATTCTCGTTGGTGTGTAGAATATATGAGCCTGGCGATATACCATCTGACTTTCGGAAAAGCATCATCCACACAATTCCGAAGACGGCAAGAGCTGACAAGTGCGAGAATTGTCGCACAATCAGCTTAACAGCTCATGCATCGAAGCTGCTTACAAGAATAATATACAGAAGAATGGAAAAGAAAATTGAGAATGCGCTAGGTGACGATCAGTTTGGCTTTAGGAAAAGTAAAGGCACGAGAGAGGCAATTCTGACGTTACGGCTAATAATGGAAGCAAGGCTAAAGAAAAATCAAGACACTTTCATAGGATTTGTCGACCTGGAAAAAGCGTTCGACAATATAAAATGGTGCAAGCTGTTCGAGATTCTGAAAAAAGTAGGGGTAAGCTATAGGGAGAGACGGGTCATATACAATATGTACAACAACCACGAGGGAATAATAAGAGTGGACGATCAAGAACGAAGTGCTCGTATTAAGAAGGGTGTAAGACAAGGCTGTAGCCCTTCGCCCCTACTCTTCAATCTGTACATCGAGGAAGCAATGATGGAAATAAAAGAAAGGTTCAGGAGTGGAATTAAAATACAAGGTGAAAGGATATCAATGATACGATTCGCTGATGACATTGCTATCCTGAGTGAAAGTGAAGAAGAATTAAATGATCTGCTGAACGGAATGAACAGTCTAATGAGTACACAGTATGGTTTGAGAGTAAATCGGAGAAAGACGAAGGTAATGAGAAGTGGTAGAAATGAGAACAGCGAGAAACTTAACATCAGGATTGATGGTCACGAAGTCAATGAAGTTAAGGAATTCTGCTACCTAGGCAGTAAAATAACCAATGACGGACGGAGCAAGGAGGACATCAAAAGCAGACTCTCTATGGCAAAAAAGGCATTTCTGGCCAAGAGAAGTCTACTAATATCAAATACTGGCCTTAATTTGAGGAAGAAATTTCTGAGGATGTACGTCTGGAGTACAGCATTGTATGGTAGTGAAACATGGACTTTGGGAAAACCGGAACAGAAGAGAATCGAAGCATTTGAGATGTTGTGCTATAGACGAATGCTGAAAATTAGGTGGACTGATAAGGTAAGGAACGAGGATGTTCTACGCAGAATCGGAGAGGAAAGGAATATGTGGAAAACACTGATAAGGAGAAGGGACAGGATGATAGGACATCTGCTAAGACATGAGGGAATGACTTCCATGGTACTAGAGGGAGCTGTAGAGGGCAAAAACTGTAGAGGAAAACAGAGATTGGAATACGTCAAGCAAATAATTGAGGACGTAGGTTGCAAGTGCTACTCTGAGAAGAAGAGGTTAACAGAGGAAAGGAATCCGTGGCGGGCCCCATCAAACCAGTCAGTAGACTGATGACCAAAAAAAAAAAAACAAAAAAAAAACTACACGATGGTCGCCATCCGGACAACACCGGTGCTCCGCACTAGGATCTTCCAGCCCACGGCGTTCGTCCCCAACCGACTGCTTCTGCGGGGCCCACCGACCAAGCGGCCTCGCCTTCCGACATCGACGTCGCTCCTCACGCACCGACCGGCCCGTGTGGCCGAGGGGTTCTAGGCGCTTCAGTCTGGAACCACGCGACCACTACGGTCGCAGGTTCGAATCCTGCCTCGGGCATGGATGTGTGTGATGTCCGTAGGTTAGTTAGGTTTAAGTAGATCTAGGTTCTAGGGGACTGATGACAGATGTTAAGTCCCATAGTGCTCAAAACCATTTTTTTGGAGGACTTAACGTCGAATGCGTGAGAATAACAGTGAGCCGTGCGCGGCTCGTATTCAGGCCATTTATTGTTTGTCATCTTCTTTTACGGCACTGCCGCCTCGTTTCTTGCGGGGGTTACGAAGTTCGTCGCCCACCGATCCAGGGGCTCACTGTACCTGTATGATAGCCTCAGCTGCTATCACATCTCTTCGTTTGATCCTGGTGGTAGCTTTCTGGGAGATTACCGAGAGCAACACCGTGTATGAATTGAAGCCGGCTAGAATTGCAACTGACTCCCTGAGTGGTGTTTAACTTAATTTAATTCATTCCTTCATCAATGAAGTGTACCAGCGGTATCTTCTGCCTTGTGGCCGTTGACGTTCCGGTGACCTGCCCTGGTCATGACATAGTTTTCGGCAGTGTATTTTCCTCGCCGAGTTGACGCTATCCAGCACGGAGTGTAGCTCGACAGCTGAGATGTTGTTGGTAGTTTTGGGCGTTTATTCTCACTTGGCTGGATTGGGCACCAGTATCCATAACGTTGAGCTATTGACATCTTGTTGTCGTTTTGCTCTCGCTTCCCACGCCTGGGTTCCCGGGTTCGATTCCCGGCGGGGTCAGGGATTTTCTCTGCCTCGTGATGACTGGGTGTTGTGTGATGTCCTTAGGTTAGTTAGGTTTAAGTAGTTGTAAGTTCTAGGGGACTGATGATCATAGATGTTAAGTCCCATAGTGCTCAGAGCCATTTGAACCATTTTTTTTGTCGTTTTGCTGGTCGGGTGGAGCAGAACTGATCTTGTTAGTTGGTTAGTCGGCTGGCTTTCGGTTGGGCTTCCTTCCGATTAAGAGCTTGTCCGTCTGGCTGCGTGTCTCACCTAAACGTGCGCTAGTGTTACCTTCACAGGCAGATCCTTGGAATCTTCTGAGCGCCGCTCCTTGTGTTTTACATAGTGATTTTTAGTCTTAAGTTCTCTGTGTGGCCTTCAGCAGAGGTTTAGCTTATTAAAATTGCAAGGCTTTGCTTCTTAGGCCTTAAGCCATAAAAAAAGTTTCTTGTTTGGTATGTGGCCTTCAGCCTTTCAAAATTAAAACTGAAAATTCCTTGTGCATAGGCCTTAAGCCGTAAATTGGTTTCAAGTTAGTATGTGGCCTTCAGCCGAGTTATCAGTCTTTTCAAATCAAAAGCCGAAGAAATTTTGTCTAGGTCTTAAGCCGTAAGAAATATTTTCTAGTTTTGATGTGGCCTTCAGCCGAGTTTTCCAACTTAAATTAAAAATGGAAAATTTCTTTGTCTGGGCTTTAAGCCGTGAGATTGTTTGGGTTTTGTATGTGGCCTTCAGCCGAGAGTTATGTGAAGCATTTTAGGATAAAGGCTTTAGTCTATTTTGGTTGAAATTTAGAAGCTCTTCCCTGTAGGCCTTATGCCGTCAAATTGTTTTCTGCATGGTGTGTGGCCTTCAGCCGAGTTTTAATCTCTCTTAAATTAAAAATTCAAAATCACTGTCTTGCCGTTATGTCATAAGATTGTTATTCTTTCGTATGAGGCCTTCAGCCGAGTTTTATACGAAATATTTTAAGATGAGGCCTTCAGCCTTTTCAAATTGAAAGCTCTTCTTCCTGGGCCTTAAGCCGTTAAATTGTTTTGCTGGTATGCAGTCTTCAGCCGAGTTTTCAGCCTATTTAGATTAAACTTCTAAAATCTTAGTCTCGGCCTTAAGCCGTAACACTGTTCTCGATTAATGTGAGGCCTTCAGCCGAGTGCTATAGGAAGAATGTAAGCTAAGGCTTTCAGCCTATTTATATTGAAGATAAATTTTTTTTTTAAAGAAGTGAAACCTCCAGAAGAACTCGTGTACCTCGTTTCCTTGCTTAGGCCTTGTGCCTTGGATTTTCGATGTGACCTTCAGCCGATTTAAATTGAATCAAATGAGGTCTGTCGTTAAAACCTTGAGAGTTTTAATTCTTGCTTGTGTGATTGTGTGTTTTAAGAAATAAAGTTTATAAGTTGAGTGCAACTGACAGTAACTTATTTTGGCCACTTTCCTCAAATATAACCGCATCCGCTCTGTCCTGCTAGCCCAGGGATTTCAAACAATCTATCAGAGTTTCTAAAATCATTTGGGGAAATGGCAACAAACCAACTACACACGTTGATGTGTAGAATGTATGAGTCTGGCAACATACCATCTGACTTTCGGAAAAATATCCATCCACACAATTCCAAAGACTGCAAGAGCTGGCAAGTGCGATAATTATCGCACAATCAGCTTAATAGCTCATGCATCCCAGTTGCTGACAAGAATAACGTACAGAAGAATGGAAAAGAAAATTTAGGATGTGCTAGATGATGAACAGTTTGACTTTAGAAAAGATACAGGCATCCGAGAGGCAGTTCTGACGTTCCAGTTGATAATGGAAAAAGAGTAAGGAAAAATCAAGACACGTTCATAGGATTTGTTGACTTGGAAAAGCGTTCGACAATGTAAAGTGGTGCAAGATGTTCGAAAGTCAGAGAAAAATGTGGGTAAGCTATAGGGACTGACGAATAATATACAATATGTGCAAGAGCCAAGAGGGAATGATAAGAATGGACGACGACGAAGAACGAAGCGCTACGATAAAAAGAGGATAAGACAGGGATGTAGTTTTTTCCCTCTACTGTTCAAGTCGTACATCGATGAAGCAATCGTGGAAATAAAAGACAGGTTTAGGAATGGAATTAAAATTCAAGGTAAAAGGATATCAATGATACGATTCGCTGAAGACATTGCTACCCACAGTAAAAGTGAAGAATTACATGGTATGCTGCATGGAATGAACAGTATAATGAGTATAGAAATGGATTGAGAGTAAGTCGAAGAAAGACGAAGGTAATGAGAAGTAGCAGAAATGAGAACAGCGAGAAACTTAACATCAGAATTGATGGTCACGAGGTAGATGAAGTTAAGGAATTCTGCTACCTAGGCAGTAAAATAACCAATGACGGCCAGAACAAGGAGGACATCAGAAGCAGACTAGCACTGGCAAGGAGGACATTCCTGGCTGAGAGAATTATACTAGTGTCAAACATCGGCCTTAATTTGAGGAAAACATTTCTCAGAATGTACGTCTGGAGCACAGCGTTGTATGATAGTGAAACATGGACTATGGGAAAATCAGAACAGAGGAGAATCGAAACATTTGAGATGAAGTGCTAAAGCGGAGTGTTGAAAATTAGGTGGACTGATAAGATAAGGAGTGAGGAGGTTCTGTGCAGAATTGGAGAGGTAAGGAATGTGTGGAAAAGACTAACAAGAAGAAGAGACAGGATAATAGGACATCTGTTAAGACTTCATGGTACTATAGAGGGAGCTGTAGACGGCAAAAGCATTAGACGAAGACTGAGAGTGGCATGCATCTAGCTAATAATTGAGGACTTAGGTTGCAAGGGCTACTCTGAGATGAAGAGGTTGGTACAGGAGAAAATTCGTGGCGGGCCGCATCAAACCAGGCAGAAGGCTGATGACCCAACAAAAAAAGGGTCCCGCCTTTCTGTTTATGGACTGCAAAGCCCCCTACACAGGAGCGCTCAATGGTCTGCATACCCCCGGGCTAAACCCTGATGTTCATGCCTGGAATGGTATTGGCATACGTGGATCTAAACGGAAAGCTTCCCTCCCTCGACCCCCCTGACCATGCAAGAACTGTGAGAGGAGTGGGAAAACATCCTGCAAGGACTCTTCTACGGTTTTGTAGCCACCATGAATACGAGGAACGAAATGTGCGTTAGTAACCGAGGAGTGCATATTCCTTACTGAGAGTCCGATATTGATCTTTATGTTGGGAGTATGACCTGTGTTAAACATAAACTTTATTTGTGTCCGGTTTTTTTGTTTTCCCATGTAGTGAAATCTGTACAGATTTTTCTTGTAAATGTAACATCCGACCACTGTTGCTCATGTATTGTGTTTCATGTCATGCGTCATTGCCTGTGATTACTCCTTTCCAACAACGTATCTCTTCCTTAGCAGCTATCAAGCAATGTGGATCACGCAAGCTTCTGTATCTCATAAAATACCTTGTCCGATTTGTTAATATTCCCAAAATAGATCAGAAATTTTCTTCATTATTCGCTTCGCAGGTACTCTCATTTGCACGGACAAATCAGATATTTATTTGAAATGTATGAAACTCATAATGATAGATATACCGACAGCTGCTACGTAAATTGCTTTTATTTTAGAATCAGTTTCGTTCTTTCATAACATCTTCAGGGACCTGAACATGAACAAATTCGAAGTACACTAAATTCATCACCGCGGAAAGAGTGATAACGAGTAGCGAGAGATAACACACACTAGTTATACTTCCCTCGTGATGACTGGGTGTTGTGTGATGTCCTTAGGTTAGTTAGGTTTAAGTAGTTCTAAGTTCTAGGGGACTGATGACCACAGATGTTAAGTCCCATAGTGCTCAGAGCAATTTGAACTAGTTATACTTCGCTTCAACATACACATGTTCATATTATAATTTATAAACATTCTTATCAGGTCAAATTGGGCCGGAAGTTCCTTAAAGTTCCTCTTGAATAAAAGCTTCTCGCTATAAATCCTTAATGGAAGTCATTGAATGCTTACATAAATTTTACTAACCTGTAAACAGTCAAATGATCAAGACATTTGCACAACGAACGTTGTTCCAGAACCGACCACGTACATTACGACATTTTTCAGCACAAGTTTCCATAGCTGTAGTCGGAAATACTCACTGTTTACATTACGAAACGGCTAGTGTGGTTCATAGTGCTCGGTCACCGCTGCAGGCGGCCTATCTGGCGGCTGATAGGGGCGACAATAATGCGATTTTCAGTGTCAAATATAATTATTGGCCAGATTTAAAAATTTAAAACGCTGTGATGATCCACCAGTTAAGACGTATAATCTTACGTCAAAGGTTTAATACAGCAAGGCAAGCATTATAGTTAGAAATCGTGTGCTGTATTTTGAGGCACTGTGAGTGAGTAACTGATGGTGGGTAAATTACACAGACTGTGCTCATCCAGTATCTGGGTATGAGAACACTTAGCGACTTCCAAGAAACTGTGCAAATAATTTCAATCTTTTTGTAAACTTTTTCTCACTTACACACATAACGCAAAATATTTTACACAATGAGCTCATTTGTAAAGTAATCAAAGAATGAAGCTGTTTTGAAACCTGGTGGTAGTCAGGGAAAGGCAGGATTCGGTTACGATTGTGGACGGGGCCGTAATCAGTTACTATTGGTTGCCTTTTACAGTTACACACATTTATTTTCAAAACAGTAATTCCAGACTCAACAATAAATAAAAAATACCACACGTTTTTAATAAAGGAATAAACAATTGTGTAAATAATAGTGTTTTCAGTGTGTTTCAATTTAGCAAATCACCATAAAAAACAGATACAGATTACGTTCTACAAAAAAAAAAAAAAAAAAAACAAGACACTGTGATCACGGCTGAAGGCCAAAGCCAAGTACCAAATGGGTGACATCAAATTCATTAGGCACACAAACACACATTGAACTCACTATGACAACTCTGACGACGGTTGGCAGAATGAAACAAATCTCTTCACTGCTTCATTAATTCACAGTTGAGTAACCACTCCATCTTATCATTGAGCCAAGTGCTTTTAACACAGTAGGGTCTTCACGTACTAAGCAATATGCAGATCCACCAATCTGCGCATGACGGCGCGATGATATTCTGTCACAACATCACATACGTACTACCTGCCCACATGGGTGACTGACTGCGCTATACTTGGATCGAAATGCACTCATCTTAAAGCTTGCTGGATCCGGTCCCGGTGAGTTCTCTCACTGGTTGGACCTGGCTCCTCCTGAGTCCCCAACCGAACTGGCACACTCACACGACCCGGAAAAACAACGACGTGGCCCCAAAGATAGGGCATCAGTTACTACATATCGATAACCGCCGCTGCTGCCACTAGCAGACAGGCAATGCTTGCGAAACCGAGTGGCGACAGTCAACACGAGAAGAAGACAAACAACCGCAACCATGCCACCTAAACGATACAGTCTGGCCTGCAACAGAGGGTGGAAACCTAGAAACGGCAACAACGCAAGCCGCAGCACTGCTCATTTTTATGTATGCGAGCTCGATTCTTTAAAGATCAGGAGTGGGGGGTTCACTGCAACGTAGTCAGAAGATGTTCATAATCAAGTTGGCTGGTAAATGATTATGTAACTTACAACAGTTAACGAGAAACTTGTTGTGAATTGGCAGGAGCCAATTCACGGAGTTTGGAGGAAGCCGAAAGGCACGCGTTTAAGCTCACGCAGGCTGGCGTGAGGTCTGGAAAATGACAAGGAATTATAGTAGCCAAAAATAGTACATAGCTTCTGGAATACTTAACTTTAATCCATAATTGGTGAACATCTATCTTGACTGTACATGCTTCACAAGATAAATATCAATTGAATACGGCGCCTTGCTAGGTCGTAGCAAATGACGTAGCTGAAGGCTATGCTAACTATCGTCTCGGCAAATGAGAGCGTAATTTGTCAGTGAACCATTGCTATTAACGTCGGCTGTACAACTGGGGCGAGTGCTAGAACGTCTCTCTAGATCTTCCGTGTGGCGGCGCTCGGTCTGCAATCACTGACAGTGGCGACACGCGGGTCCGACGTATACTAACGGACCGCGGCCGATTTAAAGGCTACCACCTAGCAAGTGTGGTGTCTGGCGGTGACACCACAAAACTGAAGAAATGAAATGCGTCATTACGATACAACCAATGTTCAAATGTGTGTGAATTCCTAAGGGGCCAAACTGCTGTGGTCATTGGTTCCTAGACTTACACAGTACATAAACTAACGTAAACTAACTTATGCTAAGAACACACACACACAACACACACACACGCCCATCACCGAGGGAGGACTCGAACCTCCGACGGGAGCGGCTGCGCTGTCCGTAACATGGCGCCTCAAACCGTGCGGCTACGGTACAACAGATAAGGATGTACTGGCAGAGTGGGGATGGTGAATGTAGCCCGCAGTTACGGCCACCTCACTTACACTTGTAGTGACCGTAGCCGCTGTGTTGTGTTGCAGGGTGCTTTCCTGGGCAGCAGAGGATGCAGGCGTGCAACACGTGCTTCTGCACCCCGACTGGAGTGTGGGCGTGCACGCGCAGGGGCTGCATCGGGAAGAGAGGTCAGTGTCTGAAGATGTCCACCTCACTTTGCGATCATGCACACTTCATTACTATCACGGCACTCGAATTTTTAGTCTGTATGCGTTGCAGTTGTTTACGTTTTAATTCTTTTAATGATACTGATAACAACAAGCATGCCGTGGACAACATGAAGCGAGAATTTCGGCACTATTTGATTTGAGCAAGGTTTTTCACAATAACTTTATCTTGGAACTCTTCCATTTGGTCCATGTTAGTATAGAAAAGCAACAATACAATAATTGTGAGTCCGCCTTGATGCAAAACACTTTTTGTTATTTATTTACTTATCCCAAAACTACTGTCAGCGAAAAATATCGCCGTCATCAGCGGGTTCTTTCTATCTTATTTATCCCTTTAGTGACCAAATTATTTCCGGAAGTTGTAGACTTTTTATGAACACTTTACTGGGCTACGAAACCGTTCATAAAATCATAGTTTAAATCTTGAAAGTGAGAGTTTAGCCTACGAGTATAAAAAAATTTGTGGGAACTATTGTTCCCACCGAACTCTGGAGTAACTTCACTTACTAATTTAAAAAAAATGTATTTCCTTTATTTTTTAGTACAAAAACATGTTAAACATTACATTTGTACTTGTATTAGTTCATACTGTCCTTTGAGTTCACTAAGGTTATATACTATGGAACTTAGAGAAGCATGGTGCTACATTGGTACACGACAGTTGCTGCACTTTATTTTTGTTCTCTTTTCTTTGTTCTTGGTGCTACATTGGCGGCATCTTCTGTTAGTTGTACCTTTTTTAGGGAAATTAGTTCCAACTCTCTCCACACAAACTTCATCTGGTACTCCAGACACACCTGTTTTTGGTGTTTGAAAATGAACAGGCCTTCCTCTTCTCTTACGACTTGAGAAGCCAGAGATAAGCTGCCTTGCCAAGTGCAATCTAAATGTTAGCTGGTCTGCACCTGTCTTCCGTAGCTTCCACATAACGTAGGAATTGACAACTGCCAAATCCACAAGAAAGAAAAACAGTTTGTGCCACCACTTGAACGACGGCCTACAGCATACCGTTCACACAGCTTATCAAAACTATCCACTCCTCCCATTATTTTATTATACTCTGTCATAGCCAATGGGCAGAATACTTCACTTCTGCTTCCACTAACTTACCTTCTAATATTTATGTAATTTTCAGTCAAATCCATCAAATATACACGAATACTATCTCCCTCATAAATATAAAAGTAGATAAATACAAGTCACTTCGCACGCAAAAGGAAAGCACACTATCCAAAGTCCACAGCTCGTGGTCGTCCGGTAGCGTTCTCACTTCCCGCGCCCGGGTTCCCGGGTTCGATAACCCGGAGGGGTCAGGGATTTTCTCTGCCTCGTGATGACTGGATGTTGTGTGATGTCCTTAGGTTAGTTAGGTTTAAGCAGTTCTAAGTTCTAGGGGACTGATGACCATAGCTGTTAAGTCCCGTAGTGCTCAGAGCCATTTGAACCACACTATCCAAAAAACGCTGTAGCGGTCGAAACAGTGGCTCGTTTTCACGCGGGAACTTCTGCATTGATTGACTCACAAGGTAGAAATACAACAGCTTTCGTCTAACCGTTGACAGTCTACACATAGTTAGCACACTCTAACATAGATGGTAGCATAAGTTAGAAGTGGGAACACGGATGACCACTGAACTTAACAGCGAAAACAAATAAGTGGGAACTATAGTCACTAAAGGGTTATTATAGGTTACAGCATCTTTTTAAAGACTTGTCACTGTTTTCCGCATATTTTCTGTGCTTTTTCTGTTGCCGTTTTCTCGTCATACGTCATGCCATCTGCAGGTTCGTTGGACGGCTTGCAATTAATTTATCGTACGTTGTAACGTGTATTTGACACCGTTCATTTGGACATTTAGTTTATTAAGAACTTAAATTGGAAGGAACACATAGAAAATGTTGTGCGGAAGGCTAACCAAAGACTGCGTTTTATTGTCAGGACACTTAGAAAATGTAACAGATCTACTAAGGAGTCTGCCTACATTACGCTTGTCCGTCGTCTTTTAGAATACTGCTGCGCGGTGTTGGATCCTTACCAGATAGGACTGACGGAGTACATCGAAAAAGTTCAGACAAGGGCAGCACGTTTTGTATCATCGCGAAATATTTGAGAGAGTGTCACAGAAATGATACAGGATTTGGACTGGATATCATTAAAAGAAAGGCGTTTTTGTTGCGACGGAACCTTCTCACGAAATTCAATTACCAACTTTCCCCTACGAATGCGAAAATATTTTATTGACACTGACCTACATAAGGAGAAACGATCACCACGATAAAATAACGGAAATCAGAGCTCATACGGATAGATATACGTGTTCGATCTTTCCGCGCGCTATACGAGATTCGAATAATAGAGAATTGTAAAGGTGGTTTGGTGAATCCTCTGTTATGCACTTAAATGTGATTTGCAGAGTATCCATGTAGATATAGATTAAAATGGAACACCCGAATTTCTCAAACTGCGCAATACTGTTTTTATTCATCTACCTTGAATACAGATATGAACGAGTTTTCTGTGGGTCACAGAACTTCTCATTGAAACATATGATCTCTGCAGTCCCGTATCATGCAGTCCTTGGTCCAGGGCTTCTCTCGTTCTTTGCCAGTGATAATTCATCTGAGCTACGCTCTTGCATAGTACCTCTTATATACTGACGATATTCAGTTGCATCTAAGCGTCAGCTCTAAGGACATTGCTGTTGCCGGACGGAGTGGCCGAGCGGTTCTAGGCGCTACAGTCTGGAATAGCACGACCGCTACGGTCGCAGGTTCGAATCCTGCCTCGAGCATGTATGTGTGTGACGTCCTTAGGTTAGTTAGGTTTCAGTAGTTCTGAGTTTTAGGGGACTGATGACCTCACCAGTTAAGTCCCATAATGCTCAGAGCCATTTGAACCATTTTTGAACATTGCTGTTGCTGTCCCGGGTATGAATGGTGACCTTCGTTCTGAATCACTACGCGCACGAAACTTGGGCTTTTAGTTAAATCCTATGAGGACATACGTCAGTCTCATGTCACACCGAAAGTTGATCGCCGATACTTACGTGAAACAGTTCCTACACTGCTTCTTCATGTTAGCCAATTGCTCTGTCAATAAACAGTAAAAGATCGCAGTGTAGTCTTGGATGATCATATCGACTGAGCAGAACAATCAAAACAGCTTACGAAAATGCATTCCAAAAATTTAGACAAATATTTGCACATCGGCTTAAAGAAACTATACTCCAGTCTTTAGCCTTGACAAGATTTTGCTACGGTGATGCAGCTCAACAAATAATGAAAACTCTGACGACTGCTCCTAGCTATGAATACGTGCGTAAGACGTGTGTGTAAATTTCTGTTGTTTGGCCACATCAGCACTTCCTATTTACAGTTACGATGGATGCGACTGGATAAACGCCATGATGTTCGCACGCCTTGTTTACTTCGTCGATTTATTGGCCACTGGTATCCTCAAGTAGTAAATTCATATCTCTGTATCAAATATGTATTTTCATTCAACAACCGCAATACCACCTCAGATACGTCCTACCTCTTGGCTATACGTTTTCATAATACTAAATATTTCTTCATCTGCTTCTCCATGCATGAAAACTTTATGTATTATCAGCGGCGTAGTTTCCATCTGGGTAAATCCCAACTGTTGTTTCTCGCTCGTGCTTTGACTAGTCAACATCTTTCCACATTTTGCGAAGCGTATTCGGAAAGCAAGGTCCGATTAGGCGCGAAATGCAAACCACAACGAAAATCCAATGGAACGTTGCGCAGATGTGTCACCCACAACACAACTCATAACTGGCTCCCTCCATTCTTCATATGAAGGGCTTATTTCAATAGTGGTACAAGTCCATTTTTGTTCATTCTGATATATATATACTTGAATATTTCTGGTATCTAAATTGCAGATTTTTCAGCGCTCATTTAACTTTAGGACTCTGTATCTCAGAATGAACAAAAATGGACTTGATTGAGATTTTCACTCTGCAGCTGAGTGTGCGCTGATATGAAACTTCCTGGCAGATAAAAACTGTGTGCCGGAACGAGACTCGAACTCGGGACCTTTGCTGTTCGTGGGCAAGTGCTCTACCAACTGAACTACCATAGCACGACTCACGCCCCGTCTTCACAGCTTTATTTCTGCCAGTACCTCGTGTCCTACCTTCCAAACTTTACAGAAGCCCTCCTGCGAACCTTGCAAAACTAGCACTCCTGAAAGAAAGGATATTGCGCACAGCCTGGGGGATGTTTCCAGAATGAGATTTTCACTCTGCAGTGGAGTGTGCGCTGATATGAAACTTCCTGGCTGATTAAAACTGTGTGCCGACACGAGACTCGAACTCTGGGCCTTTGCTTCTGCGGGCAAGTGCTCTACCAACTGAACAACCCAAGCACGACTCAAACCCCGTCCTCACAGCTTTACTTCTGCCAGTACCTCGTCTCCTACCTTCCAAACTTTACAGAAGCTCTCCTGCGAACCTTGCAGAGCTAGCGTTCCTGAAAGAAAGGATATTGCGGAGACATGGCTTAGCCACACCCTGGGGGATGTTTCCAGAATGAGATTTTCACTCTGCAATGGAGTGTGCGCTGATATGAAACTTCCTGGCTGATTAAAACTGTGTGCCGACACGAGACTCGAACTCTGGACCTTTGCCTTCCGTGGGCAAGTGCTCTACCAACTGAGCTACCCTAGCACGACTCCCGCCCCGTCCTCACAGCTTTACTTCTGCCAGTACCTCGTCTCCTACCTTCCAAACTTTACAGAAGCTCTCTGCGAACCTTGCAGAACTAGCGTTCCTGAAAGAAAGGATATTGCGCACACATGGCTTAGCCACAGCCTGGGGGATGTTTCCAGAATGAGATTTTCACTCTGCAGTGGAGTGTGCGCTGATATGAAACTTCCTGGCAGATTAAAACTGTGTGCCGAACCGAGACTAGAACTCTGAACGTTTGCCTTTAATGAGCAAGTGCTCTACCTCTCTCCTGGCAGAGTACTTGCCCACGAAAGGCAAAGGTCCATAGTTCGAGTCATGGTCTGACACACAGTTTTAATCAGCCAGGAAGTTTCAAAAATGGACTTGTACAGTTATTGAAATAAGCCCTTCATATCTAATTACACGAACCGCTGGCTATGAAGACAACATTTTGGCACAGGCAACGAAAGGCAGACAAGCGTAGAGAATTGGCGGAAAAGGGAGGCGGCTGCTTTCTTTGACGAGGATACTGGAATGTTTGTACAACAACAAGAAAAATGTCTAATCCGTAGCGGCCTAGAGAGGTAGCTGGAAGGTGCAGCTAAAAATAAAGTTTTTTATTTTAATTGCGGTTTCCATTTCGCGACCAAACGGATCTTATTTCCCGAACAACCCTAGTATTTTTTTTTTTTTGTATTGATGCAATATTTTTTGTTGGATGTCATTATTCAGCCTCTACAATAAATTAAGCTTAAAGAGGAAGCTGCTTTACAGATTGTGAATGAGACGGACATTTCTTAAAGTCCTTATATTCGTCATTATTCTTCTTATTATTAATATTAATATTATAAGTCAGTACTCCTCGTATACTACGCATATTGTAACGTTTACTCATTTAGGACGTTTGGTTAGAGGTAAGAGAGACCTTGAACGCCCTAATTTTCTCGGGTGAAATAATTACATGTATAAATAGGTAAATAAAATAAAGCTGTTGGTTTGAACATCTTTTTATTTTGGAAGGCTTGGTCTTTTTGTAACCTCTGAACCTAATTACCCAAGGGTAACAGTGGGACCTATAGTTAAGCCTAAACTGCAAAACATGGTGCGAATTAGCTTTTTTCACGTAACAGATCGTTTTCAGAAGTAAAAGAACCAACAAACGACTAAAAAATCCTAAGACCTTACGGTGCCAAAATTCATCGTAGAATTGGATCACCTGCAGCAATGCTCATCTAAGATCCAGTACTGGTACAACGATGTAGAAGGCTTCATTGATAACATGAATGTCTGCTCAAGACCGTGCAGGTTGAGTAACGTGAGGTTAGTTGTCCCTTTTCTCAAATGTAGCTACAGGAATCTTCTATTGACCATTTCGTTCCTTACGTGTATCCGTGTATGAACCCAACTTGTGACAGCCACCAGTATCGCGCATAAGTATACCTGCTGTAGAGGAACACGTTCCACTTTATCTCGTGTGGCTATTCCTAGAGGACCGTCCTCAACATATTTGTCCTCCTGTATCGCCCTGTCAATACGCTTCAACTTAATTCCTTGTTCTTTGAGGAAGTACAGATTATTAACAAGCCGTGCACCACTAACTCCAGAATTTTATGACGAAGATGGTGTCATACAAAAGTGAATCTATTTGGTGGCGTTTGGTGACATCAGTTGGTAAGGTGGCGTTGCCCATCACATTCCCATTTCGACCCTCAGGCTCAGTGGTGCCAGAAGCAGGACTGGCACAGATTATAACGTAAGGCTGCATCAGCGGTTGGTGCCCGTACACAGTGGCCGCTGGCTGGGCGCTACTAATATGCACCTTGACACAACTTGTTGTCGTGGAAACGCCCCAAGTATCACGTAATCACTCTGCCGTAAAGCTAAAGCGGCATCCTGGATTTCGGTAACACCACTGATTCCCGAACGGCAGTATTACTAATTCGTTGATGTCTGACGGATGGCGCAATCCTCAAGCAGCAGCTTGCGGCAATCTGTGGTGGTTATGCGGTCATCCGGTAATCTCCTGCACGAGCTGGCCAGCGGCGTTACAATAGCGTTCAAGAATAAAACGTTTGATCATGGTTATCTGCCATTATCATTCTTGTTAACTGCTTGTAGTTTTCTTTTGAAGAGTCACATTATTTCCGTGTGCCTATTCAATCTTCGCAAAGTTATGTCAGCGAGCATCTCTAGTACTCCTGTTTGCCCAAACTATTAATGTTTACTATCAAACGAGGAATACGGTACTTACAGTTGAGAAATAACCCACACCACTAGAAATATTGTCAAATGTGATCAACAGTATCCGTACACCTGGATGAAAATGACTTACAAGTTCGCAGCGCCCTCCATCGGTAATGTTGGAAATCAATATGCTGTTGGCCCACCCTCAGCCTTGATGACAGCTTCCAGTCTCGCAGGCATACGTTCAATCAGGTGCTGGAAGGTTTATTGGGGAATGCCAGTGCTGCACTGAGGAGAGGTATCGACGTCGGTCGGTGAGTCCTGGCACGAAGTCGGCGTTCCAAAACATCCCAAAGGTGTTCTATAGGATTCAGGTCAGGACTCTGTGCAGGTATGTCCATTACAGGGATGTTACTGTCGTGTAATCACTCCGCCACACGCCGTGCATTATGAACATGTCCTCGATCGTGTTGAAAGATGCAAACGGCATCTCCGAGTCCCTCTTCAACAGTGGGAAGCAAGAAGGTGTTTATAACATCAATGTAGACCAGTGCTGTGATAGTGCTACGCAAAACAAAAAGGAGGGCAAGCCCCCTCAATGATAAACACGACCACACCATAACACCATCGCCTCGGAATTCTACTGCTCTCACTACACATACTGACATATGACGTTCACAGGGCATTCGCCATACCCACACTCTGCCATCGAATCGCCACATAGTATACCGTGTACTGCACACAACGTTTTTCCACTGTTTAATCGTCCAATGTTTACGCTCCTTACACCAAGCGTGGCGTCGTTTAGCATTTGCCGGCGTGATGTGTGACTTATGAGCAGCCGCTCGACCATGAAATCCAAGTTTTCTGGAATTCCTGTGTGATGGTCTGGATAGATGTCTGCCTATTACACATTACGACCCTCTTCAACTGTGGGCGGTCTCTAGCAGTCAACAGACGAGGTCGGTCTGTACGCTTTTGTGCTGTACGTGTCCCTTCACGTTTGCACTTACTATCACATCGGAACCAGTGGACCTAAGGATGTGTAGGAGTGTGGAAATCTAGAGTACAGACGTATGACACAAGTGACACCCCATCACCTGACCACGTCCGAAGTCAAAGAGTTCCGCGGAGCGCCCCATTCTGCTCTCTCACGATGTCGAATGACTGCTGAGGTCGCTGATATGGAGTACCTGCCAGTAGGTGGCAGCACAATGCACCTAATATGAAAAACGTATGTTTTTGGGGGTGTCCGGATACTTTTGATCACTTAGTGTAAACTAAATTGCTATCAAACTGAATAATTCAGGTTCATTGGATGCTTCGTTATTGTAGACTAACCCATAGTGAAGAGATTCTTTAGTAGAAAGAAAAATAGATAATCTTGTATGCAGTAGATGTCATTTCTACTCAAAAACCACATACATTTCAAAATTATGAGTTTTCAGTTAGTACCTGGAAAAGTTAAGTATTAGAGAGACAAATTCCAGCGCCAGGTACTGGATTCGGTGTGAGGAAGTATGCGTGGCATTGCCGTTAAGCTGCCAAAATGTGGAAAGACATTGCAGTTATGAAATTATATACTTCGATTACTACGGCCAGGAATACAGTGTATTGTACAATTTCGATTAAGGGATTCATTTTATTAGCGTTCAGCAGTTTCTGATGGCTACGGCCAGAATGTAGTGAAATCTCTGACAGAAAGTTTGAAGTGTTTAGTGAAATTAGTTATGTGAAGTTAAATGTAATACAGAGCATTAGTAACATGTTCATACCATCATTCGTAAGAGAACACTTGAAGAGCGCTGCTCAAATTTTGCTTATGTAATACAGTCACAGAACGTTAATAACTTTCGTGTTTATGTGTTGTTTAGTGGCTGGTAAACAGCTTACGAGGATAGTGAATGAATACAGACAGTGAGTGTAAAGTGCATTTTCTTTCAAATAATTTTGAACGCTACAAAAGTAACAGTGGTTAACAGTATTTTTAGAGAGAACTTTAACACATTCCGTTAGCATCCACTAAAAGAAGTCAAATAATAGAAGGCGGAAAGAGCGTCTACCGGTGCACTGATCGGTTACATGAGACATCCTTTCATTTTATTCGGCGGAAAGCTATTGCAATGGCGGGTTCACAGAGGCGGCATCTTCACAGCACTGAATAATCTCGTTTTCTGTTGCAGAGGCGAGGTGTACTCCGGGCACGACGTTCAAGAACCAGTGCAACACCTGCCGCTGCAGCGCCGACGGGCAGCAGGCGCTCTGCTCCAGGAAGGCCTGCCCTCCTGGTAGCGCCTGAAGAGCTGAGACGGCCGAAACGTTCATGCATACCGGTAAACACGAACACCATTTTGCAGTGAACACATAGTGCGTAGTGGGACGATCACTCTGCTGTAGAAATAATCCAAAAGCCAAGATCGCTTAAATACTGTTTACTGGATAACCGGTTTCAACACACTAAAGGTGCCACCATCGGATCTGAACGTAGATTAACATTTATAAACCATTTGGATATAACGATACATAAGGCGGACCAGTTGGAATAGGGCAGTGTGATGCCGACCGTTGTTAAAAGAGCAGCGGTCATGAACAAAATTCCAAATGCTCACACAAAGAGGCAAAACAAGAGGAGAAGAAACGCACTAAAAAAAGCAAAGAAAACAAAAGGAAAAGCCTGTGTCTTTTAGCCGTTCTCCTTGTTCACTGTCCGTCTTCGTCCGTTCACCGCATGTGTTTCTGTTTCTATGCGTTTGGGCGCTGATGACCATGCTGTTTAGCGCCCGAAAACCACACACACACACACATACACACACACACACACATGAACCAAATCTTGTGACTTCAGTTTTACATGTCTTATGGAAAAGAATGACCATGAGAGCAGCTATTTTTTTGTGACAATGATTTTATATCAGCTGGTCCGCCTCGTGTATCGTTATATCCAAATGGTTTATAAATGTCAATCTACGTTCATATCCTATGAGGGCACCTTTAGTGTGTTGAAACCGGCTATCAAGTAAACAGTATTTAAGCGATCTTGGCTTTTGAATTATTTCTACGAACACCATTAATGAGAATTTTGCTTGAGCTTCAGAGCTTTGTTTATGTCGCGTTTATTACTTTTTTATTTATTTTTTCCTCTCATTCGGCTCAGAAAGATATCATCGAATGGAAAACCGAATGCTGTCTCTCGCGTAATAGCTCCTTTCTGCTTACAATACGTTTCTGACAGACACTCTTCCTTCCTACGGACTTAAACGTCACGAATGCCAAGCTTTTCATGAACATAGATGTATATTTCTTTCCTATCAAACAAAGAATGTAGTACTTTCAATTGATAAAGAAGCAACACTGGTAGAAATATAAATGAAATTATCTAACTGAATAATTCAGGGTGCGTCATTATTATACTCTCCCCTGGACGTGAATTGATTCCTTAGCACAAATAAGGGGGGAAACATGTAAGCCGTGTAAGTTACAAACCAATGAGCACACAGTACGGTGACTTCTGGTTCAGACAGCCAGTTACCTGGCCCAATGAGACAATAGATGGATCATTATAGGAGTACTGGGCGTGATGTTGGGCTGGGAAGTGTTTAGTCCATATATATTGGCTGGGACATCGAGAAACGAGGGTGGTATTACTGTGGTTGGTAGGCTAGCAGGTTTACTGGGCTCGTAATTTAAGGTGACGATATAGCTGGTAGAATGGGTAATCATCGTCTTCATAAGGTGTTGCAGCTATTGGCAGGTTCCTGACACCAGTGCTGTCTCCATCTGGTCCTGTCCCTGGCCAACTGCTTCGTAGTCTGGTAAATTTCTCTCTTCGCTTCTTCCAAATTTTTGTTCTTATATTTCCTACTTCCTTCTGTACCTTATACGGCTGTAATTAGAATTCCTTTTCATCACAGCGTTTGTTCTACCTAGTTTGCTTTCCCTTTTTAAAGGATGCTTAGGGGGAATTCTCCGTTCTGCACCACTGCAGTATTCTTCGCTTTATCCACCTATTTTATTTTAACTATTCCCATCGAACCCCGCATTTCGTATTCTTCAATTTGGTCTACTTCTGTCTTCTTCAATGTCCATCTCTCTCAGCTATACAGAAAAGCACTCCGCCCGATGCATTTAGCTAACTTTTTCCGTAACTCAGCCGGCCGGAGTGGCCGAGCGGTTTGAGGCGCTACAGTCTGGAACCGCGCGACCGCTACGGTCGCAGGTTCGAATCCTGCCTGGGGTATGGATGTGTGTGATGTTCTTAGGTTCGTTAGGTTTAAGTAGTTCTAAGTTCTAGCGGACTGATAACCTCAGCAGTTAAGTCCCATAGTGCTCAGAGCCATTTGAACCATTTTTTCGGTAACTCTAACACCATTTTCCTGAATAATAAGCGTACTGTAGCGTGGAAAGCTTCTTTTTCATTATAGTCCTCTTGCATTCCTTCTTCAAGCGTTGGTAGTGTTCTTTGAAGAGATATTGTTTCATACCCAAACAGTACCATGCCATCATCAAATCTGATGCAGCTGATCTTCCGCCCTCCTACGCTTGTTGCCTCCTTCTCTACTTCTACCGTCTTCGTTATCCACTCTTAGACATATATGGTAAATACAGTTCATGAAGATAAACCCCGTCTGCCTCTTTTCCCGATTTCAGACCGATCTGTCAGACGGTTTCTTGCCAGTGGTTGCCTTCTGCCTTCTATATAAATCATTAATGTGTAGAAGTCAGAGACTATTTCCTGGGTTGGGAGAATGAGTACCTTTGAAGTGTCCTTCGGATATGAGGTGTTTCTACGTGGCACTGTCTATTTAGGCGCTGTATGCATATAATCTCAGTAGCAACACCGCCAACAGGTATCGGAGAACGCCTTCAAAGTTGGGAGTGCGACACCCTGGTGTTTGGTGGGTTGCCGCGCGGGAACGCTTTAGGCGATCTTTGTCTTTCCGTCGACATTAAGTCGTGCGAAATATTCGACTTCTTGATTAATGAAATTAAAAACCGCTATTACTGTAATGGGAGTAAAGAGAGTTTGTCCACAACTCTGTAACAACATTTTTCCCAGAGATATAGCAGTGGCCAAAATGATTGTCTCATAATACTCCATTAGGTGACCATGGATATGCACTGAATTGCTAAAGAAACTGGTATAGGAACGCTTATTCAAATACAGAGACATGGAATCAGGCAGAATACACCGTTGCGATCGGCAACCCCTACATAAGACAACATGTGTCTGGAGCACTTGTTAGATTGGTTACCGCTGCTAGAATGGAACGATATCGAGATGGAAGCGAGTTTGAACGTAGTGGTACAGCCGGCACACGAGCGATGGGACACAGCATCTTCGAGGTAACGATGAAGTGGGCTGCCGGCCGGTGTACCGTAGCACAAACCGAAATCGGGAAGAAGCTGCGACGAACGGCTAAATCTCTTATCAGTAATCTTACAGAGCACGAAATTACTGGGATTGGACAAAAATCTGAAACCGCCGGGAGAAATGCATGCTTGAACATAATTAGAGACGCTAGCCAAGTCTGCAGTTTTCGCTGTTGTATCTGACTGCGAACGGCACCTGTGCGAAGTCTTCAATACGTTGTAAGTTTCAATCGTGGTCAGAACAGACTTCTACGTAGTAGTGAGTACGTTATGTTGAAGATAAGTGAACACGAACGTGGAAAAATCGTTGGTGTTCGTATGCTCGATGCGTCTGTTACCAAGGTAGCTTTGTTTGGTGTTTGCAGAGCAACCTTATGGAAGATTTACACCGCACACACGGATCGCGGATAAACATCATCTACCAAGCCGGACGAAATTGTGTGTTGATTCTTAGTGACAGACGGTCATTGAAAAGAACTGTGACGAAAAATTAGAAGATGACAACTGCAAAGGTCACTACAAGAACTCAGTGTTGCACTCGCTAACCCTGTTAGTAGCAAACCAACAGGAAGGGAGCTCTTGATTCAAATGTCCGTGACAGGAAAAGTCCATGTCGGAGCCTTAGAACCTGAACTGTGAAGCAATGGAAGAAAGTCATTTGGTCTCACACCGTTAAAAATGTCTGGCCCAGTTTATATCCAAAGCGTGAAACACGGCGGGGTTCGATGATGACTTGCGCAGCCATATCGCGGTATTCAACGGCCACCATGGTTACTCTGCAAGGTCACATTACTTTCGAGTATTGTATGACGCTGTGTTCCAAGATGACAGTATCTCTATTCACTCAGCTCACGTCATCCAGGGTTGTTTTTGTGAGCGCGTTGATGAATCGCCGCATCTGCCATGGCCACGTCAGTCACCAGATTACAACAACACTGACACTTTCGGCCGCTGTGGCCGAGTGGTTCTAGGCGCTTCAGACCGGAACCGCGCTGCTGCTACGGTCACAGGTTCGAATCCTGCCTCGGGCATGGATGTGTGTGATGTCCTTAGGTTAGTTACGTTTAAGTACACTACTGGATATTAAAATTGCTACACCACGAAGATGACGTGCTACAGACGCGAAATTTAACCGATAGGAAAAAGCTGCTGTGATATGCAAACGATTAGCTTTTCAGAGCATTCACATAAGCTTGGCGTCGGTGGCGACACCTACAACGTGCTGACATGACGAAAGTTTCCAAGAGATTTCTCATACACAAACAGCAATGACCAGCGTTGCCTGGTGAAACGTTGTTGTGATGCCTCGTGTAAGGAGGAGAAATGCGTACCATCACGTTTCCGACTTTGATAAAGGTAGCCTATCGCGATTGCGGTTTATCGTATCGCGACATTGCTGCTCGCGTTGGTCGAGATCCAATGACTGTTAGCAGAATATGGAATCGGTGGGTTCAGGATGGTAATACGGAACGCCGTTCTGGATCCCAACGGCCTCGTTTCACCAGCAATCGAGATGACAGGCATATAATAATATGGCTGTAACGGATCGTGCAGCCACGTCTCGATTCCTGAGTCCGCAGATGCGGACGTTTGAAAGACAACAACCATCTGCACGAACAGCTCGACGACGTCTGCAGCAGCATGGACTATCAGCTCGGAGACCATGGCTGTGGATACCCTTGACGCTGCATCACAGACAGAAGCGCCTGCGATGGTGTACTCAACGGCGAACCTGGGTGCACAAATGGCAAAATGTAATTTTTTCGGATGATCCAGGTTCTGTTTACAGCATCATGATGGTCGCATCCGTGTTTGGCGACATCGCGGTGAACGCACATTGGAAGCGTGTATTCGTCATCGTCATATTGGCGTATCACCCGGCGTGTCGGTATAGGGTGCTATTGGTTACACGTCTCTGTCACCTCTTGTTCGCACTGACGGCACTTTGAACAGTGGCCGTTGCATTTCAGGTGCGCTACGACACGTGGCTCTACCCTTCATTCGATCCCTGCGAAACCCTACATTTCAGCAAGATAATGCACGACCTCATGTTGCAGGTCCTGTACGGGGCTTTCTGGATACAGAAAATGTTCGACTGCTGCCCTGGCCATCACATTCTCCAGACCTCTCACCAATTGAAAATTTCTGGTCAATGGTGGGCGAGCAACTGGCTCGTCACAATACGCGAGTCACTCCTCTTGATGAACTGTGGTATCGTATTGAAGCTGCATGGGCAGCTGTAACTGTAAACGCCATCCAAGATCTGTCTGACTCAATGCCCAGGCGTATCAAGGCCGTTATTACGCCCAGAGGTGGTTGTTCTGGGTACTGATTTCTCAGGATCTATGCATCCAAATTGCGTGAAAATGTAATCAGATGTCAGTTCTAGTATAATATATTTGTCCAATGAATACCTGTTTATCATCTGCATTTCTTCTTGGTGTAGCAATTTTAATGGCCAGAAGTGTAGTTCTAAGTTCTAGGTGACTGATGACCTCAGATGTTAAGCCCCATAGTGCTTAGAGCCGTTTGAACTATTTGAACTGAGCCTTTGTAGTTCAATTTGGAGAGAAGGTGCGTGATCGCTATACACTGTTGTTGTTACCTACATTTGCCAGTACTATGCAGGAATAATGATACAAGATTTACTGGAAAATCTTACAGGCCCTTTATTTATCCATTCTGCCTAGTAGCCGTTTTGAATGCCGACAGTTGTCCAACATCTTATGAGACCTTGTAATATGTTGTGTCTTTGGTGTTTGCATTTTTTTGTACGTTCCCTGGACCTTGCTTTAGGTATACATTTGACATCCTCTTTAGTGCAACCCTGGCTTCATAATTAACACATCATGTAAGGAAGGGGAAGGATATCAGTTACGTGCTATATTAATTTACTGAACGATATTGGTCACAGTGAGTTTCTAAATACCCAAGTTGCTTTAAAAGAGGAGAGGTATTGGGACACATATTTTTCAATTCTCTAACGGTGTCTATCAGATAATTCCACTTTCACCTGAAAACTACCTCGACAGTGGAGCTATTGTAGATAATGAAGTTCGGGTTTTAAGAAATACACAACATAAAACTCGTTGTGAAACACACGTTCACAAAAATGGTTCAAATGCCTCTAAGCACTATCGGACTTAACATTTGAGGTCATCAGTCCCCTAGACTTAGAACTGCTTAAACCTAACTAACCTAAGGACATCACACATACCCATGCCCGAGGCAGAATTCGAACCTGCGACCGTAGCAGCAGCGCGGTTCCGGACTGCAGGCCCTAGAACCGCTCGGCCACAGCTGCCGGCCACACGTTCTCCCGGAGAATATTGCAGATATTACAACATCGAAAATTCGACAAGCAGAGTAACACTTACTTAGGACACTGAGTGTAATTTAGTCTCTCTTCTTGCGCGTTTCGTCCGCTGCAGTGGTGCTCTTCACACACTATAATCTTATTTGTCTAACGAATCCTAAATGGCTAATGATTTTGACTGCGCCATCATATGTAATGGAGTGATATGTGTAATGCAACACAATTTACTCGGGTCCGAAGATGATCATTACCGACCGAAAGTAATAATCTGATTACAAATAAACATTGTTATCCAAGACTGGAATTATAACTAAGCAGATTTCAGATATTGGTTGGATGTATTGGAGACCATCACATTTCAGTGACAAATGACCTCGAGCACATTTGCTCTGGATAAAAGATCATTTAATGTTCCATAGTGAAATAGTCAATCACTTATCAAATTCCATTTAAAACCAACTGCATCTAAGACCAATCCCTCACATTGATTTCAAACCTACGGTGAAGAAAGCTGCCCACCATGACTGGAACGACGAATGACGTATACCTCAGCAACGTAAGGACAGATATCTCGAGGGCATACAACCGGATATCATTCCTCGACCGTGGTTCGACAGTTTGAAACTAAGATAAAGTCACGTGACGTCCGTTATTCTATGAGGCTGGGCTGCGGTTATCACCGAGCGCATTCACATCTAATAAAAATGCAAGTTTCTGGAATTATTCCCATTTTATGGCGTGTTTGTACAGCAACCAGTATATATAATGTAGTGAAAACAACAGTCTTGGTTGCAGAATTGATTTTTTTGCTTTATTTGTTCATGAACAGCCTTTCGGCAAATACAAGGCATCTTCAGATTTACCAGTACAGTGTTAGTGTATTTTGGGTGCCACGATTAAGGAATCGGCAAAAATACTCTGCGCTCATCCTATGTAGTAAAATAGACAGAAACAAGTACGTACTCACGTCATATACTGAAAACGTAACGCCCGATAAACTTGTAGGTCTGCGTAGCATTGACCAGCGGATGCAAGACAAGATTAGGCCTATACACAGCGGTTCTAGGCCCTTCAGTCTGGAACCGCGCGACCTCTACGGTCGCAGGTTCGAATCCTGCCTCGGGCATGGATGTGTGTGATGTCCTTAGGTTAGTTAGGTTTAAGTAGTTCTAAGTTCTAGGGGACTGATGACCTCAGATGTTAAGTCCCATAGTGCTCAGAGCCATTTGAATATTTTTTTAACATAGCACATAGTCCGTCATATTGTAAATACGCTGAAGGCAACGTTCTTCGTTCCTCGGTCTGAAGCACTATATTGAGACTATACTTTCATTATATGTATAACGAGGGCAGTCTATTTTTGCCGATACCTTGATCGTGGCACCGAAAACCCACTTACCAACATTATACTGGTCAATTTGAAGATGCCTTGTATTAGGCGCGTGTCATAAATAAATAAGGGAATAAAATCAGTTCCGCAATCAAAATGTTTGTTTCTGGCACATGGTTTCTGGAAGTTGAGATCAGGTTCACGCTGCTATGGACGGTCTGAATCATATAATACTGGCGTACAGAAAGAACAAAGAAGAACTGGTTGCAAGGGGTTTCGCTACCTACAAGCCTTAACTCCCTACTCTGCAGATTCGATGAAAGTAGGTTCTATTTGATACAGGAATACTTTAAAGAAGCTCATATACAGATTTAAAAGGAGTACCCCAATCTTACAGAGACATCCTAGTACCTGGAAAAAGAAAACGAAGGACCTTTGTGTATTTTTGAAATGAGAGGCTTTTGTATTTATTTGTATAGAATCAAACTGTCTTGAATGAGATACTCAGTATGAAACCATTCTAAAAACAGAGTTGTGAGTGACGCAGTCTCCTTAGTATTTTGTACTTCAACAACAGTGTTTATATTATGTCGGTTTAATTTAAATCAAATATTTATGTTATATCTGTACAATTATTACTATCGTTGGCTGTATAGTCAAAGCTGCCAAAAGCCAAAATAAATAAATCGATAGAAAGCAATTAAAGAAGAGCCGGAGCCATAGATTGTGAGCGAAAAAAATGCTTTGTCTCTTTTTTTAGGCTTTTTGATGGATATCGATTCAGTGTCATGTAGACTTATTACCCTGAATAGGAAGGCGTTTAAAGGCGCTGGACTAGCAACCAGTGTCAATCGGGGACTCTAATAGGACGGTTTCTCATGTTATACGGCATAATTCAAAGACTTAGCATCAAACATGTACCACTGATAGATCACGTAATGGGGAAAAACTTTTGTTAGAGACAAAATGTTCTCTGAGACTAGGCATCCTTTAGTGTTCACCGATCCTGGTGAAGTTTCACCGAACTAGCTGGGTGTACCAACCAGGTGTGCTGCTTACCGTCTACCCAGTAAAATGACAGAGAGGTTTACAACAAGAAAAGAATGAGTTTGTCTAACCAGTGAGAATTTTCGAAGCGAGCCAGAACTTAAATTTTGCTGCACCTACCGCCTTGCATACGAATCAGATGCCCGGATTATAGGCAAGACACAAGGCATATACAAGCTGCAGAGTGCCTACGACCTGCTGCCCCTCAGGGGCACTTGTATCAGTGAGTACTGTTTAGATGTATAGGATCCACGCCAGGTCGTGTTAACGGGAGACACCGAACACATGCAAAGGAGTTTGCGCAAATGGTCACCTGGATTATTTGAATGCCAGGAGAATGAAACAGAAATGTTTAAAATAGTAACTGTATATTTCACGACTTTAGAAAACTGAGCCGGCCGTAGTGGCCGAGCGGTTCTAGGCGCTACAGTCTGGAACCGCGCGACCGCTACGGTAGCAGGTTCTAATCCTGCCTCGGGCATGGATGTGTGTGGTGTCCTTAGGTTAGTTAGGTTGAAGTAGTTCTAAGTTCTAGGGGACTGATGACCTCAGAAGTTAAGTCCCATAATGCTCAGAGCCAAATGATGACGAGGTCAACACAACACCCAGTTCCTGAGCGGAAGAAACGTCCCACATGGTCGGGAATCGAACCCGAGCCCTCTTGCGTGGGAGGCGAGCACGTTATCACTCAGCTAATCAGGCGGATCTTTATGGAGGATTATAGCGTTGTTGAAAAGTTACGATTATATAAAACGAAAACTAGGATTTTTGCCGAAGTACTCTCTTTATTCAACGGATTTTCTTTCGGTTTACATGGCAGTGCCATCTCAGTCTGTCAAATCGAATATGCACAGAATACAACTTTTAGGTGGCTGAACTATTTATTCAAAATGATTAGTCGTCTGTGACTGTTTTGTGCAGCCACTCATGGTCTGCGAACGATGATGAAATTCAGAGTGTGTAGTTACAATTCTGTGTATGTGGGACTACGATAGAGTAAATACGCCAGAGAGTCATCATTGTTTGATCTCTCATCTAGACGAGAATGTGCAGAGTGCTACCCACCCAGAAGAGGAGGAACTCAAAAACAGATTCTTTCACACCAATGTCTACAGCGCCCAAATATGAAGTGATGAGCCACTGAGTGACACTGAGGAACCGCTGGCACAAAAACTTCATAAATGGTTCGTAGTGATCAGTGATCATAACAAGGACTGATACTTGTGTAACCATCGCTCATTATGGGGGATATAGGTACCTGTAAATCTAGTAGCCATAGCAGGAGTAATAATGTTACTGATAGTGCTAGTTGTAGTACTACTACTAATAATATTAACGATCTGCTTTATTGATAATCGTAGCATCGTTATTGTATAAACAGACGTAAATATAGAAATAGAGCTGTAAAGACAAAGTACAGTCTATTATAGAACATTAGGTAATACACTACAATATACGACAAACAAACAAATACGTGATCAAGAATCTGGCAAATAGCCACATTAGATACTTTCATCCGTGAAACCCAGAAACTGGAAAAGCTCAGTTAACGTATTTCAATAAAATTATTCTGCGTACTAGGCCGCGCCATTATGAAGCGTCAGAAACAACCATAACAACGATGTTTCAACCATTTTGGTAGCGGTTCTCTTGAGAGCGACTGACTGCAGTTAGGTGCCCTGAAGAGGACAGTTGCAAAGGCAGTCGAAACGGTATTGTAGTTCTTTGTAGTGTTTCGTAATGAGGCGGCCTATTACCCAGCATGATTTTATGCAAATTGACACTCGCCACGGAAGTCTAAGGCGCTATATTCATTAACGTATCTTCTCCAGAGTGTCATATTATTTCAGTACTGCCAGCATATCTCCGAAAACTGTTGATTTGACGTCTGCTGAATTCACGGATCTGCCCTCTTACTAACAGGTAAAAAAGATGGCGACTTTCTCAGAATGATGAAAGAGGTTTCAGGATAAAAAATTATTTTCGCGCCGTGTTACCGAGTTATTGTGCCCCTTGAACTCGTTTATAGTTTTTTACACGCTAGCCGATTAGTTTTTCACAGCAATTCTTTTCTGTTGGTAGTTACGTTTTAGTGAATTTCCTTTACAGATTGTGTTTATACAATGTATGGAAAAAAGATGCTTCGTAGAATCATGTTAACCAGGTTTGTCTACATAAATGATCAACTCCATTTTAGTATGTCTTCGTACATCCATATTTAAACTGGATAAGGTGGGACACAGCTGGTATAATTTTTACTAAAAATGAAACTCCTTCAGCTGTACTTTAGATTTTATATTTATTTCACTACTAGTTTCGACGTTGCGTCAACGCCATCTTCAGGCCCGTACACTTTGATGAAATCAGTTGTGTGTGGCTGAGTACTAGAAGTCCACGGTGAGACCAATACGTGCTCCACATGGATGGAAGGCAGTAACTCAGCAACAAGATCAAACCGTCTCTAGCAAGACATTTCCTCTCTGTTGCTTTTAGTACTCTTCCTGTACATTGTTACTGCCCGCCATCCATGTGGAACACATATTGGTCTCACCGTGGACTTCTAGTACTCAGCCACACACAATTGATTTCATCAAAGTGTACGGGCCTGAAGATGGCGTTGACGCAACGTCGAAACTAGTAGCCAAATGAATATAAAATCTTAAGTACAGCTGGAGGAGTTTCATTTTTAATAAAAATTTTTAGTATGTTGTTACAGAAATTTTTTTTATCCTCGGAAATTTTACACGTCATTGGCCGCAAACTATATTCCCTTCATGTAGGCATAAGTAAATTTGTACTTCGTAAACTTTTATTTCCTATACTTCGTTGTTGCGGTACAGTGTTGACTAACGACCACCCTTTAGCATTGTAGGGAATATGGTGTATTTCCAGTTACTTACTTACAGTTCCAGCTTTTTTCAGAGACGTCACTTCATATGCAGATAGTTCCTAAGTGAGGTATCAAAGATATACAGATCTAAAGACTCACAAGGGCAAACCGTCTCTAGCAAGACATTTCCTCTCTGTTGTTGTTAGTACTCTTCCTGTACATTGTTGATGACATAAAAGGAACTCCTTGCCCAGGCCGTAAAGGCCCAACGGAAGTCTACCGGCCGCCGTGTCATCCTGTCCCTCGCGGCGTCGTGTGGATGCGGTATTATGGTCAGCGTATCGCTCTCCCGGGTGTTCGTAGTAACTGACTGAAAGACATCGAGAAAAACAGAAGTAATATCTGGTGTTCCCCAAAGAAGTGTCACAGGTTCTTACTGTTTCTGATCCACATAAACGATTTAGGAGACAATCTGAGTAGTAATCTTAGATTGATTGCAGATGACACTGTCATTTACAGCCTTATACAGTCATGAGATGACCAAAACAAGTTGCAAATCGATTTAAACAAGAAATATGTATGGTACGAAAAGTGGCGATCGACTCTAAATAATGACAAGTGTTAAGTCAGCCACAGGAGTACGAAAAGGAATCCGCTAAATTTCCGTTACACGATAAATCACACAAATTTAAAGGCAGTAAATTCAGCCGCGCGACCGCTACGGTCTCAGGTTCGAATCCTGCCTCGGGCATGGATGTATGTGATGTCGTTGGGTTAGTTAGGTTTAAGTAGTCCTAAGTTCCAGGGAACTGATGACCTCAGATGTTATGTCCTATAGTGCTCAGAGCCATTGTTGAAGTAAATTCAGTTAAATACTTTGGGATTACAGTTAAGAAAGGCTTAAACTAAAATTATCACAGGCGTAATGTTGTGTGGAAAGCAAATCAAAGATTACAATTTATTCGGAGAACACTGAGGAAATGCAACAGGTATGCTGAAGAGGCTGCTAACACTACGCTTGCGCGTCTTCTTCTGGAGTGCTACTGAGCGGTGTGGGATTCACACCAGGATCGACGGAGGACATGGAAAAAGTTCAAAGAAGGGCAGCTCGTTTTGGATTATAGCGAAACAGGGGAGCGAGCGCTACTGCTATGATACATGAACTGGGATGGCAATCGTTACAACAAAGGCGTTTTTCGTTGCGGCAGGATCTCCTCATGAAATTTCGATCACCAGCTTTTTCCTAGGAGTGTAAAAATATTTTGTTGGCACTCATCTACATAAGGGGGGAATGATCACCGTAATAAATTAAGAGAAATCAGAGCTCGCACAGTAAGTTTTTTTCACAGCGATGTTCGAGAGTGGTACGGTAGAGACATAGCTTGAAGGTGGTTCGATGAAACCTCTGCTAGGCATTTAATGGTGAATTGAAGAGCAGTTATGTAGACGTAGATGTTTTCAAGCTTTCCACACCGTTTAGACGATACTACTCCGTCACGCAGATCCTCAATTGGCTTCGCGAACCTGAATGCACTTGGTACCAGTCCTCCCACGAAGGAAAATCCCCTATCAGTAACTGTGATCGAACCCGGGTCCTCCGCATAGTAGCCACCTACGCCGACCACTCACAAGAGAAGGCCACGACGTTGGGATCACGGATTTACTTCAAGCTTTGTACACCTCTAGTAGACCATTAAAACTACATAATGTGAAAGTACTAAGGTTCACTACTCTAGCAACTCCGAGGAAATCGCAAGAGAAGTTTTATGCGTAAGTGATGTATCTGTGCGAATGCGCTGACCGTACGAAATCATTGTGGATAAATGAGCCGGCACGGTAACTCAGCGTGTTCGGTCAGGGAGCTGACTGGTCTCTATTAAAAAAAATACTGAGTGAAAGGATCAACAATTAACTTCGACGGATGTCATGTGACGTCCGCTACGATCGAATACAACTAACAATGTGGAACAAACTGCAAGGATAAACAATTGGTAAGCGTTCGCGCTTTGCAAGAGGGTCGTGGACGAGGAGGCGGTTCGAATCGTCAGGATGTTCAAAATCCGCAGTAGTCGAAGAACAGGAGGTTGCCTTCATTTTTGTAATACAAGTGTAAATTCTGCGATATTAAAAAAATTGCAACTACACTATTCGTTCGGTTACGTTAGCCGGCTTCTGTGTCTGCAGCTAGAAGCATGTGGTGCAAAGTACACACATAAAAAAAAGTTTTTTATACCTCGGTTCCCAGAACTCCTGAAGATAAACATTAATTGTGGATATTGTATCACAGACACAATGCATTTGACCGTTCAGAGATGTCACTAAACCCGCACAGAGATGTAAACAACCGTGCGTGAGCAGCGCCTATTAGACAGCCGATCAGTTCCAGACATTCCACCAGGAAGGAGGTGCACGGCACGCGTTGTCTGTAGGTCAACCATGCCTAGACGGTCAATACCGCGGTTCGATCGCGTCTGTATTTTACGTCGTGCCAGGAAGGGCTCTCAACAAGGGGAGTGACTAGGCGTCTCGGAGTGAACCAGATCCACGTTGTTCGGACATGGAGGAGAAACAGAGAGACAGGAAATGTCGATGACATGCCTCACTCAGGCCGCCCAAACGGCTACTACTGCAATGGATGACCGCTAACTACGGATTATGGCTAGGAGGAACCCTGACAGCAACGCCACCATGTTGAACAATGCTTTTCGTGCTGCCACAGGACGTATGCGTTTCTTCGTTTACCTGTCGACTGTTACAAATATATTTGTTATAATAATTAATTAAAAGTAGTAAGTAGTCAAATAACACGAAATTCACTAAAACTTGGTGCATATACGTGACGTTTTTTAAATTATATTACCTCTCAAATGTGATACAAATAAAATAATATGATCATTGATGAAAAAATATAGATTCAAAATTATGTTTGAGCGGGAGTGTTACCCTAACTTGACGCACGGTCATCTGACGAAGCTCACACACCAACCGGTTGACCACCATGAAATTAGAGAGATTAGAGCGCTCACGGAGGCTTTCAGACAGTCGTTCTTCCCGCGAACCATACGCGACTGGAACAGGAAAGGGAGGTAATGACAGTGGCACGTAAAGTGCCCTCCGCCACACACCGTTGGGTGGCTTGCGGAGTATAAATGTAGATGTAGATGAACTATAACGGCTGGCACCTACGCACAAACTTGTAAGTGACATAATAGACACGTGCAACTTCTCTTAGGGTTTCCTCGGAATTTCCAGGTTAGTGCACCTTATTACTTGGACATTATGTTGTTTTACTGGCCTACTAGAAGAGTACAAATTTTGAAGTAAATCTATGATCCCAACGTTGTAGCCCCCTGCCATAAGTTACAGGCTGCACTTATTGTTGTTATATGGTGCACAAATCGTTTTATGAGACGTACGTTTTAGAGAAATGCGCTGTTTATTGAGTGAATTGATACAGTAAAAACGCCAATAGTTTTTTTTATCCATAAGCTACTACGAATGTACGAGGTGTGTGCGAAAAGTAACCAGACTGACAACAATGCAAGCGATCTGGCAACACTGTGTTGTTCTACACGTGTAGACCGGTGTGTTCATCCCTTCCAGACGCTCAGTCTGAGTTTCAGTTCCGTACAGCCATCACGTGATTTTTGGGAGCGCCATCAGTGAGGTTGTGTTTCGTTGCGTATTATGAAAATGGAAGAGGGGAATTTAGAACAACGTTATGCCATCAAATGGTTCAAATGGCTCTAAGCACTATGGGACTTAACATCAGAGGTCATCAGTCCCCTAGACTTAGAACTACCTAAACCTATCTAACCTAAGGACATCATACACATCCATGCCCGAAGCAGGATTCGAACATGATACCGTAGCACCAGCGCGGTAATGGACTGGAACGCCTAGAACCGCTTGGCCACACCGGCTGGCGTTATGCAATCAAGCTTTGTGTTAAACTTGGGGAATCCGCAAGTGCGTGCTTTGAAAAGTTGAAACAGGCCTATGGGGAATATTCGCTGAGACAAATAATTTTTGGACGGCCGACAAGACGATGAAGATGAACCTCGCTCATGGAGATCCTCAGCTTCAAGAAACGACGGAAAGATCAAACGTTCGCGTGCTCTTGTGAGACTGTTCGTCCAGGACAAACTGTCAACCGAGTGTTTTACAAAGATGTCTTCGAAAGGCTTGGGGAAAGGGCGAATCGAGTGATACTGGAAGTTGCAGACAAGTGGGTGTTGCATCGTGATTACACCTCACGTTACGCAACCACGTCCATCATTCTCAAAAGGCGTTTCTGTTCTATTTACCTGATCTAAGTTCCAAAAGGGAAAGCAGAAAGGTGGAAGGAGTATATAGAGGGTCTATACAGGGGCGACGTTCTTGAGGACAATATCATGGAAATGGAAAAGGGTGTAGATGAAGATGAAATGGGAGATATGATACTGCGTGAAGAGTTTGACAGAGCACTGAAAGACCTGTAAGTCGGAACAAGGCCCCGGGAGTAGACAACATTCCATTAGAACTACTGACAGCGTTGGGAGAGCCGGTCCTGACAAAACTCTACCATCTGGTGAGCAAGATGTATGAGACAGGCGAAATTCCCTCAGACTTCAAGAAGAATATAATAATTCCAATCCCAAATAAAGCAGGTGTTGACAGATGTGAAAATTACCGAACTGTCAGTTTAATAAGTCACAGATGCAAAATACTAACGCGAATTCTTTACAGACGAATGGAAAAACTGGTAGAAGCCGACCTCGGGGAAGATCAGTTTGTATTCCGTAGAAATATTGGAACACATGAGGCAATACTGACCCTACGACTTATCTTTGAAGAAAGATTAAGGAAAAGCAAACCTACGTTTCTAGCATTTGTAGACTTTGAGAAAGCTTTTAACAATGTTGACTGGAATATTCTCTTTCAAATTCTAAAGGTGGCAGGGGAACGAAAGGCTATTTACAATTTGTACAGAAACCAGATGGCAGTTATAAGAGTCGAGGGGCATGAAAGGGAAGCAGCGGTTGGGAAGGGAGTGAGACAGGGTTGTAGCCTGTCCCAGATTCTATTCAATCTGTATATTGAGCAAGCAGTAAAGGAAACAAAAGAAAAGTTCGGAATAGGTATTAAAATCCATGGAGAAGAAATAAAAACTTTGAGGTTCGCCGATGACATTGTAATTCTGTCAGAAACAGCAAAGGACTTGGAAGAGCAGTTGAACGGAATGGACAGTGTCTTAAAAGGAGGGTATAAGATGAACATTAACAAAATCAAAACAAGGATAATGGAATGTAGTCGAATTAAGTCGGGTGATGGTGAGGGAATTAGATTAGGAAATGAGACACTTAAAGTAGTAAAGGAGTTTTGCTATTTGGGGAGCAAAATAACTGATGATCGTCGAAGTAGAGAGGATATAAAATGTAGACTGGCAATGGCAAGGAAATTGTTTCTGAAGAAGAGAAATTTGTTAACATCGAGTATTGATTTAAGTGTCAGGAAGTCGTTTCTGAAAGTATTTGTATGGAGTGTAGCCATGTATGGAAGTGAAACGTGGACGATAAATAGTTTACACAAGAAGAGAATAGAAGCTTTTGAAATGTGGTACTACAGAAGAATGCTGAAGATTAGATGGTTAGATCACATAACTAATGAGGAGGTACTGAACAGAATTGGTGAGGAGTTTGTGGCACAACTTGACTAGAAGAAGGGATCGATTGGTAGGACATGTTCTGAGGCATCAAGGGATCACCAATTTAGTACTGGAGGACAGCGTGGAGGGTAAAAATCGTGGAGGGAGACCAAGAGATGTGTACACTAAGCAGATTCAGAAGGATGTTAGCTGCAGTAGGTACTGGGAGATGAATAAGCTTGCACAGGATAGAGTAGCAAGGAGAGCTGCATCAAACCAGTCTCAGGACTGAAGACCACAACAACAACAAGTCCCAAAATTACGAAATGGCTCAAAAGGGCATTTTGAGACTCTGGAGAAGGTTCAAAAGAATGTGACCGACATGCGAAAGGCTCTGCCATTTCAAGTATTCCCGCGCCAATGCCAATACTGGGAACAACCGCGCCGATGTTAGCTGCCGAGGGCAACTTCTTTGAAGCGGACAATATTGTTTTTAAAAAAATAAAAATTTTGGTAGATAATACAATCATTTGTTGTGACTTGGCAAGACAGCCAAGCCACTATGATTGGTAGCCGAAAGGCACGCGTTAAGCTCACGCAGGCTGGCGTGAGGTCTGGAACATTTAAGGAAGTTAGACTTTAGCAAAAAGGTCGTAGCTGTTGGAATACTTAACTTTAATCCATAATTGGTGAACATCGGTCTGATGGTACATGCATCACAAGATAAATAGCAAATGATAATGGCGCCTTGCTAGGTCGTAGCAAAAGACGTAGCTGAAGGCTATGCTAACTATCGTCTCGGCGAATGAGAGCGTAATTTGTCAGTGAACCATCTCTAGCAAAGTCGGCTGTACAACTGGGGCGAATGCTAGGACGTCTCTCTAGACCTGCCCTGTGGCGGCGCTCGGTCTGCAATCACTGACAGTGGCGACACGTGGGTCCGACGTATACTAGCGGACCGCGGCCGATTTAAAAGCTACCACTTAGCAAGTGTGGTGTCTGGCGGTGACACCACATCATTCTCATTAGTAGATTAGAAAATCGTTCTCCTTGCTTCTGTCACACTCCTCATAGACTTAAATCAGTTTTAATTTATGTGGCCCTGTAAATCACTCTAGTGTCGGCTGTATTATTTCATGTTTTCTGGTGTTTTCTTTCCTTGTATTTAGTGCATATGTATGTCTATATGTATATAAATCTTGTAATAATTTTTCCCTTGCTGATAGATGATATTTTATCTGGATTGTGTCTACAGTGACCCAGGAACCGTAATCTTCAAGAACAAGCTGTTGGTCCAAAGAAGTTGGCAGCCGTGTTGTCAGAAGTTCAGGCAATCATTCCCTGTTGCCGTCGCAGTTATGGGAGATCTGTGCGGCGATGTGCTTCTTTGTAGCATGCTGAAGTGTATGCTCAGAACACAGCGTTTCCAGAGTCACAATAAATAAATAAATAAATATAGTCAATCATAACTCTGTTGGACTATTAATTTATTCCCTTTCTGCCATTTGCTGTCAACAACGACCTCACCTGGTGGGACGACGAAAACATTTGGGAGACACTGTGACGAGGCTACGAGAAACAGCTTTTTAGGTTCCGTATTTCAATCCGTAATAGCGGAACCCTTGTAGGATTAGTTTTTTGTCCGCCTGTGTGTCACACTGACAGAAACACCTTTTTCTCTGGAACGGGTACATGTATAAAGTTGAAATTAATTTAATATATTAAGGTCTAAGATTCCTAGGCTGAGTATAAAACTGAAGCTTGCATGGGGGCTTTCTTAATTATTAATGAAAATATTTTTTTTTTTAGTAGCTGTTAGTCCGATTACGCAAGTCTCGTAAACGGCTGGCCCTGACTAGTTTTAGTACGCAATCTGACTGCATGGAATAACAACAAACAATGAAAGAAAATTTTCGTTAACACAGTTAATTAAGTAAGTCCCCAGCAACTATAAAACCTACGAAACCAACAAAGCACAAGTGTAGCTGTTCTGTATGTGGTAGTATGACTCAACGCACATCTGGCACGGTTCTTCTTCAACAAGACAAGAATTTTTAAATACCAATTATACTGACGTGATAAAAGAAAATTAGAAATACTATAATTGTGCAAGAAAACCAAAATTACACTCTAATACAAGAACACAAGCCAGATGCTTTGTTGACTGAACCTGTAATGACACATTATTCAGGACACACAAATAATAAAACAACATAATACTTATTACCTTCATATATATTGACGAAAAACACTCAGATCGTTACAATATCTCCATTAGAACAACATCTGCTATCTCTCCCATCAAACCACTGCATAAAACATGGAACAACACTCTCCACTACCACATCTCACTCTGACTTCACGACAAGCAGTGTCCACCACAACTTCTCGGTAAGCACTGCTTGCCGCTACGTCTCAATAATCACTGCCAGTGGAGGCGGCGGAACAATACTCTCTGGCGCGATTTTTGGCACTGTGGCTCAGTGTAGCCACCTTTCAAGCTTCTGAGTCAATGCAATCAAAAGATACAGCCATTTACGTCACTTATTTTGATACCCGCAAAGTCACTCAATGAAATCTATGCGTTACTGCCGGCCAGGGTGGCCGAGCGGTTCTAGGCGCTACAGTCTGGAGCCGCACGACCGCTGCGGTCGCAGGTACGAATCCTGCCTCGGGCATGGATGTGTGTGATGTCCTTAGGTTAGTTAGGTTTAAGTAGTTCTAAGTTCTAGGGCACTGATGACCTTAGTAGTTAAGTCCTATAGTGCTCATATCCATTTGAACCATTTTTCTATGCGTTACTTCCCGTCAACCTGGAGTCTCGAAATTTGGCAGCAAGCAAGGTTCCACAGTGTAAGTAAAGGAAAAAAATCTGAAAATTGTTAATTTGTAATCGCACCACACGAAAATAAATCCTTATCATTTGTTATCCGACTGTCTGTCCTTCTCGGGAGCGGATACGCGTATCAAGCTGAGATATATGTCGCATACTAAAGTCTGCATTTCCTTGGGGGCGTAATTAATGTAAGTTTCTATTACATTGTACTCAAAAGATACGGCCAATAATGTCACATATTTTGATACTCGCAAACTCAGTCATTAAAACGTATCGGGTACTTTCTGTTGACCCTGAATGATGAAATTTGACAAGAAGCAAGGTTTCACAGTACAAGTACAGGAAAAAAATTCAGAAATTTGTTAATTTGTAATTATATCATGCACAAAAATATTTCTTTTGCCATTTGTTGTCTGACTTCACTCTTAAAATTAAAACATTCTCGAAAGTCCTGGCATTCTTGGGACTGACATCTTGCCAGTCGAAATTCCAGATTCCTGGCCTGGATTAACTGTCTATATACTCGTACACAATTATTTGTATGGGACTCTAAGAGCGCGAATCCTGTCGGACCTGGACACACACACACACACACACACATACACACACACACACACACACACACACAACCACACACACACACACACACACACACACACACACACACACACACACATATATATATATATATATATATATATATATATATATATATATATATATTCAATACGTGCATTAGTTTCTGTCACATTTCGTCCCATATATTTTCGAAAGTGGTATCTGATACGCCTATGGAGACCAAATGATATATTTTTCCAGGAACATTAAATTCCTCAAATATTAAACTTCCAGCCGTCGAGTCATAATCACATAATTCCTCTAGGAAAACTCACTTGGAATTTTTTTTGTTTTATTACTCCATTTACAAGTTGTTTCACAGAGGAAGACTGCACTGTAGTTCCTTCTCTAGATTGTCGCACAGATGACAAAATGGTAGATATCGAAATAGACGACAGAGGGATAGAGAAACAATCAAAATCGCTCAAAAGAGGAAAGGCCTCTGGACCTGATGGGATACCAGTTCAATTTACCACAGAGTACGCTAAAGAACTTGCCGCCCTTCTTGCAGCGGTGTACCGTAGGTCTCTAGAAGAGCGTAGCGTTCCAAACGATTGGAAAAGGGCACAGGTCATCCCCGTTTTCAAGAAGGGACGTCGAACAGATGTGCAGAACTATAGACCTATATCTCTAACGTCGATCAGTTGTAGAATTTTGGAACACGTATTGTGTTCGAGTATAATGACTTTACTGGAGACTAGAAATCTACTCTGTAGGAGTTTCGAAAAAGACGGTCATGTGAAACCCAGCTCGCGCTATTCGTCCACGAGACTCAGATGGCCATAGACACGGGTTCACAGGTAGATGCTGTGTTTCTTGACTTCCGCAAGGCGTTCGATACAGTTCCCCACAGTCGTTTAATGAACAAAGTAAGAGCATATGGACTATCAGACCAATTGTGTGATTGGATTGAGGAGTTCCTAGATAACAGGACGCAGCATGTCATTCTCAATGGAGAGAAGTCTTCCGAAGTAAGAGTCATTTCAGGTGTGCCGCAGGGGAGTGTCATAGGACCGTTGCTATTCACAATATACATAAATGACCTGGTGGATGACATCGGAAGTTCACTGAGGCTTTTTGCAGATGATGCTGTGGTGTATCGAGAGGTTGTAACAATAGAAAATTGTACTGAAGTGCAGGAGGATATGCAGCGAATTGACGCATGGTGCAGGGAATGACAATTTAATCTCAATGTAGACAAGTGTAATGTGCTGCGAATACGCAGAAAGATAGATCCTTTATCATTTAGCTACAAAATAGCAGGTCAGCAACTGGAAGCAGTTAATACCATAAATTATCTGGGAGTACGCATTAGGAGTGATTTAAAATGGAACGATCATATAATGTTGATCGTCGGTAGGGCAGATGCCAGACTGAGATTCATTGGAAGAATCCTAAGGAAATGCAATCCGAAAACAAAGGAAGTAGGTTACAGTACGCTTGTTCGCCCACAGCTTGAATACTGCTCAGCAGTGTGGGATCCGTACCAGATAGGGTTGATAGAAGATATAGAGAAGATCCAACGGAGAGCAGCGCGCTTCGTTACAGGATTATTTAGTAATCGCGAAAGCGTTACGGAGATGATAGATGAACTCCAGTGGAAGACTCTGCAGGAGAGACGCTCAGTAGCTCGGTACGGGCTTTTGTCAAAGTATCGAGAACATACCTTCACCGAAGAGTCAAGCAGTATATTGCTCCCTCCTACGTATATCTCGCGAAGAGACCATGAGGATAAAATCAGAGAGATTAGAGCCCACACAGAGGCATACTGACAATCCTTCTTTCCACGAACAATACAAGACTGGAATAGAAGGGAGAACCGATAGAGATACTCAAGGTACCCTCCGCCACACACCGTCAGGTGGCTTGCGGAGTATGGATGTAGATGTAGATGTAGATGTAGATGTAGATGTAGATGTAGACGACATAAGCAGAGCGCTGTGCGTTCTCATATTAACCACAGTCATCAAAACTTTCACCAGCGCTTGTTTCTCTTAGTAAAGGTGAATAAATTACAGATTTAACTTCAATGACACGTGTTTCGGTTCTGTAGAGCGGCTATTTTTGTTTGTGCCTCTAGCGTGTAGAGCGTTATCTTTTCTTTAGCTATTACGCATCGCAATAATTAGCACAAATAATAACAATTTTAGTTTGTATTTTGAAATTCATTCGCACTTGACTAGTATGAATTACTGATGTAGCTAGACCTTAATTTAAGTTACATCCTCTCAAAAGCACAAGCAAAACTTAACACGAGTATACTGGACCACTGCTTATTTATTCTTCAAAGTAAATACACCGACTGGTGTGGAGTTGAGTCATAGGAAAAACCTTAAAATGCCACTAACGTTGGAAATCGCCTCCAACCTACGCTTCATACTCAAAAGGAATAAAAGACAACGGAGCAAATCCGACACAGCGTCGCCACTTTTACACCTATATCAACTCTATAAATATATAAAACTTTCTCCCCTGTTCAGTCGTTGTTTTATAACTTATTTTCCACTGTCACTTCCCAAAATATCTTACAAGTTAAACTCAGATACCAGTTATCAACATAAGCGATTCGAAGCACATTAGAGTGTTGCAGCATACAGTTCCACAACCTAACATACTAACGTGCTAGATGTGTTGGCTCGAGCTTAAATCGCACGAATATTATGACAAAGGGGCAATGTTCTGAATCTTTGCAATCGATATTACATATGGCGGCCTTCAGCTTTTACGCCAGTGATAACGTCTCTGAAGCGCCGTAATACACAGGTAACATAACATTATATTTAATATCTTTAACCCATGATGGATGGAAATGAGCAGAAAAGTATCCACCGAGATTCGTAGACCAAAGTCATCCCTCACAAGGCTCATCGTTACACGATTGCAGCGTGACGTTGTAGACTGCAGGTCGCTTATTCAGAAATTACAGATAATCCTATTTTTCCTTCTCCAACGTTCCGTTTGTTGGATTCACTTCAATAAATGTAATTTATATCGACCATATGTCACCCATAGCAAAATTAACTTTTATTTTTCCTTTTGGATAAGGGTGTAACAGTAATAATGTAGTTTTCTTTTGATCAACTCTTCGAGCTTTTCTCCCAGTACCACATATTATACAAATCTTGCTACAATAACTTTTAAGGTGATAGGGCACTGCAAGCCATACAGCTGTCTTATATCTCGGTGACTTTCACATGCATCTGTAAATATATGCATTCTTTGCTACTCAATACAAGTCAGAGCTAACGTTAGCTAACGTATATGACAAGTATGACAAGGTACAATTCCATTCGAAATTAGCCGAGCATTAACTGTTTTTTGTTCTCGCTGACACACTTTATGAGGCTTATTTTCTCTCGTTCCGAGTCCAGTGCGCTTCCTCCAACTATACTGTTATCTCTGGGTTCCGCTAAAAGAGATTTTGCCAAGTGTCACCCTCATTTCCAAATATACGAATGTAAAGGCTAGGATTTCTCTGACTGGATACATTCTTCTTTGAATTCGATTTCTGAACTTTGTTGTAACTCATTATAGCTATGAACTATATAAATGCACACAGGAAGCATCTGTCATAGTTTGGTTTGTGCTTTTGGTATAATTTTCTCAACTTTTCCGCTCCTTATGCAAATCAGAGGTCGATTGCAAGCCCTCTTTTCCTAGTAGGTTGTTTCGGACGGAAGGCCATGTCATATTGGCGTAATAAAATTTCTACATCTACATTCCCCTCCTGAAGCATGGACCTTGCCGTTGGTGGGGAGGCTTGCGTGCCTCAACGATACAGATAGCCGTGCCGTAGGTGCAACCACAACGTGTGGTTCCTGAAGAGGAGCAGTAGCCTTTTCAGTAGTTGCAGGGGCAACAGTCTGGATGATTGACTGATCTGGCCCTGTAACAATAAGCAAAACGGCCTTGCTGTTCTGGTACTGCGAACGGCTGAAAGCAAGGGGAAACTACAGCCGTAATTTTTCCCGAGGGCATGCAGCTTTACTGTATGATTAAATGATGATGGCGTCCTTTTGGGTAAAATATTCCGCAGGTAAAATAGTCCCCCATTCGGATCTCCGGGCGGTGACTACTCAAGAGGATGTCGTTATCAGGAGAAAGAAAACTGGCATTATACGGATCGGAGCGTGGAATGTCAGATCCCTTAATCGGGCAGGTAGGTTAGAAAATTTAAAAAGGGAAATGGACAGGTTAAAGTTAGATATAGTGGGAATTAGTGAAGTTCGGTGGCAGGAGGAACAAGACTTTTGGTCAGGTGAATACAGGGTTATAAATACAAAATCAAATAGGGATAATGCAGGAGTAGGTTTAATAATGAATAAAAAAAATAGGAGTACGGGTAAGCTACTACAAACAGCATAGTAAACGCATTACTGTGGCGAAGATAGACACGAAGCCCACGCCTACTACAGTAGTACAAGTTTATATGCCAACTAGCTCTGCAGATCACGAAGAATTTGATGAAATGTATGATGAGATAAAAGAAATTATTCAGGTAGTGAACGGAGACGAAAATTTAATAGTCATGGGTGACTGGAAATCAAAGAGTAGGAAAAGGGAGAGAAGGAAACATAGTAGGTGAATATGGATTGGGGCTAAGAAATGAATGAGGAAGCCGCCTGGTAGAATTTTGCGCTAATACGTGTTTCAATAATCATAAAAGAAGGTTGTATACATGGAAGAACCCAGGAGATACTAAAAGGTATCAGATAGATTATATAATGATAAGATAGAGATTTAGGAACCAGGTTTTAAACTGTAAGACATTTCCAGGGGCAGATGTGGACTCTGACCATAATCTATTGGTTATGAACTGTAGATTAAAACTGAAGAAACTGCAAAAAGATGGGAATTTAGGGAGATGGGATCTGGATAAGCTGAAGGAATCAGAGGTTGTACAGTGTTTCAGGGAGAGCATAAGGGAAGAATTGACAGGAATGGGGGAATGAAATACAGTAGAAGAAGAATGGGTAGCTTTAAGGGATGAAATAGTGAAGGCAGCAGAGGATGTAACGCCGGAAATGCATATCCTCCTATTTCCATCTATTGCACTGCAATTTTTTTTCCTTATTTTGTTACCTGAAGATATAACATTTCTGTGTATTTGTATATTGTAATTGTTTTACTATATATATATATATATATATATATATATATATATATATATATATATATGCATTTATGTCGATGTATAATTGGTTTGTTTTGTGAATATTATTTGTATTTATACGCTGGGCCTGGCCTAGGGAAAACTATGCTATCGAACGAATACATCGGTAGGTCGTGTGGAGAACCAAAGTGTTTAGGATCTTTGGTAGTATTAACTCTGTCGCGTGGAGCGCGGGCAGAGGGAGTCTGGCTGGAGGAGGGCAGTGGAGCAGGTGTGTTGTGTGACGCTCCCGCGAGTTGCCGCGCTTTCGGGGATTGGCAGCATGTAATTGCGCTCGACTTGCTATGATAGTTTCTGACACGGTGTCGCGGACGGGAAGCATTAGCTGGCACACATCAAGAGCCCGTTTCGTCTGGTGACCGTGTTGTGAAGGAGGCGCGCCAACATCCAGCTTCTGCAACAGCGACGGCCGACAATGAGTGACTGTCGCCACCTCCTCGATCGACGACTTCAAACCTTCAATCAACCAACAAGGAAGACTGCTAGTAAGTAAAGTTTTAGAACTGTATGGCAGACCTCAGCTTTTCAAACCGTTAAATTTTTCTCACTAAATTACAGCAACATAGCATGAACCTTTGTTGCTCATTGTCCCAATTGCACTACCAAGCAGGGTCCTTTCCTTTTCCAGAATGAACCCGAGTGTCGTTGAAATTCAAACGCCAGCATTAAAGTAATATCATTCGATTTCACTGCTTTAATTTCAAAGTTCAGTTAAGGTATTCATATCTGGCTACAATATTTAGATTACACAAGCACAAATTAAGAGTGCGAGTTTTGTTACCGTATTTTAGCTTACCTGCTACTGCATCTCAGCTTGGTACGTACTAATTTTTACTATTGTTAATTGTTCAGAATCATTTAATTCAAGTTCAAAGTTAAATCTCTCATTTCTAAATTGCGTAGATTCAAGTAGCTTTTGAAATTATTGTTGAGGTAGTCCAAGACTAACCGTATTTTACTGAATTTCGATGTCCTTCAGAAAGAAAGCTCACTATTAACTTCAGTCACTAAATTAACTTTCGATTTTCCAGTTTTATGAATTCTTTTGCTAAATTAAGTCAGAGTGTAGCAAAATTTATTACTTCTGACAAACTTCCATTTTTCACACTACATGTGTCAACCTTCAGTTGCCACACTTCTAGTGCTAATTATATGTGTAATAACCTTTCTTTTTCAGTTACTATAGTAATTGTCCACAGGACTGGCGACCATAATTTTCCCAAAATCTCAAATACCTAATTACCGCTAGTTAATTGTTAATGTAACGACCGCACATTTACTTTCTTTATTAACTTAACCCTTTTTCAAAATTAATTTCCACCAGTTTCATTTGCATTTTTCCTTTCATTTAGATGTAGCCCTTTCCTCCCTCTTTACCGACAGATTAACTTCGGTGACAATTGCTTTCCCCAAATTTCCATTAGGTACACGCGGTTTAATTTTCCACTGTCATTAAAGTCGATAAGTGAAGGGGACGTTACAAGGATCAAATAGGTAAAAAGAGGAGGGCTAGTAGAAACCCTTGGGTAACAGAAGAAATATTGAATTTAATTGATGAAAGGAGAAATATAAAAAAGCAGTAAATGAAGCAGGCCAAAAGGAATACAAACGTCTCAAAAATGAGATCGACAGGAAGTGCAAAATTGGTAAGCAGGGATGGCTGGAGGACAAATGTAAGGATGTAGGGGCTTATCTCAATAGGGGTAAGATAGATAGTGCCTACAGGAAAAATTGGAGAAAAGAGAACCACTTGCATGTATATCAAGAGCTTAGATGGAAAACCAGTTCTAAGCAAAGAAGGGATAGCAGAAAGGTGGAAGGAGTATATAGAGGGTCTATACAAGGCGATGTACTTGAGGACGATATTATGGAAATGGAAGAGGATGTAGATGAAGATGAAATGGGAGATAAGATACTGCGTGAAGAGTTTGAGCCGGCCGAAGTGGCGGTTAAAGGCGCTGCAGTCTGGAACCGCAAGACCACTAAGGTCGCAGGTTCGAACCCTGCCTCGGGCATGGATGTTTGCGATGTCCTTAGGTTAGTTAGGTTTAACTAGTTCTAAGTTCTAGGGGACTAATGACCTCAGCAGTTGAGTCCCATAGTGCTCAGACCCATTTGAACCATTTTTGAAGAGTTTGACAGAGCACTGAAAGACCTGAGTCTAAACAAGGCCCCGGGAGTAGACAACATTACGTTAGAACTACTGACGGCCTTGGGAGAGCCAGTCCCTACAAAACTCTACCATCTGGTGAGTAAGATGTATGAGATAGGCGAAATACCCTCAGACTTCAAGAAGAATATAATAATTCCAATCCCAAAGAAAGCAGGCGTTGACAGATGTGAAAATTACCGAACTATCAGTTTAATAAGTCACAGATGCAAAATACTAACGCGAATTCTTTACAGACGAATGGAAAAACTGGTAGAAGCTGACTCAGGGAAGATCAGTTTGGATTCCGCAGAAATATAGGAACATGTGAGGCAATACTGACTCTACGACTAATCTTAGAAGAAAGATTAAGGAAAGGCAAACCTACATTTCTAGCATTTGTAGACTTTGAGAAAGCTTTTGACAATGTTGACTGGAATACTCTCTTTCAAATTCTAAAGTTGGCAGGGGTAAAATACAGGGAACGAAAGACTATTTAGGATTTGTACAGAAACCAGATGGCAGTTATAAGAGTCAAGGGACATGAAAGGGAAGCAGTGGTTGGGAAGGGAGTGAGACAGGGTTGTAGCCTATCCACGATGCTATTCAATCTGTATATTGAGCAGGCAATAAAGGAAACAAAAGAAAAGTTCGGAGTAGGTATTAAAATCCATGGAGAAGAAATTAAAACTTCGCTGATGACATTGTAATTCTGTCAGAGACAGCAAAGGATTTGGAAGAGCAGTTGAACGGAATGGACAGTGTCTTGAAAGGAGGGTATAAGATGAACATCAACAAAAGCAAAACAAGTATAATGGAATGCAGTTGAATTAAGTCGGGTGATGCTGAGGGAATTAGATTAGGAAATGAGACACTTAAAGTAGTAAAGGAGTTTTGCTATTTGGGTAGCAAAATAACTGATGATGGCCGAAATAGAGAGGATATAATATGTAGACTGGCAATGGCAAGGAAAGCGTTTGTGAGGAAGAAAAATTTGTTAACATCGAGTATAGATTTAAATGTCATGAAGTGGTTTCTGAAAGTATTTGTATGGAGTGTAGCCATGTATGGAAGTGAAATATGGACGATAAATAGTTTAGAAAAGAAGAGAATAGAAGCTTTCGAAATGTGGTGCTACAGAACCATGCTGAAGATTAGATGGTTAGATCACATAACTAATGAGGAGGTATTGAATAGAATTGGGGAGAAGAGGAGCTTGTAGCACAACTTCTGACATGGTTGTCACTTTTTCTTGTATTTTAATTTATTGTATTGTTTTTTATATTAGTTAATTTTTATTAAAAATTCTTGCACTGTTCCACTGGACATACGAATGTATACAGTACATCTGATGTGTTGCATGGCCTATTACAACTGTGTGTCAAGGTTTTATAAATAATAGCATATACATATGTTCATATATCATGTGTTGAGTAAAACAGCGAAAACTATTAACGACAGCATAACATAGGCAGAAGCATATGTGCCCTGATGTTACTTATTGATTTAATGATATACAATATATCTCTTTGAGCCACTTACATAGTTAACATGATACCTGGCAATTGTTAACGTATGTTCCACATTTTTTATAAATTTTTAGTAATAGTACATTTCTTCTATTCATTGTACAGGGGCCTGAAGATGGCATCAATGTAACGCCGAAACTGGTATCACATAGAAGCTCATAAAATAAAATAAATTTCTACAATGCATACGGCTGTTGGTACATTACTGCATCAAGAATTTCATGCCAGCCGTCGTCCCACGATCCATAATGGATCAACAAAGATTTCTGTTCATTTCCTTTCCATTGCCACTCGCAAACAGAGCGAGTAAAAAACGACTATCTATACGCCAGCGTAGGAGACCTAATTTTGCTCATCATATTTTCATGGTTCTCACACGAAATGTACGTTGGTGGCAGTAGAATCGTCCTGCAGTCAGCTTCAGGTGCCTGTTCTCTAAATTTTCTCAGTAGTGTTCCTCGAAAAGAGCATTGCCTTCCCTCCAGGGATTTCCGTTTGAGATCCCGAAGCATCTCCGTAATACTTGGGTGTTGTTGGAAGCTATTTTTTTTTTTTTGTGAGTCATCAGTCTCCTGACTGGTTTGATGTGGCCCGCAACGAATTCCTCTCCAATGCCAACCTCTTCACCTCTGGGCAGAACTTGCAACCCACATCCTCAATTATTTGCTGTATGTATTCCAATCTCTGTCTTCCTCTACAGTTTTTACCCTCTGGAGCACCCTCTACTACCATAGAAGTTAGTCCCTGATGCCTTAACTTCTTGATGTCTTAACAGATGTCCTATCATTTTATCTCTTCTTCTTGTCACTGTTTTCGAAATATTCATTTCCTTGCCGATTCTGCGCAGAATCTCCTCATTCCTTACCTTATCAGTCCACCTAATTTTCAACATTCTTCTGTAGCACCATATTTCAAATGCTTCGATTCCCTTCTTTTCCGGTTTTCCCACAGTCCATGTTCCACTACCATACAATGCTGTGTTTCAAACGTACATTCTCAGAAATATCTTCCTGAAATTAATGCCTATATTTGATACTAGTAGTCTTTCTTGGCCACGAATGTCCTTACGATACTGCTACTCTGCATCTGATGTCCTCCTTGCTCCATCCATCATTGGTTATTTTGTTGTCTAGATAGCAGAATTCCTTAACTTCATCTACTTCGTGACCATCAGTCCTAATGTTGAGTTTCTCGCTGTTCTCATTTCTATTACTTCTCATTACTTTCATCTTTCTTCAATTTACTCTCAGTCCATATTCTGTACTCATTAGATTGTTCATTCCATTCAGCAGACCACGTAAATCTTCTTCACTTTTTCTCAGAATAGCAATGTCACCAGCGAATCGTATCACTGCTATACTTTCACCTTGAATTCCAGTTCCACTCCTGAACCTTTCTTTTATTTCTATCATTGCTTTTTCGATGTACAGATTGAACAGTAGGGGAGTAAAAAGACTGCATCCTTGTCTTACACCCTTTTTAATCCGAGCCCTTCGTTCTTTATTGTCCACTCTTATTATTCCCTCTTGGCCCTCGTAGATGTTGTATATTACCCGTTTGTCCCTATAGCTCACCCCTCTTTTCCTCAGAATTTCGAACATTTTTCACCATTTTACATTGTGAATCGCTTTCCTCGTGAAAACAAGTCCTATGAACGTGTCTTGAATTTTTATTTGTTGTTGCTTCCATTATGAACCGCAACGTCAGAATTGCCCCTCTGGTGCGTTACCTGTCCTAAAACGAAACTGACCATCATTTAACACAGCCTCAATTTTCTTTTCCATTCTTCTGTACATTTTTCTTCTCAGTAACTTGGATGTATGAGTTGCTCAGCTCGTTGTGCGGTAATTCACGCACTTGTCACCTCTTGCAGTCTTCGGAATTTCGTGGATGATGTGGATGATAACTTTTCGAAAGTCAGATGGTGTATCACCAGACTCATAGATTCCACACACCAACGTGAATAGTCGTTTTCTTGCCACTTCCGTTATCGATTTAAAAATTCTGATGTAACGTTAACTATCCCTTCTGCCTTATTTGATTTTCCAAACTTCTTTTAAATTGTGATTCTAATACTGGATTCCCTATCTTTTCTATATCGACTCCTGTTTCTTCTTCTATCACATGAGACGAATCTTTCCCGTCATAGAGGCCTTCAATATACTCTTTCCACCTATCCGCTCTCGCCTCTGCACTTAAGAGTGCAATTCCCATTGTTCCCATTGTACTCTTAATGTTACCAACGTTTCTTTTAGTTTCACCGAAAGTTGTTTTGACTTTTCTGTGTGCTGAGCCAGTCTGTCTGACAATCATTTCTTTTTCGATTTCTTCACATTTTTCATGTAACCATTTCATCTCAACTTCCCCACAATTCCCATTTATTTCATTCCTCACCGACTCGAATTTCTTTATTCCTAAATTACCCTGAACATATTTGTACTTACTTCTTCCGTCGATCAACTGAAGCAATTTTTCTGTTAACCACGGATTCTTCGCATTTATCTTCTTTGTACCTATGGTTTTCTTTCCAACTTCTGTTGCTGCTCTTTTAGAGATATCCCTTCCTCTTCAACTGAACTGAGCAATTGCTTATTGCAGTATCTATAGCCTTAGAGAACTTCAAGCGTATCTCTTCATTCCTTAGTACTTCCGTATCCCATTTCTTTGCACATTGATTTTTCGTGACTAATCTCTTAATCTTCAGCCTTCTCTTCATCAAATCCAATTTCGGAATCTCTGCCTGACCGTGATGTAATCTTCCCGTATCCCTCAGCCTGTTCCAAGTAAGCCTCCGCCTCTTGTGATTCTTGAACAGGGTATGTGGTAATAGTTGCTGAAATTTATTGCAGAACTCAGTCTCTCTCTTCTCTCATTCCTGGCACCAGGTTCATATTATCCCGTAACTCTTTCCTCTACTCCTTCTCCTACAATGGTATTCCAGTCCGCCATGACCTAGGAGCCTTAGACCCGCTTGACGATTTTACTTAGGACCGGAAACTTACACTCTGTTCAACATTTCCTTAGTATCGACACACGGGAAGGATACATGTGGAGCAGAGACGAGAATTGTCACGTCCCGCATTGAGAGCACAGGGACGTAACCTTACTCTTTCAGCTCGCTCAGACTTGCAAACTATTCCATACACAGATACAGAACTGGCATCAGAGTCTTCTGGGAGAGCTAATCAATGCTTCCATTTTAATTTTGTTTTCGGTAACACATTTCAACTTGATATACGGAATGTTTACGAAAATGCATTTTCTGATAACGTTTTCAAAAATTGAGCATGTGGAAAAATATTTTGTTATTCAATTTAGATAAACACATCACGCAAATGAAATCTTTATTGTACAGTATGTCTGGAATTGCTCTTAATTGTACAGTATGTCTGGAATTGCTCAGAACTAGAACTTTCTAGGAAATCTATAACCAGAGATAATTCAAGTTAAGTGTGACGCAAGGTGTAGTGCTCGTGCGTGTAAAAGTCAGCAGCCGCACGCCTGGTTTCTCTGCGAATATTAAACATCAGTTACCGCATATATGAACGGTTTGACCGATTTGGTTGATTTTTTGTTGTAGTGTACGTTTTTGTCAGAGCAAAGTTAGTGTGAAAGAAAATGATTGGAAAATCCGACGGAAAAGTCGGAAATTAACATAAATTGCCACATGTTTGAAATATCATCAGTTAGGAATGGCTCGAGAGATTTCGTTGATTTTTGTCTTTGTTGTGTCCATCATTGTCAGGAGAAGATTTGATTAACAGACACTTCTTGGAAAATCGCCGAATAGATGGAAACCGAATTGGTTGGTTTTTTTTTCTTTGTGTTCGTAAATGTGGACGGTAAATGCATTTTTGGTACGAAGAAGAAAATAAAAAAAAGGTGCGTTCAGTTTGACAGATCTGCTGTCACATGTTTTAACAACAAAAAATTAGTTTGACTGTTATATGTATAACGTATAAATACATACGTAGCATATCAGGGGCAAACATTGTTACAGAAAATTTCGAAAAGTTGACCGATATACTACATATCTTTACACTATACTCTAACGAATGTTAATCTATATGTTTTTGTAGTGTATATAATATATACATATATATGCAATATTTAAATGGGAAGCGTAGTTACCACAAAACTAGAAAAGTTCTTGACACATATGTATTTCAGATATTCACTATTTACACGATACTCTAACATTCCGAAAGACATTGTTGCCAATGAAACTGCTACAGGCATGCGTATTCAAATACAGAGATATGTAAACAGGCAGAACACGGCGCCGCGGTCGGCAATGCCTACATAAGATGTCTGTGTTAGATCGGCAGCTGCTGCTATAATGACAGGTTATCAAGAATAAAGTGAGCTTGAAGGTGGTGTTATAGTCGGCGCACGAGCGATGCAACACAGCATCTCCAAGGTAGCAACGAAGTGGGGTTTTTCCCGTACGACCGTTGCACGAGTGTATCGTATCAGAAGCCGGTAAAGCATCAAATCTCCGACATCGCTGCGGCCGGAAAAAGAGCCTGCAAGAACGGGACCAACGACGACTGAAGAGAATCGTTCAACGTGACAGAAATGCAACCCTTCCGCAAACTGCTGTAGATTTTAATGCTGGGCCATGGACAAGTGTCCACAGGTGAACCATTCAACGAAACGTCATCAATATGGGCTTTCGGAGTCGAAGGCCAACTCGTGAACCCTTGATGACTGCACGACAAAAAGCTTTACGCTTCGTCTGGACCCGTCAACACCGACACTAGACTGTTGATGACTGCGAACATGTTACCTGGACGGTCGTGTCTCGTTTCAAATTATACCGAGCGGATGGAGGTGTACGGGTATGTAGACAACGTCATGAATCGATGGCCTTTGTATGTCAGCAGGGGACTGTTCAAGCTGTTGGACGCAATTTAACGTTGTGGGGCCCTTGATACGTCTAGATGCGACTGTGCAAGAGACACGTACGTAACCGTCCTGTCTGATCACCCATATCCATTCAAGTCCGTTATGCATTCCGACGTACTTCGGTGATTCCAGCAGGACAACGCGACACGCCACACCGCCAGAATTGCTTCAGGAACACTCTTCTGAGTATAAACATTTCCGCTTACCACCAAAATCCCCAGACATGAACGTTATTGAACGTATCTGTGATGCTTTGCAACGATCTGCGCAGAAGAGATCTCCGGAGCCTCGTAGTCTTACGGATTTATGATCGGCCCTGCAGGATTCCATTCCCTCGAGCACTACATCAAAGAGTAGTCGAGTACATGCCGTGTCGTGTTACGGTACTTCTGCGGCTCGTGGCGGCCCTGCACGGTATTAGGCACATGTACCAATTTATTTGGTTCTTCGATGTATAAATATAATTCCGCTCTACCGAATGGGCACGTAAAATTCCTCTTTAAAAACTATACTGTTTGCTACAGGAAACCCTGGGCGTCGCAACAAATATGTGATGAGCACTATTTGTTTGGTGTGACGTTAGCTGCCGGCCGGTGTGGTCAAACGGTTCTAGGCGCTACAGTCTGGAACCGACGGACGCCATGGTCGCAGGTTCGAATCCTGCCTCGGGCATGGATGTGTGTTATGTCCTTAGGTTAGTTAGGTTTAAGTAGTTGTCAGTACTAGGGGACTGATGACCTTAGAAGTTAAGTCCCATACTGCTCAGAGCCATTTGAACCATTTTTTGTGTGACTTTAGCTACACAGTGCAAAAACAAAATTGCAGTTATCAGTTGAGATATCAGAGAAAAATGCTCCTAACGACTCTTAGGAGAGACAGGCTGTATATGTAGGAGACGTGGTGGTGATATGAAACAGAGTTGTAATATGAAACACCGTAGTATTTGAAGACTAGTAATGTCATCTGGCGTCAGTTTCAGTTATCACAAGCGCAATTTTCTGATTCCGCCACTAGAGGTAGCAGCAGTCAGTATCTCTTCGTTTGTAGCCGTGAGTAGACGCACATTGTTTTCCAACCTCCAAAAGTTTTTTCAACGTAAAAACTCTTTTACTACAGATTTACATTGTAATTTGTGATTTTTCCCATGTGACTTCAAAATACAATTTTATAATTTCATTAATAAAAATCTAAACGAGGAATGTATATTTTATTATTTATTTTAAATCTGTTTCATATTACCACCCTATTCGAAATTGTCATATTTTACAGAAAGTTAAAAAAATCTATTGTAATTATTTATTATGTTCATTTTTCATCAAAATTTTTATTCATCCTTTGTAATAGATATATAAACTAACACAAGTGACATTTTTGACGAAACAGACACAATTTAAATTCAGTATTTTGCATTAAACAGAGAAGTGTTCCATATTGCCACCATGTCCCCTACTAATCATAAGAGAAGCGTTCTTAGCAACATTCTCGTATAGTTATAGACCGATTTACTTCAGATTTTTACACGATACTCTAATAAACGTTTAGATGGACATAGGCAACCCTTTCCTCGTATATATATATATATATATATATATATATATATATATATATATATATATATATATATATATATGTTGTTGTGGTCTTCAGTTCTGAGACTGGTTTGATGCAGCTCTCCATGCTACTCTATCCTGTGCAAGCTTCTTCATCTCCCAGTAACTACTGCAACCTACATCCTTCTGAAGCTGCTTAGTTTATTCATCTCTTGGTCTCCCTCTACGATTTTTACCCTCCACGCTGCCCTCCAATACTAAATTGGTGATCCCTTCATGCCTCATAACATGTCCTACCAACCGATCCCTTCTTCTAGTCAATTTGTGCCACAGACTTCTCTTCTCCCCAATTCTATTCAATACCTCCTCATTAGTTATGTGATCTACCCATCTAATCTTCAGCATTCTTCTGTAGCACCACATTTGAAAAGCTTCTATTCTCTTCTTGTCCAAACTATTTATCGTCCACGTTTCACTTCCATACATGGCCACACTCCATACAATACTTTCAGAAACGACTTCCTGACACTTAAATCTATACTCGACGTTAACAAATTTCTCTTCTTCAGAAACTCTTTCCTTACCATTGCCAGTCTACATTTTATATCCTCTCTACTTCGACCGTCATCAGTTATCCTGCTCCCCAAATAGCAAAACTCCTTTACTACTTTAAGTGTCTCATTTCCTAATCTGTCCGCCCCAGTAGCTGAGTGGTCAGCGTGACGGATTGCCGTCCTCCGGGCCCGGGTTCGGTTCCCGGCTGGGTCGGAGATTTTCTCCGCTCAGGGACTGGGTGTTGTGTTGTGTTCATCATCATTTCATCCCCATCCGGCGTGCAGGTCGCCCAATGTGGCGCCGAATGTAATAAGACCTGCGCCAAGGCGGCCGGACCTGCCCCGCGAGGGGCCTCCCGGCCGATGACGCCAAACGCTCATTTCCATTTCCATTTCCTAATCTAATTCCCTCAGTATCACCCGACTTAATTCGACTACATTCTATTATTCTCGTTTTACTTTTGTTGAAGTTAATCTTATATTCTCCTTGCAAGACACAATATATATATATATATATATATATATATATATATATATATATATATATATATATATATATACTTAGAGTAGTTATTAACTGATTTACTTTATATATGGTTACTAAAAACTTAGAATAGTTCTTAAACGATTTACTTTGAATACATATATATAATGTGAAAGGAAAAGTCTTTTCAGAAAAATCTCGCAAAATTCTTGGCTGATTTAGTTTAAATTTTTCACGGTATTCTGATACACGCTCGAACGGACATAGCTACATATTTTTTTTACAAAGAAAACGACGCGATTTGACAGACTTTACTGGTTTTAATGGTCTCATACAGATGTGGTATTACGTATATTGACTGAAGCAGCGAGTGAGAACTTAAATCAAGGCCAGGAATCGAATCTGGATCTCCTGGTCACTACGCAGGTACGTTAGCCACTAAGCCACGTTGGCACAGCGTTTCACACGTCAGCACGGATTACCTTGGCATGGTTCCGTTCTCTATCCAAATTCTCACTTCCGCCTGAGTCTTTCTGCTTGTGTGAAAGGGAGAATTTAAACTAGAATGGGGCCCGCAGTGAGGATTTGGGTCGAGAAGGGAGACATGCCAGGGTAATCAGTGCGGTTGTATGAACCACTGAGCCCAGGTGCCATAATTGCTAACGCACCTGCCTAGTAGGCAGGAGAACTGGCTTCGATTCTCGAATTTGGTACAAATTTCCACTCAGCGCTTCGGTCTACATTCATAACATCACATTTAAAAAAAAAATATGTATGGTGTGTAAATCTGTACTACTATATAAAGATAAGACACTGTTTAAAGTTGTTATCAAAAATCTCGAAAATTTATTGATAGATTTACTTCCAATTTTTACACCATGCTCTAATAGACATTCGGACGGTTTTATATACGTTTGTCGCAAACACAGTTTCAGAACACTCGAAAATTTTTTCTGCAGTTAACATCACAATGCTCTAATATATATTCGGAGGGACATAGGATGCTTTTTTAATGTATATGTGATACACAAATTGGGAAACGTTATTAGCAATAATTTCGAAAAGCTCTTGACTGTTTTACTGCAAATTGTTTACAGTACGCTACAAACATGCTGGAGAGTGGAAATGCTGTGCTATGAAAATGTGAGGTTTCGGTTTCTCTCTTGTAGTGAGGTTTAACTTAGATAACCGGGCATTTAAACCTTTAGACAAATTGTTTTTTCCACATTCTTTCTTTCCCTATACCGGGTGATCAAAAAGTCAGTATAAATTTGGAAACTTAATAAACCACGGAATAATGTAGATAGAGAGGTAAAAATTGACACACATGCTCGGAACGACATGAGGTTTTATTAGAACAAAAAAACAAAGTATTGCTAGACGCGTGAAAGATCTCTTGCGCGCGTCGTTTGGTAATGATCGTGTGCTCTGCCACTACTTTCGTCATGCTTGGCCTCCCAGTTCCCCAGACCTCAGTCCGTGCTTTTATTGGCTTTGGGATTACCTGAAGTCGCAAGTGTATCGTGATCGACCGACATCTCTAGGGATGCTGAAAGACAATATCCGACGTCAATGCCTCACTATAACTCCGGACATGCTTTACAGTGCTGTTCACAACATTATTCCTCGACTACAGCTATTGTCGAGGAATGACAGTGGACATATTGAGCATTTCCTGTAAAGAACATCATCTTTGCTTTGTCGTACTTTGTTATGCTAATTATTGCTATTCTGATCAGATGAAGCGCCATCTGTCGGACATATTTTGAGGTTTTGTATTGATTTTTTTTTTGGTTCTAATAAAACCCCATGTCATTCCAAGCATGTGTGTCAGTTTGTACCTCTCTATCTACATTATTCCGTGATTTATTCAGTTTTCAAATTTATACAGACTTTTTGATCACCCGGTACATACATGCATATAATTAAAGACAAAAATTGTGTACGAAACAGTGTGTTGTTTGTTTTCTTCGTCGCAGTCTGTTTTCAGGGAAAGAGGAATGTTATATTTATGGCTTATCAACTTACGATTAGAATACTACGATGCAGAATTTTCCAAAAATTTGCAATCCTACCTGTTCACAGATTAAAACTGTGAGAAATACTGTAATTGGAGCTACTATGGACACATTTCCAGCAGCTGGAGAGGTGTCTCCTGTACCCCTTATATTAGTTATCACAACCGATTTACCCATTCATTTTAAGATACTGCACTTCCCAATCGAGGTTTCGTTTACAAAAAAAGTAAAGAATTCTCAAGATTAGAGAGAGAGATGGGATGGTCAGAGGGGGGGGGGGAGGGGGATGGCGATGAATGGACAGAGAAAGGAGGAAGGAGGGAATCGACAGAGAGACGGGTGAGCAGGAGATGGAGAGAGATTGGGAGTGAGGAGGAGATGGATAGTGAGAGGGGGAAGAGGATGAGATGGACAGAGAGAGGGGAAGAGGAGGAGGTTAGGACGTGCACACTGTTCCAGCGAAGCCTTGTTACTGGGTGTGCTAGTGTTTATAAAGGCAGTAAGTCTTTATTACTTCTGCAATAATTCTTAACTCTCATGACACATGATTTTGATTCCAATATAAATATTAAGGCGTGTAATGCTGGACAAGAAACTCTATAACAGAAGTGTTCGCTCTCTCTATCATTTACTTTCAGATATTATGTGCTACATGTATGTTTCTGTAGGTGTAACAGGCAGTGGCTGCGCCCCGTGCGGGTCCTCATTGCAACCCCTCGCCGCTCCCGCCAATCAGCCCGCACGCTATTCGTTCGTTTGTTTCGTCAGCCGACTCGACTGAATCGAGTTGTCGAGTAGTTGCACTTTCCTATGTAGCAAGCGCGCCCGCGTCATCGTATTTTATACGTTTCTGTCTTCCACATGGGTAGCTAACACCTACGTCAAAAGTCGCGACCATACTAGTGATCTCTATAAGTTATTCTGTCTGGCTTTTGTTCGAGAAAAGTCGCGAATATTCTACTGTTTTGTGATTAAAAAGAGACTAATAGGAGAGATTCTTCAATACAAGCAAAAGAGCATAAACGCCCTTAATGATCGTTATTATGTTATGCAAGCATTGTCTGTTTGTCCTAGACCTGTCCTACTTTGCACACGCTGCACAAAATATTTGCTTCTCTACCTGCATCTAATGCTACAGCAGAAAGAAGTTTTTCAATATTGTGGCGTACAAAGACATGACTGAGGTCGACAGTGAAGAAGGATCGACTTAATGACTTAGCTCTGTTGAACACTCACCCTGACATTGATTGTCCTATTGACGATGTAATTAACCAATTTGCCGGGAAGAACAGGTGCATCATGGAAGGAAGAGAACCACACTTGTAACTTCTTTGTGTCATAAGATGGCATTGTCTTGTATATGTGTATAATCAATTTAAAAAAAAAAAACTTTCTTAAACTTTGCAAGTGATTTGATTATTTTTTATTACGGTAAAAGTGAAGGTGGCTCAAGATATCTTTAACGCCCCATCCTTGAGGTTTTTCTGTATCCGCCACTGGCAACAGGCAAGTAATTGTGGAGAAACGGTATTGGAAAATAATGCCAAATTAGCAGGGTATTTGATCTTCCAGGTGGCGTCTCTCTAATATGGACTATGTTGCTGAAACATGCCTATGATCATCTTTGAGCAGAATTTCGGCGCAAATATATACATTTTTATTGTAATAGAGTTATTCGAAAAATGAACTATTTTTCGTAAACGTTTGCAAAGGAAAGAGTAAAAAAATTAAATCAATGTGTGGGGGAGGAAGACGCTCAACCTCTACAGGTGGGAACTTTTTTGTTTCTTGCTACTGTGTCCCCTACAAGGGCATTCCTAAATTTTTTTGTAAATTATGCCCCCATTTTTCCTGATTTGGTGGAATATGAAAGGCGTCAGGCTACAGGTTATGCGTCTGATATTTATGAATGTTTTAAAGTTAACATTATCTCAGATTATGTAAGAGGGGAGCTACCAGTTGCTGCATAAATTCCATAGACAATATATACTGACAAACAGTCAATGCTTTGCGTTATTGTTTAAGTAACTCAACTCAGAATTTTTGGAAATAGTTTTTGCAGACGCGAATCACTAAATGTGAGGCGGAAAGCGAAAAGGGACCTCTTGTCGAACATTTAGGAATTTGAGTTTTTGTGGTTTTTACATTCAGCATTAAATTCTGAACAACCTGTAAAAAAATTTGTTTCTATCTCTAAATTTGAGGAAGTTATTGCAGGTTGAATATTTATAACATAAAAATGAAATTAAAATGTCCTTTGTCAAGTGCTTTAGAGTTTTTTAAATAAACACTTCACAATAAGTGGATTACAGCGAAAAGGGACCTCGTGTCGAAAATTTAGGAATTTGAGGTTTTGTGGTTTTTACATTCAGCATTAAATTCTGAACAACCTGTAAAAAAATTTTATTTCTATCTCTAAATTTGAGGAAGTTATGGCAGGTTGAATATTTATGACATAAAAGAGGTGTTTTGTGTTATGGTCTTTTAAAGTTTCACTTTATTACCATTGCTTTAAGAAACAAATTCTGCATAAATATTACACGTAAAATGTCCTTTGTTAAGCGGTTTGGAGTTTTTTAAATTAACACTTCACAATAAGCGGATTACTCCCTCAGACCTATGTCACATCAGAGTGTAAATACATTTGAAACCAAATAAATAGGCCCCTTTTTGAGAAAAATATAGCAAGCCCTGTGCTTATTTCTTTGGCATAATATTTATATTTTTTCACTATGTTATGGCATCTTTTGGATCAAATTTTGACTCTGGAGCAATTAATGGGACTAGAACCACAAGAAATTGGAAATCACATATCCTCCAAAATAGATTACTGAGATCCCATATTTTGTAGTTGGCAAAGGACTTGATTTTCTGTTCGTCAAAAAAAAGTAGTCTGAATGGGGTTAAAGGCACTTTAACAAGAGCGTTTTCGCCTCTTCTTCGGTTCTGGAATATTTGTTTGGTCAGGTTCTTCTTCAGGATCTTCACTGTCGCTGAGTTGAGTTTCTGGTTCACATTCTGAGCCTACTTCGGAACACAGAATGTCTTTGTAGTTCTCTTTGCAATAGGTCCTGATGTTTTTAGAAAGGTACTCTTTTTCGTTGTCTTGTCACCCTTGGAGGAATTACTGCAGCAGGAAACCCAGTGGATCCATTGTCATTGGGGAAGATGTGGTACACAAATTCATTTCCATCAATGTCCAGTTTGCAATGTACTCTACCTTTGTAGCTAACGTTGAACTCAAAGTGGTTGTATTTACTTATGTGAGGGAGTTTACTTGTTTGTTCCCAGTCTCACACATAACCTCAAATATTCCTATTCTGAATGGTAGCAAGAAATAAATAGGTCCAGGCTGCAACGGGTTACTGGGTATGTGAACCTGCTGAGCCATGTCAAAACTGTAGTGTACGCAATTTCTATCACCATCTTCAAAATTTTCCTTACACTTTTTGATAGTTCCCTTATAAAACTCTCTTTCTTTTGCAACAATTTGTAGATGGGACTTCATTTTTTCAATTATTTTCATTTTAGTTTCTTCAGGCACTGAAGCCATTGCAGTTCCTGAAGTGAAATGCCTTTGGCAAAACGCACAAAGATCTGATTTGGGCTTCATGACAACTATTTCTGGGCATATCTCCTTACAAATGTTACAAAACACTCTACTTGACACTGGTTTTATGGACATATCATTTGTAAAGAAAGCCATGTAAGTTTAAAAAATTTTGGCTTTGTTGTCACTTGAAGGTAGAAGTTTGAAATTTGCATTACACTGAGTGCTACTTCTACCTGGTAAAATTATGACGTGTTGTTCTGCATAATTGTGTAATTCTTAGGAAGTTTTCTTGCATTACCATGAGCTTTGACAATCAATCCTGTATCATTGTACATTTTTGTTAGATGCTTTAGTCTTTTAATTTTAATATTGTTGGAAAACATGTAAGTGCTTTTACAAACATGCCGACCTTTTACTAAGTATTTATTTTGTGGTTGTTTCCTCTTGGTTTGTACTTTATGTTAACGAGCTGTCAAAGAAGAATCTGAAGTTACACACCGCAATTGGCCTAAAATTACTTGCTCTGATGTGTTGACATTGTTCTCATAATGATCAATCTCAGCACATTCACGACACATTTCCAAATATTCATCAACTGAATAGTAATTGCAACATTCTTCTTTGCACCCGCAACCCGCTTTTAAAAACTCTGAAACGAGAGCATGGTCTCTGTCAGCATCAAAAGAGTCAATTAAATTTATGCATTCATCAGTTAGGACCAGGTCAAAGTCTTGAGCACCATCATTCTCATGTACAACTTGATCACTATTAACATTGCGTTCTATTTCAATAATAACATTATCAATAACATTATCGTTGTTACCTAAGGCTTCATTAAACTTCGGAATGCCTTGTAATAAAGAAATATCAGATAGGTTAACTGACTCAGCACCTTGGGGTTCCAGTTCCTCATCACTTGATTCGTCACTAATTAACAATCTTTCAGAAAAATAATCATGAAATACTTCATAATCTCTATCACATAAATCACCACCAACACCAATATCGTTTAGTGCTTTCACAATTCTATCTTCACACATTGCGTACTTTAAACTGAGCAAGCTGTAAATACGAATTTGTAACGTCAGCTGCCAGCTGTTCTTTAAGGGCTGCCAACTTCACATTGGCAACATCTGTAGGCATTCGCAAAAATAGGACCACGTGTGTCGTTTGGCATTACTGAAATCACAAAACGGTTTTCTTTTATACGAAATTACTCTGAGATCCTTAAAATGCTTCTAAAATTTAAGAGATGCTATTTTGTGAAGTACTGCATGTATAGCTGCGATATTTAGAAAAGGAAGCTCTTGTCGAACCAATGTTATTTCCCCATAACGACAAGAGGTCCCTTTTCCGAAGACTGCTTGATTGATTGATTGCTTTTAATGACATAATTGACTTGCTGCATTCAAACAAGTTTAAAATCAATACGAACGTGTACAGAATGGAGTAAACTATTATAATATACAAAAAAAACGAAAATCGGTATTTTACACTTTATTGAATGTTTTTGCTTGTACTGAAAATTTTACTCTTCCGACAAGGGTTCCCTTTTCGCTTTCCGCCTCACAAATAGCGACCGAGTCTTCCAGTTGGTACATAAATTACGTAGATAACTTAGACTGAGAGTCAATGCTTAGTGTAATTGTGTAAGTAACTTAATTCAAAATTTTGGCATGTCAATTTTTGCAGACCCGAATCACTAAATAGTAATCCGAGTCCTCCAAAAATAATAACTTCAGGACACCAGTTTAAGTAGTGGATGATACTTCTTGCGGCGGAATTATATAGCTTTTTCGTTGAAATAGGTCAACGAGTGTGAAAATTCACGTCATAAATAGGGCGATTCCACGTTGGCTTATAGCACTTTGAGTAACAAGAAGTATGTAGTCTGAAGGTGCGTCTTATTTCGACTATTAATCAGCAGAAATTAAAAAAAAAGTGAAACAAAATCAATTGCCGTCGTGGGATTCTGTTGTACGCCGTGCCACACAACTGTTAAAACACTTCGCCAACAGATAGCAGCACAGCGCTCAGGCATTATGGCAGTCTTCTGCTTACTCTAGTATTGATTCGTTCGTTGTCTATGCTGTTTTCAATGCATTTTAGATGAAAGAGTGAGTTGCATGTATGAATTAGAGTTTTTAAAGTATTCGCCAGCTGCCAGAGGCAGATAACGATAACATATTAGGGCCATGTGTTTCATATTGACTTCCGCTTAGCAAGTAAAAAGTAAATTACGTAAAAATCTTTGAAGACAGAATGGCACTATCACATCGAGGGCTGGAACTCCCTCTGCTAATTGGGTGATACTGTCAGGATTCTCTGAGTCGGAAGAATAAAACAGTTCGCGAATATGCTGTTCTGATCCTGTGGTAACTGTTTATTAGATCCACTGGTAACTGTTTATTACGCTATTGCCTTCATGTAATGTGATTTTATCCCGCAAATCTTTCTTTCTCAGCGTCCAACTTTCTGTCCATACAATAAAGTAAGAATTGCGATGATGGTATGAAACTTTCGTTGTTTCTTTTTCCTTGTTTTAGCTCAACGTGTTCTTATTGCGCCACATATACGCCGGTTAGTACAATATGAATCCATGTCTTGATCATATGACTTGTTACATCCTCAATACCTGAAATGGGCTAACTGTTCTACCGGTTTCTTATTCAGAACTATTTTTGGTCTTAGTAGATGAATACTTAAAAGGGCTATGGTTTTAGTTTTATTTATAGATATAGTCTGATTGCAGCTTGTCCTACGATTTAGTTAATGTAATAGCATTTGTAATTTATATTCACTGTCTTGTATGATGACCTGATCATCCGCGAATAACATCGTGTTAATATAGATATTGAATAATGTTGGTGACAAGCTAAACTCTTGTTTCCCTCCATTATTTGTATTTATTTCAGGTGTTATCTCCGTACCCGTAACGATACTAATTCTGGTGTTCATACACAGGTTTCGTGAGACTTCCATCACATGTTCGGAGATTCCTCCTCCTGTTATTGCCCACAGCTTGTCTATGTGAATTCCGTCAAATGCTTTTTCACAATCTGTAAATGCTTCCAGATTAAATTTTCGTCTCTTCTGAATTTTGTTTCATTGCAGAAACATGGTCTATGCATGATTTTCCCTTTCGGAAACCAGCTCGTTCCTCCATTAAAATTCACCCGAAATATTTCGCAGTCATTCATGTATTGTTTCGCTGTTGATTTTGTAAACAGTGTTCAGAATACTTATGTCCCTTTGTTTAGATATTTCACTTCTTTCGCCTTTCTTATAAAGTGAAATGACCATTGCTATTTTCCCCTCCTCCAGTATCTCACATTTTACCCAGTGTTGGTTAAACAGACGTAACTTTTTAATTCGAAGATAATTGCTCTGTGTTTAACCAGTTCGGTACTTATTCCATCTAGTCCTGGTTATTTTCGGTTTGTCATATTTTCAAAACTTCCACTGAAGTCTGTTCATTGCAGATGTTCTTTTTTATCTGCTTCTTTGGTTTCTGGTCTGTACCATTATTCTTTATGGCAACTCGAAGCATCAGAAATTGACTTTTATAAGATCTCTGGAAGGTTGCACCAGAGAAGACGAAAACAGAAACGAAGTAATAAGGGAAGAATTAGGAATTCAACCAATAACCAAAAAAAGCGATCCAAAATGCAGGGACGGATTCCTGACTGGGATTAGAGGTATAAAGGTTCTATGAACATGTGTCCGGAATTGCATCATTGCTGCGGTAGACGGCGCTGACGAATGACAGTTCCTCTGAACACATGCCGTGTGTACCCTGTGTGTTAGTGGCCGTGTGGCGTAGTGTAAGCAGGAAAATGGTCCGATATTCATATCTGCAACAAACTGAGATGGAGTTTGTGTACTGCCAAGCAGATGGAAACGGTCGAGAGGCAGCACGGCTTTACCAAAACAAGTGCCCTCACAGACACCAATCACACCATGTAAGATTCCAAGCCCTATTTGGGCGTTTGTGTCATTGTGGGTCCTTTCAGACAGGCGAATGTATAGGGAGGCGGCGGACTGTGTGTACACCAGATCTGGAGGAACGGGTCCTACAGGGTGCTGAGACGAACCCTAGTACCAAGCTCTAGGCAAGTGGCCCGCCAACATGGTGTAACCCAAAGTTCGATTATATGTGTCCTACATGACAGCCGCTAATATCCCTGCCATCACCAACGAGTGCAAGGATTATCGACAGTGCATTTCCCTCTACAGATAGGATATTGTCGACGGTTATGGGATTTCTATCATCAGTCGTTTTTACCGACGTGTGAACGAGTGCATTGTGTCCCATGGAGGCCACTTTGAACATATGTTGTGACTAGGATGCCATGCAGCTCTTTACTGTGTTCCGGGACGATTTTTTGTCATTGCGTGCAACCTTCCATTTCGAGACATGTTCATAGGAACTTTTTTCCTCCATTTCCAGTCAAAAATCTGTCTCTACAGTTTGTCAGTTTTACTAATATTCACCTTGAATGCTCAGCGAGTCACGTTACAGTGCGTGTTGGAGAACTCAGTAGGACTGCGAATGAACTGGAATTTCTTTTATGATTTTCCTGTCGTATTTATGTTATATCTGCGATGAAAAATAAGTTGCTTGTATCTGCTTGGAACGTATGCTCACTGGAAACCTCCGTGTCCTGCCCAACGCCACTCTTGTACCGTCTGACACTAGAGTTTTAGAATTATCTCCGTAAATTGTAGTATTCACGTTGCACCTCAAACACAGTAGAGCGTCTTAATATACCTACTTTATGAGCTTTCTTTTTATTTCAAGTCTGTCGACATTGTCAACCAGGAGACGGGCGATCTGCTGTAAATTTTTTAGTTTATGTTATGGACTGAAAACCCATGAAGTCAAGATCGCACAAGAAATCTTCTTTGTTTGGATTGATCACTGGTTTCGGCTAAGAATTTAGCCATCTTGAGACCACAAAACATCCTTGTTTAGTGTTGGTGGCATTACAGTTTCACACAGGGTTAAAATCTTCCTTAAAATGACAAGATCCATACGTGACAAAATTAAAAATAGCTTTTCATCGTTCACGGACAGTGTAATTGAGTGATGGTCATAAAACGCTACGCCGTTACAACCTCGTAACTGACACAAACACTATTTACATTATTTTGTAACAGAGACCTGTGATGTGACACAGCAACATATATATACGATTATACAATGACATTCGCCAACAGCCATGCAACTGAGATGTATTTTATTTTGTTTTGACTACCAGTTTCGGCATGCCGTTATATCATCTTAAGCGCCCATATGCATCTTTCGACAATAAACAATAGTGGCATATTGGGGCCATACATTCCTGGCGTTCGTGAATTATAAACCGGATCCCAAGTGCTTCCTTCGAAGACTTGATTGCCATATTCGAAGGAAGCACTTAGGATCCGGTTTAGAATTCACAACATGCAGAAACATATGGCCCCAGTATGCCAATATCATTTATTGTTGAAGGATGCATATGGGATATGGAGATGGCAGAATGAAATGCTAAAACTGGTAGTTAAAATAAAATAAAACAATATCTTAACTGTACGGCTGTTGGCGAATTCCGTTGTTAAATACTTGACCAGGCGCTGTCCCATGTCCACAATGGATCAACAGAGATTATATATGCTATGATCTCTGTTACGAAATGGTGTAAATACTGATTCTGTCAGTTACTAAGCTATAACTGCATAACGCGTTTGTTTTATGGTCATCATTCAGTTACACTCTACACGAACAATGATAAGCTGTGTTATGTCTGTATGGATGTTATAATTTTAAGAAAGGTTTTGAAATATGTGGAGCGGTAATGGCCCCAACACTAACCAAGAATGTTTTATAATCTGAAGATTGTTGTCGTTGTGGTCTTCAGTCCGAGGACTGGTTTGATACTGATCTGCGTGCTACTTTATCCTATGCGAGCCACTTCAACTCCGAATAACTACGGTGTGTTATATTTCCGGCTGGGTCGGACTTTTTCTGCGCTCAGGGACTGGGTGTTGTGTTGTCCTCCTCCTCATAGTCATCTCATCGACACGAAGTCGCCGAAGTGGCGTCAACTCAAAAGACTTGCACTAGGTGAACGGTCTACCCGACGGGAGGCCCTAGCCACACGACATTTCATTTCACTGGCTGGATAATGAATTAGAGTTTTGAATTGAAAATTTCTTATGACTTTTAACTATGAAGTCATAAATGGAAGTTAATGAAATGCTTTTAAGGCCGGCTACTGAACAGACACCGTCAAATTATCCGAAATGAACTTTCTAGAAAATTTAATAGAAAATGATTTTAAATGTATTTTCTTCTCAGTGGGAAAATTTAAATCTTCTATCTGCTGCGATGGTCGCCCTGAATATCCGTCGTAGGTTTATAATGGTTGACTGCGTCGTGTAATGAAAGAAACTCATATTTCGATGCCGTGAGATGAAGTGTTTGTCCAGTAAATGGACATAAACTGTATTTTACTTGACGTTATTTATATTAACTCAAAATCCAATATTACTAACAAATTTGTTAGAATAGGAGGAGCAATAAAATGTTCGCGTCCTCTCTTCATCACGACGCACCATAGTCTGCTCTCTTCCTGCTAACTTAAGAAAGGTGACAATCACATCTCTCTCATCTAATATCTCTGCTGCAGCGCATTGCTTCCATTTCTGCGTTTCGCATACCTCTTTGGAAACATCTGGCAAGCGCCATTACACATATCTGCTACTGTGGGCTGTGGGTTCATATTCATAGCACACTGTACACAATGTACTTTTCTCATTAATATATACAAATTTATACATTTTCCTTTTTTTACCCAGAGGGCAAGGTACAGTCATCTGCTTTCATAGACGAATGGTTCGAAACTTTTGTTTTGGCAGTTCAGTGTTGTCATATTTGTCCATTATTCTTTGATATACTGTTTGATTAATGTGTATCAGCTATGTGGGAGCTCGACTTTATCAAATTCTTTATGTCATATAACTTACCAAAAGTTTACTTACACTATATTAAAATTACAAATAAATCAATTACTTTACATATATATGGAGAATATTGAAGATTTTGTTTCATATTGTGTAGACTTTTTCACATTCAAATAAATCTTTAATTTCTTTATTTACATTGATGACAACTCGTGTCCTCTGTCCTTTGTTTTTCTATTGTCTTTGGGACGCTGCGCGAGCTGGCTCCATTATTTAAAGTTCCTAGTGGCTATTGTTATCCGCGCCATGCAGAGCATTATTTGTGCTTGTGATGCAGAGTTGCCAATTGGAGGGTAATTATCTGATTTTCGGATATAATCTTGGTCGTGGGTACATTAAAGGTGATATAAACTGGCGGGGGAGTTTCCGAGGAATTTGATAATTTTGACACCAAACATTTTTGTTTATATTCAGATCGTTCTTTAACTTTTCAAAATGTAAGTACAGACGCGGTATCAGAATTATGACACATGTTATATTAAACAATGGGCCTGGGAATTCCCCGGTTTCTCTCCTGTTACTTCCGCTGTTCAACTTGTACGTGTCATAGCTCGTAAATCTACTAGTCAGCTTGTTGTTTTTGTGATAACAGTATCTCATTGTTTTAGCGGACCACTAGATTGAATGTTCTGCTGCGGGCTATACTTGTGGTCACTGATAGTACAGTTATTAAACTATAGTGCTTTTGTGTCACTAAAATGTATAGGTGGTTACGCAAAAGAAGTATTAGTGCGAACTCTGTAAGTCTGCACGCTCCTTCTAAATTACCTGTCTCACCTGATTTAGCTGAAATTCCTAATTTACAAAGTGAGCTTACCGAAAATGACCATACTGCTTCCTCTATCTCAACACCATGTTCTTCAAGTGGTAAATCGAAGAAATAAAAAAATAAAAAAGATTTTGTGATTCCTAGTTACGCTTGCCTGAGGGCGCTGGTTGGGGTTGGTTGCGGAAGAGCAATTAACGGACGGACAGGCGTGATTTGGCATAACACAAGGTGTGTGACAGTGTTTTAACAGTGCATAAATCTGAAGTTTTGAGGCACAGAAAGTCTTACAAAGATATTAATCAAATGAAGACTGTTGCATCTACAAGTAATATGTCTCCAATGCTAATTACGAATGAGGACGACGTAAAAGGAGCTATTGATCTGTTACGAAACAATTTGCTTTTAACAGTCGTGTATTTTGATTCGGATTCAGGCCAGATTAAAAATAGTTTCTTTGATAGCTTGAACCTTCATCAGGTACTGCTGACACCTTCTACAAGGATATTATAAATTTTGTAAAATCAAACAGCATTAACTTTGATAAACTCTTTGGTTTTAGCTCCGACACAGCAACTGTTATTGATGGAGAGCATCGTTCAGTTTTTTCGAGCCTAGAATGCTCATTCCATATGAGTCATCTCTGTGATGCAAAAGCACGCTTCAAACGTCCAAGAAGCGTCGAGGATTTTTTTGAGAAAATTAGGTGCTCATTTAAGTAGAAGTTTTGGCAAGAGATAGACATTTAAAGAATTTCAAGTGTTTTTTTCGTACTGAAACACACATTATTCTTTGTCCTTGTGCAGCTTGATGGTTGTCTGTCATATCAAGTGTGGCTGGAATACTGGAACAGTGTAACGCACTTAATGTCTTCCTAAGAAACTTTGTAATGGAAAATCCATCTCCAGTCACAGAACATACGCTTTCAGCTATGATAATGCATTTACATTGACATATTTGGAATTCATTCGTAAGTTTTAGGCATACTTACTGTTACGGCGTAATGTCAGCGCCGGCACGCCAGTCGGTAACGACAGGGAAAGAAGACTATGAGAACAAGTCAGCCAATCGTAAGCCGATCGACTTCTCCCCCAGGACGACAACGTGACAGCACCGTCCCCTATGTGAAGACGACATAAGCACCGCGCCCGACTGGTGACAGCCAACTTCGATAGCAGCTTCAATGTTAGCCACTTCATCAGTACTCTCTACTTAGCACAGAATTGTGTTTGTCTATTCTGAGGAAGACTGATTGTTCTGTATTGCTTGCGATGCATCTATCAAAGGTAAGTAGTTGTATCTTGTTTCATTGTAATAAAACTCATTAATACGAGATGTTTGGTTGTTTGCCTAGCGAACCGAGTATGCATGATTCATAGACACAACACTTACAGATATTAATTCCATTTTTCAAAGTAAAGTTCGTCTCCTTCACAAACAGAAATCAGAAACAGAAAAAAAATGCTAAGAGATCTGTGTTCTAATTTTATTAATTTTTATATTATTCAGATAAATCCAGTTTTTCTGCTAGATCATTCAAATCCAAGGTACTTCGCTGGATTAGTTCGACGTGCTTGGGTATAACTGCACAGGAAATGTTTGAGGGACTCAAAACCACACTGAAGTACAGCAACAAGACAAACTGTTTTTAAAAATGTTGCCTGAATTTCTATGTATAGGTTGTATCATTGATCAAAAGACGGTTTATCTTCTCAGTTCCCGTTTTCGAAATCCTACACTGCCTGTCGCAAAGAGGTTTCCTGTTCTTCAAAAATTAACCAACTGTCAGCAACTGTATTCTGAATGGAAAAATCACTATATGCTGGAGCGCGAGAAACTAGGATTAGATGTATGTAAACCTGCTTCTGGATATTGGAAGAAAGTTTTTAATATGAAATCTGCTGCCAAAACTTCAAATTTTCCAAATTTACAAAAAGCAATCTTCCTTCTCCTCTTTATTCCCTTTCCCAGTGCCTCAGTGGATCATGTGTTTAGTACCCCCAGAAACTTGAAAACGCCTCATAGGAACACACTGAAATCTGAAACAAAGAGCAACATTGGTGGCTGCAAAAGAGGGTATATAAGGCGAAGGAGGATGTTTCTCCTTCGAACTGACAAGAGAAATGACGAGAAGCAGTTAAGGCATCGTTCAGCACCAGTAAATTCGGATTAGGAAAGTAAAATATTTAATTTTTAATTTTTTATGTAATTTGTGGTCATTTTTCTTGTAAGTAAGCATTTCTGCAACTATTTTTGAAACGGAGGGTATTTTGAGTTAAAAGTGGGTAATTTGACGTTCCTGAGTGGGTGATTTAATTGATAAGCATTGGCAACTCTGGTTAACAGTTCGTGGTGTCCACTCAGGGTATCTATTTGCACCTGGCTACAGATTCCGTAAGCTACGACGGTCTGCACTGCACAGTGAGGCCGAAGGACGCTGCTGTACCTGTTTCGTCTGTATCAAATCTTCGTCGACATTTAGATACGTTATACAACTTACGAAGCACTCTTTCACTCGAATTTGCACATTCTAACACATCTGCTGAGCGTAAATTTGGTTTTCAAGAGTTTAAAAGATATACATGAACATGTTTACAAAGACATGAAACAAAACTCATACAAGCACAATTACAAGAAAATCTTATTCATATTCTAATTCGAGGTTCCTCTAAATTTATTTTTGCTGAAAACTTTATTTTTAGCTCCAGGAAAAATTGTCTTTTTATTTCTTTCAATAAGTGAGGAATTTACTTCTCAAAATCTTTAGATCTCCCGTAACACCTGGAAACTTATGTTGTCATCAATAGACTCAACACCATTTCACCACTGGAGGAAACGGAAAGCATAGGAATTTCAGCAAGAAACTTCAGTTCGAGATAAATATCATGCATCTTCTTATACTAGTACTTGTTTTACGCAACCAGTTAACGCAGCTTGTAACGAGGACAGGTGAAATAACAGAATACCGTTTCTTATGTTCCTATCTACATCTCAAAATTCTTTGTTTAATATTTACTTTTTTCACATGTTGAAACCGACTTTGATTGCGTCAACAAACCGATACACACACACACACACACACTTTTCAGGTTCACTGGTAACTTTATGTTTGAATAAAGTGTTTTAGTGTTTCTACAACGCTAGTTTTGTATTAGTCTTTGTACAACGTAAACTTTAGTGTTAATTTACTCTCAGATGATGGCTTGCACAACTATGTGTGTGTTTCAGTGGCCATAGCACTCAAATATTTACGTAATCTCTTAACACGTAGTCTAAGTTAATGTGAGATCCACTGTACTGGTCAGCTTGTGGAGCGGCACTCGTGTTTACCTGTTTCAGCGTACTGAATATAAATGTACTTCTCCTCCTTTCCATAAATTCACACACAATCACAATTATACATATATACTAAATGGGGGGGTCGTTTATTTGGTACCTCTCACCTCCAGTTCAATCCTTCCGCCAAGTGGGACGTACTACTTTACATCATTTACGATAAAATTTTTATTACTACACAACTTCTTAACTATGCATAACTGCCCGTAAATCAGTCAACCTGTTTGTTCACAGATGCGAACACATGAAGTAGAACTCGGTACATTTAATATTTCTTCTTCATATCTCTCAGGATATATGTTGAGTCAATATTTCATACTTCCTTATGCTATCTTCACACTGATTTGCCTGCTGCACTGTGATTATGTAAATAACCATTATTTGCCATAATGAACCTTAACTTACCGTGTGACTTGTTGTTGCTAACTGTGCAAAGCTTTTGTCATGTAATCGATTGTACCTAATTTCATTTTCTTATTTTTTGTTATATTACTTCCTATATAATATGTTAGTTTTTCATGTTCACTTTCATTTAGAGATGGTTTTTCGTAGAAAAGTGTAAAATACTGTATAATCGTCATAGCTTAACCGCTTCTTGTTTTATATAAATAGTGCAGTTCATTCATATTGTAAGCAGCTGCAGATGGTGTAATGTACATCACACTTATTCGTAGGTTACTAGTTGACTTTCTTTTCATTTATTTCTTTAGTATAATCTAACCTTGCTGTAAATAGAACTTTACTCGCGGTTGACCATACTTCTTTCTGGGTAAAAAATTTCTTTTGTGTATAACTTTTTATTCCGATAGATCTTTCTTCTTGTACATAGCCTTACGTCTACGTGTGGTCATATGTGTGAAATTATTTATGTAGTTTGTAACCTAATGATGTGGCAACAGGTACTCTTTCTTCCTGTAGTTAGTTGTATATGTACGAAAAAATTCTACTTCACTTGCTCGAATTTCCTGTAATTTGATCTTACATATGTGACAGTGTTTGCTTTTGCGGTTTATTCATAATATTCCCTGTACAAAGGTAAGGCTTTCAAAAAGGGGAAAGGAAGAAATGCTCACTACCCGCAACTCAACTAACTCCAGTGTGTCTAGATTTGTTTTTTTTCGCAATTTTGGGAAAAATTATTTTTTGGGGGGAACGTTTGGGGAAACGAAAACATGGGGAAATTTTTTGGGAAAAAACAGCGGTAGTGGCGAAATTTTTTTCTGTGTAACCATACTGCCAATACCATCTCCGATACTTTAGTTCAAATAACAAATGCTTGGTTTTATAGATGTTCTCTCTCTCTCCAATACAATCGGTACACCGTTCCCTTTTTTCGTCTCAGCTGTTTGGTATTACCTTCATATCGATGGCTGCAAGATATAGATAAAATTGTAGCACATATCGATGTCAATGCCTGATACAAATTTTTATTTCCCCCTTAGGGAACTAAAGAAAGGTTTATGATTATGATTTACAGTTCTGTAGGTGTGAAAGACAGTAAGCAATGATTTCGACCGACATTTTGAAAGTGGTTACCATTTCTCCAGACTTAAGTACAACAATGTAGAGTCTTTCATTGTAGGACATTGTGTCCATTTCTGGCTCTTTCTTGCACTCACCAAAGAAGTAAGTTATTTCGAACACAGCTGCCGGAAGTTGCGGGTTTCGATGTAGGTGGTAGTTGTTTTACGGGTGTCTTGTTTGTTGTCACGTTCACTGGTGCTGTGATTTTTAGGTTGTGTTAACTGAAAGAGAGGAAACAAGGCATCTATTGCCTTAACTCTTTACCATGTGAAGATATCGGCCGGCGCGGGAAGCCGAACCACAATTTTCTGGTAAGTTTCTGAAATTCTGTGGTTTGTAGGTACTATACTTGGTGCAAACCAGAGCGTCTTAACTAGAGCTTCTTCAGTCTCGTCTAAAAAGCTACAGATAAGCGATTTCCGTTTTATTTTTACAACAAATGCAATTACGCCGAACTCACGCTGTACCACATCCTACCATTTCGATATTACTTAATGAGTGAGTACTTAATAGAGCGTTGAAATTTGGAAGATTGGGTACTGGTTGCTGGCTTGTGTTTTTATTTTTACTGAGTTCACTCTGTGGGTTTTCGTGTTGTTTCATATGCTGTGTAAAATAAGATGTAACTATTAAGGGTAACTCGACTGCTGGTGTTTCGGCAGAATAATCTGATTATCTTCTTAAAGCTCCTGTTGACGATAGGACCAGATGATGCTGACAGTGGACCAAACCATATACCACAGACCGACCGGAAATACACATAAATCTCTTTCACTCTCGTTGGCGCAGTCGATCTTTGGTTTAGTCTGTGGTCCAGACTTCAGTATTATTGTTTTAGGGCCCTTTTTACTTTCTTCGTTTTGCCATTAGGGTGTCCTACGGCATAAGTGGCATTATTTTAGTGAAATTAAACAGGCATAAACTCTAATTTTTTGCTGTTTGACATTAGTAACTCATATAATAAAAGTTTTTCCGATTTAACTATGGTAACGTCTGCTGGCTCGACGCCAAACATGAGATACGAAAATCTGTTGTGTCTACAGAAGGATTCTAGAATTTAATTTTTATTTAATAAATGAAACACCAATATGCCTTATTTACTGTTTAACATGTAATAAACGTTATTTTTTAAATTTTATTTTCATAGTTTGCTTTCTGCGTTCAGGATAAATATTCCCCCGTTATTATACCGAAAAAACCGTTTGTTTTCCTCCTCAACCGTGAAAATGATAAGTTTTGTACAGGGCGTTATTTCGGCCGGCACCTCCCTGGGAATTTATTTTGAACGCAATGGAACAAGTCCATACTGGAGATTTACAGTAGTACCCGAGTACTAAATCGCACTGTAACAATTTGTCGCTGCGCCGACAGCGGTGAATGTGACAAAGGGCGACAAACGTGATGTGATGCCATATCCATACTATCTTTTATCGCTAAATGTTTTATTAATTAATACTGGACACACATTCACCGATCAGATACATTGCAACTGACCGAACGTTGCGACTGGCAGTAGTTGAAAACATGGTGTCGTATTACGAACACTACCGACTTGGGCCGATATATCGAGCAGAAATACGGAGCAAAGTGAGGCTGCAATGGGGACAGACTGTAGAATTTGTTGTTTATGATAAATCTTGAGGTTTTCTATTTTGATTATATTATGTTTTAAAAACCTGAAATTATAAGTCTTCCGTAAAAAAACTATTTCTCATCGCAAGTTATTTCAAAAGTTTTCAACACAATTCTGTAAAAATTATTTCTCATTGTAAGTTTTTTCAAAAGTTTTCAAAAATTGAAACTTATGACTTTTGGGTGTGGGTGGAGGGGTTGTATAGTTGAGGTGCGTTCGGAACTTTCGGCAACTAAAATTTTAAAATTAGGCAGTGGTCTTGCATCAGTTTTACTGCTCTTTAGCTGTACCGTTCACTGCCTTCAGCGCTCATTATTTCTCATTGTAAGTTTTTTCTAAAGTTTTCAAAAATTGAAACTTGTGGTTTTTGGGTGTGGGTGGAGGGGTTGTATAGTTGAGGTGCGTTCGGAACTTTCGGCAACTAATATTTTAAAATTAGGCAGTGGTCTTGCATCAGTTTGACTGCTCTTTAGCTGTACCGTTCACTGCCTTCAGCGCTGAAACCTCCTCTCTGACTTTTTGAAGAAGACTTTATTTGGCCACACAATAGCGCATTAGCGGATATAAACTGTCGTCAATTTTAAGACGACCGAACAGTGACTTGCTTCTGACTCAGATGAATTCATAGGTGTATTTCTCAAAAAAAAAAAAAAAAAAAAAAAAAAAAAAAAAAAAAAAAAAAAAAGTCACTTAACGAAATAGTGATCTAAACAGAGAACTAAAGAGACGACTTATATATTTATTTATTTAACTTACAGTAGAATGGAACTCAAAGTTCGTCCTTCGATGGGACGTAATTTTTACCGTTGGTTGATAAATCCTCTTTGTTAAATTTTCAACCTTTTTTACTTCATTTCTTGATCCACATTATAGTCAGTGACAAGACACTGACTTTATCTGTCGTTGGCATCCTGAAGTGGTTTCCGGCCTTGGCACAGAAATGTTTTTTATTCAAATGTGGAGTAACATTTGGAGGACTTTCTTTTGGTTTCCGATCTTGTAAAGCAGCAACATTTTGCTATCCCAGTGAACGTTGTCATCTGGTACCTCGTTTTGAAGACTTGCTTTTAAGGCTTTTTTTTTAGGTAGAGGTGGAGGCCCTCCACGCCCACACCAGCCTGATAGCCAACTCAATAGGTCTACTGCCATCTCTGCATAAGGGTTAGTTTTCACCATTGTGAGGTGTCGCAGGATGTGGGTACTGCGATGTTTGCGTACGTCTGGTTAAGGTTAACCATTAATATGCGCTCATCTGGAGATAGATTGGGTCGAAGTCGAACGAAGGGTAGCGGTTTGAAGGGCAGAGGAAAAAAAAGTGCTGAGGCAAGAGCCAAGGGAAAAGAACCTCTGCGATAGTTAGGTCGGGTGGTAAGAACAGTAGCGGATGTCTAGCTGCCTGCGATAGGTCGTGTAAGGGTAGGCTTTGTTAGTAGTGGGTATCATGCATGTCGATACCTTTGACGTTTTGCGGTTATGTTGCTCGGAGGCTGGCGCTGAATCCCGGTGTAGAGCTGTTGTTCAGCGTCAGCAGCCTGCAACAGTTAGGTTTATTGTCGTTTTTGTGTCCGATAGGTCATATATCGGATGCAAAGTGTAAGGTAATGTTGGCGATTTGTTTGTGCGTCAGTGGGCGAGCTCGTCGGTGTCCCTGCTGTGGCCTGTTGGTCGGCTCTAATAGCAGCTGGTAATTACTAGTCAATGTTGCTGATATGCAGGGGCTTGCCGACGTTTGTCGCATGTTAGTGTATGTTAGTTTACCATAGGTGGCTATGCTCTAGCTAGTAGTGTCTTTGGCCGCTTGTGGTTCCACCTATGGTTGTGATCGTAGTTTTCCAGAGTGAGGATGAAAGTATTGTTCGAGTGTCTCGAGTTCCTGTATAGTCGCGTGGCGTGTTTTTTTGAATACTTCATTGGGGGTATCAAGGCAGTATTCATGGTGAAGACCCACGGTGCATGTGTAGCGTGAAGCGTTGCTAATGATTCGTAGCACTTTGTTCTGTATGATCTGCAGGCGGCGCAGTCGTGTAGGAGCTGCATATCCCCAGACGGGAGCTGCGTAGGTAATCATAGGTCTAATCAGTGTCATGTACATGGACCTCGACACCCTCCTATTCAGTGTGCTTTCCCTGTTGAGCATTGGGTAGAGCTGTTTGAGCCTCGCGTGCACTCTGTTGGCAACGTACTCGATGTGGTCCCCCCATGTGAGTTTCCAGTCCATCCAGAGACCTAGGTATCTGAACTTCCCTCGGAAACGTATTGGGCGTATATATAGCGTTATCGGTCTACTGTGTTGATGTTGGCGCAGTAGTTTCGGTCTACGTGTGAACAGAACTGCTTCGCACTTGTCGACGTTTACTTTAAGGGGAGCCGGAGGTGGTCAAATACAAAAAATTACGATTTTTTTTTTGCTACCGAAAATTAATTGGAACATTCCTCTTTAATGTAAACTTTGAATTATTGTTCTACTCGCCCTAGAAGTGGAGTTATTACCATTTTCCCCCACGCCTGCAGAGGAAATGGGCGGCCGCTGAATGCATCTAACACGCTCTCGTGACTTCCTGGCGAACTGATTGGGATTTTCTCGGCCTGTTACGCATACAGCGCCTTATGTTACGCACACAGCGAGTGTGTAAGGGTTGGCTACATTGTTTACTGTGACAAATGAAGCGCTAAGAGCGCGGAACATCGTCTCTTTGCTGTTTACCGTTTCGAATTAGTTCAGTGTTGCGCCTGTTGTTGGTAGTATTATACTTCTTGTGTAAAGCGTTGTTCTGGTTAGGATGCCACGTTTTAGTAACCGTGTATATAAAAAGAGGAAGAACGTAGGGAAAAGAAAATTAACGCTATAAGCAAGTTGCGATACTACAATTACTGAAACAGTGCGTTCTTCTGCTAAGCAGCACATGGCCATCCATAGCCCTGTGACATCTTCTAGCAAATACTACCTTGGGGATGGTGACTCCAAAGGTTTCAAGACTATATGGCTCTAATCACAGTCTTCAAGACTATAGAGGAACTGAAACCATATGGAAATGAATTTGTAGTTGAAAAGTTGGAATGCATTGGGCATGTGCAAAAGCGTATGGGTGCACGGCTTCGAAGGCTCAAACAAACTTTGGGTTCGAGTAAGCTCAGTGATGGAAAGACAATAGGAGGGAGAGGCAGGCTTACTGATGAGGTGATTGAACGTCTACAGAGATACTATGGATATGCTATAAGGCAAAATACTAGTAATGTTAGTGACATGCGAAAAGCAGTGTGGGCATTGTTCCTTCATACTGCCTCTTCCAATGAATACCCTCAACACAGCCTGTGCCCAAAAGATTCCTGGTGCAAATATAATGCAAAAAAGGACTATGATCACAAACATGGTTTGCCAGCAGCTGCGATAAATGCAATAAAACCAATTTTTCATGACTTAGCACAGCCAGAATTGTCACACAAATGTCTACACGGAAAGACGCAGAATCCTAATGAGAGCGTAAACAATTTGATTTGGAAAGTGATTCCTAAAAGGGTGTTTGTAAGCATAAAAACACTGCACTTTGGCATTTATGATGCAATAGCAACCTACAACCAAAGGAACCGTGTGAAGTTCTGAAGGCATTAGGATTTACGGCTTGGGTGAACACTGTACGAGCACTAAGAAATATTGACAGAGAAAGGATAAGAGGAGCAGAAAGAAGAGAAAGGCATATGAAGTATGATGGAACAACAGGCCAGAAAAGAAGACAGAAGAGGAAGCTTTTGGAGGATGAAGAAGATCCTGATAATCCATCCAACAGTGCAGGAATGTATTGAGAAACTTTGATAGCCATTTCCCGTAAATTAGAAATTTTCGAATATAAGAAACATTTTCTCTAAATCCACTCAAGCTAGAGAGATGAAATTTTTATACAGCACTCCTAGTGGTCAAACATACATTGTAACACAGCCATTTGGCAATATGTTCAGTAGTTTTATTTCAGTTTAATTATAAAGCAATTATTTGTAAAAAATTTGGGTCATTAATAAAAATAATAATTGGAAGGAAACTAGAAAAGATACTCCAAAATCCCTCTGTCATAATTGCAATACTAAACCACTCTATATGTAAAAAAAAATTCAAATATTTCTATTTGGTAGTTTATTCATAAATGTTCCTCAAACTTAGTGATTTTAACATGGGCAGTATAGGCACCTCCGGCTCCCCTTAATACGCCATCGCTCCAACCAAGGCTCAGCTGTTCTGAGTGCTGTCTGTATTCGTGAATTGATGTTCGACGGTTTCCAATCTTGCCCAAGGATAGCGGTGTCATCCGCGTAGATGGCTAACGTCGTGTTTCGTGTTGCTGGGAAGTCGTTAATGTACAGGTTAAATAAGATGGGCCCTAGGATGCTTCCTTGGGGTACTCCAGTTTGGATACCATGTTGTGTTGATTATTTATCCTGCACGTTAGTGTTGAAACACCTGTTCGTGAGATATGAGTGTATGAGACGTACGAAACCGTCCGAGAAACCAGCTTCGCTTAGTTTGCGTATGAGTCCGTTGTGCCTTTTATGGCTGATGCACGCTCTTTCCTTTAGTCCGAATTCTTTGAATCGAGAAATTACTTGCAGGAAATGCCGAGTGTTAATCCAAGTGCCTAAATATAGCTTCGAGCATAAACACTAAGTATTTCTTACTTAACTAGCACCTGTCTACAGCTACTAATTTTGGAGTAATGATTTTTTTCCGCGTATTCGTTTTATAGGTTCCGAGATGTATGTTCTCGAACAGAGTTGGAAAATCTTGTAAATGCATGTCATCTTCATTAGAATCAGAAGATGAGTCTTCTGTAACGGTTCATAAGACGGTGTCGAAGAACCGGCTTGGAAAACGTTTAGCGCATCGTTTTGCTTAAGTTCTCAGCACGCCCTTTCTTCCTTATTAGGAAATTTTCTTTGTTTACCCCTGCTAAGTGGTCAGGCCGACCTGTCTTCATTAACTGAAGCGCATCGGCGTGTGCAGTGTCAAACAAATACCTAAGTTGTTGACAAACTCTTGTCGGCAGCCCGCCGGAGTGGCCGTGTGGTTCTAGGCGCTACAATCTGGAACCGCGTGACCGCTACGGTCGCAGGTTCGAATCCTCCCTCGGGCATGGCTGTGTGTCATGTCCTTCGATTAGTTAGGTTTAAGTAGTTCTAAGTTCTAGGGGGCTGATGACCACAGCAGTTAAGTCCCATAGTGCTCAGAGCCATTTGAACCATTTTCTTGTCGGCACTGCTCAAATGCGTTTAGAGGTTTTTGTACTTTTTTTGTTACTCCCTTCAAGCTTCACACAACTAGGCAAGGATTTGATAGGCATACAGTGACAATGAAAGTCGCTTCACTGATACTACAGAATAAAACTGCTGAAACTAGTTATTAGAGGGCAATTTTGAGCCTTTTATTTGATGTTTTACGCCGCCTGTTTAAACACACTTCTTAGAACTACTACGTACAGTGTGTTAACTTTAAGATCGCAGGTCACTGTCTAATCCTGAACCGACAGAAGTCGCTAAAAGTCGGACGTCTTTGGCTGCAGCCAACATTAGCTAGCTGATATTCCTGTCTGAGACAGCCATTGTTGTCTGTTGTGTTATTTTTCTTGCACTTCAATATATTTAATACTGTTTGCTTTCCTTGCTGTAAGTGTGACAATATGTATGACGATTTCAGTGTTTACGACAGCATTTCAGCGTTTTCTTTTTTCTTTTCTTTTTTTGTCTTTTTTGTTCCTACAGCTTTCGCAGAATCATGCAGCGTAGTTTATGGTGCCAGCATTGCAGGATTTAACACACTGTAGTTCCACTGACATGTTCACTTATTGACAGTAGTCCGTTTACTGACAATGTTAAAAATGTTTACAATCACGTCAACGGAATAGTGCGCGTTCGCCTTATTTAGCGAGTACTGACATGCTTCACTACAAGTCGGCAAGGGTTACCGAGGTCCTACGTTTACAAAATTTTATTTACATTTGTTTTTCACATCGTATAAATAAATTAAGAGGATATGCGTTCAATAAAAACGACTTCGATTTTTTTGGACATTAAATATTAAATAACATTTGTCTGTTTCTGGGTAATTACTGTAACGTAAATATCTATATATGCTTTATGGTGGCTCAAATATTCAAAAGGAACCAAAGTGTTTTACAAATGGTGCAAATGCACACTACAAGCACATGTAAAAGATTTGTCTATCCTTGCAAATTGTAAGAAGCATTTACATTGTAACGTTATTTATTTAAAATATAACTTTACGATTACGTTGATTGAAGTCTCAACTGTTGTGTGGCATGAAACTGCAAGTGGTGTGCTTACTCTCTGTTATTGTTAGCAAAACTTTACATGAGTTGATTGGGCAATTCTACTCCCAATAGAAATAAAGAAATACAGTCACTGCAAAATAAATTCAGCCTCTTAGGCACTGAATCATCTGGCCCTGTTCAAAACTGATAACTTTGGTCCCTGTGCGGATAGCAAATAAATTGTCTTACCTCTAAAGCAGCAAAGGAGTAACGTGATATATTCTGGTCTCTCATAAAAAATATGTATATGCCAACTATAGGCTCAGCAGTGTGCAATGCCGGCCATAATACTTGAAATGCACTTTAAATTCTTTTGGCTGATAAACGAGAACATTTAAGAAAATTCAACTTCTTTAAAAAAAATATGTGACTTGGACTGGGAGGCGGTACTGATTATGGTGAATTACAAACACTCATATTTTTAGGAAAATTATATTGCAAGTTAAGTTTGGCTTTTCAAAAACATCTGACAACTGAAGTTACATTACTCACAACAGATTCACAAACAACGAGATTTAAACAGCAGGAATTATCTAACTTCATTAATCCAACATAAATGTAAATCATCAAATTACATACAGCTCTGTTAACAAATCTTAAAAGCATTACAAAAATGAAATATCTAACTAGTCTCTTTCTAAAAAAAGTTTACGCACATTCAGGGATTACTGCACAATTACAAATTATCAGCCAACTCATCTATACTAACGCACTGGCTAAAACAAAAATCATAATTATTTAAATCTTTACCTTATTTGCCTGAAGACTTCTGCTTCCATTATTGACATACCTACATTAATCTAACTCTTGGTGCCTTCACACAGCACACCACAGAAACTGCCTACTCCATCGTTTTTCCCTCACAGATTGATACCTATAACTGTGCGCCAAGCCCTCTCTTAACTCCAACAAAGCAGTATCTTTGGCTCTGCGGTCGCGCACAGTCAGCGACCCACATTATCAAGCCTGTTAGATATGTTCATCGTTTACAGTATCCTAGTTTCATTTTAATTTATTAATATTCTTATCTTGTTCTGGTGCCAGATACAAGTGTGCCCCAGTAAACTCCTTGCACAACCCTCCAGCGGGATTTAACAAATAAGGCACATATTTGGAAGTACCTTGTACAACAAATGTGTGGTACGTTTTTCTAGCTGTATAACATCGCTAAAATGGAAAGAATTGCTAGTGCTCAGATGCACTAGTATAAATCGTAATCTGGTTATTATCTGAGTAAATTGTCTTGTAAACAAGGTTGCTAGCAAATAAATCATATAAAGCAAATCAGCATACAATCCTAATCTTCAAGATAATGGTATAGGATTGGGCAAGGGCAAGGGAAAGGAAGAGTCATGGCTGAAGCCTAGGAGCATGTTGAAGTGACTGCATCATAAAGTCCATATCTTTTGCTTTGTGCAGGTTCAACAACTAATAATGACCCATGAGGATTGCATTCAATGTACCAAGACATTTGGACTCTGTACTATTTTCCTCAGTCATGTGCAGAAACACAAGAGGTACTCAACAATAGATTGCCGAAAACTGTAGTTGGCGACTGCCACTGTAGTTAGCGACTGCCATAATATCAGAAACGTGACGTTTTTGTGTGTAAAGCTTCTGTGACAGTCTCCCACAAACACTTCCAATTATTTGGCACAAGTCAAAACAGATTTCCCCAGAAAGGACACAACATATACAAAATACTTTGTAACGCCGGAAATGCATATCCTCCTATTTCCATCTATTGTACTATTTTTTTTTCCTTATTTTGTTACCTGAAGATATGACATTTCTGTGTCTTTATGTCGATGTATAATTCGTTTGTTTTGTAAATATTATCTGTATTTTTACGCTGTGTCTGGCCTAGGGAAAACTATGCTATCGAACGATTACATCGATAGGTTGTGTGGAGAACCAAAGTGTTTAGGATCTTTGGTAGTGTTAACTCTGCCGCAAGGAGCGCGGGTAGAGGGAGTCTAGCTGGAGTATGGCGGTGGAGCAGGTGTGTTGTGTGACGCTCCCGCGAGTTGCCGCGCTTTCGGTGTTTGGCAGCATGTAATTGCGCTCGACTTGCTATGATAGTTTCTGACAAGGTGTCGCGGACGGGAAGCATTAGCTGGCGCACATCAAGAGCCCGTTTCGCCTGGTGACCGTGTCGAGAAGAAGGCGCGTCAACATCCAGCCTGTGCAACAGCGAAGGCCGACAATGGGTGACTGTCGCCACCTCCTCGATTGACGACTTCAAAGCCCCAATCGACCAACAAGGAAGACTGGAAACACGTAAAGTTTTAGGACTGTATGGCAGACCCAAGCTTTTAAAACTGTTCAATTTGTCTCACAAAAATTGCAGCTACGTAGCATGAACCTTTGTTGCTCATTGTCCCAATTGCATTACCAAGCAGTGTCCCTTCCTTTTCCGGAATGAACCCGAGTGTCGTTGAAATTCAAACGCCAGCATTAAAGTATTATCATTCCAGTTCACTGTTTTAATTTCAAAGTTCAGTTAAAGTATTCATAGCTGGATGCAATATTTAAATTACACAAGCACAAATTAAGAGTGCGAGTTTTGTTACCATATTTTAGCTTACCTGTGACTGCAGCTCAGCTTGGTACGTACTAAATTTTACTATTGTTAATTGTTCAGAATCATTTAATTCAAGTTCAAAGTTTAATCTCTTATATCTAAATGATGTAGATTCAAGTAGCTTTTGAAATGATAGTTGAGGAAGCCCAAGACTAACCGTGTTTTACTGAATTTCGCAGTGCTTCAGAAACAAAGCTCACTATTAATTTCAGTCACTAAATTAACTTTCAATTTTCCAGTTTTATTAATTATTTTGCTAAATTAAGTCAGAGTGTAGCGAAATTTATTAGTTCTGACAAACATTCAGTTTTCACACAACACGTGTCAACCTTCAGTTGCCACGCTTTTAGTGCTAATTATATGTGCATTAATCTTCCATTTTGAGTTATTATAGTAGTTGTCCATAGGACTGGCGACTGTAATTTTCCACAAAGCTCAAATATCTAATTAACGCCAATTAATTGTTAATGTAACGACTGCACATTTACTTTGTTTATTAATTTTACCCTTTTCTCAAAATTAATTTCTACCAATTTCATTTGCATTATTCCTTTCAATTTAGATGTAACCCTTCGTCCCTCTTTACCGACAGATTAACTTCGGTGACGATTGCTTTTCCCAAATTTCCATTAGGTACACGCGGTTTAATTTTTCACTGTCGTTAAGGTCGATAAGTGAGGATACTTGTTAGTATCATTGAGTACCATTATAGAAAAATCATCAATATCAATATAATCATCATTATTGGAGTGCAGTTCATGGTGTGAACACTCATTAAACATCAACATTCCATCATTATTCCATAAAATAGGTGCAGCTCAGGGCATGAACACTCATTTAATATTCCAATAATACTCTTTATATCTAACACCAATTGCAGATAAAAAAATATCCTTAATCCTAAATATTTTTAGGCAATCTGCCTAATTTACCTAGTACATTAAGGGGAAAATGTTTATAAAAGGCCTCCCAGGAAACTGTGAGAAGTGTCAGTGGTGTTTAATTCCCTATAAGCTGCTTATGTCTTGCCTTCTACATACTGCGTTTCCTGCACTTTCATGTGCTTCTGTTTATGAGCATGTCTCGCTTGAATACAATGGGACTTCGGGACATTGGTTCTGCAAAATATACAAAATGGATGAGAACATGCAATGGACATGAGTTACAGGGTACAATGATTTCTTAAATGTACATAGGTGAAAGCAGGTAAATTAATGAAATCATCAAATACACGAGATATAGCGAATTAAAGCATAAAACTGGGGATAAATGAAACATGACAGCATTATAAAGTACAAAGACTGACTAACCTAACAAAAAATATAATAATAATTCATCAAACAATAGCATAAGTGTCAGTAGTAATACTATCGTGCCTAGGGTGTGCAATAACGGCAAAGTGAAGTTGCATAGTATCATAAAACGGCACATTTCATGGTATCAGTAAAGACAAAATAGCATCAGAAATAAATGAACATAAGATATATAGAGGCTATATACGGAAGGCACACAATTCTTCTTATATTAAAATGTCTGAGTTACAGTTTGCAGGAGTCAGACCACCCAAGGGATGTGATCCGCTGGACACATGTCAAAATAAACGTTGTCTCTTTCAGTTGTTGTTTTCATGTACACCCGTGTGTAAACAGAAAAATGTGCATGCCCTAAGCTTACGGTAAGAGAACCGACCTGCAAGATTCTCCCTACCAGCCACGTCGCCACCCAATAAAATGCTGAATAATAGAGGAATTTCGATAAGTATGGGAAACGCATCAGGTAAAAAAATCTGGGTTGCGGAATATCATTATGTACACTCATATGGAAATCAGAACCGGAAAAACCATATATGAAAGTTGGTAATATAAATACGCACATCTGTAAAAAAATTTGGCAGTTAGCAGAGTTCCTGAAAAATTGCAGGAAAAATTTATACAAAGCTGAACGGCGAAAAAATATATTAATAGCAGTAGTGTAATGTCTTCAGAATCAAGACGTCAAACTGAATAAATAATTTATGTCTTCAAGACTGGAGCATATTTGTAGCGTAAATAACGTGGCTGGTTACATAGAAATTTCGTGGAATAAATGCAGTAAATTTTTCTTTGCAAATTCTTGCTGGTGAAATAAGCACGCGTATAACTTCGTTCGTAATCGGAAGCCATATTCTTGGCGCTAGAACTTACCTTATTGGTATTTCAGTAATTTTCATTATTGCTGTACGATGGAAATTAAAATTCAGAACATGTTCGGGTGTTGCTTAGCTATAAAATACGTAAAAAAATATAGAACTTCAGTGTATCAGTGTCAAAATCGTGTGTAACGTCGCAGTCACGGAAAGCAAAATCGTAAAAAATTAATCTACGAAATGGCAGAATCTGCTATGTCGTATTTACAGAGCGCAATGTACGTGATCCAGCTCTGTGATTGGCTTGGCATAATATTTTTGAGATGAATGTAGATGTGCTTAGTTTTAGAAATCGGAGTTTTCAAATAATTATGCTTGACAGTCTGGCGCTAGTGGTAGCGAACCCTGGTTGTTTTACTCTTGACTGATTTGCTGCTAATAACTTCGCGATTAATTTCACAGAATCTGTCCATTGATGTTAAATCAGATTGGCTTTGCGAGTAAAACGAAGTAGATTTGACGGCAGTGGGAGGGTAGCAGATGTTTGTTCGGCGCAGCGCTACATTGCTTTGAAGTAAGCTGTGGCGTACCGCTGTGGGGCCCGACGGTATTGTTGACTACTCAGCTCCTGGTTTCAAGGGCTGTATGGCACTTACCTGGCCTCTACGCTTCCAATAGGCTGTATTTGCCCTTGACCTTGGCTAATTCGTAACATTTGAGAATTCTTAGCGTTATTAGAGCTGTTTACAGGTTGTGTAGGATAACTGTGCGAGTCAGTATATCGGGGTCTGTAAGATTTTGCTCTGTGTTGAAAAAACGTGAATTGAATATAAAATATTTACTTACCCTTTCGTAGACTGTTGCGAGAATAATTTCGAACTGTTTTTGGCATTGTCCTGACGGGCTGTCTCGTTAGATGGAATTGATTGATCGTAGACAGTAAAACCCTGTTCACACAAAATGACATCTACATATATATCAGTCTTCTGAATATGGTTCCTACGACGTTGCTTTCGCGGCTTAGGATTTTCTGAACTGGTACTGGTAATACACTCCAGGAAATGGAAAAAAGAACACATTGACACCGGTGTGTCAGACCCACCACACTTGCTCCGGACACTGCGAGAGGGCTGTACAAGCAATGATCACACGCACGGCACAGCGGACACACCAGGAACCGCGGTGTTGGCCGTCGAATGGCGCTAGCTGCGCAGCATTTGTGCACCGCCGCCGTCAGTGTCAGCCAGTTTGCCGTGGCATACGGAGCTCCATCGCAGTCTTTAACACTGGTAGCATGCCGCGACAGCGTGGACGTGAACCGTATGTGCAGTTGACGGACTTTGAGCGAGGGCGTATAGTGGGCATGCGGGAGGCCGGGTGGACGTACCGCCGAATTGGTCAACACGTGGGGCGTGAGGTCTCCACAGTACATCGATGTTGTCGCCAGTGGTCGGCGGAAGGTGCACGTGCCCGTCGACCTGGGACCGGACCACAGCGACGCACGGATGCACGACAAGACCTTAGGATCCTACGCAGTGCCGTAGGGGACCGCACCGCCACTTCCCAGCAAATTAGGGACACTGTTGCTCCTGGGGTATCGGCGAGGACCATTCGCAACCGTCTCCATGAAGCTGGGCTACGGTCCCGCACACCGTTAGGCCGTCTTCCGCTCACGCCCCAACATCGTGCAGCCCGCCTCCAGTGGTGTCGCGACAGGCGTGAATGGAGGGACGAATGGAGACGTGTCGTCTTCAGCGATGAGAGTCGCTTCTGCCTTGGTGCCAATGATGGTCGTATGCGTGTTTGGCGCCGTGCAGGTGAGCGCCACAATCAGGACTGCATACGACCGAGGCACACAGGGCCAACACCCGGCATCATGGTGTGGGGAGCGATCTCCTACACTGGCCGTACAACACTGGTGATCGTCGAGGGGACACTGAATAGTGCACGGTACATCCAAACCGTCATCGAACCCATCGTTCTACCATTCCTAGACCGGCAAGGGAACTTGCTGTTCCAACAGGACAATGCACGTCCGCATGTATCCCGTGCCACCCAACGTGCTCTAGAAGGTGTAAGTCAACTACCCTGGCCAGCAAGATCTCCGGATCTGTCCCCCATTGAGCATGTTTGGGACTGGATGAAGCGTCGTCTCACGCGGTCTGCACGTCCAGCAGGAACGCTGGTCCAACTGAGGCGCCAGGTGGAAATGGCATGGCAAGCCGTTCCACAGGACTACATCCAGCATCTCTACGATCGTCTCCATGGGAGAATAGCAGCCTGCATTGCTGCGAAAGGTGGATATACACTGTACTAGTGCCGACATTGTGCATGCTCTGTTGCCTGTGTCTATGTGCCTGTGGTTCTGTCAGTGTGATCATGTGATGTATCTGACCCCAGGAATGTGTCAATGAAGTTTCCCCTTCCTGGGACAATGAATTCACGGTGTTCTTATTTCAGTTTCCAGGAGTGTATTACTCTGAGCGGTTTCACAGATTTTATCTGAAATATCAGAAATGTTGCTTGACAGTGTAAGGTCAATTGTGCCACAAGATAATTTTTTTTAAGAAAACTGCTATCAATTGTAGTTCTTTAATGTAATCAAAGTGAATGTGCTGTTCTTTGGAATTAGAAGTGGATTCTTGAAATAAATTCTAACCGTTGTGACCATCATTCTTACGGGCTGTGACAGATTGGGCTGGTTTATCGTCGACAATAAAATTCTGTTTGATCAAAATAACATCTGCATCGGTGCTGAAATTCTGAATGTGACTTCCACGAAGTTGCTATTTTCTGTTTTCTGTAATAATGGGCATTGACTTCTTGTAGCTTTTAATTTTGGGTTCTGACTGTAGGTTGTCACCATTGTATGTATCTGGTTTGAAAGAGATAAACGGATTGTTGATACATTGCGTGGTTTCACAGAAATCCGTGTCCGTCCCGGTAGCTGAATGGTCAGCGTGACGGATTGTCAATCCTCTGGGCCCGGGTTCGATTCCCGGCTGGGTCGGGGAATTTTCTCAGCCCAGGGGTGTTATAATGTCCTCATCATCATCCTATCATACTCATCGACTGGCCGGCCGAAGTGGCCGAGCGGTTCTAGGCGCTACAGTCTAGAACTGCGCGACCGCTACGGTCGCAGGTTCGAATCCTGCCTCGGGCATGGATGTGTGTGATGTCCTTAGGTTAGTTAGGTTTAAGTAGTTCTAAGTTCTAGGGGACCGATGACCTCAGTAGTTAAGTCCCATAGTGCTCAGAGCCATTTGGACCATTTTACTCATCGACTTCAGGTCGCCGAAGTGGCGTTAAATTTAAAGACCGGTACTCAGCGAACGGCCTGCCCGACGGGGGGACCCTAGGCATACGATTCAATAAACAGGCATCCGTATCAATAGTAGATCGAACAGAAGTGTTGTTAGAAAATTTTTGCCTCTCAGAATGGGCTGATAAGTATGTCAGTGGGCTGTGAGCGGTAAGCGTAATTTGCTTTTGCGCAGTATTACTTGCACAGTTCAAAGATTCAGTGTAAGGGAAATCGTCTTGTTCTTCATAAAAGTTTAGCTTTGTGACGCAGTGGCAATTTAATATTTCTAGTATGCATCACCGAAGGAAACAAACTTTGTTCTTTGTTCAGACTGAAAGTGGCGTCTGATCTTTGATTATTCTCATCACTCATCTGACGGAAACTGGAGTTATTTGTTGAGGTTTGATTTTGGTGCATGAATCCGGTTCACAAATCAATCGGTGGGGAACAGCATTTATCAGCGCATAGGTTGACTGAAGCAGAAGTGTTAGCACACGATGAAACGGAAAGCTGTGGAGCATTTTTGCCGGGGTTGGGTTGCAGCAGACAGCGAGGTCATCGATCTCGTCGGATTAGGAAAGGAAGTCGGCCGTACCGTTTCGAAGGAACCATCGCGGCATTTGCCTGGAGCGATTTAGGGAAATCACGGGAAACCTAAATAGGATGGCCGGAGGCGGGATTGAACCGTCGTCCTCCAGAATGCAAGTCCACTGCACCACCTCTCTCGGTAGCATTTTTGTGTTGACAGAAAAGTTCTTTACTGATAGTGTCATAATAATTAATGTGGGGCTTGATAACTTTACTATTAACTGTTTCAGACTGAGTTGCTCAACAGAGCGTTCATGTGCGTCACTCCAGACTGTATTGTCGTCAGTATCAATGGAATGTAATGAAATTTCTGCCGTGGGAAACTTAGCTATGTTATCAGATTCGGTAACGACAATGACTTCATTAATGTTTTTCGAAATTACGAAAAAGTACTGTTGCTAACGGTAGCTTTGGAGGAAGAACTGACAATGTCATGCCGCTTAAGAGAGGCCATGGTTAATTTCTCAGTAAAATTTTGACAGGTTTCACTACGCTGATGTCTTATAGCATTAATGTCGTCTCTTAAAGGTTTCGTACTGTCTGCACATTGCCTGGCTATCGCTTCAGTTTTATGGCAAAGACTTTTTCCCTGGTCTTCATATCTATATCTAACTGAAACGGTTATCAGTCGTTTCTGTGTATGATTTAAGCTCGTCACGTGTACTGGAAAATTGTTCATTGAACTGAGTGGTGTTGACATCTTGTTTTTATAGTATTTCTCGTATGCTGGGAAGTTGTTCATTGAACTGAGTGATGGTGTCATCTTGTTTTTCTCATATGCAGGAAAATTCATCTTATTGTTTTTTTATACTGGAAAGTTGTTTATTTAACTGAGTATTCAGATTAACCATAATTGGCATGAGATTATGAAGCATCACTTCCGTATTCTTTTCAGCTGATGCGTCGGGTGACACTGGTGTTGTGTTTTGTTGTGAAGAGACATCGTCTACAACCATGGACGTCTCGTTTTTTTGCGTTATCCGCACCATTACCATTATTGAAATCTGACGTATTTTTAAGAACATTCTGAGTACTGTGCGCTATTGCTTCCTTTGACATACTATTGACAGTATGATTAACTGTGTGAAAAGTAGGTAGGCTAAATCACTGACCTCATTCATTAAACAATCAAGTTTCGAATTGTGCACATTAGCCATGTGCAGATCAGCGGCGTCCACAAAGCCGGAATCTACCATCTGCTTACTACTCAATTTAGTGGTTGAAATCATAGTGTCAGGAATTTGTTCAGTACTAATGGAAACGGAACTCACGTTTTCTGTGATGCTTTGCAACTGTTGCGCCGCAGATGGGTCAATATCATCTAATCTAATTGTAAGATTACGCGCCGGAACCTTGTCACTTTTGCGCGGCATCGTAAATCAAATATAGAGCACAAATCCAAAGACAAAATTTTAACGCTCAACTATGAAAAAAAAGGCGGAATATAAGAATGCCGATGAACTGTGGAAAAATTTTGTACAAGTTGGTAAACTGCGTTGCGGCAAAAAAACGAACTACTACTATCGCTATGGAGTGGTTGAGAGAAAAGTATATATATGACTATTTTAATACCAACATTTTCGCAAAGCGAACGACTGTCGGCAAGTATAACTTTCTTTCAAAAATGTGAAATGATAAACTTTACGATTACGTTATATACATGTGTGATCTGTGGAATGGATACAGAACTCGAATAGTCATGTGGCGTATTGTAACTGCAAGTTGTGTTCTTACTCAGTGTTATTGTTAACAAAACTTTACACTAGTTGATTGGGCAATTCTACTCCCAATGAAATACAGTCACTGCAAAATACATTCAGCCCCTTAGGCACCGAATCATCTGGCCCTGTTCAAAACTGATAACTTTGGTCCCTGTGCACATAGCAAATAAATTAAATTGTCTTGCCTCTAAGGCAGCAACCGAGTAACGCGATATATTCTGGTCACTCATATAAAATATGTATATGCTAATTACAAACTCAGCAGTGTGCAATGCTGGCCATAATACTTGAAATTCGTTTGGCTGATAAACGGGAACATTTAAGAAAATTCAGCTTATTTAAAAAAATATATATATGACTTGGACTGGGAGGCGGTACTGATTGTGGTGAATTAAAATCACTCAGTTTTTTAGCAACATTATATTGCAAGTTAAGTTTGGCTTTTCAAAAACATCTGACAATTGAAGTTACATTACTCACAATTGATCCACAAACAATGAGATTTAAACAGCAAGCATTATCTAACTTTATTAATCCAACATAAATGTAAATCATCAAATTACATACAGCTCTGTTAACAAATCTTAAAAGCATTACAAAAATGAAATACCTAACTAGCCTTTTTCTCAAAACTGTTTACGCACATTCAGGAATTACTCGACAATTGCAAATTATCAGCCAACTCATCTATACTAACGCTCTGGCAAACACAAAAATTATAATTATTTAAATCTTTACCTTATTTGCCCGAAGACTTCTGCTTCCATTTTCAACATTATTGACATACCTACATTAATCTAACACTTGGTGGCTTCACACAGTACACCACAGAAACTGCCTACTCCATCGTTTTTCCCTCACAAACTGCTACATATAACTGTGCCCTAGACTTGGCCACTGTTTCTATGTTTCGATACAGTGTATCGATACGTGGAACTGTTTCAATGTTTCGGAGCGGCTGTGGTTCACTGTTTCGAAACAGTGCTGTTTCATTCCGCCCCTGTCTCGGATAACCGGACCACATTCGATCTCGAGCCAGACACAGAAACTGTATCGTTGTTTCAAAATAAGGCTGTTTCAGTCCACCTGTGCTTGGAACGGACTAATTGTATCGAAACAGTGATGCTTCATTCCGCTCTGTGTCGGACGAGATTGGGCTTCGGCACAGGTACTGAAACCCAACATACCACTTCATGAAACACTTTCAAGAGTGTCGAAGTCTTTTTGACAAGCATTAGCATGAATCCTAAGATATCCGAAAATAAAGCTTCGTTTCCATCTGACTGTCCTATTCCGAAATGGCGTAGCATCTGCTTTATAAACACTAACCAAACAATAAAACAACACGTACTATTCACATTCAAAATAAATATGTGAAAATCATTCAGTTAAATTACACTTTTTCATAACATACGCTTCTGTGTTCATGTACAGTAATCATATTAAGAAACGCAAGTAAGCCTACAACATTTTGAATAAAAAAAGGCGTAGAGTGACAGTTATTAGACATATACATAAAATTGATGTAGGTATAATTGCAAGCAATTTGTTTGACATATCATTTATAGTGTAATGGTGAACGGGAAGGGCTGGGAAGCATGGTGAATTTATAGTAACGGTTCGAAACACCTCGAAAGACAAAATTTTTTCTGTTATATTTTGTTATTTATTCGAATTATTTGGCGTTATTTGTGAGTTTATAGTCACTGTGCCTATTATCCACAATGATTCCCTTTGTGTGCATGGAAATTAGCAGGATGGGTATATTAGCCATACTAACGGAATGTGGGAATCCCAGTAGCATATCCGTTGTTTCTGCAGTTTGCTCCCACCTCCAGTTCCGTTCGTGGTGGTTCTTCTGTCTTCAGCTGTGGCTGTCCTCAGCCAATTGAAAAGTATTAAAGTCACACGTCACGAAAGCAGCGCATTTGCTGCAGGAAATACGAAACTGCCAAGACGCCGAAGTGATAGTTTCATACTTTCTGCGACATGATTAGCACTCCCGCACCTCATTTGTATTTATATGGACATACTTATACAGTAGACATTCAAGATGATAAAATGTGTAGGTTTATTAGATTACAAAACACAAACTGTTTCACTGTTTCGAAACAGCGTATCGAAACATTACATTGTACTGTTTCATTTGTTTCGAAACAGTTACGTGTTTCAATTTGCCCATCTCTACTGTGCGCCAAGTGCTCTCTTACTCCAACAAAGCAGTATCTTTGGCTCTGCGGGCGCGCACAGTTAGCAATCCACACTATCGAGCCTATGAGAGACATTCCCTCCAGTACTAAATTTGTGATCCCTTGATGCCTCAGAATCAGTGTTGCCAATTTAGCGACTTTGTCGATAGAAATGGCGACTTTTGCCTTCGTCTTAGTGACAAAAAAAAACTTTTTAGCGACAAAAATTATTTAGCGACTTATCTGGCGACTTTTGGAGTACTGACGACTTTTGAAGTACAAATCAAAACTATTTTGGGCCAGTATTTTCATTAACAAAACTAAGATTTTAACTGTAGAATGGGTACTACACTCACATTGTTCTAGATTTACTAAGTTAAATTAAGTTCTTAGCAGATCATGTAGCATTGTTCAGTATTTAGTATACCTGAATGTGGGAATTGCCTAAAGAGTAAGAAAACCTTGACTATAGAACAATTCATTATTCATTATCCACTAGCCTGTCATCGTCGATAGTGTATCGATCTACAATTCTTCAACTTTTGAACTCCCTTTATTTTCCGAATTGAAAAAAAAAAACATACCTTAAGTATAATAAAATACATTTCTGTCTAGCAACCTCTAATTTTTCGAAATGTTAACTCGCAGTCAAATTATTACCACATGCACAGTGGTAACGCAAGAACAATTCGGTGGGGGTATCTCAGGCATTATTACGTTTCAAACAATGAACAATAGGATTGATATCGAGTTACCGAGTGAGTAGATTGTTCATGACCTCTAGTCTGCCTGAGTTTTAATGTATTTTCAGTGACTATAAATTGGTGAACCTTATGTTGTGGTGGCCTACATAATGGATTTATCGCAGAAGAAGAAGCAGTACGCTCAAAAATATCGAGATGAATTCAATGGGTGGCTGAAACCAGTCGTTGGAGACTTATCCAAGGCAAGATGTCAAGTATGTGCAACAGAGTTTTATGCTAGATGGTGTGATATTAGAAAGCATTCGAAAACTATTAAGCATAAACAAAAAACTGATTTAAAAAAACACAAACCACTTACCTGTGCAAATTTTTCTGAAAACTACAGTTAGAATAGCAAGCAGAGTGGAAGGCGCCCTTTCTTTATTTATTGCTGAAAACTGTTCTATTTCAGCTGTAGATCATTTAGGAATACTGTGCAAGAAGGTGTTTTCCGGTGATGAGGGCGCTAAAAACATGCAATTACATCGTACAAAGTGCACTAATATTATAACTGAAGTTTTGGCTCCATATTTTCCACAATCATTGGATGAAGATATAGGTAACCAAAAATACAGTGTACTAATAGACGAATCCACAGAGGTATCAATATCTAAAATGCTAGGTATCGTTATACGGTTCTATAGTCTAAACAACCAAACCATTAGATCAGCATTTCTCAAACTCGCTGTAGTAGAAACTGCAGATGCTGTAACCTCCCCGGAGAAATGTAAAAGAAAATATTTTAAATGTCAATGGACATAGAGCCAAGTGTAACCTCCCAGTAATTATTTTTAAATGATATGAATTGAATAAAAAATGCAAATAATCCCATATGTTACCTTCCCACAGTAATAAAAGTCAATGATAATAAAAATGTGCAAAAATGTTAAGTCCCCACAAAATTAACGTTATGCTAAACTTGATAAATTTTATAAGGCCATCTGCGCTAACCTTAGGCCCTGTGCAATAACCAGCGTGATAAATTGATTCTTGGAGGAAAAGCAAAGGAAATTTTCTTTCAATAAAATATTTGTTTTATAACAATGCTTGGTTTGAAAACAAAATTATTATTGGGGCATTTCTTGAACAAATTAATTACAATTACAATACATTATTAGCTGAGCGCAAAGCTGCTTCATTACCTTATTCAAAATATATACCTCGTTCTGAATCCCGACCATAGAGCCATGTCGACGCCCGCCGACTCCTCACACACAACAGCTAACTCGCAACTGTGTCCCACTCGTGACTCGCTACATGCAACTACTCTCTTGCAACAGAACTGAACTCTCGCGCGGTCAAGCGCAGACTAGCAACGATAAATAACTCTCTGGTCAGAGATTCTGTCATGCCTCGCCATCGCTGCTACTGAATATATACGTGTTTCATAACCCTCCACTGGGGGACAAAAATTTGGCAGCGATGGTAAGTCATTTGGACTTGCCATGAGCAACAAATTTTTTCATAACTAATTAGCTTTACAATTGCAGCATATATACAGATATAGAACATGAAATAAATGTGGTGCACATGCACCAAGTACAAAATATATCAGGCAAAGACAAAAATATATACAATGAGTACAAAACATATTCACAAATGGCATAAGTGCACATGCACAGTAGTACATAACATATCACCAAATGACGAAATATATATACAATGAGTAACACATGACATAAGTGCATACGCACTGAAGTATTGAACATATCAGGAAATCACAAAATGTATATAGAATGAGTACAAATCATATTGAAAAATGAAAAAAGTGCACAGGCACTGAAGTTCAGTAGAAAACATGTTAACTCATGACACAAGTGCACATGCACTGAAAAATTCTTCAAAATTTTCACAACAAATAAACGCAATGGTAAAAAATCATGTTGACAAGTGACATAAGTGCACATGCACTGCAGTTGAGAATATATCAGCAAATCACAAAATGTATTAATAAATGGTAAAAGTGCACACGCACTGTAGTACAGAACATATCAGAAAACCACAAAATATATACGTAATGAGTAAAAATGGCATAAAGTGCACAAGCACTGAAAAACTCTCTAATATTTTTACGACAAATAAACCTAATGAGCACAAATCATATTGACAAATGACAAAAGTGCACACGCACTGTAGTACTCTCTAGTATTTTTCTACAACAAACAAACAAATCAAGGAGTGTAATAAAGTGCACATGCACTATAGAAGTCTTTAGTAATTTCAGGATAACTGATCTTATTAACAAATGAAAGGAAGTGCACACACACTGTATATAACTTTTTCATTTTACAGGAATTAAGGAAGGAACAGGAGGGATTGCATCGTGGTTGTAGCACTTAGGTTACACGCAGCTGCACTGAAAGTCGATATCTTTCTACAGAAGTACAACACCAAGTGAGACAATTTGCAGTTCTTTTCCCAGAAGCATTTATCAGCGTATCCAAGACACTGAAATGTCGTAGTAATATTCCCTGTTATCATTTTGGCAGTACATCAGGTACACCAAACATTGGGACCATAATAACGTCTCCATCGCTCACGGTGGTGGACAGCATGTCGTGCCAACACCACGCTCTTACAAGGCACACCAACGTAGAATTAGTGCAAAAACCAAATATAGTGCTCCATGATCATGCGGATGGACAGGACAAATGGTTATTGCAATAATTTAGGGTACTTAGGTCAGTAGGTGAAGGACATTAAGTTACATACTAGTCTTCATTAGGAATTACATTAGTAGTTTGCGGCATTCATAGCCCAGTTATTGAACATTTCTGTACCATGTATATAGTATTACAGAAAAATGTTCATTAATTGATTTACAGACAAGAGTGGCAATCAATGGCCGGTTACAAACCAACAGAAGTCAGTATTCAGAACAATAGCTAATGAGTGTAGCATCAAGCTACTAGTATTCATATATATATATATATATATATATATATATATATATATATATATAGCATAAAAGTGACGTAATACAAATTTAAAATATAAGAAACTGTGGCATTCATTGGCCAGCAAGTGTTGAATATTACAAAACACTTTTCATAACTCATCTGCTTTCGGTAATTATTGGCACTCATTGGCCAGTTACTAAACGTTTAGCAAGTATTGAATATTACAAAACACTTTCCATCATTCAAGTAACATATGACATAGTGAAAATGTAACATATTGTAACTATTACTCAAGGTCTGTGGTTAGAAGAGAAGACATTATTCAGTATTTTTCAGAACTAATTATCCAAGTGACATAGAACATATTCAAAATGTAACATACTGTAACTATTATTCAAGGTCTGTGACTAGAAAACATTTTTCAGTATTACTCAGAACTCTCTTAAATGGGTAGCATTATTTGGAACTGGTGATACATTTTTTTTTGTGCTAGCAATGCATTGCTTTGGGTAATTATAAGGTAAAGCAAGAAGAGAAAAAAAAGAAAATTTTGCTTCTAGGTTGTTCCTGTAAATGAAAAATGTGTAACGCCATTCGTCATGAGTCAGCTGTAGCAAGATTATGAAACAAGTAGAGTATATGTAATCACATTCATAGATGACATAGATTTAATAAACAACTGCTTATAGCACATTAATTCCATAAATAATTTCTCCTACAAAAAATGTATTAAAAATGGATTATTAAGCTGAAAGAAGAAATGCATTTTATGCTGAAAAGTAGTGAACTTCGAATTAACAGGTAGTGAAATGTGTATAAAAAATGTGTTCCATAGCTGTCCTTCCCAAAACCTTCCGTCATCCTACTATGCAATATAACACCTGCTGTCAAAGCAAACTGCAACAAATACTTAAATAACTACATAACATAAATACATAAACTTCAACATCATCCTCATCTGTAAAGAAAAAAACTTCATTATCCATATTATCATAACTTCATTATTATCATCACCTGTAAAGAAAAACTTCATTATCCATATTATCATATTTTTCATCATTATTCATCATCACTCATTATCATCTGCAAAGAAAATCACCTCATTATTCATTATACAATTATTCCTTATTTCTATCATATTTCATCACTAAAACTAAGATGTGTAGTTCTGTCTGACAGCCTGCATCAATCGCCTCGTATTCTGAAAGAAAATATTAGTTAAGACTGCTATTCTTCGATGTGTATTGTATACTCTTGTTAATCCTGATCCATTTACTCTTCCTCACAAAGTTTTTGCATCTTCTTTCGTTTATTCCGTAGGTGAAATTCCCATTTCCGTTTAATTTATTTCCTTTACACGTTATTTCTTTCTGAAAATGATGAACAAGGATTAATGTCTTGCATTTAAATCATATACCCATTAGATAAAAACTGGTTTATAGTAACATAACTGAGCATACAGCATAACATGACAGAAAACGTAACATGTGAAAAACATAGATAGTGTTCAGAGGCAAAAATGTACACAGAATATCGTAATGCAGCAGCAAAAAATGTAAAATAGTCACGATGTTGAGATATCATAAAGCAAAAAATGTCAAAGTCAACTGGTGTTTGCTATATCTTAACTAATTCATAGTGCATACAAACAAAACAGGAAAACAATCATACACAAAAAAAACGAAAAATGTGCACGGTCTGATGTGTAACGACAAGAAAAGCGACCTGCTAACCTTACCTTGCCGGGCACTTGCCAAAAAAATACGATAATCATCAGTAAGTAGTCATGTGAGTATAACTGCATAAGTGGTCATAAAAAAATTAGGAAATGGCATTACTGTGCGATAAATCATAAAGTATGTTCATTCAATAAAGGGTTTGATGTTGGAGACGTGGTGATTGCCTTTACTTTTTTTTGTTCTCAAAGTTTCGACGTGTACAACATTGGGGTGAGGAATGCTGCGAATCCGATATGGACCTGCGTATAGAAGTTCAAATTTACTGCACTTACCTTGTATTCTGCTGGATAAATAGTGTGTACGTATTAATATCTTCTGTCCAACGTGAAAGTCACGGCGTATACAAACCGGTTTTTGCTGCCTTCTCCGGCGCTCTGCGACACGTTTGATGTTGTTCAGTGCAGCGTCAATTATTTCACGGTGTCGTAGTCGACGAGATGTAGGAAACGTTACTAATTCTTTAATTTTGTTTGGTGGTTCAATGTTTTTCAGTATAACAGACGGAGATAACATAGTGGATTCATTTGGAATGGAATTAATTACATCTTGGAATGAGAATATGTGTGTGTCCCAATCAATATGTCTTTTGAGGCAGTATATCCTACACAGTTTACCAATTTCTTTCATTAATCGTTCACAAGGGTTCGAAGAAGCATGGTACTTGGATATATAGATCGGAGAAATGTTTCTAGCTCGTAACATACGTGTCCATATAGCAGAACGAAATTGTGATCCATTGTCAGAAACTACTTTCATCACATGCCCTACATGAAATAAGAAATGTTTTACAAATGCTTTGGAAACAGTTTTAGCAGTAGCTTTGCGTAACGGAGTGAAGGTAACAAATTTTGAAGTGAGTTCAAACAGCGACAAAGATGTAGCAAAAACCTCTGTTAGTTCTCGGAATTGGACCAAAAATGTCTACAGCGGCCATGTGTCTTAATTTAACAGGCACAATGGGATATAATGGAGGAATATGTGAAGTGGTGTCTGACTTAGCTTTCTGGCAAATTTTACATGACGCTAAAACTCGTCGTATACGTTTCTCCATGTTGTTAAAATAACAGTTCTGTCTCAGTATAAGAAAACATTTTCTTGCTCCGTAATGTGCGTAGCTTAAAGGAGTATACCAGATTAATTTGTTAACCAGTTCGTCAGGAATGCATAATAACCAATTGCTGCTGTCAGGATGAGAGCGGCGAAACAGAATGTCATTGCGTACAGTGTAATGGTTCCTAATCGTAACATTATTCTTATCTTGCCAAAGGTGTTTAATTTCTTTCCACACGTTGTCTTTACTTTGCTCTTTTGCTATGTCCTGTAATGACGACGAAATAAAATTTTCAAATGCCACTTGTTGAATGTACATGACGCTGAAATTTGCTTTGCAGAAGTTGGTTGCGACGTCTTGCTGATTGTTGCTGAGAGAACGAGATAGTGCGTCTGCTACAACATTTTGTGTGCCGGGAATGTGAACAACTGTAAAATTAAATTCCTGTAAATAAAGTTTCCATCTACTTAATCTGTCGTGAGTGAATTTAGCTGAAAGTAAAAATTGTATAGCTCTGTGATCTGTATAAACGGTGGTATGTCTGCCATAAAGAAAATGTCTAAATCTCGTAAAAGCCCATACAACTCATAATGTTTCCAGTTCTGTAACTGAATAATTTCGTTCAGCAGGTGACAAAATGCGGCTTGCAAATGCGATGTTTTTAATTACTGTTGAGCCATCTTCTTCAATTTCCTGAAAAATGTGTACGCCTAAAGCTGTGTTGGAACTGTCGGTGGCAATGGAAAAATTTCTGGTAACATCTGGGTGCGATAAAAGTGGTGCATTCAACAAAGCATGTTTCAGGTTCACAAATTCAGAATGTGCTTGCTTATCCCAGGACCAAATACTGTTTTTACCTGTCAATTGGCATAATCTAGGTGTGTCTAAAGCAGAGTGATGAATAAATTTACGAAAAAAGTTAATTAAACCCAAAAAACTGCGTAGTTGCTTTTTCGTTGTAGGAACAGTAATATCACGTAGAGCTTGAAGTTTTTCCGGATCAGGCGCAACGCCTTCTTCTGAAATTACGTGTCCAAGAAATTTCATAGAAATTTTACCAAAGTGCGATTTACTAAGATTAACTGTTAAGTCCTTGTGCATGAAAAATTTGTAACAGACGTTCAAGATTCATATTGTGTTCAGACCAGTTAGCTTCTGCGATAAGAATGTCGCCTACGTACGTCGTAATTCCGTCTTTAAGTTCTGTCGGAAGTATTGCATTCAAACCGCGAATAAAAGCTGCAGAAGAAATAGTTAAGCCGAATGGTAATTTACAAAATTGATAACAGTCGCCAAAACAGAGAAAAGCTGTATACTTCCTGCAATTCGGATGAAACTGAATTTGCCAAAATCCCGATTTCAAATCTAGTGTGGAATAAATAGCCGTACCATGAAATTTCTGTAGTAGTTCCTCTAGAGTCTGTGGTCGATCTGTTTCATTAATAATTATGTCATTGATGTGACGTGAATAAAGTACGAGGCGAAGTGAGTCATCCTTTTTCTTAACAATATGTAGCAGGTTTATGTACGGACTAACTGCTGGTTCAATAATCCCTTGATCGAGCATTTCCTGCAATTCTTTCTTAACTTGTTTTCTATGAATATATGGAATGGGATAATGCTTAGCTTTAAATGTATCGTGCTGTTTCACTTGAAATTCATACATAAAACCGGACATAGCACCAGGAATGTTGTCAAAAACTGGAGCTTGCTGTAAAAGAATTTTGTGTAGTTGCGTGCGTCCGTCATCTGTATTTGCACTGCTTTGCTTAACTTTGTCAGTAATCATCTGCATTACGTCGTAGTCAGCTTCATCTGAAGTATTATAGTTATGTACGTACGTATCAGTGAACAATGTGGAATTACAGTCTATGTTACGCGTTACGGAAATGACCGCAGTACAATTAATTGTTTGTTCTTCCGCAGATAAGGAGTGCTGAAATTCTAAAGCCAATTGTACACTTTCATCCTTCAACATTAAATAGGAATTCTGAAAATCAACCACTGCGTCGTGTTGTACGAGAAAATTAGTACCTAAAATAACATCTGTTGTCAGTAAAGGAACAATCCAAAAATCTGAGTGAAATGTGTGACCTGCAATACAAAATGATAAATGCGTCTGTAATTTGACGTCTACTCCTTTACTCGATACTGCTCCTTTCAATTTCGTTTTGCCTAGTGGTAATGTAGGATAGGTATTCTCTCTATTACACTCGTTGAAAGTCTCCTCATTTATTACTGACATAGGTGAGCCAGAATCGATTACTGCTGAATATTTCGAAGATCCTATTTTAATTTCGATAACAGGATGTGAAATAGTTTTCTGAACAACTGGTCTTTCCTGTAAAAGAGTGTCTCTGATATCGTCAAAAGTAATAACATTTTCGTGAACCACATTTTGCGTGTCAAAAGTAGTGCTTGTGTTATTGGAAGATGCGACCTGTACAGTATCTAGTCAGATTCTATCTGATGTGTTATTATTTTCAGGACGATTCTGTGGCATTTCGACTATTTGACCTGTTCTATTATTTCTTCCAGACGTAATACGCTCTGGATGATACCTACTGTCAGGTTCATTCATGAGAATATGTTCTAGCGGATAATTTTGCCGATGGTAAGACCGACTGTTGTTAGATGTACGCTGAAAATTGTCCTCATTATTTTTACGTCTGTCGTAATAGTCATTCCTATACGGTGCATTGCGATAGGAATTGAAGTACTGTGTTTTCTGCACGTAGTTGTTTCTTTGCTGCCGTGCGTTACTATTTGTTGTACCAGGGAGTGCATTACATTGTTGGTTAGGTATTCTAACCGGCTGGTTTTGATGCTGTTGTGGTGGAAAGCGCCTATTGTTACTAAAATGTGGTTCTTCTTGCTGATAATTTTCTCGATACTGATAATCAACATGTTGTCTGCTATTAAAGTTCTGGTGGTTGTCGTTCCTAAAGCGTCTGTTACCTTTACTATTGAAATTACGTGGTTGACCGTAATTACTGTAAGTTTGTTGGCCTTGGTTGTTATATGAAAAATTTTTGTTTACGAAAGAATAATCTGATTGCTGCACTTCTAAAAGCTGCAGCAGATCCCTGAATGCCGAAATATTTTCTTTTTGCTGACCCGTTAAAAGTGCCACTCTTGATGATCGTGGCAATTTAGAAATACATAATTGAATGAGTGCAGATTCACTGTACGGTTCACTTAGGTACTGGTTTTGTTGCACCATGTGCTCAAAAAATTGCGTCACACTAGGAAAATTTGAGTTCTCATAATTTGGTAAACTAATTAACTGATCTTTAATTCCGCGCTGTGTCGTCTTCGACCAATACGCTGATAGAAAAGCATTCTGAAACTCTTCTACCGAATAGCATTGTCTCGCGATCGGTCTCATACGAGTTGCCGGTTCCCCTTCCAAAAAACTGCAAATAAATTCAAGTTTATGCGTAACGGGCCAAGTCGGTGGAAAAGCAAAGCTAAATTGTTGTATCCAATCTAGTGGGTGAATCTGTGTTCTGTCATTTTTAAATACTTTAAATTTTCTCACTGATAGAAAATGTTTGTAATCGAAATTATCGTCTCTGTATGATGGAAAAGGTTCTGTATTGTAAGGGAATCTATTTGTCTGTGTCTGTTCTGAATCTAAGTCCCGTATTCTCTGCAGATTACCCAAGTTATACGCGCTGCGTGAGTCTGACAAATGTTCGCAAAGTGGCGTCTGCTGTGATGTGTTATTAACTGAAATATTTTTTATCTCTGTTACCTCTTGCTGCAAACTTGACAATTTTCTACGCAACGTGTTATTAGACGAATCGATCTCATTAATTGTCTGCTGTAAATTTTGGAATTCAGGTGTTTGGTTAAATGAAACCGGTGAGGTATCGTCTGATTTGCTGTCATTATTACTTTCAATAAGATCAATACGACTGGCCAATTCATCACATTTTTCAGTCAGTATTTTTGCCTGATCATCGTTTTTACTGTCAGAAGCATTAATCTGTTTTTGTAATCTACGTGTGGTTTCGTTCAATTTTTTAACGTCAGCTTTCACGAATCGGAATCCTGTGTTAGTTCTAATTGTTCGAATCTGTCTGTCACTGTCTGAATATCTGCTGTGTGTGTATCTGTTTTTGATTTAAGATCAGAAATTTCATCACGTAATTCTATGTTCAACTGTTTGATGGTATTAATTTCGTCGGACACTGTAGCAATATTGTTGTCTACATATGTCTTTGCTATCGCAAACAATTTACGTTTGTCTTCTTGTCTCTGTGCTGTGATTGTTTCCATTACTTGTCGTTTTACTTTATTTTGATCCTGAATAAATTTGCGGAAACGCGTATTACTGTTTTCTATGTGAAGATTAAAACGTTCGTCAATCTGATTGTTCTGTTGGTCGAATTTCGCGTCAATCTTTTCATCCATTGTGCGCGAAAGTTCTGCTGTCATTGCTTTAAACTCGTCGCGTAATTGTGTAGCCTTTTCAGAGCACTGTTTACTGACTGCGCTAATTTCCTCTCTAAGTGTTTCTGTTGTAGCTGTTTGCATATCCCGTAATAATTGAGCAAGAGATCTAATTTCTTCGCTACTTTTTCTAGAACAAGCCTCAATTTCCTCGCGTAACTGTTCCTTAGTGTCATGACACTGCGCGGCAACGTCTCTAATTTGTTCACTAAGCTGTCTGGAATTGTTGTCTAATTTTTCATTTAACTGTCTGGAATTGTTGTCTAATTTTTCATTAAAGTATTGTTTGAGTTTTTCGTTAGCTTGTTTGTTAACTTCACTCTGTTGTCTGACCTGTTCACTAAGTTGTTTGAGATTTTCGTCTTTGTTGTCTAATTTTTCACTAAGTTTGTCTTGTTTTTCACTCTGTTGTCCGAAATCTTCACTATGTTGTAGCAATATTGCCATAATTTGTTCCAGGGTAGCATTACCTACTCTATTCTTTGTACTGTTTGATGGTGTATCTGCAATTGTCGCGCTTTGTGTGACCATTTGGTCATTCTGTAATTTACAAAAAGGTTTGCCAGTCGAAAGTACACTGTCAGTCACTATTTCGGAATTAAATAAATCCGTCCTACTTTGAGTATCCTCTTCATTTTCATTAGAAAAATTCGTCTGTCCTTTACGCGAATTTTCCAAACCGGGTGTTTTAAGCTGGGCAGCGCTCATTACAATAGAACGCCCCGCGTCATCAATTGTCATCAAATTAACAGAGGAGACAATTGAGTTCGTTTGTTCATCATTAAGATGATTGTCAGTAAACGGTGAATTGTCATCATTATATTGCGTATCGCAATTACTATCGGTCAAGCTGTTTAATTCGGTAGTTTCATTCATTATACCTCGCGATACACTATTCACAGTCTTTCGCGGCATTTTTACAATAGTCACAATTATTCACAAATGAAATAAGCACAATGCAAAAAGCAACAAACACAAATACAACAGAGCAACGAATTGCCGATGATCTGAGGAAAGAAAGTTATAAAATTAGTAAAAGCGTTGCGCCAAATGCTAATTATATTAAAGCAAATAAGAGCAGATACCTGACTACTTTTCAGAAGATTCTCAAAGAAATACGATCCTGGACCGGATGTCGCCAAGTGTAACCTCCCCAGGGAAATGTAAAAGAAAATATTTTAAATGTCAATGGACATAGAGCCAAGTGTAACCTCCCAGTAATTATTTTTAAATGATATGAATTGAATAAAAAATGCAAATAATCCCATATGTTACCTTCCCACATTAATAAAAGTCAATGATAATAAAAATGTGCAAAAATGTTAAGTCCCCACAAAATTAACGTTATGCTAAACCTGATAAATTTTATAAGGCCAGCTGCGCTAACCTTAGGCCCTGTGCAATAACCAGCGTGATAAATTGATTCTTGGAGGAAATGCAAAGGAAATTTTCTTTCAATAAAATGTTTGTTTTGTTACAATGCTTGGTTTGAAAACAAAATTATTATTGGGGCATTTCTTGAACAAATTAATTAGAATTACAATACATTATTAGCTGAGCGCAAAGCTGCTTCATTACCTTATTCAAAATATATACCTCGTTCTGAATCCCGACCATAGAGCCATGTCGACGCCCGCCGACTCCTCACACACAACAGCTAACCCGCAACTGCGTCCCACTCGTGACTCGCTACATGCAACTACTCTCTTGCAACAGAACTGAACTCTCGCGCGGTCAAGCGCAGACTAGCAACGATAAATAACTCTCTGGTCAGAGATTCTGTCATGCCTCGCCATCGCTGCTACTGAATATATACGTGTTTCAATGCAAGAAATCTGGCTGCTGTTCTTGTAATTCTTTGAAAGATCTCAAACTTCAAATGGTAGGAATTGGCACAGATAATGCTTCTGCGATGGTTGGAATAAACAATGGGCTTTTCGAACAACTCAAGAGAGAATATGGTTTGAAGCATTTGGTATTGGTCCGTTGCATTTGTCACTCTCTTCAGCTTGCAGTTTCGCACGCCTCAGTGAATACCATACCAAGAAACATAGAGTTTCTTGTACGGGAAACCTACGATTGGTTCTCCATTTCACCCAAAGACAAGAATAATATAAAAAGGTTTATAAGATAATAAATTGTGGAAAACAGCCATTAAAGTTTTTGAAGGTCTGTGAAACACGTTGGCTTTCAATTGAACCAGCAATACGATGAATTCTGGAGCAGTGGTAAGAACTAAAGCTACATTTTTCACTTGCCATGGTTCATGGTTCAAAACAATTGTTACACTGCCGATCTTTTGTACAAAATGTATTGCGACGACTGAAATCATCTTTACATGTTTTACCTTAAACATGCTTTAAAAGACGTACAAATAGCAATAGAAGCTTTTGAAGGAGAAGACAAGGACCTCACTAAATTACTAGATACACTTGTATTTCTGCTGCAGTCACTCGGACAAAACATAGTTTTTACAACTGTTGATTTGTTGGCAACACCAGTTCCAAGCGAATGTATGTACGCAAATCCGAACCTTGGCTTTGTGTTTGAAAGAAATTGTCTGAGTCAAGTTTGTCTGAAGAAAAGAAAGTTTATTTGAAGAAGAGATGCATTCAGTTTAGTCTGAAACTCATAAAAGAAATTCAACAAAGACTGCCAAGTAACGTTACGATCCTGAAAAAAATGTCAATGCTGAATGTTGAAGAAACACTAAAAGTGAATAAAAATAATGCTGTAGCGGATGTAGCTAAAGAATTGGGTTTTAGTGGCGATTTCATAGACGGTATTCTGCAAGAATGGCTTAATATCAACTTCATTAGGTGGAATAACACTACTAACACTATTCGATTTTGGAGTGAGGTTTTGCAGTATAAAAATGCCGCAGGGGAGAATCCTTTTTCTTTGATTTCACAGCTAGCAATGACTCTTCTATGCCTACCGCATTCAAATGCAGAAGTGGAAAGAATATTCAGTTCTATGAACATTATAAAAACTAAACAACGTAACAGACTATTGTTGAAGACAATTAATGCTTTGTTCATATTGAGAGACTAGTTGAAGAAACAATATAAAGATTGTGCATCTTTTGACATACCGCCAGACGTATTGGAGCTTATTGGAACGAACAAAAGTTACTCTTTTGTGACAAAACCAGTCGAACTGCAACATCATCTTCTGAGTGACGTTCAACCCTCTTCATCTACTACAGTTCTGTCAGAGCATGAAACAGAAGAGTTATTCGATCTTCTTAGTGACGACGATGAATAGCTCACATACCGATATGTATATATTTTGTAACTTAATTTGAGTTCTTGCTTTCTTTTGTTACAAATATAGTTGTATATTTTTAGTATATTTGACTACTGTGATTGAAACAACTATTTATGTGTTGCGTCAATTATGATAACATGTTTAATTAAAACTTTAGCATATTTTATATGTATATTGTTGCAAGCGATGCGTCATTTAATTAAGACAATATAGCAATTATGTATGAGACAATTTTTATTAATATTTTATTACCCCCCTCTCCCCGCCCACTGGCTTATTGCACCATTCACAGCACGAAATTTTCAGTACACCCCTAGTAAAATAGTTTTAGCGACTTCCTAGCGACTTTTGATATTGAATTTAGCGACTCGGGTTTTTTAGAGTTGGAAACACTGCTCAGAATAAGTACTTCTAGTCAAGTCGTGCCACAAATTCCTCTTCTCCCGAATTCTGTTCAGTACCTTGTTATGTGATCTACCTATCTAATTTTCAGAATTCTTCCTTAGCACCACATTTCGAAAGCTTATATTCTCTTCTTGTCTAAACTGTTTATCGTCCATGTTTCACTTCCATAGATGGTTACACTCCATACAAACACTTTCAGAAAAGACTTCCTGACACTTAAATCTATACACGATGTTGACAAATTTCTCTTTTTCAGGAAGGCTTTCTTGCCATTGCCAGTCTACATTTTGTATCCTCTTTATTTCGACCGTCGTCAGTTATTTTGATGCCCAAGTAGCAAAAATCATCTGCTATTTTAAGTGTCTCATTTACCAATCTAATTCCCGCAGCGTCTCCTGACTTAATTCGACTACATTCCAATATCTTCGTTTTGGTTTTGTTGATGTTCATCTTGTATCCTCCTTTCATGATACTGTCGTTTGCTGTCTCTGACAGAATTACAGTGTCATCGGCGAACCTCAAAGTTTTTATTTCTTCTCCATGGATTTTAACACCTACTCCGAATTTTTGTTTTGTTTCCTTTACTGCTTGCTGAATATACAGTTTGAATAACATTGGGGAGAGGCTACAACTCTGTCTCACTCCCTTCCCAACCACTGCTTCCCTTTCATGCCCCTCGACTCTTATAACTGCCATCTGGTTTCTGTACAAATTGTAAATAGCCTTCGCTCCCTGTATTTTACCCCTGCCACCTTTAGAATTTGAAAGAGAGTATTTCAGTGAACATTGTCAAAAGCTTTCTCTAAGTCTACAAATGATAGAAACGTAGGTTTGTCTTTCCTTAATCTTTCTTCTAAGATAAGTCGTAAGGTCAGTATTGCCTCACGTGTTCCAATATTTCTACGGAATCCAAACTGATCTGCCCTGATGTCGGCTTCTACCATATTTTCCATTCGTCTGTAAAGAATTCGTGTTAGTATTTTGCAGCTGTGACTTATTAAACTGATAGTTCGGTAATTTTCACATCTGTCAACACCTGCTTTCTTTGGGATTGGAATTATTATATTCTTCATGAAGTCTGAGGGTACTTCGTCTGTCTCATACATCTTGCTCACCAGATGGTAGAGTTTTGTCAGGACTGGCTCTCCCAAGGCCTTCAGTAGTTCTAATGGATTGTTGTCTACTCCCGGGGCCTTGTTTCGGCTCAGGTCTTTCAGTGTTCTGTCAAACTCTTCACGCAATACCGTATCTCCCATTTCCTCTTCATCTACATTCTCTTCCATTTCTATAATATTTTCCTCAAGTACATCGCCCATGTATAGACCCTCTATACCATCTTTCTGCTTCCCCTGCTTTGGTTACAACTGGGTTTCCATCTGAGCTCTTGATATTCATACAAGTGGTTCTCTTTTCTCCAAAGGTCTCTTTAATTTTCCTGTAGGCAGTATCTATCTTACCCCTAGTGAGATAAGCCACTACATCCTTACATTTGTCCTCTATCCATCCATGCTTAGCCATTTTGCACTTCCTGCCGATCTCATTTTTGAGACGTTTGTATTCCTTTTTGCCTGCTTCATTTACTGCATTTTTATATTTTCTCCTTTCATCAATTAAACTCAATATTTCTTCTGTTACCCAAGGATTTCTAATAGCCCTCGTCTTTTTACCTACTTGATCCTCAGCTGCCTTCACTACTTCATCCCTCAGAGCTACCCATTCTTCTTCTACTGTACTTCTTTCCCCTAATGCTGTCAGTTGTTCCCTTATGCTCTCCCTGAAACTCTGTACAACCTCTGATTCTTTCAGTTAATCCAGGTCCCATCTCCTTAAATTCCCACCTTTTTGCAGTTTCTTCAATTTTAATCTGCAGTTCATAACCAATAGTTTGTGGTCAGAGTCCACATCTGCCCCTGGAAATGTCTTACAATTTAAAACCTGGTTCCTAAATCTCTGTCTTACCATTGTATAATCTATCTGATACCTTTTAGTAACTCCAGGATTCTTCCATGTATACAACCTTCTTTTATGATTCTTGAACAAAGTGTTAGCTACGATTAAGTTATGCTCTATACAAAATTCTACTAGACGGCTTCCTCTTTGATTTCTTACCCCCAATCCATATTCACCTACTACGTTTCCTTCTCTCCCTTTTCCTACACTCGAATTCCAGTCACCAAAGACTATTAAATTTTCGTCTCTCTTCACTATCTGAATAATTTCTTTTATCTCATCATACATTTCATCAATTTCTTCATCATCTGCAGAGCTAGTTGGCATATAAACTTGTACTACTGTAGTGGGCGTGGGCTTCGTGTCTATCTTGGCCACAATAATGCGTTCACTATGCTGTTTGTAGTAGCTTACCCGGACGCCTATTTTTTTATTCATTATTAAACCTACTCCTGCATTACCTCTATCTGATTTTGTATTTATAACCCTGTATTCACCTTACCAAAAGTCTTGTTCCTCCTGCCACCGAACTTCACTAATTCCCACTACATCTAACTTTAACCTATCCATTTCCCTTTTTAAATTTTCTAAACTACCTGCTCGATTAAGGGATCTGACATTCCACGCTCCGATCCATAGAACGCTAGTTTTCTTTCTCCTGATATTAACATCCTCTTGAGTAGTCCCCGCCCGGAGATCCGAATGGGGGACTATTTTACCTCCGGAATATTTTACCCAAGAGGACGCCATCATCATTTAACGATACAGTAAAGCTGCATGCCCTCGGGAAAAATTACGGCTGTAGTTTCCCCTTGCTTTCAGCCGTTCGCAGTACCAGCAAAGCAAGGCCGTTTTGGTTATTGTTACAAGGCCAGATCAGTCAATCATCCAGACTGTTGCCCCAGCAACTACTGAAAAGGCTGCTGCCCCTCTTCAGGAACCACACGTTTGTCTGGCCTCTTAACAGATACCCCTCCATTGTGGTTGCACCTACGCTACGGCCATCTGTATCACTGAGGCACGCAAGCCTCCCCACCAACGGCTAGGTCCATGGTTCATGGCGGGGATGATCAGGTAGCCAGGGCAAAATGGTTTCAGAAGTGGATACCTGACAACTGGGAGATTAATAAGCATTATTATGCCAGCCAAATCAGGGATTTATGCAGGGAAAGTGAGGTGTTCAAACATGCTTACAAGGAAATAGTTAATACAGATAAAGATGTTAAATCATTGGATGAATAATGTGTATTTTTGATGGGAAAAGATGGTATAGGTGATAATAATACTGTGAATAATGATACAATTAATAAGGAAGATGAGGATGTTGATGAAATACAATATTTCAAAGTGTATAATGATGAAGAACAGATAGCCATGCATGAGGAGCTAAAGATTGAATGGATGGGGAAAGATGCCTGTCATTATTATGCTGATGATCGGGTTAATTTTGCAAAGTCGCACCAGCAGTTGACACCAGAGACCTGGGGGGAAGAAAGATATAAGAGTTATTAGAAAGCTAGTGGGTTGAGTGTAGGACACTCTGGAATTAAAGAAGCCTTTGATGTAATATTTTCAGGGAATAAGGATATTGAATCTTTTAGTGAAGAGCAGGTGCGCACCATGACTAAAGATTGCATATATTAGAAAAGAGGAGGACTTTTTGGCTGAAACAGAATTGAAGCAGGATTTTATTGAAAAGGTACAGCCAATAACAACTTTTAGTGTGGCAGGGGTCTGTGCTACTGTTTTGATGGATACTGGAAGTTCTGTGTCTGGGGTGGCAGAGAGCTTTTATGATCATATTAAGAACAAGGAAACAGTGGAATTTTCAGTCACAGGGGTGAGAGTTAAAAATGCTACAGGAACTTTCAGTAAAGCAGTGAGAAAGGAGGTAGTTCTAGATGTAAACATTGGAGGTGAATTATTTAGTCACTCATTTTTGGTGGTCCCAAATTTAAGTATGAAAATGGTGTTGGGTTTTTATTTCCTGAGTAAATATGAGGCATATGTAGATTGTAAGGACCAGATGGTGGAACTGAATATTGTTGTGGGATGAAGAAGGCCAGTAGTGGGACTATGATTAAAAAACTGGAGTCCTACTGCAACGAAACTGGTAAGCCAAAAGCAGTGCTCTCTGACAGTGGGTCCCAATTCATCACCATGGCATGGGAGAACTTCATGGAGCAGAGATGTGTGAAACATATAAGGACTTCAGTTTACCACCTGGCAGGAAATCCAGCTGAGAGGTACATGCACATGCTTGGATGATTGTGCAGGACATACTGCAGCCATAGACATACCATATGGGCAGAATATGTGGCCAAGTTTTAGGACATCATGAACAGAGTGAAAAGCAGTGCCTTTGGGTTCACACCTCCTGAAGTAATGTGGAATAAAAAGCCAGCCGACCCGATAGCTGAGGCAGTGAGCTTTCCACCGGGCACACCTCTTTCTGATGAGGAGAGGCAGAAGATAATTACTGGACAACTGGCAAAAGGGGCCTACAGACAAAACATAGGTATGATTTAAGATACAAGCCTGCCAAGTACAAGATGGGTGACCTAGTATTAATAAAGCCAAAGGAACAGTCAAAGGATTTAGATGGTGAGATCAAAAAGCTTTTTGAATTGTACCATGGCCCATTTGTTGTGGTAAGCTGCCCTCACCCAAATTACTTACAGGTTGGAGTATCCCAAGTCACATAAACCATTGGGACTCAGAAATGTAACTGATCTGCGACTGTACGAACAGCCACTGTAATTGGGTTGAATCCTTTTTCTGTATTTGTAACAGGTGTTTACTTAACGGTGCTTATTTATTGAATACAATTTATATTGCGCATGTTAACTAAGCTTTTTCTTTTTTTGCAAGGGACTCTTTGTTGTGTCCTATTTACATATGTGTTTAGTGTTAAGAATTGGGAAAAGTATAGTTGTACTTGAAGTTGTGGAACTGCTGGTTGACAAATCTAATTCTCTCGTAATGACTAATGATACAGGCTACAACAGTTGTAGTCACTGTACAGCACATACATGTACATGATAGGATGTGAATGTGAGAGAGGGACAATGTGTGGCATTTTTGTTATTGTTTATAATGATACGAATACTGATTCAGTTTTTCATGAGTGGTGATTGTGGTTTGGTCACACACTAATTTATTTGGTGCGTGGGGTGGAGGTAGGTCAGTGTGGGACTGACTGATGAGAATATGGAATTGAATGGCATACATATAATATGTTCTTGTATTCATTGAAGAAATGTTTAGATTTGTGGGGATATATGTTTCCTGTTTATCTTGACCATCCTAAATAACTGTTTTTCCAGATGAAAATCACAAAATGTTTCTAGCAGATGTTCTTTAACCATCAGGGGGACATCAATCAGCATGATTGCCTTCGTTTTAGCTTTCTACAAATATATGAACAGTGATGTGACTTTTTTAAATGGCGCCCTGTATTTTTTATTCAGTAATTCATTTCCTATCCTGAAAACCTATTCAAAAATGTATCACAGTGTACCATTCACTGAAAGACAATGTTATTAATTACATAACACAACACTGACTCTGATCCCGGGATCACAAACTTGTTCACTTGCTGGAGTTGTCAGAAAACAAATGAAAACCAAGTAAAAACATAACAAAATTGACTTTAACTTCCCTGTACCATTACCCGGGAGTACAACATCCAAAGGTGCTCAAAGTGGTGACCCTGGATACGGATACACTGGTGCACTCGTTGAATGAAAGAATTATTTACTGCTTCCAATGTTGCCTGCTGAAGAGAATTACAAGCAAGCACAATACGTTCCTGCATGTCCTCTGGACTTGTTAGAATATTGCGATAGGCAACGTCTTTAATGCATCCCCAAATAAAAAAGTCCAGAGGATTTAAATTAGGAGACCTAGGAGGCCAAGTAACTGTTCCTCCTCGACCAATCCATTTGGCAGGATACCTTCGGTTCAGAACACGACGTGCACGCAAGGCATTATGTGCTGGACATCCATCGTGGTGATACCACTTAAGCATTTTTGTTCTTAGCGGCACTTCATCCAGAAGAGAAGGAAGAATTCGCCTGAGGAAATTGGCATGCGCTGTGCCGTTTAGACTACCATCGTTGAAATGAGGGTCAATAATTGTAGTACCAAGCATCCAACACGAGACGATAACTATCAATTGACGTTGATGTTCCACCTGTCTAAGCCATCGTGGGTTGTCGCTGGACTAACAAAGCAAGCACAATACGTTCCTGCATGTCCTCTCGACTTGTGAGAATATTGCGATAGGCAACGTCTTTAATGCATCCCCAAATAAAAAAGTCCAGAGGATTTAAATTAGGAGACCTAGGACGCCAAGTAACTGTTCCTTGTACTTACCTGTCCTTTGTTTGAGAAGGAACATTCATCGGTAAATAGAACAATCCTTCGGGTAGGCGAGGATTTGCTGCTGTGCCCACTGACAGAAATGTGCACGATTCTGGAAATTATTCCCATGCAATTCTTGATGCAGGTGTACGTGGTAGGCATGGAACCGGTGACGTGTAAGAATACGATGTACACTGGTTTTAGGAATGCCAATCTCGTGTTCAAGCTGTCGTGTGCTCACATGTGAATTCATAGCAACGGAAGCGAGAACAGTAGCTTAAGCAGCTTGGTCTGTGAGAGTGCTACGACGATTGCGTTGCCGTGGGTTGAAACTTTCGGTTTCCTGTAACGTCGCCACAAGATGAAAAAACATCCGTCGGTAAGGTGGGTTCTTGTCAGGATATCGCTCTCTGTACGGTTCCGCTGCCTCCGTAGCATTTCGCCTACCTTCAACAACAACAATAAAAGAAACGTTCTGCTGTACCAAATGTACCCGTACATATGAAAACTGTATTGCAATTACTGTCCTGCTAACTTACATTCCCCATAGATAAGTAGCATTCCTACCTTCTCTTCGTTGGTGTACGTTCTACTCACACAACTCTTCAACTGATGATGGTTGACGGAATGACGAGCGTGCATTCTACGTATGTTTAAATTTGTCCTCTGTCAACGTCAGCAGGTGGATATGTCCCATTACACCGAGTGCCTGCACTAAGAGCTGGGAGCGTCAACTTCAGTGTTGTGTTATGTAATTAATAACGTTGTGTTTCAGTGAATGGTACACTGTGATACATTTTTGAATACGTCTTTAGGAGAGGAAATGAATTACCGAATAAAAAATACAGGGTGCCATTTAAAAAAAGTCATACCGCTGTTCATATCTTTGTAAAAAAAAAAAATACAAAGCTACAACGAAGGCAATCATGCTTATTGTGCTTATTGATGTACCCCTGACAGCTAAAGAACATTTGCTTGAAACATATTGTATTTGCATCTGGACAAACAGTTATTTAGGGTCGTCATGATAAATGGGACACCCTGTATATTTTGTTTTTATTTTTGTTTATTTCTGTAGAATTACTTAATTTCAGGGGAATATGGGCTGATTTGTGGATTATGTTGTGCCATGGGGTATTTTATATATTTGATTTTATTCAGTTCGCAGTGCTGTAGCCGGGCGGAGTGGCCGTGCGGTTCTAGGCGCTACAGTCTGGAACCGAGCGACCGCTACGGTCGCAGCTTCGAATCCTGCCTCGGGCATGGATGTGTGTGATGTCCTTAGGTTAGTTAGGTTTAATTCGTTCTAAGTTCTAGGCGGCTGATAACCTCAGAAGTTAAGTCGCATAGTGCTCAGAGCCATTTGAACCATTTGAGCAGTGCTGTAATTTTCATTGGTCATTGAGCAGCAGTTTGGGTTAAAACTAGAGACAGGGTTGTTGCTGGAACCTGCCATGGAACCCGTCGTATAATAAATATTTGAGTACTATTCTGGTCACATATTTCCTTAGTTTCACTTTGATTAGAGAAACCTTGTCTCAATGTTGTACAGTTGCAACGATTTGGGCCGTTTCTGTTTCTTGAATGGAACAAATTCTTGTGATCAAAGGAAAGTCTGTAGCCAGCATGTATTTCTTGGTAACACTACGATATGTATGTTTGTGTCAGGTTTCGCCCTGAAACTTGGCTTTAGTTATGTCAGATCTGGATAACAGAAGGGACAGGTTTACATCCGATCAGTTCTTGGTACGCAGACACCTTTACTGGTAGGAAATTGATTGGGTGAATTTTGTTTGTTCCTGGCAGAATCGGGTTAGCTGACTGGCACGAGAACTTGAGAAATGGCGCCTGAGGTCTGAGCTGCAGCTATGAGGCACGTCAGAGGCACGCCACAGAAGACAACAAGAGGTACAGTGCTTACTGTATGTGCTGCGTAACTTCTACTAAGAAATATAGTGCATCGAAATAAAATGATTGAAAAAAAAGGACAATATTGAGAGGTCTCCAAGAAAAATTGCTGGTCGACCTTCAATTCGTTTATGTTTTGTTACTTACAACTTTTGGCCAGTCATATCAGCATCATGGAAATGCTGATGAATAAATGTTTTTAGCGTAAGTGTAGTTAAGTTACGATAGGCAGTGCTCACGCATAAGATAATATAGGGACTTGTTCATTTCGATTTTTCTGCTATCATATGTAGAGTTTATTTTTGTGTATTATTTCATTTATGAGGGCGTAGATTGGGTTTAGTGCTGCTTGCGACACCATGCACTGCGTTTATGGAGTAGCAAGTGGGGATAACTGTGAGCGTACAAGCTGTGGTAGGAGATTAGAGCGGCAGTTTTCCACCGCAGAGCACGTGGCTGGCGGTTGCGACTGGGCCGTGGCGAGCTCCGAGCGATTACGCGGCCTTGGAAAAACCCGAGCAGAACCTTGGCAGGGGCGCGTATGGCCGTCTTTGCGCGTTTGGAGAAATTTATATGCCAGAGAAAAACTGATAAAAACTGAACTAAGAGTGACACGGAGGTGCGAGCTGGCACTCACGGACAGAAAAATATGTGGCGCTAAATTATCTAGACGCGCCACAAAAGTACGTAATAGTTTAAAAGTTAATGTTGTCTTGAAATTGTAAATTCATGAAAGTTCAAAAGCTAATATCTCGGCTATTCTTTGCCCGATTAATACAAAGAAAGTTTTTACGGATGCGGCTCGTAGAGATGCACCGAGCCATCAAAGCCGATTCAGCAGAATCTGTACCTATTTTGAATGAGAGGTCAGAATATGGGATTCGACTAAGAGAAACTGTTTTTGGTAATAAATAAATTTAAAGAGACGAAACCAGCGCCAGTATTCTTAAGTTTAAAGAGGCAGATGAGTAATAAAGTATGTATTTTTATTTGTTTATTGATGTTTAGTATGAACAACACGGGAAAAGCAAAATCACGCCACAAATACATTATTTGTGAAAAAAACGGCGGCAGACACAAAAAATTAAACTTCAGATTGCCTGAAAAATTTCTTTATTTTTCAGTGATTCATATGTGTATTTGTGTTCAGTTTCAGAATATTCGTAATTTTTTTGACAAAAATTGTTTTGAGTTAGACAGCCGTTTCGAGGGTGCATAGCGCGGCCATCTTTGACGAGAGGGAGTTGGTTTTGACCGACGCTAAGAGCCGGATGTGCTGCGCATCTGGGGGTAGTAGTGGGTTGGTAGCCACGTTCAGGGACAAGTATGTATGTAGCGACGTTCGAAAGCGATCAAGTGGAGTGGAATATAGTGGTTTAGGACAGCAGACAACAGTGTATTTTGTGAACTGCGAACAGACTTTCGAGTGCTGTGATTGCTACATACGAATTTTATGGTATAGTGTTGTAGCATCAGTTATTAACGGCTGCCCTTGCGTAAGAGACCCTCAGACTGCATATCAAATGTTAAGTGAATATATTGAAGAAAAATAAGCTACTTGTTCAAATTATAAATCAACGTGAATGAATTAATATTTTTTAAATTTCACCGCACTACCTGCCTGCATTGTTTTTTTATATTTCAGCTTGAAAATTAAGTTTATGACAGGTGTGAGCTGGCACCATATGACGAAAAACGTAGCCAAATATTGAGACCAGCCACATCTCTGGACCGCTCGCTCAATTAAGCTGAGTGTTGGGTATAACAGATACATATTTTTTCGTGCCATAGCACGTGGGGGCTCGAGCCAAAGTATTCGATCTACAGTGAGTAGTGCCCAGAATCGTCGTAATGCCCTCGGAAAAGAATTAAGGCTGCACTTCCTCTCGCCCTCAGCCGTTCGCATTACCAGCACAGCAAGGCCGTTTTGGTTGACGTTACAGTGCCAGGCCAGTCATCCAGACTGCTGCCCCTGCGATCACTGAAAAGGCTGCTGCCCCTCTTCAGGAAACACACGTTTGATCTGTCAACAGATACCCCTTCATTGTAGTTGTATCTATGGTATAGCTATTTGTACCGCTAATTCACGCAAACCACACCAACAACGGCAAGATCCATGGCAGTAATTAGTCCAAATAAGGAACAGCTAATGTACGATCTTGGCTTCATGGGTTTTCAGTCTCTAACATGATTTATTTTTTTAAATTTGTTGTTCATTAGGTAGAGCTTCGGATTCGATTAATGATCCAGTGTAGAATGAGGGACTTTTATCCGAATATCAAGTGAGCTGGTAGCAGGGCAATGTGTGTGTGTGTGTGTGTGTGTGTGTGTGTGTGTGTCTATGGTGGAGGAGGCGGCGGGTGGACGCATTTGGGAGGGTTTACTGTTCTGGCATTTGCCTTACAATCAAGAGTAAGCTCCCAGAAACATTGGTCAGTACCGGGCGGTGGGAAAATTTTTGGATTTAATTCTGGGACTTTATGTTCCAGATCAATACATGGAAGTCTAGTGTATGTGTAAGTGTATTTGTATGTGAGTATGCAGAGAAAAGTCTATATGTTACTCGACATTTACCACGAGAAGTTGTATTAGGTAGACTACGATCGATAAACTACCATGCTAGATCCCAACATTCGGCACAGAGGTTCGCTGAGTACTAAGAGAGAGGTTGACTTAGATCTAAAGGTGTCCCGTTCTTCATTCGTCTTCCCTTCCGCGATTCAATGACCGACAGCACCATTTAGATGAACACATTATTCAAACGAAATTTTAATTCCTACATATTTCGAATTGCTCCGATCCGCGACTGTGAAGGAGTTCTCTAACACAATTCGTTTTCAGTGAGGGACAAGATGTTGTGCTCGCGCTTGAAAACCTCAACGGCCGCACCTCTCCTCTGCTTGCGCAAAACGTAATATTGTTAACACATTATTACTTTTTCCGACCAAGCTTTCTTATTTGGAATATAAAGATGTATGTCCGTTAATCGAGGTGACGAAACGTCTCACAGGTGCAAAAGACACTGCCTTTTTATTGCAACGGTTATACTGAAAACAGTGAGAGGGACAGGTGTGAAAATCTTATTTACGTTGACCACACAAAAAAGCTTGTGAAGAAGTAAAATAGAAAACAGATCAAGATAATCTTGTTTAGATGTCAGGCGGGTTTTAACAAGCGTCTGTACTGGCCGTCAGGTACATTTTTCGTGACGAAGATACGAAGAGATGTGCATTGTTTTCAAAAAGAATCCTATATTTTTACTCGGCTACGCGATTTCTCTACTCAAAACCTGTTAAAAAACTTATCATATTGTACCCTCCACGGAAACGTATTCTTATTAAAAACGTAACACAAAGTTGACTTTGACTCTTGTACACTAGCGAACAGGTCATGCACTCAGAATAACGGAACTGCTACGTGTGCTAGTTAATTGAACACAAATGAAAACAAGGAAAATGCGCAGCGGCCATTCGGTCACTCATCTTTAGTTGTAGTAAAGTAAACTTAGATTGGGTTTAACGTCCCGTCGACATCGAAGTCATTAGAGACGGATCTCAAGCTCGCATTGTGTCAAGGGTGGGGAAGAAAATGGGCCCTGGCTTTTCAAAGGAACCATTCCGGCATTTGCCTGGAGGGATTTAAGGAAATCACGGAAAACCTGAATCTAGATGGCCGGACGTGGGTTTGAACCGTCCGCTGTGCTAACCATGCTCCCCCTCGCGCTGTTTCAAGTGAAGAATCCTGTATTATTTACCTCAACGAAGATGAGGTAGAAATGATAATATGTGGAGGATGTACGTTAACAGAACAGTAATTGCATTATTCCTTTTTTATTTACAATACGGGTGCATGTAGTACTTTTAGATTATAAGAACCAAACATTATACAGATATCATACATATGTCAATTTGAGCAGAAACCCTGAAAGTTTTTTTTCGCATATACAGCCACAGCGTAGTTTGGTAATTTGCCGATAGTCAGCGCTAGTCGCAAACATTGCGAGTTCAAGTGCGGAGCGAGCTGTTTCATGAAATGGCCTCCCCGATCACCAGATCTCACTCCGTGTGACTTTTTTCTGTGGGGACACATTAAAGATCTGGTGTGTGTACCGCCTCTACCACGTGATGTAGCAGAGCTCCAGGAGAGAATACGGGAAGTGAATGCCACAGTCGACGATGCCATGCTGGGACGGGTATTGCAAGAATTCGATTACCGTATTGACGCCTGCCGGGTCACTCATGGTTCGCATATCGAATGTTTGTAAAAAAAAATGCAGAGTTTATCTTCAAAATGAAATATGTATGACATCTGTACAATGTTTAGTTCTTGGTCAATAAATAATTGGAAGTGTTTCCGGACTTTATGTACACCCTGTATGTTGTGTAAAGGGTGCACTAGAGTAGTGTTTCTGCCTTGGCACAGGTTGTCCTCATAACTATTCGACTAAAGACGGTTGACTGAATGACCGCTGGTTTTTTGCGCTGCAGAGTGCAATGTCATTCTGGAAACATCTCCGAGGCTGTGGCTAAGCCTTTTCTCCATAGTATCCTTTCTCCCAGGAGTGCTAGTTCTGCAAGGGTCCCAGGAGAGCCTCTGTGAAGTTTGGAAGATAGGAGACGAGATACTGACAATAGTACAACTGTGAGGAGGGGGTTGCGAGTCGTCCTTCGGTGATACAGTTAATTTAATTATAATTACTGATACTCCTTCCACATATTCAGTTATTACATGTATCTGTTTATACACAATTCAGCAGGTGCTTTGCCGTTCTACGGTTTCGAACGCCCAGCTTACTCTTGTGTGACTCATGTTTGACACAGGCAGATGCCAGGAACGTTACACTTCTCCCCTCCTTGCGTCCGCAACTCGGAACTCAAAATTTTACTTCTTCTTCCTTGTGACAATTACTCTAATATGACATTGTCGTATTACAAAATACGTGTGTAGTATCCATATCAAATGCTGAAGGACAAATAAAAAAGCTAAGTTGCCATGAGTCATTACATTAAATGAATTGTAAGGTTTCATTTGAAACAGTAATGGCAACTCTAGTCGTTACACTTCCTGCTAGCCTTACATTTATACACACCGTAAGCTGCCACCTACAGAAGGGAAAAGCAATGAGAGAACAAGACACCTTTAGGACGGAAGTAAGATAACCTCTCTACCAGCGCCGAGCGAACCTCTTTGCGGATCCGTAAGACATTCTCTGGCAGTTTATCAAACGTAGCCCAACATGTACAACTTCTCTTTATACATGTCGACGAACTCATAGACTATTCTCTGTATACTCGCATACAAATACACTTACACCTACAGTAGATTTCCATATACTGACCGGGAATAGAGGGTTGCAGTATTAAATTACAAACTGTTCACATCGCTCGTTTTTGACCAACGTTTTCGAGATGTTTCTCTTTACCGTAAGGCAAATGCTAGAACAGCAAATGCTCTCACATGTCTCACCCCCTCCCCCTGCCCCCCTCCACCATTAATCGGCTACCAGTGTGGTAGCTAATAAGCCACCATTACGTGTTGTATTATTTGCGCTCGTATTTCTTAAAATTGTGCAGCCAAATTTTCCTCAATTTACGTATTGTATATATTGTATATTGTAGGAAAGCTACAGCGAAATGGCTGCAGGAAAAACGTGAAGAAATCTAAAAATAAATGATTGTCGCAAGGACAGACTCAGCATACAGTCAAAACAATCTTCGATGACATTAAAAGCAGGGGTGGTACCATTAACAGTGCAACTGTAATTCCGCTGCTAAATGCAGAGGAGAGAGCGGATAGGTGGAAAGAATACATTGAAAGCCTCTAAGAGGGGAAGATTTGTTTGATGTGATAGAAGAGAAAGCATGTGTCGATTTGGAAGAGATAGGGAATCCAGTATTAGAATCAGAATTTAAAAAAGCTTTAGAGGACTTAAGATGAAATAAGGCAGAAGGGATAGAAAACATTCCCTCAGAATTTCTAAAATCATTGGAGGAAGTGGCAACAAAGAGACTATTAACGTTGGTGTGTAGAATGTACGAGTATGGTGAAATACCACCTGACTTTCGGAAAAGCGTCATCCACAGATTTCCGAAGATAGCAACAGCTGACTAGCTCGAGAATTATCGCACTATCAGATTAACAGCTCATGTATCCAAGATGCTGACAACAATAATACGAACAATAGAGTGGAAAAGAAAATTGCGGATGTGTTACATGACGATTAATTTGGCTTTATTAAAGGTAAAGGCATCAAAGAGGTAACTGACGTTGCGATTAATATTGGAAGCAAGACTAAAGCAAAATCACACACGTTCATAGGATAAGTCGACCTGGAAAAAGCGTTCGAGAATGTAAAATGGTGCAAGATGTTCGAAATTCTGAGAAAAACAGGAGTAAGCTGTAGGGAGAAACGGGCAATGTACAATATGTACCAGGGCCAAGAAGGATTAATAAGAGTGGACGACTGAGAGATGCTGCGTTGCCGGGAGGCTTGCTTGGGCCATCTCTGCTATGCAAGATGGTTGGGAGATGATTCGCACTGTTAATCGGGAGATGAGACACAGTGGTCGGGCAGTGGTGTGTCGTGAGTAGTAGTGCGGTAAAGGCCCACTGAGATGAGGAGAGAGATAAAGAATATTTTATTATGATTATCTTTTATGAATAATAGAAGAGGATTTAATTTAAGCCAATTGATTTCATATTTTGTGCTTTATTGTGACAGTTTGTAGTTACGCATTCTTAGTTGAGACATCCAGAGACTTGAGTGTACCGAAAGATAAAAAGCAATGCATAAATTTCGATTTGAATTTGGGAGCAGAAATAACTGTTGAATATTTATTTTTTAGAAAAAATCTCATTTGATATTATAGACTGCTTACGTTTGTCCGGTTGAGAACTGTAATTTTTGTGTGTAAATGTTTGTGATACAAAGAAAGAGAGAATCTCTCAATACAGAACTTTTCTAATTAGAATACTAATTACATTTCCGGTCATAATTTGTCCGCACCCAAAGTCCATTACAAAATATGAGTTATTATTTTTACTTATTCAGATTAAGTATACTCTGCCTTTTTTTAAAAAAAACGCGTTACCCCAAGCGCTTCTCAGTAACTAGCTTAGCATATGAGACGCACTTTCAAGACAAGACCAGTGTGTCTGTATTTCCGATGTGCAACAGGTGAGCCAAAATTAAATACTAAAAGAAGGAACATTGAGATTTTCCAAGGCCAGTTTATCAGTTTAAAAATGTAATGATTCACAGTGTTGAATTCAGAAAGTATTCTTGCCATTAAGAATGTTTAAACAGACGGGGAACCAGATAGGCACTTTCAAATTACTTTCCCGCAATCAGATTGTGTGGTACATTCTCGCAGTCGAATTCCTATGCTTGTAGTTTATGAACTCCTGTGCGCTTTTCGAGCCGCGGCGGTGGTCAGGTGTGCCGCCCCATGTGGGAGAAGAGAAGTACAGGGACTAGGAGGGGGGGGGGGGGGGAGTGATGGACAGAGTGGGGAAGAGAGGTGTGCCGCCCCGGGGAGTGATGGACAAAGTGGGGAAGAGAGGTGTGCCGCCCCGAGCATGGATGTGTGCGATGGATATAGTGTGGGAGAAGAGAAGTACAGGGAATAGGAGGGGGGGGGGAAGTGATGGACAGAGTGGGGAAGAGAGAGGGGGGATAGGAGAAGTTGGACAAAGAAGGGGGAGGAAATGGATATAGAGAAGTGGAAGGAGGATAATGATAGGGAGATGAGGGAGGAGATGGATATAGTGTGGGAGAAGAGAAATACAGAGAATAGAAGGGGGGGGGGAAGTGATGGACAGAGTGGGGAAGAGGAGGAGGACATGCAGTAGTAGTAGGAGGAGGAGGAGGAGGAGGAATAGGAGAAAGGGAGGGACGAAAGGAGGGGGCAGGAGGATAAGGATGGAGAGAGGGGGCAGGCGGAGATTAGGACGTACGTCTGATCCCTGGACATATTTAGCAGTTGCAAGGAATTGTAGGATTTCCTAGATTTTCATAAAAAATAATTATATCCCAATTAAAAAGAACTGTAATTTAATTTTTCATAATTTTTACAGTTTTCTATGTTTGTTGAGATTTCTTATTTCAATAAATAAGAGAGAGAAACAACATTCAACAGTCACATGCTCTTCGTATTACGTTGGTAGAATAAAATAAAGGTACATCTATCTTTTATCAGCTTGTCACTTCGTCTCGTTAGCACCTGGATGCGTCGTATATGATGTTATAGTCCTACCAGACGATCGCATCACACATTGCTTGGTTCACCTTGCTGTATAGTTCTAGCTTCAGGTAAGAGAGCCCCGTCGATTAGCGGTTTCCCCCGCGCGCACGGCCGCCACTCAGTAGCTTCCCGGAGGACAGGCCTTCCTGGTGCAGGCGCCGGACTTGCCGTCTGGGCCGCAGCGGCAGACGTTGCACTGCTCCCTGTACGTCGTCCCCGGAGTGCACGCCACGGCTGGAACCAAGAGAACGGCGAGGGTCAGTACAGGAGCGTCTTCACAGATGCTACTTCCCCAGCAGGAGGTTTCCTTACTTGCTCATTTCCTGAGGGTTCCATAACATACTCTTTGAAATTAGTCGCCGTATGAAAAGTAGCCGTATACAGTAATGAGGATTGTATGGATATACACAAATATTCGTGATTATTGAACAAGGACAATTACTGTACCTGTCTTTAAGATAGATAACAAGGCGCCCTGTGAGAATTACAGAGGAATAGAACTACTGTGCAACTGCATGAAGATTTACGGAAAGATAATTTTACAGAAAATCAGGAATAAGATAGAATCACAATTAGGAGAAGAACATCAAGGATTTCGACCAGGAAGATCAGATATAGATGCCATATTTACAGCCAGACGGATTCTAGAGAATTTTATAGGGCAGAGGAAAAACATCATGAATTTGGTACTGGTTTTGCTGTTAAGAAAAGGATTGTTAATCGGGTTTAGGAATTCCATCCCATTAACAAAAGACTGTCTTACATAACAACCAAACAGCAGTGGTTCCACATAACATTCATAAATGTCCATGCACCGACTGAAGATTCAACTGAGGATTGAAAAGGTGAGTACTATGAAGAATTAGAGAGAGTAGTCGAAATTATTCCAACAAGAAATGTGAGAACTATCCTAGGGAACTTCAGTGGAAAAATAGGTGCAACTGCATGAAGATTTACGGGAAGATAATTTTACAGAAAATCGGGAATAAGATAGAATCACAATTAGGAGAAGAACAACAAGGATTTCGACCAGGAAGATCAGATATAGATGCCATATTTACAGCCAGACGGATTCTAGAGAATTTTATGGGGCAGATGAAAAACATCATGAATTTGGTACTGGTTTTGCTGTTAAGAAAAGGATTGTTAATCGGGTTTAGGAATTCCATGCCATTAACAAAAGACTGTCTTACATAACAACCAAACAGCAGTGGTTCCACATAACATTCATAAATGTCCATGCACCGACTGAAGATTCAACTGAGGATTGAAAAGGTGAGTACTATGAAGAATTAGAGAGAGTAGTCGAAATTATTCCAACAAGAAATGTGAGAACTATCCTAGGGAACTTCAGTGGAAAAATAGGTAAAGAGGATACAGTAGGAAAACATAGCAAGCACTCGACCACAAACGAAAATGGATTAAAAATGATCAATTTTGCACTATCAAAGAATATGACAATTTGCTCGACGATGTTCCCTCGCAAAGAAACACACAGAAATACATGGTGCTCTCCAGATGGCAAAACAGTAAATTAGATTGACCATGTTATGACCGATCAACGTTGCACTACATTTGTAAGAGATGTCAGAACGTACAGAGGAGCTGAATTAGGCTCAGATCATTTCCTAGTGCTGGGAAAGATGGAAATCAAGATGATTTGGAATCAACAACGAAAAGCCACTCCACATCGAACGACTGAAGGAACTGTCTGTTAAATAAACCTATTCGATGAAATAAATAACCGATTTACAGCATTGCAAGAAGCTGAGGAGGAACATAGTGTCGAGAAGGCTCGGGAAAGAATAAAGACTGTAGTAACAGATGCAGCAGAAAAACCCTGGGAAGGAAAAAGAAGAAAGAGAAATGGTTCAGCGTAAAGTGTCAAAGTGTCAGACAGCAGTGGGAAAGAGGAAAGAAACCCGGATGCTGTGGTTGCGTAATAAGGAGTGTGAGGACAGGAGAGAGACCTTCAAGGCTTTTAGAAGAGAATCAGCAAGAGTTCTACGAACAGAGAAAAGAAAATATCTAAACGGAGTCCTAGAATCTATAGAAGTGGAAAGCAGGAATGGAAACTCAAAGAAGTTGTTTCAGTATACAAAGACAAGTAAGAGAGGTTATCAAAGTGAAAACCTACTCATAAAATATAAAAATCAAAATATGCTAACGCAGCTGGAAGATATCCTAGATAGATGGAAAGAGTATTTCTCAGAAATGTTAAATTGCACTGATCCGCACATAACCTTCAATTGCGCAATGTCTGAGAGTGACAGTATTAATAATGACGAATGTAGAATCACAGAACAGTAAGTGATCCATTCCATTCAAAATCTGAAAAACAACAAGGTTGCTGGTGAGGACCAGATATCAGCAGAGATGTTAAAAGAAGGCGGAAGCAAACTACACAAAGAAATTTATAACCTTATCACAATGATATGGAAAACTGAAACACTGCCTGAAGATTGGAAAACTGCAATAATTTGTCCCATACACAAGAAAGGAAACAGAATGGAATGTGGAAATTACAGAGGAATCAGTTTGCTGAACATAACATGCTGTCAGTGATCGTTCTGGAAAAAACTTAAACCATAAGTAGAACACATTGTTCAAGACTACCAGGCTGGATATCGAACAGACTGTGCCACAACTGATAATTTGTTTTCTGTATTACAGATCTTTGAGAAATACTCGGAATTTAACAAAAACATCCACTGTCTCTTCATTGACTTCCAGCGAGCCTATGGCAGCATCCACAGAGTAGCCTCTACAACACATTACGAGAATTTAATACACCCAGTAAAATCATTAGGAGGATACAACTGTGCATGGATGGCGCCCAGGCAGCAGTGAAGTTTCCAATTAAAACAGGCTTGCAACAAGGAGACACTCTTTCATGTGACCTCTTCAACCTTGCATTAGAGAAAGTGCTTCGGGAGAGTAATTTATATCTATACAATGGCCTCCGATTCGAAACCAGGAAGTAAAGCTCCTGGCTTATGCAGATGATATAGTGTTGCTGAGCGAAAGTGAAGAAGAACTGAAAGACATGTACAGATCTCTCAGGCACAGTGCCAGCCAAATGGGGCTTTTGATTAACCAAGATAAAACAGAATATATAGAAATAGGTCGAGTCATGAACCCAAACCCTTACTTTGAAATTGACCAACATTCTAAATTCAGAAATGTACTTAAGTTTAAATATTTTGGATCACGTTTCACCAGTAAAAATATCGTAACATTGAATATAAACAAAGAATACCATCAGGGTCAAGATGTCTGTATTCACTAGGCAACCCCTATCAAAAGTAAAGCTTTGTCAGTCACCACAGAGATGTACAACATTTTCATTTGCCACAGAGTACTGTACGGTTCAGATAGCTGGACGTTTACAAAGAATGAAAGAGAGAAACTGAATGTTTTCGAAAGAAAAGTAATGAGAAAAATCTGGGGACATGTGTTGGAGAATATCGTATGGAGAAAGAACAATGAAATTTATCAGTTAATGAAGCAACCCACTATCATCCATAAATTAAAAAATAGGAGACTACAATGGGCTGGACATGTGGCTAGAATAGAAAACAACAGAAACACCAAGAAAGCGTTTGAAGGAACTCTCCCGGCAAGAAAGCCATTGGGCCGACCTCGTACAATGTGGAAAGTTGACATAGAGAAGGACATCGCAGCATTAGGAATTTCCGCAGGGTGGAGAGAGACTGCGAGAGATAGAAGGCGGTGGAAGCAGATCGTTGGTGCAGCGCCTGGTCAATAGGGCCTGTGATGGCTGAGAAGAGAGAGTCATACTCTAATCATTAAGGGGTGTAATCTGTATGATAAAGGTAAAATACAGTAAGAGAACTATTAGATATACCCCGATGTGACAAAAGTCTTTGGATATTTCCTAATATCGTGTCGGACCTTCTTTTGCCTGGCGTAGTGTAGCAGCTCCACGTGGCATGGACTAAACAATTTGTTGAAATATATCTCCTTCCGAAATATTGACCCATGCTGCCCCTATAGCCGTCCATAATTGCCAAAGTGTTGACGATCCGAGATTTTGTGCATGAACTGACCCTTCGATTATGTACCATACATTCTCGTTGGGATTAATGTCGGGCAATATCGGTGGCCAAATCATCCGGTCGAATTGTTCAGAATGTTCTTCAAACCAATCGCCAACAATTGTGGCCCGGTAACGTTGCGCATTGTCATCCGTAAAAGTTCCACCGTTGTTTGGAAACAAGTAGCCGAACGTAATAATTTCCAGCCAATGATCGTGTCAGTTGGACCAGAATACCCAGTGCGTTCCATGTAAACACAGCCCACACCATTGTGCAGCCACCACCAGCGTGCACTGTGCCTTGTGAACAACTTGGATCCATCAGTTATTACAAACTGAAATGAGGACTGAGTTGACCAGACAACAGTTTCCCAGTCGTCTGGGGTCCAACCGAGGTGGGCACGAGTTTAAGAGAGACGCCGCAGGCGATATACTGTTGGCAAAGCCATTCGCGTCGGTCGTCTTCTTGTCATAGCCACACTGTCCTAATGGATACGTTCGTCGTACTTCGCATATTGATTTCTGCGGTTATTTCACGCAGTGTTGCTTGTCTGCTAGCACTGCTCTCGCTCGTCAAGTGAAGGCCGTCGGCCACGGCGTTGTCCGTGGTGAGAGGCAATACCTGAAATCTAGTATTCTCTATACACTCTTGACGCTGTGGATCTCTCAGTATTGAACTGCCTAACGATTTCCGAAATGGAATGTCCCCTGCGTCTACTTACAACTATCACTCCCCGTTCAAAACCCATTAATTCCCATCGTATGGCCATAATCACATCGGAAACATTTTCACATGTTGTTGTTGTTGTTGTTGTTATGGTCTTCAGTCCTGAGACTGGTTTGATGCAGCTCTCCATGCTACTCTATCCTGTGCAAGCTTCTTCATCTCCCAGTACCTACTGCAACCTACATCCTTCTGAATCTGCTTAGTGTACCCCTACGATTTTTACCCTCCACGCTGCCCTCCAATACTAAATTGGTGATCCCTTGATGCCTCAGAACATGTCCTACCAACCGATCCCTTCTTCTCGTCAAGTTGTGCCACAAACTTCTCTTCTCCCCAATCATATTCAATACTTCCTCATTAGTTATGTGATCTACCCATCTAATCTTCAGCATTCTTCTGTAGCACGACATTTCGAAAGCTTCTATTCTCTTCTTGTCCAAACTATTTACCGTCCATGTTACACTTCCATACATGGCTACAGTCCATACAAATACTTTCAGAAATAACTTCCTGACACTTAAATCTATACTCGATGTTAACAAATTTCTCTTCTTCAAAAACGCTTTCCTTGCCATTGCCAGTCTACATTTTATATCCTCTCTACTTCGACCATCATCAGTTATTTTGCTCCCCAAATAGCAAAACTCCTTTACTACTTTAAGTGTCTCATTTCCTAATCTAATACCCTCAACATCACCCGACTTAATTCGACTACATTCCATTATCCTCGTTTTGCTTTTGTTGATATTCATCTTATATCCTCCCTTCAAGACACCATCCATTCCGTTCAACTGCTCTTCCAAGTCCTTTGCTGTCTCTGACAGAATTACAATGTCATCGGCAAACCTCAACGTTTTTATTTCTTCTCCATGGATTTTAATACCTACTCCGAATTTTTCTTTTGTTTCCTTTACTGCTTGCTCAATATACAGATTGAATAACACCGGGGAGAGGCTACAATCCTGTCTTACTCCCTTCTTAATCACTGCTTCCCTTTCATGTCCCTCGACTCTTATAACTGCCATCTGGTTTCTGTACAAACTGTAAATAGCCTTTCGCTCCCTGTATTTTACCCCTGCCACCTTTAGAAATTGAAAGAGAGTATTCCAGTCAACATTGTCAAAAGCTTTCTCTAAGTCTACAAATGCTAGAAACGTAGGTTTGCCTTTCCTTAATCTTTCTTCTAAGATAAGTCGTAAGGTCAGTAATTTTCACATGAATCACCTGATAACAGTCGACGACGCCGCCAGAGCAATATTCTTTTATACCTTGTATACACAATATCACCGCCGTCTGTAAATGTGCACATTGCGACCCATGGCTTTTGTCACCTCAGCGTGGGAACTGTGTTTATGTCGTGAGGTAGTATAACTCGCGGCACACAAATTACCAGCATTTGAGAATGAAATCACTTGGCGACTTTGAACAAACTGTACACATATTTTCAAACGTTTTCGAAACTTTTTCTCGGCGATACGCCGCCAGAGAACGATGAAAGGTAGTAAAACATCGGTATGAGCTACGACTTTTTAGTTTATTATTTCTTTACAGTTCGAAATCTGTCCGCAATATGCTTTGCAGACAGTATCCACAAATAGCGCTGAATGTACCACAAATTTATACCACTGGACGGGTCGTAGTTCAGCAGATATGGCGTCATTGACATTGAGATGCGTGAAAGTAGCTCTTGCTTAAAACGGACAGCTAATTATTCAGTCTATACTCATAAAGCACTCCGTCTTCAGGGCACGAGTGGCCTACCGGCACCACCCGACCGCCGTGTCATCCTCAGTGGAGGATTCGGATAGGAGGGGCGTGGGGTCAGCACACCGCTATCCCGGTCATTATGATGGTATTCTTGACCGAAGCCACTACTGTTCGGTCGAGTAGCTCCTCAATTGGCATCACGAGGCTGAGTGCACCCCGAAAAATGGCAACAGCGCATGGCGGCCCGGATGGTCACCCATCCAAGTGCCGACCACGCCCGACAGCGCTGAACTTCGGTGATCTCACGGGAACCGGTGTATCCACTGCGGCAAGGCCGTCGCCCTCTCAGTCTAAACTCATACTGTGTTTAATAATGAGAGCACTCGGTAACTTCCAACAAATTTAAAAAAGCTTACAACCATAACGTCATAAATAATTTCACACATTAACTATTTGTGAGTAATCAGATGTGTGGAACTGTTGTATACATAGGAGCTGATTGCTTATAGAATCGGTGGCTCCGGGGTTTGCGGATAGTTGCAGATACTGAAGTCTCTGAAAACTCGTAACACCGGTGTTTAAGACAAAATATCGGCATTCGATGTTTCCAAAACGATCTACATCTACATGAGTCTTCAGAAGCCACCTGGTGGTATGTGGTGGAGGTTACTTCTGTTACCAATAACTGATCTCCCATTCCCTGTCCCACTCGCGAATGGAGTGTGGGAAGAATGATAGTCCGCAAGCGTTTCTGCCTTACCTCTAATTTCTCGAATTTTCTCGTTGTGGTTGTATTGCGAAATGTACTCGGGAGGTTCAAATGGTTGAAATGGCTCTGAGCACTATGGGACCCAAGTGCTGTGGTCATCAGTCCACTAGAACTTAGAACTAATTAAACCTAACTAACCTAAGGACATCACACACATCCATGCCCGAGGCAGGATTCGAACCTGCGACCATAGCAGCAGCGCGGCTCCGGACTGGAGCGCCTAGAACCGCACGACCACCGTGGGTACTAGGGAGGAACGAATATCTTGTCCGACTCTTCCGGAAAGTACCGTCTCGAAATTTCAACAGTAAACCTCACCGTGATGCACAACGCCTTCTTCGTAGAGTTTGCCATTGGAGTTTGTTGAGCATATCTGTAGCGCTCTCGCGCCGACCAAAGGAACCCGTTACGAAAGGCACTGCTATTAGTTGGATCTTGTGTACATCTTCTCTCAGTCCTACCTGGTAAGGATCCCAGATTGGTGAACAGTACTCGAGAATCTACCGAAGAAGCACCTTGTAAGCATCTTCTTTCGTGGATGAGTTACATTTCATTGAGATTCATCCTGTGAGTCTTAGTGTGGCATGTGTTTTTTCCACAATTTATTTTATGTGGCCATTCCCCTAAGGTCACTCTAGATAGTTGCTCCTAGGTATTTTACTGTAGATACTGTTTCGAGCACTTTCTCAGCATTAGTGTAGTTAGAGAGTAGTGGGCCTCTTCTCGTACGTACGTTCAATATGTTACTTTTATTTGCGGCCTCGGGCATGGATGTGTCTGATGTCCTTAGGTTAGTTAGGTTTAAGTAGTTCAAAGGCTAGGCGACTGATGACGTCAGATGTTACGTCCCATAGGGCTTAGAGCCATTTGAACCATTTTTATTTGGGTTAAGGGTCAACTTCCAGTGCCTGCACCATTCATGAGTCATCAGACATCATACATCTCTATGTCATGTGCAGAGTGCGCAGTACATACATCTCTATTTATCTGCAAATCGATACTATCATCTGGCGTTGCTACTTTCTTACACACAACCTCATCATCTGCGAGCAATGTTAAACAGCTTACTACGCTTTCTGATAGATCATATACGTACAAATTAAACAATAAAGGTCCTGTCGTACTTCCTTGGGGTACGACCGAAACTACAGTCACACAAGACAATTTTTTTCCCGCTAAGAGCGACGTGTGGAGTTCTGTCTGCAAGAAAGCCTTGCGTTCGGTCGCAAATCTGGTCCTATACTCGGTAAGCTCATATTTTTCCCCACTATACTGCAGCGGTGGACGGTGTCAAAGGCCTTTCTGAAGTCAAGGAACACGGCATCAAAGTGAGCTCCGTTGTGTACAGGAATTTGGATCTCTTTGAGAAACAGAGTGAACTAAGCTTCGCAGGATCTCTGTTTGGGAAACGAACATTGATTTTTATAGTGGAGATTTTCGTCCTCCAAATGCCATAATTCTTGAGCATAAAACATGTTCCATTATCCACTCTACTTTATCAGTTATGGTTTCACCATTTAAACCAATGTTTTTCTGAACGTGACTCTTACAAACGCTAGTGGAAGACATTTGCAACTTGTCACAGGTGGCCATGGGGCAAAAGGGGGTGGGGGTGCAATATGTTTGAACTATGACAAGAGAATTGAGTACTATTGTAGATAAGGATCACTAATATCTTGTTCACTGCTTTCATGCTTTTGCGGTGCTAAGTAGTGAGGGCAACAAGTTGATACATTGCGACAAAACAAATAAACCAAACTTGATTGATGTAATGAACGTTTTGAAATAACACAAGAAAATAATATTTTGCTAACGGCGATATAGACGGGCCTATAATCACAGCTCAGTTTTTATCTAAAAGACTACCTACTAGTTTGCAAGTAACATGCGTTAGAAGAATGGAATCAACATCGCTACTAATCAAAAGCTACAAAACCTACAAAGAATTAGCTTTTCCAAGACACTTCTCAAAAGTAATGTACTGTCTCGGTCAGTAACGTAGAAGACTAAACGCAAAAGGTGTTAGCCAAGTTTTCACAGTTGTGTGTGAACTCTCGAGGAAAAAGGAAACTGCGTTAAGATTAGTATAAGCAGGAACTGTTGTTATGTATAGAAGTGACTTGACGGAAGTAACGAAGGAACAGACATGGAAAAGCAAAGCAGTTAAGATTTTAAGTTTAAAGTGAATCATAAGATATTGCTTGTGAGATCATACCTGTCAAATACATGTTAGGCAACAGTAATTGTTCTGGTTTTCAGTCTGAAGACTGGTTTCACACAACTCTCTTCAGTAATTTGTCCTCTGTAAATCTATTCATCTATACATAACTACTGCAAACCAGATCCTTTTGAACGAACTGACTATATTGAAGCCTTGTCCTCCGTTTATAACTCTTATCTTATACACTATCCCCAGTCACCAAATTAACTACTTGTCGAAGTCTCAGGAAGTGATCTATCAAACTATCCCTTCTTTTGGTCAAGTTGTGCTACGCATTCTTATTTGATACGGCCTCTCCATAGAGTTACGCGATATAGCCATCTAATCTTCAGTATTTTTCTATAGTATAATATTTAAGAAAGATTCTGTTCTCTTCTTGTACGTATTCGCAACAGTCAGGTAATTTAAATTTAGAGGATAGGACAGAAAATTGTAAACTTAACTGGGAAAAACACATGAAACAAATGGATCGGTCCAGAGTGCTCAAATAAGTTCTGCAATACCGACCTCAGCCATGCATAGTTACAAGACGCCCAAGAAATCTATGTGGCGACTGACATTGATGTGTAACAGGCTGGTAGTCTAGTTGTGAGGGAGGAGGAAGGCGGGTGACTCACCCCTGGTAGAGCGCGACAGACAGCCTTTCAGAGTGCACACAGCGGCTGTCCCATCCTTGTTGCAGGAGCACGTGTTGCAGTCCTTCTTGAACGTCGTGTTTGGCGTGCACCTTTTCTCAGCGCGCCTCACACGAACTTTCGTTTCAGGAGCTGCAGGGTCTACGAAAACGACAGTTATGGAAAACATACATGTGGCGAGACGTGTTTCAGGCACGATAAATTTTTTATAATTTCTTTGCTTGGAAACCATTATCTGTCAACAGCAGATTTGGTGAACAACCGTCGACGAACTACAACACAGATTCATACAGCAGTAGTGGGTAAGCCAGGCGTTGCTCGAGTATTTGCAGGGTGACTATTATTGAAGTATATGAAATAAAGTCATGACTTCTGAACGGTTTGCTTTACGACGTTGAAACTGCACGGCTGGCCGCAGGGCACGATGGGATTTGGTATGCGAGAAATCTCTTTAGCTTCGACGGGTGACTGTGTGGCGGGCAATGTCCAGTCACTGAATAAGCGGTAAGATATACCTTGATGACACGGTGATTACCAAACGGTACATGAAGATTTTGGAAGATGATTTCATCCCTATTATCCAAAATGTCGCTGATTTCAACAAGATGGGTTCATGCAAAAATGGTTCAAATGGCAATGAGCACTATGGGACTTAACATCTGAGGTCATCAGTCCCCTTGAACTTAGAACTACTTAAAGCTAACTAACCTAAGGACATCACACACATCCATGCCCGATGCAAGATGGCCGGCCGCAGGGCATGATGGGAATTGGTATGAGCAGGTATGGTTTGGTTTAGCGACGAAGCCCACTTTCATTTGGATGGGTTTGTCAGTAACCAAAAATGACGCATTTCGGAGACTGAGAATCCGCGTTCCGCGATCGAGAAGTCTCAAAAATGGTTCAGATGGCTCTGAGCACTATGGGACTTAACATCTGAGGTAGTCAGTCCCCTAGACTCAGAACTACTTAAACCTACCTAACCTAAGGAAATCACACACATCCATGCCCGAGGCAGGATTCAAAACTGCGACCGTAGTGGTCGCGCGATTCCAGACTGAAGTGCCTAGAACCGCTCGGTCACAACGGCCGGCGCCGCCTGGACGGGTTTATACCGATAAAAGGTCGGTCGTCATATGTCTGGCTGATCAGTGTGTGTGTAACAAGTAGTGCATCTCTACACATAGAAAGGCTAAATTCTACAACACGGTTATCAAACATGAGCATCTCTACGCAAACGAAGCTTTAATTCCCACAGCAAAGGCGATCCGCACAACATCGTGTTGCGAGAAAAGGATTGTGAGGTCTACCCTTTGCAGATGCGACTGGAATCCCGCAAAGAAACTGAAAGGTGCCTGCCAGCAAACGAATATTTAAAATTCATAGACGTGTTCAAAGACTTCCAATAATGAGATTTACACACAAGATTATGACATACGTTGGACGAGGGACTGGGAAATCTCAGATCGAAGCAGTGGAATCTGTTCAGTCAGAGGAGGAATTGTTTGGTAGTACACGCAGAGAATGATGTTCCAAAAGAAAGAGAAAAGAGAACCAACTGGACTGAAAAAAGAGAAGTAGCCCACAGAGAGAATGGGAGCCATGTGGAGGAAGGAAAAACGACTAAATGCATCGCACGATCCAGCAGGGTTCTTACAAGTTATTATTATTATTATTGTCACTATTAGTGGCCTCAGCTGCAGTAGTATAAGTAATGCATGTATTAAGTCTATTAATTCATAGTCGGCATAATTAACTCATACTGCCACTTCAGATCATTTCAGATTTTAATACTAGTTCTCATAGTGATTTCCTTAGGGAACTATAATGTAAGGTACTGCATGTATGAAACCCTGGTGTAATGTAAGAGAAGCTCTGACGGCAATGATAAGATCTGGTTAAATAACTAATCAAGTATTTAGGAACCTTTGTTTAAAAATATTAAAGAAATGGCCCTTAAAGTAAAATTTCCACTGTGCTTCAAAATAGCACTAATTAACAATCAAAGGAACAGGTGTCAGGTTTTCAGCTATTAATAAATTAAATACACAAAATAAGCAGTCTTGCATATGCGGATGACTTAGTTGTGATGGCAGATTCGATTGAAAGTTTGCAAAGTAATATTTCAGAGCTAGATCAGAAATGTAAGGACTATGGTATGAAGATTAGCATCTCCAAAACGAAATTAATGTCAGTGGGAAAGAAATATAAAAGGATTGAGTGCCAAATAGGAGGAACAAAGTTAGAACAGGTGGACGATTTCAAGTACTTAGGATGCATATTCTCACAGGATGGCAACGTAGTGAAAGAACTGGAAGCGAGGTGTAGCAAAGCTAAAGCAGTGAGCGCTCAGCTACGATCTACTCTCTTCTGCAAGAAGGAAGTCAGTACCAAGACTAAGTTATCTGTGCACCGTTCAATCTTTCGACCAACTTTGTTGTATGGGAGCGAAAGCTGGGTGGATTCAGGATGATTGCAGGTACTAGTAGATGGGAACAATGGCAGGACGGGGGTCCACAATGAGGAAATCAAAGAAAAACTGGGAATGAACTCTATAGATGTAGCAGTCAGGGCGAACAGGCTTAGATGGTGGGGTCATGTTACACGCATGGGAGAAGCAAGGTTACCCAAGAGACTCATGGATTCAGCAGTAGAGGGTAGGAGGAGTCGGGGCAGACCGAGGAGAAGGTACCTGGATTCGGTTAAAAATGATTTTGAAGTAATAGGTTTAACATCAGAAGAGGCACCAATGTTAGCACTGAATAGGGTATCATGGAGGAACTGTATAAGGGAGGCTATGCTCCAGACTGAAAGCTGAAAGGCATAATCAGTCTTAAATGATGATGATGATGAATAAATTAAATAAATTTCAGATGATGGCTCAACACACGGAAGAGTTGGCGGCAAGGCAACAATACACAGAAGACAACGAAGGCTACAAAGTTAAAATATTACACAGTAGTGGCTATCACTATTCCAATATATCAAAGCGAATTTCATGTATTAAATACGAAAGGAAAGGGAAGAATACAGTCGGATATAATAAAATATTTAAGGAACGTTGAAGACTGTATATCTTCAGAGCTCAGGTACAAAAAAAAAAAAAAAAAAAAAAAAAAATTACAAAGAAAGAACTTAATATACACTGTGAAGAAAATAAGCAAGGATGTGTGGAATGGAAACAACGTAGCACCAGACGGGGGAAGACAGATTAGTTAAAGGAGCAGCAATGTAGGACGACTGAGGACCGCATGGTTTCAGTTAAGACAGAACATGACATAAAAGCACTTCATGAAGTGAAGAAGAAGGCGACAAAGAACAAGGACAGTACGAATAATGTACGAAACATCCCCCATCCCTCGGAAATTACCGTGTGTCGTATATGCTACGCTGTATAGTATTTTTAATATTAATTCCACACGGCTCAATGACTTGGCATGTCTTTCAACTGGACGCCCCTAACATACCCCGTAATCGCACTGGGGTTTAACGTGGAAACTGAACGAGTCTTTACTGGCGAATGTCCAGGTCACAGAGAGGTAACCGCTAAGTTAAAGTCAAATCGAAATATTACGTGGGCTGACAGGTTTTTCTATCCCGTGTCCTTTGGGTGTCGAGGAGTGCGCTTTACCACGAGACCCGACTAAAAATGGTTCAATTGGCTCTGAGCACTATGGGACTTAACATCCATGGTCATCAGTCCCCTAGAACTTAGAACTTCTTACACCTAACTAACCTAAGGACATCACACAACACCCAGTCATCACGAGGCATAGAAAATCCCTGACCCCGCCGGGAATCGAACCCGGGACCCCGGGTGTGGGAAGCGAGAACGCTACCGCACGACCACGAGCTGCGGACAAGACCCGACTGAGATTGACATGTAGCGTAAGACCTACCTGCGTTGCAGCAGGCTAGCAACACTAGCGCCACGACGAGCACGGCGAGCGCGGCGGTTCTCGACACCATGGTGGCTGCGTCGGATACTGTGACTCGTCTGTTGTCTCAGGAGGCGCGGAGGCGCCGTTTTAAAAGCCAGCTGTTCCCCGTCCGGCACGACCTTGCCTCTCCTCCCAAGTCGCAGCCGTGAAGGTCAAGTGCGTGTAGAACCGAGAAGTCCCCCCGTTGTTGTTTGCTGCAGGACAGGCATTTCCGCATCCAGCTACTTAACTCAACATACTGGCTTGAGGCCAAGGAGAGCAATCCATTGCTTCTTAAGCTAATGTCATGCAGCTGGATTACGTAACAGCGGCGTCACTTCGAAGAACTCACTGGATAATAGCTAATGCCTACAGCTACATGTGCATATAGACACTGTATTCCACTGCAAGGTACTGAGAAACGTGAGTAGAGTTTTCTGATCTGTTAGGTTCTTGTACTGAGACAGGAAAGAGTGACTGCCTCTCATCTATACTAATAATAAACTATAAAACCTTCGTGTCTGCGTGTTAATCTGGTTGAACACGCTAGTTTCGAAAATTACTAGGCGAATTTTCATCGGGTTTTCACAGGCAACGTACAGAACAAGAGAAAAAGATATCGCGAATTAAAGTTTTCTCTAAAACCGTCCTGTGTGTCTGTTTGTCAGTTTTTAGACAGTAATGTCCAAAACGTATAGTAGAATTTACGTGGGATTCTCACAGGTAAATTGAGCATAGTTTAGGGCAACAGATAGACTTCATTTCATCAAAATCATATTGGAAAATATCGTAATTTAAAGTTTTATTTAAAATCGTCTGCTCATCTTTATAGTTCGAATGTGTAAACCGTCACGGAGTAGTACACCAAGGAACCAATAGTTGGCACTGTTAGTTTTTTTTTTTAATTCGCTGACAGATGTCTTTTCGAAACATTACGTCAGTGAGAGAATTAAGCGCCGCAATCTTATTTTTACGAATACAAAATGACATCGGATGTACTTACCTAGCATATACGATTTACTGGTTTCACTTTGTGTGTTAAAACTTAACGACATTACTTTCCTTAGTTGCACAGGTTTCGTTTATATTGTTGGCAAGGAAAAACGAATTCAGAGCTATGCACGTCCCATATATTGCGTCCGCCTCATTGCCTCCTTTCTCACTAACCGATCGACTTATGTCGCCTTGAACAACACAAACTGCCACATCTTCCATCGTACTTCAGGTGCGCTTCTCACCTCCCCTGTATGTCCTCTGCTGATATGCCCAAGCCGCCTCCTCCTGTTCATCTCCTCCAGTATGCCGATCAGACTGCCTTCTTCGCCCTCCTGAAATCCCAACGATCCCTCCAGCTTCATCGCAATCAGTTTACCTCCTGGTGCCACCAGTGGATCTTAAAAAACAACCCTGCCAAAAGGCAGGCAATAATTACAGCCTGACCCACCCACAGCTTCCACCCCGATGACTTTTACCATTTACGACTGCCCTACCCAGTTAACTAACACGCTAAAATACCTCGGACTGACACTCGATCGCCGACTAACATCGAAGCCTCATCAACTAACAGAAAGTTCACAATAGACTAAAATTACGGAAACTACTAAACTGCCGAACATGGGGAAGCACCCATCGACAATTCTCGACACCCATACGCCCTAGTATTCTGCTATGTCTAACCCTCTGCTATGCCAAAGTGGCGTGGACTTCCGCTCCTTCCTCCTTCATCATGTGCAACAGATCCTCAAACACCAGGCACCACAGGCATCGGCTTTTGGAAATACTTATGCACCCACACCTGCATCCTCTACCAACTTATCAGATTCCCCAGCCTACTATTCCATCTTGACCACCTCCGAATATTCTGCACTAAGCTATCAAAAGTATCCGGACACCTGGCTGAAAATGACGTGGCCGCCCTCCATCGGTAATTCTGGAAATCAGTATGGTGTTGGCCCACCCTTAGCCTTGATGACAGCTTCCACTCTCGTAGGCATACGTTCAGTCAGGTGCTGGAAGGTTTCTTGGGGAATGGCAGCCAATTCTTCACATCGTGCCGGACTGAGGAGAGGTATCGATTTCGGTCGGTGAGGCCTGGCACGAAGTCAGCGTTCCAAAACATTTCAAAGGTGTTCTATAGGATTCAGGTTAGGACCTGTGCAGGCCAGTCGATTACAGGGATGTTATTGTAGTGTAACCACTTCGTCACAGGCCGTGCTTTATGAACAGTTGCTCGATCGTGTTGAAAGTTGCAATCGCCATCCCTAAATTACTCTTCAACAGTGGGAAGCAAGAAGGTGTTTAAAACATCAATGTAGGTCTGTGTTGTGACAGTGCCACGCAAAACAAGAAGGGGTGCAAGCCCCCTCCATGAAGAACACGAACATACCTTAACATCAACGCCTCCGAAATTTCTGTTGGCACTACACACACTGGCAGATGACGTTCACCGGTCATTCGCCATACCCACACCCTGCCATCGGATCGCCACATGGTGTACCGTAATTTGTCACTCCACAAAACGTTTTTACACTGTTCAATTGTCTAATGTTTACGCTCCTTACACCAAGCGAGGCGTCGTCTGGCATTTACCTGCGTGATGTGTGGCTTATGAGCAGCCGCTCGACCATGAAATAACAAGTTTTCTCACATTCCGCCTAATTGTCATAGTACTTGGAGTGGATCCTGATGCAGTTTGGAATTCCTACGTGATGGTCGGATAGATGTCTGCCTATTACACATTACAACCCTCGTCAACTGTCGGCGGTCTCTGTCAGTCAGCAGACGAGGTCGGCCTGCACGCTTTTGTGCTGTACGTGTCCCTTCACGCTTTCACTTCACTATCACATCGGAAACAGTGGACCTAGGGAGGTGTAGGAATGTGGGAATCTAGAGTACAGACGTATGACACAAGTGACACGCCATCACATGACTACGTTCGAAGTCCATGAGTTCCGCGGTGCGCCCCATTCTGCTCTCTCACGATGTCTAATGACTACTGAGGTCGCTGATAGGAGAAACCTGGCAGTAGGTGGCAGCAAAATGCGCATAATATGAAGAAAGTATGTTTTTGTGGATGTCCGGATACTTTGGATCACATAGTGTATGTTACCCGTTAACTCGATGCTACCCACCCGCTACTTTCCCCACTGCTCACTGAACCTGGTATTCTGTTGCGCCTCTACCACCACATTTCCCAACACTATGCCTCCATACCCTCCACATCCTCTCCCAACGAAACTTTAAATTTGGAAATTTGTGGTAAGTTTGGGACCAACCTGCTGAGGTAATCGGTCCCTAAGCTTACGCACTACTTAATCTCACTTAAACTAGCTTACGCTAAGGACAACACACGCACCCAGCCCGAGGGAGGTCCCGAACCTCTGACGGAGGGAGCCGCGCGGACCGTGCAAGACGCCTTAGACCGCGCGGCTACCAGCCACCCCTCGTCGGTGCTTCCTTCCCCTCCAGTCTTCTCCACTCACTTCCTAAGTCCTTGTTCGGAACTGTATCCCTCTCCATTCTTCCCCCACCCCTTCTTCAAACATCCATTGACTAACCCCCCTGCTATTCACTGCCTTTGAATCCTGCAGTACGATGATAACTTTCTCCCTGTCAGTATATTTCCTCTCATCTCTTCACCAATCCATGTATCTCTTTTAGCAAGTGACACATTGGTCTTTCCGTTTTCGGTATTTTTTTGTCATCCTGTGCGTCACTCAATTTCGATTCACCTGTGTATATGTCAATCTTTTATACACTCCCGGAAATGGAAAAAAGAACACATTGACACCGGTGTGTCAGACCCACCATACTTGCTCCGGACACTGCGAGAGGGCTGTACAAGCAATGATCACACGCACGGCACAGCGGACACACCAGGAACCGCGGTGTTGGCCGTCGAATGGCGCTAGCTGCGCAGCATTTGTGCACCGCCGCCGTCAGTGTCAGCCAGTTTGCCGTGGCATACGGAGCTCCATCGCAGTCTTTAACACTGGTAGCATGCCGCGACAGCGTGGACGTGAACCGTATGTGCAGTTGACGGACTTTGAGCGAAGGCGTATAGTGGGCATGCGGGAGGCCGGGTGGACGTACCGCCGAATTGCTCAACACGTGGGGCGTGAGGTCTCCACAGTACATCGATGTTGTCGCCAGTGGTCGGCGGAAGGTGCACGTGACCGTCGACCTGGGACCGGACCGCAGCGACGCACGGATGCACGCCAAGACCGTAGGATCCTACGCAGTGCCATAGGGGACCGCACCGCCACTTCCCAGCAAGTTAGGGACACTGTTGCTCCTGGGGTATCGGCGAGGACCATTCGCAACCGTCTCCATGAAGCTGGGCTACGGTACCGCACACCGTTAGGCCGTCTTCCGCTCGCGCCCCAACATCGTGCAGCCCGCCTCCAGTGGTGTCGCGACAGGCGTGAATGGAGGGACGAATGGAGACGTGTCGTCTTCAGCGATGAGAGTCGCTTCTGCCTTGGTGCCAATGATGGTCGTATGCGTGTTTGGCACCGTGCAGGTGAGCGCCACAATCAGGACTGCATACGACCGAGGCACACAGGGCCAACACCCGGCATCATGGTGTGGGGAGCGATCTCCTACACTGGCCGTACAGCACTGGTGATCGTTGAGGGGACACTGAATAGTGCACGGTACATCCAAACCGTCATCGAACCCATCGTTCTACCATTCCTAGACCGGCAAGGGAACTTGCTGTTCCAACAGGACAATGCACGTCCGCATGTATCCCGTGCCACCCAACGTGCTCTAGAAGGTGTAAGTCAACTACCCTGGCCAGCAAGATCTCCGGATCTGTCCCCCATTGAGCATGTTTGGGACTGGATGAAGCGTCGTCTCACGCGGTCTGCACGTCCAGCACGAACGCTGGTCCAACTGAGGCGCCAGGTGGAAATGGCATGGCAAGCCGTTCACTAGGACTACATCCAGCATCTCGACGATCGTCTCCATGGGAGAATAGCAGCCTGCATTGCTGCGAAAGGTGGATATACACTGTACTAGTGCCGACATTGTGCATGCTCTGTTGCCTGTGTCTATGTGCCTGTGGTTCTGTCAGTGTGATCATGTGATGTATCTGACCCCAGGAATGTGTCAATAAAGTTTCCCCTTCCTGGGACAATGAATTCACGGTGTTCTTATTTCAATTTCCAGGAGTGTATTTTAACTTATGGAACTGACGATCTGTCTTTCTACTGTGCAAAACGTTTATTTTTGTCAAACACGGTGTCCAACATTTATATTACGTTTTTTAAACATTTTCTCTCATGTGATTGAGGATTGGCAAACTGTATCCACTGATAGCCCGTATAGGTTGGGGCAGGGATGAAATAACAATAAACAAAAAAAAAACAATTTATTAAGTTTGCTTTATGACTTGGGTGCTTTCTACTATCATTCTGATTTCGTTTTGTTTACGAATAAAAAAACTCGCAGAGATTTAAAGTTACTTTTCTTCAACGTAGTTTCATAGAAGTGGCGCAGACGAGCGAATTTGTATGCCACGAATCCCACTTATTCCTAACAGTTTACCGCTTCACTTTAAAAGTGTACAGTTTTTGGCGTGCGGATGTTATGGCACAACCCTAAACAAAGCTCAATGCCAGACGCTGCGTATTTAGGGAGTGGACATTAGTATCAGTTTGGCAGTTGCTTTTCGCAGGGCCAGCTTTAAGTACTTCACTCCGGTGTTCATGGGAATTCTGCTATGAACAGGGAACCGTTCGACTCCTGAAACAATGGGATAATTGTGCACAGGTCTCTGATGATTGCTTTTTAATAACTACTTCACTTATACTCACAGAGCTGTTTCATACCCATTCTTTTGAACAACCCTCACACAAGCATAAAGCTTCCAGCAAACAGGAGTTCGCAAACTGATTACGAGATAACTGAAAATGTTGTCCCCGTGAGAACAGATTTTTAAATGTAGCGCTAGAGAAGAATGCTGAAGTTTAGATACGTAGATCGAATAACTAATGGGAAGGTTGAAACACTTCCTATTAAATCCACCGTTATTGAATAATGGATAATAGCGTAACAGTTTAAAATAGTTTGACCGTGTGCAACTGATAAAGGCTGATCGGTTAATATTTGCACGGGAGTTGTTTCGTATCAAAACCAACAAAGCTAATTAGGACGTCAGGTAGCAATAATCGGTACTTACTATGTTGTTAATGTTCCATGTCTTTTGTCTAAGCAGCACGAATGAGCCAGTTACTCCATTCATCTGACAAAATATTAATGGTTAACTCTACAGGTAGCCTTTTAATGTCGTCACACGCCAATATTCATCATGTGGTACGGAATACACAATCCTCACTGCAGTCCAAATCGTGGGTAGCCGACGCGGTTGTCGCGTAAACACGGAGCGCGCATGGACACTTAAACACTGTAAGTAGTCTGTTTAGGTTTTTATATTGGTAACGCCACGTAGCGCTCTGTACGAGAATCACTGGCTGTGCTGTGTGCAGTCTGCGGCTAGTTTGCATTGTTGTCTGCCATTGTAATGTTGGGCAGTTGGATGTGAACAGCGCGTAGCGTTATGCAGTTGGAGGTGAGCCGCCAGCAGTGGTGGATGTGGAGAGAGAGATGGCGGAGTTTTGAAATTTGTAAGACTGGATGCCATGAACTGCTATATACATTATGACCTTTGAACACTATTGAGGTAAATACATTGTTTGTTCTCTATCAAAATCTTTCATTTGCTAACTATGCCTATTAGTAATTAGTGCCTTCAGTAACTCGAATCTTTTATTTAGCTGAGAGTAGTGGCGCTCGCTGTATTGCAGTAGTTCGAGTAACGAAGATTTTTGGTGAGGTAAGTGATTTGTGAAAGGCATAGGTTAATGTTAGTCAGGGCCATTCTTTTGTATAATTGTTCTAAGGGGAAGTTTCATATGTCGACCCTTAGCTGAGGATGCCTCACTGGAATCTTCTGATTTTTTCTTGTAGTTTATGTAATTAGTGTAGATTTTGTTTATTGCTAGCGTGTAATTGTAGAGAGAATCTCCTTTGTAGTTGCAGTCTTTCATTGTTGTACAGTAAAACAGGTGTGGCACGTATGTAAATTTGCACCAAGTATTTCGCAGCTGCACTTGCAATTAACTAGATATCATTTTCAGTGCTTTGTTAATGTGTTTTTTTATTTTGCTCTTCAAATTGTGCTTTTATGTGTTGTCGTGTGAAATATTGTGACAATAATGGCGTGTGAAAAACGTAACACTAGGCTTCAAAGTAAACTGAGAAATAATAGTGACGACGAGTGTAGCTTATCAGCACCGCCGAGTAATGAATTAACTAATGTTCAAAGTAGTAATTTGGTAATTGTGCATAGGGAAATGGAGCGGGCTGCAAATAATGCTGTAGGCAGTGAAACAATTAGTGAACAGGGAAACATTATCGATCGATCGGTCGGCAACAGCTCGCCTCAGGAATCCGAAATGACAGGACACAATCTTGCAAATACTGTAGATTCAGGTTTTGCGTCCTCACCGTTTTCTCAAGTAAGTCAAGACACATTTTCTGCTTGTCAAAATGTGAATGTGGCCGGTGCAAATGCTCTGCCAAAAACATAGAGGAACAGATTCCAGACACTAATACATTATTATTGCAATTAATGCAACAAATGGAACAAAATCAGAGACAAACACAGCAAAATCTTCAAAAGTTAGACACAATGGAACAAAATCTTCGGAAGTTAGACACCACACTTGAACAAACACGTGAAGATTTAACTACTGAGTTACATAACATTGAATCGAAATATCAAAAAGTCTGTAATGACGTAAAAACACAAATTTGTGAGCAATTTCAACCTATTTTTTCGCGGCATGAAAATGCATTACAGAATCACGAAGCAGCCATAAAAGAACTGCAAACCATTGTTAATGAAAATCATGAGACTTTGTGGACTAAAATTGACTCAGTTGCATCTACCGATTCGGTTACGCAACTTGCAAAAACTCAGGAAAACTTAAAGGACACAGTAGATTCGATTTCAACACAAATGGACACTCTGAAACTTGGTTCAGAAAAACACACTGAGGAAACGTGTTCACTATCGGAGATAGTAGCCTAAGTTTCGGATCAGTTCACTAATTTATCTACAATGGTAGATGATGATCTGAATGACACAAGACCCGTAGCCTTCACTGACACAGAAGAGTATGAACAAATTAGAAAATTCAAACAAAATCAAAATCAAATCAATACACAGTACAAAAGAGAAATCCGGGAAGTACAAGATCAGTTGACACAGGTAATACAAGAATTACATATTTCAGAGGACACTCGCGCTCCAGTATGGGAAGAGGGACATAGAAATACGGAACAACCACAAAATAATAACACAGGACACCTCGGAAATTATGAAAGAAATTGGCAAGGCGCATTGGATTTTGAGATGCAACCGCCGAAACGAAGTAACAATGAGCGATGTGCGACTCGCCGACACGATGATTTCGACTATAAGCTGTTCATTACTACACGTAAATTCAAAACATTTAAGAATTCTGACAACGACATTCATCCACAAGCATGGCTTCATCAATTCTCTCATTGTTTTCCTCCCAACTGGTTATTGGAGCACAGGTTAGAATTTATGTGTGGCTACTTGGAGAATGAACCAGCTGTAAGAATGCGATCGGTCATTCACGATTGTCACAGTGAAGGGGATTTTTATCATACCTTCCTCTCAGCATATTGGTCTCAAGCTACACAAGACCGAGTAAAACATAGCATCATAATGATGAAACATTTCGAACAATCTGAATTTTCCAGTCTTGTGAAATATTTTGAAGACATGTTGCACAAGAATCAGTACCTGTCAAACCCATACAGCTCCTCAGAACTCATCTGCATTTGCTTAATCAAACTGCCTGAACATTTACGACATATTATTTTGGCAGGACGTTGCAAAGACGACATTGAAGCTTTTCAGGGACTGTTACAAGAACTGGAAATTAACACTGACAATCGTGGAATGCGAAAACAGGAGCACAACAATTACAGGTCACATCTGTCACAATTCCGCGATGACAGAAATAATACACAACAAGGCTATTCTTACAACGAAATCATGACCAAAACAGACACCACCTGTATGACAACCGTTGGCAGAGTAGTAATAATTACGGGGAAAGGTCACCTCTCTGCGGTAATGACTATCACAGAGACACTCAGAGAAACAGACAATATGGGAACCAAAATAATTATTATCAAGGGAGACAGAATAACTTCGGATGCAACGGTCCAGCGCGCAGTTACGATTCAGGGAGAAATTCTCCACCACGTTACCGACAAGAAAGAAACTATGGAATCTACCGACATGACGACAAACGATATGATCGTAACGACAGACCTGAATTGCATCAGAACTGGCGGGATTCAAACAGAGCAGGGCCGTCTCGACAAGTGAATTTGTAGAAGTTAGGTCTCCAAATCCCAATAACGACGCACACCAACAAAGAGACAATAGGGAATGACTCATACCGCTGGCAGCCACAAAACGTACTTATGAAATTGACGACGCAGCTGCCGTAGCTAGTAATTACGTAAAAATGGAAGACATTAGGGACATCTTACTCCAGGAATAAGATGAAAAACATAACAACATTGCATATCCTGTGATTCACATTACTGTAAATGACGTAAAATTTACGGCAGTACTTGACTCTGGCAGTTCCATTTCAGTAATTAGTGAAACAGCTTTTAGCAAATGCAACAAATCGAACGATTGTCCCACACTTCCGTTACGTAAGATTAAATTACAAGGTGCAATCATTGGAAAAAGTGTAGATGTACGCCAACAAACCAACTTAGAATTCTTTTGTCAAAGCCACAGCTTCTCTATGAACTTTCTTATTGTTCCATTATTGTCGACGAAACTTATACTGGGAGTAGACTTTTTGAATGAATACAAAGCAATCTTAAACTTTCACGATGCTGAAATAAGTTTAGAGAAAGAAGGTAAGTCAATAGCTTTGAAATTTGAAGATTGGCTCTGAAACCATGATGAGGAAATTAATAGGGCTTTACCTTCTGTTAGACAACAGTTCGGAATTTTCTACGGAACTAGACACTAACAATCACTCTGCAAGTACTGACAGGAATGATATCGACGGCATATTTGAAACTAATGAGTTAATTCAGAATAAAATTCAAACAATTGAAAATTGTAATGACACTGATAGGCAGGACCTTTTTGAGATTTTACAAGCACATTCCACAGTTTATACTCACAAAACAGGAACAATCAAGGGATTTCAATACCAATTTCGTGTTCGTGAACATACTAAATTTTGTGTTAGACCATACGTTATTCCAGCACATTATAGGGACCGTGTTAGAACAGAAATACAATCTATGCTTGACGAGGGCACTATTGAGCCTGCAGTAACATCATACAACAATCCATTACATGTTGTTGAGAAGAAAAATGGATCGATCAGGCTTGTCTTAGATTCGAGACAAATCAATACTATCATTATTCCTGAAACAGACAGGCCGCAAACGTTGGAAGAACTTCTTCAAAATTTTAATGGTGTAAAAGTGTTGTCTTCCATTGATCTCAGATCCAGCTTTTATCAGATCGAATTTCATCCAGAATGTAGAAAATACACAGATTTCCTTTGTTTCGGCGTTTGTTATCAGTTTCGGAATCTTCCTTTTGGTTTGAACATTTCTTCGGCAGCATTCATTCGCGGGCTAAATTCCATATTACCTGAGTTCTTAAAACGTCACATCTCCTTATATGTGGACGATATTCTAATAGCAGAAGCTCCATGGGAACAACATAATCGCATCCTCAACAGTTTGTTACGTATTTTTGCAGAATCTGGAATTACAGTAAACTTGGTAAAGTCTGACTTCGGTAGGTCAAGGGTGAGGTTTTTGGGACATATTATTTCTTCTGAAGGCATTCAGCCGAATCCTGAAAAGTTAGAAGCAATCAGAGCCATTCCAGTTCCATCCACAAAAAAACAAGTCCCCAGTTTTCTAGGTCTCGTAAATTTTTACCGTCATTTTCTGAATATGCAAATTCTTGTTACACCAAAACTTTGTTCTCTCACTGGAAAAAATACTATTTGGAACTGGGACGAACAAGCAAAGTTGGAATTCAATTCTTTGAAAGAATCGCTACTTAGCGCGCCAATACTAGCTCATTCAGATCTGTTACAAGATATCTGCCTTTGGACGGATTCTTCTAAAGTCGGTCTTGGTGCCCATTTATTTCAAGAAGCCATAGAAAATGACACTACCATTCAGAAAACCATTGCTTCTGCTAGCCGAGTGCTAACAAAATCTGAAATAAATTATTCCGTTACTGAATTAGAAGCTTTAGCTATCGTTTGGGCATTTAACAAATTCCGTTTCTTTCTGGTAAGCACGTAAAAGTACACAGTGATCATCGAGCATGACAATTTCTTATGTCTTCAAAATTAAATCATGACAGGTTAAAACGTTGGGTATTGTTTCTGCAAGAATTCCACTTCACAATAGTCTACATTCCCGGCAAGGAGAACATTGTTGCGGACGCACTGTCACGCGCACCGGCTGGGCTTGAGAAAAGTAACACAGAAGGCAACCTCGAGAAAAATTTCAGTATTATTTACATTCAAAAAGTCGCCTTTGAAAACTTCATCACCACATCTTTAAAGGACATTGCTCTTGAACAAGATAATGATCAGATTCGGATTATTATCTGGTTAGAAACAACATACTGTTCAAACGCTGCACTGTTGATTACAAGCTATGGGTACTTTGCATTCCTGACGATTTTGTTAATAAGCTCATTTGGTACATTCATTTCAGCTATGCACATTTTGGCCCACGAAAATGTTATCATATTCTTCGAACGACTTGTTATTTTAACTATATGGAAAAGAGAATTCGAAGAGTCTTGTCTATTTGTAAACTTTGTCAAAAGGCGAAACCATCTACTATCTCCCATCGTGCTCCGCTGTTTCCTATTATTCCTTCTAAATTAAAAGAATTTGCTGCTGTTGATCTCTTGGGACCGCTTGTCAGAACATCTAATGGATTTTCGTACGTTCTAGTCGCTGTTGAACTTACTTCAAAATTTGTTTCTTTCACAGCGTTACGTAAAGCCACTGGACGGTCTGTATCCAACGCCTTTGTTAAAAATTTCTTACGTGAAGTTGGACACGTTAGTAAAGTCATTTCAGATACCGGACCGCAATTCAGATCTGCTGTTTGGTCACGCATGCTTCGGTATCAATGTTAGTCAGGGCCATTCCTTTGTAGGGATTTTTGAAAGTCAGATTGCGTTGCGCTAAAAATATTGCGTGTCAGTTTAAACACAGTCATGTATAATTGTTCTAAGGGGAAGTTTCAACACAACAAACAAATCACTCAGTTAACGCCATTTACGTATTTGCTAGACGACAGGCCCACGGGTTTGGGTAACACACACAGCCGTTAACAATTTTAAACGCGGTCGGCCACCCTGCTGAAAGCCGCCCTGTTCGTTTAGCAGCCAGCAACTTACTTGCTCGGAGTCTCAACACTGACTATCGACAGTAGCTACTGCGACTTGCATGAGGCAAAGATATAGTGTTCTCAATAAGTAAGGAGCGGTTGACCCCTTACAGAGTACGGACTGGAAGTGCGGAAAATGCAATTGCGGTGCGACCCGACCAGAAGAAGGGGTGGCTTGAAAGCACACGTTCACAGGCCGCCACGGAGTCGTCAATTTTAATGGAAGGAAGTGTAGAGGATACAGATTGAACAGGGAGAATAAGATGCGAGAACAGTAAGCACGTTGACATGAATACAGGATGCAGTAACCGTGAATTTATGAAGGGGCTTGCACAGGACGTATCTGTGTGGAGAGCTGCATCAAACCGGTCTGCAGTCTGAAGGCGATAGAAACGAGTGCTAACTCAGCAGTGACGGTTTTCTCGCAGTAAACCGACATCATTATTCGTACGATCTTTGACTGACATGTTACCGTTGGTGCGCAACACTCTCTGGTGCGGGGGATCCGGGCGTGGTGGCCGGTTTGGTGGGCAGTCTGAGCTGAAGAACAAAGGTGCAACGAGGTCTCCTTGGAGCCTCTTCGCCGGAGCGTTAACTGCTGGCGGGCGATCAGTATTGGGGTCATGTTACCCCGTGTAAGCTATGGAGGAGTATCGACGTGGCTTGTAAAATGATTTACAGGGTGTCACACGGGAGACGGACGGTTTTGAACTGCGTAGTACTGACGGCGCGGTGGTAGGAGGTGGTCGTGGTAGGGATAGTTCTGATCCACACAAGACGCCAATTCATTTACTCAGTCACTAGGGAGCAGTGGGACTTGCAACGTCGAGTGTTTGTCAATGCCAGTTTCGTGAAAAATAGTGAGTCTATTATTGCTACACCTTCCCGACCTCAGGGAAGATCGTTTTGGATTCTGTAGAAATGTTGGAACACGTGAGGCAATACTGACCCTACGACTTATCTTAGAAGAAAGATTAAGAAAAGGCAAACCTACGTTTCTAGCATTTGTAGACTTAGAGAAAGCTTTTGACAATATTGACTGGAATACTCTCTTTCAAATTCTGAAGGTGGCTGGGGTATAATACAGGGAGCAGAAGGCTATTTACAATTTGTACAGAAAGCAGATGGCAGTTATAAGAGTCGAGGGACATGAAAGGGAAGCGGTGGTTGGGAAGGCTGTGAGACAGGTTTGTAGCCTCTCCCCGTTGCTATTCAATCTGTATATTGAGCAAGCAGCAAAGGAAACGAAAGAAAAGTTCGGAGTAGGTATTAAAATCCATCGAGAAGAAATAAAAACTTTGAGGTTCGCCGATGACATTGAAATTCTGTCAGAGGCAGCAAAAGACTTGGAAGAGCAGTTGAACGGAATAGACAGTGTCTTGAAAGGAGGGTATAAGATGAACATCAACAAAAGCAAAACGAGGATAATGGAATATAGTCGAATTAAGTCGGGTTATGCTGCGGGAATTAGATTAGGAAATGAGACACTTAAAGTAGTAAAGGAGTTTTGCTTTTTGGGGAGCAAAATAACTGATGATGGTCGAAGTAGAGAGGATATAAAATGTAGACTGTGTAACACGTCCTATTTATTTTTGCGTGTTCCCGCTTGATCGGGATCTGATAGCAGCCCAGATAATAATTAATTAATGTGACCGTGTACCTAATGGGGCTGGCAATCGGAATGGACTGCTACGGAGTTGTTACATTCCATTCTGTCCTTCTCTATGCTGTAATAATGTACTGTTTGGTGGCAAGAAGAACAACAACACAGCTTCATTAAACAAAACCTATATTCTTACCAAAAACCACAAAGATAAGAAGACAGCCACTGCCTTCGTCAATACACTGTTAATAACGGCTAATCTCAGCACAGGCTTCTTCCTTATTCATTATTGTCACACGCTAATCCAGTCACTGCAATCCAACACTGCAATCAAACACTGCAATCCAAATGATGCCGGCGCGGTAGACGCCGAATCTCAATAACGGCACATAAATATCACGGAATCACTCTGTTAAGTATACTTCCTCACTTTCCCGTATAATACTAACACAAAGGGGTTGAACCGCGGCGATGGCCACTCCCTTTGTCGGTAATTTCTATCAATTGCTGGCTTCTGCTCAGCTCTGCCCGCCTCGCGGGAACCTACAACACACACACTTGACTTAACTCTCGCTCTCGCGACCCGACACACTAATCGATAGTTGCCCTGTCGACCTGTGTGAGTGCAAACCTAGTAGTAAGGGCCTGCGGACCCCTTACAACTGGCAATGGCAAGGAAAGCGTTTCTGAAGAAGAGAAATTTGTTAACATCGAGTATAGCGTCAGGAAGTCGTTTCTGAAAGTATTTGTATGGAGGTAGCCATGTATGGAAGTGAAACATGGACGACAAATAGTTTAGACAAGAAGAGAATAGAACCTTTCGAAATGTGGTGCTACAGAAGAATGCTGAAGATGAGATGTGTAGATCACATAACTAATGAGTAAATATTGAATAGAATTGGGGAGAAGAGGAGTTTGTGGCACAACTTGACTAGAAGAAGGGATCGGTTGGTAGGACATGTTCCGAGGTATCTAGGGATCACCAATTTGGTACTGGAGGGCAGTGTGGAGGGTAAAAGTCGTAGAGGGAGACCAAGAGATGAATACACTAAGCAAATTCAGAAGGATGTAGGCTGCAGTAGGTACAGGGCTATTACAAATGATTGAAGCGATTTCATAAATTCACTGTAGCTCCATTCATTGACATATGGTCACGACACACTACAGATACGTAGAAAAACTCATAAAGTTTTGTTCGGCTGAAGCCGCACTTCAGGTTTCTGCCGCCAGAGCGCTCGAGAGCGCAGTGAGACAAAATGGCGACAGGAGCCGAGAAAGCGTATGTCGTGCTTGAAATGCACTCACATCAGTCAGTCATAACAGTGCAACGACACTTCAGGACGAAGTTCAACAGAGATCCACCAACTGCTAACAACATTCGGTGATGGTATGCGCAGTTTAAAGCTTCTGGATGCCTCTGTAAGGGAAAATCAACGGGTCGGCCTGCAATGAGCGAAGAAACGGTTGAACGCGTGCGGGCAAGTTTCACGCGTAGCCCGCGGAAGTCGACGAATAAAGCAAGCAGGGAGCTAAACGTACCACAGCCGACGGTTTGGAAAATCTTACGGAAAAGGCTAAAGCAGAAGCCTTACCGTTTACAATTGCTACAAGCCCTGACACCCGATGACAAAGTCAAACGCTTTGAATTTTCGGCGCGGTTGCAACATCTCATGAAAGAGGATGCGTTCAGTGCGAAACTTGTTTTCAGTGATGAAGCAACATTTTTTCTTAATGGTGAAGTGAACAGACACAATGTGCGAATCTGGGCGGTAGAGAATCCTCGCGCATTCGTGCAGCAAATTCGCAATTCACCAAAATTTAACGTGTTTTGTGCAATCTCACGGTTTAAAGTTTACGGCCCCTTTTTCTTCTGCGAAAAAAACGTTACAGGACACGTGTATCTGGACATGCTGGAAAATTGGCTCTTGCCACAACTGGAGACCGACAGCGCCGACTTCATCTTTCAACAGGATGGTGCTCCACCGCACTTCCATCATGATGTTCGGCATTTCTTAAACAGGAGATTGGAAAACAGATGGATCGGTCGTGGTGGAGATCATGATCAGCAATTCATGTCATGTCCTCCACGCTCTCCCGACTTAACCCCATGCGATTTCTTTCTGTGGGGTTATGTGAAAGATTCAGTGTTTAAACCTCCTCTACCACGAAACGTGCCAGAACTGCGAGCTCGCATCAACGATGCTTTCGAACTCATTGATGGGGACATGCTGCGCCGAGTGTGAGAAGAACTTGATTATCGGCTTGATGTCTGCCGAATCACTAAAGGGGCACATATCGAACATTTGTGAATGCCTAAAAAAAACTTTTTGAGTTTTTGTATGTGTGTGCAAAGCATTGTGAAAATATCTCAAATAATAAAGTTACTGTAGAGCTGTGAAATCGCTTCATTCATTTGCAATAACCCTGTACTGGGAGATGAAGAGGCTTGCACAGGATAGAGTAGCATGGAGAGCTGCGTTAAACCAGTCTCAGGACTGAAGACCACAACAACAACAAGCGATTGTTTCGTGCGCTGTTTAATGTCGGTCGACATGGGGCTTTTCCGAGCCGTAACACAATCCTCAGATGGGTGGAAAACTTCAGATCAACTGGAAACATACTGGATAAGAACCATCCAGGCCCGAGACTCAGAGTAACGACACCAGAAAACATTGAAAGGATAAGGCAAGCTGGAGTCAGAAGCCCAGGACGGTCAGCTAGGCGTCATGCTAGTGAGTTATGAATCAATCGTGAATCGGTTAGACGAATTTTGCATAAAGAATTAAAACTCCATGCCTACAAAATGCTCAATGTCCAACAACTTAAGGAAACTGATTTTGCTATACGAGAAGACATCGCTTACACAATGCAAGTGATTTTGCGATCGAATTAAAATGAAATTTTATTGATGAGCGATAAAGCTCATTTTCATTTAAATGGGACCATGAATAAGCAAAACCTTCGTTACTGGGCTCCAGAGCATCCACACCTTATCCACCAGTGTCCTCTACACTCAGAAAAAGTAACAGTCTCTTTTGCTGTTGGCTCTGTTGGTATTATTGGACCTTATTTTTTCGAAGAGTACGGGGCCACAGTTACTGTTAATTCAGTTCGTTACATTCGTATGCTTGAAACATACTTGCAACCGGAACTAAGAAGACGACGAGTCTCTTTAAAACGCGTTTGGTTCCAGCAGGATGGGGCAACATCGCACATCGCAAACACTTCAATGACAGTTCTTAGACGCATGTTTCCTGTCCGGATTATCTCACGTTTTGGCAATGTTCCTTGGCCTCCCAGGTCTCCCGACTTGTCAGTATGTGACTTTTTTCTGTGGGGGTACCTTAAGAAATGTGTCTATAACCACAAACCTCGAAATTCGGACGAGCTGAAGAATGCAGTCATTCAAGAAATTGCTACAATCTCTGCAGAGATTTTAGTCCGTGTGATGGAGGATTTTGAGAAGAGGCTTGAGTCCTGCATTCGAAATGATGGACATCATCTTGACGACATTATTTTTCACAAATAACTTTGTAAACTAAAATGGCAAATAATGAGCTTTGATTTGGTGTAAATAAACATGCATTAATTTTAAAGTTGGCTGAGTATTATTTCATTAAAAACTGTCCGTCTCCCGTGTGTCGCCTTGTATTAGAATGGCTCTCAGGACAGTGGTCACTGTCATTCTTGTCTGTCTTCCTTCTGTTAGTTGGGTACGGATACCCATGTCTAGATGGTATTCGAAGGGCAAGATGATTGCAAGCTCTGGCAAACATTTTAGACTGAGTTATTGGCCGATATTTCATTATAATTTGTTTTAAATATTAATCTTATCTACCCTTGGTGCTTGTGAAGCTTTAGCCAGTGTTCCGCAAGAAAGCTTATTTGGAAGGTTGGAAGAGTGCGTTAGTGTATGCGTTACCTGTTCTTGTCCGCCTCCCATAAATTCTTCTGATTTTTAAAGCAAGTGATTGGTCATGTAATTTTCTGTTGGTGGCATAGTGAAACGTTTAGTAGTACCACTTACCACACATGATTAATTATTCATGTCAGAATGTGTGTGTTGCTATTTTATTGGTGTATTCACAATTTGCTTTTGTTGTTCTGATTTCTTTGAACTAACGCTGAAGGCCTATACTGTCTAAGAAATTATGCAGTGCGCCTGTTTTGTGTAAGAGGCTCAGATAAATTTTAGTCTGTTCCAGGAGGCATTTGTTCTCTCCGAACTGCTATGGACTAATGTGTGTACCGATGAGGTTTAAATGTCATGCGAGTGTCCTTGTGACCGCTTTAATGGTTTGCTAGAAAGGAAAATTTCTCTGATATTCCTATGTTATTACTGAAATTATTTTTTTAAAAATATTTGTAACTGATTTCTTAAATCTTTTGGTTAGCTTTTCTAAAAAGCAGTAAAAGTTATCATGGTTTTTGGTAAGAGCTCACATTAGTTGATTCTACCTTAAGAGTTATTTGTTTGATGCACAGCTGCGTGTTGTCTAACTAAAATTACACTCCTGGAAATTGAAATAAGAACACCGTGAATTCATTGTCCCAGGAAGGGGAAACTTTATTGACACATTCCTGGGGTCAGATACATCACATGATCACACTGACAGAACCACAGGCACATAGACACAGGCAACAGAGCATGCACAATGTCGGCACTAGTACAGTGCATATCCACCTTTGGCAGCAATGCAGGCTGCTATTCTCCCAGAGCGAGAGCACCAGCAGCAGCGAGTAGTGTTTGTATAAAGCGTTTTTGTACTTATTTGCTGCGCTTAGCTTTTAAATAGTTTTTCTGGGAAAACCTAGCGTAGTTTTCGCGTCTCGTATTTCAGTGAGTGTTTCTTGATTATCAGAGTAGCTCATCAGAAGATTATCTTGGGAATTTGTCACCGTATAGGGTAGGGTAAACATAGTCATGTGTAGGGACTGTGGTTGTTGTGAGCGGACGCAGGGAGAATTGGCCACTCTTCGGGGGCAGGTGGAGGCTTTGTCTGTTAGGCTCATCGAGTTCGAGGCGCAGGCGTCGGCTCGTAGTGCCGTTGGGGCAACTGTGGTGAGACCTATGCCTACTTCGGTGGCCTTGGAATCACATGGAGCCCCTGATGTCGCTGCGTCTTCCGGCAGTGAGCATCTTACCGGTCAGCCATCACTCCAGGGTGAATGGCGGACAGTGGTGGGCTCGCGCGTGCCTGGCCGAAAGGCGAAGGTGGGATCTGGCCGCGTGGCAGCTGCCTTACCCCTTTCCAACAGGTACGGGGTGCTTCCTAGTGGTGATGACATCGTTTCCGAGCCACCACAGGATGCCTCGCCTGTTGGGCCAGTGGCCGATTCTCCGGCAAGGTCCCGACAGTCACAGAGGGCGGGCCTATTAGTTATAGGGAGCTCCAACGTTAGGCGGGTTATGGAGCCCCTCAGGAAAATAGCGGGTAGGTCGGGGAAGAATGCCAGTGTGCACTCGGTGTGCTTGCCGGGGGGTCTCGTCCGTAATGTGGAGGAGGCCCTTCCGGCAGCTATTGAACGCACTGGGTGTGACCGGCTGCAGATAGTAGCACATGTCGGAACGAATGACGCCTGCCGCTTGGGTTCTGAGGCCATCCTTGGTTCCTTCCGGCGGCTGGCTGATTTGGTGAAGACAACCAGCATCGCACGCGGAGTGCGAGCTGAGCTTAATATCTGCAGCATAGTGCCCAGAGTCGATCGCGGTCCTCTGGTTTGGAGCCGTGTGGAGGGTCTAAACCAGAGGCTCAGACGACTCTGCGACTATAATGGTTGCAAATTCATCGACCTCCGTTATTGGGTGGAGAACTGTAGGGCCCCCCTAGACAGGTCAGGCGTGCACTACACACAGGAAGCAGCTACTAGGGTAGCAGAGTACGTGTGGCGTGCACACGGGGGTTTTTTAGGTTAGAGGGACCCCCCCCCCCCCTTGGGCGAAACGATAAAATACCTGACGGCTTACCAGAGAGGACATTATCATCGTTGATAAAGAACATCCGTCCTCAGAGACCAAAAACAGGAAAAGTTAACGTAATATTGGTAAACTGCAGGAGTATCCAGGGCAAGGTTCCTGAATTAGTATCTCTTATTGAAGGAAATAGTGCGCATATAGTATTAGGAACGGAAAGTTGGTTAAAACCGGAAGTGAACAGTAACGAAATCCTAGACACAGAATGGAATATATACCGCAAGGATAGGATAAACGCCAATGGTGGAGGAGTATTTATAGCAGTAAAGAATTCAATAATATCCAGTGAAGTTATTAGCGAATGCGAATGTGAAATAATCTGGGTTAAGCTAAGTATCAAAGGTGGGTCAGATATGATAGTCGGGTGCTTCTATAGACCACCTGCATCAGCAACCGTAGTAGTTGAGCGCCTCAGAGAGAACCTGCAGAACGTCGTGAAGAAGTTTCGTGATCATACTATTGTAATAGGGGGAGACTTCAATCTACCAGGTATAGAATGGGATAGTCACACAATCAGAACTGGAGCCAGGGACAGAGACTCTTGTGACATTATCCTGACTGCCTTGTCCGAGAATTACTTCGAGCAGATAGTTAGAGAACCAACTCGTGAAGCAAACGTTTTAGACCTCATAGCAACAAATAGACCGGAACTTTTCGACTCCGTGAATGTAGAAGAGGGTATCAGTGATCATAAGTCAGTGGTTGCATCAATGACTACAAGTGTAATAAGAAATGCCAAGAAAGGAAGGAAAATATATTTGCTTAACAAGAGTGATAGGGCACAAATCGCAGAATATCTGAGTGACCACCATCAAACGTTCATTTCTGAGGAAGAGGATGTGGAACAAAAATGGAAAAAATTCAGAAATATCGTCCAGTACGCCTTAGATAAGTTCGTACCGACTAAGGTCCAAAGCGAGGGGAAAGATCCACTGTGGTATAACAATCATGTACGAAAGGTACTACGGAAACAAAGAAAGCTTCATCATAGGTTTAAGAGTAGTCGAATCATAGCTGATAAGGAAAAGCTGAACGAAGCGAAAAAGAGCGTAAAGAGAGCAATGAGAGAAGCATTCAACGAATTCGAACATAAAACATTGGCAAACAATCTAAACAAGAACCCTAAAAAGTTTTGGTCATATGTAAAATCGGTAAGCGGATCTAAATCCCCTATTCAGTCACTCGTTGACCACGATGGCACCGAAACAGAGGACGATCGAAGAAAGGCAGAAATACTGAATTCAGTGTTCCGAAACTGTTTCACTGCGGAAAATCGTAACACGGTCCCTGACTTCAGCCGTCGCACGGACGCCAAAATGGAAAATATTGAAATAAACGATATCGGAATTGAAAAACAACTGCTATCACTTAGTAGCGGAAAAGCATCCGGACCAGACGAGATGCCCTTAAGATTCTACAGTGATTATGCTAAAGAACTTGCCCCCTTTCTATCAGCAATTTATCGTAGATCGCTGGAAGAACGTAAAGTACCTAGCGACTGGAAGAAAGCGCAGGTCGTTCCCATTTTCAAGAAGGGTCATAAATCAGATGCGAATAATTATAGGCCTATTTCGCTTACGTCAATCTGTTGTAGAATAATGGAACATGTTTTGTGTTCTCGTATTATGACGTTCTTAGATAATACAAATCTCCTTCATCATAACCAACATGGATTCCGCAAACAGAGATCATGTGAAACTCAGCTCGCCCTATTTGCCCAAGAAATTCACAGTGCCGTAGACACTGGCGAGCAGATTGATGCCGTATTCCTGGACTTCAGGAAGGCATTTGATACGGTTCCGCACTTACGTTTAGTGAAAAAAATACGAGCTTACGGTATATCGGACCAGGTTTGTGATTGGATTCAGGATTTCCTAGAAGAAAGAACACAACATGTCATTCTTAACGGTTCAAAATCTGCAGATGTAGAGGTAATTTCGGGAGTACCGCAAGGAAGCGTGATAGGACCTTTATTGTTTACAATATACATAAATGACTTAGTTGACAACATCGGTAGCTCCGTGAGGCTATTTGCAGATGACACGGTTGTCTACAAGAAAGTAGCAACATCAGAAGACTCGTACGTACTCCAGGAAGACCTGCAGAGGATTAATGCATGGTGCGACAGCTGGCAGCTTTCCCTAAACGTAGATAAATGTAATATAATGCGCATACATAGGGGCAGAAATCCATTCCAGTACGATTATGCCATAGGTGGTAAATCATTGGAAGCGGTAACGACCGTAAAATACTTAGGAGTTACTATCCGGAGCGATCTGAAGTGGAATGATCACATAAAACAAATAGTGGGAAAAGCAGGCGCCAGGTTGAGATTCATAGGAAGAATTCTAAGAAAATGTGACTCATCGACGAAAGAAGTAGCTTACAAAACGCTTGTTCGTCCGATTCTTGAGTATTGCTCATCAGTATGGGACCCTTACCAGGTTGGATTAATAGAAGAGATAGACATGATGCAGCGAAAAGCAGCGCGATTCGTCATGGGGACATTTAGTCAGCGCGAGAGCGTTACGGAGATGCTGAACAAGCTCCAGTGGCGGACACTTCAAGAAAGGCGTTACGCAATACGGAGAGGTTTATTATCGAAATTACGAGAGAGCACATTCCGGGAAGAGATGGACAACATATTACTACCGCCCACATATATCTCGCGTAATGATCACAACGAAAAGATCCGAGAAATTAGAGCAAATACGGAGACTTACAAGCAGTCGTTCTTCCCACGCACAATTCGTGAATGGAACAGGGAAGGGGGGATCAGATAGTGGTACAATAAGTACCCTCCGGCACACACCGTAAGGTGGCTCGCGGAGTATAGATGTAGATGTAGATGTAGAGACGATCGTAGAGATGCTGGATGTAGTCCTGTGGAACGGCTTGCCATGCCATTTCCACCTGGCGCCTCAGTTGGACCAGCGTTCGTGCTGGACGTGCAGACCGCGTGAGACGACGCTTCATCCAGTCCCAAACATGCTCAATGGGGGACAGATCCGGAGATCTTGCTGGCCAGGGTAGTTGACTTACACCTTCTAGAGCACGTTGGGTGGCACGGGATACTTGCGGACGTGCATTGTCCTGTTGGAACAGCAAGTTCCCTTGTCGGTCTAGGAATGGTAGAACGATGGGTTCGATGACGGTTTGGATGTACCGTGCACTATTCAGTGTCCCCTCGACGATCACCAGTGGTGTACGGCCAGTGTAGGAGATCGCTCCCCACACCATGATGCCGGGTGTTGGCCCTGTGTGCCTCGGTCGTATGCAGTCCTGATTGTGGCGCTCACCTGCACGGCGCCAAACACGCATACGACCATCATTGGCACCAAGGCAGAAGCGACTCTCATCGCTGAAGACGACACGTCTCCATTCGTCCCTCCATTCACGCCTGTCGCGACACCACTGGAGGCGGGCTCCACGATGTTGGGGCGTGAGTGGAATACGGCCTAACGGTGTGCGGGACCGTAGCCCAGCTTCATGGAGACGGTTGCGAATGGTCCTCGCCGATACCCCAGGAGCAACAGTGTCCCTAATTTGCTGGGAAGTGGCGGTGCGGTCCCCTATGGCACTGCGTAGGATCCTACGGTCTTGGCGTGCATCCGTGCGTCGCTGCGGTCCGGTCCCAGGTCGACGGGCACGTGCACCTTCCGCCGACCACTGGCGACAACATCGATGTACTGTGGAGACCTCACGCCCCACGTGTTGAGCAATTCGGCGGTACGTCCACCCGGCCTCCCGCATGCCCACTATACGCCCTCGCTCAAAGTCCGTCAACTGCACATACGGTTCACGTCCACGCTGTCGCGGCATGCTACCAGTGTTAAAGACTGCGATGGAGCTCCGTATGCCACGGCAAACTGGCTGACACTGACGGCGGCGGTGCACAAATGCTGCGCAGCTAGCGCCATTCGACGGCCAACACCGCGGTTCCTGGTGTGTCCGCTGTGCCGTGCGTGTGATCATTGCTTGTACAGCCCTCTCGCAGTGTCCGGAGCAAGTATGTTGGGTCTGACACACCGGTGTCAATGTGTTCTTTTTTCCATTTCCAGGAGTGTATATTTGTGTTCTACCAGTGAATGAAGAAGTGCTTAAAATTCCGACTGGTTCAGCCCTTCCCGGTTTTCCTTTCTGGCTGTATTAAGAGGCCGTAACTATCCCTATTTTATAACTGTATTGTAAATTTTCCGACTGAGCTTGAATTTCAAGCATGGCCCATGGCATGAAAATATGCTACGGGCGCTAAGTGGCACCGGATCATTTTGCTTCTAATATATGACGACGTCATTGCCAAGACGTCTGTATTCATCTCCTAAGTGCACAGCACTCCCTTTAATTCAGTTGAAGACATCGAACAATGAGTTGTTCAGCGTTGTCAAGAGCGAGGAAATGATCCAGGAGTGTTTGAATGAATTCGCAACACACTGCACAGATGAGTGAAGTGTAGTCTACAAAGTTTAGAACGGCACATGGCAAACATACTTTAACAGGTGAGAGGATATGGTAAATTGTAACAAGTAATATGCTGAAGGAGTACTGCATTTTACAATGAAGTCTTTCATGACCGGATGTCATAGTCGTTGATGAGTCTTCCTGGATGTATGGCTGCAGTCGAAGAGGCTTTCTGGTTCCTGACGTTTTGTCTAGAGCTGCTCTGGACATCTTCAGAGGTGCTCCTGATGAAATGAGTCTTGCTGACTTAACAACTAGTTAAATGACTCTGAGCGCTATGGACTTAACTTCTGAGGTCATCAGTCCCCTAGAACGTAGAACTACTTAAACCTAACTAACCTAAGTACATTACACACATCCATACCCGAGGCAGGATTCGAACCTGCGATCATAGCGGTTGCGCGGTTCCAGACTCTAGCGCCTAGAACCGCTCGGCCACTCCGGACGGCTTAACAACTAGTACTTTATTTCTCGTTAAAGTAGAACACTGGCGAAATTTAAGCCCAATTAAATTTCGACTTACTGGAAAGTTCGCATTTCAACTAAATTTGTACTAACTGGAACAATGTTTCTTACTGAATCAGTGGCGACTGGTAGCCACACATTCTCAACCATCTCGAAAACGGTCAGTGTGTGGACGTAAGTTTATTGGAAAGTTTGTGGTTCTGTTATCATATACTTTCACTTGGGTCTTTTTCGTTAATAATTACGATACTTCCTATAAAAGCTTCAGAACTCACCGTCAGCTCCCTTTACCTCATTGCAATCATCCTTACTTGAGATATACGACGGCGGCAAGAGAACTGTCGAGATATACGACATTACTCTAATAGCAGTTCTCTAAATTTATTGAACAGGGGACCGAGAGAAATAAGCCTCCTTTTTTTCAAAAGATTGGTTCAAATGGTTCAAACGGCTCTAAGCACTATGGGACTAAACGTCTGAGGTCATCAGCCCCCTAACTTAGAACTACTTAAATCTTACTAACCTAAGGACATCACACACATCCATGCCCGAGGCAGGATTCGAACCTGCGACCGTAGCAGCAGCGCTGTTCCGAACTGAAGCACCTAGAACCGTTCGGCCGGCTTCCAAAGATTCCCATTTACGTTCCCTGAACATCTCTGTTACGCTTTCGTTGAACTATGTCCACCTGCTCTGATGCTAGCAGCGCGTCTATGAATTCGTTCGATGTCCGGTGTCATGTGTACAAGGATTACAAGCACGAAAGCTGTATTGGACTTGGTATCATTGATGTCTTGTTTGTTGTTAACTGAAGGATTCGCTATATTTTCCCAGTATTCCCCCAACAAATACAAATCTATCACTTTATCAACAAATGTAAGTCTCTCATTGCCTGTCCCCAGTGGCTTGACATGTTCTTTTCATTTCAACCTTACATACTGAAACAGTGTAGTAATTTGCAAATGTTTCTCTCAACTACTGTAATCTGATACCATTTCGTTTATTTCACTTGCATATTGGTGTTGTTCTGCAGCTGTTAATATTATGGAGAGCTACACTCCTGGAAATGGAAAAAAGAACACATTGACACCGGTGTGTCAGACCCTCCATACTTGCTCCGGACACTGCGAGAGGGCTGTACAAGCAATGATCACACGCACGGCACAGCGGACACACCAGGAACCGCCGTGTTGGCCGTCGAATGGCGCTAGCTGCGCAGCATTTGTGCACCGCCGCCGTCAGTGTCAGCCAGTTTGCCGTGGCATACGGAGCTCCATCGCAGTCTTTAACACTGGTAGCATGCCGCGACAGCGTGGACGTGAACCGTATGTGCGGTTGACGGACTTTGAGCGAGGGCGTATAGTGGGTATGCGGGAGGCCGGTTGGACGTACCGCCGAATTGCTCAACACGTGGGGCGTGAGGTCTCCACAGTACATCGATGTTGTCGCCAGTGGTCGGCGGAAGGTGCACGTGCCCGTCGACCTGGGACCGGACCGCAGCGACGCACGGATGCACGCCAAGACCGTAGGATCCTACGCAGTGCCGTAGGGGACCGCACCGCCACTTCCCAGCAAATTAGGGACACTGTTGCTCCTGGGGTATCGGCGAGGACCATTCGCAACCGTCTCCATGAAGCTGGGCTACGGTCCCGCACACCGTTAGGCCGTCTTCCGCTCACGCCCCAACATCGTGCAGCCCGCCTCCAGTGGTGTCGCGACAGGCGTGAATGGAGGGACGAATGGAGACGTGTCGTCTTCAGCGATGAGAGTCGCTTCTGCCTTGGTGCCAATGATGGTCGTATGCGTGTTTGGCGCCGTGCAGGTGAGCGCCACAATCAGGACTGCATACGACCGAGGCACACAGGGCCAACACCCGGCATCATGGTGTGGGGAGCGATCTCCTACACTGGCCGTACACCACTGGTGATCGTCGAGGGGACACTGAATAGTGCACGGTACATCCAAACCGTCATCGAACCCATCGTTCTACCATTCCTAGACCGGCAAGGGAACTTGCTGTTCCAACAGGACAATGCACGTCCGCATGTATCCCGTGCCACCCAACGTGCTCTAGAAGGTGTAAGTCAACTACCCTGGCCAGCAAGATCTCCGGATCTGTCCCCCATTGAGCATGTTTGGGACTGGATGAAGCGTCGTCTCACGCGGTCTGCACGTCCAGCACGAACGCTGGTCCAACTGAGGCGCCAGGTGGAAATGGCATGGCAAGCCGTTCCACAGGACTACATCCAGCATCTCTACGATCGTCTCCATGGGAGAATAGCAGCCTGCATTGCTGCGAAAGGTGGATATACACCGTACTAGTGCCGACATTGTGCATGCTCTATTGCCTGTGTCTATGTGCCTGTGGTTCTGTAAGTGTTATCATGTGATGTATCTGACCCCAGGAATGTGTCAATAAAGTTTCCCCTTCCTGGGACAATGAATTCACGGTGTTCTTTTTTCAATTTCCAGGAGTGTATTACTCAGTGGACCAAATGGATGTACGTCTAATACTTTGTGTATTTGATCATAATAATCATGGAAATATTCTCTCCTGCAGATTACCCGTCGTCGATAAACAGCCTGATGATACTGTGGACCATATGATATTTCGTCGAAACAAAATGAGAACAGTTAAGGTACTACTACGCTTCCTTGGTGCACGCCCTATCTTACTTTTCTTTTGACTGAACTTTCTCCGTCCAATATAACGTACACAGTTCTACTTGTCGAACATTCACCTAATTAATCGCATATCTGAGAAGTTATTACTTATGACCGTATGTTGGTCATTAACTGTTTACTTTCCGGAATCTAGGAAGTGTTGGAATCTGCCTTTTTACTGTCGTTCATTACTTTCAAAGATGTCATGTGGAAATAAAGCGACCTCTGTGTCACATGAGTGGATTTTCCTGTGTCAGTGATGATTCTTTGAGTGGGGCGTGGCTACCGCCACCGACTAGAATGTCTTTTCATGAGCTTGAAGAACTTCTCAGAAAGCTTTATATTAATCCTTAGCTGCATACATTGAAGTAAAGAAGTGTTTATTCTACTAAGGGAGACGAGCGAAGAATGATTACACCAATGACTTCTAATTAGTTGAGAAAGATGACCTGCGCGGTTCTGTTCCTGGATCAAAGCTCTTCTCGGAACGTATCAACTACCTGCTCGCTTTTCCTCACTGAGCCTGGTAACTGCGCCTAAGTCGGTGCCAGCATTTGCTGTTGAGTGGAAGCACTGGACCTCGTGTAATTTAAAACACCAGACTCTAAAAAAAATAAGGATCAACACATTTATTTCACACTCATAATTTAAAAGGATTGACAATAAGGATTCCAGACTGCAAAGACACTTTAAAAATTTTGCTTTACTGTGCAAGAAACAGTGAGAACTCAAATTTTAGGAACTTGAAATTACGTGAGCAACCTTTTAGTTGTTCAAGTGAACAATGGACGGCCTAAAATTTATAACAACTCTAAATTACGTAAAACAATAACTGCACATAATGAAAAGAAGCAGTAAAATAAATAAACAGTTTTAAATAATAAAAATAACTAAGATATAGAGAAAAGCGGCTTTTACGAATCAAACAACTGAAAAACCAAAGAAAAAATCATAAAATTACAAAAGCACTTACCTCATTTTTGCTAGTGGCAACAAGGGAGCCAAAACATTTTCAATACTCTCGTAGCCCAAGCTGCCTGAAATGGTGGCTGACCCTTATCACACATTTGGTTCCTGTGCCCAAAGGTCGACGTGCAGGTATAAAAGAGGTGGTAATACAGTAGCGAAATACGTGTAAACACAGCAACAGTATCATCTTTATCAAGCCTCTAAATAACAAATGTATGCCCAGTCGCACATAAAGTACAGACAAAAACTATTAGATAAGGCGTAATAATTATTCGGTACCAGATTCGATACGAAATAGAGAGTAGAAGGGGCAGGCTTCAAGAAATTAAAGCTAGCTACAAATAATGGAAATAAAGCAGCTTTAAGATTTACTCCCTAGCCTTGGCAAAATTTTATTATTAGGTTTTTTGGCTGAATAATGAGAAAATGTATCGATTGGGGCTGGCGTAAGTAAGGGCTGCATCTTGAGTCATCTACTAATGACACATTTATTTATGAGTCATCAGTCTTCTGACCAGTTTGATGCGGCCCGCCACGAATTCCTCCCCTGTACCAACCTCTTCACCTCGGAGTACCTCTTGCAACCTATGTCCTAAATTATTTGCTGGCTGTATTCCAATCTCTGTCTTCCCCTACAATTCTTACCCTCTACATCTTCACCTATTACCATGGAAGTTATACTCTGATGTTTTAACTGACGTTCTACCATCCTGTCTCATCGTCTTGTCAGTGTTTTCCACATATTCCTTTCTTCATAGATTCTGTGCAGAACCTCGTCATTCCTTACCTTACCCCTCAACCCAATTTTCAACATTTTTCTGCAGCACCACATCTCAAATGCTTCTTTTTTCTTCTGTTACGGTTTTCCTACAGTCCATGTGCTCCTAACGTACGTTCTCAGAAATGTCTTCCCAAGAGTAAGTTCTATTTTGGTACTGGTAGACCACTCTTGTCCACGAATGCCCTTTTTGTCACTGCTAGTCCTCTTTTGATGTCCTTCTTGCTCCATCTGCCATGGGTTATTTTGTTGCCTAGATAGCAGAATTCCTTATCTGCACGTATCTGGTGACCATCAAACCTGATATTAAGTCTCTCGCTGTTCTAATTTCTGCTACTTCTCGTTACTTTCGTCTTTCTTCGATTTACTCTCAAGCCATATTCTGCCGTCATTAGACAGTTTATTCCACTCAGCAGATGCTGAGGATAGCAATGTCATGAGCGAATCCTAACGTTGACATTCAGTCACCTTGAATTTTAATTCCACTCTTGACCCTTCTTTTTTTCCGTCATTGCCTCTTCGATGTATAGATTGAACCGTAATGATGGAAGACTACATCCGTGTCCTACACCCTTCTTAATCGGAGCACTTCTTACTTGGTATTCCACTCTTATCATTCCCTCTTGGTTCTTGTACGTATTGCACATTACCAGTCTTTCCCTGTAGCTTACCCGTATTTTTCTCATAATGGTGGACATCTTGTACCATTTTACACTGCCGAACGCTTGTTCCAGATAGACTAATCCTTTGAACGTGACTTTATATTACCGTAGCCTTGCTTACATTATCAGTGGCGACATCCGAACTGCTTCTCTGATACCTCTACCGTTTGTAAAGCCAAGTTGATTGTCAAATAATACTTCCCTAATTCTCTTCCCCATTATTGTATATGTTATTTCTGGCTGCAATTTGACTGCGAGAGCTGTTAAGCCAAATTGATCGTCATCTAGTATATCGTCAATTCTCTTTCCCATTCATCTGTATCTTATTGATGTCTGCAACTTGTCTGCAAGAGCTGTTAAGCTGACTGTGCAATAATTCTCCCAGTTGTTGGCTCTTGTAATCTTCGCAATTGTGTGGATCATATCTTTTCGAAAGTGAGATGGTGTATTGCCAGACACATGCAGTCTACACACCAATGTGAATATTCGTTTTGTAGCCATTTCCCTCAATGATTTCAGAAAATCTGATGGAATTTTATCTATCCCTTTTGCCTTATTTAATTTAAGTCTTCTAAACCTCTTTAAATTCTGATTGTAATACTGGTTCCACTATCTCTTCTTTCTCGACTCATGTATCTTCTCTATCACGTCATGGGACAAGTCAGCCCTCTCATAGAGGACTTAAGGGGGGTAGGACGTCAAACGGGTCGACTTGGAGCAGGAGAGGCATCACACGACATTTTAATTTCCAGTGTCTATACTTTTACAAATAAGTTCATAAAACTTTGTCAGCATCACCAGGAAGGATTCAGGATTCACACACATTGCAATGGAAGTTCGAAAACATAACAAAATAAACTTTTTACGTGCGAAATTTCATCTTTTTTCACTTACTAATGGCTGCATTTGTTGCTATAGGTACACTTTTCTTCATAAGTTAGAGAGATTCTACGATGCATTTTGCACAGCATACATACCATACTTAGGTGTATGAAACTCTAGAATTTATTTAATTTACGAAAAAACGAATGAGCTGTTGTATTTTAAACTTCATGTTTAGAAAAAACACTAATTTTGTAGTTAATTACCTCAATTTTTACCACAGTTTTTCATAGATTTGGAAAATTCTAGAGTTTTATACCCCTTTAGGTATGGTTTGTATACTGTGCAAAATTCATCGAAGAATCTCTTTTACTTATGATGAAAAGTGTACCTATAGCAATAAATACTGACATTAGTAAGTGAAAAAAATGATGAAATTTCACATGTAACAAAAATCATTTCGTTATGTTTTCGAACTTCCACTGCGATGAGTGTGAATTATGAATCCTTCCTCGTCATGCTGACGAAGTTTCATGAATTTATTTGTAAAAGTATAGACAGTGGAAATTAAAATGTCCTGTGGTGCCTCTCCTGCTCCAAGTCGCCCCGTTTGACGTCCTACCCCCCTTAATGCATTATTTCCACCTATCTGCTCTCTCTTCTGCATTTAGCAGTGGAATTTCCAGTGCACTCTTAATATTACCACCCTTCCTTTTAATTTTACCGAAGGTTGCCTTGACTCTCCTGTGTGCTGAGTCACTCGTTGCGACAATCATTTCGTTTTCGATTCCTTCTCAATTTCCATGCATCAATTTCGTCTTTGCTTCGGTGTATTTTCTACTTATTTCATCCCGAAGTGACTTGCATTTCTTTAGTCCTGAATTTCCTTGAAAATTTGCGCACTTTCTTCTTTCATCGATCAACTGAAGTATTTTTTCTGTTACTCACTGTTCTTCACAGTTATCTTCTTTATATCCTATGTTTTTCTTTGCAACTTCTGAGATTTCCCCTTTTACAGTTGCCCATTCCTGTTTAACTGATCTATCTACTGAGCTATTCCTTATCGAAGTATCTACAGCCTCAGAGAACTTCAAACGTATCTCTTCATTCCTTAGTACTTCCGAGCATTACTTCTTCGTGACTAGTGTCTTAAACCTCAGCCTACTCTTCATCACTACTCTAGTGTGATCTGAGTCTATATCTGCTCCTGGGCATGCTTTGCAATCCAGCATCCGATTTCGGAATCACTGCCTGACCATGATGTAATCTAACTGAAATCTCCTCGTATCTCCCGACGTTTTCCAAGTATACCTCCCACTCTCGTGATTCACGGACAGAGTATTAGCTATTACTAGCTGTAATTTATTGCAGAACACAGTTAATCTTCCCCCTCTCTCATTCCTAGTGCCAAGCCCATATTCTCCCGTAACCCTTTCTTCTAGTCCTTCCTTACAACCGCATCCCAGTCCGCCGTGCGTATGGGATTTTTATCTCCCTTTGCGTACTGAATTACCCGTTCAGTATCCTCACATACTTTCTCTATCTCTTCATCTTCGGCTTTCGACGGCATGTATGCCTGACCTATCGTTGTCGGTCTTGGTGTGCTGTCGATTCTGATGAGAATAACCCTATCACTGAACTATTCACAGTAACACACTCTCTGCCCTACCTTGCTATTCATAACGAATCCTACTCCGGTTATATCATTTTCTGCAGCTGTTGATATTACCCAGTACTCATTTGTCCATAAATCCATCCATTCCATTTCACTTCACTGACTCCCATTATATGTAGACTGAGTCTTAGCATTTCCCTTTTCGGATTTTCTAGTTCCCTACCACATCCAAGCTTCTCAGATTTTACGCCGCAATTCGTGGAACTGTATCTTTCCGTTGGTTATTCAACCCCCTTGGCAGTCCCGTCCCAGAGATCCGAGAGGGGAAATATCGCGGTATCTTTTGGCAATGGAGATATCATCATGACACTTTTCAATTACAGATCACATGTCCTATGAATACACATTATGAGTCTTTAATTCATGAATAGCTCAGTACGCAGTACATTGGAAGAGGAATGGACATTTCTAAAGAGGGCCATCACAGAAGTTGGAAAGAAAAACAAAAGTAGAAGATAACTGCGAAGAAATCATGGGTAACAGAAGAAATACTTCATTTTCTCGAGGAATGGAGGATGTACCATACTTCTCTGCGAAACTCAGGAATACAGAAATACAAGTCGCTGTGGAATGAAATAAATAGGGAGTACAGGGAAGCTAAGGCGAATTGGAGCCAGGAAAAAATGTGAAGAAATCGAAAAATAAATGATTGTCGCAAGGACAAATGCAGAGGAGAAAGCGCATAGCTGGAAAGAATAACTTGAAAGCCTCTATGAGGGGGAAGATTTGTTTGATGTGATAGAAGAGGAAACTGGTGTCGATTTAGAAGAGATAGGGGATCCAGTATTAGAATCAGACTTTAAAAAACCTCTGGAGGACTTAAGGCCAAATAAGGCAGAAGGGATAGATAACATTCCCTCAGGATTTTTAAAATCATTGGAGGAAGTGGCAACAAAGAGACTATTAACGTTGGTGTGTAGAATATATGAGTCTGGCGAAATACCACCTGACTTTCGGAAAAGCATCATCCATAGGATTCCGAATATGGCAACAGCCGACTAGCGCGAGAATTATCGCACTGTCAGTTTAACAGCTCATGCATCCATGATGCGGACAACAAAAATACAAACAACAGAAAGGAAAAGAAAATTGTGGATGTGTTACATGACGATTAATTTGGATTTATTAAAGGTAAAGGCATCAAAGAGGCAATTCTGACGTTGCGGTTGATAATGGAAGCAAGACTAAAGAAAAATCAAACACGTTCATAGCATTAGTCGACCTGGAAAAAACGTTCGAGAATGTAAAATGCAAGGTGTTCGAAATTTTGAGAAAAACAGGAGTAGGGTGTAGGGAGAGTTGGGTAATATACGATATGTACAAGAGCCAAGAGTGAATAATAAGAGTGGACGACCAAGAACGAATTGCTCGGATTAAAAAGCGTATAAGACAGTGATATAGTATTTCTCCTCTAGTGTTCAACCTGTACATTGAAGGAGCAACGATGGAAATAATAGAAAGGTTCAGGAGTGGAATTAAAATTCAAGCTGAAAGGATATTAATGATATGATTCGCTGATTACATTGCTACCTTGAGTGAAAGTGAGGAAGGGTTACATGATCTGCTGAACAGAATGAAGAGTCTAATGAGTACAGAATATGGGCTGAGAGTAAATCGAAGAAAGACGAAAGTAATGAGAAGTAGCAGAAATGGGAACAGCGAGAAACTTAACATTCGGATTGATGGCCACGAAGTAGATGAAGAAATTCAGCTACCTAGGTTGTAAAATAACTAATGTAGGGCGGAGCAAGGAGGATATCAAAAGCAAAGTATCAATGGCAAAAAGGGCATTCCTGGTCAAGAGAAGTCTACTAGTATCAAACATAGGCCTTAATTTGAGGAAAAAATTTCTGAGAACGTACGTCTGGAGTACAGCATTGAATGGTAGTGAAACATGGACTGTGGGAAAACCGGAACAGAAGCGAATCGAAGCATTTGAGATGTGGTGCTACAGACGAATGTTGAAAATTAGAGCAACTGATAAGGTAAGTAATGAGGAGGTTCTGCGCAGAATCTGGAGGAAAGGAATATGTGGGAAACACTGATAAGAAGGGACAAGATAATAGGACATCTGTTAAGACATGAGGGAATGACTTACATGGTAATAGAGGGAACTGTAGGGGGCAAAAACTCAGGAGGAACACAGAGATTGGAATATATCCAGCAAATAATTGAGGACGTAGGTTGCAAGTGCTACTCTGAGATGAAGAGATTGGCACGGAAGAGGAATTAGTGGCGGGCACCATAAATTCAGTCACAAGACTGTTAAGACAAAAAAAAATACAGTGGTTTTCATTGCCTTCTGGCCGGAAGCCAAGGAGTGCGCCGGCTATCGACAGTAGAATCGATACGAGTCCCCACTGCTCGCTCACAACTAACTACAGAACTTCCGCATCTTAATTTACGTCGTCTTCCCATCCTTTTATTAGCCTACCAGAGGCCTTTTAGTTGTAGTATGGGCAAAGAGTGCTTCTTCAGGAAATCGGGTCCCAGAGATACGGATTGCGTGACCTACCCATTGAAGTCATCTGCTTTTTGATGTTCTAAAACCTGTCGCTGGTTCTTCATCTTATAGGCTTCATTAATCTTTCTTGTTATGCAAATATTTCCGCGACTCATTGTGCCACAGTTCCTACTCATTGTATTTAGTTAAAATATTAGCAGCTCTTGCATCTCAGTTACAGTTAATGCCCAGCTTCCTGAACGATAGAGGGCAATCAGGCGCATAAAGGTTTTGTAGGTTTTTTTCCGCAGATTGTGATATGGCTTTAGACTTACACGCATCTTTGAGGGCATATAGATATCTGGAGCTATCATAAATACTTTCATTTACATCTGTGTGGTACTTGACTGCAGTAATTGTGCCGATTTCCCAAGTACTCGAAGTGATCAGAAGACAAACTGCTCTTCGTTAACTGTGAAGTGCTCTTCTGCGTATTTAGTTCTGACTACCTGCATATGTCCTGATTTTGTTGGTTTATGAGTAATCCTTCTTTACTGGCTGCTATGGTGACCCTGTTGCTCATTTCCCTAAGATCTTGTTCGCTCTTGCTCACTAACGCTATGTTGTCTGCGTTAGCCAACACCTTAAACCTGCCAACTTCTATGCGAAGGCCCTAACACTCCGCAATTTCTTTCTCTTAAGACTTTCTCTAGGATAAAATTGCACTAAACTACAAAACTATTCTATTTGTACTTGATAAATCGATCACTGTAAAAGACGAACTATATAGTTGATGTTGCTAATAGAGAAGAGTTTAACATAATTCCTGGGTAAAGATGTCGTTTAAAGGCAACCAGAAACGCATGTGTCCGGTTTCATTCACAGAAATATTTCAGAACATACAATTCATTATAACATAACGTTCACATAACGAATGAAGTCTTACATGCTAAATTAATACAACTCACAACAGATGAGAAGCATTTCTTGACGTGTTTTTGAGGATCAGATCCACTGATTTTTCCGCCAGTGTAGAACTAAATGACACAACAGAATCGTAAAACTTGTTTCCTCTGATTAATCTTCTTATCAGATGTAAAGTATTTCATTCTAACATTTTCTTATTATACTTTGGCTAGAGAAACTTGTTAAAGTAATATCCACTTCTAGAGTCAGGAGCTCTTCCGCCAAATACAGATGAACCGGTACCGGGTGCCATGTAATCTATTTCAAAATATTAAAAATTCATCGATATAAATTTATCTGTTCGTATAAAACTACACCCACTGAAATTCATTATTTCATACATAACTATTTGTAGCTTAGTTGTTTACAATCAATTTCGAAGAATTAACGTAAAAATGTACAAAATTAAATCCACTCAGGGTTGCTAAATGTTTATCAGTTTATGTCTTCGACAAGGATGTAAACGTCTTCGCTTCAAATGTTGTCTTTGTGTTTCATCCTTGTACACTTGTTGGGAAGCTGTGTGGTGATGGAGAGAAATCGTTTTTCGTGACTTGGTAGATGGCAGACATTATATGTGGAATTGCCCATGGAATCGAAGGAATGTTACATTTTGTTATTCCGATGTTTGAAGAGTTTAAATACAGATATTCAATTGGTCCCGGCGGAGGTTCGAGTCCTCCCTCGGGCATGGGTGTATGTGTTTGTCCTTAGGATAATTTAGGTTAAATAGTGTGTAAGTTTAGGGACTGATGACCTTAGCAGTTAAGTCCCATAAGATTTCACACCCATTTCACAGATATCCGTTGTGCAGATATTTATTTCCTTTCGTAGATAGAGATTCAGCAGACTTTCAGCATCCTAGGACCTGTGAATGCTCTTCGTACGAGGCAGCTTGCAGCATTCTCACACGTCACAAGAATAAAACGAAGTCGACTTCAAGACAATCAGTTAAGTGAAAAGAGAATTTTAGTAAAGTGCGTATACCCTTCAGTGCTGCTACATTCACGTCCGTTTCATGGACAAGTCGTTGTGTAACCAGTATTAGACCGGTGTACTCGTATTACAGGTGTCAAAAAGTCCCAAATATAAATATTGGAAGAGAATTTCTGGCCCCGGCACTAGCCTTACAACCGAAAAGAAAATATCCGTAAAAGCTTGAGCAGAGCTGGAAGATGGGAACTATTTTGTAATTTAACTATAGGACGATACGTCTCAGTCAAAAGAGACAAAGTATCGTGTTTACAAATAATATATTCGGTGGCTTGCACGACACCTGCGGAGTATCTATGCCACTGTGTTGCAACTGCGTGCGTTACCAAGACATATTCTCAGTCCACAAAAGCGCTACGAGAATGATACACCGAGCCAGTTTGAATAATACAAGACGGGCGCTGTTCAGTTATGCTGTCTCACCCCTTGTACTCCCTCATGGTGTTTGTGAGTAATACGTAATAAGCAAGTCGTGTACAAAGTTAAAATATGGAACAATGCTATCTGTTACCATTAGGACTACGAGTCGTATATTTTGAAAAAGCTTTTGACTAAATATGAACAAATTTTGGACAAACAGACTTCGAGAAACAGGGCATCTTCACCATCTTCGTCCACCGTCTATCATCATCAGGTTGCAGAAACATGAATTATGTAATCAAAATATCCACGGGTGTACTGCCGGTCTACAGTGTCCAATGGCCACAATATTTCGGCGATCATACATGTCGCCATCATCAGGTGAACTGACGGACTGAGCTCCTGTGAACGTGCCGGTACGGAGATCCGAACGCTATGGCTGCTCAGGGGGAACTGGGTTCGGTCGCGGCGGCGGCCGATTTAAATACCCTCCGCCCGCGGCGCACTCCCCCCGCCGCCCGCGCCCCGCGCCACGGCCGCGCGGTGGAACAGATTACTACGGCGTCTGAGATGACGTCGGTGTGATGGCTCTGTCCGCCGTGGTTGTCACAACTATACGTTTGCTCGATTTACTCTTGATTAGCCCAATCGCTGGTTCCCAAGCCTTGCTAAGATTATAGCCACAGTCACGGTTTATGAGGTCGTCATTCGTGCGAATTTCGATTGCCTCTCTAACAACGCTGTCCCAGTATCTCGACGTCTGTACCAGAATCCTCGTGCGTTCATACTCCATAGCGTGATTTTCCGACAAACAATGTTCAGCGACCGCCGACTTACTCGGATACATCAGTCGAGTGTGCCTCTGGTGTTGACGGCATCGATTCTCGACGGTACGCATCGTCTGACCAATATACGACTTGCCACATTGACACGGAATCTGGTACACGCCGGCCTGAACTGTGTTTTGTCCTTCGAATAAAACTCGTGCACTGGTGGGGAGCGCCAAAGATGACCTCGGTTTGAGGAAGGCCGGCGTGACTGTGGCTACAATCTTAGCAAGGCTTGGGAACCAGCGATTGGGTTAATCAAGAGTAAATCGAGCAAACGTATAGTTGTGACGACCACGGCGGACAGAGCCATCACACTGACGTCATCTCAGACGCCGTCGCAATCTGTTCCACCGCGCGACCGAGGTGCGGGGCGCGGACGGCGGGGGAGTGCGCCGCGGGCGGAGGGTATTTAAATCGGCCGCCGCCGCGACCGAACCCAGTTCCCCCTGAGCAGCCATAGCGTTCGGATCTCCGTACCGGCACGTTCACAGGAGCTCAGTCCGTCAGTTCACCTGATGATGGCGACATGTATGATCGCCGAAATATTGTGGCCGTTGGACACTGTAGACCGGCAGTACAACCATGGATATTTTGATTATCAAATACGCCGGGAGAAACTCAAGAATCACATTAATTATGTAGATCGTGACGCCCTAGCAGGGTGACTTCCCGGAAACACAAGGGCATCAAACAATTAGAGCGGCGACAATTGATAAAAAAATTTGTGAACTCAGTGATAAACTCACAGCTCTCTACGACAAACAATCAGCCTTACGTACAATTCTGCTGAGAAAAACTCTAGCTTCTTGGCTGACAACTGGCTTACGTCACATAATAAAGATTGGGAATTGAGAAAAAACTCTTGCTTCTTGGCTGATAACTGACTGACGTCAAATGATGAACAACAGAGATACTGTTCACAAATGTTTCAAAGCAAATCCGAAACCAGAACCTATGAAGAATACAGAAAGCTACGACACAGCATAAACCAATGAATTAGCAATGACACAATCAGTCACGCCCGTGTATTTGTGTGCAGCAGTTCTAAAAACGCGTTTCTCTGGAAGTATCTACATTGTGTGGGCATCGGAAAAGTAAAATCAGAAACTGTTATTCAGGTCAAGAGTTCTCAACGAATTGAATGAATTTTTGTCAGGGCCAATCGAGCCCCTTGGTGCCACGAACTATTATTTATTTATTTATTTATTCGTCAAGTTCCGTAGGAACAAATTGAGGAGCAAATATCCAAGGTCCTGGAACGCGTCAGTACATGAAATTACAACATGAAATGAGATAAAAATAAAATGTTTATGAACCCAGAGAAAGTCTAGCCTTAAGTTTAAGTAAACGCAATTAACAATATAACATAAGAATCAGCTTATTTCTTCAAGGAAATCCTCAACAGAATAGAAGAAGTGACCCATGAGGAAACTCTTATGTTTCGATTTTAAAGCGCGTAGATTACTGCTTGTGGTAACTTATTGAAAATGGATGCAGCGGTACACTGCACACCTTTCTGCGTAAGAGTCAAGGAAGTCCAAGCCAAATGCATGTCGGATTTCTGCCGAGTATTAACTGAGTGAAAGCTGCTTATTTTTGGAAATTAAGTGATATTGTTAACAAGAAACGACAGTAAAGAATATATATAAGAATATATATATTGAGAGGCCAATGTCAAAATACCTAGACTAGTGAACAGGGGTCGACAAGTGCTTCGCGAACGTACACCACTTATTAACCGAACCCCCCGTTTCTGAGACAAAAATGTCCTTTTAGAATTGGAAGAGTTACCCCGGAATATAATACCATACGACATAAGAGAATGAAAATATGCAATTTTCGTGTCGAACGATCACTTACTTCAGATACCGTTCGAACAGTAAAAATGGCAGCATTAAGTCATTGAACGAGATCCTGAACGTGGGCTTACCACGACAATTTACTTTCTATGCTAACATCTAGAGATTTGAACTGTTCAGTTTCACCAATCATACGCCCATTCCGTTAAATTAAAACGTTAGGTTTTGTTGAATTGTGTCAGAAACTGTAAAAACTGAGTCTTACCGTGATTTAGCGTTATTTTATTGTCTACAAGCCATGAACTTCTGTCATGAACTGCAATATTTGAAACCGAGCCAATGTTACACACAACATCCTTTGCTACCAAGCTTGTGTCATCAGCAAACAACACTGATCCCTGGGGAAACTCCCCCCCGCCCATTTGACAGTACCCCACTCGGACACGAAAATTACTCTACTTTCCTTATTTTCATTCACTTATATATTTTGGGGTAACTCTTCCCATACTAGAAGGTAATTTTTGGCTAAAAAAGGGGTAGTTCGGGCAATAAGTGGCGTAAGTTGGCGAACCATGTTCTAACCTCCACACAGAAATATTTAAATTAAAATATGAATCATGTGTAAACTCCTCAAGGAAATAGTAATAAAAAATGAATTTTATATAGTGTAACCTCTGAACAAAATTAGTTCCCATTCATAATCTCTGTGCAGAAATGCATTCACATTTAATGTTCCCACAAAATTCTTTTCTCATTTAATGTTAAGTTCGAAACAGAAAAATTCCTAAAGACCAAAATAATAAAAAAATTCAGTAACCTGGTAAATTTTATGACGACAGCAGCGCTGCGCCACGGCCCTGTATTCTGAATAAAAAAGCAAAAAATTATTACCTCAATAAAAACTGCGAATATATCTGCTCTTACCCAAAAAATTTTTCGGCACAGCTCCGTGCAATGCTGGCCTATGCTATGTGATTCATGAAAGGAAAGATAAGCCATTGAATAAAATCTTTAAATTGAAATGAATGCCTTTTCTTAAACCAAAAATTACTTTATATTATAAAATTATTATTATGGCATTTTTTTAAAGAAATTGGATGACAGTTAACATACATTACTAGGTATGCGCAAGGCTGCTTCTTTACCTTCTAAAATAATACTCATCCTCCAGAGTTCCGACCAGAGCAGACTGCCGACACGCGCAGACAACCGCCGACTACAGAAGACTCACGCAGACTACTGTCGACTACTGCCGACTGCTGCAGACTAACGACTACTGTCGACTACTGAAGACTCACGCAGACTACTGTCGACTACTGCCGACTAGCGCAGACTACTGAAGACTAATGCCGACTAGCGACAAGCAACAACTAACTACATACTGCTCTCTGGTCAGAGACTCTCCTATGCTTTGCCTATTGCAGGCAGCGTGTATAGCGCATACCTCTTACAATGTGTCTACCCCTGTTCACTAGCATGGGTATTTTCCATAACTGGCCACAAAATATGTAGGAAAAGCGTGTTCTGATTTTACGGTTTTATGTATTGTCTCTTTACGATAAGGTGCCTGCTGGGTCTCCACAATAAACAGTCGTATACCATATTTGGTTCTGATCTTGCTGGTAGTCTTAAATTCTCCTGAGCATTACGATGTAATGCAACCATATCGAGCAGAGCGCTGATTGAGAATGTACCTCTAACTAAGTAAGCAGTTAGGTCGACAGATATGCAGACTGAAAAATGGCGACCGACGGCAATACTGTTAAGGTGTGTCGATGCTTGCCATATTTGGGCAATACTTAGTGTGCAATTGACTCAGGCACAAGCGGCACTTCCTGATTTACCACACTTGTCTATGACTCTGTGTTGCCCTGAGGACATACGAGAGGATAACCCCCTCCCCACCCTTCCCCCACAAAAAAAAAAAAACGGAGTGACAGTACCGTGGGCGGAGCTTACGTGGTACGCATTTCTGCCGCTAGGAGTGTATAGCGCAACTCATTGCCAGGTCAGTCGCGCCTGTGTTGTCGACCAGGCTTGTTCTGTTCGTGTTCAGTGATTTTTTTCTTGTTAGCGCTGCTTTGTTCCTGTTTCGTTTCTTATGAGACAAGTTTAAGTGAACAAGGCGCAGCTGTGAAAATTTTTTTCTACTCGATAAAAATGCTGCTGAAACCGTTATGTTGAAAACAGCTTACAAAGTGACAAAAAATCAAGTGTACAAATGGTTTGCACGATTTAAAAATGGCGACCTGTCAAGTGATCACAAACTTCGTTCTGGTCGTCTGGCTCGAATCGACGAAAATATTAAAAACTTCGAGAGCTTTTGCTCACAGACCGTCGACTTATAATTGATCAACTGTCAGAGATTAGTGGGTTATCTTGGAGCTCGGTTCGGCGAATTTGTGACAGACATTAGACTGGTTCTTCTTCCACTACAACGTACCTCCACACACACAGCCATCTTTGTTAGGCAGTTTGGCTAAATATGGCACAGTTCCATTACCCCACGCACCTTACTTGCCTGACCTGGCTCTGTGCAACTTTTTCTCATTTCCAAGCATGAAAAGGTGCAAAGGTGCATAAAAGGACACAGATTTGACAACAATGAAAAAGTCAAGAAAAAAACGAGGAAGGAGCGGTCAGCCATTTCTAAAGATGACTACAAAAAATGTTTCGAACAGTGGAAACACTTGGGACAAATGTATTAGTCGTAATGGAGAGTATTTTGAAGGGAATAAGGTTGTCTTGCAAACAGTTTGAAAATACAGAATTGTTAAGACTTTCGTGGCCACTTTTTGACAAAATGCCTGTTGGCTTCTGTCTCGGGATCTTTGGCCGGCGTTCGTCTGATGATTTTCTGACGTTTCGCCAACAAGAGTGGCTGACATTGTCCAACCTTCACCCTCCATTGCCGGTGGTGGACTGGAGCCGAGCTCTCGGCCGCAGAGTATATGTACCTGGCACGCCCATGTCCAAGGTCTGCTCCACAGTCAGTTTCGGTGCCGTTCTCTTGCTATCTGAGACGGTCGTTCGCTACAGTATAGGAAGCCAGGGGCCGTTTATTCTGAGGCTCTTTCCTTTCGTATTGAAGCTGTTCTCGTGTTTGTGAACAAGCAAGTGTGATAATTCTTCTCGACAGCTAGAAATTCCGTGTCAGCGAATTTTACTACGTGGTCGGTCTCACACAGCGCATGCTCTGTCACGGCCGATTTCTCCACCTGCAATGTCGCTTATGTTCTGTGATCCTGGTGTTGATTGATCGTCCAGTCATTCCAACATAAACATTTCCGCATGTGCATGGTATGCAGTATTTTCTCGATATTACATGTGGGTTCGTTTTCTCCTCTGCGTATCTGAGACACTCTTTGGTCGTCTTTGTCGGATTTTAAATAGTCTTTACGTCATGTTTGCGCAGTATACGGATGTTTCTGCCTGTCACTCTGGGATGTATGGCAGGAAGGCCGTACCGGTAATTTCCTTTCTCGTGTCGCCACTTCGCCGAGGGTCTGGCTCGGTTACACTTCTAATATAACTTCTGGAGTACCCATTCCTCCACAGAACACTCTCCGGGTGATGCATTTTGCGTCTGACCGCCCCCGGTAGCTGAGTGGTCAGCACGACACATTGTCAATCCTAAGGGACTGGGTTCGATTCCCGGCTGGGTCAGAGATTTTCTCCGCTCAGGGACTGGGTGTTGTGTTGTCCTAATCATCCTCATTTCATCCCCATCGATGCGCAAGTCGCCGAAGTGGCGCCAAATCGAAAGACTTTCACTCGGCGAACGGTCTACGCAACGGGAGGCGCTAGTCACACTGTAAAGCCGGAAATGCATATCCTCCTATTTCCATCTATTGTACTATAAGTTTTTTTTCCTTATTTTGTTACCTGAAGATATAACATTTCTGTGTCTTTATATATTGTATTTGTTTTACTATTTGTGTATATATATTTATGCGTTTATGTCGATGTATAATTGGTTTGTTTTGTAAATATTATTTGTAATTTTACGCTGGGTCTTGCCTAGGGAAAACTATGCTATCGAACGATTACATCGATAGGTCATGTGGAAAACCAAAGTGTTTAGGATCTTTGGTAGTATTAACTCTGGCGCATGGAGCGCGGGCAGAGCTGAGTCTGGTTGGGGTAGGGCGGCGGAGCAGGTGTGTTGTATGACGCTCCCGCGAGTTGCCGCGCTTTTGGCAGCTTTTAAAATTGTAGCATCACAAAATTACAGCAACTTAGCATGAACCTTTGTTGCTCATTGTCCCAATTGCATTACCAAGCAGGGTCCCTTCCTTTTCCGAAATGAACCCGAGTGTCGTTGAAATTCAGACGCCAGCATTAAAGTAATATCATTCCATTTCACTGCTTTAATTTCAAAGTTCAGTTAAGGTATTCATAGCTGGCTACAATATTTAGATTACACAAGCACAAATTAAGAGTGCGAGTTTTGTTACCATATTTTAGCTTACCTGTGACTGCATCTCAGCTTGGTACGTGCTAAATTTTACTATTGTTAATTGCCCACAATCATTTAATTCCAGTTCAAAGTTAAACCTCTTATTTCTAAATTGCGTAGATTCAAGTAGCTTTTGAAATGATTGTTGAGGTAGCCCAAGACTAACCTTATTTTATTGAATTTCGTAGTGCTTCAGAAACAAAGTTCACTATCAATTTCAGTCACTAAATTACCTTTCAATTTTCGGGTTTTATTAATTCTTTTGCTAAATTAAGTCAGAGTGTAGCGAAATTTATTACTTCTGACAAACTTTCAGTTTTCACACAACACGTGTCAACCTTCAGTTGCCACGCTTTTAGTGCTAATTATATGTGCAATAACCTTTCTTTTTCAGTTATTATAGTAGTTGTCCATAGGACTGGCGACCGTAATTTTTCCCAAAACTCAAATATCTAATTAACGCCAATTAATTGTTAACGTGACGACCGCTCATTTACTTTCTTTATTAATTTTACCCTTTTTTCAAAATTAATTTCTAGCAATTTCATTTGCATTTTTCCTTTCATTTAGATGTAACCCTTTCCTCCCTCTTTACCGACAGATTAACTTCGGTGACGATAGCTTTTCCCAAATTTCCATTAGGTACACACGGTTTAATTTTTCACTGTCATTAATGTCGATAAGTGAGGGGGAGGTTACAACACGACATTTATTTATTCGCGGCTGAGGTGCTGCGGCTCACATATTCGTCTTACTCGCCTTACGAGAGTATTGGAAATGGAAATGAGGATTTGGTATTGGGAGGCCCCATCCGGGGACGTTCGGCCGCCGTGTGCGAGTCTTATTGCAGTCGACGCCACACTGGGCGACTTGCGTGCCGGCGATGAGGATGAAATGATGATGACAATACAACACCCAGTCCACGAGCGGAGAAAATACCCAACCCGGCCGGGAATCGAACCCGGGCCCGCTGCGTGGAAGTCAAGCACGTAACCACCCAGATAAGCTGGAGGACTACGAGCGTATTAATCATGCTTTTCTGGCTCGGCTGGTGATTTGACAGTTGGTGCTGACTGTTTGTCAGTTTTCGGTACACCCTGTGTCCCAGGTTTTCACGATTCATTGTGATCAGTACATCTATAAATGGCAGTTTTTTGTCCATTTCTACTTCCACAATAAATTTTATGTTGTCATGGAAGCTTTTCAAGTGTCTTACTATTCCTAAGGGTTACAAGGTTTACTTCATATCTAAAGCTTTCTTCGCAAAAAATAAGGTTAATGAAATGAACTCGAATTAAATCTGGTGGAGCTAAGGGAATTAGATTAGAAAACGAGGCATTTAAAGTGCTAGATCGGTTTTGCTACTTGGTCAGTAAAATAACCGATGAGAGCTGAAGTAGGGAGGATATACAATGCAGACAGCGAGTAGCGCGAAAAACCTTTCAGGAGAAGAGAAATTTATTAACAATGAACATAATTTTAAATGTCAGAAGTATATCCTTAAAGCTATTTCATCTAGGGACAAGCGATGTATTGAAGTGTAATGCGAACGATAAATAGTTCATGAAAGAAGTCGTTAGATGCTTTTGAAATATGGTGCTAAATAGTCTGCTGGAATTATATAGGTAAACTGGGCAAATAATAAAGAAGTTGTTAATCCAAACGGGGAGAAAATTTATTTATGGTTCACCTTAAGTGAAACGAGGTCAACGGCCTTGCTGCAGTGGTGACACCGGTTCCCGTCAGATTAGCGAAGTAGAGCGCTGTCTGGCTGTGCTAGCACTTGGATGGGTGACCATCCAGCCTGCGAGCGCTGTTGGCAAGCGGACTGCACTCGGCCCTTGTGAGGCAAACTGAGGAGCTATTTGACTGAGATGTAGCGGCTCTGGTCTCGTAAACTGTCATGCGGCAGCCAGAGCGGTTTGCTGACCACATGCACCCCCCCCCCCCCCCCCAATTACCGTATCGAGTAACGCCTGTGGACTAAGGAAGACACGGTGACCAGTAGGTACCGTTGGGCCTTCGTGGCCTGTTGGGTCAGAGTTTAGTTTAGTTTTTAACTGAAAGGAGGAATCGGTTGACAGGACACACAATCAGCCACCAAGGAGCCGCCAAATTGGTAATGAATGGAAGTATCCGGAGTAAAAAGTTGTAGAGATAGACCAACGGATGAATACAGTAAGCAGGTTCTACATCTACATTTATACTCCGCAAGTCACCCAACGGTGTGTGGCAGAGGGCACTTTATGTGCCACTGTCAGTACCTTCCTTTCCTGTTCCAGACGCGTATGGTTCGCGGGAAGAACGACTGCCGCAAAGCCTCCGTGCGCGCTCGAATCTCTCTAATTTTACATTCGTGATCTCGTCGGGAGGTATAAGTAGGGGGAAGCAATATATTCGATACCTCATCCAGAAACGCACCCTCTCGAAACCTGGACAGCAAGCTACACCGCGATGAAGACCACCTCTCTTGCAGAGCCTGCCACTTGAATTTGTTAAACATCTCCGTAACGCTATCATGCTTACCAAATAACCCTGTGACGAAACGCGCCGCTCTTCTTTGGATCTTCTCTATCTCCTCCGTCAACCCGACCTGGTACGGATTCCACACTGATGATCAATACTCAAGTATAAGTCGAACGAGTGTTTTGTAAGCCACCTCCTTTGTTGATGGACTACAATTTCCAAGGACTCTCCCAATGAATCTCTACCTGGCACCCGCCTTACCAACAATTAATTTTATATGATCATTCCACTTCAAATCGTTCTGTACGCATTCTACCAGATATTTAACAGAAGTAACTGCTACCAGTGTTTGTTCCGCTGTCATATCATCAAACAATAAAGGAGCCTTCTTTCTATGTATTCGCAATACATTACATTTGTCTATGTTAAGGGTCACTTGCCGCTCCCTGCACCAAGTGCCTATCCGCTGCAGATCTTCCTGAATTTCGGTGCAGTTTTCTAATGCTGCAACTTCTCTGTATACTACAGCATCATCCGCGAAAAGCAGCATGGAACTTCCGACACTATCCACCTGACAAACAAGAATTAACTGATGAAATTGTCAATCCTGTCTTTCAGAAAATTACTAAGTGGTTCCTCGTAAACGGACTGAATTTTGATAAGACACAGTACATACAGTTCCGTACAGTGAATGGTATGACGCCATTAATAAATATAGACCTTAATCAGAAGCATATAGCTAAGGTAGAATATTCCAAATTTTTAGGTGTGTCCATTGATGAGAGATTAAATTGGAAGAAACACATTGATGATCTGCTGAAACGTTTGAGTTAAGCTACTTATGCAATAAGGGTCATTGCAAATTTTGGAGATAAACATCTTAGTAAATTAGCTTACTACGCCTATTATCACTCGTTGATTTCATATGGCATCATATTTTGGGGTAATTCATCACTGAGGAATAAAGTATTTATTGAACAAAAGCGTGTAATCAGAATAATAGCTGGAGTCCACCCAAGATCATCCTGCAGACATTTATTTAAGGATCTAGGGATATTCACAGTAGCTTCTCAGTATGTATACTCTCTTATGAAATTTGTTATTAACAACCAAACCCAATTCAAAAGTAATAGCAGTGTGCATAACTACAATACTAGGAGAAAGGATGATCTTCACTATTCAAGATTAAATCTAACTTTGGCACAGAAAGGGGTGAATTATACTGGCACTAAAGTCTTTGGTCACTTACCAAATAGTATCAAAAGTCTGACAGATAACCAACAAGTATTTAAGAAGAAATTAAAAGAATTTCTGAATGACAACTCCTTCTACTCCATAGAGGAAATTTTAGATATAAATTTAAAAAAATAAAAAAAAATAAAAAATAAAAAAATAAAAATAAAAAAACACAAAAAATGAAAAAGTTGTTATATTAACTTAAGTATGTTGTTAAATTTACTTAATTATGTCATGTATTGGAAAATTTGACTCGTTCCACATCATTACGAAATATCGTATTCATGATCCATGGAACTAGTATTAATCTAATCTAATCTAATCTACTAGGTCATTTATGTATATTGTGAAAAGCAATGGTCCCATAACACTCCCCTGTGGCACGCCAGACAACGATAGACGTCTCTCCATTGAGAACAACGTGCTGTGCTCTGTTTGCTAAAAACTCTTCAATCCAGCCACACAGCTGATCTGATATTCTGTAGGCTCTTACTCTGTTTATCAGGCGACAGTGCGGAACTGCATCGAACGCCTTCCGGAAATCAACGAAAATGGCATCGACCTGGGAGCCTGTATCTAATATTTTCTGGGTCTCATGAACAAATAAAGCTAGTTGGGTCTCACACGATCGCTGTTTCCGGAATCCATGTTGATTCCTACAGAGTAGATTCTGGGTTTCCAGAAATTACATGATACGCGAGCAAAAAATATGTTCTAAAATTCTACAACAGATCGATGTCAGAGATATAGGCCTATAGTTTTGCACATCTACTCGACGACCCTTCTTGAAAGCTGGAACTACCTGTGCTCTTTTCCAATCATTTGGAACATTCCGTTCTCCTAGAGACTTGCGGTACACGGCTGTTAGAAGGTGGGCAAGTTCTTTCGCGTACTCTGTGTAGAATCGAATTGGTATCCCGTCAGGTCCAGTGGACTTTCTTCTGTTGAGTGATTTCAGTTGGTTTCTATTCCTTGAACACTTATTTCGATGTCAGCTGTTTTTTCGTTTGTGCGAGGATTTAGAGAAGGAACTGCAGTGCGGTCTTCGTCTGTGAAACAGCTTTGGAAAAAGATGTTTAGTATTTCAGCTTTACGCGTGTCATCCTCTGTTTCAATGCCATTATCATCCCAGAGTGTCTGGATATGCTGTTTCGATCCACTTACTGATTTAACGTAAGACCAGAACTTCCTAGGATTTTCTGTCAAGTCGGTACTTAGAACTTTACTTTCAAAAGGATGTAGGCTGCCGCAGTTATGCAGGGATCAACAGCCTCCCATTTGACAGGCGAGAACGGAGAGCTGGATCAAACCACTGTACAGACAGGAGAGCAGAACAATATATAATAAAAAGTGTCTTACAGCTGGTCGTTGTATATTCGAGACGTAGATAGCTGTGTATTCAGCAGAGTTGCAGTAGCTTACCAAGAGTCACGTCGAGCTAAGCCTGGAAACTCTTAGTGTACGAGAGGCAGGTAGGCGGTCGGACTGCACAGTGGTACAACGAAACGCCATTTCCCGACCCGACGGACGTGGGGGACCTTGGATGCCTCATCGCTTTCCTGTCGCGATGGCCAGCTCAAGTGAGCACTACCGTGATGACTCTTCTAGATAAGACACTGAGCGCATGTGATGAGGCAATGAGTGTCAGCACCCAACAGGAGGCACTAAAGCTCTACAGTTACACAACGTAAAAATACGTGAATAGAAGTGTAGGTCTGAGCTGATTTTAAAACGAAGAATTCCAAACTGAAAGGTCTTTCTTAAGCCTTCGTCATTTAGAGTGCAAGTAACAGGAATAAAAAGAATTCATTTTGATCTGTTTCACAAATTCCTCTCTCGCATCCCATCAGATCTGCAGCTTCCAACTTGTCACTTTTGCTTCCCTCCGATCTTGTGTCACCCAGCAGTTGCTTTCATTATTTTTTACAGGAAACGCTTGGAATTGTGTACGGGAATGTACTTTTATATCCTGCCGTTCATTTTCCGTCATTGCATTCTTCATTACCAGGACCCGCTGATTACTCTATTCACCCTTGCAGACAGCAATGTAAGTGAAAGAGCCCTACTGAAAACGGAAACCAAATTTTGTTCCATTGGTTTTCTCTTTCTCGTTAATTCCATTTCGCTCTTAGATGTTCAAGAATTTTATTGAACTGTTGTGCTCCTCTGCGTAAACTATAGAGGAAGAAAATCTGCTTTTGGATATAAAATTTGAGGGAAAATAATGCGATGAATATTCCTTGGTAGAAGTTGGCCATGGACAAACCGGTCATAGATTGGCTGAAAAGTTTAGTGTCAAAGGTGTTACTATCGAACTGAAAATAGACGTAATAATTCATGTTCTTAAAGAAGTTGTAGTTTTTTAGATGAACCAACATTGATAAAGGAGTCTGATGGAATGACATTGGGAGAACAGAGTTGAGTAAATGATTCAGATACATACAGAGTGAATAGCTAAATTTCGAAAATAAGGCCACATGATATGTTTAAAGGCATTCAGGTATGTGATAGGTAAGGAACTAGCGGATAATGGGGGTTCAAGAGAAACGATTAATTCTGGATGTGAAATAAGTTTGAAAAAAATTGCGTAACTACATTTCTTTCGAATATCTGTGGAGGAAGATAATGACGGTAAACTGGGAAAATATTACACTTTTTTTACCGTCACGTGAGAAGAAAGACATAAGCTACATGCCAAACAGATTTCTGCATGCAATGTACTAACTGCAAACGCTTCCGATTTCGACCAAGTAAAGGAAGAAGCACACTGGATTTACAAGTGGATATAACACAGCGCACAATTCACCTGGAAAGGATGTTGTCGAATGGGGAAATGATTACCAATTCTGAGAAAAATTTGTGCTCGGTATAAAAATACCTCTACTAATAGTCCACGAGGATAGCATAGCCACTTCCTCCTACGAAATAATACATCAGCTATTGTAAACTGAACTTAAAATCGCTAAACCTAACAAATAACATAGCGCAGCTGTGTTAAGCAATGTAAACAGCTAATCGTTGAGTAGCGTCAGTGAGCGCAATGTACGCTTCAGTATTATCTACAGATTTTATTTAACGTTCCATAATGCGTCAAGCTCTTGTTGTCACAAAGTAGTAGTAGTAGTAGAAGGGTTTTGTGGGCGCACGACAGCAAGGTCTTCAGCGCCCGTTCAGTATCATAGCGAGACGGGGGTCAAGAAAGAAACTCAGAACATTTACATCAAACTGTTGTCACAAAGCTGCCCTCTATTTTTCGATAGCGTGCTACGGTTTGTGGCTATTGGACTATCGTTTACCAGCATTGCTGAGCTCCTTTATCCTAATACCTGCATATCCCGAATAACAAATTTCACCGGCAGAAGACGACGCGTTAAAGAACAGGCAGGGGCCTCGCTGTACCCACCGCGTGTGTGAGCCGTACAACCAGCCCTCAGCAACCAGCCGCCCTTTACTTTGGCCACTTCCCTTTTCTGTAGCCGACCCTCCATCTCACGGCTATAGACTCGATCGCAAAGTATCCCACGAGGTGAAAATTATTTTGTTAAAACCACTACTTCACATTGACATGAGCTCTGAACACAATTATGGCGCAAAAAGGCTGATAGCTGCTTCATGGAAGAAGCCGACACATCAAATAGAAGAACAAAAAACGTAAATAATAAAAGTTACTAGTAACGTTAGTGACGAACTGCTTGCTGCTAATAAACTTCGTATTTCATGGCTCCAGAATGAAGCTACAAGAGTGACGATACTGATTAAGCAGATCTTGATTATCCAGTGATTACTAAAACATATGTGCGAAAGCAATTTTTGCATGGTGTCTCGCTGCCAAGCAAGATAGTTGGATGACACTTGGAAGATACAAACGGCGATTCAGCTGCTCGTATCACCGCGTTTTGTGCAGACCGCAACGTCTTCAAAATACCACGCGGAAGATTTCCATATTCTCTCGCTCACTATGAGCGAACTATTAGTCCTTCAGAAAAATACAGTACTGGCCATTAAATATGCTACACCACGAAGATGACGTGCTACAGACGCGAAATTTAACCGACAGGAAGAAGATGCTGTAATACGCAAATGATTAGCTTTTCAGAGCATTCACACAAGGTTGGCGCCGGTGGCGACACCTACAACGTGCTGACATGAGGAAAGTTTCCAACCGATTTCTCTTACACAAACAGCAGTCGACCGGCGTTGCCTGGTGAAACGATGTTGTTATGCCTCGTGTAAGGAGGAGAAATGCGTACCATCAGGTTTTCGACTTTGATGAAGGTCGTATTGTAGCCTATCTTGATTGCGGTTTATTGTATCGCGACATTGTTCGAGATCCAATGACGGTTAGCAGTATGCGGAATCGGTGGGTTCAGGAGGGTAATACGGAACGCCGTGCTGGATACCAACGGCCTCATATCACTAGCAGTCGAGATGACAGGCATCTTATCCACATGGCTGTAACGGATTTCTCATACACAAACAGCAATTGACCGGCGTTGCCTGGTGAAACGTTGTTGTGATGCCTACTGTAAGGAGGAGAAATACGTAACATTACGTTTCTAACTTTGATAAAGGTCGGATTGTAGCCTATCGCGATTGCGGTTTACCATATCGCTACATTGCTGCTCGCGTTTGTCGAGATCCAATGACTGTTAGCAGTATGTGGAATCGGTGGTTTCAGGAGGGTAATTCGGAACGCCGTGCTGGATCCCAACGGCCTCGTATCACTAGCAGTCGAGATGACAGGCATCTTACCCGCATGGCTGTAGCGGATCGTGCAGCCACGTCTGGATCACTGAGTCAACAGATGGAGACGTTTGCAAGACAAAAACCATCTGCACGAAGAGGTCGACGACGTTTGCAGCAGCATGGACTATCAGCTCGGAGACCACGGCTGCACTTACCTTTGACGCTGCATCACAGACAGGAGAGCCTGCGATGGTGTACTCAACGATGAACCTGGGTGCACGAATGGCAAAACGTCATTTTTTCGGATGAATCGAGATTCTGTTTACAGCATCATGATGGTGGCATCCGTGTTTGGTGATATCTCGGTGACGCACATTGGAAGCGTGTATTCGTCATCGCCATACTGGCGTATCACCCGGCGTGATGGTCTGAGGTGCCATTGGTTACACGTCTCGGTCACCTCTTGTTTGCATTGATGTCACTTTGAACAGTGGACGTTACATTTCAGATGTGTTACGACCCGTGGCTCTACCCTTCATTCGATCCCTGTGAAACCCTACATTTCAGCAGGATAATGCACGACCGCATGTTGCAGGTCCTGTACGGGCCTTTCTGGATACAGAATATGTTCGACTGTTGCCCTGGCCAGCACATTGTCCAAATCTCTCACCAACTGAAAACGTCTGGTCAATGGTGGCCGAGCAACTGGCTCGTCACAATACGCCAGTCACTGCTCTTGATGAATTGTGGTATCATGTCGAAGCTGCATGAGCATATGTACCTGTACACGCCATCCAAGCTCTGTTTGACTCAATGCCCAGGCGTATCAAGACCGTTATTACGGCCAGAGGTGGTCATTATGGGTACTGATTTCTCGGGATCTAAGCACCCAAATTGCGTGAAAATGTAATCACATGTCAGTTCTAGTATAATATATTTGTCCAATAAATACCCGTTTATCATCTGCATTTCTTCTTGGTGTAGCAATTTCAATGGCCGGTAGTGTAAATTCAATGTAGCTAAATTTTGCACTGGGATACGTGTCCGCTAGAATCTGTAGTTTTCGAATGATTCAAGAGGAATAACTGGAACAACTCGTATAGTGTGGCCTCCAGCTTAAAACATACCCCAGATCAATCAGATTAATTAAGATAAATTTTGTACGTAAAGGTCCTCTTCCATTTCTTGTAGGACTAAATAGGTTGCATGTAGTGAGCGAGAGAATATGAAAACCGCCGTGCATGGTTTTTGAAGGCGTTGCAGGTTTCATAAATCCAAGTGGTAGGGGCAGGTGAATCACCACGTAGACAAAACATTGCTGCTGTATAGTATAGAAGGTAACGGAAAGAAATAGGCAATTACACAAACAGAAATGACACTTTCATTCAAAGGTAATGATTATACAGAAGCCGTGATTCGAGATGGTTTACTGGACATTACAAAAGGCGGAACATAATTTTTCGGTTTCTTAGGGACCACCAATTGGTACTACGAGATCAAGCAGTTGGCACGGGAGGGGAATTCTTGGGGAGGCCGTATCAAACCAGTAAGAAGACTGATCACCCAAAAGAAGTGGACCACCACAGACGACAGTGCATGCTCTGGAATGTGTTCCCATACTGGCCACAAAGTTGGTAAGGAGTTGTTGTGGCAGGGCGTTCCTTTTCTCGACCAGAGCGGTTAATTATTGTTGGATGGCCGTTACTGCATGTGGACTTGTTGCAATACTTCTTCCTAACTCATCCCACAACAGCTCGACGTCACTTAAGTCGAGGGAAAGGGCGAGACAATCTATTAGCCGAATATCCTTTCTCTCCAAAGAGATCCTCTACCAACGCGTTCAAAGTGCTGACGAATTGTCATCCATAAGAATTAAGTCACGGTCGAATGCATCCCTAAAGATATGCCATGCCCATGGAGGAGGAGTACAGGCTCACAATAGCGCTGACCGTGAGTGCACCGTGTTCAAAGATTTGGAGGTCAGTACGCACATCCAACATTATTCTTCCCGCACAATAACACTTCGAGTAACAAAACGATCATATTCGACAGTCCTTGACGTGCACTCGTATCACGAGAAACGGGAACATGTAATGAACGGGAAACGTTGTAGAAAATGATCGTTTTGATGGTCTGGCTGTTATAGTCATTCAAGGCATATTGTTGCATGGGCAACAAACCATTGAACACGGTACAGTAGAGTCTCGATAGTTCGAGTTTCCAATAATCCGAGCCCCCTTCTTTTTTCTTTAAGTACACTCCTGGAAATGGAAAAAAGAACACATTGACACCGGTGTGTCAGACCCACCATACTTGCTCCGGACACTGCGAGGGGGCTGTACAAGCAATGATAACACGCACGGCACAGCGGACACACCAGGAACCGCGGTGTTGGCCGTCGAATGGCGCTAGCTGCGCACCATTTGTGCACCGCCGCCGTCAGTGTCAGCCAGTTTGCCGTGGCATACGGAGCTCCATCGCAGTCTTTAACACTGGTAGCATGCCGCGACAGCGTGGACGTGAACCGTATGTGCAGTTGACGGACTTTGAGCGAGGGCGTATAGTGGGCATGCGGGAGGCCGGGTGGACGTACCGCCGAATTGCTCAACACGTGGGGCGTGAGGTCTCCACAGTACATCGATGTTGTCGCCAGTGGTGGGCGGAAGGTGCACATGCCCGTCGACTTGGGACCGGACCGCAGCGACGCACGGATGCACGCCAAGACCGTAGGATCCTACGCAGTGCCGTAGGGGACCGCACCACCACTTCCCAGCAAATTAGGGACACTGTTGCTCCTGGGGTATCGGCGAGGACCATTCGCAACCGTCTCCATGAAGCTGGGCTACGGTCCCGCACACCGTTAGGCCGTCTTCCGCTCACGCCCCAACATCGTGCAGCCCGCCTCCAGTGGTGTCGCGACAGGCGTGAATGGAGGGACGAATGGAGACGTGTCGTCTTCAGCGATGAGAGTCGCTTCTGACTTGGTGCCAATGATGGTCGTATGCGTGTTTGGCGCCGTGCAGGTGAGCGCCACAATCAGGACTGCATACGACCGAGGCACACAGGGCCAACACCCGGCATCATGGTGTGGGGAGCGATCTCCTACACTGGCCGTACACCACTGGTGATCGTCGAGGGGACACTGAATAGTGCACGGTACATCCAAACCGTCATCGAACCCATCGTTCTACCATTCCTAGACCGGCAAGGGAACTTGCTGTTCCAACAGGACAATGCACGTCCGCATGTATCCCGTGCCACCCAACGTGCTCTAGAAGGTGTAAGTCAACTACCCTGGCCAGCAAGATCTCCGGATCTGTCCCCCATTGAGCATGTTTGGGACTGGATGAAGCGTCGTCTGACGCGGTCTGCACGTCCAGCACGAACGCTGGTCCAACTGAGGCGCCAGGTGGAAATGGCATGGCAAGCCGTTCCACAGGACTACATCCAGCATCTCTACGATCGTCTCCATGGGAGAATAGCAGCCTGCATTGCTGCGAAAGGTGGATATACACTGTACTAGTGCCGACATTGTGCATGCTCTGTTGCCTGTGTCTATGTGCCTGTGGTTCTGTCAGTGTGATCATGTGATGTATCTGACCCCAGGAATGTGTCAACACTTTTTTTTACTGGCGTGATAAATAATGAAAACATCATTGCAAAAGATAGATAGGGAGAGTACAACTCAGTGACAAAACAGACAAAAATGGAATCAAACCCGACGATTAGCTCGCTGCCCTGTTGCACGAACATCTGTTGTCAGTGCGGCAAGAAATACCCCGACTGCTGCCGGCTGCTACGGATCAAAACTGGGGAGTTTATACGCTGCTGTAGTTCGCAGTACCTGTTCTGTACAGTGTTGTGTGTCGTTTTGTTAGTTGCCTGTGTGTTCCGTTGTACACCTTACAAAGATGAGTGCTGTAACAAAAAAGAGGAAATTTTTACCTTTGCATCTAAAATTAGAAGCACTAAAACGACCTGACAAAGGAGAAACAATAAAAGAAACTTGCTCTCGAATATGGTGTCTGTGAAGTTACTCTTGGTGACTTGAGAGGAAACCGACTCAAATTGGAACAGTTTTCTTCACAGAAATGCCCACACGAATCTCTCAGTCGAAGAAGTATATAAAGAAATCAGACTTCGAAAAAACAAGTGAGGCACTGTTCATGTGGTTTACCCAAAAGAGACAGAAAGGTGCTCCGATTTCTGACCCAATCTTTCAAGAAAAAGCTTTTTTTTGAGAAACCAAATGCAGGAAGTAGATGACAATTTCGCCGCTAGTGTGGGCTGGCTCGACAAGTGGAAGAAGAGGTATGGAGTGCGTCAACTAGACGTATGTGGAGAAAAACTCTCTGGTGACGCACAGGCCGTTTCAAAATTTATCGTCGAGTTTAAAAAAAATCTTAAGTGGCGAAAATTTGTGTAATGAACAAATATCTAATTGTGACGAAACTGGGCTAAATTTTAAAATGTTACCAGCGAGAACACTTGCTTCTTGTGAAGAAAAAAGTGCTCCTGGGCACAAAAAAAGTAAAGGAAGGCTCTCAATTATGGCTGCTTCAAATGCAACTGGTTCAAATGGTTCAAATGGCTCTGAGCACTATGGGACTTAACATCTATGGTCATCAGTCCCGTAGAACTTCTTAAACCTAACTAACCTAAGGACAGCACACAACAACCAGTCATCACGAGGCAGATAAAATCCCTGACCCCGCCGGAAATCGAACCCGGGAGCGGGAAGCGAGAACGCTACCGCACGACCACGAGCAATGCAACTCGAAACCACAAACTAATACTAGTTGTGATTGGGAAGTCTGCCAAGCCAAGAGCATTCAAGAATATATCCATCTCAGCTCCTCCGGTTGTCTATACACATCAGAATAATGCCTGGATGAATCAGGAAATCTTCAGGAACTGGTTTTTTAACTCATTTGTACCTGACTGCAAGAATGTTTTAAAAGAAAGGGGACTGCCATGGAAAGCAATTTTGTTCGTGGATAATGCGTCTTCACATCCAAGTGCAGGAGAACCGCAGTGCGATGGTAACCGCGCCTTGTTCTTCCCACCAGACGTTACCTGTCTCATTCAGCCCATGGATCAGAGCGTCCTGGAATGTCTAAAAAATAGTATCGACGGCGATTGCTACAGTCAATCCTGCATTCCGAAGACAACGAAAGCATTGTAGGAGCTTTGAAAAAAGTGACTTTGAAGGACATCGTGTACTGGATTAGCGAATATTGGAGCGAAATATAGTCAGACACAATTCTACAGGAAAGTATGCCAGACACAGAAACTGAAGATTTAGCAGATGAGGACGATCAACCATTGTGTAATTTAATCAGAAGATTGCCAGGGTGTGAAGAGACAGAAGAGGTGGTAGTAGGCGAGTGGTTAAATTCGGACGAACAGTTGGAAGTGACAGACTCTTCTATAATTGACATGGTTAACATTCCATCGCAGTGTAAGAGTGACGAGGGTGACGAGGCAGAGGCTGCACCGATGATGAGTCACACTGATGGCTACGCTGCTCTCGAGGCTGCCATATGCTACGTGGAACATCAGCCTGAGGCGACGCCTACTGACCCACTGCTCCTGAGGCGGTGGCGTGACACTGCCGCGAGGAAACGTGGCAGCTTCGCCAAACAAAAGACACTTCACTATTACTCGTCTAAATAAATAATTATTGTTATTCTGCCAATGCAAATACATGTGTAAATACTTTTATTTTAATAAAGTGTGGTGTGCGTACTGTAAGACCTTCGGTACACACACCATCAGATTATTTGACTTGTCGCTCTAACGAAGTAGGCGAGTGTGAGCAGTATGTCTCGTGGTCTTATCGTGGCGTGTTTATCTTCTGCCGTTAGGTCAGACGATAGAAATGCTACTAGCACGCTTGGAGTAGCAGATTGACGGTGACCAACTTTAAACAGAACTTGATTAATTTTCACACACATTTATTAAAATAATAACAAGCATAAAAATAACTTAATTTGGTTCTGGATGCTATTTACAAGTGACAATCTGAAGTTCCTTTGGTCTTGGTACGTTAATCTTATTCTCACATACCTCTGATACTCGACAAAGTGTCTATTCATTTATCTTCAAGGTGTACGTTACAATTCAGATGTGTTACGATCCGTGACCCTACCCTTCACTCGATCCCTGCGAAACCCTATATTTCAGCAGGATAATGCACGACCGAATGTTGCAGGTCCTGTACGGGCCTTTCGGGATAGAGAAAATGTTCGATTGCTGCCCTGGCCAGCACATTCTCAGGATCTCTCACCAAATGAAAACGTCTGGTCAATGGTGGCCGAGCAACTGGCTCGTCACAATACGCCAGTCACTACTCTTGATGAACTGTGGTATCGTGTTGAAGCTGCATGAGCTGCTGTACCTGTACATGCCATCCAAGCTCTGTTTGACTCAATGCCCAGGCGTATCAAGGCCGTTTTTACGGGCAGAGGTGGTTTTCCTGGGTACTGATTTCTCAGGATCTATGCACCCAAATTGCGTGAAAATGTAATGACATGTCAGTTCTAGTATATTTGTCCAGTGAATACCCGTTTATCATATGCATTTCTTCTTGGTGTAGCACTTTTAATGGCCAGTAGTGTACTTTCTGCACAATCCAAAAAATTTCTGCTTTTAGTATCCGTTGATAACGTGTACTGTAAATCTGATTCTGAAGCTGTAAGCTGTAATACAGAAACTATATTTAATAAGTGATCGATGTAACAGTGTATTTATTTATGACTGTATGTGACTGATTGTTATTATAATGAAAATATTGTAAATTGCTGGATAATAGCCAAGGGAACTTTACTTAATGCATCGATAGCAACGAAGAAAAGGCAGTAGCTGTGCCGTTGTTTATCCTTGCGTATGGAGACTGTCGCGTTGCGAGCAGAGAGGAGGCAGAGCGGCTTGGGTCATGAGAGAGTACGGAAGTGTTTGTTGGGCGCTCTCGCCGATGCGGTGTGCAGCTATGCTCGCGCCAGTGTAGGCACACCTGATTCGTTAACCCGCGAATGTTGAGAGCACGGTAGGAGCTGACAGGAGGAGGAAGCTGCAGTTCTAACCACTGCCTGTCCCATGATTATCCTTGGCTCTCGAGGCGATTCAGAGTTATCAAACTGCAGCAGCAACAACAACGGCAGTTCAGCACTGTTGTCGGCTACATTCTTTGTCTTCTGCACAGCTAAAACGTCGTAAGACTGTTAAATGACAGATATAGGAATGTAAAGGATTTACCCACTTGCAATTTTATCACAAAGTATGACTAACCTGACTAATAACTTGCTATAGTGAAAACTTGTGGAGCACCTGTGTTGTCATTGTCCTCAGACGTTATCCCTTTTCCTAAATACAATCACCGAGTGTCGTAAGAACGCAGCATGTCATTCTCAATGGAGAGAAGTCTTGCGAAGTAAGAGTGATTTCAGATGTGCCGCAGGGGAGTGTCGTAGGACCGTTGCTATTCACAATATACATAAATGACTTTGTGGGTGACATCAGAACTTCACTGAGGCTTTATGCGGGTGATGCTGTGGTATATTGAGATGTTGTAACAATGGAAAATTGTACTGAAATGCAGGAGGCTCTGCAGCGAATTGACGCATGGTGCAGGGAATGGCAATTGAATCTCAATATAGACAAGTGTAATGTGCTGCGAATACATAGTAAGAAAGATCCTTTATCATTTAGCTACAATATAGCAGGTCAGCAACTGGAAGCAGTTAATTCCATAAATTATCTCGGAGATTTAGGAGTGATTTAAAATGGAATGATCATATAAAGTTGATCGTCGGTAAAGCAGATGCCAGACTGAGATTCATTGGAAGAATCCTAAGGAAATGCAATTCGAAAACAAAGGAAGTAGGTTACAGTACGCATGTTCGCCTACTGCTTGATTACTCCTCAGCAGTGTGGGATCCGTACCAGATAGGGTTGACAGAAGAGATAGAGAAGATCCAACGGAGTGCAGCGCGCTTCGTTACAGGATCATTTAGTAATCGCGAAAGCGTTACGGAGATGATAGATAAACTCCAGTGGAAGACTCTGCAGGAGAGACGCTCAATAGCTCGGTACGGGCTTTTGTCAAAGTTTCGAGAACATACCTTCACCGAGGAGTCAAGCAGGATATTGCTCCCTCCTACCTATATCTCGCGAAGAGACCATGACGATAAAATCAGAGAGATTAGAGCCCACACAGAGGCATACCGACAATCCTTCTTTCCACGAACAATACGAGACTGGAATAGAAGGGAGAACCGATAGAGGAACTTAACACTCTAAGCGCCAAGCCCGTAAAATTTACGGGCCTGGGATCGCGCGAAAATCACCAAGCCCGTAAAATTTACGGGCCGCTACATTTAATTTCATTCAAAACACTGCAACGTTATTTCTACGGGTTTGGCCAGCGCTATACGTTTTTCAGATGTTTATTAACAAAATGCGTCCATAGATGTCACGGCAGCGCTGTAATTCATGTTAAAACTTATCTTTGCGTTCTCAGTCTGTATATCATTCAGTTGTTTGTCATCATGTTTCGGCGCGGTTTATCAGACGCAGAAATTGCGGATTTGATCAATCATAGCGACACTCTGGATAATGTAGAGAGTGATTCAGACGATTCTGAATGCAATGGTGTGTTTGAAGGTACGTATTTCCGAATTTTCCACGTAATTGTGCAGTACGCACATATCTGTTGAACATGTGTAAACGATGTATGTAGTTACACATAATGTGATATTCTTTTTAGAAGACGAGATTGATGACAGTTTGTCTTCAGATGAAGACGAGAATGATGTTGAAGGTGTTGCTTCAAATCCAGCAGCTGTGCCGTATCCGAAAGACAGTGAGTGGACTGCAGTTGACACCTACCGACCTCTGCCTGTCAACACGACACCCAGGCAGATACTAGTGGATATTGATGAGTCGAGTTCTGTACTGGATTGCAGTAAAGTGTTCCTTACTGACAGTGACGTAAATGAACTCAAGAGACAGACAAATTTGTATGCATCACAGACAATACAGAAGAAAAGAAGAGGAAATAATCTGAAGCCCCATTCAGTTTTGAGTTCGTGGAAGCCAGTGACTATAAGTGAGATGAGGCGTTTCTTGGGTATTATTTTCCACATGTGTGTTTCGAAAAAGCCCAAAATTGCGGACCATTGGAGCACTAATCCTGTTCTTAGTTGTAACTTTTGTCCCCATGTCATGAGCCGTTTGCGTTTCACTCAGATACTGTCATGCTTGCATCTTGTTGACAATTCAAATCAGAAAAAACCAGGCGAAGATGGATTTCATCCACTTTACAAAGTTTTGCCATATTATAATAATTTGAAGGAGCGATGTATCCAGGCATATCGTCCCTCAGAAAAAGTGACAATTGATGAAGGAATTTGCCCATTTCGAGGTCGTGTGAGTTTCCGTGTTTACATGCAAAATAAGCCTCATAAGTATGGACTGAAAGTATATGCTGTTGCTGAAGCCAGTAGTGGCTATGTTGTAAATTTTGAAGTTTATGCTGGTAAGCATATTGTTGACAATTCTTCGTCTGCGGTTATTTTGCGATTGTTGTCTGACAGCAGCTTGCTGAACAAAGGCCACACTGTGTATTTAGATCGATTTTATTCCAGTCCAGAGCTATTTCAGCAACTGGCAGAGAAAGGCACTGGAGCTGTTGGTACTGTGAACAAATCCAGGAAAGGATTGCCTAAAGATTTAGTATCTGCTAAGCTGAAAAAGGGCGAAATGTCTTTTCGGCGTAAAGATAATGTATTGGCAATGAAGTGGAAAGATAAGAGAGATGTGTATACATTGTCTACAAGGCATCAAGCAACATTTGGTACGCATACTAAGAGAAATGGGTCTGTAGTATTGAAACCACTTCAGGTACTTGATTACAACCTCAATAAAATTGGAGTGGATATTGGAGACCAACGCCTGCAGTACAATCCGTTCCAGCACAGAACTGTGAAATGGTGGCGAAAATTATATTTCCATTTGCTGCTTATGGGAGTATCAAATGCATTTTGGCTGTACAATGCAGTGCACAGGAAGAAAATTACAATAACAGACTTTATAACAGTGCTTGCAGTTCAGCTTGTTGAAGACGACACACTTGAATTCATTCCAAGAAATGAAGGAACTGTAGGTCGGCTAACAAAGAGACATTTTTTGCAGCACATACCTGCAACTACTAAGAAGTATGCTGCTCGTGTGTGTCACGTGTGCAGTTCCAGGAGCAAGAAACAGAGTGGCAAGGCTTCTCGCAAAGAGACACGATACGAATGTGAACAGTGTGGCGTTGCACTCTGCCTGGAACCTTGCTTTAAAATTTTCCACACTAAAAAACAATATGATTCTGTGTGAAATTTATATGTAATACTGTATACTATCAGAAACATGTAATGTAGTGCCACAATTTTGGTTAAAAATAAATCACAATTGTATTCCCTTATTCGTATGACTTTTTCTAAATTCTTAAAACATCTAAGTGATTTCTATAACTGTACCTTAAAGCTGTGCATTGTAAAGTAGTTTCTTTCACTCAGAATTAAAGTAGAAATGTGCAGCTTCAAGATGGTACCAAATTTGCCACAATCCAAACAGTAGATTTGATGCAGTAATTTTTTTAATATTGGTAAAATTGCCCGGTTTCTAGGGACGGGTGCATAAAATAGGCCTGGTACAGAGAGTGTTAAGGTACCCTACGCCACACACCGTCAGGTGGCTTGCGCAGTATTGATCTATGAAAATTGATTAACTATTTACTGCCAGTTTTGTGTGTTTGCTAATGACCAGTTTCAGTCTAAATTTTCTGCCTCAGTAACTGTCCATTCTTGTATTGCATAACAGAGGCAAAACTAATTTGCAAATTTTAGTATTAACTTCATTTACTTAAAGTAACGTAGAATTTCTCTGGAAAAAGTAATAACTACAGATACAGCACAAATTAACAGTGCGCAATATCATTTATTCTGTATTTAGTTTAGCAAGTGACTTCTGATGGCTTGGTATGCATCTTATTGTTGTTATCTTAAAAGTAAAATCAGGTGCTCACTTGCTTAAAGTAAACTCAACTCAATCTTTCAAAAATTAAAAGTAAATTGCTTGCCTTTTTCTAACCTTTGCATTACGTTACACTTAGGTTACTGAAAGTCGTTGTTTGATGACAAAGTTTAGGTTAAGCCAGTCATTTATTTAACCAGTAAATCCATTTAACTTTACTTTCAAAATCTAGTACGAGGGTAATCCCAAAAGTAAGGTATCCTATTCTTTTTACAAGTACAGAACTCTGTTTGTGTGTCAGTTGGTCACACTGTTATGAAGAGTGCTTCACGCGCTGTGTGTAAACGTGCGCACGTCGTGCTGAGGCGCTCAGTCTTGGCTTGGCAGCCGTTGAGAATGGAGCTCCTGCTGGATGTTACGCCAAGTGCGTATTGCGCGCAGTTATTCGGTTTCTGAACGCAAAGGGCACTGCGCCGATTGAAATCCATCGCCAATTGACGGAAGTGTATGGTGAGTCGTGCATGGATGTCAAAAATGTTCTTACGTGGTGTAGAGAGTTTTCAGCTGGTCGGACCGAAATTCACGACGATCAAAGGAGGGAGAGACCGTCAATTTTTGAGGAGACAGTGTTGAAGGTTGAGCAAAGGATGCGTGAAGATCGGCGGATCACCCTGGATGATCTCTGCACGTTGGTTCCTGAGGTTTCCCGAAGCACCGCTCACAGAATTTTAACGGAAACATTCAACTACCGGAAGGTGTGCGCAAGATGGGTCCCACGCATGCTGACTGAGGACCACATGCGGCAACGAGTTGATGCTTCCCGCGCATTTCTTCACCGCCTTGCATCCGAACACGACAACGTTTTGGACTCAGTTGTCACAGATGGCGAAACCTGGGCATACCACTTTATACTTGAGACCCAGCAACAATCACGCCATTGGCGGCATCCTTCCTTGCCAAAGCCTCGGAAATTCAAACACGTCGGTAAAGTCATGGCAACGGTTTTTTTATTTTTGTTGGAAATGGAAAGGTGTATTGTTCGTCGACTTTATGCCCACTGGGACCACAATTAACGCTGACAGGTACTGTGAGACTCCGAAAAAACTCAAACGGGCAATTCATAACCGGAGAAGAGGAATGTTGAGCAAGGGCGTACACATTCTCCATGACAACGCTCGCCCACACATCGCTCAGCAAACAGCTGCTCTCCTGCAACAGTTTCAGTGGAACATAATCACCCACCCACCCTATTGTCTTGACTTGGCGCCCATTGACTATCACCCGTTCCCTAAGTTAAAAAAAAAAAAAAACATTTGGCAGGAAAGTGATTCAGCTCCGACGATGAGGTGAAAGAAGAGGTTCATAACTTTCTGAACAGCATGGCGGCGAGCTGGTATGACATGGGCATACAAAAACTGCCACAGCGTCTACAAAAATGCATGGACAGAAATGGTGATTATGTTGAAAAATAGCTAAATGTTCAAGCTGTAAACTGATGTAAACCATTGTAGAAATAAACAGGTCTATGTACTTATAAAAAATAGGAGACCTTACTTTTGGGATTACCCTCGTATTTTAGAATAGGTAACTGCAAATTCAGTGCATTCTGATTCATTTATTTTCTCGTGAACTGTTGTGCTGTGGAAAAGCTTGAAAACCTTCTGTTGCCACGCCAGTGATTATTTGCTGAAATTTCTTTGCCATTACCTTTCTTAAGATTCTGGAGATTCATTGCCCTAGAGGGCTGGCGATCATATTCCACCCATTTAAAAATTATCATCAGTATTTAGCTTAAGTTTAGAATAGATCCTCCTTTCAGAAGAGTCTGTTGTACACTTTTCTCAAACTAACCGGTGTTATTTTCCTTCGGTAACGATAGCCTTGCTCAATGTAATATTTCATTATGCGTATGCGATGATGGTCAGTTATATCGCCATCCAGTAGGCGTATTAGGAAGGAGGCATTACAATCGGAAGCGATAGAAATGCTACATCTGAAACAAAAAACCGCACACGACGTAAAATCGTTTTCTGCACTAACTTGTATAATCGGCGGCGTACGTTATTTGTTATTCTCCGTACAAGAAGAACATTTTATGCAACACATTTAGCATGAGGCAAGTTTTATGTTGCGGTTATGAGAAGACACAGGTCACAAATACTATAAACTCAAGATTCGTTCAGTTCAACTTGATTAAAAGTCCCCCATACCAAGGAAAAATGTAGACAAGCAACATAAATTTAATGACAGATAGGTGTTTATATCCAGCGTGTTGCCAGTTTATAATGATGTTATCTTCTTCGTTCCCTCTGTCCGTAGATATGGACCTCAGTTCGTTATTCTTTTTCTTCGCAAATTAGCGTGTTTTTCCTTGAACGTGGACCTTCTATTTCTTAATTATAAAACCAGGGCTCAACACGGTGCAAGGAACGATTTGTGCGTTAGTTAATAGCTGGTCTAACAGGTAATGGTTACCTCCACAAATCGAAAAGGTATGTAAATAGTTATTATGCCCAACTATCAGACTGAGAATCTGTGCTTTTCACCTAACGTTCGCTATTTGTTCTAGGTGTAGAGAATTAGTTCAGATTTGTATAAACTGTGTTTGCTACTACGAAATAACCCATTTCCCGAACGTTCTCATACACGGACCTCAGGTCATAATACGTATAAGCTAATGTCACTTTGGCCTCCCATAATGAAATACTGAAACAATCATTGTTTCAGCAAGCTCATCTTACTGACAGCAATGCGGAATTATCTGAAAGGGAAGATGATGAGTTCTCTCTTTTCGCTGAAGGTTGTCCTGCTGAGCTTGATGAAACTGACAGGTAAATAATAATAAAGTCAATATATCTTGCCAGTAGGTTGGGTAAGAAAACTTCCGAGTACAGTGATTTCTTCTGATAGCGACGATGTAGATGATGAAGAATTTGTGAGTAAAAAGCAGAGAAGAACTCTGATACAGTCAGTTTCAGAAGCTAGGTTTCACGAAGTTGGCCGAAACTCCAAATTTGATTGAGAAAGGAATGCCTCAAAGTAAACAAAATATGGCTGCAATTCCAAGATGAGAGACATGTGCGTCAAAAGTGGAATTTATTTATACAATGTTTTCTCACTGCATAAGTACAGTCCACATTTGTCGGATAACTGTCTCGAAGCTTATCATAAAACCTAAAGATTTATGTATCGGCAGTGGCAAATTACTACTTGCCAAAATTGTTGTATAATTATTATTTTCTTGTATATATGAATCTGCTTTAGAACATGAACAGAAACTTGTGTTGGAAATCATATAGTTAAAACGTTAACATTAAGAATCCTATTTTCCGTGTGCATTAACAAATACAGTTTACTGCTTCAAATAAAATATGTATAATGCTGAATAAAATGTTCTTATTAAATAAAGGTGAAAGAAAATAGAAAGCAAAGACTAGTACGTTTTCACGATAAATAAGACCGGAAGTCCACACACGTGGACCTCCATTAATGCCGTAGTGAATTATCATCAAATTATTTCATTTGCATTTGTGTCATGCTTATTTATTGGTTTGCTGGAAAATATGAAATGAAAAATTTCTTGCTACTTTTTTTTTATCTCATGAGTGAAGAGGCTATAAATGAGATGTTATACATGTTTCTTCAAACTGTGTTATTACAAAATGTTGAATGTTGAGGGGTGTCCTCAGTTGGAGTCCACTGGGCAGGTCTTTCTTGTGCAGGCTCCGGACTTTCCATCTGACCGGCAGCGACAGATGTTACACCCCTCCTTGTACGTCGCCCCGGGGGTGCAGGACACTTCTGGAAGACAGAAAACAGTTTCCATTACTGCAGTGTCCTTTTTTGAGCTCGTTCACAACTTGTTCAGTCAGTGATAATGTCACAGAACCTATTTACAGTGTGTTTGAAATATACTATATTTCGAGCGGTGGTAGTATGGACCAAAACAACTAACAAATGTGTGTTCTAAAATGCGTACATTCACAGCTACGAGAACATGTTAATCGTCATTAGTGTCAAAAACGTTTCTTATGTTATAAGCTATTTTGTGTTATAAGCGACCAGTAGAAAGCAGCAAGCAAATCAGTAAACAAACGACAACATATTATTCCGTTAGTCTGAAACACCTGATTAAAATGGTTCAAATGGCTCTGAGCACTATGGGACTTAACTTCTGAGGTCATCAGTCCCCTAGAACTTAGAACTACTTAAACCTAAATAACAGAACTACTTAAACCTAAATAACCTAAGGACATCATTCACATCCATGCCCGAGGCAGGATTCGAACCTGCGACCGTAGCATTCGCGCGGTTCCTGACTGAAGCGCCTAGAACCGCTTGGCCACCGCGGCTGGCGTATTCAGTAAATGGTTGCACTGTACGTGCTTGAGCATTGTCCTTCAAAATGATGGTCACGTCCTGCAGAAATTGTTGTCACTTCTGTCTCTAAGCTGGTCGTAGGTTGTGTTCCAAAACTGAATAGCATAAAGACAGAATTTATGACACTTTCTGCAGGGCAATGCTCAAGCATATACAGTGCAAGCTGCTACTGATTTGTTTGACTGATGGGGCTACTAAGTGCTATACCACCTACTGCACTCCCCTGACTTAAGGCCTCGTGAGTTCAACTCGATTTCTAAACTGAAGGAAACACTTCGCGGCATTCGCTTCAGAACTGCTACAAATTCGACGGGCAACACACCACGCCGCTCGAACTGTCAACACAACTGGCACTGCTAAGAGTATCCTACGACTTCCACATCGCTGGCAACGGGTTATACACAATGCTGGTGACTACTCTGAAGGTCAGTAAAACTTTGAAACACGTATCTATTTTGTACGAGCTGTAAATAAATAGTTGCCACTATTAAAGTTCCAACCCTCGTATTAACAATTTACATGTATTATAGGTATAAGCTCCCAAGAAAAGTTAACACCGGTTTTATTTTATAGCTTCTCGAGAAAAAACGTGCTTAAAGTTTAGGGAAAACTTTCATATGTATTATTAGTTCAATTTGCATAAAAACTAAATTTTCCTATGTATTTTTGATGTGGCTGAACACAAATCTGAAGTTAGAATTTGAAAATTCGAAACGGTTAAACCAAAATTTGACCCACATTACTTAAGTTTAGTCTGTAATTCCAGGACCATATATCAACGCCTCATCTAACTCGAATTGTTGCTGGAGTACAATTTTCTCGTTGTTTTTGTTGGAAAAATCCGATCTGGCTGATCTACATAAATTATTTTGTGAATGTGCGTCATGGCACGACAAGTTTTCTGCCTGACTCGGAAGTCTCAGGCTGAGAGCGTCCACCCGCGGCCATCACATTGCTTCGAACAATGGGCTGTAGAAACATTTGTAAGGCACGGATTAAGAAACCGTATCGTACTGACATTCTAGACACATATATCTTCCAAAAATGAAAAAAAATTCCAATTTTCGATCATTTTGAATGAGAACATGGCCTTAAGCTATGCATTTTTTGTTTTTGAGTCACCAGTCTGCTCACTGGTTTGATGCGACCCGAAACGATTTATTCTTCTGTGCCAACTTCTTCATCTCAGAGTAGCACTTGCAACCTACGTCCTCAATTACTTGCTGGATTTATTCCAATCTCTGTCTCACTCTACAGCTTTTGCCCTCTACAGCTCCCTCTAGCACCATGGAAATTATTCCCTGATGTCTTAATAGCTATCTTATTAACCTGTCCCTTCTCCTTGTCATGTTTTCTACGTATTCATTTTCTCTCCGTATATGCGGAGAACCTCATCGTTCTTCACCTTATCAGTCCTCCTAATTTCCAATATTCGTCTGTAGCATCACATCTCAAATGCTTCGATTCTCTTCTGTTCTGCTTTTCCAACAGTCATGTTTCTCATCCATACAATTCTTAGAAATTTCTTTCTCGAGTCAACGCCTATGTTTGATAGTAGTAGACTTCTCTTGGCCAGGAATGTCCTTTTTGCTAGGGCTAGTCTGCTTTTGATGTCCTCCTTGCTCTGTCCATCATTGGATATTTTACTGCCTAGGTAGCAGAATTCCTTAACTTCGTCTACTTCGGTGACCACCAATCCTGGTGTTAAATGTCTCGCTGTGCTCATTTCTGCTACTTCTAATTAATTACGTCTTTCTTCGATTTACTCCCAATCCACATTCTGTACTCATTAGACTGTTTATTCCATTCAGCAGATCTTGTAACTCTTCTTCACTTTCCCTCAGGATAGTAATGTCATCAGCGAATCGTATCACTCGTATCTTTTCGTCTATCAACTGAGTACACTGAAGTGTCAAAGAAACTGGTAAAGGCATGCGTATTGAAATACAGAGATATGTAAACCTTCAGAATACGGCGCTGCGGTCTGCAACGCGTATGTAAGACAACATGTGTATGGCGCAGTCGTTAGATCGGTTACCGCTGCTACAACGGCAGGTTATCAAGCTGTAAGTGCGTTTCAGCTTGGTGTTACAATAGGCGCACGAACGAGACGACATAGCATCTCCGAGGTCTTGATGAAGTAGGGATTATCCCATACGATCGTTTCACGAGTGTACCGTGAATATTGGGAATCCGCTAAAACATCAAATCTCCGACCACTGCGGCCGGAAAAATATCCTGAAAGAACGAGACCAACGAATTCTGAAGAGAATCGTTCAACGTGACAGAAATGCAACCCTTCCGCAAATTGCTGCAGATTTCAGTGCTGGGCCATCAATAAGAGTCAGGGCGCGAACATTTCAACGAAACATCATCGATATTGGCTTTCGAAGCCGAAGACCCACGCGTGTACCCTTGATGACTGCACGACACAAAGCTTTACGCCTCACCTGGGCCCGTCAACACCGACCTTGGACTGTTAATGACTGGAGACATGTTGCGCGGTCTATTTTCAAATTGTATCGATCGGATGGATATGTACGGGTATGCAGACAATCTCAAGAATCCAAGGATCCTGCATGTCTGCAGGGGACTGTTCAAGCTGGTGGAGGCTCTGTAATGGAGTGGAGCGTTTGCAATTGGGGTGGTATAGAACCCCTGATACGTCTAGATACGATCCTAACAGGTAACACGTATGTAATCATCCTGTCTGATTATCTACACCCATTCACGTCCATAGTGAATTCCGACGGACTTTTTCAATTCCAGCAGGACAATGCGACACCGCACACGTCCGGAATTGCTGCAGAGTGGCTCCCGGAACTCTATTCTGAGTTTAAACATTTCCGCTGGCCATCAAAATCCTCAGATATGATTATTATTGAGCATATCTGTGATGCCTTACAGCGTGCTGTTTAGAAGAGATCTCCACCCGCTTCGTACTCTTACGGATTTATGGACATCCCTGCAGGATTCATGGTGTGAATTCCCTCCAACACAACTTTAGACATTTGTCGAGTCCATGCCACGTCGTGTTGCAGCACTTCTGCGTGCTCGCGGGGCCCTATACGATATTAGGTAAGCGTACCAGTTTCTTTGCCTCTTTAGTGTATTTCTTCTGTTACCATGGTTTCTTTGCGGTTACCTTCTTTGTACCTATGTTTTCCTTTCCAACTTTTGTGAGTGCTCTTTTTAGAGATGTCCATTCCTACTCAGGTGTACTGCATGAACCATTCGTCATTGCCGTGTCTATTGCTTTTCTTAGTACTTCTGTATCCCACTTCTTTGCCCATTGATCCTTCCTGACTAGTCTCTTAAACTTCAGCCTACTCTTCATCACTACTACATCGTGAACTGATACTATATCCGCTCCTTGGTTCGCCTTTCAGTCCAGTATATGATTTCGGAATCTCTGCCTGACCATGATGTAATCTGAAATCTTCAGGTATGACCCGGCCTTTTCCAAGTATACCTCCTCCTCTTGTGGTGCTCGAACAGAATATTCGCTATAACTAGCTGAAATTTACTACAGAACTCAATTAATCTCCTCTCTCATTGATTGCTCCACGTTCATATTATCCTGTAATCTTTTCTACCGTTCCTTCCCCTACAACTGCGTTCCTGTCCCCCATGACTATTAGATTTTCATCTCCTTTTACATACTGTATTATCCTTTTAATATATTCATATACCTTCCCTGTCTCCTCATCTTCAGCTTGCGACGCCGGGATGTGTAGCTAAACTACCGTTGTCGGTGTTGGCTTGCTGTCGATTCTGATAAGAACAACGCTATCACTGAACTGTTTACTGCAACGTACTCTGTGGCCTACCTCCCTATTCATAGCGAGTCCCACTCCCGTTATACCGCTTTCTGCTGCTGCTGATATTACCCTATACTTATCTGACCAGAAATTCTTCTTTCCATCAGGTTTCCTAGCTTCCCTACCAGATTTAAACTTCTGTCACTGCATGCCCCGACTCGTAGAACGTTATCCTTGGGTCGGTTATTCAGTCTTTTTCTCATTGTCACGTCCTTCTTGGCGGTCCCCTTCGGGAGACCCGAATGGTTGACTACTCCGGAATCTTTTGCCAGTGGAGAGATCATCATGATAGTTTTTTAATGACAGGCCACATGTCCTGTGGATATGCGTTGTATGTCTTTAACATAGTGGTTTCCCATGCCTTCTGCATCCTTATACCGTTGGCCATTGCTGATTCTGCCACCTTTAAGTGTAGTTTCCCACCACAAGGACGAGAGAGTGCCTTGAACCTTTGTCCACTCTTCCACCCTCTTTGACAAGAATGATTGTGACTTCTTATGCCGGATGTCTTCGGCCGCCAAGCTGCCTATTAATCAAAATTTAAGCGGTGGTGGGTTTCGAACCTGGCACCGAGGACATTTCGATTACTGATCGAAGAACTACCCCTGGTCCATTTCAGAGCCCGCGTTTACTGGGCATCTTTGTCTTGTTTCGGTCTCTACTATTACCTCTCGAAATACGGAATACTTATTTATCACTCTCTACACCCCATAGTGAGCTCTCTCTCCATATCCGAAGTCGCTAACCCACGCCTGTGCGTGGCGCTCACTCGGAGGTAAGCTGGTTCGAATCCTGGTGCGGGATGAGATTTTCGCTGCCAGTTTTGGCATGCTAGGGGAGAAGAGGTCTCTGACCACCAGTCTTTGTGCCAAAGTGCTCGATTAAATTCCAAACTTCTCCGCAGTGTTTCACGAAATGAGGGCACGTCAGATGGGGACGTTAAGCTTTGTGGGCCACTGGGTGCTCTCCGAGAGGAGCTGGCTATATGGCGGCACCGAGCATAGCCTTCTCCCTTCCCTTCATCAGTGACAACACATACCTAACACTACAAGCACAAGTATTTATGCAGATCATCGACAAGACACCGAAACACATTTGACACTTCATAACAGGTCGGAGGAAGTGAATGGCAAACCAGCTCCTCTGGGCCTGAGCAGCGGTGCAGGACTCCTGCATCTGTTCTCGTACACTCATTACCCTAGTGAGGGACCATTTATTATTGTAATCCACAACATTCAACAAGCAACAACAGGAAGCAAAAAGTCTCTTTATATGCTTCAAGTGATTTAAAGGAGTTTGCCAATTCATCTAACTGGGGTGAAATTACATTATGTGTTCCACAGGGTTCGATCGTGGGTCCCCTCCTGTTCTTGATTATGTGAATGACCTCCCTTCTTATGTGAAACAAGATGCTGAAGTGACACTGTTTGCTGATGATGTTGTTGTTGTGGTCTTCAGTCCTGAGACTGGTTTGATGCAGCTCTCCATGCTACTCTATCCTGTGCAAGCTTCTTCATCTCCCAGTACCCACTGCAACCTACATCTTTCTGAATCTGCTTAGTGTATTCATCTCTTGGTCTCCCCCTACGATTTTTACCCTCCACGCTGCCCTCCAATACTAAATTGGTGATCCCTTGATGCCTCAGAACACGTCCTACCAACCGATCCCTTCTTCTGGTCAAGTTGAACCACAAACTTCTCTTCTCCCCAATCCTATTCAATACTTCCTCATTAGTTATGTGATCTACCCATCTAATCTTCAGCATTCTTCTGTAGCACCACATTTCGAAAGCTTCTATTCTCTTCTTGTCCAAACTATTTACCGTCCATGTTTCACTTCCGTACATGGCTACACTCCATACAAATACTTTCAGAAATGAATTCCTGACACTTAAATCTATATTGCTGATGATACAAGCATAATTATTAATCCAGTGAAAGAAAGTCCGATACAAATAAGGTCTTTGGAAAAGTTATTAACTGGTTTTCTGCGAATGGGCTTCCTCTGAACTTTGAAAAAACACAGTACATCCAATTTTCTGCTGCAAAAAGTATAATTCCTTCAATAAATGTAACACATCAAAAGAAGTCAGTTGCCAGGATAGAGCATATGCTAAGTTTTTGGGTGTATGTATAGATGAGAATCTTAATTGGAAAATTCATATTTTGGATCTCTTAAAGCGACTAGGTTCAGCAACTTTTTCAATCACAATAATTGAAAATTTTGAGGATGTAGAAATTAGTAAGCTAACATACTTTGCATACTTCCACTCTCTGATGTCATATGGAATAATGTTCTTGGGCAACTCATCACTTAGGCAAAAGGTATTCACGGCTCAAAAGAAAGTAGTAAGAATAATGTGTATGGTTCATAGTCGCACATGTTGTAGGCATCTGTTTAAAAGTTTAGGAATTCTTGCAACTGCTTCACAGTACATTTACTCAGTAATGAAATTTTTTCTCAACAACATGGACCAGTTTAAAATCAACAGCGACATTCATGATTACAATACCGGAAAAAAGAAAGACCTACACTATCTTTTACTTAACCTATCTTTGGCAGAGAAAGGGGTAAAATATGCTGCTATAAAACATTTTGATAAACTATGAAATAAAATAAAAAGTCTGACAGACAGCAGTAACAGTTTCAAAAACAAATTGAAATAATACCTCCTTGGCAACTCCTTCTATACCATACATGAATTCTTAAATATTAGTAAATAAATCTGGGGATATAATATATGCATTTTGTGCCATTTAAGGGAATGGGATAGATAATAGAAATATTTAGGTATAACACTATAATGTAAAAAAACACCTTGTTTCCTGTGAGAATTTCTTGTGCATTTGACACGTTCCCCATCATAACGGTCTTTCCGTGCTATTGTTCAATGGAACACGTAACTAACTAATTAGCTTTCCATAGTAAATAACCCTGCGCAATAAAATTAAAGGATCACTGTTTCGAAACCCGTAATTGTCTCCCATTCTGACGCATAACTTCGAAATTTGGCTCAAAGGTGCCTACAAACTTCCTCTGTAAAGATGTAAAAGCGTGGCGCCTTGTGACGTCATCAGCTGGCTCGATGACGCTTCAAGCAGCAAGGTGTCGACAGGTGCTGAGTAAAGGCCAGGGTGCAGCAGTTCTTGTGACGTTCAAAAATGGTTCAAATGGCTTTGAGCACTATGGGACTCAACTTCTGAGGTCATTAGTCCCCTAGAACTTAGAACTAGTTTATCCTAACTAACCTAAGGACGTCACACACATCCATGCCCGAGGCAGGATTCGAACCTGCGACCGTAGTGGTCTCGCGGTTCCAGACTGCAGCGCCTAGAACCGCACGGTCACTTCGGCCGGCTCTTGTGACGCGTAAAGTTGGTTAACGACGTCACAGTGAGACCAAATGCCGCTACAAATCTACACAACGACACCGTGGATGTGTCTCACGATAGGAAGGTATTCACGGCCCCTCGTATCGACATTTCATCTCTTTTTTTTATGCCTGCCTGATGGAGGTGAGGACCGTAAGGCCCAGCGGTGAATTCACGCGATTTTCTTGTGTGTGGTCCAGGTAAAGATTTCAGACACACCGCTGCTCAGAACTGAAACGAAAAGGCCTCAGCTAGTGACATAAAGGGGCTCAATGAAGCTGTCTCTTTCCTGGAACTTCGATTCTCGCACATTTCACAGTCGAAATCTACATTTCGCAGTGCAACGAAGCAAAAGGGTGTCGTTCTTGGCAACTTTTGGCACTGTTGAAACCTCCTGGGCTATTCAACCCTTCTCGACGGACATCACGGGGCTACAGTCCCACTGAAAGTGATCTAACCCGTTTGGAGTGTAGTACGACCGCAATTTTGCTCTGTTTTACGGGGTGGAACCACTAGGGACCATTCAAACCCATTCGATGACATTTGAACGTGATCTGAAGCAGCAAAGAGTCCTTACGCTGTTTCAAAGCTCCTGTTTCACGCCGTCCTGTCGCGTGGTGAACGGCCGATGTGATACTATCACACTGCCGGCCGCGGTGGTCTAGCGGTTCTAGGCGCTCAGTCCGGAGCCGCGCGGCTGCTACGGTCGCAGGTTCGAATCCTGGGCATGGATGTGTGTGATGTCCTTAGGTTAGTTAGGTTTAAGTAGTTCTAAGTTCTAGGGGACTGATGACCATAGATGTTAAGTCCCATGGTGCTCAGAGCCATTTGATACTAACACACGCATGAATAAAAGGCAAAGGGTTCGTCTGAGATACCTTGCTGCTTTAAATCCTGTGTGGCAACAGCCGACATTTATTAAGATTTTTAAAAATGTGCCTTTACAGAGAAAACCTACAGGTAGGCAAGTGGTCTCAGAGGTTTTCAAATGGTTGCCTACCTGCAGACACGTAGGAATACTTTTCCGGTTTTCTCTGGAAGGATATATTTTTATAATTCTCAATAAATGTGGATGCGTGCCAATGAGGGTTTTGACAAACTAGGGTGCCTTAGGGAGACCCATTGCGATTTTTTTTTTGTGTGTGTCGATGTTGCCCCCTCCATGATCTCTCCTACACGAAGGCATGGAACAAGGGCACTGAAAATGCAGGAGAACCTTTTCCTGCTTTGGATCGTGTTCACAATTTGTCGAATGGTGCTGAACTTCCTGTAATGGTTCCAACCTGTACTCCAGAGGAAAAATTGGGATCACGCTGGACTCCAAAGGGCTGCAATCACATTCAGTGGGGATGCTTCCCCGCAATGTCCACCGAGAAGGGTGTCAGTAGTGTCAAAGGCTGTCAAGAACGTCTTCCCCTTGCTCAATGCGTTGCTAATTGTCGTTTTCCGACTGCGAAATGCGTGGGAATCAACATCCCAAGCAAAGGAGTCGTTTTACTGACGCCCTTTATGCCACCCCCCCCCACCCCTGAGGCCCTTTTGTTTCTTTTCTGAGCGGCGACGCGTCTGGAATGTTTTCCTCAGCCACCCACAAGAAAACAGCGTGATTCCAACGCTGGATGTAGCAGTTCTGATCTCCATCGCAGAGACATCAAAAGAAGGGGTTAAATCTCGGTAAGAAGAGCTGTGACGAGCTTCTCATCGTTTAACACGTCCGCGGTGGCGTTGAAAGAGTTTGTGGTGTAATTTGGTGCCACTGTGACATCATTAACCCACTCTGCACGTCACTTAAACTTCTGAAATCTAGTCTTTTCTAGAATGTGTTCTACCTCGCCTTTTGCAGCATCGTCAAGTCCGAGGGTGCATCACATGTCGTCACGCTTTTGCATCATTACACTGGTAGGTTTTAGGCACCTTTGATCCGAAATTTCAAAATTATACGTCAGAATGGGAGACAATTATGGGGTTCCGAAAAGTGATCCATTAATTCTGCTGCGCTGTATACTTACTCGTAATATAGGTTACGTGAAAGCCTCCTGTTGTTTTTTTCAGTTAAGGAAATACATTGCTTAATATAATTTCTGGATGGCAGGAGATTAGATTAGTACTTGTTCCATAGATCATAAGTACGACACTTCGTAAAGATGTGGAACGTGTCAGGTTAATAAAAGTGTCTATATAAGATATTACATTACACAAAATATTACATGACACTTAATTTTTTTGTGGGGGTTGGGGAAATTACCCACGTACTACATCCAAAAATTCATCTAATGAGTAGAAGGAGTAGCCATTAAGAAATTCTTTTAATTTCCTTTTAAATGTTATATGGCTATCTGTCAGACTTCTGATGCTATTAGGTAAGTGACCATAGACATTTGTGGCAGCATAATTTACCCCCTTCTGAGCCAGAGTTAAATTTAACCTTCATCCTCTCTCCTAGTGTTGTAGCCATGTAGACTGCTATTACTTTTGAATTCGTTCGGATTGGTAATAACAAATTTCATTAGTGAATATATCTATTGTGAGGCTACAGTGATCTCTAGCTCTTTAAATAAGTGTCTGCAGGATGATCTTGGATGAGCTCCAGCAATTATTCTGATTACACGCTTTTGTGCAATGAACACTCTTTTACTCAACGATGAGTTACCCCAAAAAATGATGCCATACGAAAGCAGAGAATGAAAATAGGCGTGGTAAGCTAATTTACTGAGATGTATATCGCCAAAATTTGTAATGACCCTAATAGCATAAGTAGTTGAACTCAAACGTTTCAGCAGATCTTCAGTGTGTTTTTTCCAATTCAACCCCTCATCAATGCATACACTAGAAATTTTGAATATTCTACCTTAGCTACCAATTTCTGATCGAAGTCTATATTTATTAATGGTGTCATTCTATTTACTGTGTGTAACTGTATGTACTGTGTTTTGTGGGTCAATGTATGGTCCTAATTATTAATGTTGGCTCACTCTCAACCTTGGGGATGGTTCACACACCGCTATCATTCACTGAAACACCAGCAACACCAGGTGCAATTTAAAAATATATTCATCTTACGGTAAGACCGCCATGTATGGCAGAACTGCGAATTTATATACTTAAAATCATTATAAGTGTAAGTAGGCTGCTTATGTTTTCTTTATGTAAGTCGGCTGTTATGTTTTCTTATTGGCAACGTTACGTAGCGCTCTATATGAAAATCACTGGCTGTGCTGTGTGCAGTCTGTGGCTAGTTAGCATTGTTGTCTGCCATTGTAGTGTTGGGCAGCAGGATGTTAACAGCAGCGCGTAGCGTTGCGCAGCTGGCTATGTAAGTAGGCTGTTTATGTTTTCTTTATGTAAGTAGGCTGTTATGTTTTCTTATTGGCAACGTTACGTAGCGCTCTATATGAAAATCACTGGCTGTGCTGTGTGCAGTCTGTGGCTAGTTAGCATTGTTGTCTGCCATTGTAGTGTTGGGCAGCTGGATGTTAACAGTAGCGCGTAGCGTTGCGCAGTTGGAGGTGAGCCGCCAGCAGTGGTGGATGTGGGGAGACAGATGGCGGAGTTTTGAAATTGAACTGCTATATATATTATGATTATTAAGGTAAATACAGTGTTTGTTCTCTATTACAATCTTTCATTTGCTAACTATCCCTATCAGTAGTTAGTGACTTCCGTAGTTTGAATCTTTTATTTAGCTGGCAGTAGTGGCGCTCGCTGTATTGCAATAGTTCGAGTAACGAAGATTTTGGTGAGGTAAGTGATTTGTGAAACGTATAGGTTAATGTTAGTCAGGGCCATTCTTTTGTAGGGATTTTTGAAAGTCAGATTGCGTTGCGCTAAAAAAATATTGTGTGTCAGTTTAAGCACAGTCGTGTATAAATGTTCTAAGGGGACGTTTCATAAGAGTGAATGGTATAAATCCCAGATGATTAATGCAGTAGGCCAAACCAAAACATAAAAGTTCTAAATGACCTCAGGTCTATTTAAACAATTATAAAACATGGTATAAATGGTGTCGTGTTACGCACTGAAGTGTGCCAAATAAAACCTAAACTGCAGTTCAGTTTTACCAAAATGTGCAAACAGTATAAGAAGTTTGCACAAACTGACTAGATCGTGACGGAATTACACAAAATCTATATCCTGGCTGGCACTATTTAAAGTTCAGATCTGTACCACCCTCCAAACCGATGTCCGCAGCTCGTGGTCTAGTGCCTAGCATCGCTGCCTCTGGATCACAGGGCCCCGGGTTCTATTCGTGGCCGGGTTGGAGATTTTCTCTGCCCGGGGGCTGGGTGTTTGTGTTGTCATCATTTCCTCCTTGTCATCATCATTCGTGACAGTTTTTAGAGTGGACTGTGTAAAAATTGGAATGCGAAAAAATTGGGACTTTGTACGGGCGCTGATGACTGCACAGTTGATCCCCCACAAACCAAACATCCAAACCGACTACTGCAGCTCCCTTCGTAAATGTTAGTCTTAACAGTCCCCAAACTCCCCGAAATTGCTCTCAGTCCGACTGTAAGTTACAGTATTTCACGTGAGTGTCTGACTCGATGCACAGAATCACTTGAACATTGCAGCTCCCGACTAACAAACGTTCCTCTCGAGCTAGCAGTCACAAGCATGTGACCCATTGCGTTCAGCTTCCACAGTCTTTGGCATGTATACTTCCTTTTTCGCCCCCTCTTCCATTTAAACTGCCAATTTAATAAAATGGACCGCCATTCAAGTTTAATCATATTTAGAGCATAGTTACAGATTCTGAGAGAAGCGCCTCTCTTGTCTGGTTCTTCTGAGACCTTGCGACATCGTATGTTAAAGAATATATGAATAACTAATTAAATTATGTAACGTGTAAGTGATGGTTAAATACTTACGAGTATGATCTATTAAGACACATATATTTACTTGAATATTTTTCGGCACACTTGATGGTAGTGAGTTTATGTTTTAAACCTCAGGCGTGCAATTCAAATGATTTGCGTTTTATTACATGAATAATGACTAATTCTAACATAATTTTCAGCTGACATCTTTTATACTGTTTGCTTAGATATCTCAACAAACTAAGCAGGTATCAGTTTTCAAATATTTGCCAGGAATATAACTCCTGTAATAAACACACCACACTGATAGATTTGCAGCAATTAATTCCTCTCAGTGCCGCGACCAATTTGGTACTCCTGGTTATTGTGTATGACCTTTCGGAAGCGTAGCTCTGAATTTATTGAATGTAATAGTTGGCCATATTTTGTTGCCTTCCTCCAGTACGACCTAATAAGCCGTTGTCATGGAATAAGAATGGTTCTCAAATATTTCCACATTCCCAGACTCATTTTCTCCTATCTGCGTCATGCATCTGACTGCCAGGGTGTCCACGTGCTCTCCTTTTGACAGGTCTGTATTTACCTTCTTCTGCAGTGTCCTACTCTACAGTGATGTTTCCAAAGCGTGTGGTTGCGGCTGCCAATTACACATAGAGAAATGCGTGTAAGCTTGCGAATGTGGTACTAGATTCAGCAGCGTAAGTATAGAGGATTTATATCTACTAAAAGGAATCACAGAGAGTAATACAACACAGGACAGTGTCACTGGTATCGGGCAAATAGATTGCCGCATGTCAATACAACATCGAAAACTCTCAGGGACAGTAACCCAAATAAGGCTATGCAGAAAACTCGATTAACCAATACTCTTGTAGGAATCTAGCAACATACACAATCTTCTCACGAAAAAGGTGCTTCCGAAAATTTCGGTACTGAGCCGAAACAATTGCAGCTAGGTGGCTCTAGTTGTGGTTTCAAATGCTAATCTGCCAGGCGGCATCATCGTGTGTGCATCGGCGTAATGTTTGTTCCTAATTCCTTAACACTGTATCGTACCGTGTCTGCGAATTTCGAATTGGCTGACTTGAAGGAACAAATGATGTGCATTAAGTTTCCTTTTAAGTTCCGCAGAGCTGAGCTGATACCCAGCGTGTGCTAAGAGAAGTTTTTGGTTATCAAGATTTCAGCTAAGCTAGTGCATTTGAGTGGTTTAAGCGATTTGAAGATGGTCGGGAGCCTGTGGAGTATGACAACATCTAGGGTGAACCGTCATCATGTACAACTCGGTAAACAATCGTGAAAGTGCTTAAGTGACTGACACAAAGGGACGAGTGCAGACAATCCGTAAGTAACATTTGTGAAATTGTTGGAATTATAAACAGTACATGTCAACACATTCTATCTAATGAATTAAACTGAAGAAGTGCAATGACGTCTGTTTCTCCTCTTTTAAACGCTGAAGAATGAGACTCTTGGTTTTAGGTGTGAACTGCGAGCAAGTATTCGAGGTGGTCGAAATTTCCGGCACAGGGTCATAGCTGCCGATCAAGCACAGACGTGTGGTTATGGCAATGAAGCAAATACACCATCCTCTCCATGGCCTAAAAAAGAGTACCATATTCCTAGCAAAATGAAATGGATGTTACGATTTTTTTTACATGCATGCACTTGGCATTAAGGAATTTCTTCCCTGTGGTCAGTCAGTCAGTCACACCGAAGTTCTTCTAAAATGTTTTGAGGAGACTTTTTGAAGCAAACGGCTTGTGAGATGGGAGCACAAAGACTGTTTGCTCATTGTGAAGGAATGAGTTAAAAAAGCCATGACAACTGTCTCATACCAACCCCTATCCGCCTGATCTAGCCACTTTCGATTTCTGGTCTTCCTGGAAATGAAACTCAAGTTGAAAGTTGACTCCGTACAAGAGATTCAAGTGAAATCGTAACTAAATCTGAACACGATTCAACCAGACGATTTGTAACACTGCTTCCAAGAATGGGTAAATACACTAATTACAATTAAAATTGCTACACCACGAAGATGACGTACTACAGACGTGAAATTTAACCGACAGGAAGAAGATGCTGTGATATGCAAATGATTAGCTTTTCAGAGCATTCACACAAGGTTGGCGCCGGTGGCGACACCTACAACGTGCCGATATGAGGAAAGTTTCCAACCGATTTCTCATACACAAACGGCAGTTGACCGGCGTTGCCTGGTGAAACGTTGTTGTGATGCCTCGTGTAAGGAGGAGAAATGCGTACCATCACTTTTCCTACTTTGATAAAGGTCGGATTATAGCCTATCGGGATTGCAGTTTAACGTATCGCGACACTGCTGCTCGCGTTGGTCGAGATCCAATGACTGTTAGCAGAATATGGAATCGGTGGGTTCAGGAGGGTAATACGGAACGCCGTGCTGGATCCCAACGGCCTCGTATCACTAGCAGTGGAGATGACAGGCATCTTATCCGCATGGCTGTGGCGGATCGTGCAGCCACGTGTCGATCCCTGAGTCAGCAGATGGGGACGTATGCAAGACAATAACCATCTGCACGAACAGTTCGACGACGTTTGCAGCAGCATGGACTATCAGCTCGGAGACCATGGCTGCGGTTACCCTTCACGCTGCATCACAGACAGGAGCGCTTGCGATGGAGTACTCAACGACGAACCTGGGTGCACGAATGGCAAAACGTCATTTTTTCGGATGAGTCCAGGTTCTGTTTACAGCACCATGATGGTCGCATCCATGTTTGGCGACATCGCGGTGAACGCACATTGGAAGCGTGTATTCGTCATCGGCATACTGGCGTATCACCCGGCGTGATGATTTGGGGTGCCACTGTTTACACGTCTCGGTCACCTCTTGTTCGCACTGACGGCACTTTGAACAGTGTACGTTACATTTCAGATGTGTTACGACCCGTGGCTCTACCCTTCATTCGATCGCTGCGAAATCCTACATTTCAGCAGGATAATGCATGACCGCATGTTGCAGGTCCTGTACGGGCCTTTCTGGATACAGAAAATGTTCGACTGCTGCCCTGGCCAGCACGTTCTCTAGATCTCTCACCAACTGAAAACGTCTGGTCAATGTTGGCGAGCAACTGGTTCGTCACAATACGCCAGTCACTACTCTTGATGAACTGTGGTATCGTGTTGAAGCTGCATGGGCAGTTGTACCTGTACACGCCATCCAAGCTCTGTTTGACTCAATGTCCAGGCGTATCAAGGCCATTATTGCCACCAGAGGTGGTTGTTCTGGGTACTGATTTCTCAGGATCTATGCACCCACATTGCGTGAAAATGTAATCACATGTCAGTTCTAGTATGATATATTTGTCCAACGAATAGCCGTTTATCATATACATTTCTTCTTGGTGTAGCAATTTTAAAGGCCAGTAGTGCAGCTGAAAGCGTTGCGTACAACTCCTAAGTTCTGCTTTGAAGGGAACTGAACTAAAAATAATTTGAAAATGAGCAGTGGGCCTCTTCACGTACATGATGGTGGAAAAAATCCGTGATACGGGCTTCAATAAATACTCTACATCGCCCTTGGTAGCGTTTCGCAGAGTGTAGAGGTAAGACCTGCGGCAACCTCGTTAGCTGTCGAGACGCCCCTGTGAGACACTCACCCCTCTTGGAGCGCGGGAGGCAGGCCTTGAGCGTGCAGACGGCCGCTGTCCCGTCCCTGTTGCAGGAGCACGTGTTGCATTCCTTCTTGAACGTCGTGTTGGGCGTGCAGTGTCCCTCAGACCGTCTCACTCTGGTTGCCTCCTCGCCAGGTGTCGGAGCTGGATGAAGAAAACTTTCTGATAGATACAGGTCGACATATACAATATAATTACAGCCGAGTGCTGCTCATGAGACGTGAGCTGCAACATAGGATAGAAAAATCGAACAAAATAAATCTTAGATCCATTTTTGATATGGTAATGGAGTGTTTTTTACATTATCGGTACTTATTTACTAGTTATTTGATCTTCACAATTAGTCTGTTATATGGAATGCTAAAATAGACCAAAAATTTTCGTGCAGGATAAAAGACATTCGCTATTCCTATCTGGTGCTTACAATACTACAAAGACATAAAATTCTGATTTTTCAACAATACAAGAAAAGAGAACTAGTACTACAACAACAACAACAAAAAAAAACAGGAAATACGAAAAATTCTACTTTCTAACACTACAAAACTCTATCACCTTATCAAATTACGCAGCTATTAGTATCAATGTTGGGAATTGTTGATTCTATGAGGGAAACTGATACAATTTTTGCCCACTTCATAGGGAACATTCTGATATATCCATATTGATGTGTCTACTTCATCACGATGCCGCTGATGCCAGTGTCACTGAGGTGCTACTTCTATCTTCATATCTGTCACCTCCATATCACGCACGCCTTCCAGTAACATTGCAGCGGAAATGATTACAGCACAGTGATCGAAAGACATATTTTGTTACAAGAACGCAAAGGTCAGGGATTCGCCTTGTGAATATGCAGTACCGGTTACTACCTGCGGCTAACGGGTAAACTATGCTTAAGGGGCTGCGAGGTGGGTCGCGGCAATTTGTTTCCGCTACTGGATCAGCCCACAACCCACCACAGTAAACAGCCATTACCGAATGGAGTCGTTGGGTGTAGGACAACAGCTAAGCAGCATTTCCACAGTGACAATCTATTACTTCTTTAAATACCCGTTTCCGTAAAAGCTTGCACATTCCTGAAAACCGTTTCATTCGGTTGTCGCCGACCTCAATTGCATTCTCTCCATGTGTAAAGAATGCTATCTCGTCTGGATGAAACCGCTCTGCCCTGTGAAGTCCGCGTTGACCTTTCTGGACACTGTAGCTGCAGATCTTCCTAGAATCGTCAGGTCGACCCATTCCACAGTGCTCTTTTGCGATGCAGTATCCTTAATGCCTGCCAACCATTACCCCACTGCACCTCTATAGTGTGCACAATCCTCCAATGTGTGCTCTGGAGTGCCCACACTACCACAGGTGCAACTATCATTCATCTATGTTTTTAACAGCTGTGTAGCATGCAGCCTATGACAGATCAGGTAACATATCAGTCTGTTCTATAGCCAAATAAATCTTAGTTTTAGTCTCTCCCTGATGTTAAGAAGAATTTCATAGTATTTCTTGACAGAGTCAGATGTGTCCCATTCATTCTGTCACAATTGTAAAACGCTATCCTTTATTTACTTATTCGTTTTGGCTCTGTTCGAAGTAATTTCTGTACTTACATTAAACTGTCTTTCACTAAACAATACAAGACTCATCTGTTGCTGATTTCAGTCCAACGGATATATTTGTAGAGTCACCAATAATGCATCAATGGGATTTGTATACTACGCGTCGTTTAGTCTCAGTAAAAAACCTTGTTGAACTCTCCTAATGAAGTTGGTGGCTATGAACCCACATACTAGCATACCTTCCTACGACTGACACTAATATAAATCCGTGGTGTGCCTTGGTAGTTTTAACGAAAGAGCTAAAGGAACACCTGTGCAATATCGTGTAGAGCCCCCGCGAGCACGCAGAAGTGCCGCAACACGACGTGGCATGGACTCGACTAATGTTTGAAGTGGTGCTGGAGGGAACTGACACCATGAATCCTGCAGGGCTGTCCATAAGTCCGTAAGAGTACAAGGCGGTGGAGATCTCTTCTGGACAACATGTTGCAAGGATTTCCGGATATGCTCAATAATGGTCATGCCTGGGGAGTTTGGTGGCCAATGGGAGTGTTTAAACTCAGAGCCACTGTGTAGCAATTATGGGCGTGTGGGGTGTCGCATTGTCTTGCTGGAATTTCCCAATGCACAATGGATATGAATGGTTGCAGGTGACCAAACAGGATGATTACCTACGTCTCATCTGTCAGAGTCGTATCTAGACATATCAGGGATCCCATGTCATTCCAATTGCACACGCTCCGTACCATTATAGAGCCTCCACCAGCTTGAACAGCCCTCGGCTGGCATCCAGGGTCCACGTCCATCTGCTCGATACTCTTCCGACCAGGCAACATGTTGCCAGTCACCAACAGTCCAATGTCGGTGTTGACGGGCCCAGGCAGGGCGTAAAGCTTTGTGTCGTGCAGTCATCAAGGGCACACAAGTCAGCCTTCGGCTCCGAAAGCCCATATCGATGATGTTTCGTTGAATGATTCGCATGCTGACACTTACTGATGGCCCAGCATTGAAATCTGCAAAAATCTGCAACAATTTTTGGAAGGTCTGCACTTCTGTCACATTGAAAGATTCTCTTCAGTCGCCGTTTTTCCCGTTATTGCAGGATCTTTTTCCGGTCACAGCGATGTCGCCGATTTGATGTTTTACCAGATTCCTGATATTCACGGTAGAATTGTGAAATGGTCGTAAGGGAAAATCTCCACTTCATCGCTACCTCGGAGATGCTGTGTCCTATCGTTCATGCTCCGACTGTAACAACACGTTAAAACTCACTTAAATCTTGATAACCTGTTATTGTAGCAGCAGTAACCGATGTAAAAACTGCGCCAGACACTTATTGTCTTATATAGGCGTTGCTGACCACGGCGCCGTATTGTGACTGTTTACATAAATGGATCAAACGGCTCTGAGCACTATGGGACTTAACATCTGAGGTCATCAGTCCCCTAGAACTTAGAACTATTTAAACCTAACTAACCTAAGGACATCACACACATCCATGCCCGAGGCAGGATTCGAACCTGCGACCGTAGCGGTCGTACGGTCTCAGACTGAAGCGCCTAGAACCGCTCGGCCACGGCGGCCGGCCGACTGTTTACATATCTCTGTATTTGAATACACATGCCAATACCAGTTTCTTTGGCGCTTCATAGTATATATGTATAATACTTAAATCGTAATTCGTGGCATGTCCAGCATCCTTGTACGAGTGCTCCACTGAAGAATAAAACTACTCTTTCTCTACCTGTGTTTGATCCCTGCTACTTTCAGATTTTCAAATTCCAGCAATAGTGTCAAAAGCCTTATCTCCATCTTTAAATGTAGGTTTGGCTTTCCATGGCCTGTTTTTTAAGAAGGTTGTAGGATCAGTAATTCCCCACGTGTCTTTACATTTCCTCAGAATTGCAACTGATCTGTCTAGAAGTCAAGTTCTACCAGTTTATTCACGTCTTAACAATTTGGAGATATATTTTAAACTTCCAAAAGATTTTCACGGGTGGATGTGGTTTCTAATAACAATTTATTGTTTATGGACTTTTAATTAAAATGCGTAGGAAATTAAGTAGATGGGGACTGAATACATAGAGAATTACAGTTTACTCAAACTTCAAATGAAGCATTTGGCTGAGACTGACGGAAGCAAGGAAAGAAATATTATCAAAGACTGATTAGTATCTTAGAGAGAAGATACAGTGAAGACTATAGCTCGTCAAATAGTGCTCTGAGTACTATGGGACTTAACATCAGAGATCATCGGTCCCCTAGACTTAGAACTACTTAAAACTAACTAACCTAAGGACATCACACACATCCATGCCCGAGGCTGGATTCGAAGCTGCGACCGTAGTGGTCGCGCGGTTCCAGACTGAAGCGCCTAGAACCGCTCGGCCACAAAGGCCAGCAAAAAACCAAAGTCCATTAGAAATTCTTGGATAAGACACGAGATATTGACTGTAGCTAATAATAGGAGAAAATGTAAAAAAAAAAAGCTAAAAGAGGGCGAAACAGGATACAGGAGTCAAAGAAATGAAATTGAGATAAAGTAAAAAAGTGCTAAGGAGATATGGCTAGAAGACAAATGCGAGAGTGTAGGAGCACACCTGACGTAGATACCGCTAGTACAAAGGAAAGAGGAACACGGGAGAAGGAGGGAAAGGAGGAGGAGGAGATTAGCGCTTAATGTCTCGTCGACAGCAAGGTCACCAGAGACGAAGCACAAGCTCAGATTAGGGAATGTGAAGGAGAAAAGCGGTCGCGCCCTTTTATAGGAACTATCCCGGCTTTTGCCTTAGGAGGTTTAGGGAAGTGCCATCAAACCTAAATCATGATAGCTGGACGAATGTTAGTACGAAGTAGGGGAAGAGAAACTGGGAAGAGGAAGGACTGTACAAAGGAAATGAACTTGAAGATACTATTACAGAAACTCGAGAGTAAGTAAATGAAGGTGAATTCGGACTTATGAAACAGAGGAAAGAGTATGGCAGAGACGATGCGGAAAAAGGACCCCCGGGGTAGACGACATAACAACAGAATTACAGCGATCCCTTGGTGAGCTAGCTGTGGCAAAACTATTCTGCTTGATGTGCAAGCATCTGATGTAGGCGAAATATCCAGTGTTCAAATATAAACTATTCAATTCTAAGAAGACATGTGTCAATATTACCGAACTATCCGCTTAATAAGTCATGTTTGAAAAATACTGACAAAATTTTTTATAGGAGAATGAAAAAAAAAGAAAAAACGTAGAGGACGACGTCGAGGAAAATCACTTAACAGCACGGTACTTCAGAATATAGGTTCAAGACAAGAAAAACTGTAGTTGTAGAGAACTCTTTGAAATTCTGAAGGTAGCAGGAATAAAACACAGGGCGTGAATAATTACCTGTAAATTGTATAGAAACAAGACTGCAAGTAGCTGAAAGACGTGAAAGGTATACAGCGGTTGAGAAGGGAGTGAGACATGATCGTAGCAAATCGCAGTCGTTATTCTATCTAAATTTGGAGCATGTTATGAAAGTAACGAAGGAGATAGTTGGAAAGGTGACTGAAGTTCAGAGAATTACTAGAATTCACTATCTGAAGTGCAGAAGGCAGCAGGGATAAAGCAATTGGGCGGAAAATTACCTACAACTTGCGCAGTGAACAGACGGCAGTTACAAGAGGAACAGTGCCCGAGAAGGGATTCAGGCGGGGTTGTAGCCTATCTGCGACGTTATTCAATCTGTACATTGAGCAAGAAGTAAAGAAAACCGAGGAGAAATTGGAAAGAGAATTAAGGTAAGGGAGAAGAAATAAAAAGTTTCAATATTGCTGACGGCATTATAATTCTGTCAGAGAGGTCAGAGGCTTTGGAAAATCAGTCATAGGAACTGGGTAGTGTCTTGAAAATAGGTTATTGGATGAATATCAACAAAATAAAAAATGAATGTAACCGAATCAAATCAGGAGATAATGAGGCAGTTAGATTAGGAAGTGACACGCTATGAGTAGTAGATGAGTTTTTCTGTTCGAGCACCGAAATAACTGATGACCGTTGAAGTAGGGAGGTTATTTCAGGAAAAACGTTTCTGAAAAAGAGAAGTATGAATTAAAATGCTAGGAAGCCTTTCCTGAAGTGTCAGGCAAGAAGACAATAGCTACAGAGAAATGCTGAAGATTCAATGAGTAAATCGAATAAGTAATGAGGAGGTACCGAAATTCACTGTGGAAAAAGGGGTTAATACAACCTGACTAAAATGAGAGTTCTGCAACACGTAGGAGACTGTGGTCTCAAGGAATCGTTATTTTACACTGGAGAGGAGCGAGGGGTGTAAAAAATTGTATAGGTAGACCAAGGGTCGAATACGTTAGGCTGGATCAAATGGATGTTGGCTACAGCAGTTATGCAGAGGTAGAGTGACTTCTACGGGATTGACTAGCGAAAAGAGCTGCGTGAAACCAGTGTTCGAACAACATATGCACGATGCTCATTAAAATGAAGGTTCGATAATATTCATGCCCCTCAGTACCTGCCTTCCACATTTTCTCCATATTTTCAGAGGTACCGGGTCTTAATGTTCATACATCTACTTATCTCCATGCAAATGTCTCTTAAATGTTCCTATAGCCAGCATATACTCTTATGTTTTCTATGGACATGCAAGGTTCTACAAACTTCCTGTTCATAAATTTGCATTTTCTGTCGATATTACTTTTTAGTAATGTATTCGGTTTGAACGCCTTGTTTATAACGAATAAATTATCGTGAGTGTCCACATCTGCCACCGGAAACATTTCGCAGTTTAAAATCTGGTTGCGAAATTTCTGTCTTATCAGAATGTAATCTGTCTGAAACGATATGGTGTTTCCAGGTATCTTGAATATGTTAAGTTACGTTGTGTGCGAAATTCTACTACGGGACTGCTTCTTTCATTGCTTTCCGTCAGCCCATGTTCGCCTACAATTTTTAATTCACTTCTTTCTTGTACTATCGATTTCCATCTTATATCAAAATTATATTTTCATCTCCTTTAATGAACTGAAGAATTTCATTTAAGTCATAATACATTTCCCAATATCTTCATCATCTGCGTAGTTAGTAGGTACATTACTACTATGGCAGATCGAGCCTATTCCTATTGGCTACGATAATGGGCTCCTATATTTTTCATTGTAACTCAGTCTTGATCACTATTTTCTTATTCATTAATCATCCACCGCGTTACGCACAGTTTTGTGTTGTTAACACATTCAGCTGATCAGAAGTCCTACTCTAACCGCCATCACACGTTGCTAATCCCTACCATATCTGGCTTCAGCCTTTCTGTTTCTCTTTTCAGGCTCTCTCACGTAGCTCTTCGACTGAACAATCCAACATTCCACCTTCCAACCCGTAGAACGCCATATGGGATAGTTCCTGATGGTAACATTGTCCTGAGTAGTTCCAACTTGGACGTTTGAATCCAGACGATTTTACTGTCAAAAAATTTTACACAAGAGGATGCCCACGCCATTAAATCGTACTGTAGAGCTTAATGTCAACAACAAGTATAATGGTCGCAATTTACCCTTGTTTTTAGACATTCACTGTACCAACAGAATAGGACAGTATTGGCTATTGTTAAACAGGCAGTTCAATCTGTCAGCCAAAGTATTGTCCCCGCTACTACTGGAAGGGCTGCTGCCCCTCTTCACAAACCATAGGTGGCGCCTCCTCTAGTGCGACTGCACCTCCGTCACCGACAACAACATTATAGAGGTAAGCAAGCCACCATATCGCGCTAAGATCATGGTTCGTACAGTTTGGGGAGAGGAAAACTGATCATATATCACACACATCAAAAAAAGTTTTGCATCACCCCGGTTCCTAGAACTCGTGAAGATAGACATTGACTGTGGATATTGTATCACGAACCCAGACCCTTTGATTGTTGAGAGATGTCACTAAATCCACCCAAAGATGTAAACAACCATGCATGAGCAGCGCCTATTAGGCAGAGGGGGTCCGACAGCCGATCAGTTCGTCACTCCACCACGAAGGAGGTATACGGCTCGTGTTGTCTGTAGTTCAGTCATGCCTAGACGGTCAATACCGCGTTTCGATCGCGTCCGCATTGTTACTTTGTGCCAAGAAGGGCTCTCAACAACCGAAGTGTCCAGTAGTCTCGGAGTGAACCAAAGCGATGTTGTTCGGACATGGAGGAGAAACAGAGAGACAGGAACTGTCGATGACATGTCCCGCTCAGGCTGTCTAAGGGCTACTACTGCAGTGGATGACCGCTACCTACCGATTACGGCTCGGAGCTGACAGCTACGCCACCATGTTGAATAATGCTTTTCGTGCAGCCACAGGACGTCGTGTTAAGATTCAAACTGTGCGCAATAGGCTGCATGATGCGCAACTTCACTTTCGACGTCCATGGCGAGGTCCATCTTTGCAACCACGACACCATGCAGCGCTGTACAGATGGGCCCAACAACATGCCGAATGGATCGCTCAGGATTGGCATCACGTTCCCTTCACCGATGAGTGGAGGCAACCCGGTCAGGCTGAACGCGTTAGACACACTGTCCTGCTAGTGCAGCAAGGTGGAAGTTCCCTGCTGTTTTGGGGTGGTATTATGTGGGGCCGACGTACGCCGCTGGTGGTCATGGAAGGCGCCGTAACAGCTGTACGGTAGGTGAGTGCCATCCTCCGGTCGATAGTGCAACTATATTGGCAGCATATTGGCGAGGCGTTCGTCTTCGTGGACGACAATCGTGGACATCTCATGAATAACTTCCTTCAGGATAACGACATCGCTAGACTCCAGTGGCCAGCATGTTCTCCAGACATAAACCCTATCGAACATGTGTGGGGTACATTGAAAAGGGTTATTTATGTACTACGTGACTCACCAAACGTTGTGAGAGATCTACGCCGAATCTCCGTTGAGGAGTGGGACAATCTGGACCAACAGTGCCTTGATGAACTTGACTATAGTGTGCCACGAGATTACAGGCATGCATCAGTGCAAGGGAACGTGTTGCTGGGTATTAGAGATACCGGTGTGTACAGCAATCCGGACCACTACCTCTGAAGGTCTCGCTGTGTCGACTACTTTGCAGAAACTTCTCTGGGAAGCTCTTACGCATCGTCCATACAGCCCCTATCTCTCCCCTTGAGGTTTTTACGATTTTGGAGCCCTGAAGAAAAACTTTCGTGGCTGCTGATTTGCTTCAGACAAAGAGGTGCACGCTTGGGCGCAATCATGATTACGTAAACAACCCAAATATTGCTCCATTGAAGAAACTGACCATCTTGTGTCACGGTGGGATAAATATATTGACAGTTATGGCGATTACTTTTGAAATAATAAATAGTTTCTATACTTTTTTCCATGTATCTCGTTTTCATTTCAGTATCCCATAGAGTTACATGCCCCTCTGTGTACTGTCATTGGCAGTAAATATCTTTTCGATATCTTGAGCCATTTGAAAAACAAAGAGGATGTTAAACTTCGCGTCTGGTCGAAAAGCTTGAGGCAGTCGTTGGATTTTTGCCCTCTATTGTTTCACATATAAGTATAATTATACGAAAACACAGAACATTTGGAATCAGTTGATAGTATCTTCATGGTTTTTACCACAAAACTGCCATTTAAAGCTAAGTCGCTGAGCAACATGAGATGTAAAGCCACTGATACAGACCTGGCTGCAGAGTATACGTGCGACACCCCATGAGCGTGCATCCCCAGAAGCCGGAATCGCTGCAGAAGCATGTGTTGCAGTCCAGTTGCTTCGTCTCGCCAGGAGTGCATTCTGAAAAACAGCATCATTGTTAGGACTGTTCACATCGAGCAGGGTAGCGCAGTTGTTAGTACACTGGACGCGCATTCGCGAGGATGACAGTTCAAACCATCTCCGGCCATCTTCAAAAGGCGTGTCCATTTTTCCTCTCCATCCTTTCCTAATCTGAGCTTGTGCTCCGGCTCTAATGACCTTGTCGTCGACGGGACGTTAAACACTAATCTCCTCCTCCTTCGCGATTGTTCACCCTTTCAGTTAACTCCTAAGCTGGCGCTGCTGCCAGAGGGCGCTGTGGGGTGCGTGCGATGTAAGCCCCCAGCCCCCTCCCCCCCTCCATATAGAGGGCCACGGGGTAGGAGGAGCTATGTAGGCTGGAAAACCCTAACAACCCACCTTCTTCAGTGCAGCCACATTAACGTGTGCACAATCCTCCGCGAAGGGGGTAAAAATCTCTAAACCCTTTAGAGAACGATTTGAAGTGGAATGATCATATAAAATTAATTGTTGGTAAGACGGGTGTCAGGTTGATATTTATTGGGAGAGTCCTTAGAAAATGTAGTCCATCAACAAAGGAGGTGGCTTACAAAACACTCGTTCGACTTATACTTGAGTATTGCTCATCAGTGTGGGATCCGTACCAGGTCGGGTTGACAGAGGAGATAGAGAAGATCCAAAGGAGAGCGGCGCGTTTCGTCACAGGGTTATCTGGTAAGCGTGATAGCGTTACGGAGATGTTTAGCAAACTCAAGTGGCAGACTCTGCAAGAGAGGCGTTCTGCATCGCGGTGTAGCTTGCTGTACAGGTTTTGAGAGGGTGCGTTTCTGGATGAGGTATCGAATATATTGCTTCCCCCTACTTATACCTCCCGAAGAGATCACGAATGTAAAATTAGAGAGATTCGAGCGCGCACGAAGGCTTTCCGGCCGTCGTTCTTCTCGCGAACCATATGCGACTGGAACAGGAAATGGAGATAATGACAGTGACACGTAAAGTGCACTCTGCCACACACCGTTGGGTGGCTTGCGGAGTATAAATATAGATGTAGATGTAGATTTACTGACGGAACTTAGCAGTCCCAGCACATTGTGAAAATATGTAATGCAGCAGCCCATTAGACCTGTAGGGACCGGAAGGTTGCATTCCATACATTTTGTTCTTCCTATTCTGGATACCTGTATAGCCTATAGGCCATTCCAAAACCTATTCATCAGCCTGAAATGTGAACCGCTGCACTGCAAACGGCTGCTTAGTGTGTGGAACAAAACAACTTATACAATGGGCGATCAAAACGTTTCCGTTCCAATGCCGTACGCTCCTGAATCGGTACGTCAATCATGCATAATCGCCCTGAGCACTGAGGCTGTCACTCCACAACCAGGTTGAAGATACATTCGTTCGGTAAAACACAATGTTTTGCTGTATAAATAAGTCCACAACCGCCTGCATCACATCATCGTCCGACTGGAATCGTTGACCTATGAAGGCCTTTTTTTACGACTCCAATGAAGTGATAATCGCATGGCGTCTTGTGTCGACTCGCGGCCAGTACAGAATTTGGCGCACAATTCCACAATGGAGGTTTTCATCAAACTTGCTGCTCCATTCATACACTCCTGGAAATGGAAAAAAGAACACATTGACACCGGTGTGTCAGACCCACCATACTTGCTCCGGACACTGCAAGAGGGCTGTACAAGCAATGATCACACGCACGCCACAGCGGACACACCAGGAACCGCGGTGTTGGCCGTCGAATGGCGCTAGTTGCGCAGCATTTGTGCACCGCCGCCGTCAGTGTCAGCCAGTTTGCCGTGGCATACGGAGCTCCATCGCAGTCTTTAACACTGGCAGCATGCCGCGACAGCGTGGACGTGAACCGTATGTGCAGTTGACGGACTTTGAGCGAGGGCGATAGTGGGTATGCGGGAGGCCGGGTGGACGTACCGCCGAATTGCTCAACACGTGGGGCGTGAGGTCTCCACAGTACATCGATGTTGTCGCCAGTGGTCGGCGGAAGGTGCACGTGCCCGTCGACCTGGGACCGGACCGCAGCGACGCACGGATGCACGCCAAGACCGTAGGATCCTACGCAGTGCCGTAGGGGACCGCATCGCCACTTCCCAGCAAATTAGGGACACTGTTGCTCCTGGGGTATCGGCGAGGACCATTCGCAACCGTCTCCATGAAGCTGGGCTACGGTCCCGCACACCGTTAGGCCGTCTTCCGCTCACGCCCCAACATCGTGCAGCCCGCCTCCAGTGGTGTCGCGACAGGCGTGAATGGAGGGACGAATGGAGACGTGTCGTCTTCAGCGATGAGAGTCGCTTCTGCCTTGGTGCCAATGATGGTCGTATGCGTGTTTGGCGCCGTGCAGGTGAGCGCCACAATCAGGACTGCACACGACCGAGGCACACAGGGCCAACACCCGGCATCATGGTGTGGGGAGCGATCTCCTACACTGGCCGTACACCACTGGTGATCGTCGAGGGGACACTGAATAGTGCACGGTACATCCAAACCGTCATCGAACCCATCGTTCTACCATTCCTAGACCGGCAAGGGAACTTGCTGTTCCAACAGGACAATGCACGTCCGCATGTATCCCGTGCCACCAACGTGCTCTAGAAGGTGTAAGTCAACTACCCTGGCCAGCAAGATCTCCGGATCTGTCCCCCATTGAGCATGTTTGGGACTGGATGAAGCGTCGTCTCACGCGGTCTGCACGTCCAGCACGAACGCTGGTCCAACTGAGGCGCCAGGTGGAAATGGCATGGCAAGCCGTTCCACAGGACTACATCCAGCATCTCTACGATCGTCTCCATGGGAGAGTAGCAGCCTGCATTGCTGCGAAAGGTGGATATACACTGTACTAGTGCCGACATTGTGCATGCTCTGTTGCCTGTGTCTATGCGCCTGTGGTTCTGTCAGTGTGATCATGTGACGTATCTGACCCCAGGAATGTGTCAATAAAGTTTCCCCTTCCTGGGACAATGAATTGACGGTGTTCTTATTTCAATTTCCAGGAGTGTATTCTTCTTTCTCTAATGAATGTCTGCTCGTGTTTGTTCTTTGGCAGCCAAGAGGAGAATAACAGCATATAGGTCCTGTTTGGACAAGTTTGGTAGTAACATCGCCATAGTTCACGTTTCTGCATTTACCGCACCGCAAGTCTGTACGTCTTGAATGCCACACGAACCCCTCCTCTAGACGTTCGCGCTTATATACCCGCATAGGCGTATACGCTGTAGCAACGACCTCAAACGGAAACTTTATCATCGCCCCATTTTATATGCTAACCGAGATGAGTGGTAATTTCTGTGTAGTTACCTTTATACACATTAATGTTATTTTGGATAATATATCAATGGAGTGGCCTTTTAATACTCAATTATAACGTAAAACATAATTGGGACTTGATGTGACTACGTCGGCTTTCCCGGAGTAATAAGTCCTTCGGGTTTGCTGCCGGATCCTAATATCAACTTGACTCGATATTTCGGCGATACAACTGGTCGCTATCTTCAGGAGAATGCTGCTTCTGCTGATGAGTCCCGCTGAGAACTGACGCCAGGCTGCAAATCGACGTCCTATATAGGCCACCGTTCAGTACACTACGCAAGCGCCGCCCATCACGGTTGCTGCCCTCCAAGACAGGGAGGTGGCGCCGCCCTTAGTGGAACACTGCTGGCAACGAAATATCGCAGTCAGGGCCGCACCGAAGCACGTTCAATTTTGATGCGAGATAATACAAGTTTCCATGTCTTGCTAAGAGGAAACCCATTGTCTCTGTTGGTTAAATTATCCGCCAACCTAATTTCAATCGCCTCTTTACAGACACTGTTCCAAAAACTGGAAATGTTGGCAACTACCACAGTTTCATCATATTTCATACTGTGTCCCTCGTTTAAGCAGTGTTCTGCTACTGCCGATTTTTCCAGCTGTTATAGCCTCGTATGACGGCGGTGTTCCTCACACCTGTCATGTACTGTGCGAATGTAAGCATTCCCACATTCACACGGAATTTGGCATACACCGGGTTTCCTAAGCCCCAAATCATCTTTCACAGAGCCGAGTAGTGCCCTAATCTTAGAAGGTGGACGGAACACACTCTTAATGTTAAAATTCCTTAAAATTCGTCTAATCTTAAACGATATGCCTCCAGCATAAGGACCGATCTATGTTCCTCTTCATGCACCTCCAGAGATGGTCCAAACTCTATGGCCCGACGAATCTGCTTCTCGGAGTATCCATTTCCTTAAAAACAGTTCTCAGTGTCTAGAAGTCCTCCATAAATAAATTGGCGACTATGGGTGATAAAGGACTACCCATAGCCATTCCGTCATTCTGTTCAAAAATGTTACCGTTAAATAAAAACAGCGAGCATATGCCATTTCTGACGCTGACAGCTTAACCCAAGAACTTGCGCGTTTGATGGCTGTTTTTAAGGAAAATGGATGTTCTGCTGCATCTCAAAAGTGTTCCATTGGGTTCAGGTTGTGATTATGGGCACAGTTGATTTCAGGAATTGCATTTATCACCAATCTTTGCCTCATATGCTGAAAAATCGTTTCCAAAATGGTTCGGTGCTATACGCAGCACGCAATGTTATCAACTGTGTTTACAAACTTCCGTATTTACCGTTTTCTTAAGTGCAGTAAGGACCCAAACCCGCCCACCAAACTGCCACTGGGTAAAGCGAGCGCGATTCGTTTCTCCAAATCAGTTGTATCCAGTGATTCTCTACACCACCTCAAGAACGGCTTAGCACTGACTGTAGAAACGTGGTCAAGCTGGACTGCTACACACATACAGACAGTCGTTCTGCTAGCGTGATTGCTGATAGCCCTTTGCAACTCACGGCTGACTACTTCCGAGCATTTCATGTGGTTGTTTTATAATCATCATGCTCGATGTTCCCTGTCCGTCACTACATGACATCTATCTGATCTTCGTTCAGTTGTAGCAGAGCCCTCTCGTATCTACGTGTATTTCACTGTCACGTTGCCAACAGCTGACTGGGGCAGCTTTAGAAGGACTGAAATGTCCGAGATGGATTTATTACTCAAGTAACATCACATGACTGGTTCACGTTCAGAGTCACTGACCTCTCCTAACAGATCCATTCTGCTTTCACTGCTTCTCTGTTGACAGCAGAGTACTCCTCTCCTACTCTCATACTGGTGGATCCACCTCTGGTAAAATTTAATGGTCAGTTCCGCATTACTTAGGGCTGTCCGTGTACGTCAAATGAGACAGTGTATAATTTGTATGTACAATATTAACCGTATCTGCCATTTGTTTAGTTAGTGTATAGTTTTTGTATCTATTATTAACGTTTGACCCGTATTCTACCATACAACATATAACAAACGTCATTTCTGAATTTTCTTTCGGGCTTCATTCGTGCCCATATCACTCTCGTTTCCTCAGGATAGACTCGCTTCTACGCTGTGTCAGAATGGTTCCGGTCTTGTTGAGTTGATATGCTGCCGCAGTAATCAAGTAGTAAATTTTCTGCGTAAACGTTTTTCCGACGAGCATTCCGAGTTATGTTAATCCCTCCATCTTTCGCGTCTTCTTATACTGATATAATTAACATTATTTTGTTGATTTTAGTTTTGTTTCGAGTGTCGCAGAGCTACTGAATTTCCCTTGTTGTCCTGGTCGGTTCGAGTCTTTTAATATGTGCAAGGTGTTTATATTGTATTTTCTGCATCCGAATAAATATTGAAATTCCTCTGCATTTCCTTATTTATGAAATCCCATAATTTATCATCATCATCACAACTTCCCCATGTGGAGTGACCATGACGAAAAGATTGAATAACCATCCAAAGGATAACGTTCTATGAGTGGGGCGTGGAATATCAAAAGTTTGAACGGGGTAGGGAAGCTAAAAAATCTGAAAAGGAAAACGGTAAGTCTCAGTCTACAAACAGTGGGAATTAGTGAAGTGAAATGGAAGGAAGACAAGGGTTTCTGGGCAGATGAGTAACATCAACAGCAGCAGAAAATGGTATAACGGGAGTAGGGCTCATTATGAATCAACAGCAGCAGAAAATGGTATAACGGGAGTAGGGCTCATTATGAATAGGAAAGTGGTAATTGAATATGTAAAGGAATGTAGAAATGTAAGTCATGGGAGATTGGAATGTGGTTGTACCGAAAAGAGTGAAAGAACGGGCTACGGGAGGATGTGGGTGTGGTACTAGGAATGACAGAGGAAGCAGACTAATTGAGTTCTGAAATAAATTTCAGCTAGTAATAGCGAATAATCTGTTCCAGAAACACAAGAGGAGGAGGTGTACTTGGGTAGAGATAGTTACATTACATCATGGTAAGGCAGAGATCTGGTAATCAGACGTAGGATTTTAAGGCTTACCCTGGAGCAGGTACAGATTCAGATCACAATTTCGTAGTGATGAAGAGCAGGATGAAGTTTAAGAGATTAGTCAGGAAGAATAAATCCACCAAGATGTGATATAACGAAGTACTACAGAATGAAGATATATGCTTGAAGTCCTCTGCCGTAAGGAATAGCTCAGTAGGCAGTTCAGTTGAAGAGGAATGGACATCTCCAACAAGGGCAATCACAGAAGTTGAAAAGAAAGGTAAAAATATAGTAACTGCAATGGGTAACAGAAGAAATATTTCAGTTGATCGACGTGAGAAGGAAGTACAAAAATGTTCACGGAATTCAGAACTACAGAAATAAAATCGCTTAGTAATGTATTAGTAAGAAGTGCTGGGAAGCTAAGAGGAAATGAGTGCATGAAAAATGTGAAGAAATCGAGAAAGAATATAATGTTGGAAGGAATGACTCAGCATACAGGAAAGTCAAATCAACCTTCGGTAAAATTAAGAACGAAGGTCATAGCATTAAAAGTGCAATGGGAATTCCAGTGTTAAATGCAGAACAGATAGCGGATTGGTGGAGAGAGTACACTGAGGGCCTATACGAGGGGGGAAAGACTTGTCTGACGACGTGACAGAAGAAGAAACCTCAGTCGATGTAGAAGAGATAGGGAATCCAGAATTAGACTTTAAAAGAGCTTCGGAAGACTAATTTTGAATAATGCAGAAGGGATAGATAACATTCCATCAGAATTTGTAAAATCGTAGATGGGAAGTTGCAACAAAACGACTATTCATATTGGTGTGTAGACTGGATAAGACTAGCGATATACCATCAACCTTTCGGACAAACATCATCCAAAGAATTCTGAAGATAGCAACAGCCGACAAGTGTGAGAATTATCGCACAGTCAGAATAACAGCTCATGCATCCAAGTTACTGACAACAATAATACAAACAGCAGAATGGAAAAGAAAATTGCGGGTGTGTTACATGGCGATTAATTTGGCTTTGGTAAAGGCATCAGAGAGGCAACTCTGACGTTGTGGCTGATAATAGAAGCACGACCAAAGAAAATCAGGACACTTTCAAAGGATTTATAGACCTGGAAAAAGCGTTCGACAATGTCAAATGGTGCAAGATGTTAAAAAATCTGAGTAACGTAGGGGTAAGGGGAAGACGGGTAATATACAATGCGTACAAGAACCAAGAGGGAACAATAAGAGTGGAAGACCAAAAACGAAGTGCTATAATTGAACAGATTGTAAGAGAGGGATGTAGTCTTTCACTTCTATTGTGCAATCTATAGATCGAAGAAGCAACGACGGAAACAAAAGCAAGTTTCAAGAGTGGAATTAACGTTCAATGTAGAGGAATAACAGTGATAAGATTCAGTGGCGATATTGCTATCATCAGGATCTGCTAAATGGAGTGAAGAGTCTAATGAATACAGAATATAGTCCGAGAGTAAATCGAAGAAAGACGAGAGTAGTGAGAAGTAGCAGAAATGAGAACAGAGAGAACCTTAACATCAAGGTTGGTGATCACGACGGGAAGAAGTTAATGGCTTCAGCTACCTAGGCAGCAAAATAGTCCACGACGGACGGAGGAAGGAGGACAAAAAAACCGGCGAGAAGGGCATTCCTGGACGTTAGAAGTCCGCTGATCAAACGCAGGTCTTAATTTGAGGAAGAAATTTCTGAGAATGTACGACTGTAGAACAGCGTTGTACAGTAGGGAAACATGGACTGAGTGAAAACCAGAAAAGAAGAGAATCGGAGCATTTGAGATGTGGTGCTACAGAAGAATGTTGAAAATTAAGTGGACTGATAAGGTTAAGAAAAAGGAGGTTCTCAGGAGAAAGGAATGCATGGGAAACATTGTCAACAATAAGGGGCAGGATTTTAGGATACCTGTTAACATATGACGGAAAACGCTCAATGCTAGTAGAGGGCGTAAAGACTCTGGAGGTAAACAAAGGCTGGAATATATGCAGCAAATAACTGAGGACACAGGGTGCCAGTTGTACTCTGTAACGGAGGTAGGCACTGGAGAGGAATTCGTAGCGGGCCGCATCAAACCACTTAGAAAAAAAATTTAAAAAATGTTATACTGAAATTTTCTTCCAAGTCATTCAATAATTTTTGGCACCGTCAGTGAGATTACGTGAATGTAAGTCACAAGATGACTGGCTACGTAATTTTTTATCTGTAATGTCATTCTTGAGCTGGATATTGTTATCTAGTACATGTTTTTCAGATCGTAGTCATTCAAAATTTTTGAAAAAATATTTTTGATTTACATTAATGATATGGTAAAATTAGGTAAGATTCCTAAAATGACTGCACGGGAAGGCATTAACTTTGAACAGAACTAGTTTGCTAACTTGGAAGTTGAACATACACGAGTTTCCGGAGCCGAGTGTAATCGCGCTCTGAAACTCATGATCATATTATGAAAAATAATTCAATGTGTGAAAATGATCCTAATTTAGGTGATCTTTCGAGTAACGTAATTCATAAATCTGATGATAAATTTCACTTGAAGTAAATATTCCTATTGGCAATATTTCACCTGAAATGAAAATGCAAACAGCCAGACAACAAAATGACCTCATTGTTCTATCATCAGAAAATTTTAAGGTAAAATGAGAGGCGACATAATTACCTAATTAGAGAATCAATCGAAAGGAGTAAAAAACCAATCCAAAGAATTGCAAAACCAGTACAAAGAATTACAACACAGTCTAATGATAAAAAACACTCAAATAAAAAGGAGAAACTGATTGCTATTTTCAGCATATCATTACAGTAAGATACTCTAGCAAATGATGAAAGCTTGTCATGGAATTCCGGAAGATGTACGGACATTATCTAAAGATAAACAACAATTAAAAGTACCCTTCTGCAGTTAGAAAAAAAATTCCATACTTTCCAAGAAGAACAAAGCGTGAAGGCTCAAAAACAAATCAATGAACAGTTGGAAACACATTGTGAATGATTTTCCACAATGGTTTTCACAAAAGTATGAGAGATAAATTCAGAAATTCAGAACTATAGTGAGCCGTAGAAGAAACGGTCACAGCCGCTATGTCCGAATTAGACAGTGCTGGCAGATCTACAAAATCCGAATCTGAAAAAATAAAAGCTACTTTAAACAAAGTTATGCCAGAAAGGCGTGACCAAGTAATTTCTCAAATCACGACCGCATAGCAGGAACTGTCTACAGTCAGCTGCGTGGTTCAATGCACCCTACCGACAGTCTATAAAGTATGTGATTATTACACCAGTCCTACTGCAACAAGTAGTACAACGTACAATAAAGACACAAAATCTAATAACCAGTCGGTAGTTCATGTACGATATGTGGTACTAACTGCATCAGCACTGTCATCTGTTTTGCTTGAGGATAATCTGCTCAATCACAGACAAGTCCAAGTTTTTACAACACAGAAAAATATTCCGCTTAGAATTGTGTTTATACTAGCTTCCAGAGTAGTGTTACTGCAGTCTTGGACTGAGCAGCAAAACATTCGATTAACCACAGACTACATAGGTGGCAGGGGTAAAATACAGGGAGCGAAAGGCTATTTACAATTTGTACAGAAACCAGATGGCAGTTATAAGAGTCGAGGGACATGAAAGGGAAACAGCGGTTGCGGAGGGAGTGAGACAGGGTTGTAGCCTGTCCCCGATGTTATTCAATCTGTATATTGAGCAAGCAGTAAAGGAAACAAAAGAAAAGTTCGGAGTAGGTATTTAAGTCCATGCAGAAGAAATAAAAATTTTGAGATTCGCCGATGACATTGTAATTCTGTCAGAGACAGCAAAGGAATTGGAGGAGCAGTTGAACGGAATGGACATTGTCTTGAAAGGAGGATATAAGATGAACATCAACAAAAGCAAAACGAGGATAATGGAATGTAGTCGAATTAAGTCAGGTGATTCTGAGGGAATTAGATTAGGAAATGAGACGCTTAAAGAAGTAAATGAGATCTGCTATTTGGGGAGCAAAATAACTGATGATGGTCGAAGTAGAGAGGATATAAAATGTAGACTGGCTATGGCAAGGAAAGCGTTTCTGAAGAAGAGAAATTTGTTAACATCGAGTATAGATTTAAGTGTCAGGAAGTCGTTTCTGAAAGTATTTGTATGGAGTGTAGCCATGTATGGAAGTGAAACATGGACGATAAATATTTTGGACAAGAAGAGAAAAGAAGCTTTCGAAATGTGGTGCTACAGAAGAATGCTGAAGATTAGATGGGTAGATCACATAACTGATGAGGTGGTATTGAATAGAATTGGGGAGAAGAGGAGTTTGTGGCACAACTTGACAAAAAGAAGGGACCGGTCTGTAGGACATGTTCTGAGGCATCAAGGGATCACAAATTTAGCATTGGAGGGCAGCGTGGAGGGTAAATATCGTAGAGGGAGACCAAGAGATGAATACACTAAGCAGATTCAGAAGGATGTAGGTTGCAGTAAGTACTGGGAAATGAAGAATCTTGCACAGGATAGAGTAGCATGGAGAGCTGCATCAAACCAGTCTCTCAGGACTGAAGACAACACCTACAACATAGAAGGCCGTGGAGCTCCTTGGGCCACAGACACTGCTAAACTCCAGGATGTTCTTCGCAGGTACTGTGAGAAATATTTAAACAAAACTCGTTAATGGGACGAGCCGATTTCTCACAAAGATGTTTTAAGAATTCTGAAGCCAAAGTTATCTTCGATATTCGTGAGAAACTTGTACACGTACCAGAAGAGGATTTAGAACATTTTATGTCTGTTCTAGATTCTACTGGTCTTATTGACGAGGACATGAAGGTCTATAACTCTAGCAATAACGTCCATAATAGCACTCAGCATTGAGGTCAGCCACACGTGCAGGATATAACACGGGCAATCTTAAAGATCACTATGGTGCTCCTGTGATGTCACCTTCTACGTCACCCAAGTGCGATGTATGCTGCACAGTGTCACGGGTACGGAATTCGGATAATAGTTACAGAGGAAGGTTTAAAAATAGCTTGCAAGACGCCGGGTACCAGGGGAGCAGGCAGACAGAATTCCAGAAAGAACGATAGCGGTTTTTGGAATTCAGTTAATGAAGCCCAGAGACAAGGAAGTGAAGACAATACTTATCAGCAAAATAGCTGTATACAACAGGGTGCGCCTGATAGCAGTTGGCAAAATCAAAATCATTTGGTAAAGACTGAGGAAGTCACCAACGAAGCATCTCCAGCTATCTCCACAGAAACTTAATCAAACTAATTTCCACCTCATTAAGCCCTCTGATGGCAGATGTATCATGACGTAGAGGCTCTCAAGGCAATCATGTCAGTCTCTTAAGGTATGATGACGGTTCCGATATTAGAGGTAAGTTTGCTTTGGATCAGCTTCTGCACAGTAAGAAATCATGGGGTTTAATGCTAGCCTCGGTATCTGCCATGGTGGGAAAAATTCCTAAAAAAATATAGACACTTGTCCTCTATTGAGGTTTTACCACACAACTTGTTTAAAAAAAGATTAAAGTAGTAGACAAAGTACCAATCTAGCTGGTACAAAATTGTGAGAGCTCTAGGTGATAGGTTGCAACCTATCAAATCGCAGACAAAAGTAAATGTCGTCGTTGGAAATGGAGAGGTCTTACCCTGTTCCTGATTGCAAAAAGCCTTGTTGTCGACTGCTTGCTGGGTATGGAGTTTTTCTGTAAAATTAGACTTTTATTTGGGTATGTTCTACAGTTCTACTTACGAATCGAGGGCAAGGTTATCAAAGCACATTTAATACAATCAGCAATGGTGCATGATATGTACTACCAGGGGATTAAATTAAACGTTTTAAAGGCCGAGAGTGTTCTACAAGATTCTTTCTCAACTCACCATGGTAAAAATGAGAATAAAACAGCTTATTTACAAGATAAGACAATAGAATCGGCTTATGTGGATACACAACTGTAATTAGATTTAAGAAACATACTTTTGAAATACTTACATGTTGTTGAGGCGAAACCTGGCGTAAGAAATAGATGTGGACATGATTCCATAGGACAAATTGTGCTATAAATCTTACTCCATTCCGTGAATGAAACGAGACGCTCCAGTTCGAGAAATATGGTCAACTGTTCAGTGAAAAATAATTGAATCATAACATTCACAATACTGCAGTCCATTATTAGCAGTAAATAAACATAATAGCCAAGTACGTCTCATTCTGGATGTGCCTGGTATCAATTAAATAATTATAACAGTCTGCAAATAACCAGAAAATCTAGAAGAGCAATTAGTGGAATTTCATGTAGTACATGACTTGACAAGGCTAGATCTCTCCTGCTCCCGTTGGCAGGTCTTATTGTTAGATGAGTCTAGGAAATACACAGCTTTTGTCTATGCTGCTAGAAGTTATCAGTTTTGTGTTTTGCCATTTGGACTTAGCGTAATTTCTGGTTTATTAACTATGGCACTAGATACTGTTCTCAGACCAGATCTCCTAGACAAAGTAACACTATATGTTGATTATCTCTTGATTTTAGCTGTTATACAGGAACATTTCGTGAATTTTCACAGGCTGGAGTCTCACTTAACTTGCAGAAGTCAAAGTTTGGTCGTGAGAAAATAAAATTTTTGGGACATGTGGTATCTCCTTCAGGAATAAGTCCTGATCCTGATAAGTACAGTGATAAATTTTTCAGCTCCGTAAACAAAACGGCATTTGGAAGCTTTTCTTGACCATTGTTCGTTTTTTCATCGTTTTTTCCTGGACAACCGCTTAACAGTCCACCACTATTGAGACTATTAAAAAAGAATGTCCGATGAAAATGGTCAGTAAAATATCAAATAGATTTCAACGCTGTAAAGAATGCTTTAGCTAATTCTGAAATCCTTTGTCATGTTGACATGAACGTATAATTTTGCGTTGCCACTGACGCATCGTTTTTGTGAATTGTTGCATGTTCATTTCAAACGTCTGAAAAGGACAGAAGTTAATACAATTAGTTTTGCTAGGAGAACCCTTTCAGAGTGCTACTCAGTTACAAGCTCTGGCCATAATATGGGCATTTCAGAAGTTCAGTTATAACACGTTAGGTATTTTATGATCACCGCATTCTGAGCTTTTTGTTGACCTGTCGGCTACTACATCCTAAGATTACGAGGTGGACAGCTTTCATACAGGAATACAGTTTCGACAAAATGTGTATAAAATGTAAGACTAATGTTGTGGCTGGCGCTTTGTCGTGTCTACCGCAATGACTGACTGATCTTTCGGATTTAACAGGACAGATAACTGACTACAGAATTTTACTAATGAAAGACACACAGCACAGACAATACTGTTTTGGTATGTGTAAAGAGCTGGCTACACTGCAAGATGCAGAGCCAAGGCGGCATAAAATAGAAACTCTCCTTACACAAAACCCACCTTAATAAATTTTACAGCATCACAAAATTAAAAACGACGTTTTATTCCACAGATGTAGTGTTTCTGATGACAACTGGTGTGTATGCATTCCAGTTACTTGGAGAGAAATTTCAGTTTGGCATACTCATTATGTTTGGAGTCATTACGGTGCCACCAAACACTATTGCGGTGCAATATGTACTTTATGGACTTTAGAAAGTAAGTTACTCATGTCGTTTCACCTCAGACCACTGAAACGGCGTGGCAACCGGAAAAGTTGTAGAACGCGGGACACTACAGTTCTCGTGGGCAAAATGTCTAAATTGCACACAGATTCAGCCTGAAATTTTGGCCGTATTTGGGTGAAATTCAGGCCCTGTATCTATAAAAGGCAAAGTAGCCTCTGGCCGTTGTGAAATGTTGCCAAGGCCGCGCAGACGTCTGTGTTGCTGATAGGGAATTCCACATTATTCATCAGGGGATTTCCATCCTTCCTGCGAGCTGAAAGAATAGGTGGTGGGAAGAGATTTTCCAACCATGAGGTCGCCCACACAGCGGTTCTCGAATGGCTCTGTTGACCAAGGAACGGATTTCTATGTTGAGGACCTGAACTATTGGAAGAACTTTCTGTCCATTATTTACAGAGGCTTGATGGCAATGACAAAAAATAGTGTAATGTGTCTGTGTCACTTTCAAGTGTGGTGCAGCATTCAATAAAACATAGCCCGCCAGCTGTAATAATTTATATCTTATTTTTTGAAGCGCCCTCGTAGATGTGTGAACACAAAGTAGTTGCTACTCATTGACTAATCACGTTTGGTCTCTGCTGAAGTAAAAAATTAATATCGTACATAACTTCTCCAAAGAAGAAGAAGCCAGGAATTACCACCACACAATAAAAATGTTATACGAACCAGCGTCGAAAAAGAAGAACGCGCCAATACGTTTGTGTTTCAAAGTATTAATTTGTAGTTCAGGCCCACTATATTGCTCGCATGTGTAAAATCCACTTTCTACTTATCTCCTTACGCTGTCGAAGCTAGTTCGTGAAATGTGACGTGCTCTGTGATGTATAAGAAAAACCTCCTTGACGTTAGATTCCACTGGGAACCACGTGCTCAGCGACGGCAATATTAGTACTGTAAAGAAAATGTCAGCCTCCGTCGTAAGAGGTCTGAAATCAGTTGCTGTAGCAAATCGATTTCAGCCACTCTGTGACCATCTTCGGTGCTATTATAAAACATAAAAGTAGACATGAAGACCGTATTATGTAACGTAGGCATACGTCACGTTGAATATATTACAATTATAACATATAGTACATACAAAAATTAAGTCTTGAAGTTTCACGCAACACATATTGCAACTTCAACAGGACGTCAATACAGAAGAACATAGCAGCTAATAAACAAATTTTGAACTGAGCTTGCAGCTTACAATAGCGTGCAGCAAAGCTCCGTACAGCTGAGAGCGTAATTTATAGTATTGTTATATTTTTATATTACTTAAATTATTGATTTCTTGGGTAACAGTGATTGCGTTTTTAATTGGTTCTTTTCTATAAAATCTTGGCCCCCTTTTTAATGAAATATATCCAGTATAATGGGTTGTTTGCAAAAATTTGGTACTGTGACATAATACGGTCTTCATATCTGATTTTATGGCCAATAGTTTTGTAGCACTGAAGATGGTCACACAGTGACAAAAATCGATTTGCTGTAATAAATTCTTTCAGACCTCCTACGACCGAGGCTGTGACTTTTTTTGGTTTATCGTGGGTGGATTAAACAGGATATGGTTGACAAGCAGTAAGTGGTGTAGCACTAAGGATGTTCACATCATGTTCCACTAGTGGACGCTGCAAGAGACTCCTGTCCATCACTGAAAGATTTATTGTTAAAATTCCGGGAGTATATGTTCTCAGAGGAGGCTGGCAACAAATTAAATCCGCCCCACGTGCTATACGAACTGCCCTTCCCCGACAGCCCTAAGGTGGCTGTACGATTGTAGATGTGGACTGAACTTACTCTCCACGGAAGATTGTGATACGTTGTAAAGCATTCGGAGGCAACATTCGGCGCAAGAGACAGTATGAAAGGTGTGTTGATGTATGCATTATCTACACAGTACTTTATCAATGTCTACTGTACCTTTCTCAGCATCCACCAGAGACCCCAGCGCCAATAAAAGGAGGACTAATACGGAGGCTGTGGTGTTCATGGCTGCTATACTGCTAGTGTTGAAGACGCCTGGACCTAACAGCTGCCGAGACACGACCGACTATCTGACAGCTGTGTCGACCCAGCGATAATTCTGTGTTTACTGATGACCTCTGACTTCCGAAGCGAAGGGCACGTGCACACTGGACGCTGTACAGTGCATGGCGTCTCAGAGGTTATTTCGTGCCAATATCATTTAGCATACTGACCGGGAGGAAAATGGCTATGCCTCCGTAAGCCAATCTCTCTGTTTTAATCGCTTATTTTATTCGTTCAGTTTGTCTTGTAATATATACTTCTTTATTTCGTAAGTCTTCAAACTGCTTTGATGTGTCCCTCTTCGCCCTGCTCTCCTGTGTCTGCCTCTTTATCTCAAGAGTAGTACTTAGACACGGCGTCCTCGGTTGTTTGTCCGAAGCATTCCAGTCTCTGTCTTCCCTTTCAGTTTTCCCCCTCTAAAGCTCCCCATCATTGTAGATCTTCATCTAGTCAGTGATTTGGAAATATACCTTCACTCTGTAGAGAACTTTGTCATTTCTTCTGTAATTTTCGCGGTCCTTTTTTAACACCACACATCACACGCTTCGCACCTCTTCTTTCCCTGATAATGTTGTGCTTCAGACTTACATCCTCAGCAATGTCTTGTTCACTTTCTTGCGAGGCAGAATTTCTGTACTTCGCCTACTGTGTGGTCCCCTAATATCGATGTTAAAATTATTGCAAATTTTATTTCTGCTACTCTTCATCACTTACAGTACTTAAGGAGTTTTGCTATTTGTGGAGCAAAATAACTGATGATGGTCGAAGTAGAGAGGATGTAAAATGTAGACAGGTAATGGCAAAGAAAGCGTTTCTGAAGAAGAGAAATTTGTTAACATCGAGTATAGATTTAAGTGTCAGGAAGTGGTTTCTGATAGTATTTATATGAAGTGTAGCCATGTGAAACATGGACGATAAATAGTTTGGACAAGAAGAGAATAGAAGCTTTCGAAATGTGGTGCTACAGAAGAATGCTGAAGATTAGATGGGTAGATCACATAACTAATGAGGAGGTATTGAAGAGAATTGGGGAGAAGAGGAGCTCGTGGCACAACTTGACTAGAAGAAGGGATCGGTTGGTAGGACATGTTCTGAGGCATCAAGGGATCACCATTTTAGTATTGGAGAGCAGCGTGGAGGGTAAAAGTCGTAGAGGGAGACCAAGAGGTGAATACGCTAAGCATATTCAGAAGGACGTAGGTTGTAGCAGGTACTGGGAGATGAAGAAGCTTGCACAGGATAGAGTAGCATGGAGTGCTACATCAAACCAGTCTCAGGACTGAAGACCACAACAAACAACAAGAACTACTCTTCATCATTAATGTCTACCGTATGTGCTCATTAGACAGTTTATTTCATTCTACAGGACTCGCAAATCGTTGTCACATTCACTGAGAACAACAATGCCATCAGCGAATCTTGATATCCCATCATTCTAAAATTTTAATCCCATTCCTGAAGCTGTCTTTTATTTAGTCCAGGAGTTCTTTGACGTGTTGTTTGATCATTCATACCTTGCAACACTTTTAATCCGAGCAATTCCGTGTAAGTGTTTCATCGTTTTTTGTCCCTCTTGGTTATTGTAGATATTGTACGTTACTCGCATTTCCCTGTAGTTTATATTACGCTGTCGAACAATGTTTCTAGTTCTCAAAAAATTATAGGAGAGTGTCTATTTTTCTGTAGATTTGCCTCCATTATCTGAAAATGGCATCACGTGGATTTTTTCTCCAAAACCAAACCAATCAGCATTAAAAAGATCTGGAATTTTCTTTTCCAATCATATGTATATTCTTTTTGTCAGCAGCTTGATTGCTTCAATGGATGGTGTGACAATGGCTCCCGTGCTGACAGTCAGGGGTGGTGTGACGTCTCCTTTGAACGCCGCAAGCCGCCGATCACTTTGTATATACATTATTCAGCAAAATGTTGTTAACTTCAAAGATGATAAACCAGAATGTAAACTCCTTGCTGGAGTTTTTAAAAATGGTTCTTACAAAAAGTTTTACCTATAATCATCTAACGTATGTCTAGTATCTACATTGTTTTACGCCTTCTTAAAAGCTTTACAAATTTCGGCGCCATTTCCATGTTAGAATTCTAAGATATTTTGAATCTTAACGTCTACAAGAATCCTCAAATTCGTTTTTTATTTTTGTGTAGTGTTGTGGTGTATAGCATTTTAGTATTTCATGCTGTTAGACTATCTACGCTATATCCCTACTCCTTAATCTATGGTACTATTGGTGTTATTTTTGTTTTTGTTTTTATTGAAACTACTTTCTTTTTCCAACCTTCCTCTCTCTTCATTCTTCTTTCTCCTGACGATCTTATCTGCAACATAATCTTGAAATATTGTGCTGATTATATGCCAGTAATAAAATTAATCTTCAAACTTTTTGATATGGCTCACATGGTGAAGTCCTAAGGTTTTGCCTGTTTTTGGGTTCATTAGTTCCACAGCATTATCATGAGCAATTCAGCTAATTATGACAGGTCCTTTGTATGCAGCGTAAAACTTACGTATTTTGTGTTTCTGTTTGCTGGAGATATGGTGTGTTTTTACAAATACTTTCTGGCCTACTGAGAATGTTCTTTTAATTGCTGTTCTATCTCCTCTTTGTTTTATTTTAATGGCTGCCTTTCTGATGTTGGAGAGTGCTGTTGCTATGACTTGTTTGTGCTGTCTACGTGATACAATAGGAAAACTAACATTTTCTCTGGTTATGTTTGTGGGTTCAATATTTTTAAGTACGGTGACTGGAGGTAGTAGTGTAGTGCTATATGGCATTTCGTTTATTACTTCTTGAAAATCTTTAAGGTATATATCCCAAGTGTTGTGTCTTTTGCCTGCATATAATCGACATAAAGTGCCTATGTCCTTCATAGATCGTTCTGCTGGATTTAGGCTAGGTTTGTACTTAGATATGTAGATGGATTTAATTTTGTGTTGTTTTAACATGTTCTGCCATTGCACTGATTTGTATTGTGGGCCATTATCCTAAATTTTTCGTTCCACTCGACCTACTTGTCTGAGAAAATATTGTCTAAATGCTTTACATATAGTAAGACCAGTTGCCCGTTTTAATGGTGTCAAGGTAACATATTTAGAAGTAAGTTCCAAAACGACAAATATGAAAATATATCCATTTTTTGTGCGTGGGAGGGGCCCCATCAAATCTGTTGCAGCTATTTGTTTTAATCTTTTAGGGATTATTGGAAACATAGGTGGTTTGGTTTGGAAAGTGACGTGTTTAGCCCTCATACATTTTTTGCATTTGAGTAATACTGTTCTAATTCGTCTTTCCATATTAGGAAAATGGCTTGTTTGTTTTATTTTTAAAAAGCATTTCTTTGGTCCAAAGTGGCCATTACTTAAATGTATATACCATATGTACTTATTAATTAGTTCATCTGGGATATAAATTAACCATTCATTCGTTGAAACATTTCGTCTAAAAAATAAAACATTGTTTTTTACGAGATAGTGCTGTCGAATGTCTGGAAAATCCTTACTTCTCCACTTGTGTTTGGTTCCTAGTATTTCGGGATCCTTGTCCTGTTCTATGCCTATGTTTTTCAATGCTGTCGTAATGTAGTTTTCGAAAGGTACTTGTTTCATATAGTACATTGTAAACTGGTCTTCTTCTGCTTCCAAACCTATGTTATTGGATACACCCTGTGGACATCGTGATAAAGCATCTGCTAATACATTCGTTGGTCTTGGTATGTGTGTAATAGTGAAGTCAAATTCTTGTAGTATTACCATCCATCTGGCTAACCTCCCATGAGTTATTTTGGCGGATAACAGAAATTCTAATGCTTTCTGGTCAGTGTACACTTTTGTTTTTCTTCCGAATAGGAAGTACTGAAAGCGTTGGAAGCCCCATACAATGGCCAATGCTTCCAGCTCCGTGACTGAATAGTTTTTCTCGCTTTTTGTGAGTACCCGACTGGCAAATGCAATTGTTTTATATGATCTTAGCCCTGCCTGTTCGTATTCTTGGAATAAAACAACTCCTAAACCGCTTTTTGCTTTCGTTTTCACGTGCGCTTCGTCTTTTTCTTGCGTCATCTTCCGAATATGTGAACTCTAGTTCCCTTAGAATACCTTTAAATGCTTCGACGTCATTGCCTCCGCGACCTACTAATGATTGCTGGTATTTCAATGGTAGCTTCATCGCGCATAATTTAATCAACTCTCCGTCACTGTATGGTACATCTAAGCATTGATTTTTCTTTGCCATTAATTCGAAAAATTTCACGGGACTCTTCTCTCCTGAATTTTCAAAATATGGGTTCTGTAATAATTCGTACTTCACTCTGTTCTGTGCTTCGCTGGACCAATATCGTGAGAGAAACTTCTCTCTGAAATCTTCGTACGATCGGCATGTCGCTGCAACATTCTGCATGGTTTCTGCGACTGTTCCTGACATGTGTGCACATATAAAGTCTAATTTGTGTGCTAGCGTCCTGTGTTCTGGTAATCCTACTCGGAATTGATCAATAAAAGTTCGTGGATGTAATGAGTTTCCTTCTCGAAAGTGTTGAAATTTTCTGACTGTGAGGAAATGATCGTTGTCGTACTTCGTCGTAGTTCCATATGAAATTCGCGATTCTTCGTCACTTTTGTTTCTGATCATTTCTCCCGTCGTTCTTTCCGGTTATGGTAGATCCATTGGATATTGTCCACTGTAACTTTCGCCTACCCTTGCGTAGTATCGTTGGAGTGGTACGCAATAATTTTCTTCCATCGGTTGTGAACGTGTAGCTGAATGCATTGCACTGTACTCTTCGCGATCTGGCTTTCCCTTGTAAGGTATTGGTTCGGTATCTTGTCTGGCTAACCTTGCTGCTTCATTGCACGATCCAAACTGTCTTGATACATACATTTGTGGTTCCGCATGTGTTTGTGATGACGCTTGTTCATCAAGAATTTCGAAACGTGTTTGTTGCTGTGCAGGCTGTCTGATTTCACGTATGTTACTTTCCGCCTGTGATTGGAATCGCAAATGCGTAATATCTTCGTTAATTGCTTGTTTTTCCAGTGCTGTTACAGATACGGATGTGGTTGCAGACTCTGTGCTTGTTCGATCCTGTTCACTACGCTCTTCAATGGTTTGCAACAACTCTGTTCGCAATTTCTGAAATTGTCGCTTCGTTTGCGCTTCTATTTTGACTATGCGGTTATCGTATCTTTTCAGCGCTGCTTTTGTGATACGTTTGTGTAACACACTGTTTTCAACAATTTCGCGCGCTGTACCTGCTGCTTGTCTAGTAATTACGTTTATCTGTTTCTATAGTTTCTTGACTTCTCCCTAGGTGTTGTTACGTAATGTTTTGATCTCGTCCTGAATGTCATTACGCAATGTTTGTACGTCCGCTTGTACCTGGTCAATATCTGTTCTCAATTGATTGTGACCTGTTATTAAGTTTCCTATCACTTCTCGAGATTCTTTTGCCTCGTCTTCAATATGACTTAGGTGTAACTGAATTTTTTTGTTTTGTTCTTTAATCGCACGTATTTGTCTCGTGGTTTCTGCATTCTGAATTTGAATTTGGTTCGCTGTGTCTTTATTTTGTCTTGTCATGGTTTCCGCAATTTCTTGTAATAATTCTGCCAATCTGGCAGAATTATCGTGTCCTATCGCGTTTCCTTTCGACGTCCTACGCTCTGTGTTTTCGCCCAAGTGATGGTTCGCAACCGATTGCATTGAACTGTGCTGTGACACGTTTCTGCTCGCATTCCTTGTACTCTGTGGTGAGGGAGCTCTGATTACTTGTACTATGGGTTCTACGTATTCAAGACGCAAGTTAGAATCCTCATCGACTGTCTCTCTACTTTCCTGCTCGTCTGTCGTATGCTAACTTACGTTTTCTATGCCTTGACGTACATTATCCTCGTTATGGTGCGTAATATAACCTATTTCTCGCGATACTGCATTGTCTGTTGTACTGTCCTCTATTCTCTGTCCATTTTCATGCTGGGTCTCTACCTCAATTCGGTCAAGGTCTCGATTAGCCAATGCTAATCTTTCCGAATCCCTTATTTTCTGTTTTAAAAGCAATTCACACGCCCTACTTCGAGTCAACATGCGTTCATACGAGCTCACATGTTTCATAAACTTTTTGCTCACACGACTTGACACTTATTATACCCAAGACTGACAATCCATTCACTTACTTGTTGGGTTAGAACCAACTTGTCAACGATGTATCCGCCACCTGTGCGCTTGCATTGAGGAGAAAACGTAATTCTAACAATTTTTAAAATTCATAACTAAATTATGCTATTGTCTCTGCTAGAATGTCTATCTATCGCTGCAGCTACTGTTATCAACTATTTATGCCTTAAAAAATTTTTTTTTATTACGAATATTTTTTAACAGGATATTTTTCTGACCTAGTTAGGCATGTGGTCGTCCTTCAATCATAGTATTTTACCATCCTGGCAGGGTCACCATTTTCTAACATTCTGCATGGTGTCTGTTCTATATCATGTCTCCCTACCACTTTTGCGCAACAACGCTCTGAGTGTGTTTTTTAGGGAATTGACTAGTTTGAACCTGGGACCTGTTGCTGATAAGGAGACGCCAGACCACACATGACATGTAGAGTTCAGAAGAGTTCAGTGAGACTATCGATGATATAATCAAATACTTAATGATCTCAGCGTCAGCTCCACTGCAATCCCTGTAAAAGAATCTTCATACTAACTAAATTTAGTGGAAGGGAGTCAAGGCTTTCTATTTTTAGTTAGCAGGTAAAATAACGTCGAAAAAGCAATTAAATTTACCACTGGAAACTTTATTATACTCATGTAACATTGTTTATAAATTGCACTATTGATAAAAGGAAATGTCTTAATAGAGGATGGTCAAAACCAGCTGCGTTCAACAAAAATGTGAACGAATATTCCCTGAAAGGGTTTCCAGGTTCTACAATGGATCGAAGGCTGACCTATGCCATATCACATCTATAATCTAGGTTTAAATTAAGTTTCACAAAAGAGAAAACTATCAAAATGGTCTCAGTGACCCTCAATTATCTTTAATTACTTATGTAACTTGTCGTAAATTACAGTGGCTGATGTGGCTTCTCAATAACTATATAACAGAAAAATCATCGCGTTTCAGATTTTTACTTCAAGTGGCAAATGTGAACACCATGAGCTTTTGAATTGACGATCGACACTAGTATTACGCAAAAAGGGGGTGTAACAGATGAGACTTCTGCAGTTCAGAGTGAAGCTTTATGCGCTGTTATACGGCATCGCGTGCGCTTGTCGGTGTTCGTCAGGGGGCGGCAGCCGCACAGCTCCGCTCACCTCGCCGTCTCGGAAGCAACTCTCTATCCTAACTTCTCCTTACTACAATTTACCGAAGTTGGTTTAAAAAAAATTATCTGGCTGTGTTTTCATCTGACAAATCAGGGTCTCAAGGTTAAACTTAAGCTCCGCCTACAAAAATTCTGTCCATCCAATGAGAAACGTTATACTTTTCGTGGTGGGGCAATGTTTTTAAAGTTTGCAACGTAACAGAGACGCGAAAAAGTCTCACACTAAAACTTGCAGCTGGTGTCGTCCTTTTAGTGTTATCGTAAGATCTATACTGTCCTTCTGGAGGGCTCTATCTTTTAACATGGGCTGGGGGGTGGTCCTGACGTAATGGAGACGCGAAAAAGTCTCTCACTAAAACTTGCGGCTGGGGTGGCCCTTTTAGTGTTATCGTAAGATCTATACTGTTCTTCTGGAGGGATCTATCTTATAGCATGGGCTGGGTGGTGGTCCTAGCGGTTAGCTGGCAACGTGGGTGTCCGTCCCTTATCGTAGGGCCTACTAGCTTAACACGGTTCTGCTCTCAGCTTCTGTTCTCGTTTCTCCCCTCGGATCTGTGTCTGTCTCACGGTGGGAAGGTATGACATGCATTTAGGCATTCTTGTGATAGTCTGTGGTATTCCATTTGCTCACTCGTTACTCGTATTACTTTGGTTAATTTAATGTCACGATTTATTCGGAGCTATGTGACATACTACTGGATTTGCTTATCATGTCAGGGTTTTCATGGAAGGTGTTGGATTTGCCTGACACCTTACAAAATGACATTTCCAAATTGATCACGCCACCATAAGGGTCGCACATTTGATGTGTGCAGGGCTTTTGAAATGACCTCCGTAGCTTGCATCATAGCGTACTGGTAATATGATCGTACTTTTCAAATATGTTTAATCACACTGCGTCATATCTGTGCCATTGTCGTCAACCTATCGACATTGTTGATATCTCTATTAAACTGCCCAGGACTAACACCAGCGGTCCTGAGACTCACTGCTGTGAAATCTGTTGTCACCTGACAGATGCAACGACGACAGCGCATCTAGCTGCAAGAAAGAGCGCCGTTTATTAAAGTCATATTTGCCGTAAGAATTACGTTAGCCTCTAATTCTTTTTCTTCATAAAATACCGAATAGTTAGCACACTTTTGCGTCCCAAGCTGCAGGATAACATCAAGTGTCATGAATGATTGTAAAATTGATGTAGTTAGTACGGAAAACTAGTGAATTGCATGCGCCTTACCCAGTAAAGAAAAAGAATATAAACGAAAGTGTATCGCTCATAAGAGGTGATATATTCACTTCCACGTGTAGAAGGGGTTGACATACGATTTGATGTTTTGTTGTGCTTTGTAATCGTTACGACGCCCGTTGCCAGAAATAGAAATTACGTCTTATTATTAAGTATAGAAATATGACGCAAAACGTTTTTATGATGAAAAACTTACGTTATAATTACCGTAAATGTACATATTATGTTAATATTTCTCACTCATTGAATAATGACCTGCAAAAAAGGGGCGAGCATATTCTGTTAAGGAAGAAAAGAAGTCAGCAACAGAAACAAATTAAATATGCACCTAATAAATTAGTCGCTCATATGGGCCAGCTTAATCTTTTTCAAGGCCTGGATTTAATTTTTTTAAAGTATGTATGTCATTTTTCACTTTGTTTCTGCTACATTTCTTGCTTTCTTTTATTATTAATATGATTGTCACGCAAAGATGTTGCATGGAGTTTAATGATTTACACATTCTTATAATTCATTTGATTCTCCAACAATCGAATAATTTTATTTAATAATTTCAACAATTTTATTTAAAAATTTTCTTAAATCTGGCCTCGACAGCCAGAGAGAGTGATCAAGTGTGTGTTAGTTGTTGGTTCAAATGGCTCTGAGCACTGTGGGACTTAACGTCTGGGTCATCAGTCCCCTAGAACTTACAACTAGTTAAACCTAACTAACCTAAGGAAATCACATACTTCCATGCTCGAAGCAGGATTCGAACCCGCGACCGTAGCGGATGCGCGGTTCTAGACTGTAGCACCTAGAACCGCTCGGCCACTCCGGCCGGCGTGTTAGTTGTGTTTTTTTCTCACTCCTAAAAAAAATCTTCACTAAATGTCTGTACATGTGTGTTTTACCTCCTTATCTGTTTAGTCAGCACTTATGACTTCCACGTAGCGGGTCCGTCTTCAATTCCCAGACAGATCGGAGATTTTCTCCAGTCGGGCAGTGGGTGTTATGTTGTCCTCATCATCATCCATTATTTCATCATCATGGACACGTAAGTAGCCCAATGTGGCGTCATCTGCAAAGACTTGTAACGCTGCTGCAGAACTTCCCCAAGTGAGGTTTCAATGCCGTTCGACTACTCACACACACACACACACACACACACACACACACACACACACACACACACACATACACACACACACAAACGCACACTGAGGTGACCAAAGTCACAAGACAGCGATATGCACATGTACGAGGGTGAGTCAAATGAAAACCTTAAATTTGTAATAACAAATCGAAATTTCACACCGTTATCCTATAAGTTGGTAAGCGTGCTAGTAACAGCGTGCACAATGGCCTGTAGCTGGCAGCATAGTGCAGATGCACACATATCGTCGCAGTATCAGTATGAAGATGGCCGCCCCACTTGCGACTTGCACCAGGGAAAAACAGCGTTCTGTTATTCGGTTTTTGAGTAGTGAAGGTGTGGAACCTATTGAAATTCATCGACGAATGAAGGTTCAGTACGGTGATGTTTGTCACAGCAGCAAGTCTACGAATGGAGTTGGAAGTTCGCAAATGATGTAACTTCAGTGGAAGATGCTCCTCGTCCAGGTCAGGCTCAACGAGTTGTGACTGCACAGAACATTGCAGCAGTTGAAGCCATAGTGAAGGAAAACCGCCGAGTGACACTGAATGACATTGCAGCATGTTTACAGATTAGTCATGGGTCAGCACACCACACTGTGCATGATGTGCTACAGCTTCACAAAGTGTCTGCAAGATGGGTGCCACGGAAGCTAACACTTGAAATGAGAGAACGACATGTTGATGCTTGTGAAGAACTTCTTCGGCGCTTTGAACGAGAAGGTGATAGCTTCCTTGAAAGAATCGTTACTGGGGACGAAACCTGGGTTCACTTCCACCAACCGGAAATGAAGAGAGAAAGCAAGGTACGGCGCCATTCCTCATCACGAAAACCAAAGAAATTTCGAACAGAACCATCAGCAGGGAAGGTTATGCTGACTCTCTTTTGGGACGAAAAAGGCATCATTTTGGAGCATTAGATGCCTTGAGGGACCACTGTCATCAATGCATCATATACGGATCCCCTAAAAAATCATCTGTGGCCTGCAATCAAATCAAAGCGACGTGAATTGCTGTCAGCAGGTGTCCTTTTGCAACACGACAATGCAAGGCCCCACACTGCCCGTACAACAGTTGCAACAATCACAGACACGCATTTTGAGTGTCTTCCTCATCCACAATACTCACCAGACATTGCCCCAAGTGATTTCCATGTGTTTAGACCACTCAAAGACGGAATGAGAGGAAGGAAGTTCCGTTCTGATGAAGAGGTACGCCACGCGGTGCATGAATGTTTGCGCAGACTACCAAAAGTATTTTTTTCTAAAAGAATGTATGCACTTTGTAAGCGCTGGAGGACTTGCATTGAGCTTGACGGAGATTATGTTGAAAAGTGATACAGCTTTGTGCCACTTCTGCACAATAAATAATATTTTAAAAAATATTTAAGGTTTTCATTTGACTCATACTCGTACATAGGGCGGTACTATCACATATTGAAGGTATGAAGGTCAGTGCATTCGCGGAACTGTTATTTGTACTCAGGTGAATCAGGTGAAAAGGTTTCCGACATGATAATGGCTACACGACGGGGATTACCAGATATTGAACGCCTAATGATAGTTGTAGCTTAACCCACGGGACTTTCCATTTCGGAAATAGTTAAGGAATTCTGTATTCCGAGATCCACAGTGTCAAGAGTGAGGTGAGAATACCAAATTTTAGGCATCACCTCTCACCATAGGCAACGCAGTGGCTGACGGTCTTCACTTAATGTCTGAGAGCAGCGGCGTTTGCGTAAAGTTGTCAGTGCTAACAGACAAGCAATATTGCGCGAAATAACCGCATAAATCAATGTGGGTCATGCGACGAACGTATCGGTTATCACACTGCGGCGCAATTTGGTGTTAATGGGCTACGTCAGCAGACGACCGACGCGAATGCCTTTGCTAACAGCACGACATCGCCTTCAGCGTCCATCCTGGGCTCGTGACCAAATCAGTTGGACCCTAAACCTCTGGAAAACGACATCCTGGTCAGGTGAGTCTCGATTTCAGTTAGCAAGAGATGATAGTACGGTTCAAGTGTGGCGCTGACCCCAAAAGGCTATGGACCCAAGTTGTCGACAAGGCACTGTGCAAGCTGGTGGTAGCTCCATACAGGTGTGGGCGGTGTTTACATGGAATGGACTGCGTCCTCTGGTCCAGGTGAATCGATTATTGACTGGAATTTGTTATGTTCAGCTACTTGGAGACCTTCTGCAACCATACATGGGCTTCAAGTTCCCAAACAACAATGAAATTTTTATGGATGACACTGCGCCCTGCCACCGGGCCACAGTTGTTCGTGATTGGTCTAAACGATATTCTGGACAGTTGAAGAGAAAGATTTCGCAACCCTGATCGCCCAACATGAATACCATCGATCATTTATGAGACATAATCGAGAGGCCAGTTTGTCCACAAAATTCAGCATTGTATAAAATATTCTCGGTATTCTTGCCGCGTCAGTTCTAGATACAATCTCGAGCTTTCGACGATTACCTCCATCGTCATCGTCAGGAGCTGACTGTCTCCACTGCTGCTATGGTAGCCTCTATATAGCCCGAACACGACTTCTGATTGGTCGGCTTCTGATTGGTCGGCGATTACGTGCTGCTGTCTCAGACGGTGTCACTGTGTGCGCCGGTGGCGCCACCGCTTCCGTTTGAACGTAAACCTTGGAAGGAACGTCTCTGCTGCTTCTCTGCATCAAGTGCGGTTAAAGTTCTTTTGGCTCATTCTTTCTCCAGCTCTCTATTTTTAATGTGGCGTTGGTGTTCTGCACAGCGGTCGGAAACGGTACGAATAGTCTGACCTATATAATTGCTTCCACACTCACAGGGTATATTATAAACTCCAGGGCCCCTGAGGCCGAGATTGTCCTTAACAGGGCGCGTCATCTCCTTAATTTTCTTAGGAGGACGAAAAATCGGTCTGATACCACGTCTACGCAGGACAGAGAGCTGGAGAAATCGGCAATTGCGGAGCACAGCCTCACGAACAAATACAAAATATTGTTCGATGAAACTAAAATTCTGGCCCATGCCTCCACATACTGGGATTCTGTTATTAAGGAGGCTGTTGAAATAAGAATGAGCCAAAAGAACTTTAACCGCGATAGCGGATACCATTTGAGCTGTGCGTGGAAACGGGCGCTTGATGCACAGAAGCAGCACGTTCCGTGAACGGAAGCGGTGGCGCCACCGGCGCACACAGTGACACCGTCTGAGACAGCAGCACGTATTCGCCGACCAATCAGACGCCGACCAATCAGAAGCCGTCTGTATAGAGGCTACCATAGCAGCAGTGGAGACAGTCAGCTCCTGACGATGACGATGGAGGTAATCGTCGAAAAAAAAAATGGTTCAAATGGCTCTGAGCACTATGGGACTTAACATCTATGGTCATCAGTCCCCTAGAACTTAGAACTACTTAAACCTAACTAACCTAAGGACAGCACACAACACCCAGCCATCACGAGACAGAGAAAATCCCTGACCCCGCCGGGAATCGAACCCGGGAACCCGGGCGTGGGAAGCGAGAACGCTACCGCACGACCACGAGATGCGGGCTATCGTCGAAAGCTTGAGATTTTATCTAGAACTGACGCGGCAAGAACACCGAGAATATTTTATACATAAGTGCCGCCGCGAAAAACTTCGTTCCCAAATTCAGCATTGCCGACACTTTCGCAATTAGGGACGCTATAGGGGCAGCGTGGCTCAGTATTTCTGCGGGGGACATCCTATGACGTGTTGAGTGCATGCCAGGTCGAGCTGCAGGCAAAATGGAGTCCTACACGATATTAGGAATTATCCCATGAATTTCGTCGCGACAGTGTATAAGAGATGCGTATAACTAAACAGTCACGTAATGTAACGTTTCATATCTTTGGAAACTTAAATAATAACTGATATTTGTGGTGTAATTTATTGCACTACATACCCTCACTTTTTTTTTAAAAAAAATCATTCTAGATCTCAGTATAAACGATAACCTTTAGACGTATCATATATCATATTCAGCAGTGTGGATTATTAGCCGCTCGTCGCGCTACCATCGCACTGCATAACACAGAAGTGTCGCAACTGTATAATTATGTTAAATTACGACCAGGCTCTGGCGCCTAACGTGCTTTGAAGCATCTCCCTGTGGTGTCGGTTCATCACAAAAGACATGACGGTAATGTGATACTAGTCTGTTCCGTATTTACGTCCAGCTGGTGAACCACTGTACATTTTAGAAGAAAAAGTTGATGACTGTCCACATCCCGTTTATCTCGTTCCAAGATTCATGATTGTGCTGAAATAACTCGCAATGCCGCGACAATAGTATCGGCACTATATTTCACTCTACACGAAAATTATAATTTCAGAAATAAGTGGCGCATTTTCATTGTAGGTACACGGGAAACACATCTATTCTATTGAATTAGCTTGAATTTATTCTAAATTTCTAGATTTACTCTAGATTTCGAATGTTTGTCATTTTAAAATTATTTTTCGCTGTAGGGCCGGCAACATTCAAGTAGTAATTAATATTTCGTCCCGTAAATGCAGTGCGGCCTTCTAATATTGAACAAAATGTTATAAAACCATTATTGGCAAGAAGAAACAAAATATTTGTAAAATATATCGTGAGTTTCGTGGTTGATAGGTATTTTAAAAAGTATCCAATGATACTTCACCTAATAAAGGCAAGGAAATTGGGTGTGTAGCACAAGAAAAAACACCATCTGCCAAGCAATTTTAGGCGATTTTCATGATGCACACATAGCAGGATGCGTCTTGTTCTAGAGGAGAATGTCTTTGACGACGGACAGCTGCGTAAAGTATCTCCAGCACTGTTTCAGCAACTGGTTCTCAATACTCGTTGATCTGCTAAACTGTCGTGAACGATGGTTAACTCACACGGAGAGTAGACTGACTGAATAAAGTAAGTGCAAATAACGTGCGAAAGATAAACATGCAGGAACATATCACAAACAAAGACAACACAGACTCAAAAAAAAAAAAAAAAAAAAAAAAGGAAAGAAAGAAAACAAAACAGATCGTGCTACATAAATTCCATATTTAAACGATTCAAAATCCAGAAGAGATTAATTCCAAGCAGCAAGCTTACATCAAGCTGTAGCCATGGTGGAGTTTATTTGGAAATACTAGTAGACATTTTAAGTTCAAATAATCTAGTAGCTTGTCTCGTCATTCCCATGGCGTCAGACAAGCCGTACGTCGCAATTACGACGCGTCTTATAAGTAAAAGTAACTACTGTATAAATTATGCCATTCTTTTACTAACACATCACATGTTGTATGTATGACAGAAATCAGTCAGTTTTTGGAAATCGTTTGAGACGACGTATTCATCACCCAATAACTACAGAACAAGACATGGAAGTTATCAGAACAATCAGTATCTCCACCAGTACAATAGAATTACCTCATCAAGAACGTCATACCAACGAGTAATCGATGTGTCAAACACACACACACACTCACACACACACACACACACACACACACACACACACACACACACACACTCTCTCTCTCTCTCTCTCTCTCTCTCTCTACACCTGTAACATGGACCATAGGCACCAATGAAGTACAGACTACAACTGGCAACACTACAGGCGGAACAAAACATATAACACGAAAAAAAGCGACAATATGAGTAGTGCCCTGTGCTGACAAGTAATTATTGCTCTGTAGATAAATGAATAGTTTCTCAAGCGCAAAAGCAAGCGACAGAAACTGTAGGTAATACAAATATTGAGCGAGAAACTGCCTGAAGCAGAACGATGCATAACCTACAAGTAAAATGTTAAAATACTGCAAGAGTGCTGCAATAGCTGAGTTGAAAATGTGTATGTACGATAAAAAAAGTGTAGCTTAGAAACGTGTAGCTATACTTAACGCACATTTATTTACTTACTCATAGACATTGTCTGAAAAGTCGAAATATAATCTTTCTCCTACTAAGTTTTGACTTACAATCTGTAAACAACTTACTATCAAGAACATGGCTTTTGTCTGTAGTTTATTTCCGCCGTCCTCGATTTCGTGCTCTTCTTCTATCATCAACACCTCCTAGCAGACCGTAAAATTGTTTATGGCACACGTGCGCCTTCACTGTCTACTGTTCTTCCCCACAGCGCTACTTAAACAGATAACGAGGCCTTGCGCGTTACAACATTTTCTGTCAGTTTTACAGCGCAGACAGTCTGTTTCAGCGTCTCTGAGCTGCCATTATTCTCCTGACTAAAGTAACGCTCGAAAGTAAAACGTTGCACACTGCGTTCACAGCCGCTAATAAAGGTGAAATTGTACATCCGTCCAAGAGCTTTAGGGATGTCGTCACTTGCCGGTTTTAGCCGCATGCACGCGTTACCAGTTTACTGTGCCTCGGTTGACGTCAGAATCTACAATTAATTGCTCACGGGCAAAACAAGGACTTCGAGATTCCGACCTCATTACCATCAGTTATCCTTTCCTGCATCTTTAATGTAACAACGATCTACTTTTTTTTTCGTAAACTAGCGAACCCGTCAATGACACGACACTGGTAAACATGTATGGCAGTTAGATATACGTTCCAATCTCTCCCCCCCCCCCCCCACGTCTCTGTCCATCGTCTCCTCTTCCCCACTCTCTCTATCCACCTTCTCCTCCTCCTCCTTCTGCTTCTGCCGTCTGTCGTTCTACTTCTTCCTGTGCCACTTCCCCCCTCCCTTGAACCTAGTTTATTGTTATTGATATCGTAACCTGGATTTGTAACTGAATTCCTTTAAAATAAAGGAGTAAATCAGTTGTGATCATTGGAACTCTGGATATGAGGGACTTTTGCTGCTGCTGGATCTACGAGGATATTAGCTTCAGTGACAGTATTTCGCATAGTCTTATCTGCGAACGGGCAGGATTACAAAGTTTTGGACGAGATTCAGATTCCGTAGTGCTATTTTAATTGTAAACCATAAATACAGGATTCCTGTTATCTGTTAATTGTAAAACGGACTGCGAGGAACATATTTCAGAAGCTAAACATAAGTTGCTGTCACAGTATTACCAGCTATCAGTCGTAAAATTCCTACATTATTTGGACCATGAACCAGTTACAAACAACATACTTTACCCTGGTAAGTCGAATTCGGACAACCCGCACGAATGACATGAAACGCACTTAAAAATCTCTAACAACATTTCTGAAGACATATATATATATATGCCGTAGCAGATTTCGGGTCAATACATTTAAAATCACCCAATACAAACAAAATTTGTTATTTAACATTTTTCTGTTTTCCTGATATTTTTATCATGAGTTCCCCATAGGTAGACAGTCACAAAAATTTGTTTGAAAAAAATTTATAAGTCATAGTATTTATTCTGGCAGTCATATTTAAAATGGCAGCTTCGCACATTTTAATGGAAAACGTGGTCTGCGGAAAGTTTTCTAAGTTATTTTAAAAGATATCCGAATAATTAAAAAACAGTGCGTTCAGCTTGAAATGAACTTCAGTCATACATTTTTTATAAATTTTTCTATCATCCAAGAGAATCAGTCAAACTCTTTCTGTAAAGTCTGAAAAAATTTATCAATCGTTACTTTTTAAGACCATAACTTTTTATCAAGGAAGAGAGAGACTCACAAATAATATGTTTTTTTCTGTGTCGAGTACTTATATAACTATCTGCAGCATAAGTTTTAGATCCCAAGAATGCAAATAAATAATTACTAAAGTACTACAAAAGTATTTTTGACTTCCCAGAAATAAAAAGATACGTGTGTCAGTGTTTCTGGAAATACAATCACTAAGGGAGTGCAATAGGGGATGAAAATTTTCAAGAAAGTATTTTGCTACATTAAAAAAAATTTTAAAGCTTAATTTACGAAAATTCGTATTTTTCTTCTCGATTAGACTTTTTGTAATTTGTTTGATTTCTTAATGGACCAAACTGCTGAGGTCATCGGTCCCTAGACTTGTACACTACTTAAACTAACTTAATCTAACTCACGCTAAGAACAACACACACACCCATACCCGAGGAAGGACTCGAACATCCGGCGGAAGGGTCCGCACAATCCGCGACATGGCGCCTTTAACCGCGCGGACACTCCGCGCGGCTATCGGTTACATACGTGGAAATAATTGTTAGGGAATCAAAGTTGCTATGGGGATACCACAAGAACGCGAAAGGCGTCATTAACAAAAACTTTGGACTGTAGCTGCTAGGATAGTTCTTTGGTCAGAGGTACATTCGGAAAAGACCATGCTTATTCGGCTTTAATTAGCGAGGAAAGCTTAGAAGGTGTTGTAATTTGTGAAAAAACATAACAATAGGATTAAGTAAAACCAAAAAAGAAAAATCTCTGCAGGCCCCCCCCCCCCCCCCCCCCCCCCCCCCCCGTCTATACGAGTGAAGCAGCATGCGCTAGGCTTGTGTTTCTATATTTGGTTTTGCTCCATACAAAACGGAAGCTGGTCTCGTCCACTGGCGATCTCTAGTCTTCTATGTGTTATTGCTTACTAACCTGTGCGGGAACTGCTCGATTTAAATCCATTTAAGTATACCGCTATCAGTCTACTTCATTTTTCTACGCGCCCGTTTGACTCACTTTCTCGCTGTAAGTGCAGAACTTGATATTAGCAGATTTTGACAGTACTGGTATTCAGCTTCATTATATCTTGCCAACTGAGAAAATACGTAATTCTGCTTTCAGTAATGTTGCTCCTTGCCACTGAGTGCCATACTTTTGACAGTCGGTTGCAGAGTAGCGATGAGTATGTAGATGAGTACGCTTTGTAGTCTTTGTGACTAGATCTTTATTGAAACTTCCTGGCAGATAAATACTGTGTGCCGGACCGAGACCCGAACTCGGGACCTTTTCCTATCGCGGGGCGTGAGTCGGGCTTGCGTAGCTCAGTTGGTAGAGCACTTGCCCGTGGAAGGCAAAGCTCCCGAGTTCGAGTCTCGGTCCGGCACTCAGTTTTGATCTGCCAGGAAGTTTCATATCAGTGCACACTCCACGGTGGAATGAAAATTTCATTCTAGATACATCTTTATTCCTTGCAAATGCTAAAAATGCGACTGTAGTTACGCGCACGTTTACACACATCATTAACATGACTACGTAGGCTTTCCCGGCGTAATAAGTCTTGAAAGTCTTTTCGGGTTTGCTGCCGGATCCTAAAATCAACTTGACTCGATATTTCCCGCTGAGAACTGACGCAAGATTGCAATTCGACGTCCTATATAGGCCACCGTTCAGTACACGGCGCATGCGCAGCCCTTCACGGTTTCTGACTTCCAAAAGAGGGAGGTGGCGCCGCCCTTAGTGAAACACTGCTGGCAACGATATATCGCAATCAAGGCCGCACCGAAGAACGTTCAGTTTTGATGCGAGATAATACAGGATTCCACGTTTTGCTAAGAGGAAACCCATTGTCCCTGTTGATTAAATTATCAGCCAACCTAATTTCGATCGCCTCTTTATACACACTATTCCAAAAACCGGAAATGTTGGCAATTACAACAGTTTCCTCAAATTTCATTTTGTGTCTCTCATTCAGGCAGTGTTCTGCTATGGCCGATTTTTCCGGCTGTTGTAGCCTCGTGTGACGGCGATGTTCCACACACCTGTCATTCACTGTGCGAATAGAACGGCCAATGTAAGCTTTCCCACATTGACACGGGATTTTGTACACCCCGGGTTTCCTAAGTCCCAAATCATCCTTCACAGAGCCGAGCAGAGCCCTCTTGGACCGTCTCCGGAGGTGTCCGGAGAGGAACATAGATCTGTGGCCTTTCTTCCTTATGCTGGAGGCTTATCGTTTAAGATTGGACGAATTTTAAGGAGTTTTAACTTTAAGAGTGTGTTCCGTCCACCCTCTAAGATTAGGGGTCCGCGTGTCGCCACTCTCAGTGATTGCAGACCGAGCGCCGCCACACGGCAGGTCTAGAGACACTTCCTAGCACTCGCTTCAGTTGTACAGCCGACTTTGCTAGAGATGGTTCACTGACAAATTACGCTCTCATTTGCCGAGACGATAGTTAGCATAGCCTTCAGCTACGTCATTTGCTACGACCTAGCAAGGCGCCGTTATCATTTGCTATTTATCTTGTGATGGATGTACCGTCAGACCGATGTTCACCAATTATGAATTAAAGTTAAGTATTCCAGACGCTACGAACTATTTTTGCTACTATAAAGTCCTTGTCCTGTTCCAGACCTCACGCCATCCTGCGTGAGCTTAAACGCGTGCCCTTCGGCCTCCCGTCCTAGTGGATTGGCTGTCTTGCCAGTCCACAACACATTATAAGTGTCAGTCGAGGTAAGAGCAGTGTTCTCTGTAGTTATGAGTGCATTATGTCGAATCCAAGTGAATGCGAATGTAGAGAGAGAGTTGGTGGTCGTGTGGTGGCTTCTGTAACCAAGGTAGCGTAAATGTTTGGTGTTTCAAGAGTCACTCTGTCGAAGAATTCTATCGCTTACAGGAAAAGCGGAAAACGTAATCCGCTAAGTCACAGCTCAGGCGGAAGTGTGGGCTACTGATCGTGAAGGACGGTGACTGAAGAGGATTATGATGAAAAGTAAGAGTTCTGCAGAAAAAGTCACTGCAGAACTGAATGTTGCACTCGCGAACCTTGTCAGCAGCAGAACAACACGAAGGTTGCTCCAGAAGCTTGCAACATTAGGTACACCTCCCACCTACTTCTCTAAGAACTTCGAGTGTTATCGTACTGTTGTATCAACTTTCCAATATCCTCGTCATAGAAAGCAGACTCCTGTACTTTCGGCCAGTTATCTGCACAGGTCTGCAGCTCGTTGTCTGTGGAAAAAGATTGTCTTCACAGCCAGCGGTTCTTGTGAGCAGAGATGAGACTCAGGGGGAGCCAATTACGGACTGTATCGGAAACGTTGCAGGAGCGTCTTCATTGCCCCTGAAGTGTGTGGCCGAGAATTGGCGTGAAGAAGGAACTGCTCGACGGTTGTGTTATGTGGGCTGCATGACATAGGCGAAATCTCTAACCACGCCCTCATAGTTGGCCGGAGACGCTATTCCCTACGCATTTTTACGTCCTCACTGTTCACTCAAAACTGCAAAGAGCGACGCGATACGATCGATGGGCATATTAGAGACACTGCACAAGACATCTGTGCAAAGCTTTACCCGATTTTCCCAGTGGTTTCCATTTCGCAACCGATCGGGACTTATTTTCTGGACAACCCTCGTATAAGTAGAACATCGATTTGACAATGGAAAGCTAATTTAAAATATTTTTGTTTAGTGATTGAGTGTGTCTTTCGTTGTTACGCCAGAAGCAACTTTTAATACGACGAACTTAGGTCACGGAACACCGAAATATCAGAACGGCAAGGCCCACGTTACGATACAGAAACAGAGACCGTCAGTAGTGCTCTGATTTGCCTAGAAGTGAACTTAGAATTTGGGAAAATAGGTCCGATAATTCATGTTCCTGCTTAGCGAAATAAGAATACAATATGTCAACATTTTTCATTTGTGCTTCTTGGGCGGGTCTTGTAGTCTGGTGGCAAAGTGTATTTATTTGTAAAACCCCAATATTGCAATTGCGACTGTGTGACTGTTACCAAGTGACCTTCTTGTGCGTATTGCACTCTTTGAATTGCATTGTAAATATGTCACTCGTATGCTGTTTAATTTTTGCCCACATTATTGATACTTGGTGGGGTAAGTGACTTCATATTTTTGTTTCACTTTAAACAGAAAGACGTTTCATCGCATGGTATTCTGTGGACCCATTTATATATGTTACTGTTCACAGATCTATGTTTGAACTGCTCACATAAATGTATTGTAAGTATATAGCTCGTATTCTTTTGTTCCCATCCGTTTCTCGTATTCTCGCATTTAATGGCGGCCAACGAAATTTTCATTTATTTATGTTAGCATACACTCGTTGTAGTAACTGTTAATAATGTGTGTAAACGTGTGCGTAACTACAGTCGCATTTTTAGCATTTGCAAGGAATAAAGATCTAGTCACAAAGACTACAAAGCGGACTCAACTACATCCTCATCATTCCTCCGCAAGCGACTGTGAAATGTATGGTAGTCAGTGGCAAGAAGCAACATCTTTGAAAGCAGAATTGCATATTCTCTCCGTGGCAAGATACAATGAAGCTGAAGAACAGTACTGTGAAAATCTGCTAATAAAAAGTTCTGCATTAAATGCGAGAAAGCGTAATACGTGTCCAAAGAAAAGTAAAGTAGAATGAAAGCCTTATACTTAAATGCATTTAAATCGTGCAGTTCCCCCACAGGTTAGTAAGCAATAACACATTGCCATTAGACGAGACCAGCTTCCGTTTTGTACGAAGCAAAACCAAATATAGAAACAGCAGCCTAGCGCATGCTGCTTCACTCGTATAGACTGGGGCCTGCAGAGATTTTTCTTTTTTTGCTTTCATTAAATGCCATTTCTATGTTTTTCACAAACTGCAACACCTTCTAAGTTTTTCTCGCTAATTAATGATCTTTTTCGAATGTACTTCGACCAAAAAGCTATCCTGGTGGCTTCTCTTGGATGATAGAAAAATTAAAAAAAAATGTCTGCTTGAAGTTCATTTCATGCTGAATGTCCTGGTTTTTAATTATTCTGATATGTTTTTAAATAACTTGGCAAACTTTCCGCAAAGCACGTTTTCCATTAAAATGTGCCCAGCCGCCATTTTAAAAATGACCATCAGAAAGAAACTATGGCTTATAATTTTTTTTTCAAATAGATTTTTGTGACTGTCTACCTATCGGGAAATCATGATAAAAATATCAGGAAAACAAAGAAATGTCAAGCAACAAATTTTGTTTGTATTGGGTGATTTGAAATATATTGACCGGAAATCAGCTACGGCATTTATGTATTCAGAAACGTTGTTAGAGATTTTTTGTGCGTTTCATGACATTCGTACGGGTAGTCGATTTCGACCAATCAGAGTAAAGTATGTTGTTTGTAACTGATTCATGGTCCAAATAATGTACGAATTTTACGACTGATAGCTGATGATACTGTGACTGCAACTTATGTTTAGCTTCTGAAATATGTCATATTTTAACATTCTCGACGTTGTGAGCCAGTGTACTGTTTTAACTAGCTATGGTCTGTATCGCGACTCCTATGAATTGTTTTACAGAAGTATTTATAGTATTTTGGTAATTTATACTTTTTGTGTTTGTTTTGTTTACTGACTGCGAATGGTGACTTTTACAGTATTTTTTTTTATGTATTTCATTTACTCGTCAAGTTCCATAGGACCAAATTGAGGAGCAAATCTGCAAGGTCATGGAACCTGTCAGTACATGAAATTACAACATAAACGTAATAACAGATAAAAATAAATGTCCATGAACCTTAAAATGTCAGTCCATGAGTTTAAGTAAACGCTATCACCAATACAATAAAAATCAGCTTTATTTTTCAAGGAACTCCTCCACAGAATAGAAGGAGTGACCTTTGAGGAACCTTTTTTGATTCGAAAGCGCGTGGATTACTGCTAAGCTTTTGAATTCAAGCGGTAGGTTACTGAAAATGGATGCAGTAGTATACTGCATACCTTCCTGCACAAGAGTTAAGTAAGTCCGATCCAAATGCAGGTTTGATTTCTGCCGAGTATTAACCGAGTGAAAGCTGCTTATTCTTGGGGATAAACTAATATTGGTAACAAAAAATGGTTCAAATGGCTCTGAGCACTATGGGACTCAACATCTGAGGTTATCAGTACCCTATAACGCATAACTACTTAAACCTAACTAACCTAAGGACATCACACACATCCCTGCCCGAGGCAGGATTCGAACCTGCGACCGTAACGATCGCGCGGTTCCAGACTGAAGTACCTAAAACTGCTCGGCCACACCGGCCGGCAATATTGGTAAAAAGAAACGACAATAAGAAATATACGTATTGAGAGGCCAATGTCAAAATACCCAGACTCGAGAACAGAGGTCGACAAGAGGTTCGTGAACTAACACCACTTATTTCCCGAACCACTCGTTTCTGAGCGAAAAATATCCTTTTAGAATGAGAAGAGTTACCCCAAAATATAATACTATACGACAATAGCGAATGAAAATAGACTAATTTTCGTGTCGAACGATCACTCACTTCTGATACCGTTTGAGTAGTAAAATTGGCAGTATTAAGTCTTTGAACAAGATCCTGAACGTGGGCTTTCCACGACACCTTACTATCTATCTGAACACCTAGAAATTTGAACTGTTCAGCTTCACTAATCATTTGCCCGTTATGTGAAATTAAAACGTGAGGTTTTGTTGAATTGTGTGTTAGAAACTGTAAAAATTGAGTCTTACTGTGATTTAGTGTTAATTTATTTTCTACAAGCCATGAACTGAGGTCACGTACTGCACTATTTGAAACCGAGCCAATGTTGCACACAGCATCCTTTACTACCAAACTAGTAATGTCATCAGCAAACATAAATATTTTAGAGTTACCAGTAATACTAGAGGGCATATCATTTATATAAATAAGGAACAGGAGTGGCCCCAACACTGATTCCTGGGGCACTCCCCACTTGACAGTACCCCACTCAGACCCCACATCACAGCCGTTATTAACACTGTGAATAATGACCTATTGCTGCCTGTTGCTAAAGTAAGAGGTGAACCAATTGTGAGCTACTCCCCATATTCTGTAATGGTCCAACTTCTGGAGCAATATTTTGTGATCAACACAATCAAATGTGGGTGGGACGTGACGACCTTTGCATCGTGTGACATGTCCACGGTGATGCTGGGCAGAATTGTGATGAAAATGGTGTCAATGCGACATCATTAACCAACCTTACACGTCACATTAACTTATGAGCTTTCCTCCTTTTTAATTTTTTTATGTTTTTGCAGGTACCGACACCTTGCTGTCTGAAGGTAGTTAAGCCCAAGGGTAACGTCGCAGGACGGCACCGTTGTCCACCACTACAAAGGAACGTTGTACGCATCTATGAGCCAAATTTCACCCTTATGTTTATTGTCGCAAGTGAGATAAATGTATTAACAATTATGGCGATCACTTTACAAAGAATAAACAGTTAGTTACTATTTTTCTCTCTGTCTCCTCTTTCATTTACATGCACATTATACGTAGACTAGTGAGTAAGTGGTTGCTTGAGTATGTATTTTTTCAGTGTTCTATTAGTCCATCTCTTTTTTCTCCTTCACTCTGTCCATCTCCCCATCTCCATCTTCTCCACCCCGTCTTTTGGTCCATCTCCTCCTCTCCCCTTCTCTCTCCACGTTGCCACGCTTACCTGTTCCAGATTGTAACTAATGTCGGTACCAAATTTCGCTCAAATCGTTCCAGGGGTTTAGGATGAGCTTTTCAAGCATAGCCGCGCCTGTGTATACTCTGAAGAGCCGAAGAAATTGGTACACCTGTCTCATATCGAACAAGGCTCCTCGGGAGCACGCGGAAATGCCGCAACACGACGTGGCATGGACTTGACTAATGTCTGAAGCACTGCTGGGGGAATCCTGCAGGGCTGTCCTTCTATCCGTAAAAGTACGAGGGGTGGAGATCTCTTCTGAACAGTACGTTGCAAGGCATGTAGCAATTATGGACGTGGGGCCTCGCATTGTCCTGCCGAATCTGCCCACGTCCGTCGGAATACGCAATGGGCATGAATAGATGCAGGTGGTCAGACAGGATGCTTACGTACGTATCACTTGTCAGAGTCCTATCTGGACGAATCAGGAGTCCCATATCACGCCAGCTTCACACGCCCTACATCATTACACAGCCTCCACCAGCTTGAACAGTCCCCTGCTGACATGCAGGTCCATGGATTCATGAGGCTGTTTCCATACCCGTACACGTCCATCTGCTCGATACAATTCGAAACGAGACTCCTCCGGCCAGGCAACACGTTTCCAGTGATTAACAGTCCAATGTCAGCGTTGACGGGCCGAGACGTGCATTCATCAAGCGCAAACGAGTGGGCCTTCGTTTCCGAAAGCACATATCGATGATGGCTCGCACGCTGACACTTGTTGATTACCCAACACTGAAATCTGCAACAATTTGCGGAAGGGATGGACTTCTGTCACGTTGAACGATTCCTTTCAGCTGTCGTCGGTCCCGTTCTTGCAAGATCTTTTTCCGGCAGCACCGATGTCGGAGATTTAATGTTTTACGGGATTCCTGATATTCACGGTACACTTGTGAAATGGTCGTAGGGGAAAATCCCTACATCGTCGCTACCTCGGAGATGCTGTGTCCCATCGCTCGTGCTCCAACTATCACACCACGTTCAAACTGACTTCAATCTTGATAACTTGCCAGTGTAGCAGCAGTAACCGATCTAGCAACTGCGCCATATATAAGCGTTGCCAACAGCAGTGCCGTATTCTACCTGTTTACGTACTTCTGTATTTGAATACGCATGCCTATACCGTTTTGTGTGCCTCTTCAGTGTATTTTCACATGTATTTAACATATGTCGTACATATTTTAGATATATTTCACTTGTATCTTTAGTAAATTTCGCATTGCAGTTTCATTTTCACCCAGATCAGTGTTTTTGATGTCGTATCTCCTGAACTCAGCCCTGCGCAATGATATTGCAGGTACGTCTAGTGAAATATGTGGATACTTTCTGCGAAATGCGTTGTGAGTACATTCAATAGTAAAGAAGTAATATTCACGGGCTCATTTAGGTAGTGTCTGCGAAATTTGTTGTGAACAGAGTTAGTAGTGAACAAATGTAAAATCAAAATGCCATACATGATAACGCAGTCTTTCCCGCCTCTGAGATTAGATTAGATTAGATTAGATTAGATTAGTACTTGTTCCATAGATAATGAATACGACACTTCGTGATGATGTGGAACGTGTCAGATTAATAAAAAGTGTCTATACAAGATATTAAATTACACAAAAATTGCATGACAATATTTTTTTGTGGAGGTTGGGGAAATTATCCACTTACTGCATCCAAAAATTCATCTAATGAGTAGAAGGACTTGCCATTAAGAAATTCTTTTAATTTCCTTTTAAATGCTGTATGGCTATCTGTCAGACTTTTGATGCTATTAGGTAAGTGACCAAAGACTTTTGTGGCAGCATAATTTTCCCCCTTCTGAGCCAAAGTTAGATTTAACCTTGAGTAGTGAAGATCATCCTTTCTCCTAGTAGCCAGGTACACTGCTATTACTTTTGAATTCGTTCAGATTGATAATAACAAGTTTCATAAGTGAGGCTACAGTGAAGATCTCTAGCTCTTTAAATAAGTGTCTGCAGGATGATCTTGGATGAGCTCCAGCAATTATTCTGATTACACGCTTTTGTGCAAGGAACAGTCTTTTACTCAATGATGAGTTACCCCAGAATATGATGCCATACGAAAGCAGAGAATGAAAATAGGTGTGGTAAGCTAATTTACTCAGATGTATATCGCCAAAATTTGCAATGGCCCTACTAGCGTAAGTAGCTGAACTCAAATATTTCAGCAGATCCTCAGTGTGTTTTTTCCAGTTCAACCCCTCATCAATGCATACACCTAGAAATTTTGAATATTCTACCTTAGCTACCGATTTCTGATCGAAGTCTATATTTATTAATGGTGTCATTCCATTTACTGTGTGGAACTGTATATACTGTGATTTGTGAAAGTTTAATGAGAGCAGATTTGCAGAGAACCACTTAATGATTTTCTGAAAAACATCATTTTTCAATTACACCGGTTAATTATTGTCTGTTGGGTGTGATAGCTATACTTGTATTATCGACAAAAAGTACCAGCTTTGCATCTACGTGAATATAGAATGGCAAGTCACTAATATATATTAAAAACAGCAGAGGACCCAAGACCGAACCTTGCGGCACCCCATTCTTGATTGTTCCGCAGTTTGAGAAATCACCAGTTTTTTTGCATATTATGTGAACTGCTTACTTCAACTTTCTGCACTCTTCCAGTTAGGTATGATTTAAACCATTCATACCACAGTACTTGAGCTTATCTAGAAGTATTCCATGATTTACACAGTCACAAGCCTTTGACAGATCACAAAAAAATCCCAACGGGTGACTTCCAGTTACTCAGAGCATTTAGTATTTCATTAGTGAAAGTATTTATAGCATTTTCCGCTGAAAAACCCTACTGGAAACCAAACTGACATATTTTTAAAACTTTATTTTTACAAAGGTGTGAAGCTACTCTACAATACATTACTTTTTCAAGAATTTTGGATAAGGGAGTCAGAAGGGAGATTGGGCGGTAGTTGTTGACATCAGACGTATCCCCTTTTTTATGCAGTGGTTTAACAATGGCATACTTCAGTCTATCTGGGTAAAATACCCTGATTCAGAGAGCTATTACATATGTGGCTAAGAATCCCACTTATTTCTTGGGAACAAGCTTTTATTGTCGTGCTTGAAATGCCATCAATTCCATGTGATCTTTTATTCTTGAGAGAGTTTATTATCTTCCTAATTTCAGAAGGAGAGGTGGCTGGAATTAGAATTGTATCAAATGGTGTGGGTAAGGCCTCTTCCATTAACTGCCTTCCTTCTTCGAATGAACATTTAGATCCTATTTTCTCTACAACATTTAAAAAATGATTATTCAAAATGTTTTCGACTTCCGGCTTGTTGTTTATCAAGGTTACATTCGCTTTGATGGTGATGCAGTCATATGTACTCTTGGTTGCCCCGTCTCCCTTGTAATAATATTCCAAATTGTTTTGATTTTGTTATTAGAGGTATTAATCTCAGACGTGGTGCACATGCTTCTGGACTTTTTAATAACCTTTCTTAATATAGCACAGTAGTTTTTATAATATTTGGCTGTTTCTGGGTGATTACTCTTTCTTGTTGTTAGATATAGTTCCCTTTTGTTGTTACAAGATATTTTTATTCCTTTAGTAAGCCAAGGTTTTTTGTATGGTTTCTTATAATTAGATTTAACTACTTTCTTGGGGAAACAGTTTTCAAATTCTCTTACAAGTGTATCATGAAATAAGTTATATTTTACATTAACATCGGGTTCCTTGTTCACCTCATCCCAGTCTAACTGCTGAAGATTTTCTCTGAAATTTCTAATTGTTGAGTCATTAAATGAACGCACAAATTTGGAGGGTAGTTTTGAATTACTGAATGGAGTGTCATATACTGTAACTGTATCTCCTAAACTATGAGTCACACAACGATATATTTTTGTAGATACATGTAGCGACCTATGTGGATACTGTCTGTGAAATAGGTTGCGAGTAGAAAATGTAGTAAGCAGTAATAAATTAGAGCGTCATGCAGGATGCGGCAGCTTTTTTACGCATCTCAGAGTTTATGACATCATAGTTCCTGAACTATGTGTCGTACAATGATATATTTGTATACGCAGATTCAGCCGCAGATGTGGATACTGCCTGCGTAAAGCCGGCCGAGGTGGCCGAGCGGTTGTAGGCGCTACAGTCTGTAACCGCGCGACCGCTGCGGTCGCAGGTTCGAATCCTGCCTCGGGCATGGATGTGAGTGATGTCCTTAGGTTAGTTAGGTTTAAGTAGTTCTACGTTCTAGGCGACTGATGACCTCAGAAGTCCCATAGTGCTCAGAGCCATTTGAACCCCATTTTTTGCCTGCGAAAGGCGTGGCCAGTAGAGTTAGAAGCAAAGAAGTAATAAATTTAAACATCTTGCATGATATGGCAGTTTTTCACACATATCGGTATTTATAAAGTCATGTCTGCTAACGTATATGCCATACAATGATATAATTTTGCAGGTACATTTGGTGGTATATGCGAATACTTTCTACAAAATGTGTCGCGAATACAGTTAGTAGCAAAAAGCAATGCTTCAGGCAGCAGATGTACTACATGTATATCCAAAACGCAGTAAGCGATAAACTTTCTTCCTTTCATCCTTTTGTTGGGGGTCTTCACCGAGAAAAAGTTTCGTAGAGGTTTGCAAGTGGCTGAGTGCTCTCATTCACAAAAACTGGATGACTTTAGTTGTTGGCACAGCTCGGGCTACACTGCTTTTTAATCCCCACCCCTATGATCGGAAGGTTGTTCTTACCCCCTCAGCGATGTGGTGGTATGTGTACCACGTTCGGTTGAAATTGGCCCAGTGGTTTAGTAGGATGTGTCGAACTTACAGACATACACGCTTATGTACCGGGTGGTTACAATTAAACTTTAACTACTTAACACGTTATAATATTACCGTACGAGTACCAAGTTGATAGCATTAATGTCCACAGCATGGGGTGCATGCTTTCCAAGCGTCACAGCGCCACTGGCCAGTTACAACTATGGCCACTAGGTGCCGTGATCAGTGATCGTGAATCAGTGATCGTGATTCATATACACCTGACCAGTCGCAGAGGACGTGTTGAGGTGTCAACATGAGGTTGGACAAAAGGAGCAGGGTGAAGCTCTGATATCAAAACAACAGTAAAGCTGCAGCTGTACTTCGAGAATATCGCTGGCTGAAAGGATTGCGGAAGGGTGCTCTTTCTCCACCTGCTGTGCGGAGCATGATGAATAAGTTCGAATCAACTGGAGAACTGGGCTTCGATCTGGGAAGAGGCCGGTTGCACAACAGGTGGTTGATGAAATCGCTGTTGCTATGGCAAACAGCACTGCGCACAATTCCCGATCGTCAGGTAGCGCAGGTGTTGTGTCACGACAGTTGAACATCCCACGGTCCATTGTACGGAAGGTGCTTGGAACCATTCTCAAATGGTATCTGTACAAGATCCATGTCGTACAGCAACTTGCACCCCAGGACGCACAAGGAACGCTCTCCACGTTCTCGCAAGCTGATGAGGGCTGGCCGTGGACCACCCTATGGACAGACGAAGCTCATTTTTCTCTGACAGGTGAGGTGAACACACAGAACTGCTGAATGTGGAAATCTTTACCTCCAGTCACTGTCCATGAATCTCCCCTGTATGGAAAATGCTACCGTATGGTGTGGCTACACCGCTACGTTCATCATTGACCCATTCTTTTTTGAGCAGGTTGGCGCTCAAGGACCAAAGACCACCGTTACTGCGATATGCTTCGTCAGGAAGTCATACCTGTCCTACAAGAGGGAGACGTACTGAACTTAGTAGTTTTAATGCAAGATAGTCTGACCCTATCTTGCATGAAAACTATTGAGTTCAATAGGTCTGTCTTCTGTAGGACAGGTATGACAATATGACGAAGCATATCGCAGTAGCGGTGGTCTTTGGTCCTTGAGCGCCAACCTGTTCGAAAAATAATTTAACCTGCTTCTCCGAAACACATGGCTATCTGAAGGACATGGTTTACCAGGGGAACATTCACAAATGTGCTGATCTGAAGCGCAGAATATCAAGACAGGTAGCCAGAATACCTAGCAATATGAATACTTAGGTCCCTACGTTTGCTGTGCAGAATGCAACCCTGCGTTTTCATACTGATGGGCCCCATATTAAGCCCCGTTTGTAGCAATAATGGTACCTGTTTGAAATGGTATGATGTACCAGAGCAGCACATTAAAAGTGTTTTAACTGAATTAATTCTGAATTATTGCTCATCCCCGTGTCCTTGATATTAATGCTGCTAGTTCTGGGCATCGTACGGTAATTAGTTTCCGTGTTATAACGTGTTACATAGAGAAAGCTTAATAATAACCACCCGATATATACACTATTGTCCATTAAAATTGCTACACCAAGAAGAAATGCAGATGATAAACGGGTACTCATTGGACAAATATATTATGCTAGAACTGACATGTGATTACATTTTCACGCAATTTGGGTGCATAGATCCTGAGAAATCAGTACCCAGAACAACCACCTCTGGCCGTAATAACGGCCTTGATACGCCTGGGCATTGAGTCAAACAGAGCCTGGATGGCGTGTACAGGTACAGCTGTCCATGCAGCTTCAACACGATACCGCAGTTCATCAAGAGTAGTGACTGGCGTGTTGTGACGAGCCAGTTGCTCGTCCACCATTGACCAGACGTTTTCAATTGATGAGAGATTTGAAGAATGTGCTGTACAGGGCAACAGTCGAACATTTTCTGTATACAGAAAGGCCCGTACAGGACCTGCAACATGCGGTCGTGCATCATCCTGCTGAAATGTAGGGTTTCGGAGGGATCGAATGAAGGGTAGAGCCACGGGTCGTAACACATCTGAAATATAACGACCACTGTTCAAAGTGCCGTCAATGCGAACAAGAGGTGACCGAGACGTGTAACCAATGGCAACCCATACCATCACGCCGGGTGATACGCCAGTATGGCGATGACGAATACACGCTTCCAATGTGCGCTCACCGCGATTTCGCATAACAGGGATGCGACCATCATGATGCTGTATACAGAACGTGGATTCATCCGAAAAAATGACATTTTGCCATTCGTGTACCCAGGTTCGTCGTTGAGTACACCATCGCAAGCACTCCTGTCTGTGATGCAGCGTCAAGGGTAACCGCAGCCATGGTCTCAGAGCTGATAGTCCATACTGCTGAAAACGTCGTCAAACTGTTCGTGAAGATGGTTGTTGTCTTGCAAACGTCCCCATCTGTTGACTCAGGGATCTACACGTGGCTGCACGATCCGTTACAGCCATGTAGATGAGATGCCTGTCATTTCGATACGAGGCCATTGGGATCCAGCACGGTGTTCCGTATTACGCTCCTGAACCCACCGATTCGATATTCTGCTAACAGTCATTGGATCTCGACCAACGCGAGCAGCAGTGTCGCGATACGATAAACCGCAATGGCGATAGGCTACAATCCGACCTTTATCAAAGTCGGGAACGTGATGGTACGCATTTCTCCTCCTTACACTAGGCATCACAACAACGTTTCACCCGACAACGCCGGTCAACTGTTGTTTGTGTATGAGAAATCGGTTGGTAACTTTCCTCATGTCAGCTCGTTGTAGATGTCGCAACCAGCGCCAACCTAGTGTGAATGCTCTGAAAAGCTAATCTTTTGCATATCAAAGCATCTTCTTCCTGTCGGTTAAATTTCGCGTCTGTAGCACGTCATCTTCATGGTGCAGCAATTTTAATGGCCAGTAGTGTACATTTTTGTAATATGTATGGATTCACAACCGATTCCTCTAAATGGAATGCCTTCTATAACTTAAGTGGAGTCGGTGGCAGAAAGAATGAAAAATTTACAAATTATTTTAATTTGCTTATCTGATAGTAAATATAATTGAGATTATTATCCCAAATTTTTTCGTTGAAATTCGAACTATAAATGGCATAAAAAAATTAAAAACCAAGTAGTGTAATGCGCCAAGCCTGCTTTTCAATGTGCCAAATGGAGGAAAATGTTATTGCAGAATTTGGCCGGTGAACCTAGAAAATATAGCTTAAGAAGGCTGTGATTTTTTTGTATACATAACAGCAGTTTGTAAAGAAGGCTGTGGAGCTATTTTCTGGTTCCATAAGTGTGGTATACAAGGCTGTGGAGTGTTGTAAACAAGTTTCGTGCTGTTCAGTGGAATTCGAGTGGCGCTTGATTTACTGTGCCATTCTTTGTGCAAGGTTCAATCTGTTGATCCTTTTTTACAATGCCTAGGCCTGGTAAAGTATTAAAAAATATCGTAAGTCCCATGTTTCCAATATAAAGTGAAAAACTGACATTGAGGTTAGGGTCGAGCCTGCAGATACAAACATTAGCTTGTCTCCAAGTGCATCTAAAATAAAACTTGTCACAGGGATTGTGTCAGAAGAAACAAATCATGACAGAAATACAGGTTTCAGATTTGTGGATCTGGAAATGGTGGCAGAAGAACTTAGAAAAGCCTGCAAGTGCTCTGTTTGTGGAGGAAATGTGGATTTGGTTGATGATGGAAAGAGAGAAGGTTTGGTTTGCACATTGCACATTTTGTGTCAAAACTGTGATGCTGACAGACCATTCAAGGCATCGAAGGTCAGTAATAGGATCTATGAAGCCAATATGAGATTTGCTTATGGACTAAGATATATAGGGATTGGAAGAGATGGTGGAAACCTTTTATGTGGTATTATGAACAAGCCTGGTCATCCCCTAAAATTATCTGCAATGAATACTGCTCTCCTCAATGCAGTTGCAGAAGTAAGTAAAGAGAGTATGAAAATGGCAGTCCTTGGGTGCAATTCAAGAAAATTGTGAAGCAGCTAATAGCAACGATATAGCAGTTTCCTGTGACAGTTCCTGGATGAAGAGGGGGCATACTTCACTGCATGGAGCTTCAACAAGCATTACTGTCGACACTGGAAAAATATTAGACTTAGAGGTGATGTCTAAATATTGTTCTGTATGTTCCTTGCACAAGAAATATATTGATGCAGGTAAAGAAACAGAATGGCAAGAAGCCCATAAAGCTGTTTGTAGCAGAAATTATGCAGGCTCCAGTGGTGGGATGGAAGCTGCAGGTATCAAATTCATTTTCCATAGATCTTTGCAAAAGTATGGTGTAAGATACGTACAGTATTTAGGAGATGGAGACTCTAGTGCTTTCAAGAATGTAGTTGGAAGTCAGCCCTATGGAAAAGATTGCACTATTGAGAAACTGAGTGCTTAGGCTGTATTCAGAAGAGGATGGGTGGACAACTCTGAAGACTTGCTGCAGACAATAAAGGGAAGGTACTAGAGGATGGGACGCCACTGGGAGGTAAAAACAAACTAACAAAGAAGAGAATTGACAGCCTTCAAGTCTATTATGGTGCTGCAATTAGAAGTAACCTCACAAGCTAGGACAGTATGAGGAAAGCAGTATGGGCCATTTGGATTCATTACTTGTCGATAGACACTACACCTCAACATGGCCTCTGTTCTAATGAATGGTGCAAAGTAAGGTGAAAGTAAGGAAAGTGGGGAAGCTTATACCCATAAAAATAACCTTCCTTATGAGGTTTCAATGGCCATTAAACCAACTTTTAGAGCACTGGCTTCACCAGAACTGCTAGAAAAATATCTGCACGGGAAAACACAGAACCCAAATGAAAGCTTCAATGCTCTTATTTGGAAGAGATGTCCAAAGACTGTGTTTGTTTCCAATTTGGTGGTGAAGATTTCTGCTTTAGAAGCTGCAGCAGTGTTTAATGATGGGAATGTGGCAAGACTTCACATCGTCAACAAGTTGGACTTTACACCTGGAGTCTTCACTGAGCAGATACTGCAGATCATCGATAAGCAAAGAATCGCGAAGGCGGAGACTTCAGTCCAGAACAAACAAAAAATTGCTACGAAAAAGAGCAGAGAAGCTAAAAGAGCTGTAGAGGATGACGAGGAAGAAATGGAATATGGATATGGGCAGTTTTAGCTAAAGTATGATAGATTTTTTTTTTTACATTTCATCCAAACTTTAAAATGATTTTTCTGCAACTTAGGGTTTTCTGCTTTCAGGAACACATATATCAGAAACTACTGGAAGGACTGCAATGAAATTTGGCGCACCTCTTCTTTTACTTTGAAGTAATATGTAAGTGGAACAAAATTTTAATCGAGATATTATACACAGTTTTGTGGTTGATAATATTTTGAAAACTTTGCTTGTAAAAAAATGTTCGAATCCAAAATATCAAAGAAAATAATAGCATTAATTTACCAAAAAGTTACTGCACTTAATTGCACACCTATTAGTGTACATTATTTTACCATTAAAAAAATTTGACAAATATGCCTCGAAATTATGAAAAAGTGTACCTTAAAATAATAATGCAATAAAAAATCACAATTATCTCACTGCATTATATTGTTATTAAAAATTCTGAATTTTTTAAAATCATATTAGATCTCTATACATAAGTGTGCAAAATTTCAATGAGACTGACCAAAAATGGCAAAGATATGGATTTACAAAAATATCAGTGGAAGACTGCCACCGTCTCCCCTTAAACACAAGAGTATTAATCATTAATCGAATTACTGACATCGAAATCAATGTTGCTGTCACGTCGACGTAGGTGTAGCAAAACTTGCTCGACTAACGTGAGCCGCAGCTGCCTGCGGCATGAAACGCTTCACCTCGCCTTATCTCGGTGCATTACGACCTGTAAAAGCGGGACAACACCACAAGTCGCAAAATGCAGTGATGACCCTCAGGTAAAAGACGGCTCTAAAGGGAGCTGTTGAGGAGATGTCTCCGAGAAATTCGTAAACAGAGGGTTCATATCACAAGAAGGGGATTCGAGAAACGTCTTTTCCTCATTACTCTTCAGAGAATACACCTTCCGCCGGAGATTCTTGATGGCTCGTGCATGACGCCATCTGACAGTAGGAGGGGACGGGGTGTGAAGGTGTGGGGATATAGGAGCCAGCAGCCACTGCGTCCCAGGCTGTAGTCGACATGTGGAACCCCACTGCTGTGCTCGCCATACTGCTGGCGGCTGCTCCTGCGAGCGTACTGTGCACCGGTAAGACTGACAGAACTCTTAGAAACCTGCTTAGCACCAGCGTAGCAAGTGAATGGTCTGATTAGGCGTGAGCCGTTTGAGAACCGTGACGAAATGTCACGGTTGGTTCTCTGAGTTTCCTCCTTTCCTTTTGAAATTCCCGCTTCGCGCTAGGCTGTTTTCTTACCCCTAGCCAGAGGGCGCTGTGGCGTTGCTGCGGCCGGCTGCCTGCCGTGTTTGCGGGAGAGCGTCGTTCGGGAGGAGCAACTCTGATTGCGGACGTCTGGGAGCGTACATGAGGCCACGCCGTTTTGTTGATGGTTTTACGTCTACATCTACATCTACATCTACATTTATACTCCGCAAGCCACCCAACGGTGTGTGGCGGAGGGCACTTTACGTGCCACTGTCATTACCTCCCTTTCCTGTTCCAGTCGCGTATGGTTCGCGGGAAGAACGACTGTCTGAAGGCCTCTGTGCGCGCTCTAATCTCTCTAATTTTACATTCGTGATCTCCTCGGGAGATATAAGTAGGGGGAAGCAATATATTCGTAACCTCATCCAGAAACGCACCCTCTCGAAACCTGGCGAGCAAGCTACACCGCGATGCAGAGCGCCTCTCTTGCAGAGTCTGCCACTTGAGTTTGTTAAACATCTCCGTAACGCTATCACGGTTACCAAATAACCCTGTGACGAAACGCGCCGCTCTTCTTTGAATCTTCTCTATCTCCTCCGTCAACCCGATCTGGTACGGATCCCACACTGATGAGCAATACTCAAGTATAGGTCGAACGAGTGTTTTGTAAGCCACCTCCTTTGTTGATGGACTACATTTTCTAAGGACTCTCCCAATGAATCTCAACCTGGTACCCGCCTTACCAACAATTAATTTTATATGATCATTCCACTTCAAATCGTTCCGCACGCATACTCCCAGATATTTTACAGAAGTAACTGCTACCAGTGTTTGTTCCGCTATCATATAATCATACAATAAAGGATCCTTCTTTCTATGTATTCGCAATACATTACATTTGTCTATGTTAAGGGTCAGTTGCCACTCCCTGCACCAAGTGCCTATCCGCTGCAGATCTTCCTGCATTTCGCTACAATTTACTAATGCTGCAACTTCTCTGTATACTACAGCATCATCCGCGAAAAGCCGCATGGAACTTCCGACGTGACTCGTATCGGGTGTGATGCATCGTTAAGGCTGTGATAGCAGAGTATGTTACTGTCTTGGTCGCAGGTGGATCCAAGGGGATGAGGCCTTGTTAGCCATTGAAAGTCCTATCCTACGGATGTAATCGGACTGAAAGTCAGACGTTTTGACCATTATTTGCGTCATTTGCAAGCAACTGGGGAGTCCGGCGTCTGCAGTAATTCGGCGAAGATTATTGGTTTCGTCGGTGTGTAAATGACTGAACAAGGAGCGATTTATTTAATGCTCACCTTATGCTCGTGTTCTGCGTGCGCTGCTTGCGAGTGTAAACTTGACTCTCACTTTCGTCTGTTGGTTTTAAGCGCAACGTCAAATACTGAATCCAAGTAGTGACTTACAGTTAATTAGCTGGATTCTTTCTTTCCTCGTCACGACGCGTGGTAAATGGCAGAGTAGAACTGTAGACCTGAACTTGCTACCTCATTTGCGCGGCATCAGTAACAGAACCTAACCTGTTAACTAATTAAGGCTAGTGGTAAACAAAGGTATTTAAGTATGTTGTTTTAAAACATTATCTGAAATGTGTCAATGATTTATGTTGCGCTAGTTGATTCTGGGGTATGAACGGAAGTGTTGGCACGTCTACAGTGTAAGGGAATCCTGCTGATTTTGATTCTTTTGGAAACTTTGAGAGAGAAACTAATGTGTTTTAGTCCTGCCTTGGGTTAAGGCTATATTCGGGCTCTGGCATTTGTACTGATAGCTGCAATATCATCCTGTTGTTTCATGGTTGTTTTGTTCTCAAACTAGGTGTTCGTGCTAAACATGCTTTGGGCTGGCGTTTCGCCCCTCAGCATCACACTTGGGGTTCAGCTGAGTGTTCAGTCTATTGACTGTCCATCGTACGCCACATAGGTAATGGTCAACCTGTCGTCAGTTGATATCGATGCTGCAGTTAGTTGTAAATTAATACTGGTTCCATTACCTTCTGACCAGGGTTCTGGCTCGACGCTTGTCTTCAAATACGCAGCTAACCTGGTTAGCGTATGTTGTGGTTAGTTTAATCACTGCTCAATAGCCCAACACAGTTTGTCGGCCGTCAGAAGCCGTGAGCCGTGTATGTGTTGTTTATTTCTTTATTTTAGTCAATCTATAAGCATGCTATTCTTAATTTTGTTATTCTAGGTAGCCATTAAGTTGCCACCTTTAAGGTGGTTAGATGGAGTGCGGCTCCTTTGAGTATAGGTTTGGTTTGTCAATTTCCAATTTAGTGTTTTTCCACCAGTTTTTAATTGTGCTTATGCGCATATATATATATATATATATATATATATATATATATATAATATTGCTATTGAGCTGTAATTAATGTCATATTGTAAAGAAAGGAACTTATTGGATGTTAACTGTCGCCGTAAGGTGTTGTGGACGGTGCAGTCAATGTGTAAACTTGCTAGTTATTTTTCCTTTAAATGGAGTGTGGCTGCCTTGATGTTATAAGTGACTGTTTCATAACCAGTTCTTTAACGCGTCTACGCGCATATTTATATTTATGGGAGAACTTAAATTGTGTTCGCCTATTGAACTTTAACTAAAGTGCAGAAAACTGAATCAGGTGTCTATTATTGTTCTAGTGCTATTATCTGTCAAGTGTAACACGCGTCATTTCCTTGGCCTGTTATCAAGTGTTACAATAAATGCAAATTGCAGTGAAGCGATACGCTATTTCAGATGTTCCCGCGATTTCCTATCTCCGCATATAATATTAAATTGTTTCATATGACTGATTAAGTCTTTGTAGAAGTATTGAAGTGACGTGCGCGTGTCTCAGTTTGAAGATTGATGGCTCCACAGGATGTTACAACAGTGGGGATGGAGAAATGGGACATTGACAGCGCACAGGTTGATACATCTTGCTGCTCTCAAACCTTTGTATAAGAAATCTGAAAGTAGTAAAGGTGTACATTTTAGTAGTGATGAATTAATGACATGAGGATGATGACATGAGTTCTTTCCATTCTAATTAAGACTGAGGCTCCTGGTGGTCTTGGGCTGTAGGATGGGAGGATTAAATACCATTGTGGAGCTGGAGGGGACAAAAAGAAAAATTTCTTACTACATGTGAAAGATATACAAGGGCTTTTGGGAAAGTAAGGTCCGATTGGGTATGAAATGGGAACCACAATGAAAATCCAATGAAGCTTTGCAGAAATGTGTTGGGCAGTATCTCTAGTATATCCATCGATCGGGTCACGTCGCTCTTTTCAGTTCAGTGCCCACAGTGGTGCCTAGAAAGTAGTTTCTCCCACCAAGTATGAAAGTCTGATGAGAAATTTCGCCTGATGCCATGCAGCCTGCATAACATAACTGTCATGTGTTTTCTTCCGTATACAATATTCTCAGCAGCAATCTTCAGGGTCAATGATGACGCTCTTGCAGCGTTTTCGATGGGAAGTGTTTGATCACCAACAATGCAGCCAGTAATTGGCTCCCACTGAGTACCGTCTCTGCTCACATGACTCACTGGCTAGGAGGAAAACATTTTCGCACAGACAACGAGCTGTAGACCAGCGTAGAGTACAGACTTCCTTCTGTGACGAGGGTATGGGGAAGTTGGTGTAACGCTACGACAGATGTCGAATTCGGAGCGGCGACTATGTCAGGAAGTAGCTGGAGGGCTTAGGTAACTGTTACGAGGTGATTTTCATAGTGATTTCCATTTCGCGACCGATTAGACCTTACATTCCGAACAGCCCTCGTATATGAGATGTAGGTAGGGGCACATAAAATGGGAGGTGGAGCGCCTGTCATTCGAGGATCATGGGGGAACAGTAAAATACGAGAAAAGCGTAGTCTATACTCTATTAGCACAGGCGAGAATGCATCAATTGAAGATTTTTCATGTATGGATGATGGTCGTCGGATTTATTCCACGCCATTTGCTAGTTAGTAACTTCCGCTGTTTTTGAGCTGGGGTTTATATTATATCGTTACTGCGGTAATTCTATTCTGTATGTAATTTACACCTAACTCTTAAGAGACAAATACGAGTGAGTTACTCGGTTGACTGTTAATTTATAACCGCGAAAGCACACGAAGTGTGAATATCTCAGAGTGATCTTTTCAGTTCTCCTATCCTCACTGCCTCATGCCGATATTGTGAGCAATCCCTATGGTGATGTACTTCACTATGGTAGACAAGGCCTTTAAATACTGTTTACACGGGAAAAAGCTTTTGTTTCCTTCGTGTCGCTTTCAACCTTTTTATGAGCCCTGGAATCATTTGTTGTTTCTTGGGATAGAATAGCTATAATTATTCCCAAAATCATCCTGTGTAACAATTCTGTATATGTTAAAGCCACAAATATTATTAAAGATCATGTCATCTCGGGCGCAACATGCGAAATTCTTTCCTATGCTTCTGCAGGATTCTTTCTCGCGACCTTGGGGTAGTACTTTTTCTCCTCGCTTTCGCATTATGAATAATTCATAACACTTAGTGGCAAAGAGTGCTGAAAATATTACGCAACGGTCGTTCACGTTAAGATACATGGCATCGTTGAGGTGTTGTCCCAGCGGTGGCAATTTGGCGGCAGTAGAAACCCGTCGTTTATTTTAATCACATATCTCTAGTATGTCACTACAACACGGGCGCAGTGAATGTGCCAGGCTGGATTTTCAGACACGAAATCGAACATTAAGCCTTCGTCCAGAGTGCGCTAAAAGATAAAACAGATTTTTTATCTCGTCGTACACATACCGTGCCACAGAAAGTAAAAAAGTCTGATGTTTGGATCTCACAGGTTGTATAAAACATTCTCGGACTTCTTTCTGCGTCATTTCAGGGTGAAAACTCGAGCTTTTGACGATTACCCCCATCGTCTTCGACGGGAGCAACTCACTGTCAAAACTGCTGCTCTGGTGGCCTTGTGCAGCCCCTAGACGCCTTCCGATTTGTCGGTAGTTACCTAATGCCACAACAAATGGTGTCAACGCCTGCGGTGGTAGCGCCACGATTCTGGCTGTAGCTGAATATCTCTGGATTTTCATCAAGAGCTCGTTTTCATGCATTGCTAAGATTATATCTGCTGTTACGGTTCAAGTACTCTTCACAGGTTCCTATTTCTACAGCCTCATTAATTACAGAATCACAGTTTGTAGAAGTCTTGGACAAAACCTTTGCTTCTTTAAATAATATTTTATGGCTGTTCGTGAGGCTGTGCTAAGCAACAGACGATGTCTCCAGTTCTCGATTTTTGATATGCCGATGATGTTTTGCACAACGGTGGGAAACGGTGCGGATGGACTGACCGATGTAATCGCTTCCACACTCACAAGATACATTGTAAATCTCAGGAATCTTGATGCCGACACTATCCTTAACAAGGCGGAGCATCTCCTTCGTCTTTTTAGGAGGTCGGTAAATAGGTATCATCCCTCATCTCCACAGGACTCTGCCTATTTTGCTGGATGTAGCGCCACAGAAACGAAGGAATGGAATTGGTGACGTTCGACGTGAATGTTTAACATATTCACGTTTACTTTTCTTGGGGAACGCTGTCTTCATTCCAAGTGACCCATAGCCGTTGTTTCGGAACCTATGTTTCAGTTGATTAATTCCAGAATTCAAGTGATCCCCGTCAGAAGAGTTTTTGCTCTGTGTACTAGTGTACTTAAAACTACATGTATGTCTCTACATTTACATCTACGTAGATGCTCCGTAAGCCACAGTACGGCGCGTGGCGGAGGGTACCCTGTACCACTACTGGTCATCGCCTTCCCTTTCCCGCTCGCAAACAGAGCGAGGGAAAAACGACTATTTGCCTCCGTACGGGCTGTAATTTGGCCTATATTCGTGGTACTTACGAGCAATGTGTGTTGGCGGCTGTGGACTCATTACGAAGTCAGCTTCAAAGGCCGGTTCTATAAATTTTCTCAATAGAGTTTCTCGGAAAGAAAGTCGCCTTCCCTCCAGGGATTCCGATTTGAGCTTCCAAAGCATCTCCATAACACTTACGCGTTGTTCGAACCTACCGGTAACAAATCTAGCAGCCTGCATCGGAATTGCTTCCCTGTATTCCTTTAATCCGACAATGAACGGATTACAAACACTGGAGGAGTACTAAAGAATAGATCGCACCAGCATCCTACACAACTGGCGATTAAAATTGCTACACCAAGAAGAAATTCAGATGATAAACGGGTATTCATGGGACAAATACATTGTACTAGAACTGACATGTGATTACATTTTCACGCAATTTGGCGCATAGATCCTGAGAAATCAGTACCCAGAACAACCACCTCTGGCCGTAATAACGGCCTTGATACGCCTGGGCATTGAGTCAAACACAGCTCGGTTGGCGTGTACAGGTACAGCTGCCCATGGAGCCTCAACACGATACCACAGTTTGTCAAGAGTAGTGACTGGCGTATTGCGACGAGCCAGTTATTCGGCCACCACTGACCAGACGTTTTCAGTTTGTGAGAGATCCGGAGAATGTGCTGGCCAGGGCACCAATCGAACATTTTCTGTATCCAGAAAGGCCCGTACAGGACCTGCAACATGCGGTCGTGCATCATCCTGCTGAAATGTAGGGTTTCGGAGGGATCGAATCAAGGCTAGAGCCACGGGTCGTAACACATCTGTAATGTAGCGTCCACTGTTCAAAGTGCCGTCAATGCGAACAAGAGGTAACCGAGACGTGTAACCATTGGTACCCCATACCATCACGCCGGGTGATACGCCAGTATGGCGATGATGAATACACGCTTCCAATGTGCGTTCACCACGATGTCGCAAAACACGGATGCGGCCATGATGATGCTGTAAACAGAACCTGGATTCATTCAGCAGGAGCTCCTGTCTGTGATGCAGCATCAAGGGTAACCGCAGCCATGGTCTCCGAGCTGAAAGTCCATACTGCTGCAAACGTCGTCGAACTGTTCGTGCAGATGGTTGTTGTCTTGCAAAAGTCCCCATCTGTTGACTCAGGGATCGAGACGTGGCTGCAGGATCCGTTATAGCCATGCGGATAAGATGCCTGTCATCTCGACTGATAGTGATACGAGGCTGTTTGGGTCCAGCACGGCGATCCGTATTACGCTCCTGAACCCACCGAAACCATATTCTGCTAACAGTCATTAGATCTCGACCAACGCGAGCAGCTATGTCGCGATACGATGAACCGCAATCGTGATAGGCTAAAATTCGACCTTGATCAAAGTCGGAAACGTGATGGTAAGCATTTCTTCTTCTTACACGAGGCATGACAACAACGTTTCATCAGGCAACGCCGGTCAACTGCTGTTTGTGTGTGAGAAATCGGTTGGAAACTTTCCTCGTGTCAGCACGTTGTAGGTGTCGCCACTGGCGCTAAACTTGTGGGAATGCTCCGAAAAGCTAATCATTTGCATATCACAGCATCTTCTTCCTGTCGGTAAATTTCGCTTTTGTAGCACGTCATCTCCTTGATGTAGCAATTTTAATGGCCAGTAGTGTAAATGCAGCCTCCGGTACAGGTGAACCACATTTTCCCAAATTTCTCCCATTAACCGAAATCGGCCATTTGCCTTCCCTACCACAGTCCGCACATGCTCATTCCATTTCGTATCGCTTTGCAACGTCACGCCGAGATATTTGAACGTCGTGACTGTGTCAAGCAGGACACTACTAACTCTGTATCGGAAGATTAAGTGTTTGTTTCTGCTACATTTCCGCATTAACTTATATTTTTCTACATTTAGAGATAGCTGCGATTCGTCACACTAACTAAAAATTTTTTCTAGGTCGTCATGTGTACTTCTGCAGTCACTCACCAACGATATTTTCTCGAATACCACAGAGTCATCAGCAAATAGCTGCAAATTGCTGTCTACCATATCCGCCACACCATTTATGTGTACAGAAAGTACAAAAATGTTCAAATGTGTGGGAAATCTTATGGGACTTAACTGCTAAGGTCATCAGTCCGTAAGTTCACACACTACTTAACCTAAATTATCCTAAGGTCAAACACACACACCCATGCCCGAGGGTGGACTCGAACCTCCACCGGGATCAGCCGCACTACAGAAAGTAATAGCGGATAGAAAATAGGAGCGATCGTATCACACTTTCCTGAGGCACGCTTGTCTGTCGTGAACACTCACCGTTGAGGACAACATACTGGGTTCTGTAAGCTAAAAGGTCTTCGAGCCACTCACATAACTGAGAACCCATTCCATATGTTCGTACCTTAGTTAATAGCCTGCAATGGGGCACCTTGTCAAATGCATTCCGGAAATAAAAAAGTGAGCAAGATGTATGAGACAGGCGAAATACCCTCAGAATTCAAGAAGAATATAATAATTCCAATCCCAAAGAAAGCAGGTGTTGACAGATGTGAAAATTACCGAACTATAAGTTTAATAAGTCACAGCTACAAAATACTAAACCGAATTCTTTACATACGAATGGAAAAACTGGTAGAAGCCGACTTCGGAGAAGATCAGTTTGGATTCCCTAGAAATATTGGAACACGTGAGGCAATACTGACCCTACGACTTACCTTAGAAGAAAGATTAAGTAAAGGCAAACGTACGTTCCTGGTATTTGTAGACTTAGAGAAAGCTTTTGACAATATTGACTGGAATACTCTCTTTCAAATTCTAAAGTTGGGAGGGGTAAAATACAGGGAGCGAAAGGCTATTTACAATTTGTACAGAAACCAGATGGCAGTTATAAGAGTCGAGGGGCATGACAGGGAAGCAGTGGTTGGGAAGGGAGTGAGAAAGGGTTGTAACCTCTCCCCAGTGTTATTCAATCTGTATATTGAGCAAGCAGTAAAGGAAACAAAAGAAAAATTCGGAGTAGGTATTAAAATCCATGGAGAAGAAATAAAAGCTTTGAGGTTTGCCGATGACATTGTAATTCTTTCAGAGACAGCAAAGGACTCGGAAGAGCAGTTGAACGGAATGGACAGTGTCTTGAACGGAGAATATAAGATGAACATCAACAAAAGCAAAACGAGGATAATGGAATGTAGTGGAGTTAAATCAGGTGATGCTGAGGAAATTAGATTAGGAAATGAGACACTTAAAGTAGTAAATGATTTTTGCTATTTGGGGAGCAAAATAGCTTATGATGGTCGAAGTAGAGAGGATATAAAATGCAGACTGGCAATGGCAAGGAAAGCGTTTCTGAAGAAGAGAAATTTGTTAACATCGAGTATAGATTTAAGTGTCAGGAAGTCGTTTCTGAAAGTATTTGTATGGAGTGTAGCCATGTATGGAAGTGAAACATGGACGATAAATAGTTTAGACAAGAAGAGAATAGAAGCTTTCAAAATATAGTGCTACAGAAGAATATTGAAGATTAGGTGGGTAGATCACATAAGTAATGAGGAGGTATTGAATAGAATTGGGGACAAGAGGAGTTTGTGGCACAACTTGACAAGAAGAAGGAATCGGTTTGTAGGACATTTTCTGAGGCATCAAGGGATCACCAATTTAGTATTGGAGGGCAGCGTGGAGGGTAAAAATCGTAGAGGGAGACCAAGAGATGAATGCACTAAGCAGATTCAGAAGGATGTTGGTTGCAGTAGTTGCAGTAGTTACTCAGAGATGAAGAAGCTTGCACAGGATAAAATAGCATGGAGAGCTGCATCAAACCGGTCTCAGGACTGAAGACCACAACAACAACAACAATAACAAATAAAAAATATTTAATCTGCCTGTTGCCCTTCATAAGCTTCTCAGTCTGAAGAAAATTGATTATATTTGAAGAGTATGCTCAGTTATTCTGTAGCAAACGGAATTTACGAATATTGGTCTCCAGTTATGCGGGTCCATTCCTTGACCCTTCTTATGTACGGGAGCCACTTGCGCTTTTCCCCAGTCGCTTGAGACTTTGCGGTCGGCGAGAGATTCGCGATCAATGCAAGACAGGTAAGGAGATACTGTCGTAGAGTACTCGTTGTGAAACCGAACTGGCATTCAATCAGTACCGTGTGACTTATTTGCTTCAAATCTTTCAGTTGTTTCCCTAGGCTAGGGATGATTATTACTTGTCGTCACTACGGAAGCCCGTCTGATGTTCAAATGACGGTATGTTTGTAGAATTCTCCCGCATCGACGATTTTTTGAACGCGAAATTTAAAACATCGGCTTTCGTATTTCTATCTTCCACTGCGACACCAGACTGGTCCACAAGGGGCTGGATGGAACACTTAGACACGCTTAATCGATTTTACAAAGGGTCACAATTTTTTCGGATTCTTTGCCAGATCTTTTGCTAAGGTATGACGGTGGTAGTTGCCGTATGCTTAGCGCATAGCTCTTTCGACAGACTCATCTCTAGTAACCTCTGCCTTTCTCATTTGTGCGTTCTCTTTTGAATCGAGAGTGCAACAGCCTCTGCTAGCTCAGCATTTTCCGATTTTCGTTATTAAAGCATGGTGAGTCTTTTACATCCTTAATCCACTTTCTAGAGACATAACACTCCGAACCACGATATATAGTTAGCTTAAATTTCGGCCACCATTCTTCGACGTCCATCTTACTGTTACTAAATGATGCCAGATCCCTGTGTAAGTGAGACTCTAACAAATGCTTATCTGCTCTTTCTAGCAGAAGCACTCTTCTAGCCTTCTTGACTGATTTATTGTATTTAAAAACCGCAGTTTCTATAATGACATCACGGTCGCTAATCTCCTTTTCTGTACTGACGTTGCTCTCTTCTGCACTGGATGGTGAAAACTCTGGGCACTGAGATATAAGTCAGTGTGCGTCGGCTTGCTCCAAACTGAGTGACCGAGACTTTCATCCGACTTTCGTTGTACCAAAATATCTAAAAACGGCATCTTTCCCCCTTTATCTGTCTCGAGGGTGGACGGGATATTTGGGTGCATACTGTTCGTACGTTCATGGAAGTCCTAAAGAACTCCTGCACCGTGTGGCCAGGCTATAAACGTGTCGTCAACATGGCGACAAAATGATTTCCATCGTCAAGCAAGAAAATTTAATTCACATTCCTCAAAATGGGGTGGAGCGCCATCCTGCATAAACATCGTACGTTCCAGCAGGTGTTTATCAGCCAGGCTGGGGATGATGCGATTGTGTAACATATCGACGTACCTCTCATCCGTCACGGTAGCAGTTTTTCTGTCCAGCGCCATCTGTCGGACATTTTGTGAACATTGTTTTTTTTTTTTTGTAATAAAACCCCATGTCAGTCCAAGTATGTGTGTCAATTTTTTCCTCTCTATCTACATTATTCCGTGGTTTATTGAGTTTTCATATTTATACTGACTTTTTGATCACACGGTATATAAGACGAGAAACAGTTGGAATGTTTGATCCTTGGTGTGTGCGGAGCGAAGTTTGGCCGTCTGCATCTTGAAAGTTCTAACAAAGCGCTCCGCTTCGCCGTTTCACTGTGGATGGAACAGTACTAAAAAGAGCTCTGAGCACTATGTGAGTTAACATCTGAGGTCATCAGTCCCCTAGACTTAGAACTACTTAAAGCTAACTAACCTAAGGACATCACACGCATCCATGCCCTAGGCAGCATTCGAACCTGGGGCCGTAGCAGCAGCGCGGTTCCGGGCTGAAGCTCCTAGAACAACTCGACCACAGCGGCCGGCGAAACGGTGCACTGGTTAGATGGTGTATGCCATTGCGTTCACAGACTGTTTCAAATTCATTTGACGTGAACTGAGGTCCGTTGTCTGACGCTATTACTTCAGGTAAACCTTCAAGGCAAAAAATCGATGGCCGCCCGGTACGGCCGAGCGGTTCTAGGCGCTACAGTCTGGAACCGCGCGACCGCTACTGACACAGGTTCGAAAACTGCCTCGGGCATGGATGTGTGTGGCGTCCTTAGGTTAGTTAGGTTTAAGTAGTTCTAAGTTCTAGGCGACTGATGACCTGAGAAGTTAAGTCCCATAGTGCTCAGAGCCATTTTTGAACCAAAAAATCGATGACAACACCTGAATTGTGCTACGTTACGTTGTCGAGTTCATTGGCACAGCGAAAGAAACTTGTTATATGAGTCAACCACAATCAACCAAAAAGGTCTGTGTGTACACGTTTCCATGGCGATTGCGACTTAGGCCAAGCAGAGAATTTTTGTGGCGGAGAGAACTTATGCCCGCCACACATGTGGAGGACGTGTTGGTCTCACCGCGGACTCCTAGACTGAGCCACACACAACTGATTTCATCAAAGTGTACGGGCCTGAAGATGGCGTTGACGCAACGTCGAAACTAGTAGCGAAGTAAATAAAAAAAGTAAAGCTGGAGGAATCTCATATTTAATAAAAATTACCAGCTGTGTCCCACTTTCATCCAGCGTAAATATGGACGTACGAAGACTTAAAGTAGCAGGCAATTTTTGCTATTTGCACAGTAATAATTCTGAAGAAGAAGAATTTGTTAACATCGAATATAGGTTTAAGGACATCTTTTCTGAAAGTATTTTTATGGAGTGAAACATGGGCGACAAACAGTTTAGTCAAGAAGAGAACAGAAGCTTTTGAAATGTGGTCCTACAGAAGAATGCCGAAGATTAGATGGGTGGATGTTAACTAATGAGAATGTAATGAATGAAATTGGGGAGAAAAGAAACTTGCCTAGAAGATGGGATCAGTTGATAGGATACATTTTGAGAGATCAAGGGATCCCCAATTTAGTATAGGAAGGAAGTGTGGGGGCTAAAAAACGTAGAGACACACCAAGAGATTGATGCAGTTAGCAGATTCCGCAGGGCGTAGGTTGCAGTAGTTATTCGGAGATCTACATCTACATCTACATCCATACTCCGCAAGCCACCTGACGGTGTGTGGCGGAGGGTACCTTCAGTAAAGGTGGAGGTTTGCACAGTATGGAGTAGCATGGAGAGCTACATCAAACCAGTCTTCGGACTGAAGACTGCAACAACAACAGAGCTGCCAGCATTTCGCATGCTGGGAGTCTCAAAGCAAAATATTATAAAATTGTTTAAATCAAAATATTAGGAGACTGACTCGAGTAACAACATATCTAGCGGAAGAGAGAGTGAAATGTTTGATATGTGGTCTCTCATTGGCGGCGGATTGAACATTCGATCTGATTGAACATTCGATAACTTCTGGCGGTATTTTTCGCAGATAGCTCAGAATAACGCCGTTGTAACTTTGCTCTTGGAGGAGGCACAACCTTAGTTTGATGTCCTGGATGGGACGAGGATCTGTAAAATTCAGTCGGTAGCGACGCGGGGCAGTATAGGCCCTTGGTCGTGATCTGGGGCGCGGAATTCACCTTCTCCGTGGGTTAAGTTCCGGCAGCGGTGCGAGGCGAGATGTCAGTGATGAAGTCGGAATAGGCATTTTCGGTTAGACGTGGGAGATCTCGTCTTAAAAGACGCTCTGGTAGACGATGGCCTAGCCAGGACTCCGATATTGGCTTTCCTACTGTATGTTACTAATATCTCGCGAACGACGCAGTCGGCATGTCAGAAATGGCTGTGCATTTAAATTACTCGAATGCTGCCGTGTGATAGTTGCCAGATAAAGTTCTTGACCTTTCCGCTGACTTTGCCCCTCGCTTTCTGGCAAATGTGTAGCAGTGCCACGATTTACAAATCCGCAGTGAGTGAGTTCATTGTTACATCGTTTGTAGTGCTCCGGTCTCCGCGTGGGATACTTAGTAATGAATCAGAATCACAATTATTTAATCACACTGTTGCAAAATTATTTGTTTGCGTCAGTTCCACGTCGGACGTATACGAAAGTAAGACGTTAAAGAGAAAATAATTAAAAATAAATACGTACATCATCAAAAACTTGTGCTTAAGGCTCAGATTGGCCGTAATTATTGTGTCCCTCGAAGAATATCACATCGCTCAAATGGAACTTTTGATGATGGTTCACATGGCTCTAAGCACTATGGGACTTAACATCGGAGGTCATCAGTCCCCTAGACTTAGAACTACTTAAACCCAACCAACCTAAGGACATCAGACACATCCATGCCCGAGACAGGATTCGAACCTGCGGCCGTAACAGCAGCGCGGTTCCGGACTGAAGCGCCTACAACCGCTCGGCCACAGCAACCGGCTTATGACGATGTCCCCTGTGAGAACTAATATGATTGCTTCTTGTAGTAGTTATCGCATACGGTAAGGCTTCTGATAATCTGTTTCAGATGCCACCTGCTCCCCCGAAGAAATGGAGGATCCTCAAATCAAGTGCGCATGTGTCCTGAAAGGGTACGGTTCAGAAGAGGACAAAGCGCAGTGTTTGGGACGCGAAACTGTCGAGGGTAAGTCCGACAGCACGGAGCCGCATGTTGCTCTTTCGGCCTCACGAAATGTGTTTCCTTCACCAACACAGTATTAACACCTAAGTTTGTTCTGCTAGAAAGAATAGAAATATTTTTTATGACTGCATATGTGGGCAATAGTTTGTAATACCTCTGACGCCAACATTTTGATTTCGGAGCTGTTCACGATTTGAGGACGTCCTATACAGAAGAAAGGACTTTGTAGTCTTCCAATTGAGCATTTAAATACTGTCTCTCTACTACAAGAACAAAATCTAAACCTGTTCGCATCACAAGATACTTAGTGTCCATTAGTCACTTTTTACTGGACCTGAAATTATCTACCTAGCTTAAAAACTGTCCAGCAACACCTGCAGTAGGCACACGTATCACTTTTAATCGATAGGTGGCAGCAGTTATTGTGTTATCTCTGTCTCTAACACACGCTAAAATGATCCAACAGTAAGTCAGCCACTGATTACAGACGATTTGAAAAGCAAATAAATCTTATTTTTGAGATTAATTTCACATTTTGAGTTTTTATCGACATTTTTAGAGGTTACTATTAAGTTAAAGTTAATTTAAATCTAAGTCTGAAAAATTCTGGCTGAGAAAAAACAGATTCCAAGGCAGCAAAGTTCGTAAAAATGAATACACCAACACCTAGAGTGGATGTACATACCAAAATAGTGCTGTGAGAATATCCATACAGAAAATGTCAGATTCTCAGTACGTAGGAACCGAGCGAGGTGGTGCAGCGCGTAGCACGACGGACTCGTACTCGGGAGGACGACGGTTCAAATACGCGACCGACCATCCCTAAATCGATCCCGGCAAGCTTGGGAATGGTTCCTTTGATAGGGCACGACCGCCTTCCTTCTCCATCCTTGACACATTCAGAGTCCGCCTGTTTAGCTTAGTGGTAACGTCTTTGCTTACCATGCAGCGGACCCGGGTTTGATTCCAGCCCGCGTTGGAGATACCCTCCGCCCGGGGACAGGGTGTTGTACTGTCCTCATCAGCATTTTATCCTCATCAACGGTCGTCTAATGTGGCGTCGACTGAGATAAGACTTGCAACTCGGAGGTCGGACTTCCCCGGATGAGCCTCCCGGCCAACTAAGCCACGTGATCATTCCATTTCATTTCAAAGTCCGAGCTTTTGCTCCGTCTCTAGTGACCTCGATGTCGACGGGACGTTAAACCACAATATTCCTTCCTTCTCAGAATGCAGGCCACAATTTAATATTTGTCAAATATTTGAAAACCATGAAAAAAAAAAGAAAACAGTAGATTCATTCCCAAAACAGTAACAATACAAAACTCTAGAAGAACAAAACATTTACAGAAACACATATAAAAGTCTACGTAACACTGAGATCCAAAATTTGTCGTACGAAAGCGATTCTTCGAGAAAACTGGGAAACTAAAGTGTTGGAGAGGCTTAGAGAGAAACTTCAGGATGATAATGCCTCTGAATAAGAGGAGTGCTTAACGTTCCATATACAGGGCTATTACAAATGATTGAAGCGATTTCATAAATTCACTGTAGCTCCATTCATTGACATATGGTCACGACACACTACAGGTACGTAGAAAAACTCATAAAGTTTTGTTCGGCTGAAGCCGAACTTCAGGTTTCTGCCGCCAGAGACAAAATGGCGACAGGAGCCGAGAAAGCGTATGCCGTGCTTGAAATGCACTCACATCAGTCAGTCCTAACAGTGCAACGACAGTTCAGGACGAAGTTCAACAAAGATCCACCAACTGCTAACTCCATTCGGCGATGGTGTGCGCAGTTTAAAGCTTCTGGATGCCTCTGTAAGGGGAAATCAACGGGTCGGCCTGCAGTGAGCAAAGAAACGGTTGAACGCGTGCGGGCAAGTTTCACGCGTAGCCCGCGGAAGTGGACGAATAAAGCAAGCAGGGAGCTAAACGTACCACAGCCAACGGTTTGGAAAATCTTACGGAAAAGGCTGAAGCACAAGCCTTACCGTTTACAATTGCTACAAGCCCTGACACCCGATGACAAAGTCAAACGCTTTGAATTTTCGGCGCGGTTGCAACAGCTCATGGAAGAGGATGCGTTCAGTGCGAAACTTGTTTTCAGTGATGAAGCAACATTTTTTCTTAATGGTGAAGTGCACAGACACAATGTGCGAATCTGGGCAGTAGAGAATCCTCACGCATTCGTGCAGCAAATTTGCAATTCACCAAAAGTTAACGTCTTTTGTGCAATCTCACGGTTTAAAGTTTACGGCCCCTTTTTCTTCTGCGAAAAAAACGTTAGGGCACATATCGAACATTTGTGAATGCCTAAAGAAACTTTTTGCGTTTTTGTATGTGTGTGCAAAGCATTGTGAAAATATCTCAAATAATAAAGTTATTGTAGAGCTGTGAAATCGCTTCAATCATTTGTAATAACCCTGTACTACGCTGCTATTAGAGACTGTGTACAAGCTCGGAATGGACAGCGACGGAGAAGGCAATCGAAAAAAAAATGGTTCAAATGGCTCTGAGCACTACGGGATTTAACATCTGAGGTCATAAGTCCCCTAGAACGTAGAACTACTTAAATCTAGCTAACCTGAAATGAAATGAAATGTCATGTGGCTAAGGCCCAAGGACATCACACACATCAATGCCCGAGGCAGGATTCGAACCTGCGACAGTAGCGGTCGCGCGGTTCCAGACTTAAGCGCCTAGAACCGCTCGGCGAGAAGGAGATCGGTCGTATACTTTACACGAGGACTATCGTGTTCATCAGCCGTACAGTCTAAATTTAGCTGCACAGGGAACCGAACCGCAGTCCTCAATACTGAGCCACCTAGTTCGTTGCGTCTTGTGACGTCGATGTTAAACCGCCATCTTTCTTCCTTCTGAGTACGTAGACTACTATGTAACATTCGTTAAATATTTGCAGACCATGAAAAAAAAACCGAGGTGTTTCAGTCCCAGTACAGGAACAGCGGACAGGTCACTCGCTATGTTTGCCAGGGCCACGCCTGTGATATGGAATAGGCTCTGGGTATTCTGCTCTTTGGGCGCAGCTGGCTGCAAACCGCGGCCCTGTCGACACAGAAAATCATCTGAATCAGTAAAGACAGTCGCCATCGCTAACGCATTGGAAACGCATTTCGCGGTCTGCAGCATTCTGCAGAAACGATCGCTGGCGGGCTTAAACCAGGGGCTCAGACTTTTCCGAGGCGATCTAGAATACGGATTTATTGACATCTGTTATCTGACGTAGGGTTTTAGGAATCACCCCTCTCCCAAAAGTGACAAGTTACGAATGTTCACTTGTGCTGGAGAATACGTCCGGTGTTCTGACGTAGGGTTTTTAGTATCAAAAAACCACTCCATTGATCCCATCAACAATTATTGGAAGAGAAAAGTGGATGACTCATATTATTTTCGCGGGGGACATTTACTCTGTCAGATAAGAGAGAAAACGTAAATAAGTTTCTATGTAATTTTCTGGTATCTTTGTGTTGGGTCATTGACAGAAGAAAAGTAGAGGAGAACAGTTGTCTTGTAGATGCAGGACTCGATCATATATAACAATTCCAGGATAATGTAAACACAGTCTACTCAAAGATAAAATTCATCATAGAAAACGAAAATGATGAAGAGGCAAATTTCTTAGATAACACAGTAAACAAAGAAAACAAACAACATCATTTTTCGATACAGAAGAAAGCCCCCACCACTAGCACTACAAGATCATTGTAACCACATATATTGTAACCACATATATATAAACAAGCCGGCTTCTAAACAAATGAATAAAATTTTTGTCGATGAGGATAACTGTAAAAATGTGCTAGAGACAATAAAAAAAGAAATAACAGCATGTGATACTCTTGACGGTGATTCGTCCGCCGGATGGAGAAGTTAAGCTCTGCCGCCCTCTTGGATATTAGAGAGGAGAAGATTATGTGCCGGCACCAGGTTTCACTCTCTGCCATGCTCACCATCACCATACAACGAAAACATAAGTCCTACACCACACACGCGTCCATGACATTCATCTACACTCTACAAATACGCATAAGATAAAAATATTACATATCCGCAAGGGAAGGCATCTGTCTGCGCCAGGATGAAGAACTCATTTTCTCTGAGGCGGCTGAATCCACCCCCAAGGGATGACCCAGCCACAAATGCTATACGGCATTTACATGACATCTACTCGGCATGAAGATCCTTGCTGTAGGTAGCAACATGGATTCCGCAGGTTGTGATCTTGTGAAACTCACCTCGCTCCATTCGTCCGTGGCACGCAGTGGGCTGTTGATAACAGGGCTCAGGTCGGTATTGTTTCTCTTCTTTTGGAAGATGTTCGATAGCTTTCCGAACAGTGTTTAGGAAACAAGATACGAAATTAAAAAATTAATGGACAGGATATGTACCTCGATTCAGGTTCTTCTTGGTATGTGATACGGCTGTTAGTGTTCACAATACATACAAATGATCAAGTATTCGCAAATTATTTGTTTCACGTATTGAAAAGTTGTTGCTTCCTCTGAGACTTTATTCTCGTTAGTTAATTCTCATTAATCTTCCACATTATTTTCCCTAACGGAATGAGGTTTATAAATGTACAGAGGGTGTACAAAAATATGAAAACACCTAAAACACGACACATTAACATGGCTGATGCGGTGTAGGGAAACGGTTACCATTCTAAATACCTTAAAGCCGACTCGGAATGGATAAATAAGGATCTTGTGTCGTTTTCAAGGGAACGTCATTCCATTCTTCCTGAAAACTAGTGGCAATTTAACGCAGATGGAAGTGAATAGCGACCACGCAATATTCTCTCCAAAGTAGGCCGCAAAGGCTGAATACTGAAAATGGTGACTGTAACGGACAAGGACACTTTATCTTCGTGCTCCCAAAACCAGTTCTCGTCGATGAGGGCTATGAACGGGGACTCTGCCGTCTTGCAATATAGTAGCATCACGATTGTGGAACAAAAATTGTACCATGGGATGGAACTGATCAGACAAAGTTGTCACATACCAGCTGTCCTATTTTTCGTCTCAATCGTCTCCAGTGATCATCGGTCACGAACACTCGAGCAGATGCGCAAAACTATAGACCTATATCTCTGACGTCGATCTGTTGTAGAATTTTAGAACATGTTTTTTGCTCGAATATCATGTCATTTTTGGAAACTCAGAATCTACTATGTAGGAATCAACATGGATTCCGGAAACAGCGATCGTGTGAGACCCAACTCGCTTTATTTGTTCATGAGACCCAGAAAATATTAGATACAGGCTCCCAGGTAGATGCTATTTTTCTTGACTTCCGGAAGGCGTTCGATACAGTTCCGCACTGTCGCCTGATAAACAAAGTAAGAGCCTACGGAATATCAGACCAGCTGTGTGGCTGGATTGAAGAGTTTTTAGCAAACAGAACGCAGCATGTTGTTATCAACGGAGAGACGTCTACAGACGTTAAAGTAACCTCTGGTGTGCCACAGGGGAGTGTTATGGGACCATTGCTTTTCACAATATATATAAATGACCTAGTAGATAGTGTCGGAAGTTCCATGCGGCTTTTCGCGGATGATGCTGTAGTATACAGAGAAGTTGCAGCATTAGAAAATTGTAGCGAAATGCAGGAAGATCTGCAGCGGATAGGCACTTGGTGCAGGGAGTGGCAACTGACCCTTAACATAGACAAATGTAATGTATTGCGAATACATAGAAAGAAGGATCCTTTATTGTATGATTATATGATAGCGGAACAAACACTGGTAGCAGTTACTTCTGTAAAATATCTGGGAGTATGCGTGCGGAACGATTTGAAGTGGAATGATCATATAAAATTAATTGTTGGTAAGGCGGGTACCAGGTTGAGATTCATTGGGAGAGTCCTTAGAAAATGTAGTCCATTAACAAAGGAGGTGGCTTACAAAACACTCGATCGACCTATACTTGAGTATTGCTCATCAGTGTGGGATCCGTACCAGATCGGGTTGACGGAGGAGATAGAGAAGATTCAAAGAAGAGCGGCGCGTTTCGTCACAGGGTTATATGGTAACCGTGATAGCGTTACGGAGATGTTTAACAAACTCAAGTGGCGGACTCTGCAAGAGAGGCGCTCTGCTTCGCGGTGTAGCTTGCTCGCCAGGTTTCGAGAGGGTGCGTTTCTGGATGAGGTATCGAATATATTGCTTCCCCCTACTTATACCTCCCGAGGAGATCACGAATGTAAAATTAGAGAGATTAGAGCGCGCACAGAGGCTTTCAGACAGTCGTTCTTCCCGCGAACCATACGCGACTGGAACAGGAAAGGGAGGTAATGACAGTGGCACGTAAAGTGCCCTCCGCCACACACCGTTGGGTGGCTTGCGGAGTATAAATGTAGATGTAGATGTAGACACTTTTATTCGCGTTGTGACTTAGCCGATACTGTTTTTCCGCTGTACTTGTACGCGGTATAAATTTTCGATACTGTACATCTTGGAGAACCAAACAGTTCGGCTACCTTGGTTACGGACGCACTCACCATTCGAAGACCAATAATCTTCCAATGTTCGAATCAGTTGCCGCTGACCTACCGCACTCATAGCTACAATGGGCACTGTGATGACCACTACTGACGCTTGAAACGTGTTGGGGACATTCAACCGGCGCCGTTCGCTGTCAAATGCATCAGCGAAAACTTCAGGATTGCCTAGCATTTGCACATCTCTTCAAGCACCCATTTCTCGGAGTTTTTTTCATTTTTCTTTTGTCCAGCCCTTAAATATACAGAGCGATCAGGAACAGTCAGAAAACCTTGTTAGTGTGTTACAGAGGAGGTTGTGCTGTGAAATAATTGTTAAGAAAAGAATTCAATATGCAGCACCGTTTCCGAGATATGTAGCTTGAAGTTATCCAATCAGGTCGTTTCGGACGGAAATTCAAACAATTGCACGCTCTAAAATGCAGTAATTGACAGACATCTGTGGGCCAGTGAGTTACCACTTGTTCAAATTCTTATTACCAGTTAAATTGTGCCATATTCGGAAGTGATAAATTTAGGCTAGGTGAGCAAAAGGTACATTTGTTCTGTTTGAGGAATCAAAGGGAGGAAAATCTCTGGCGACACTCTCTCTGGCAAGCTGTCTGAATTTGCACACACTGTAAGTGGGCTGTTTAGGTTCTTATATTGGTAACGCCGCCGCCACGTAGCGCTCTCTGTATGAAAATGACAGGCTGTGCTGTGTGCAGTCTGTGGCTAGTTTGCATTGTTGTCTGCCATTGTAGTGTTGGGCAGCTGGATGTGAACAGCGCGAAGCGTTGCGCAGTTGGAGGTGAGCCGCCAGCAGTGGTGGATGTGGGGAGAGAGATGGCGGAGTTTTGAAATTTGTAACACTGGATGTCATGAACTGCTATATATATTATGACTTTTGATGACTATTAAGATAAATACATTGTTTGTTCTCTATCAAAATCTTTCATTTGCTAACTATGCCTATCAGTAGTTAGTGCCTTCAGTAGTTTGAATCTTTTATTTAGCTGGCAGTAGTGGCGCTCGCCGTATTGCAGTAGTTCGAGTAACGAAGATTTTTGTGAGGTAAGCGACTTGTGAAACGCATAGGTTAATGTTAGTCAGGGCCATTGTTTTGTAGGGATTATTAAAAGTCAGATTGCGTTGCGCTAAAAATATTGTGTGTCAGTTTAAGCACAGTCTTGTACAATTTTTATAAGGGGACGTTTCAACACGACGCCCTGATACGATAACTTCAGTGTTGAGTAACGCGGAAAAGACGCAAGATCGAATTTTTTTGTTAGCAATTATATTTCAGCAAAACCTCCCCTGAAATTACCTTACAAACTTTTCAGACTTTCTGGGTGCCCCGTATATGCATCTTTTACGTACTAACTTTCACTAACAGCAAATATCGCTATAAATTCGCCGAATTAGGATGGATATAGTGTGCCATTTAAAGGAGTTTTTTTGAACCACAGTTATATTTTATTCTTCAATTTCTCCCAGCGTATTTCTTACTCGAACAGTCCACAGGTGTACTACCTGTCCATAGTGTCCAACGGGCACAATATTTCGGCGATCAGACATGTCGCCATCGTCAGGCATCCTCGCTTTCATACAGGAACAAAAATATACACAAACTAGAGGGACATGAACGCTCCTGTCTTTTCCAGAGGCATATAGCCATTGGTGTCAGGTAGCTTGGTGCCTACATAACTGCAGGATCAATGCTTGCTTCATTAGCAGCAGTACCCTTCTAGTTAAGGCATTACACCCAAACACATATACACTCCTGGAAATGGAAAAAAGAACACATGGACACCGGTGTGTCAGACCCACCATACTTGCTCCGGACACTGCGAGAGGGCTGTACAAGCAATGATCACACGCACGGCACAGCGGACACACCAGGAACCGCGGTGTTGGCCGTCGAATGGCGCTAGCTGCGCAGCATTTGTGCACCGCCGCCGTCAGTGTCAGCCAGTTTGCCGTGGCATACGGAGCTCCATCGCAGTCTTTAACACTGGTAGCATGCCGCGACAGCGTGGACGTGAACCGTATGTGCAGTTGACGGACTTTGAGCGAGGGCGTATAGTGGGCATGCGGGAGGCCGGGTGGACGTACCGCCGAATTGCTCAACACGTGGGGCGTGAGGTCTCCACAGTACATAGATGTTGTCGCCAGTGGTCGGCGGAAGGTGCACGTGCCCGTCGACCTGGGACCGGACCGCAGCGACGCACGGATGCACGCCAAGACCGTAGGTTCCTACGCAGTGCCGTAGGGGACCGCACCGCCACTTCCCAGCAAATTAGGGACACTGTTGCTCCTGGGGTATCGGCGAGGACCATTCGCAACTGTCTCCATGAAGCTGGGCTACGGTCCCGCACACCGTTAGGCCGTCTTCCGCTCACGCCCCAACATCGTGCAGCCCGCCTCCAGTGGTGTCGCGACAGGCGTGAATGGAGGGACGAATGGAGACGTGTCGTCTTCAGCGATGAGAGTCGCTTCTGCCTTGGTGCCAATGATGGTCGTATGCGTGTTTGGCGCCGTGCAGGTGAGCGCCACAATCAGGACTGCATACGACCAAGGCACACAGGGCCAACACCCGGCATCATGGTGTGGGGAGCGATCTCCTACACTGGTGATCGTCGAGGGGACACTGAATAGTGCACGGTACATCCAAACCGTCATCGAACCCATCGTTCTACCATTCCTAGAGCGGCAAGGGAACTTGCTGTTCCAACAGGACAATGCACGTCCGCATGTATCCCGTGCCACCCAACGTGCTCTAGAAGGTGTAAGTCAACTACCCTGGCCAGCAAGATCTCCGGATCTGTCCCCCATTGAGCATGTTTGGGACTGGATGAAGCGTCGTCTCACGCGGTCTGCACGTCCAGCACGAACGCTGGTCCAACTGAGGCGCCAGGTGGAAATGGCATGGCAAGCCGTTCCACAGGACTACATCCAGCATCTCTACGATCGTCTCCATGGGAGAATAGCAGCCTGCATTGCTGCGAAAGGTGGATATACTCTGTACTAGTGCCGAAATTGTGCATGCTCTGTTGCCTGTGTCTATGTGCCTGTGGTTCTGTTAGTGTGATCATGTTATGTATCTGACCCCAGGAATGTGTCAATAAAGTTTCCCCTTCCTGGGACAATGAATTCACGGTGTCCTTATTTCAATTTCCAGGAGTGTACATCCCACATACTTCAGTGACAGGACCTAAGCATTACTCATTTATAGTGTATAGTTTCTGAAATACTCTCAGCCAGCTCCGTTACCAAATTTTCACACAGGAAGTCATAACACAATGGCTAATAGAAAACGTTAATCACTGCAAAGAGAAGGAAGAAACGAAATGCAACCTCATGGATTGAGAGGCTATGTGATGTTACTGCAGTGATATATAGTCAAGTAAAATTTACATAGAAGTTGGCAGTATGAGTCCACTTATCAATATGGCCTGCACGCACCCACCGACTCCCTGGTCCTGCACATCCTGAACGCTGGCTCTAGAACGGAGTTGAAGTCCGAGCTGGTCCTAGAGACGTTATATCGGAGGCGGATCCAGGCCGCTTCCTGGTCACGGGAATAACCCACACAACCAGGTCATAGGGTCACGTGACTTGCATGGGCGACGGTTGTTCTGTTGAAAAAAATGATACCATCATACTGTCGCATGAGATATGAGAACACAGCATGTCGGTGACACACCATTGTGCCGTCAGAGTCCGTCAGTCATTACTAGCTGTGACTTGAGCTCGTTGTAGACAGCCCTCACTCCGCGATGCCACGAGGAGTAAAGCTGTGCCTCTCCAAAATACTGAACGAGTGGGACCTCTCCACAGGTCTCCGCTGTATTTGCCAAAGATAGACATCGTTGATAATGCACAATCGCGGTTCATCGTTAACGCAATCAGCAATCCATGCTTCTCTGTCACTGCACTGCTCCAAAAGGAGCCTCTTGTGGTGTTACCGGCAGCCTCCATACGGGACGCTAATTCCCTAGTACGGCTGCTGTTAGGCTCCGACCAATAGTTGGGGCTGAAAGAGGTTATTGCAGTTAGTGTATTACTTATTATCGGATTGCAGACGCAGATGTGAAGAGGATACGGTGCGCTTGGTGCACAATACGGCGATCATCGCTTTTGGTGGTCAGGCATGGTTGACCGGACCGTAGACGGCGAGTGTAGATGCCCTCAGGTTCCCAAGCAGTCCAACATCGAGCTACAGTCATATATGGATTCTCCACAAATCTGGATATTTCGTGATCCGGCCGAACGACCAAGCTGTGATCCACAATGACGCCCCTTTCAGACCGCTGATGACACAGTTTCACACGAGTACACGGCATCTCCGTGTCCTTACAGTGATCACTCAGCAGCTGACATCTGACGCTGGTCCAGTTCTCATATAAATTACATTCTATCATGACAGTTACCGTCGTCTCATGTTTGTGAACATAGCTTCTCCGTGAACACACAAAAACTTCTCCGCTATACTCAGCTTCTCTGGTGCATCAGTAGGCTCGTCGGTAGCAGAACCTTAAAACACTCACATCCGGATCCCACACTCGGCCGTCTCGATGGTCACTCGACTCGGATTACGAGTAGTCACTTGGTCAGTGTTGCATAAATTTGAAACATATTGTCGTAATCCTGGGACCATCAAGATTATCATCTTCTCGCAACATCATTTGTATTACTTGTTGTGAACTTACGCACTTGGAAGAACACCTGCTCCAATTTACATAACGTTAATCTCAACAGCACCTGTAAAATAAACTTGTGGAGATAGAAAGTTTTCCCCAAATACAGCCACGACAACATCTGCTTCCTGCAATCTTGGAACATCCATTGTCTCATAAATATCTTGTCGTGATAACTGGACAATTGCAGACCATTTCGCTTCTCGGTTAATATGTTCGGCTATTCCTCACGGTAAATGGTAACAGCCAAACAGTTGCAGGATAAAGATTTATTAAAATCCTTGATCACGGTTTTGGTATATCTAAATAAACCTTCATCAGAAGCAAAAATACACTAAAATCACATCCTGCAGTGGAGATACATAAAACAATCGTACCAAAGGCGTCGTGTTCGCATCGACCTTCTCTTCATAATTATGTTGTATAAATGGAGATCATGTTTTAAGTACTGATGACGCCTTGGGAACGATTGTTTTATGTACCTCCACTGCAGGAGGTGATTTTAGTGTATTTTTGCTTCTGATGAAGGTATATTTAGATATACCGAAACCGTGGTCAAGGATTTTAATAAATCTTTATCCTAAAACTGTTTGGCTGTTATCATTTACCGTGAAGATTTTCAACAGTTGCTGTTTCAGCCATGTTTAAAATCTTGAAAGATATTCGGATATCTTTAAATTCACCATTACTCACACTCTACGTAATGGCGTTTGCATTCATTCCTGCCTTCGGTTACTCTTTTTATGCTTGCATTCAGATGAAATACGGCCAGTCTCCTTGCAATTGAAGCACAGTGCAGTAGCAAGTCGTTATCAATAGAAGCACTTTTGGCAGTCTACATCATTACTAGAGACTTTCTTGAACTATTCGTGTTCCTTCTTTTGTCCAGACAGCAGTTCGCAGGTCAGTACAGCTTTTGTCTTCACGTGGAGGTCTTCTTGCAAAGCTTCACAGCTGGATCCCTCGCCCTAAATAAAAAGCTTAGCCAAATCTCCGAGCAATTTTTTTGCGAATACAGGAATTTGTACTCATTAGGAAGGCTGTTTTCTCGAACTCTAAGATGCAGTTTTTAATTGGCTAAGCATCACTGCTGCTAAAACAGCGCCACCAAAGTCATAAAAAGGTGGAGAGAATTTACATTGATTGCGGAGGTGTTGAGAATTTTGCTTCGTTTTTATATTCTGTTTCTGAATCGGAAGTTTAATCCGCTTTGTTGTCTCGTAAGTCTTCTATCGCTGCGCATCTGTGCTGTAGCGGTTTCACAATAATAATAATACTAATAATAATAATAATAATAATAAGATAACAGAAGTATTCAGCAAGGATATAAATATGACTTTTGGAACAGACAAATATAAGAAAAATAGCATATTCAAGGGAAAACACACTAAACAAGAAAATTACATATTGGATAACCACAGTGACAGCATAGAAGCGATGGAAAAACAGATGCCTACAAATATCTAGGATACAGACAAAAAATAGGAATAGATAATACAAATATTAAAGAAGAACTAAAAGAAAAATATAGACAAAGACTAACAAAAATACTGAAAACAGAATTGACAGCAAGAAACAAGACAAAAGCTATAAATACTTATGCTATACCAATATTGACCTACTCATTTTGAGTAGTGAAATGGAGTAACACAGACCTAGAAGCACTCAATACACTTACACGATCACAACGCCACAAATATAGAATACATCACATACATTCAGCAACAGAAAGATTCACATTAAGCAGAAAGGAAGGAGGAAGGGGATTTAACGACATAAAAAACATACATTATGGACAAGTAGACAATTTAAGAAAATTCTTTCTAGAACGAGCAGAAACTAGCAAAGTACACAAAGCATTCACTCATATAAATACATCGGCTATACCACTGCAATTTCATAACCACTTCTACAACCCTTTATATCACATAACATCAACAGATACGAAGAAACTAAATTGGAAAAAGAAAACACTACATGGCAGGCACCCGTATCATCTAACACAGCTACACATCGATCAAGACGCATCCAACACATGGCTAAGAAAAGGCAATATATACAGTGAGACGGAAGGATTCATGATTGCAATACAGGCTCAAACAATAAACACCAGATATTACAGCAAGCATATTATTAAAGATCCCAATACCACAACAGATAAATGCAGACTTTGCAAACAACAAATAGAAACAGTAGATCACATCACAAGCTGATGTACAATACTAGCAAATACAGAATACCCCAGAAGACATGACAATGGAGCAAAAATAATACATCAACAACTTGCCGTACAACATAAACTACTAAAACAACACGTTCCCACATACAAGTATGCACCACAAAATGTACTGGAGAATGATGAATACAAATTATACTGGAACAGAACTATTATAACAGATAAAACAACACTACATAACAAACCTGAAATCATACTCACCAATAAAAAGAAGAAATTAACATAACTAATCGAAATATCCATAGTCAATACAACAAATATACAGAAGAAAGCAGGAGAAAGAAATTGAAAAATACATCCCGCTGGCTAAGGAAGTCAAGGACATGTGGCATCAGGATAAAGTTGACATTACACCAATTATACTGTCAACTACAGGAGTCATACCACAAAATATCCACCAGTACATCAACGCAATACAGCTACGTCCAAACGTATATATACAACTACAGAAATCTGTGATTATTGATACATGTTCAATTACCCGAAAGTTCCTAAATGCAATGTAACATATACCGTACAGTTAAAAGAAAGTCACGCTTGATCAAGGTCCGCGTCACTTTCCATTTTTAACCAGACATAAAGTCTGAGAAAGGAAAGAAATAATAATAATAATCAGCATCAGCAGAAGCAGCAGCAACGTTACTATACCCTTCACATTCTATGCCGTTGTTAATTCTCAACACAAATTTTTTAATGTTGAACAAATACCAACCAATTTTGGAGTAATTACGTTTCTCGTACTACTGTCTATACCCAAAACACTGCAGAGTGCTACACATTCCGCTTTTGAAAACGACTCTTCAATGAATGACTTCTTACCGTCAAGTTCGCCGTCTTTGAAAGAAAAATAAAGCCAAAGAATTCTCTCAAGCTTTTCAGATTTTTTCTGTCATATGCTACTTTTGGGAAAATTAACTTTTATACAGTTTTAATGAGTTTCACTTGTACACAGGTTATATTTCAATTTTCTCTGGTGGTTTCGCCTAGCGTTCCATTTATAAATAAATTATCAACTTTCTCCGCTCTTCACAACGTTACAAACCAGCCAAAAGGAATCAGCTATGTTGTTGTTGTTGTAGTCATCATCCGAAGGTTGGTTAAATGCGAGCCTTTTCATCTCCGAGTAACTATTGCAACCTACATCCCTCTCAATCTCTTTATTGTATTCATCTCATGGTCTCCGTTTACAATTTTAACCCCCCCCCCCCCCGCATCCCTCCAGTGCTAGACTGAAGATCCCTTGATGTCTCAGAATGTGTCCTCTCAAACGATCACTTCTTTTGGTCGGGTTGTACCACAAATTTCTCTTCTCCCCGAGTATGTTCAGTACCTCCTCGTTACGTGATCTACCCTTCTAGTATTCAGCATTATTCTGTAGCACTACATTTCAAATGCTTTTATTCTCTTCTTGTCTAAAGATTTACCGTCCATTCTCACTTCCATAGATGGCTAGACTCCATACAAATACTTTGGGAAAGGACTTCCTGATATTTAAATCTAAACTCGACGTTAACAAATTTCTCTTCTTCAGAAATACTTTCCTTGCCATTGTCAATCTGCATTTTATATCCCCACTACTTCGACCATCATCAGTTATTTTGCTTCCCAAATAGCAAAATTCATTTTCAATCTTAAGTGTCTCATTTCTTAAGCTAAGTCCTCGGCATCACATGGTTTAACTCGACTACATTCCATTACCCGCGTTCTGCTTTTGTAAATGTTCATCTTATATCCTTCTTTCAAGTTACTGCCCACTCCTTTCAACTGCTCTTTCAAGTCATTTGCCGTTTCTGCCAAAATTGCAATGTCATCGGAAAACCTCAAAGTTTTTATTTATTCTCCCTAGACTTTTTATTCCTACAAGAAATTTTTCTTTTGTTTTCTTTACTGTTTGCTCAGTACACAGACTGAATAACTTCGGGGATAGCCTACAACCCTGTCTCACTCCCTTCTCAACCACTGATTCCCTTACGTGCCACGCGACTCTTATAACTGCCGTCTGGTTTCTGTATAAATAGTAAATAGCCTCTCTCTCTCTCTCTCTGTATTTTACCCCTGACACGTTTAGAACTTGAAAGAGAGTATTCCTATCAACACTGTCAAAAGCTTTCTTTAAGCCTACTAGTGCTATAAACGTAGGTTTGTCTTTCCTTCACCTCTCTTCTAAGATAAGTCGTTCTGTCATTATTGCTTCTCGTGTTCCTACATTTCTCCGTAATCCAAACTGATTTTTCCGAAGTCGGCTTCTACGAGTTTTTCCATTCTTCTGTAAATGATTCGTGTTAGTATTTCACAGCCATGACTTATTAAATTGCTAGTTCGTTAATTTTCACACCTGTCAGCACCTGCTTTGCTGATTATTATATTCTTCTCGAAGGCTGAGGGTATTTCGCCTGTCTTGTACATCTTGCTCACCAGATGGAAGAGTTTTGCTGGCTGGCTCTCCCAATGGTATCAGAAGCTCTAACGGAATGCTGTCTACTGCCAGGGCCTTGTCCCATCTTAGGTCTTTCAGTGCTTTGTTAAATTCTTCACGCAGTATCATATCTCCCTTCTCTCTTCTTCTACGTCCTATTCCATTTCCAAAATATTACCCTCAAGTGCATCTCCCTTGTATAGAACTTCTGTATACTGCTTCCTTCTTTCTCCTTTCCCTTCTTTGCTTAGGACTGATTTTCCACCTGAGCTCTTGATTTTCATACCGGTGGTTCTCTTTTCTCCAAAGCTCTTTTTAATTTTCCTGTAGGCAGTATCTATCTTACCGCTAGTGCTATATACTTCTACGACAGTACATTTGTCCTCTAGCCATTACTGTTTACCCATTTTGCACTTCCTGTCAGTCTCATTTTTTAGACGTTTGTGTTCGTTTTCACCTGCTTCATTTATTACATTTTTATATTTTCTCCTCTCATCGATTAAATTGAATATCTCTTGTGTTACCCAAGGAGTTCTAATAGCCCTTGTCTTTTCACCTACTTGATCCTCTATTGCGTTCACTATATCTCTCAAAGCTACCCATTTTTCTTCTATATTCCATTTGCCCTGTTCTTGTGAATCGTTTCCTAATGATCCCCCTGAAAACCTCTACAGCCTCTGGTTCTTTCAGTTTATCCAGGTTTCATCTCCTTAAATTTCTACCTTTTTGCTTTTTCTTCAGTTTTAATCTGCAGTTCATAACCAATAAATTGTGGTCAGAGACCACATCTGCCCTTGGAAATGTCTTACAATTTAAAATCTGGTTCTAAAATCTCTGTCTAATCATTATGTAATCAGTCCTAAACCTTCCAGTGTCTCCAGGTATCTTCGACATATACAACTTTCTCTTACGTTTCTTAAACCCAGTATTAACTGTCATTACATTATGCTCAGTGCAAAACTCTTTCAGGCGGCTTCCTCTTTAATTCCAGTTCATATGCACCTACTACTTTTCCTTCTCTTCCTCTTCCTACTATCGAATTCCAGTGCCCCATTACTATTAATAAATTTTCGGCTCACTTAACTATCTGAACAATTTCTTTGCTCTCATCATACGTTTCCTCAATCTCGTCATCTGCAGAGCTAGTTGGCATATAAACTTGTATTACTGTGGTGGGTGTGGGCTTCATGTTTATCTTGACTACAATAATGCTTTCACTTACTGTTCATAGTAGCTTACCGCGTTCCTACTGATTTACTCATTATTAAATCTATTCCTGCATTATCCGTATTGATGTTGTATTTATAACCAAGTATTCACCTGACCGGTTCCTGTTGCCACCGAACTTAACTAATTCACACTATATCTAACTTTAACCTATCCATTTCCATTTTTAAATTTTCTGTTCTACCTACCAGATTAAGGGATCTGACATTCCATGCTCCGATCCGTAGAACGCCAATTTTCTTTCTCCTGACGACGACGTCCTCTTGAGTAGTCCCCGCCCGGAGATCCGAATGGAGGACTATTTTACCTCCGGAATCTTTTACCCACTAGGATGCCGTCATCGTTTAACAATACAGCAGATCTGCATGCCCTCGGGAGAAATTACGGCTGGAGTTTCACCTTGCTTTCAACCGTTAGCAGTACCGGCATTCCAAGGCTGTTTTGGTTGCTGTTACAAGGCCATATCAGTCAGTCATCCAGACTGTTGTCCCTGTAACTACTGAAAAGGCTGCTGTCCCTCTTCAGGAACCACACGTCTAGCCTCTCAACAGATACCCCTCTGTTGTGGTTGCACCTACTGTACGGATATCTGTATCGCTGAGGCACGCAAGCCGCCCTACCATCGGCAAGGTCCATGGCTCATGGGGACGGGGGTGGGGACGTAGGATTCAGTTATAATGTCTAAAATTAATACGTGGGTGAAAATGTTGTTGCGAGTTCCAGCTTGACGTTCCCCGCTACAACTTGTATTCTCGAACACATTTTGTTTCGTAAGATGCTTCTCTTTCGTCACGACACCTAAAAATTCATCTTCGTCGTTCTGCTACGGTTAACGGTAGCAAAAAAGGTGATTCGTAGTCGTAGATCAAAAATCCACACCATCACACGTCGCTAAGTCGTCGCCGCCGCCAAAATGTCGCTGAGAAGAGTACGTCGTAAATGTCGTAGAAAGGCGCCTAAACTGCGTCGTCACTCGTTGGGTTGATCCCGGAAGAGTTCCCAAAATTTCTAGGAAAACAATTTAGATTCTCACATGAACTATTCATTATCAGCACAGTTACAAATTCTAATGATAATCGAAAGGAAGGAAACTAAATATGAGTCCAGTGCAAGTCGCATCTTCTCTGTGAACACAAAAATTAGTTTGCTTTATTTGGAAACTCTAGTGCGTCTTTAGCCCCTCTTGAGGAAGCACATGTGTGGCCTATCAACAGATACCCCAGCGTTGTGGTTGTACCTACAGAACGGCTATCTGTATCGCTGAGGTACGCAAGCCTTTCTACCAACAGCAAGGTCCATGGTTCATAGCTACAAGTATTGCTTGCATAATAGTGAGCTTCCTGGAACATTTAGATCTGAACTTATGATAAATAATTATTGGATTTTGGAATAAATAAAACGAAAATATAATAAAAATAGTAAACAGCAATGAAGACTTTTAATTTAATACAATTTCGAAACAAAATTGTCTTTAAAATTATTTTATAAGGTGACAAATAGCTGAGAGATGGATGTCTCGACAGGCAAAGTTTACAGGATGCCATATTGTGTGTGTGTGTGTGTGTGTGTGTGTGTGTGTGTGCGCGCGCGTGATCGTGTGTGTGCATGTTTGTTCTAAACCACCGGTAGAGAGGAGGCAACTTCTGCTCAAATGTTACACAAACAACCAACGATGAAGGTATCAAGTATCTCCCACGATGAAATTAGGGCTTCCATCCAAGTGTCAACAGGTGAATGGGTGGAAGAAAATTTGGTTACCCTCATGCCCTGGAAAATGGGAGCTACTCATAAAGGCTGTTGAGTTACTCGGATAAAATCAAGCAACGATGGTCTTTGCTGAGAAGAGGAATACTCTGCTAATATATCGACACTAGGAAATACACAGTTACTTTTTTAGACGTGCAGGATAAAAAAGGAAATTATCTGGATTGAGATTAGGCATGTGGAATGTAAAGAATATAAAGGATAATTTGGAAAATATAATACGAGAATTGAAGAGGTGCGTCGTTAATAATTACCATGGGACGAGAAACTGAGCATGGAGTAAAGAAAGTAATATACAAAGATGAACGTAAAAACGCAATAAGTGTTCGTTTAATATACAAGAAAGAAATGGATAGGAACCTTACCAAAGAAACAGTAATGAATCAAATTTACTATTAAAGAAGGCTAGTAGTGAAGTCTCTGTGGATATTTTAATCATTCGTATTTACAAGAAGGCAAAAAGGAGCAGATTACATGAAAGAAAAAAAGGAAACAGATGCATTATTTCAACAAACAGTAGAAATCTGTTAATAAAATAGAAAGAGACGAGCATAGGCTGTAATGATTTGACACTGGAATGGCGTAGTAGGGAAAATTTAAAAACGAATTTACTTCGCGAGCAAAGACGTGGGGAAAAGAAAACAAGAGTAAACTAAACCAATAGCGCCTTTATATCTGGATTCCAATACTGCGTGAGACAACCATCATCTAAGACTTTAGCCATGTAGAGCTCCTGAGAGGAACATAAGGTACCAGGTTGATTGTGGTCTCCAGTCAGAAGTCTGCTTAGGTGCTTCTCTCCGCACTAAACTATCCTCTAAGCAAGTCTCTTCATTGCTGCGCAACTAATGTTGCGTACATCTACCTAAACTTTGTTATTGTGATCAAGGTTTGGTCTCATTCTACAATTTGTATCCTCTGTACCTCCATTCTTAATCAAATTAAGGATTTCTTGAGCTACAGATGTGAGACATACCAACTGATCACTTCCTTTATTGAAGTTGAAATAGAAATTTGATTTTCCCGCTTTTGGTTCAGTACTACTTCATTATGTATCCGATCTACTCGTGGAATCTCCACCGCCCTTCCGTAACAGTACATTTGAAAAGCATCCGGTTTTTTAAAATCTCTTTATCATCAACATTTCTCTCGTTTACAACTGCATACTCCAGATAAAAGCGATCTGATCTCGTAATGTGTTTTCCTCAGCATCACTTCATTTACTTTTCCTACACCTCTTCACTACTGTTTTCTTCCGCTGGTATACATCGCATAAGTTGTTTTCAAGACATTTTCAATCATGTTCAACTTATATTGCAGCTTCTATGAATTCCCTGACAGAATTACAACACCACTGGCAAACCCAAAAGTTTTTGTTTCTTCCCTCCTAACTTCAAATGCTTTTAATAATTTCTCAATAGCTTTCCTTATTGCTTGCTCAGTGTACGGTTTGAAGAACACTGTGAATGAGCTAGAACCTCGGCTCATTCCCTGTCTTGTCCTTCGATAGTCTGATTAAAGTACAAGGTGTAGGTGAACTTCCTCTCCTTTGCATTTTGTACCTGCTACAGATTTTAAACAGATATGTTTTAGTTAATGTTGTTAAATCTTTCTCTAAATATACAAATGCTACATATATGGTTTAGCATGTTATCAATCGACCTTTTAAGGGACCTTGCAAGATCAGTATTGCCATGTGTGTTCCTCCATTGCTCCCCAACCCAAACTGAATTCCCTGAGGTAGATGTGTACAAGTTTATTCCATTATCCTGTAAATACACTATGGAATCAAAAGTATCCGGACACCAGGCTGAAAATAACTTACAAGTTCGTGACGCCCTCCATCGGTAATGCTGGGATTCAATACGGTGTTGGCCCTCCCTTAGTCTCGATGACAGCTTCCACTCTCGCATGCTTACGTTCGATCAGGTGCTGGAAGGTTTCTTGGGTAATGGCAGCCCATTCTTCAAAAAAGAGCTGCACTGAGGAGAGGTCGGTGAGGCTTGGCACGAAGTCGGCGTTCCAAAACATCCCTGAGGTGTTCTATAGGATTCAGGTCAGGACCCTGTGCAAGCCAGTCCATTACAGGGATGCTGTGTAACACTCCGCCACGGGTCGCGTATTATAAACAGGTGCTCAATCGTTTTGAAGATGCAGTCGCCATCCCCGAATTGCTCTGCAACAGTGGGAAGCAAGAAGGTACTTAAAACATAAATGTAGGCCTGTGCTGTGATAGTGCCACACAAAACAACAAGGGATGCAAGCCCCATCCATGAGAAACACGACCACACCATAACACCACCTTCTCTTAATTTTACTGTTGGCGCTACTCACGCTAGCAGGTGACGTTCACCGGGCATTCACCATACCCACACCCTGCCATCTGATCGCCACATTGTGTACTGTGATTCGCCACTCCACACAATGTTTTTCCACTGTTCAATCGTCCAATGTTTACGCTCCTTACACCAAGCGAGGCGTCATTTGGCGTTTACCTGCGTGATGTGTGGCTTATGAGCAGCCGCTCGACCAAGAATTCCACGTTTCCCACCTCCCACCTAACTGTCATAGTACTTACAGTGGATCCTGATGCAGTTTGGAATTCCTGTATGATGACCTGTATAGATGTCTGCCTATTACACATTGCAACCCTCTTCAACTGTCGGCGATGTCAGTCAACAGACGAGGTCGGCCTGTACGCTTTGTGCTTTACGTGGCCCTTCAAGTTTCCACTTCACTATTACTTCGAAAATAGTGGGCCTAGAGATGTTTAAGAGTGCGGAAATCTCGCATACTGGCTTAGGACACAATTAACACCCAATAACCTGACGGCGTTGTAAGTCCGTGAGTTCCGCGGAGCGTCCCATTCTGCTCTCTCACCGTGTCTAATGATTACTGTGGTGGCTAATGTGGAGTACCTGTCAGTAGACAGCAGCACAATGCACCTAATATAAAAAAACGTATGTTTTTTTTGGTTTCCAGATACTTTTGATCGTATAGTGTAATCCATTTAAATATTTTATAGCCGTATCATACACTGAAGCCCAAAGAAACTGGTACAGGCATTCTTATTCAAATATAGAGATATGTAAAAAGGCATAATATGGCGCAGCTGTCGGCAACGCCTATATGAGACAACAGTGGTTTGGTGCAGTTGTTAGATCGATTACTGCTGCTACAATGGCATGTTATCAAGATTTAAGTGAGTTTGGACGTGGTATTATAGTCGGGGTACGATCGATGGGACACATCATCTCTGAGGTAGCGATGACGTGGCGATTTTCCCGTACGGTCATTTCACAAGTGTACCGTGAATATCAGGAATCGGGTAAAACATCAAATCTCCGACCGCTGCGGCCGGAGAAAGATCCTGGAAGGACAGGACCAATGGCAACTGAAGAGAATCGTTCAACGTGACAGAGGTGCAACCCTTCTGCAAAGTGCTGGGCCGTCAACAAGTGTCAGCATGCGAACCGTTCAACAAAACATCACCGAAACCGGCTTTGGGAGTCAAAGGCCCACTCGTGTACTTTAGATGACTGCACGACGCAGAGCTTTACGCCTCGCTTGGGCCCGTCAACACCGAGATAGGACTGTTGGTGACTGGAAATATTTTGCCTGGTCGGACGAGTCTCGTTTCAAATTGTATCGAGTGGATGGACGTGTACGGCTATGGAGACAACCTCATGAATCCATGGACTCTGCATGTCAGCAGGGGTCTGTTGAAGCCGGTGAGGCTCTGCAATGGTGTGGTGCATGTGCTGTAGGAGAGATATGGGACCCCTGATACGTCTAGATACGACTCTGACATTCTGTCTGGTCACCTGCATCCATTCATGTCCATTGCGCGTTCCTACCGACTTGGTCAATTCCAGATGGACAATGCGACACCCCACACGTCCAGAATTGCTACAGAGTGACTCCAGGAACACTCTTCTGAGTTTAAACACTTCCGCTGGCCACCGAACTCCCCAGACATGAACATTGTGGAGCCTATCTGGAATGCCTTGCAATGTGCTGTTCAGAAGAGATCTCCACCCCCTCTTAATCTTACAGATTTATGGACAGCCCTGCAACATTCATGGTGTCAGTTCCCTCCAGCACTACTTCAGACATTAGTCGAGTCCATGCCAAGTCGTTTTGCGGCACTTTTGCGTCCTCACAGGGGCGCTACACACTATGAGGCATGTATACCAGTTTCTTTGGCTCTTCAGTGTATTAGCCGTATGGTTCGGTGATCCTTAAACCTGTTTGCTCCTGCCTTCAAAAAAATGTTCAAATTTGTGTGAAATCTTATGGGACTTAACTGCTAAGGTCATCAGACCCTAAGCTTACACACTACTTAACCTAAATTATCTTAAGGACAAACACACACACCCATGCCCAAGGGAGGACTCGAACCTCCGCCGGGATCACTCCTGCCTTCACTTGAATCGTAAATACTACATTTTGCTTGAGATATTTGGTACTTTCACCTATCGCATATGCCTTGCGTCCTAGACTGAAAAGTTCTCTCATGGCTACTTCTCCGAGACATGTCAGTAATTACGGTGGAATGTCTTTTACAACTGCTGGGTTGTTTCGTCTTAAGGTCTTTTTGTGCTTTGTCTAAATTATCATACGGAACGACATGTTAAAACATACTTCCCTCAGATTCATAATATCGTCTTCAAGTTCATATCCCATGCATAGAGTTCTATACGTACATTCCCTTTGGATCCTTCACCTCTTGGCGTTTCACATTGTTCAACCCCAAACACATAATTTTGTGAAAGTAACCAAAAAGTGAAATATCAATTTTCATAGATTTAGCTTTAAAATTTTTTTAATATAACGAAATATTTTGTTAAAAGTTTTCAGCCCCATATTTCACCTCCTGAAGGTTTGAATTTCCAATTTGTATTTTTTAATTTGTAGCCAAGAAGCCAAATGCCAATTTTCATAGATTCAAAAATGCTTGCATAATGATATATTTCCACAAAGAATTTCGTCTCCTTTTTCATCCCTGTAGGGATAGAACTTCAGTCAATAGTAACACAAGTATATTTATATCCAACCAAGAAGCCAAATGCAAATTTTCATAATGAAATAATTTCAAAAGCTTTACATCCGCTCTTTCTACCCGTTAGGCGGCTGAATTTCCTAAAACACTGGAACATGTAGTTTTTACTTCCAAACGAAAAGGCAAATACTAAATTCACAGATGTAGCTTTAAGAATGCTTTAGTAGTTCTTTAATTTTGAATTATTCGTAAAAAGACTTTCACCTACTATATTACCCCTTTACTGCGTGAATTTCCAAAAATGCTGAAACATGTGCGTTTTTTGTGACTTAGAAATAAAATACCAATAGCTGTACCTTCTAAACTACTGTAATAGGGACATATTCTCAAAAAGCTTTTCGTATTCTATTTCATCCATTTAGCAGTGGAATTTCGAACAGTCTCTTCTTAAACGATATCTACAGTATAAGACCAACACTATTTCCAAATCTCAGATGTGCAGTAAAGAAATTCGTAGCCATCACTTGAATAGGTGACAGGCCCAAAGATATGCATTATAAGCATGAAACTCAAAGATAATTGCATAAAATTGCGTACACATACGTACTTCTACATTTAATAAGCGTAAGACTGAAATGAAGCGCGAAGACGCTGAAGTTCTATTATTTTCATAATATTTAGTCAAAAGTCGAAGATATTAGAGTAAGGTGCATCCACATATAAACCTCTTAATTTAATATGTGTAATATTGAAAGAAAGCGTAAAAAACTGTGTCAAGTTGCGTTATTTTCGTAAACATTACTTGAAAGTCAAACATATTTTTGTAAAACTATGTACACAAACATACCTGTGTATTTAATCAGCCAAGTTGTAGTATTTCCGAAGCCTTCTCTTGGAAGCCAAAGATATTTACATAAAATTAGATACTGAATTGTGTACACATACACTCACACAAACACACACACACACACACACAAACACACACACACACACGCACACACACACACACACACACACGGAGAGAGAGAGAGGGAGAGAGAGGGAGAGAGAGGGAGAGAGAGGGAGAGAGAGGGAGAGAGAGGTGCACATGATTAACGAATGCTAACTATCGAATTGTGACTTGCCTGACTTCGCACAAACCAGAAAAAATTCTGTAACAAATTTCACTTTAAGTGTAACAATTTCTTTCAAAACTGTAATAATTTCCCTAAAAATTGTAACAACTTCCCCCAAACTATATCAACTTGTTCTTAAAATTGTGTCAACTTGCCCTCTCAAAACTGAGTCAGTTGGCCTCATAAACCGTATCAACTTACCCCAAAACTATATCTGTTTGCCCCAAAACTATGTGAACTTACATCCACAACTGTATCAATTGTCCTCACCAATTGTAACATCCTGTCCTCAAAACAGTATCACATTATCCCTATGGTCTAAGCAGTTTCCCCAGATCTCTAGCAAACTGTCCTCCAGTTAATGATCAGTCATATATAAGCACAAAACGAATGGCGTTTTACATCGTTATGTTACTTGAAATTGTAACAAATTGTCCCACAACGACAGTGAGTGGGCAGTGATGGTCAGTGGACAATGTTGTTCAGTTTACAGGTTGATCACCATTTCTCTGCATAATAACGGGTGGGGGCAATGACACAGATACGTTGCGTGTACCTCCGTACGTAAATAATGTACTTCCTCATCATTTAAACATCTGCTCACGAAACATTTTTTCCTCTTTTTCCAACTCCGCCTCAGCATCAAATTTCGTTTCTCATACATGTCGACCCACAATTTAGTTCTGCATTTCTATGATTCATACATTACTGTATATTTCATATCTTCCCAACTGTGCCTTATCATTAAATGTCGTCCCTCACGTGCAACCACACAATTTTAAAATCATATCCCCTGTAACTGAAAACCACTGCACTGTACGCTCAACTTTTTGCGCCATGTCCAAAAAAATGTGTGAATACTTGAGGTTTATTATCACTAAAACACACGCACACACACACACACACACACACACACACAAATTAATTTTTCCTTACTTTTGGGAAAATTATCGATCTGAATTATTACTTCTAAGTTAAAAAAAACGTCATACTGGATCTTAGTCGTTAATAACACACACATCTCACAGACGTCAATGTTGAATGGTGCCACTTACTGTCATACACACACACACTCACACACACACACACACACACACACACACACACACACACACACACTCACTCACAGAGAGAGAGAGAGAGAGAGAGAGAGAGAGAGAGAGAGAGAGGACGCATTTCAAGTCACCAATGTTACGATGTGTGAAGCACAAACAGAATATTACAGTGGGCTAAAATCTCAACCTGGAAATACTCTAAACGTAAAATTTACTACAACTTTTCTTTTTCATATTATATATTTTACATACAATGCTTTTATAGTCAGTTCTATCACATACATTGTCTTTTATACCAGAGCTTGTACAATGTATCAGTAAATTCGAAATGTGTACATGAAAACAATGAGTAAGGAATATGTGAATTCACTTCAGCTACAATTTAATTTTTTTCATACACATTTTATGTGTTTATATTATATTCATTTTTACATGAATCTGAATATTTTTCAATAAAATCACCTGTCATCATTTTTCATGCAGTAATCTTGCCTTCTTTCTCAGGAAGTATCTAAACGTTTGTCATCTTGTGCAGATAAAACACGTTTATGTCATTTAAAAGTGGAAACAGCATGTTGATAGATTGTTTGCACTTCTTAAACCAATACACATTGTCTTTGACGTCAGTGGTTAATCTATTAACAGAAGATTGCCTTATACCGTTCACTCTGCACGTTATGCGCCCAGACTCAGTCTTGTGAGAATAAATTCTTGCTCTGTGATCGACAAATTTTATAACGTGTAATTACAATGAAATACAGACCCTTATCTGCGTACAGCCGTTGATAAATATCAACGGGGACAGGTGAAAATTTGTGCCCTAACCGGGACTCAAACCCGGGATCTCCTACTGACATGGCAGACGCTCTGTCCATCTGAGCCTTTTTTTTTCTTCGCTATTTTGTAATAGCAAACGATCTATCACACACAGCCGTTTTTTAATTTTTTGTTTTTATGTATTGTTTTCTTTTTTTGGCTTTGTGAAGACTTTCAGTACCAGGCAAGAGGAGGTAAAGAGGGCAGGGGTCGAAGATCCGAGGCCTGTCCACAATGCCTCTCCCATACCTACTACTGTGTGGCTCCATTATTATCATGTAGTTCCATATATGCCTTAAGCTGTAGAACAAAACAGAAGTAATAAGTAACGTAAAATAAATAACAGATTGCCACTTCCAATGGCATGGGAGTGCGTGCCAGGCAGTTGGCGGCAAAGAGGGAAGGGGTCAACAATTCTGAGGCCTGGCCACGATGCCGCCCCCATACCTGTCACCCACTCACAATTCTTTTTGTATTTTTTTTTAAGTCTGTCAGCACCAGGTAAGCGGAGGCAAAGAGGGCAAGGATCGAAGACCCAAGGCCTGACCACAAAGCCTCCCCCATACCTGTACTGAGTAGCTCCATTATTCCCATGTATTCCCATACATGCCTTAAACCATAGCCATCGAGCCATCGAGGACACAGAGAATAGTGCGACTGCAGGGACTTACCTCTGGCACGCTCCTCGTGAGACCCACATTTCCAACTTAGTGTCCACACACTACGATTGTAATACCGCTGCCCACTATACTCATTACTCGCGGCAGTCAGTCGACCTATTCCCGTAAGAGTTCGGGCAATGTGAGTGCATCCGCACTGAAGAAGATCATTGGCTGGTAAGCCTTATCTATATGAAGATAGCACACGTGCTCGTTGAGATCTGAGACTGCGAACCAGCAGGCATGTTTATTCGCTGAATATCTTCTCATTCCATGAGCTCTTCCACCTGTTCTGTTCGATGCGGTCGCACATTCTCATCCGTAAAAGTGGTGTCGGGGTCGAAAGGGTTCGAGAAAAGATGCATACAGGGGATGAACATAGTGTGACAATAACATTGGTAACATTGACTGGAGACTGACCGTGTTCAGCGGTTTGGATGTCAGTACGCCCACGCAATATGCCTCCCCAAACAATAGCACTTGGACCACCCAAACGATCATGTTCGACAATCCTCTGGGGTGCATTACTTGTTCGTAATTACTCCATATGAGAGTACGTTCTGCATTGTCGAATATGACCGTGACGTCAGCAGCCCACGACGTATTCGTGACTGAATGCCGTGTGTGGTTGTTTTCCAGGACGCCAGCTGGAGCGAGTGAAGCGGTGGATCTTCCGAATGTCCAACAGCGACAGAGGCCAGTGTGGCAACAACCAGAACAACACGGTTTCCTGCGCGGAGAAGTCTGGCAACGATGGTGAGTGCCCACAGCCGGGGATGACGAAGACTAGCCACATACTCAATCCCTGTCATTTCCTTCAACAGTGACTTCTGTGCAAGTCATACATAAACTTTCGCTCCCTGTTACTTTCAAAATGTCAAGAATTGTGTTTTAGTTAACATTTTCAAAAGATTTCACTAAAATTACGCATGCAGCAAATATACACTCCTGGAAATTGAAATAAGAACACCGTGAATTCATTGTCCCAGGAAGGGGAAACTTTATTGACACATTCCTGGGGTCAGATACATCACATGATCACACTGACAGAACCACAGGCACATAGACACAGGCAACAGAGCATGCACAATGTCGGCACTAGTACAGTGTATATCCACCTTTCGCAGCAATGCAGGCTGCTATTCTCCCATGGAGACGATCGTAGAGATGCTGGATGTAGTCCTGTGGAACGGCTTGCCATGCCATTTCCACCTGGCGCCTCAGTTGGACCAGCGTTCGTGCAGGACGTGCAGACCGCGTGAGACGACGCTTCATCCAGTCCCAAACATGCTCAATGGGGGACAGATCCGGAGATCTTGCTGGCCAGGGTAGTTGACTTACACCTTCTAGAGCACGTTGGGTGGCACGGGATACATTCGGACGTGCATTGACCTGTTGGAACAGCAAGTTCCCTTGCCGGTCTAGGAATGGTAGAACGATGGGTTCGATGACGGTTTGGATGTACCTGTACTATTCAGTGTCCCCTCGACGATCACCAGTGGTGTACGGCCAGTGTAGGAGATCGCTCCCCACACCATGATGCCGGGTGTTGGCCCTGTGTGCCTCGGTAGTATGCAGTCCTGATTGTGGCGCTCACCTGCACGGCGCCAAACACGCATACGACCATCATTGGCACCAAGGCAGAAGCGACTCTCATCGCTGAAGACGACACGTCTCCATTCGTCCCTCCATTCACGCCTGTCGCGACACCACTGGAGGCGGGCTGCACGATGTTGGGGCGTGAGCGGAAGACGGCCTAACGGTGTGCGGGACCGTAGCCCAGCTTCATGGAGACGGTTACGAATGGTCCTCGCCGATACCCCAGGAGCAACAGTGTCCCTAATTTGCTGGGAAGTGGCGGTGCGGTCCCCTACGGCACTGCGTAGGATCCTACGGTCTTGGCGTGCATCCGTGCGTCGCTGCGGTCCGGTCCCAGGTCGACGGGCACGTGCACCTTCCGCCAACCACTGGCGACAACATCGATGTACTGTGGAGACCTCACGCCCCACGTGTTGAGCAATTCGGCGGTACGTCCACCCGGCCTCCCGCATGCCCACTATACGCCCTCGCTCAAAGTCCGTCAACTGCACATACGGTTCACGTCCACGCTGTCGCGGCATGCTACCAGTGTTAAAGACTGCGATGGAGGTCCGTATGCCACGGCAAACTGGCTGACACTGACGGCGGCGGTGCACAAATGCTGCGCAGCTAGCGCCATTCGACGGCCAACACCGCGGTTCCTGGTGTGTCCGCTGTGCCGTGCGTGTGATCATTGCTTGTACAGCCCTCTCGCAGTGTCCGGAGCAAGTATGGTGGGTCTGACACACCGGTGTCAACGTGTTCTTTTTTCCATTTCCAGGAGTGTAGATTAGCTTTTCTCCTTAACCTGTTTTCTAAGACACGTCGTAGGGTCAGACGGACGCTCGTTTTCTTATATTCCTCCACAACCAAAAAGCAAACTCCTTGAGTAACTATTTTACACTGTGTTATTAAAATAATGGGGCAGTAGTATCACACATGTAAACTTTTGTGTGCAATTTGAACAGATATTTTTGTATTATTCTTGCAGATTTGGAAATTCCTTGTGACCTATATAGCTTGCGTTCTGAACAAAACAGTTTTCTCGTGACCAGCTTTACGAAAGTTTTTAATAGTTCGAAGGAATGTCTTTTACTCCAGGTGCACTGCCTCTTGCTTTGTCAGATTTTCCATAATATCATCCACGAATTAATATTCCTTTTATAGTCGTCCTATACATGAATTCCACGTTGCAGCCGTCCTCTTCTTGCACGGTACTACACTACTGGCCATTAACATTGCTACACCAACAAGAAATGCAGATTATAAACGGGTATTCATTGGACTAATATATTGTACTAGAACTGATATGTGATTACATTTTCACGCAATTTAGTTGCATAGATCCTGAGAAATCAGTATCCAGAACAACCACCTCTGGCCGTAATAACGGTCTTGATACGCCTGGGCAATGAGTCAAACAGAGCTTGGATGGCGTGTACAGTTACAGCTGCCCATGCAGGTTCGACACTATACCACAGTTCATCAAGAGTAGTGACTGGCGTATTGTGACGAGCCAATAGCTGGCCACCATTGACCAGACGTTTTCAATTGGTGAGAGATATGGAGAATGTGCTGGCCAGGGCAGCAGTTCAACATTTTTTGTATCCAGAAAGGCCCGTACAGGACCTGCAACATGCGGTCGTGCATTATCCTGCTGAAATGTAGGGTTTCGCAGGGATCGAATGAAGGGTAGAGCCACGGGTCGCAACACACCTAAAATGTAACGCCCACTGTTCAAAGGGCCGCCAATGCGAACAAGAGATGACCGAGACGTGTAACCAAAGACACCCCATACCATCACGCTGGGTGATACGCCAGTATTGCGATGACGAATACAGGCTCCTAATGTGCGTTCACCGCGATGTCGCCAAACACGGATGCGACCAAAATGATGCTGTAAACAGAACCCGGATTAATCCGAAAAAATGACGTTTTGCCCTTCGTGCACACAGGTTCGTCGTTGAGTACACCATCGCAGGCGAACGTCGACGAACTGTTCGTGCATATGGTTGTTGTCTTGCAAACGTCCCCATCTGTTGGCTCAGGGATCGAGACGTGGCTGCACGATCCGTTACAGCCATGCGGATAACTTGCCTGTCATCTCGACTGCTAGTGATACGAGGCCGTTGGGATCCAACACGGTGTTCCGCATTATCCACCTGAACCCACCGATTCCATATTTTGTTAAGTCATTGGATCTCGACCAACGCGAGCAGCATTGTCGCAATACGATAAACCGCAATCGTGATAGGCTACAATCCGACCTTTATCAAAGTCGGAAACGTGAGGGTGCGCATTTATCCTCCTTACACGAGGTATCACAACAATGTTTCACCAGGCAACGGCGGTCAGCTGCTGTTTGTGTATGAGGAATCGGTTGGAAACCTTCCTAATGTCAGCACGTTGTAGGTGTCGCCACCGGCGCCGACCTTGTGTGAATGCTCTGAAAAGCTAATCATTTGCATATTACAGCATCTTCTTCCTGTCGGTTGAATCTCACGTCTGTAGCACGTCTGTAGCAATTTTAATGGCCAGTAGTGTATTTTCAGTTTTGAGCTCTTAATACACAAATAGCTACTTCTCTTTTCTGCAAAGGATTATTTACTTTTGGAGTAGAGGGCATCCATTTTTCACGCAGTCATCCATTTTCTGCAGACATGCATTCCTCCTCTAGCCGTTCCAGCTTTAAGACTTTATACTTCCTGCCAATTTCAGTTTTAGGCATGTGTATTCCCTTTGGCCTTTTTTATTTCTTGCATTTTGTACTTAGCTTCTTTGACAATGCAGTTCACTACTTTCAAGGTATCCAAAGATTCCTACATTGTCTTTGGACTGGTATGTCCCTCTACTGCCTTCTGTATTTTGACTCATTAGGCTAGCTGTTCGTCTGCCATTTTATTCCTTCAGCTTGTGGTAGCCGACAGTTATCTAATACTCACTTTGAAGACTCTCAGAAACTTCTTATCTTTTCAGTTTGGCCACGTCCCATCTCAATGGTTTCTTACCTTTTTTCAAGCCTTCCCCAGTTTGCAGTTCATTACGAATCGACTATGGTCAGAGTCCACACCTACGACTAGAAATGATTTTGCAACTTAAAACCTGATTTCTAAAACTCTGTTTTATCATTCCGTGGTCCATGTGAAACCTTACTGTGTCTGCATATCTCTTTTATGTACACAGCATTGTTTGACGGTTCTTAAACCAAGTATTAGCAATGGTTAAATTATAATCTGTTCGTAATTCCTCTAGATGGCTTCCCTTTACATTCTCTCATCCTTCATTTTTCATCTTCCCATGATATTTTTTCTTTTCATCCTTTTCCTGATGCCGAATTCCAGTCCCCTATGACAAATTTCCGTCTCTCTTAACGAAATGAATAATTAAGATAAGCAAATAAATTAGAATAAATGTATAGAACACTTAAATACCTAACTACAAATATCTAACAAATATGAGTATATGAGCATACTCCATAAAAACGAACTATGAGAAGTTGTGTAGGTTACCAGGTAAGAAATAGGAATGGAAGCAGCATGTTTAAGAAGTACACGATATTCATATGGCCCATTCCGGATTTGACACAGAGAAACTAAAGACCTAGTAAAGAATGAAAAGCAAGTACAGTATACTGAAATGGACATAAAACTTCAGTTCTCCTTCGGAGAGAAATTACACAACACAAGAAAGTCACTGAGATAATTAGGTCAGGTGGACACTCAGCCATGGAAAACTGAATCACAACTACTAAAATCCAAGTAACGGCTCACGGAGAACTTCATGTTTGATGAAAATGTCAGCGATGGAGACATAGACGTAGTTTTATATTAAAGATTGAAAGTCCCCGAACTCACGATCGCAAATGACTCATTATTTTAATTATTAGTTTCAGATACACGCAAGCCATCTTCAGATCTAAGATTTAAAATTACACATCGGAATACAGCAACGTACAATACTTTAAAGGAATCAAAATTACAAGTCCAGAATTGAAACTGCACTTAAAATTACAGCGAAGTCCGCAAGTTTATAGGCGGAAGTAATTAGAGTTCACATACCATAAAAACATTCTTCATTGTTGTAATTCACATAACGGCTCAACAAATCGCTAAAATGTCTTTTTTTTAATGAAAAATTCCTTACAGATTGATCATCATCAATCAAGTTGGAAAAAGGTCATAAATTTGAAAAATGTACATTAAGATAAGAAATTGAAGTGGTAATGAAGATGAGACTAAATATTTACGTAAGTTAAAACTGTCCACTAGCATGAATATGTATATGGAAGTAATCGACTCACCTAAGGCACTATGCTGTTAAAACTTAGTAAGTGACACAGTTTAATCAGTATTTGTATCGTCTCAGAGGAAAAATCGTTATAAGTACGTTATTACAACATGGTGCATGAGAATACTGTTGCAGTTGATAACCATTACAAGAATTAAGAAGTAAAACGTTTGAAATACACACCGTGTAAACATGTGTGGCCAGAGCTAAGAGTGAAGAATGGACAGTTCGACAAGCTGCTTCAGGCGATGATCGCTAGATGGCGTTAGCAGTCAACAATAACAACAACAACAAAATTTAAAACGACCACAGGATATAAACGTGTTTATAGCTAAATTATTAACATCGGTACATTTCATCTTATAACTGAATGACCGTGGCTTTAATTGATAATAATATGACATGATAATAATAGTGTACCAAATTTATATGAGCCAAGCTATTCAACTTCATGTAATATTCTACCAAACCGCAGATTTAAAAAAAAAAGAAAAAGAAAACTGTATATAGCTCAGTAGCTAGCTGCTGAGCAAGTATTCACTGCCAATGAAAATGAACAGACAAAAAAAAAAAAAAAATCCATCTAAATTATATTGGAAGGAAATACCTTGAAACAAGGAATTTTTTTAAAATATCTCCGAGATTTGGTGATAGAAATAGGAAGCTGTATAGAAGAAATTAGTAGTAGAGTACGTACAGGTGAAAGGTTTCTTGAGAAGGTGAAAGATCTGTTGAGAGCAGAAGGAATTCTGACAAATCTAAGAAAGGGATTAGGCAAGCGTTTTGTCTGGAGTGTAATGTTAAAAACAAAGAGGAAATTTACTTGGACTGTGGTTACGGAGAAAATTACTTGAAGTGCAATCGACCAGCAGAATGACGAATGAAGAAGTACTCATAAGAATAAGAGAGGAACAAAACCTAATTAAAACCACATGGAAGAGGAAAAACCTTGTTAGGATCATATACTGTGGAGCAACTGCTTCCAACGAAGAGTCATCTATAGAAAGGTTGCAGAGAAAAGAGGTAGTAGAAGGAGAAGGCACGCTGGATTATATTGAATGTGGACGAAATTACCAACAGATTAGAGAATGTAGAAAAAAATAGTAGGAAAGAGGAAGCTAGTGACATGTGAAATATGCTGCTTGTCACGAACATGCGAAAAGTCCGTAAAATTTCATTTTCACGCCAAGTTTTTACAGATATCGAATGGATTTTTTAAGACACCTATGGAAAACGTACACAAAACTCGTAATACTTTTGAGCAGGGGTTTATCTATACGTTTGATGTCACGACATCCAACATCAGCATAACGTTTTCGGGCAGACTGTATGCCATATTAGTGCCATTTGACCAGGGAAGGAACATAGGAAGATTAGTTATTAAGTTTCGACTATCACCTCGAAAAACTTTAACTGCAATCTTGAAATCTGCTGATGGTGTTAACCCATTCTTCATACTCACCCTTCAATGCGACACATTTTTCCCAACGCTATATGAGTTGATGGAGACCTTGGTTGAATATGTTATGCACTTTGGATGTTCAGGAACAGTCTACCTAAGGTACCATCTACACGTCACTGAGGAACTGCGTAACATTCAGTTGTTTGTTCACTCGAAGTAAGGGGAAGCGGTTACTGGGTGCCATTTTAGGTTAAAGCTGGGAGTGAAGCTGAATTTGGTTCTCCAAAGAGGCAGGTTGTGTCATCGGGTCAAGTTTCCTTAAACTTCGTCCGGAAGTTTTCGTAGTGAGCCCCTGAGACGATTTGCCCGGCACGAACACAGTCTGACAGTACTACCTCACGGCACTCCCAAAAACCATTCAGGATCACCTTGCCTTTTCCGCGAAGGTGAATCAACATGTTTCCACCTGTTTTCTTCCTTTTTCACTTCGGCGCCAAAGTGATACACACACCACTCTTGTGTGGTGATTAGGTCGCTGTACCCATCATCTGGACAAGGCTGACAGAGATGCAACATTTCCGGTGTGGACGGCTGTGGACACAAGTTGGCTCCGACCTTTTTCTTGTTCAAAATTTCGTGCACGTTATCGGAGACAGAGCATTGACTCATTTACAGTTTTTCCACCACATCCTTGATTGATATCTTCGGTCCTTGAACATCAAGGCCTCCTCTCTGAAACCCTGTTCGTTCAAAGAGATATGCCCTGCCACTTCGTTCCAAGGCATACATGCTTGTTTGACCAGTCTGGAAACGTGTGCGCAACCGTACCACTGTGTCTCATATCATAGGTGAGGTGGCCGTAAATTTCCGGCAACTCAGGATGGATTGTTGCAGCGTTTTTCTCGTTCTCATATCATAGGCGAGGTGGCCGTAAATTTCCGCCAACTCAGTATGGATTGTTGCAGCGTTTTTCTCGTTCTCGTTCTCGTTCAAATACAGAAAACCATTCACTGTGCCGTTATGTTTTCACTGTTGTAGGGGCGAGCCACGGTATAATGGCGTGGCAGTTCCAATGTGTTGCAGGATTATAGACAGGTACATACAAATAAATAGAAAATAAATCAAGCACCTTTATTTTTTCGAGGTGATAACTGAAACTTGGTAAGTATCCTCAGTATTAGGACCACGTAAATCTTGATCTACGCATCTGGATGCTTACCTGTGAGCCCGTGGCCCACCGAACTTTGACTGGGGTGAGGAAGCACGCTTCTGACGTTTGAGCGAAGTACAGTTATCCACATGGTACACACGTACCGTTTATTTTACGTTTCATGCGAGTCTTTTGCCCTTTTGGGCGTTCCGTATTAATGTTGAACCATGCCTCTTTAGGCAGTTTGTAGTTTTAGTGTGTTCCGAAGAAGGCGTGGGTATCCGCACCGAAACCTAGGCCAATATCTGGTTTCAGTTTTCAATCAATGCGGATTCTTTAAAACCATTACATTCTTTTTTGAATCGTCAGTTTTCTCGCTGGTTTGATGAGGCCTGCCACGAATTACTCTCCTGTGCCACCCTCCTGATATCGGACTAGCACTTGTCACTTACGTCCTCAATTACACTCCTGGAAATTGAAATAAGAACACCGTGAATTCATTGTCCCAGGAAAGGGAAACGTTATTGACACATTCCTGGGGTCAGATACATCACATGATCACACTGACAGAACCACAGGCACATAGACACAGGCAACAGAGCATGCACAATGTCGGCACTAGTACAGTGTATATCCACCTTTCGCAGCAATGCAGGCTGCTATTCTCCCATGGAGACGATCGTAGAGATGCTGGATGTAGTCCTGTAGAACGGCTTGCCATGCCATTTCCACCTGGCGCCTCAGTTGGACCAGCGTTCGTGCTGGACGTGCAGACCGCGTGAGACGACGCTTCATCCAGTCCCAAACATGCTCAATGGGGGACAGATCCGGAGATCTTGCTGGCCAGGGTAGTTGACTTACACCTTCTAGAGCACGTTGGGTGGCACGGGATACATGCGGACGTGCATTGTCCTGTTGGAACAGCAAGTTCCCTTGCCGGTCTAGGAATGGTACAACGATGGGTTCGATGACGGTTTGGATGTACCGTGCACTATTCAGTGTCCCCTCGACGATCACCAGTGGTGTACGGCCAGTGTAGGAGATCGCTCCCCACACCATGATGCCGGGTGTTGGCCCTGTGTGCCTCGGTCGTATGCAGTCCTGATTGTGGCGCTCACCTACACGGCGCCAAACACGCATACGACCATCATTGGCACCAAGGCAGAAGCGACTCTCATCGCTGAAGACGACACGTCTCCATTCGTCCCTCCATTCACGCCTGTCGCGACACCACTGGAGGCGGGCTGCACGATGTTGGGGCGTGAGCGGAAGACGGCCTAACGGTGTGCGGGACCGTAGCCCAGCTTCATGGAGACGGTTGCGAATGGTCCTCGCCGATACCCAAGGAGCAACAGTGTCCCTAATTTGCTGGGAAGTGGCGGTGCGGTCCCCTACGGTACTGCGTAGGATCCTACGGTCTTGGCGTGCATCCGTGCGTCGCTGCGGTCCGGTCCCAGGTCGACGGGCACGTGCACCTTCCGCCGACCACTGGCGACAACATCGATGTACTGTGGAGACCTCACGCCCCACGTGTTGAGCAATTCGGCGGTACGTCCACCCGGCCTCCCGCATGCCCACTATACGCCCTCGCTCAAAGTCCGTCAACTGCACATACGGTTCACGTCCACGCTGTCGCGGCATGCTACCAGTGTTAAAGACTGCGATGGAGCTCCGTATGCCACGGCAAACTGGCTGACACTGACGGCGGCGGTGCACAAATGCTGCGCAGCTAGCGCCATTCGACGGCCAACACCGCGGTTCCTGGTGTGTCCGCTGTGCCGTGCGTGTGATCATTGCTTGTACAGCCCTCTCGCAGTGTCCGGAGCAAGTATGGTGGGTCTGACACACCGGTGTCAATGTGTTATTTTTTCCATTTCCAGGAGTGTATTTGCTGGAAGTATTCCAATCTCTGTCTTCCTCTACAGTTTTCGCTCTCTACAGCTCTCTCTAGTACCATGGCAGTCATTCCCTTGTGTCTTAACAGATATCCAATCATCCTGTTCCTTCCCCTTGTCAGTGTTTTTCGCCTATTTCTTTCCTACGCGATTCTACGCAGAACCCCCTCATTACTCACCGTATCAGTCCACCTAATTATCAACATCCATTCATAGCACCCCATCTCAAATGCGTCGATTCTCTTCTGATTCGGTTTTCCCAATATCCATCTTTCACTACCATACTGTGCTGTGCTCCAAACTTTTGTTAACAGATGAAACTCGGATGGGACCAAGTCGGGACAGTATTGAGGATGATCGTTGACAGTGAACACAAGGTGTCGGATTTCTGCACGTGTCGCAGTGATCAGGTGTGGACCGGAACTGTCGTGCTAAAGGATAGTGCTCTGTGTGTAGACGAACTCTTACGCGTTTAGAAATTCGATTACAGCACCCTGTTTCTCACGCTCCGGCATATTTATGTTAGACACCGCCTTGTTAACGCGCTACAATTCGGAGCTGTGTAGCGGCAGAGGGTTGCAGCTTGCTTCAGCAAAGTAGAGAAGTCGACTGAGAAATGTTCGTGACATGCAGTATCCCAACTGACATTGAAAAAGGAATAAAAAATGCGAGGAAATTATCTCCTAGCACGCATTCACACAACGATTAGGGATGCCGAACACTGAGACTGAGGTGAATCAAGATCAATTACACAGCATAACTGGGAAACTTAAACTATGTTTTGGAAAGTGATTTTTACATCAAGATTATTCCATGGATTTAAATAACTGTAAGTAAAGCTTTCCAGTCGACGTTATGATCTCATTCCAGATACTTCGCAACATTCACTGCTTCACTATTTCGATTCTTACTGTCTTACCACTACTACCTAATGACTTCTACGACGCTATAAACAATCTCTGAGCAATATACATCATCTGATGATGAAACTTCCTGGCAGATTAAAACTGTGTGCCCGACCGAGACTCGAACATGGGACCTTTGCCTTTCGCGGGCAAGTTCTCTACCAACTGAGCTACCGAAGCACAACTCACGCCCGGTCCTCATACCTTTACTTCTGCCAGTATCTCGTCTCCTACCTTCGAGACTTTACAGAAGTTCTCCTGCGAATCTTGCTTAACTAGCACTCCTGAAAGAAAGGATACTGCGGGGACATGGCTTAGCCACAGCCTGGGGAATGTTTCCAGTATGAGATTTTCACTCTGCAGCGGAGTGTGCGCTGATATGAAACTTCCTGGCAGATTAAAACTGTGTGCCAGACCGAGATTCGAACACGGGACCTTTGCCTTTCGCGGGCAAGTGCTTTACCAACAGTAATCTGCCAGGAAGTTTCATATCAGCGCACACTCCGATGCAGAGAGAAAATCTAATTCTGGGATCATCTGATGATGATTCGCTAGATGAGCTGAAACTGGTAATGGTAAAGTAAAAAAAAGTACACCATCATAAAGGATCAGTAGTTCCAATGATGCCTGAAAAACCTTCACTACGGACACTTTATATTAATTTTTCCTTACATTTGTACAGTAAAAGTAAGTTCCTTAGATTGACCGATTTTTGATCGTATGAGAATTGTTCCATTGCGTGCCAGGACACTGAACCCGACTTCAGCTCACGACGTGTTCCTGCCTGAAAGCGGCGTGTTGCTGATTTTCAGGAACACATCAGCAGCGGCCCAGTTTGGTGGACCGGGTTTGCGAACCCGGAAGGATCTACATGCAGGACTGCAACACGTGCCAGTGCAACACCCAAGGCACCGCAGCAGTCTGCACGCAGAAGGTGTGCTACGAAAGTGAGTACCCAAGGCCTGTCTCTCCGGGCTTAAGTAAAGGCAAAAATTACTCCGAAAGACAGATGCTCTCTAATTCAAAGATACGAAGTAGCAGCCGGCCGGTGTGGCCGTGCAGTTCTAGGCGCTTCAGTATGGAACCGCGTGACCGCTACGGTCGCAGGTTCAAACCCTGCCTCGGGCATGGATGTGTGTGGTGTCCTTAGGTTAGTTAGGTTTACTTAGTTCTAAGTTCTAGGCGACTGATGACCTCAGGAGTTAAGTCGCATAGTGCTCAGAGCCATTTGAACCAACAAAGTGACACCCATTGCCACCGCTGTGGTGTTGGCCGTATGCGGAACGTTAGTAGTCCGTTCCGTGCCGTTGTAACGGTAGGTCTGTTGACATTGGCATTCTCCTGCCGCGGGACACTTTCGGAACCAGCTTGTCCCGAACTATTTGAAACAGTTAACGCAGAACAGGGAACCAGCGATCATAAAGCGGTTGCAGCATCGGTGATTTCAGCCGTAAATAGAAACAGTAGAAATGGTAGGAAGATTTTCCTGTTTAGCAAAAGCGACAAAAAGCAGATTTCAGAGTACTTGACGGCTCAACATAAAAGTTTTATCTCAAGTACAGACAGTGTTGAGGATCAGTGGACAAGGTTCAAAACCATCGTACAATATGCATTGGATGAGTATGTGCCAAGCAAGGTCGTAAGAGATGGAAAAGAGCCACCGTGGTACAAGAACCGAGTAAGAAAACTGCTACAGAAGCAAAGGAAACTTCACAGCAAACATAAACATAGCCAAAGCCTTGCAGACAAACAAAAATTACAGGAAGCGAACTGTAGTGTGAGGAGGGCTATGTGAGAGGCGTTCAACGAATTCGAAAGTAAAGTTCTAAGTACTGACTTGGCAGAAAATCCTAAGAAATTTTGGTCTTATGTCAAAGCGGTAGGTGGATCAAAACAAAATGTCCAGACACTCTGTGACCAAAATGGTACTGATACAGAGGATGACAGACTAAAGGCCGAAATACAATTTTTTTTTTCCAAAGCTGTTCCGCAGTGGAAGACTGCACTGTAGTTCCTTCTCTTGATTGTCGCACAGATGACAAAATGGTAGATATCGAAATAGATGAGAAGGGATAGAAAAACAAAACCGCTCAAAAGGGGAAAGGCCGCTGTACCTGATGAGAAACAATCTCCATTTTATACAAAGTACGCGATGGAACGTGCCCGCCTTCTTGCAGCGGTGTACCGTAGGTCTGTAGAAGAGCATAGCTTTCCAACAGATATGAAAAGGGCACAGATCATCCCCGTTTCCAAGAAGGGACGTCGAACAGATGCGCAGAACTATAGACCTATATCTCTAACGTCTATTAGTTGTAGAATTTTGGAACACGTATTGTGTTCGAGTATAATGACTTTTCTGGAGACTAGAAATCTACTCTGTAGGGATCATCATGGTTTTCGAAAAAGACGATCGTGTGAAACCCAGTTCGTGCTATTCGCCTACGAGACTCAGAGGTCCATAGACACGGGTTCCCAGGTAGATGCCGTGTTTCTTGACTTCCGCAAGGCTTTTGATATAGTTCCCCACAGTCGTTTAATGAACAAAGTAAGAGCATATGGACTATCAGACCAATTGCGTGATCGGATAGAAGAGTTCCTAGATAACAGAACGCAGCATGTCATTCTCAATGGTGAGAAGTCTTCCGAAGTAAGAGTGATTTCAGGTGTGCCGCAGGGGAGTGTTGTACGACCGTTGCTATTTACAGTATACATAAATGACCATAAATAACATCGGAAGTTCATTAATGCTTTTTGCGGATGATGATGTGGTGTATCGAGAGGTTGTAACAATGGAAAATTGTACTGAAATGCAGGAGGATCTCCAACGAATTGACGCATGGTTCAGGGAATGGCAATTGAATCTCAATGTAGACAAGTTTAACGTGCTGCGAATACACAGAACGAAAGATCCTTTATCATTTAGCTACAATATAGCAGGTCAGCAACTGAAAGCAGTTAATTCCGCAAATTATCTGGGAGTAGGCATTATAAGTGATTTAAAATGGAATGACCATATAAAACTAATCGTCGGTAAAGCAGATGCTAGACTGAGATTCATTGGAAGAATCCTAAGGAAATGCAGTCCGAAAACAAAGAAAGTAGGTTACAGTACACTTGTTCGCCCACTCCTTGAATACTGCTCACCGGTGTGGGATCCGTACCAGATAGGGTTGATAGAAGAGGTAGAGAAGATCCAACGGAGAGCAGCGCGCTTCGTTACAGGATCATTTAGCAATCGCGAAAGCGTTTCGGAGATGATAGATAAACTCCAGTGGAAGACTCTGCAGGAGAGACGCTCAGTAGCTCGGTACGGACTTTTGTTGATGTTTCGAGAACATACCTTCACGGAGGAGTCAAGCAGTATATTGCTCCCTCCTACGTATATCTCGCGAAGAGACCATGAGGATAAAATTAGAAAGATTAGAGCCCACACAGAGGTATACCGACAATCTTTCATTCCACGAACAATACTAGACTGGAATAGAAATGAGAATCGATAGAGGTACTCAAGGTACCCTCCGCCACACACGGTCAGGTGGCTTGCGGAGTATGGGTGTAGATGTAGATGTAGAAGAATTTTGCACAGTTTTGCGGTAAGTTGGCAGACGCAGCATTCAGCTCCAACAAAGCAGGTCGGAATCACAGAATAATGGCACCTAGTGTGAATAACGCAAGCGGTATTCCCGTGTATTAAAACGCACTCATATGCCAGGAACAGTGCTAGCGTGTACGTCGCGTTTTACGTGGTTTTCAGCGTCGTTGGTGAGTACTCTGGAGCCACTTCACAGAACGTGCTCGCCAACGCAATTCATGACCACTGACCTCTCTGGTGGTTACATACATCGCATGAAGCTCATCTCTTCCAACAGTTGAAAAGTCTGATATAACTGTTATATCCTCATTAATGAGTGTTGCAGGGGCACGGAGAAAATCCCGATGATTGTTGTGTAGGTTGCACTGCCCTGGCCCTATTTAGTTTTATTTAAAGCGCCATTTTCAAGCTAACGATGTAATCTCTAGCCGGCCGAGGTGGCCGAGCGGTTCTAGGCGCTACAATCTGGAACCGCGCGTAGCTACGGTCGCAGGTTCGAATCCTGCCTCGTGCATGGGTGTGTGTGATGTCCTTAGGTTAGTTAGGTTTAAGTAGTTCTAAGTTCTAGGGGACTGATGACCTCAGAAGTTAAGTCCCATAGTGCTCAGAGCCATTTAACCAGGAGCCTCTAGGTTAACTGCGTTTGTTAATTCAAGGTCGCTATGTCGTCTGATACTTCCACTCATGCATCTATGGCAATTACTGGACTAAAAAATAGCGAGAAAATGAAGATCATCATTTCTCCCATCCACCCACGAATCCAGGATAAAAGAATGACGTAGAAACGGCAGGAAACCAAGTCCTCCTCCCCCCTCTCCATTTCCTCTCTAGCACAATCGTGTGAGACTCCTCATTTGAGGTGTGCATCGTAGTAAAGGATCATCAGAGAGATGAGTCACCTCCAATAGGCCTAATAAAAAGAAACTGGCCAGTGTAATATAAGTACACTGCAGGACAAAGAAGAAGCACTACGAACGAATTATCCGAACGAGACTGAAATTGGAGATGTGATATACATGTGGAAACAAATGTTTACAATTTCAGAAAAATAGATGAGTTATTCAAGAGAGATCCAAAAGCTGATGACATCAGTAATACGTTGGTTCCCCTCTGGCGTCGCGGGAGCACTGTCACTGGCAAGGGCTGACGGAGTTGTTGGATGTCCCCTGTGGGACACAGTGTCAAATTCTACCCGGCTGGCGCCGGAGATCGTCAAAATCCTGAGATGGCAGGTGGGCCTTGCCAATAATATTGCAAACGTTCTCAATTGGAGAGATATCCAGCGACCTAGGTGGCCAAGGTAGGGTTTCGCAAGCACGAAGACAAGTAGTAGAAACTCTCGCCGTGTGCAGGCGGCCGTTATCTTGCTGAAATATAAGTAGAGGATGGTTTGTCATGAAGAGCAACAGAACAGGGCATAGGATATCGTTGATGTACGGCTGCGCTATAGGTTTCCGTGGAAGACATCGAAAAGGATCTAGCTATGAACCCAGACCATCTTTCCTGATAATCGGGCCATATGGCAGACAGTAGTCAGATTTGTATCACTGCTGCTTGGGGAATCTCCAGACCCGTCTTCTGGCTGGACTCTCATTGCCTGGAGAAGCATTGTCTTCACTGATGAGCATCCATTAGAAATGAGGCCCGATGACCAGCGAAGTCATGTCTGGAGTCTCCCTGGACAACGTTGGGATACCAACCTGAATGTCGGTTTCGCTCAGGAGTACATCCAACAACTCTGAAATACCAAGCGGAATAATGGATTGCATAAGGACCAGAGGTCGACAAACGCACAATTGAAATTGTGAAGCTCTTTCGCTTGGATAAATCATATAATTTTTCTGAAACTGTAATCGTTGCTTTGTCTGTACCTGTACACCACATATAATAGTAGTAGTAGTAGTAAGCTTTATTCATCTGTACATCTTTTTTACAAGTTTAGATCAACTTAAAAAAACCTAATTCATATACACATATATTTACAGAATTCTAGTGAGAGACAGTCATTATATTTACTCCTGGTATACAACACTTTTTTTATGAATAACTTATTAAATAATGCAATGCTACACTGATCTCTCATATCTCACCATTAGTCACTGCACACACTACACGCACATTGTTTCCTAACACTTCTCTCACTACACACACATACACACACACACACACACACACACACACACACACACACACACACACAAAGACACACACTGGTGACCTCTTGGCCATTTTCTGTACCGCAACTTCCCATTTGCCATCCTCAAAAACTGAGTCAGCATCCCTCCATAATGAGTGAAATGTCGAGCTCAGATAGAGGAAGAGGTGTTAGTATTGTGCTATGCATAGCTTGGGGGTAAGTATTTCTAGAAAGGAAAAAAGAAGGAAAAAACATAAAATGAAGATGTTATATGGAATGTTGGATGTTATATAATCATTATTATTATTTATTTGTATAACATTTTCTTATCAAACCTCTACTCCATTTTATCTAAGTAATCGTTCAATGTATAAAATGTATTGCATAACAGGTACATTTTAGCTGCCTTTTTAAATAATTGTATTTCTGCAATTTCTTTAATCTCTTGTGGTAATTTATTGTACAGATTTATTCCTTGGTAGAAAATGCTCTTCTGAGTTTTATGTTTATTTTTTCTTGGTAAATGTGAGCTGAGTCCATCTCTTGTTGCATGGTCATGGACAGAGCGGTATGTGCAATAATCACCAATGTTATTTCTGATGTGTACAACTGACTGGTAAATGTATTCACATGGAGCAGCTAAAATCGCCAGTGTTTTGAACAGATCTTTATAATGGGCTCGACTAGTATTTTTGGTTATTATTCTTATGGCTCTTTTCTGGAGCTTCAAAATTGTGTTCATATTTTAAGCATTTGTTCCCCAAAAAAGAATGGCATAGCTAAGAATTGAGTGTACATATGAATAGTATATAACTAAAAGACATTGCATGTTACACAATGATGATAGGATCCTAAGGGCATAACATGTTGATGACATTCTGTTTGCAAGTACCGCTGTGTGTTCGCACCACTTCAACTGAGAATCAATATTCATTCCTAGAAATTTTGCATTTGTGACACAGTCTAAGTGGGTGCTATCTATATTTAATTTAACATTGTCATTTTCCCTCTTCAAACTGAAATCCGTAGAATTAAGTTCCATTATGTTCAGTGTCATTTTATTGCTTATTGACCAATTGTAAACTTCCTTGAGAGTTTCGTATGCTTTCTCTGCGAAGAGTTCTCTTGTTTTCTCAGTGTCTAAAATATTGCTGTCATCAGCGAAGAGAATTTTTTCACCACGAGTAACACTACTGGGAAAGTCATTGATGAATATCAGGAACAGTATTGCTCCTAAGATGCTACCTTGTGGAATCCCTATATTAATGTATTTTGGTTCTCATAAGTGTTTTACTAAATGCTTAGATCTATTTGAAGAATGTGTTATCTCCACTCTCTGTAGCCTATCTGTTAGGTATGATCGAAAGCAGTCATTAGCTATCCCTCTTATTCCTAATGCTTCTAATTTATTTAACAGAATCTTGTGGCCGACTGTATCAAAGGCCTTAGAAAGATCAAAAAATATGCCTGTGACACACTTATCTTTATAAAGAGCATCAAGTACATCTTTTGTGAATTCTATTATGGCTGATTCCGTATTTTTTCCTCTTTGGAAACCAAACTGTGATTCCCTTAAAAGAATGTATTTATTAAGGTAATTCATTAATCTGTATATCATATCTTCTATTATTTTCGAGAATGGTGACAGCAGGGAAATGGGCCAATAATTTTCTATGTCTTCTGCATTACCTTTCTTAAGTAAAGATATAACTCTTGCCTGTCTTAACTGCTCTGGAAACTTCCCAGATGTGAAGGATTCATTTATTATGTTTGTTAAGGGGCTTTGTATAATCCCTAAGCATTGTTTCAGTACACACATTGGTACTTCATCTAAACGTACAGACTTTTTATTTTTTACTTTTTGAACAGTTTCATTGACTTCATTCTCTGTGGTTGAAAGCAACATCATTGTATTTAGTGCAACATTATTTACAGGTGTTATATTTGGTTTGGGTGATTTTTGTTGTAACATATCTGGAACACTTCAAAAATACTCGTTTACGTTCTTTGCGAAGTGTTGTGGATTATTTATTACCATATCCCTCTCCCTTAGCAGTATATTATTCTTTGTTTGTTTGCCTCTCCCCATTGCCTTTTTTATGACGTCCCAGACTGCTTCGCTTTTATTCTCCGCATTATATATTATTTTATTATTAATTTTTTTTGCAGCAGTCAGCATCTTCCTATCGATATTTTTGTATCTATGATATAAACTTAAGGATTCTGGATCATTGCGAATCTTTCTCATGGAACTGAGGTGTTTAAGTGTTTGGGAGGACTTCTTAATACCTGCTGTTATCCATCTGTTTTTGTGAGATGTTGATACAGACATGCATACTTTTGAAAAAGCCTTTCAAAGTTCAGTTTAAACAATGTCGAGAATTTAGAGAATTTCACATTCACCTTGGTTTCCTTATACTCTTCATGCCAGCTTTGTTTTTCTAGTTCTTTTGAAAAATCTTTTATTTTGGTTTCTGATAGATGTCGTTTGTAGGCTTGTAGTTTAAGGAATGATTCGATGCCTGATTTTACTGTTGTTATTTGACGGATATGGTCTGATAGTCCGAGATCTTTTACAGCTACATCACATTTTTCCCTGTCCATATATGTGGCCAACTGGTCAATTACTGATGCAGTCATTGTAGTAACCCTTACTACACTATTGACCAATAGGAACATGCCAAAACTTTGAAGGACGTTTATGAAGGTGCTGCTGGATTCATTTATGATATTAGTGTTGATCTTTGTACTTGAGACTTTATGTATAACTTCTGTTAATTTATGGAAAATTGTGTCCACACTTACACAGGGAGATCTATACACACAGAAAATAATTAATTGCTTGGTGATATCAAGCCCTGTTAACTCAGTAGCTGATATTTCAAAGCGTTTGTCTTCACTTACTGTACTGAGGTCATGTCTTGATTTGAACTGTGTTCCTTTTCTGGTATACATGCATGAACCTCCACCCCTTGAAGTAGTTCTGCAGTAAGAGTTTGCCTTTTCATACAATGATAGTACTACATGTTGGATTTCTGTGTCTCTACACCAGTGTTCAGTAATACAAACAACTGTGCAGTTCAGAGATTGGAGCTCAACTTCTAATAGTTGTATTTTATTTTTTATTGATTTCATGTTTTGAGGGAGGATTGTTAAGTCTGTGAAATTAGCCATGTCACTCTTTCCACTGGTTTGTTTTTCTTTGTGACATCTGGTATATGTGATATCTGAAGTTAAAGTCTGTTTTGTGAGTGATTGTTTCAGTATTTGTTAAACTGCTGGAAATACTCTTTAGGCAGGGGAACCTGTTGTCTGGATTTATCTTAAAAAAGAACTACTTTTCCTACCTCTGACAACAGGTATTTGACCATGTGTGACCCAAGATCCACCCCCTATACTTTCATGAATCAGCTGTACCAATCTTCCCTTCGAAGTCCTGTTTAGGTGTAGCCCATGTCTAATGAAACCCCATCTGTTGATAGTCCCGACAGGCACCAGAGAAACATGAGCAAAGTTGGCTGTCCTCAGTGCCATCCCTAACTCCACACTGATTCACCTCACAGATCCATTAATGTGTGGTCGATTTTGACGTCGGAACAGCTCAACAAAGTGTACATTGGTGCCATGAGTCAAGGAAGCTATCGTGTCCAGGTCACCGCCTATATCAAATGCCCCATCTCTGTCCAAACCGTTCCCCACTCCACCCACTATCACTACATGATCCTCTTTTGTAAAGTCCTTACATAAAGACTCTAGGTCCTCTATCACACGACTCAGCTTGCATTTGGCTTGAAGATACTGGTGGTATGATATGCAGCCCATAACTATCCTGTAACTGAGGGTCTACACCTCGTCCATGGCTACAACCTAGCAGCAGCACTTTCTTCTTCCTAAGACTTGGCACATTCCTAGGCTTCTTGGCCTCAGTTGAAGTGTTCTGCACATTTCCTGCTCCTCGTTCTACCTGAGGCTCTTCTCTACTTAACTCTGGCAGTGGTAGATATCTGTTCTTGGTGTTGATGATAAAACTATCAGATCACGTTCTCTTTCTTCCTATCCTTCTACCAGCTGCCAGTTTCCAACCACCCTCCTCCTCCCATCTCCCTTGATCCTTATGAGTTCCTTCCTTGTTTCCTCCAAATGTGCCTGAAGGGTCCAGATTTTTCTTTCCTGTTCCCCAGTCAAAATGTTCCTATTGCATACCCTGCAGTTCCAGGAGAGAGCCTCTCCTGTTATCCCAACATTCTCCTCATTGCATCCCCCCCCCCACTCCAGTGAAAATATTTCCTACAAGTTTGGCAACAAATCCATCTACTCACTGCCCTGTAACAGCTCCCACATTTCTCATTCATGATCAATTTCGAAAGAATAATTAAGTGTAAAGAATGTTTTAAATTTGTCAAGGACGCGAGATTGTCAGTGTGTAAACAAAAAATGACACAAAGGTCGTATGTGCGGTGGTGGTTGTATTTGTACTGATTTAGGGATACAATGGCAGAAGGATGAATTTGTAATTACTTTGCTTTTAGACAATTTACGTTATCAGGGTGTTTGGTCAGGTTTTTAAACGTTTATAACTCGTAAAACAGAGGCCTAGATCGCGTCTAACTAGTAAACAATACAAAATGTGTTAGTTAAATACGATTTAGAAACGTTTAAGTACAATTTTATTGCGACAATAGACACTGCTGAAACTAGTAGCTGTCTTTTTTAAACGAATTTTGCACTATCAAGAAAAATTGAATAGAATGTTTTTGTGTTTACGTCACGCAAAATCTCGGGTTATGTCACGATTATCGGGACTTCAGCTAGAGAACAAGTTTCTTCAAGAAAATGCTCTCCTGGGACGCTAACATTCAATTGTGTGACAAGAACGGACACTACAGCAAGTATACAAAACAAAGAGAATTTAAATTTTACACTATTTCCTCTTAAATAAGTTCGTTTAGCGGGCCAAGAAAATACCTGTGATCTCACTCGGCGACCATCTTGGCTATCTACCGATTTCCGTCACATTACAATATTTCTTTCGTGATACGTCATTTTTGTTTTGTCTTCGAGTGTGTTATTAAACATTAAGTGTCATTAATATAACAGATTGTTGAAAATGATGGTATTTTCTGTAAGCCCTCCAACATATGTCCGCCTGTCATTACTACTTACGATTTTAGTATAAAATGTCCACCTTCTGACCGATTTTTTCCCACTTTTCACGATTGTCAACCAGAGACACATATAAATACTATTCTTTAAAAGCTTAACAATTACCACATTATTTATTTAAAGAAATAAACTATGGCTACATTACACTGTAAGGAATCTCGTCCCTGAATTATTATTATGTGATGTCATATTACGTTAAAAACAATAACATAATCTGTAAATACTTCAATGTGTGACCACCTCCTAATGCTGTCAATCGTTTTGGGTAAATTATTACATTATTTAACAAATTTTTCCCGCTTTTTGGGATCATCAACCACAAACGCACCTAAATACTAGCCTTTAAAATTTAATAAATATACCGAAGTGATAACGCATACAGCGATATCTCACGCAAACAATTAGCACAGTGCGATATTTTAACAAATACACCAATTTCCACATTAAACACTTATCATAGTGCGATATTTTATGAAATACACCAATGTGCTACGTTAAACAACTAGCACGCAGCAACAAGTGCGGTCTTGCTACCACCAAGTCGTCAAGCAGCTTGTCCCTATGTGACGTCACTTTCATGCTACCTTACAGGTTCTGACACTCTAAGACTACAGCAGGAGATGGAAGTAGGAACGTTTCTACAGACAATAAACCGTTAAAATTACGCTGTAAACACTTTGGCACTGGGGAGGAGTGGCGGAGAAATGCGTTTGTCTATTTTTTTAACGAATGTTCCGTTATCCACTCCATCAGTGCGTGTGACCTCTACACTGTACGTCTGCGCCTTACGGCCAGGATTGCAGTCCTTCTACAATAGTGTTAATTACGCTACTGGAGTGCGAACTAGGCGAGCAATGGCCAACCGCCTACACATCTGACAGGTAGTGAGATGGAGAGACTGAGTCAGATGGAGAGAATGGTCTCTTGGACGCTCTCTGCCACAACGATGAGCAACCATCAAAAACTCACCCACACATGATAGAATCAGTCATCAGAGCTGTTGGAATAAACCAAACAGCATGTCCATTTTAACGTCGGACAATTCCACTTTAGGTTAAGGCACCCTGCTTTCGGATACCCAAGAAAATCTAAGGATATGGCTGCTTAAAATTCAACTGAAAGCTTCTCAAAAATGACGGACTTAGGTAATGTGGTATTCATTTTGGCTACAGAAACATTTTATAGCGAAAGTCAACAGATTATGTTTCATAACGAATGTCAAGGAAACTTGTTCAATTTTGAGAATTTACTAAACCGGTGACCAATTTTGCCTAGTGTGATTCCTAATTTAGGATAGGGTTGTTTCATAACAAAAATTTCAGACTTCAGACATTTAGGAATTTTTTGTTCTTACAGAAACTAATTCTGAGAAAATCCCAATTTGATTACAATAATGATACAGTTGCCACTACATTGAAACTTGAAACATTGTAGATGATTTTAAGAGCTCCATTTGTTCATTTCTAAAAACTTGCCTTGCCTTCTTCATATTTTACTCTGTCCAACCCTTCCTTTTCTCCCCACGGATCTCCTGAACAACAACAAAATGCAAAATCTTTAAAGGGGCCCTCTTCTCTTATGGCCGATGTTACCCTAGCAGTATCCGAAATTAGGCATCTGTACCACTTGACAAACGTGGCCGTGCTACCAAAAGACGTATCAATTATTGTATTTAAAAACTACTGACAAGTTTCTTTAAATCTGATGTATCACTAATAAATAAGACTAAAATGTCAAATTACTTAGCCTACTGCTTTGATGCTTACGTTTTGTCTACAAAACCTTACATTCGAATGAAGAAAAAGACAACTGCGAGCGCGGAGTACAAATGATGCACTTGACACTAAAATGTTTTAAAACAAGGCGTTGAGCTAGTTTCCGCATTGGCAGCACTGACCAGGGAGCAAATATCCATCTCTCCGGAATTGGTCACCATCCGAAAATAAGGCGCCTTACGCTAAATCGATTTCTTCTTTTTCCTCGAAATGTTTTCCAGCGCTTCTTTGCCAGTTTTTCCCAAAATGCTGTTTGATGGCACAGTATTACTACTGTGTATTGTAAATGGTAGACTCATCATGACACCTTGTCAGTAGAACGACTGGTCTTCCCCTACTAAAGTACAAAAGTACAGATATGCGGCATCATTTCTCTCATATATCCAGTGCTTACATTAAAATCCCGTACCTTATACCACAAACAGCAACTACTCCCAGTATGTAATGCATTTTTCAAGCATATCTGTCTAATCAACGTAATATTGCTAAAGTAAAACATATTGATCCAGACAGTGAATTATAGCTGATATGTTACGGACGGTTTGTGTGGTGACAGAATCAGGTATATTTCCTGGTAAGACATCACAACACAGTATCAAGTCACAGCTTGCTTAGTCAAGTGTATATGTTGACTCTGTAATGCAAAATAGGCCTTCCAGCGTTTTGTACCTAAAAGCGAACTGCAGAGGATGTATGACTGCTACAGGGATCTTGATGCAGGTAAATATAATGTACTGCAAATAACAAATAAAAAGGTGAAGAGACCACTATTGTTCTATTACATTACTGATGATAACTCTTTGATAAACAACAACCTTGTCTAAAACCTCCTCCCAGTTCAATTTCTTCACTCATCAAACCTCTTTTTCTTACTCTTACTCTCTGGCTCAAATATAAATTTCTAGTTAGTCGTCTATCCCTCCAGTCAACTCCATGTTTCCTTAGGATTTCCATCAGTTTGTCCCATCTGACACAGTCAAAAGACTTCTCAAGATCAATGACCACAACCTACACCTTCCTTTTCTTCTCCATGTACCTCTATCTGAAGGAAATTATTAATGAAAGTTTTGATGGAAGGAGAGGAGTTTGTATATGGGGTCGGAGAGTGGAGTGTACAAGATTTGCAGACGACACGGTTGTGATGGCAGAGAGTGCAAGAGAGATGGAACAAATGTCAGATGATATAAACCAAAATTAGAAGAATATGGAATGAAGATTAACAAGAAGGAAACGAATAGCATGCTAATTTGAGGAAAGGGGAGAAAATGCCGTATGAAAATAGGGGGACAGGAAATAGAGCAAGTGAATAACTTCAGTTACTTGGGAAGTGTAATAATGGATGATACGTATTGCTCAACAGAAATTAGGAGAAGAATTGTAATGGCAAAAGAGGGTTCAAGAGGAAACAAAAATTACTTTGTGGACCACTAAACAAAGACATGAGGAAAAGTCGTGCCAAATGTTACACATGGAGAGTTGCACTGTATGGTGCGGAGACCTGGACATTGGGGAAGCAAGATGAAAGAAGAGTGGAGGCACCAGAGATGTGGATATGGAGAAGACTGAAAAAACTGAAATGGGAAGACCGACTTAGGAATGAAGAAATATTAAGAAGAGTTGGAGCAGAAAGTCATCAGAAAGAGAAAACGGAACTGGACTGGATATTTTTTGAGGATAGACTGTTTACTAAAGGAAGGAATAGAAGGAATGGTGCAGGGAAAAAGGGGAAGAGGAAAAAGAAGATATCAAAGCTGCACAATATCAAAGCAGACAAATATTCAGAAATGAAAAGACTAGCTATGGAGAGACAAAAGTGGCAGACGCTTAACCCATGACATAACCTGCTGTAAGGCAGAATACCATACTACTATTCAATGATATTTTCTGATGGGACTTTGCCAGTCATGTTGCACATGCACAGACCACTTCCCTCCACTCATACCAAAACACCTCTCTATTAACGGACTTCTTGTGAGTTTTTCACTACTAATGACAGTGTGGGATTCATACGCATTTCGTTTTATTGAATCATTTCACTTTAGATTTTTCAGATGGTTACTTCCAAATATTCGAAGATTTCAGATACATACACTCCTGGAAATTGAAATAAGAACACCGTGAATTCATTGTCCCAGGAAGGGGAAACTTTATTGACACATTCCTGGGGTCAGATACATCACATGATCACACTGACAGAACCACAGGCACATAGACACAGTCAACAGAGCATGCACAATGTCGGCACTAGTACAGTGTATATCCACCTTTCGCAGCAATGCAGGCTGCTATTCTCCCATGGAGACGATCGTAGAGATGCTGGATGTAGTCCTGTGGAACGGCTTGCCATGCCATTTCCACCTGGCGCCTCAGTTGGACCAGCGTTCGTGCAGGACGTGCAGACCGCGTGAGACGACGCTTCATCCAGTCCCAAACATGCTCAATGGGCGACAGATCCGGAGATCTTGCTGGCCAGGGTAGTTGACTTACACCTTCTAGAGCACGTTGGGTGGCACGGGATACATGCGGACGTGCATTGTCCTGTTGGAACAGCAAATTCCCTTGCCGGTCTAGGAATGGTAGAACGATGGGTTCGATGACGGTTTGGATGTACCGTGCACTATTCAGTGTCCCCTCGACGATCACCAGTGGTGTACGGCCAGTGTAGGAGATCGCTCCTCACACCATGATGCCGGGTGTTGGCCCTGTGTGCCTCGGTCGTATGCAGTCCTGATTGTGGCGCTCACCTGCACGGCGCCAAACACGCATACGACCATCATTGGCACCAAGGCAGAAGCGACTCTCATCGCTGAAGACGACACGTCTCCATTCGTCCCTCCATTCACGCCTGTCGCGACACCACTGGAGGCGGGCTGCACGATGTTGGGGCGTGAGCGGAAGACGGCCTAACGGTGTGCGGGACCGTAGCCCAGCTTCATGGAGACGGTTGCGAATGGTCCTCGCCGATACCCAAGGAGCAACAGTGTCCCTAATTTGCTGGGAAGTGGCGGTGCGGTCCCCTACGGTACTGCGTAGGATCCTACGGTCTTGGCGTGCATCCGTGCGTCGCTGCGGTCCGGTCCCAGGTCGACGGGCACGTGCACCTTCCGCCGACCACTGGCGACAACATCGATGTACTGTGGAGACCTCACGCCCCACGTGTTGAGCAATTCGGCGGTACGTCCACCCGGCCTCCCGCATGCCCACTATACGCCCTCGCTCAAAGTCCGTCAACTGCACATACGGTTCACGTCCACGCTGTCGCGGCATGCTACCAGTGTTAAAGACTGCGATGGAGCTCCGTATGCCACGGCAAACTGGCTGACACTGACGGCGGCGGTGCACAAATGCTGCGCAGCTAGCGCCATTCGACGGCCAACACCGCGGTTCCTGGTGTGTCCGCTGTGCCGTGCGTGTGATCATTGCTTGTACAGCCCTCTCGCAGTGTCCGGAGCAAGTATGGTGGGTCTGACACACCGGTGTCAATGTGTTCTTTTTTCCATTTCCAGGAGTGTATATACCACAAATCTCATAGGTCTTGGGAAAGAATATCACTGGAATCAGAATCCAAATAAGGAGAATTAGACAAATTACATTCCAAAGCCATGAAGCCACTTGAGGAAAGGGTACTTATTGCTTGTCAACAACTTTTGTGCCTATGCTCTTATGTATGGAACTTGCGTTTTAGCACTTTATATAAAAGAAATAGGTGCCAACCAGCTTACACTGCAGTGGACCACTCAGTTTCCTTGTGTCGTTATTCGCCCATTCCACCCCTCCCCCCCCCCCCCCCCAATGTGGTGACGTAAATTATAATTCAGACTCGAACAGAGGCAAAATGTGTTATACATAATTATGTCTCACATTAAAGACAGGGAAATACGTTTTTTCTGGATTCAGGACGTTATTCTCCATTCCCAATTTTTCCCAGTCTCAGGACTGAAGACCACAACAACAACAACACTCTCCATAATATCATAAAATTGAGAAATTATCGCACTAGGACTGGTTCCTACAAACAACGATATCTCACAGGTCTGAGGAGAAATAGCAAAGGATTTCGAGAACATAAAGTATACGTACCACCAATGTTATTCTGAAGTTTTTTCCACTGAGTAAGAAGAACACTTGAAGGTGATATGCACGGAAAAGTTTACCTTCCAGATAGTAAGAACCAAGAAGAGGTTATTAAACTATGTTCTTTCTGCCTAGAGATTTAAATTACTAAGTAGAAATTTACTTCACACATCCGATCCCATTGTTCTACTGGAATACTCGTCATTAGTTGTAAAAGAACTGCATTTCAAAATTACAGAAGAATGGAAAGTGGGGCTGTACATGCTTTAGGAGGTACATTTTATTAGTGGATGGAGGCAGCAGCAAACAGTGCTATTCCACTATGATGAATGAAGTGTTAGTGGGACTTGTGCTTTGAGGATTCCATAGAAACTCAGTTATGTATATAGATAATTCGTCTCTAGGTTTTGAAGAGTGTGTTTGTATCAAAATAATTGACGTAAATGAACGTATCTTTTGACTGCGTAGACTTAGAAACTTAAATTTTTTGCACTGTCAAGGAACCATAGACCTTAATTTTTGACAAAATTTTGCAACTTTTTCTGAGGAAAAGGGGTCTTAACAGTCGGCCAGATCTTTTGATTGCATTAACACGGAAATTTAAGATTCGTACATCGTCAAGTTACCGTAGGCGTTAATATTTGACATAAATTTCAGCTTCATACCTTTATCTGTTCCTATATTTCACGTAAATTTCAGCTTCATACTTTCATCCGTTCCTTAGAAAAAGGGGTCTTAAAGGAGAACACACAGATAGATGAACAACAACTAGTCAAACAAATGTTTGTTATGTGACATAATTACAAAATAGCAATTTTCAGTCTATGTTGTTTAGTTGCCCAGTGAAACCTTCCTTTCTGCCAAACTTCATGGTTCTAGGTCGTTGAAGTGCCCTACTGGTTCTGATAAATGAATTTGTGGGTATCAAAACTTATGACATAAACGACCGTATCTTTTGTTTACATTGAATTAGGAGCTGAGGTGTTTTTGCATCGCCAAGGGACTATGGGCTTTAGTAGCTGCATAAGTATCTAGTTGATATTACCCGTTCGTGATAAAAAGTTGTTTTAACAGACGGCCAGATAGACGAACGAACAACAAGGTCATCCTAAATGGTTTCCATTTTTATTGAGTGAGGTATCGAAACAAGAAAAGTGGACTGACAGTCCTGTTTTAGACTATATCTTAGTGTAAATCTATGTGGTGCATCCGATTCCGTTACTGTGTTGGAGTACTAGCTATTAGTCGTAAAGAAAAAAAGTTTTCAATGTCAGGAGGGTAGAAGTTGGTTATGTGCTCGTTTATGTCAGATTACTGCCGTTTTAATGGAACATTTGGTGATGGTTGTGCCAGTATCACACATAAATATTCTACCAAAAGGAGAGCTGACAGCTGGAAATCATGCAAGTTTTAGAATTTGTAAGATACTTCACTAAGAAGTGAGCTGACAGGCGTGATGGAGACGTTTGTTAACACGGACTCCAACACAGAAGACATAAATATTATACGTAAATTCTCTATTAATGCAGGGAAACATATTTTTCTCACACCAGGATCGCTTTGACTCTGCTGGCTGTTATCTGTCACGTGAAGGTGATTTTTGATGGTTGGTGGCTGGTGCGACAGAGAGCACACAGGAGGCCGTTACCTGTCACGCGTGTGGGTGCTTGGCCATTGCCCATATTATTCGCATTCCAGCACCACAATACTGTAGCGGGAGGACTGTGACCTCGGCAGTAAGGTGGACAGTGTGCAGAGGTCACACGCACTTATGAAGTGGATAACGGAAGATTTCTTTTCTTATTTTTTATATAAAGTGCATTCCTCTGTCATTCCTATCCAATGATAGCGGTGACAATGATAGAAGCACAAGGGGGAGGGGTTGTTTATAGTGTAATTTTAACGATGTCCTTCAGTAGAAACGTTTCTACATCTACAGAATTTACCTCTGTTTATGTACAAGTCTAATGTAATCTTATAGTGTCACAACCTCTAAAGTGGCCTGTTAGTGAGTCACACAGGGACAAGGTACTTGTGGACTTGGTAATAGTAGGATATTGGTGCATTTGTTAAAATACCGCACTATGCTGTGTCAGGTTATTTGTTAATGCATAGCCATGTGTTAATTTTGACCGTGCGCTTTTGGTGCATTTATTAAAATATCTTACTGTTCTAGCTATAAAACTTTTAAAGTCTATTATTTATGCGTCTCTTTTGTTGATGATATTGGAAAGTGGAACTAAACGAGTCAAATAGCGTAGCAAACTACAACAAAAATAAAAATAGTTCAAATGGCTCTGAGCACTATGCGGCTTAACTTCTGAGGTCATCAGTCGCCTAGAACTTAGAACTAATTAAACCTAACTAACCTAAGGACATCACACACATCCATGCCCGCGGCAGGATTCGAACCTGCGACCGTAGTGGTCGCTCGGCTCCAGACTGTAGCGCCTAGAACCGCTCGGCCACCTCGGCCAGCCACTGCGATGTCACACATTAATAATCCCTCATACACTTGCCATGTAGCAGTAATTTACTTGTTTAAAAAAAACACTGTTGGGATAGTTAAAGAGAAAACCAGTACAAAATGTTCCATAATATCACAACATTGTTGCTTACCTTACCATGGTTTTAAACGTATTGTTACAGTAATGAAGGAAGGACTTGATAATACTTAAATTCTACTGTGCAGTTTCTTTACATTATGCCTGTAAGCTGTAGCTGATCTCTTGGAAGATCCTTTCACAACAATGACTACAGCTTGACTGATAGTCACACCATTAGATTAGAAAAAAAAGTGGAGGAGATATTTCCCGCATTTTTTTGGAGTCGTTCTATTGGCCTATATCAATTTGGGGGGGGGGGGGAGGCAGGAGGGAAGGATGATCTTCATTTTACTGCCACTCTTTGGTCACACAATTGTCCGAAAGTGTAGGTTGAAGGTTGTTTTGACACTTGACAGGTATCAGGTTACATAAAAGCCTTTAATTGACAACACGGAATTGACATAGAGGCGGTTGGCTGGGGGTTGGGGGTGGGGGTGGAAATGTCAAGTTACACCGTGACTGGAACCACTACCTATTTTTCCCGCACAACAATCCACAGTTTATGTAGATGGGTAAGTAATCTATACTTACAACAACAAGTCCTGCAACACCCAGTGACGGTATTGTATTGTTAAACTAGAATATTTATGGAGATCTGAATTGAAATTGATCTTTGTCCAATTAGGTCAACTATGTTCTTCACAGATTTGTGTAAAAGTAAAAGGAAGTTATTTGTATCTCAAAAGAAACGAGAGCAGCTTGTATCTGCGATTCAGTTAATATAAACTGCATATATTTTCGTTCATACTCCAACCATATCTGTTTAATATCTTATAGTATACCATAGTGTAATGTACCAGTACAATTTTCGGTTTTAAAACTGAAATTTACGAAATACTGACATTTATGCTTTCCTTTGTTGCCCCTCAAATTACCATAACAAAGATCCACCAACTTGCTGGTGATATGTGCAATGAAAATGAGGGAGATTAACTTCCAAATATACCTTTGATTTATTGTGGAAATGTTATCTATTTTCGGGTAATTCAATATTTTTCTTTAGTCGATGTGTGTATCTCTCATTTCCTAATAACGTCGTATGTAACCATCTGACTGAGTTTTATAATAGTTTCAACTTATTATCGTGTTTGAAAGTTATCATATCTTTGTATGTGAAATACATGTGTATTCCTTTTCTTTTGACCCCTAATTTTCATGTAGAAAATATTATTCCCTGCTTTCAAAAATATGGATTCTCCTTTCTTGGACCACCAGCAGCAGTTAGGTGCATAGACCAAATAGTAGTACTAGTAGCTTTAATCATCTGTAGATCTCCTGTAACAAGGATATAGGACATGTCAAAGTATTTACAAGTTTAGACCAATTTAAAGTAAGCTAATCCGTATACACGTACATTTGCAGACTTCCAGTTAGAGACAATCATTAGGTTTACTCCTAGTACACAGTACGTTTTTGCAAATAACTCCTTAAATAGTGTAATGCCACACTGGTCAGTCATTTCTCACTATCAGTCACTGTACACACTATACACACATTGTTTTGTAACACTTCATTCACTACACACACACACACACACACACACACACACACACACACACACACACACACACACACTCACGGTGATCTCTGGGTCATTTTCTGTACCACAACTTCCCATTTTGCTATCGAATAAGCTGAGTCAGCATCCCTCTATAATGAGTGAGATGTTGAACTCAGAAAGAGGAAGAGGTGTTAGTGTTATGCTATGCACAGCTTGGGGTTAAGTATTTATAGAAAAGGAATAAAAGCAGGGAAAAAACACAGTGTGCAGTTGTTATGTGGAAAGTAGGGTGTTTTAAATCATTATTATTATTCATTTGTACAACATTTTTTTTTTACCAAACCCCACTCTGTTTAATCTAAGTAATCCTTGAATGTATAAAATGTGTTGCATGACAGGTACTTTTTAGCTGCCTTTTTAAATAAGTGTATTTTTGCAATTTCTTTGATCTCTTTTGGTAATTTACTGTACAGTTTTATTCCTTGGTAGAAAATGCACAGTTTTATTTTTATTTTTTCGTAGTAAATGTAAGTTGAGTGTAATTCTTGTTCCATGGTCATGGACAGAGCCGTATGTGCAGTAATTACCAATGTTATTTTTTATGTGTACAACTGATTTGTAAGTGTATTCACATGGAGCAGTTTAAACCCCTCGTGCTTTGAATAGATCTTTACAATGAGCTCGACTAGTATTTTTGGTTATTATTCTTATGGCTCTTTTCTGGAGTTTGAAAATTGTGTTCATATTTTGTGCATTTGTTCCCCAAAAAAGAATGCCATAGCTAATAATTGAGTGTACATATGAATAATATATAACTAGAAGACACTGATGATAGGATTCTAAGGGAATAACATGCTGATGACATTCTGTTTGCAAGTACATTTGTATGTTCATACCACTTCAACTGAGAATCAATATTTATTCCTAGAAAATTTGCATTTGTGACACAGTCTATGGAGATACCATCTCTATTTAATTTAACATTGTCATTTTCCCTCTTCAAACTGAAATTCATGGCATTAGTTTTCTTCATGTTCAATGTCACTTTATTGCTCACTGACCAGTCACAGTCTTCCTTGATAGTTTCATTTGCTTTCTCTGTGAGGTCTTCTCTTGTTTTTGCAGTGACTATAATATTACTGTCGCCACCGAAGAGAATTTTTTGACCATGAGTAACACTACTAGGAAAGTCATTGATGTATATCATGAATAGTATTGGTCCTAAGATGCTACCTTGTGGAACCCGTATATTAATGTATTTTGGTTCTGATAAGTGTTGTACTAAATGTTTAGATCTATTTTAAGTGTCTGTTATATATACTCTTTGTACCCTACCTGCTAGGTATGATCGAAACCAGTCATTAGCTATCCCTCTTATTCCTAATGCTTCTAATTTATTTAACAGAATCTTGTGGTCGACTGTATCAAAGGCCTTAGAAAGATAAAAAAATATGACTGCAACACACTCATCTTTATAAAGAGCATCAAGTACAACTTTTTGAATTCTGCTATGGCTGACCTGTATTTTTGCCACTTCGGAAACCAAACTGTGATTCACTTAAAAGATTGTATTTATTCAGGTTATTAATTAATCTGTCTTTCATAACTAATTGTAATATTTTTGAGAATGGTGACAGCAGGGAAATGGGCCAGTAATTTTCTATGTCTTCTCCATTGCCTTTCTTAAGCAAAGGTGCAACTCTTGCCTGTCTTAACTGCTCTGGAAATGCCCCTCATGTGAAGGATTCATTTATTATATTTGTTAACGGACCTTGTATAATCTACATGCATTGTTTTAGTACACACATTGGTATTTCATCTAAGCCTACCGTTAGTTTTTGAACAGTTTTATTGAATTAATTCTCTGTCATTGGATGTAACATCATTGTATTTAGTGCAACATTATTTACAGGTGTTATATTTGTGTTTGGGAATTTTTGCTGTAACTTCTCTGAAAAATGCTCATTTACATTGTTTGCTAAGTGTTGTGGATCATTTATTACCTTATCCCCCTCCCTTAGCAGTATTTTACTCTGCATTTGTTTGCCTCTCCTCGTTTCCTTTTAATATCATGACAGACTATTTTGCTTTGATCATTGCTACTCTGTTTCATGGAACTGAGGTATTTAAGTGTTTGGGAGGACTTCTTAATACCTGCTGTTATCCATCTGTTTTTGTGTGATGATGATACAGACATACATACTTTTGGAAATGCCTTTTTAATGTTCAGTTTAAGTGATATGGAGAATTTACAGCATTTCTTATTCACATTGGTTTCCTTATACACTCCATCCCAGCTTTGTTTTTCTACTTCTCTTGAAAAATCTTTTATTCTGGTTCTGTTAGATAAATGGTTTGTACAGATGGTTCAAATGGCGCTGAGCACTATGGGACTCAACATCTGAGGTGATCAGTCCCCTAGAACGTAGAACTACTTAAACCTAACAAACCTAAGAACATCACACATATCCATGCCCGAGGCAAGATTCGAACCTGCGACCGTAGCAGTCGCGCGATTCCGGACTGAAGCGCCTAGAACCGCTCTGCCACCGCGGCCGGCACTGATTTTGTAGTCACTTGAATTTGATACACTCGGTGATATCGAGTTTCAGTGTAATAGAATCCTACCTAGGCCTCGCTTACGAAAGCCTTTCTTATGCCACCGCACATGATCCCTGCCACTGATACATGAAACAAATCTTCATCACTTGAGGCACTGACTTCTTGTTAGCTACTCATGCAATATTTGTAACAGTTAAAATGGAAATTGGATTTAGGTTATTCTTAAGTGACTAAAAACACCGTAGGTCGTTCCTTTTAATGGATTCGTACAACTGCACATAACTTACAGAGAGTTTAGATCAAATATAATTTTAGTTTAACTTTAAATAAAGTTCGCTAGCAACCGAAACTCCCCAATGTTCGGCAGTAGTTCTTGCTACATCAGTAAATGTACTCTGTCTTGAGTACCCACAGCAGTTCCACAAGTGATTCCCGCAGCAAACGTCAGAAGCCACTGTCAGTCCCCTATATATATATACAGTATATATATATAGCGCTCTTACTGAGCCTTGTCCTGGACAAACTAATGAGGAAATGATAAAATGAACTGAAAATTCAAGGAAGCTGGAAGCGAACACGACTAGGGCGATCCCGGGACAAGATAGAAATTTCAAACCAAGCTTTTGCATACGATATGGCCATTATCTTGGATAACGAAGCAATAGCAACATAAATAGAAATACTAAAAGAATGTGCAGAAAAGGTTGGTCTACAAATCTCTTTCCAGAATCAGAATTCTTCTGCTCGAAATTAAACATGCAAATCTTAGACACAAAGTACAGCAAGGTAAACAGAGTTATACATTTCAATTATGTAGGTGTAAACCTCGAACCAATAGGAGACGAAAACAAATCGGAGGACTTGACCGAAAAAAATTAACAGAGCTTATGGCAGATCTTATGACACATATAATAAGAAATGCATGTCTATTTATCAAAGATCAGACACTGCAACACAGTAATCAAGTCTGAAATGCTGTACACAAGTGAGAGACTAGCACTCGATACGAAAAGCAACATGGAAAGCATACTGAAGGAAAAACGCAAAATCATGAAAAAATTCTCGGCCCAAAGCTGACAGAAGAGGGATAGAGATTACTCTCTAGAAAAACCACAGAGAGGATGTCAAACCTAGCAGTAGATATCAGTTCTCTGGGTACATCAGAAGGTTACCAAGAAAACTCACCAATAGAATTCAGACATATATACACGGAATCAAGTCAACAATACCATGGATCACAGCAGTCGAATTTGAGCTAGTAAAAGCAAGAATCGATCCAGTAGAAGGTCAAAATAGAAATGTATACAGAGACAAAATGTACAAGTGGAATGTTGGGTCATGGAATGAAATTCCAAAGGAACAAAATTGACTGAGGATAGAGATTCCATGGAGAATAAATAGAATAGTCGAAGATGAGAAAGAATACTCAAATGAGGCAGAATGCTTTGCGTGAACGCAAATCACACACACACACACACACACACACACACATATATATATATATATATATATAAGTCGAGAAAAATACATTAACCTGATCTGATAGCCTTTTGGTTTACGACTTAAGCAGTTCTTTAAGGTCGACTTACTCAATTGGTACCCCACCGTACAGCCAAGTACCCAAGCGGAACCGTCTTAAGCAATTACTGTCATGCGACTGCCTTACGCAAATTCCAACGTGGAGCTGCCCTATGCAACAGCCTTATGCAAATAACATCCCCCAACTGCACTAGCAGGCCTCTCTTAAGTAATTTCCACTAAACACTAAACCTTAATGAATCTCAGGAACCATTAAAATCTGACAAACGAGCACTGCTACTACTACTACATTTAAATGATTAGTGAACTTTATTAGAAGATTGCAGCGGTCGGAATTTTGCTCCTAGTATACTCTCGACCGCCACGGGGTTTCAGCATAGCTGACTACCCCTGGCAGTAACTCCTTGCCGCATTTTCTTCCTTTCCCTTTGTCTAGTACATGTTTTTTACAAACTTTTAAATCAAGAAAACATGAAGAAAGTTCACAACCATTTAATTCACTTGTGTATCTTCCTCCACTCACTATTGGTCAATGAACAAGGTTAGGCGACAGTTTTTCTCGTGACGCCGTCACGCAAATTTTAGCACGTTTCAAGTTGCCGGTGGATTGAAAGCCGCCTTATAATTGTTAATGAGATTATAAAAGAATCTGAATGTGAACTGATTTCGGTAATGGTACGCTTTAAAAGCGGGTCGAACGCCGTTATCGCATACTTTTATGGACCACCTGCCTCAAGAGCTGTAGTGGCAAAGAGTTTCCGAGGACCTTGGAGAGTATCAGTAATTTTTTTTTATCTTTACATTGTAAAAAGGGGTGTACTTCAATCTGTTTGCTACAGAATCGAAGAGTCATGCGATTAAAACTAATGGGAGAAACAGAGATTCGTGTAAATTGTTTTATAATGTTTTATCTGAAAATTACTTCGTGAAGGTGGTTATAGAACTGACTTGTAAAGGTAATGTCATAGTCTCATAATAAGTAAGAGACCCGAACTTTCCTAATTGGTTAATTCAGAAGAGGACATTTGTGACCATAAATCTGTCACAGTGTCAGGGAAAGGTAGGAAAATAAATTTACTTAGCAAAAGCGATAGGGAATAGATCTGAAAGTAACTGAATTGTCAACATCAAACATTCATCTCTGAAAACGAAGGTATTGAGGAAAAACGGATTAAATACAGAAACATTCCTCAATAAACCGTAGGCAACTGTGTCCTGAGAAAGGTTGTGAAGGATGGTGAGACGTAGATGATACAGGGATACTTTATACAGATGTCCGGGACTTGGACAAGCTAAGGACGGATTTAAATCTATACGAAAGAGAAACACGTTAAGCGAAGAACCCTACGAAGGCTGTGCTCTTTTCCATAGGTAGAGGCAATTCCAGCCATCGTGGTTCGTAATAAAACAGAAACATTATATCCTCGGAGTATATGTCCAAGCCAATACTCAAGAAATGGCGTTTTATAACTGGCTTTCAACACTACATCCTGCAGGAGCATTAATCCAAGAAAACCCAACAAGAAACCTGACACTGACAGATAATGTTAAATTAATAAACACAGTTTCACTGTCTAAGTGTTCTTACATACCCCAAATTTTCAACCTGCCCAAAGAAATGGGACGAATCATAGTATAAGCTAGCCCCTGGATGCAGTGGCGTGGAGGCATATTTGACGTTAAATACACAGCATTCACTCTAACGTCAGGAGGAGACTTTGACCTGATCGACTTTATCTCAAAGTGCTGGCACGAAGGACGTTTAGAACCCTAGAAAACAGCCCGGGCAGCCGCACGGCAGCCTTGCTCGACAAATACCGGTACAGATCAGAGTTCGTGACATGGACCGTACAGTGATTCCGTATGCACTCGGATACGTGCCACAATACTACATGCTGGACAGCTACTAGACGGCCTCAGAGAGATGACGGCAACGGAACTGCACGACAGTGTCAGAGGCAACGAACAGAAGAATATCACTGAGCCTGAATATCCGCAGTATCGTTGAAACATTGCATTGGAAAATGTTTCGGCGCTTTTCAAGCCACCAGAAGTTCGCAGCACATGGTACAAGGTTGTAAACAGGACGTTGTGGAACAACGAAAAGCTGTGCTGGCATACAACTGATCCGGACAGACTCCTGCGACACGTGCAGTGAACTAGATACTCTGGAACGCAAACTTTTGTGTGGAACTGTGACAGCTTTTGGTAAACAAGTAACAAATATGAATAAAATGCTATAGCATTTGCAGCAGCGTCAACTGATAAAAATTACACGAGTTTTAGGCCGTTGTTCAGATAATAAGCAGACCTAAGAGTGTGCGCTGTTTGCGACTCTGCCTGTCTAAGTCTCTTTGAATCGAGTACCCCAGTTCTTTGTGACGTGGTCGAGTTTTTTGGGTAAACTCTTATCTCTTCTTATTTTCTCTGCAACGGCCACTATTACGACCAGGCGGACGGCGTAGCCCGTTAGCTCGTGCTGTTGCAAACCTCTTAGTGGAGAATTCTCAGGACAAATCCTATTTGTTTCTTTCGATTAAGTTGACGATACGTTCGTCATTTGGCCCACGGACATGAGAAACTTGACGAATTCTAGCGATACCTCAGTGGCATGAACAACAACATCCAGTTGACTATGGGGTTAGAAAAAGACAATGCATTGCCCGTCCTTGACGTCCTCCGCTGCCACAAACGAAATGGATATCTTTGGCCAGAGCGTCTAAAGGAATCCCACCCACAGCGTTCTGTACTTGCACGCCATTAGCCATCGTCACCCAGCACAGAAGCGTTTTACAAACACTGCTGCATCGTGCGAGAATGATATCAGACGCTGATAACATGCCCCACGAGCTGAGCCAACTACGCAAGTTCTTTAGGAACAACGGCTATGACGTCAATCAAATAAATGAGTTTATTTCTAGCAAGAAAAGCCCGCATCTCGTGGTCGTGCGGTAGCGTTCTCGCTTCCCACGCCCGGGTTCCCGGGTTCGATTCCCGGCGGGGTCGGGGATTTTCTCTGCCTCGTGATGGCTGGGTGTTGTGTGCTGTCCTTAGGTTAGTTAGGTTTAAGTAGTTCTAAGTTCTAGGGGACTGATGACCATAGATGTTAAGTCCCATAGTGCTCAGAGCCATTTTTTTTTTCTAGCAAGAAAAACATTAAGACCAGCGATGAGGAGCAGGAAAAGAAACTCTCTTGCGTTTTGGTGGCTCCGTGTTGTGCAAGATAAGACGGCTGCGAAAAGACACACGATCAAATCTATCTTCAGGACTCCGACCAAAATCTGTCCGACCAGTTAAAGACCTGGCGTCTACAAGATACCTTGCGAGTGTGACCAGTCGGAGAAACAGTACGCGCTATGGAACAACTCAGGAAAGAGCACAAGAGATCTGGCGCCTACGCTACTCCGAGAAATACGCTTTGGCTGATCATGCTTCAGAAAACGGACACCGGATAGAGTTTGACGAAACTACTATTGTAGCTCGCTCTGGCGGCTTCTGAGACTGTGTAATTAAAGATGCCATTGAAATAAAACTCACGGATAACACTCTGAACAGAGTCAGTGGCCTACAGCATCGCGATCGCGCGTTGCAGAACGCCAGATCAAGGTACGCCCGTATACGGCGAGCCGCGAGCACCAGTGACGTCACCGCCAGCTGCTAGTATAGTGACGGTCCTACCAGCAGCCCAGAGGCAGTCGTACAACTTGACAATGACCAAGGAGTGCTTGACAAAAAGCTCGTGCAATTTTAATCACTTGGCGAGGCTGAAAACCCGAAAACTTTTTATTCAGAGTCACTGCCGCGAAACGCTATATTCTTGCAAGTAAGAAATACTCATTCTGATCATCGTAACCGAACAGAACCCCTTTGACGCAATAATAAGCAAGGCAGATGACTTTAAATCATTCCCTGCATTGAAGGAACAGCTTACCGAATGAACAGTCGCCCACAGAGCAAACTTCGTCTACCACTTGGGACCAACATGAAGAGAAAACGAAGAAAATGACAGAAAAATTAATCCTTACGAACCTGTTAATCATTGCATTAAACGAAACCTTCTGAACACTATGGTGAGTGTCAGCATTCAGGTTCGCCAACGAAATGATTAAACAACAACAAACAGAAGGGTTTCTACTAATATCAAGACGCAGCAACACAGCACGTTAAGGCCTGGGGAAGGAGAAAGCTTGAGTAGTCGGACAAACAAGGTATCATTCTGCAATGAGTCCACTTCCTGGGAACACCAAGGCGCCTACAATGCAACTCCAACTGCGAACTAAACGAACAGACAAGAATCATGCATATGGAGATCGACAGCGTTCTGGATTGGGTTGGGTTTTGTTTGGGGAAGGAGACTAGACAGCAAGATCATCGGTCTCATCGGATTAGGAATGGATGGGGAAGGAAGTCGGCAGTGCCCTTCAAAGGAACCATCTCGGCATTTGTCTGGAGAGATTTAGCGAAATCACTGAAAACCTAAATCAGGATGGCCGGACGCGGGATTGAACCGTCTTCCTCCCGAATGCGAGTCCAGTGTTCTAGCCACTACGCCACCTTTCTCGGCGATAGCGTTCTCATAAGTTGTTTTTATAATGCGTATAATGTGTCAAAAAATTTCATTTTAATAAAACATTGAATTACCTATGTAAATTCGTAAGATAATAATAATAATGGAAGTATTTACAACAAGAAATCTCTGTCCACCTGCACCAAAATTCGTCACTACAACACTGTAATCAAACCTGAGGTGCTATACGCCAGTGAGACACTGATGTTACACACAAAGGCCGACCTTGAGAACATTCTCACACAGGAAAGAAAAATCATTACGAATATTGCAACTAACGTTATTGGGCCAAAACTCACGATGGATATAGGCTTCACTCCAGGGACAACACAGAGACGAAGAAACATCACCATGTTATTTAGTTCCATTTCGAAATATAAATTAAATTGTCACCTTCACCTAAGGTAATTTCGTCGACCAGTTCTCGCGATTTTCCGGGAGATGAACCACCACCAATTCTACTTGCAGCTAGCGAACTTGCTATCCATTTTAGTTTAGTTTCATACCTATGCATTTGTCAAACTCACAGAAAAAATACTGGATCGGTATTGTGCTAACAAAGCCTTAGTACTTAAATTACGTAAGCACGATAAAACTCTTGTGGTGACCAAATCAGATAATGTGCTTTTCCCCAGAACTTACATGGAAATAACACCAGTAATTTTGCAGCACATTCTTTCACAAAAAGGCTTCCTGACAAGTAGCGCGAGGTGCTCTCTAGCGGCATATTTGGAAGCAGGTGACTGGCTGCTATTAAGTGGAAGAACCTTAAGAAAATACGGGTCATTAACGAAATAACTGTCTTAGAAGTCACTTGTTCGACCGATTCTTGAATATTGTTCGTCACCTTCAGACCGTCACAAGGTTGGATTAATAGAAGAGATAGAGAAGATACAGCAAAGAGGAGCGCATTTCGTCAGGAGATCGTTTGGTTTGCGCGATAGCGTTACTGACATGCTCTGTGAACTTCAGTTACACAATAATCGTTTTTTGTCACGGAGAGGGACACTGTTGAAATTCCAGGAGCGTAAGCTGGAAGAAGAGTCAGCAATATATTATTATCTCCAACGTAGATTAACTGAGCAATAATATCTGTATACCCACAGTACGGAAACGACCACTACAAGTCACGAGAGGCGACGGGGAGTATTGTGTTGTCAGCAGAGATGCAGTAACAGGAGAATGTGTTAGATAGGAGAGCTCAGTGGCTTTAAACGTGGACTAGTCACTGGATGTCAGCTTTGTAACAAATCCAGCAGGGACATTTCAACCCTTTTAAAGCTGCCCATGTCGGCTGTCGGTGTTAGTGGAGTAGGAAACGCCAAGGAAAACACCCAGAGCTAAACCAAGACCGGCCACAGCTCCTGTACTGTGGACAGCGACCTTCAAGCGAGTGGTTGTAAAAAATAGCATTAAATCACCTGAAAGAGGCACTCGTACATACCAAAGAGCTATCAGAAATACAGCTCTCACAATGACTGTGCTTACGAAGTTAAACCAGTGGGGTGCGGTAGTCGAGAAGCTCTCCATAAGCCATACATTCCTGTTGTCAGTAGTAAGTGACGCTTGAGGTCGTGTAAAGAGCGTAGCTACGTGCCAGTGGATGACTGTGAACAAGTGATTCGAAGTGATGACTCACCCCATACCCTGTGGCAGTCTGATGGAAGGGTTTGGGTTTGGGGAACGCCTGGAGAACGTTAGTTGCAATCACGTATAGCGCCGTCTGTGAAGTGCAGAAGACATTGTGCTCTCCTATAGAGATGCTTTTCGTGATTACGTTGTGGTCTCCTTATTGCGCTTAAGGAAACGCTGTATGCAGAAGAATAAGAACACATTGTACAGTGCTATAAGGAATCAGTTAAACTTGGGTTACGCGATAAATCAGTCAAACGTAAAGGCCGTAAATTCAACTAAATACCTAGAAATTACAATTACCAACAACTAACGAGGCGTATTCGGAAAGTAAAGTCCAATTAGGCACGAAATGGAAACCACTGTGAAAATCCAATGTAACTTTGCACAGACCGAGCGAGGTGGCGCAGTGGTTAGCACACTGGACTCGCATTCGGGAGGACGACGGTTCAATCCCGTCTCCGGCCATCCTGATTTAGGTTTTCCGTGATTTTCCTAAATCGTTTCAGGCAAATGCCGGGAAGGTTCCTTTGAAAGGGCACGGCCGATTTCCTTCCCACTCCTTCCCTAACCCGAGCTTGCGCTCCGTCTCTAATGACCTCGTTGTCGACGGGACGTTAAACACTAACCACCAGCCCCAACTTTGCACAGATGTGTTGGGCAGTGTTTTTACTATGCCTGTCGGTCGCTTCACGTCGCTCTTTTTTAGTTCAGAGCGCAAATTGATCGCGCAGAAATGCCTAAAAGAAACAACAGTCTCTCCCACCAAGCCTGAAGCTCTGCAGCCCACGTAACATAAATATCATGGGTTTCTTTCTTCAGGACAATTCTCAGACTCATTCTGGAAGGGCAATGAAGAAGCTGCTGTAGCGATTTTGATGGGATGTGAGTGATCACCCACAGTACAGCCCTTAATTGGCTCCTAGCGTTGTTCATCTCTGCTCACAAGAACCGCTGGCTATGAAGACAATATTTTGGCACAAAAAAGGAATGGCAGACCAGCGTATAGAAGTGGCGGAAAGCACAGGCGGCTGCCAATGCCACGACAAATGTCTAAGTCGGAGCGGCGAATCTTTAGAGAGGTAGCTGGAAAGCGTGGCTAAGTGTTGAGAATAAAACATTTTTTGGTTTTGACTGTCGTTTTCATTTCGCGACCGATCTGACCTTGCTTTCCGAACAGCCCTCGTAAATTGGAAATAACACATAGAAAATGTTGTGGGGACGCCAAACTAAAGACTGTGGCCGGCCGGGGTGGCCGAGTGGTTATAGGAACTACAGTCTGGAAGCGCACGACCGCTACGGTCGCAGGTTCGAATCCTGCCTCAGGCATGGATGTGTGTGATGTCCATAGGTTAAATACGTTTAAGTAGTTCTAAGTTCTAGGGGACTGATGACCTCAGAAGTTAAGTCCCATAGTGCTCGGGGCCATTTTTTTAAAGGCTGCGTTTTATTGGAAGAACCCTTAGGAAATGAAACAGATCTACTAAAAACACTACCTACAATACTCTTGTCCGTCCTCTTTTGGAGTACTACTGCGTGGTCTGGGTTCCTTACCAGATAGGACTAACGGAGTACATCGAGAAAGGTCAAAGAAGGACAGCACGTTTTGTATTATCGAGAAATAGGGGAGAGACTATCACTGACATATTACAGGATTTGGGGTGAACATCATGAAAACAAAGGCGTTTCTCGTTGCGATGCATTCATCTCACTAAATTTCAATCACCAACTTTCAGTTCCGAGTGCGAAAATATTTTATTGACGCCGGGAGAAACGATTATAATAATAAAATAAAGTAAATCAGAGCTCGCACGGAAAAATATAGATGTTCGGTTTTTCAGCGCGCAGTTCGAGACTGGAATAATAGAGAATTATTGTGAAGATTGTTCGAAAAACACTCTGCCAGGCACTTAAGAGGGGTAGGACGTCAAACGGGCCGACTTGGAGCAGGAGAGGCACCACAGGACATTTTAATTTCTACTGTCTATATTTCTACAAGTAAATTCATAAAACTTTGTCAGCATGACCAGGAAGGATTCAGAATTCACACTAGTAGCAGCGGAAGTTCAAAAACATAACAAAATAATTTTTTTTACATGTGAAATTTAATCATTTTTTCACTTACTATTGGCTGCATTTGTTGCTATAGGTACACTTTTCTTCGTAAGTAAGAGAGAGACTGTTCGATGAATTTTGCACAGCATACAAACCATACCTACAGGTGTATGAAACTCTAGAATCTATTTAATTTATGAAAAAATGAATAAGCTGTTACGTTTTAAACTTTATGTTTAGAAAAAAAATCAATTTTTGTAGTTAATTATCTCAATTTTTACCACCGTTTTTAATAGATTTGGAAAATTCTAGAGTTTCATACACCTGTAAGTATGGTTTGTATGCTGTACAAAATTCATCAAAGAATCTCTCTTACTTGTGAAGAAAAGTGTGCCTATAGCAAGAAATGCAGCCAACAGTAAGTGAAAAAATGATGAAATTTCATATAAAAAATTATTTTGTTATGTTTTTGCAGTTCCACTGATATGAGTGTGAATCCGGAATCCTTCCTGGTCATGCTGACAAAGTTTTATGAATTTATTTGTAAAAGTATAGACAGTAGAAAATAAAATGTCCTGTGGTGCCTCTCCTGCTCCAAGTCGGCCCATTTGACGTCCTACCCCTCTTAAGTATGATTTGCAGAGTATCCATGTAGATGTAGATGTAGATGTAGATGTAGATTGTGTACCGCCTTCAGTAGGGGAACAGTTTTGAGTTGATGATTCTTTGTATCATGACAGTCCACCCTATCATAAAACAGAGTTTGTGCGGAATGGTTTGTGGACAGAAACGTTCCTCAAATGAGCTAGCCTGCCCAACGTTTCACTTTCGGGGGTAAGTTAAAGCGGTCGGCTTCGCTCCAGACCCCAGCGTCCAGTATCTCTTCCGCATCTCGTTTAGGAGGAAGAAAGGTCCGCCATTCCATCACGGACATTCAGATGGCTCAGTGTCCCCAGCATGTTCAAACCGTAGTAAACGCGAAGGGTCGACATGCTCCATATTAATTGGTTCAAATCGCTCTGAGCACTATGGGACTTAACTTCTGAGGTTATCAGTCCCCTAGAACTTAGAACTACTTAAACCTAACTAACCTAAGGACATCACACACATCCATGCCCGAGGCAGGATTCGAACCTGCGACCGTAGCGGTCGCGCGGTTCCAGAGTGTAGCACCTAGAACCGCTCGGCCACCTCGGCCGGCCCTAAATTAATGTTCACAGATGGATGTCCGGATGCTCCTTAAAAGATACTGTACATCTCTTGAAATGACCACGACAACAAAATCTGAGAAACGAGGGGTCATACGAAATCTTATTGACAATCGAGCTGCTCATGAGCTATTCGGAAAATGAAGAGAAAGGGGGAAAGGGGAGAGTGGAAAAAATAGTGTTATTAGAGGTACCCTCCGCCACACGCTGTGAGCTCATGGACACAGATTCAGAAGTAGATTTTGTCGGAGACATGTTGGAAATATCAAAGTATTCAACATCATCATAAAGAAACTGTTATTCACAACATTAGAACAAGCAACGAACTGATTAACTTTTATGAAGAGTGAAAAAAATTCTACTCACTCAGTTGAATGTAGATCCCGCAATTACGAAGCCAATGCAATGTTGAAGACGCTGTACACAAACAATTGACAATGCTCTTGAAAGTATTAATTTTCTGTCATGTTTGTCTCCGTACTTTCGCCTCAGTTTAGTGTAAGACACCGGTACCATACCATACCATACCGTACGAAAAATCATACCATACTTTCCCCATATTACTAAGAAATCTTACCCTCTCCTCAGATTTAACAAACTCGTACCAAAAAAATTTATATACTGTTTTCAAGTCTCCGAGGCTTTTGAAACAGTCTCTTTCCGCATTTTGTAGATTGTAATACAGAATGCACAAAATATGCCTATAGCTTTCTGAGCCTTGTGATGGCTGCTGGGTTGAGACTGTGAGTTTGAAATCGATATTGCGTCTTATTGGTTCACACACTGTCTGTGTCGGGCAGGATTTAATGTGCCTTTGAGGCACGGGAATTTTTGGCAACGTGAAACCTATGTTGTGACGTCATAAATCCCACCCATGCAAGCTTGCAGGCCTCACGTGTGAGGAAGTCTTGTGAGACCGCTGTGATGTTTTTGTTTCTATCTGCTTGCAGAGTGCCGTCCTGGAAGCATCAAGTTCGTTAACTGCAACGTCTGCTTGTGCCACCCGCACGACTGGAAGTGCACCAACATGAACTGTCCGTCAGATGGAAGACCGACGCTCTGCCCATCGTCAGCTGCCATGGATCACCCCGCCTGCAGACAAGGTGCTTCATTTCGCCCCGCATTTAGTTTATAGTAAGGCGATCGTGAAAGGCAACCGTGCGTTATTCTGGCGCGAAAGCTCACCGTGTCATACGATCGCCAGTTGCTTAGCTGTAAACTACTGTTGGTTTCCAAACTGGTGAAAAGTTAGAAACCAATGAGTGGGATTCAACCCACGCGTGTATTTCCGACAGACAGCAACGCCTTAATCACATTTGTAGGAGCCGTGACACGCAACCAATAGAAGCTGTTTACATACAGAGTGTAACAAAAATGTACGACACAAATTGCGGGATACATTCCTCATACGTAGAACAAGAAATTATGTCATATAAACATGGGCTTGGAAACGCTGCGTTTCTACGTTACAACTAATTTTCTCCAACTCATTAGTCATGGGAAACACACGAACAGAACGCACCAGCATGCCACACGAACTATTTCTCACAGGAGATGTTCAATATACCTTCTGTGGGCACTGACACATTTATCACCCCGTCGTAGCAGTGAACCTCGGATAAGCTGATGTATCTCTGGAGTATTGCGTATGGTTTCGCAGCCTTCTATAGTACGGTCCGCCTCGATAGCTGAGTGGTCAGGGCGGTGGAATGCTATGCAAACGGGCCCGGGTTCGACAACCTGCTAGGTCGGAGATTTTCTCCGCTCCGGGACTTGGCGTTGTACTGTCTTCATCATCATATCATCCCCATAGACACGCAAGTCGCCGAAGTGGCGTCAACTAAAAAGACTTGCACCACCAGTCCTTTTATGGCCACAAGATGCAGAGAGGTAACTCCAGCAACATCTCAGAGTGTAGTGTGAAGAGACGTAGAGTACAGGAGACAGGATTACCAAGTGAGTAACTAATTTGTATTTTGAGTGTGAATTTTCATGTTTATGTTAAATTCACCTTATTAATTCTGTCTCCTCGTTGTAGTACAACTCGCGGATTTTGTCCTCGAGTGTGAGGAGAGAGGGGAGGGGGCTGCACCGCAACAGGCTCTGGAAATCCAGCCTCCTGTGTTGGATGCACAGTCGGAATTTCCTTGTGAGTATAATTTTCGTTGTAATTTGTTCTTATTCAATAGTAGCGAATCAGAATTTTTTTCTTATTTCATACTCCCTTTTTTTCTGGATTACCTGAAGCAAACGCAAATTCAGTAGGACGCAGAGCTACAGGCTGTTCCACGTAGCGTTGCTGCTGCTGCAGTAGATAATTTTTTCCAGCACCCAGCTGTAGATAACTGACAACAGCACTCACGTAAGTGTAGAGAAAAATATCCATGTCTGGTCTTTCAGAGTAGCTTGACATTCAAAATAAATAAAATTATGTCTCATCCTGTAACAGGAACTGCTCTGCAGGACTTGGATTTGCTGGACAGGCAGCTGGTGGAGGCTTTTCATCAGCAGATGCAGCAACACCCTTCAACAAATAATGAGATGTCCAAGCAGCATACTAGTGAGTTAAAAAAAAAAAAGGTTACCTGTCTTAGTAGTAGTAGTGGTAGTAGTTTTTTTTTTGTTCTAGGTGAGGACCTACAAAGGCACTCATATCTCCCTCTCCTGCACGATAATTACAGTGATTTTTTGTAGGGTGCGGTGGAGTCACCTGATCAGTTGTTTATGCCCTGCACCCACCCACTCTGCTTATAACCGTGTGATCGTCAGAATTCATTCTTTCACCGCGGCAGCAGCGGTAAACAATGTACTTCACCATTATTTATTTTATCTCTTCTTCTACAGCGGTTGCATTTCAATATGGTGTGGCACATATACTGTGGCGGCTAAACCGTCCTCCTCATAAAAGCGGCGTCGGGAAAGGCACGCCTCGTTTATAAGGGCGCCGTTAGTCACCGCGCGGGAAGCGTCCGACGTCACCGCTTCCCCGGGCCCCAACCCTGCCCCGGCCGCTGCAGCTGCCACAGCATCATTCTGGCGTCCATGGGCCACCCTCTCGCAGTGGCCCGATTCCGCAGCGTCTCCTCCTGTGCCGTCACGAGAGGTACAGTGAAATGTAGACACTTGTGAGAAGCGATACTTGTGAGAAACTGGAATGTGGGGACACTTGTGAGATCTCCGGGATGCTTAGGGACCAGCACAGGGTGTGTCGCAAATGCTGCTCCACTACCTGCTCGGCCACTACCTGCTGCTGCTGCTTGGTGTGACTGAGCGCTCGGCTTGTGCCGGCCTGGGCAGCTGCCGAGCTGACATTCACACTCCTCCAGTGCAGCCAGGTTACATTACTGCAGAATATTTTTGGGCAAGGAAGAGTGTCCTTAGTCATATTGGAAATCGGAGCTGATTCCCCCCCCCCCCCTGATATCATGTCAACCATTAGTTGCAGCACAATTATGCGTAAGACCTTTTTAATTGGAATTTCTGTTCTGGATAATCTTACATAGGGCATAATTTTCGCTCAACCCCATACTTAATTATGTATTTTACAGAAACTATAGAAACCGAAAATGTTTTCCATCTTTCAACCCCTCACCCAAAATTTGATATGATAGGAGTGGCAACCTTTTACCATATATTAAGAGGAGCCAGCTAAGGAATTTGGTTCTCGGTAGAAACTTTTATCTTTAATTATTTCGAAATAAATATCAGTTTTCCCGTACCACGCAGGGAAGCTTACTGAGGTGTAATGTGAGTTCTGCTAGCGATTAGCGTTAAGAAATGCAATTTATCTAGTGAAATAAGATGTATTCAACGTCCACTCAAACAGACATCGTTTCTAAAATTCTCTACACAAAAATGCTGATTGTGATTGTTAGAAAAGCTATGACTTCTCGGAGTTCATTATTGAATCTTTTACAATTTGCAAGAGACATTTGGCCGACTTTGTGTCGTTTTCAGGGAACACCACGAGGAGGTCGTTTCTCTTCGTCCCCCATTATATTTATTTACAATATTTACAGGATGATTATTTATTTACAATTTTTACAATAGGACGATCGACGTGAACTGAACCCCTTTTCAATATGTACTAGTGTTGCTGTAGCTTCAGCCATTTCCATTTCATTGTAATTTCTGTGCACAGGTCATGAAAGTAAGAAATTGTATTATATTGCCGTCAACTAGGAGTCGTGTAAGGGCCTTAGAAACTTTCTCATCTGTCTTAATTTCGGACTTCTTTCTTCTTTTCCTACCTAGATTTAAAACTACTCGGTGAAATTGGTGCCCATGACATTCTGCGTCCTCTCTGAGAATTTTTACTAATTTGGATGACCTTCGAAATGAATGTATATATCCTCCGCCTTCCTGCGCACCACCAATAACTTATAGCTTCATTGTTGGTATATTCCACTATATACTGGTAACCGTCATCACTAGAGGCTTCCCTTTCGTTGTTGTGGTGAATTTCATGTATACAACAGCAGTACTGAGCTGCGGTGCGCTACCTGTTTGGTGTCCACAGCATTACTGAACTGTGGTGCGCTACTTGTTTGGTGTCCCTGCAGACCGCCCGCTACCTGTTCGGCCGGGTCTCCTCACAATTGTCGCTCCTCACAAGTGTCGCAACCCCGAGGTACAGCACGCACCCATGTCTACCTCGCCAACTCCATTGACTATTTGTAGTTATAGTATTAGTAATGGAGAAGATCCTGTTGCTAATGGCAGTTCCCTCTCCTGTCCTTTTAGTGATGGACCCCAGCTCAGTGACACCATACCACAGTTGGGTGATTGCCGACGCCTTTGAGGAGCGAATCTCGTTCACCAGGATCGAAAACTTGGCAGGAGGGTACCGCGACCCTGTTGGATTTCTAAGCACACGCCTTTCTGTCGTGGAAACGGAGCTCCTCAAGGTAGTCAATGATCCGCAGTATCTCGCCATTAAATGCAATGCGGTGCTTTGCACTGAATTATCACCCCCCCCCACCACCGAAGTTGAGTCTTGTGTTGAAGAAACGAGTCTTCATTATCTTTGGGGGGAAAATGGCGTGATAACGCGGAACACATCAATCGCTGAGTGGTTTCCACTTTCAGTGCTATATTGGGCTGGTTTTCTGAGATGGAAGTGAGAGGCTCAGCTAAGGCACTAAGCAGAATTCTGTACCTGGGCATGCATACACATGGGTCCGGTAAATGGAGGGTCGAGCTATATCAAGCTCCGTAAAGATACAGCTAACAAGAGGGCATGCATTAATGTAGAAAATAGGAAGGATCAGATTTGTTTTGCATAGTCAATCCTGACTTGCGAAAGAAAGTACAATTACAGAGATCATCCTGAGCCGCCCAGTACATACCATGTAGGTGATAATATTCAATCGTGTTATAACGATGGTAATAAGTTCCCCATCAAGATCCAGGGCATACCTAAATTTGAGGCACAGAATACCGGCGTATCGGTTAATGTTTATGGCCTGGAGAAGAAAAGCAAATCAGATGAGCAAGCAAGACAAGCATATCGTCGTCGGTCCCCTCCATTTCTCAAAATTAGCAGGTGAGGGTGAGCTGCATGGAAACATGCTGCTCTTCTCTGAAGGTGATAATTATTACCATGTTTCGATGAAAGACATGTCCTGACTCCTTTCCATCCAGATAAATAAACATGAGCATACGCAACTTATTTCCGTAAGGTGCCTCAGTTATTTTCCCTCAGACAAGTTATTAGCAGCGCATCTAATATCTACATCTACATCTACATCCATATTCCGCAAGCCACCCTACGGTGTGTGGCGGAGGGTACCTTGAGTACCTCTATCGGTTCCCCCTTCTATTCCAGTCTCGTATTGTTCGTGGAAAGGATTGTCGGTATGCTTCTGTGTGGGCTCTAATCTCTCTGATTTTATCCTCATGGTCTCTTCGCGAGATATACGTAGGAGGGAGCAATATACTGCTTGACTCTTCGGTGAATGTATGTTCTCGAAACTTTAACAAAAGCCCGTACCGAGCTACTGAGCGTCTCTCCTGCAGAGTCTTCCACTGGAGTTTATCTATCATCTCCGAAACGCTTTCGCGATTGCTAAATGATCCTGTAACGAAGCGCGCTGCTCTCCATTGGATCTTCTCTACCTCTTCTATCAACCCTATCTGGTACGGATCCCACACCGGTGAGCAGTATTCAAGCAGTGGGCGAACAAGCGTACTGTAACTCACTTCCTTTGTTTTCGGATTGCATTTCCTTAGGATTCTTCCAATGAATCTCAGTCTGGCAGTCAGTGGTGACCCTACAGCCACACATACCACCTTTACAGAAAAAAACACGTACCATATGTGGCAGTGTACCAAACTGTATCGTCATATGATTCCAGTCATAACCACTTCAAATCTTACATCAGGGACCATCCTGCGGTTTGGTTGTTCGCTGAGTTTGAATACTTTTCGCGGGACGCTGATAAGCTTTACAGCTGCAATGTTCCCATGACCTAATCAGAGGAGAATGCAGATGTGTTTCATAATGCACTTGATTGTTATATTTGATTCAATATAAAAGCTGAAACTTCTCATAGAACCACTGTCATCTTACGGGAAAGTTCCATGGCGCAGCTCACAACGCGTGCAATTTGAAGTACCAGCTACCAGGACACATACCCGTTTTCTTCTACAATGTAAGTGGGTATAATGCTCACTTTCTACATGAGCACTTGGCTGATTTCGGTTTGGAGAACAATTAAGTCAGAGTCCTACCTGAGAGTGTTGAGAAGTATATTTCGTTCTCCAAATGAATTACGCCAAGAATTACACTCCGTTTCCTTGATACGCTACGTTTTATGCAGGCACCACTCGAGAAACTCGTTGAAACTCTACCTCGGGGGAGGGGATATGCATATAACTCGAGCTGCATTTCCCGACGAGGAAAAGTTTCAACTTATCACTGGGAAGGGGGTTTTCCCATATGAGTATGTGGGTAGTAAGGCGAAACTCAATGAAACAAGGCTACCTGACGTAACTGCCTTCTCTAGCAACCGTACAGGCGATTCCATAATGGATGCAGAGTATGAGCATGCCATGAAGGTCTGGCAGGAATTTAATATTTTCACCTTACGAGAGTATGCATGGCTTTACATGGACACAGACGTGTGCTTGCTTGCGGACGTTTTTGAGAAATTCCGGAGTCTATGTATGACCACATATTCACTAGATCCCGCCTTTTATTACACGGCACCTGGGTTGTCTTGGGACGCAATGCCCAGGAAAATGAACTACAGCATTGAATTATTGACCGATGCTGACGTGCTTCTTTTCTTTGAGCGAGGGATCTGTGGGGGACTTTGGCAATTTCTTCATAGGCACGTGAAGGCAAATAACCCACGAATGGGTGACAGGTTCAACGTATCCCTTGATTCAAGTTGTATAATGTACCTCGACGTGAATAGCTTATACAGGCACGCCATGCAGCAATCACTGCCGATTGGCGAGTTTCGATGGGTGCCCAAAGAAGAATGCAAGAGATTAGGTGGAAAAATCATGGGGGGTATGGTATCTGATTCTGATGTAGGGTATGTGCTAGAGGCAGAACTCACATACCCTATTACTTTGCGTGATGCGCATGCCGATTTGTCGCTGTGTCCTAAGCAACTAGTTCCGCAAGGAGGCTCCACATCAGAACTGATAACAACGCTGGGGGATAAGCAGAGATACATTATTCATTATAGTAACATCCAGCAATGCATCATCTTGGGTAGGGGCTGGCCAGCAATGCATCATCTTGGGTAGGGGCTGGTTAGAATCACCCAGGCTATCTCCTTAGCAGTCCCTCTGGTTGAAGGAGTATAGTGATTTGAATACGAGACTAAGAGCTTCGGCGACATGTGACTTTGAGAAAGATTTTAATAAAATAATGAATTATTCAATTTTCTGTAAAACAATGAAGAATTTGAAATTTTGATTAGAATCACATGGGATGGCATTATGGCGTAAGAAAATGCACTGCCATACCAAATTTTAAGCGGGTCACCATATTCAATAAGAACTTTGTTGCTGTGGAGATGGGGAAGACTGCAGTAGAGTTTACAAAACCAATTTATGTGGGGATGTGTGTACTAGACCTATCCAAATCCACATGTACTGCGTTCGTTATGAGTTTGCAGAAACTCATTTTGCACATCCTGAATTACTTTATATGGATACAGATAGCTTCATCTATCGGGTGAAGAACTGCACTCCACATGAAGTAATTAGGCGCCATGGTAATGAATTCGACACGTCCTCATACACGGCCGATAATCCTTACGCTATTATTCTGCACAACAAGAAGGCTATCGGTCTTATGAAGGACAAGGCGAATGGATTGCCGATTGTGGAGTTTGGTCTACACTCAAAAACGTATGCGTATCGGACATTGAAAGGTGCCACCCAGAGGTGGTCTAAGGGTGTGAGTTCTATGACACTGAGAGCAGTCTCTATCGAAGACTATTTGTGGTGCCTGTGCAGTGGTGTTTTCGGTGCTGCACTGCAACCACTGCATATGGTATGGCAGACCAGTATTAGATCGAGAGGTCATGAGGTGTACATTGTGCTGTCGTCTAAAATCGGTCTGTCGCCTCATGATGATAAAAGTGTCATTTTGGATGACGGGATTGAAACTCTTCTGTACTCACACTACTCACTTGTAGTGAGAGAAGGGTTGAGGGATTCTGATTGAGTGATACTGAGAGAGAGAGAGAGAGAGTCTGCAGAGTACTAGTATGACCCTTTTATCATAGTGTAAGTAATTTTGTGTGTGTGTGTGTGTGTGTGTGTGTGTGTGTGTGTGTATGTGTGTGTGTGTGTCATATGATTATTTTTGTGTACTAAGTACACATGTTTCATAGCGGGAGAGAGAATGTGTGGAAAAGAAAGAAAAAAATTATAATTACATTTGCACCCCATGTGTGTGAAACAAAGAAAGTAAAGCATAAACTAAAAGAAATATTAAAAAAGCAACAAAAAATAGAAAAAATTGTATATTGATTTTTAAATAGAATAGCTTTTTAAGTTTTTCGCCTTCTGCTAGCCATCCAAGTCAGAAAAGTTTTTAAGTTTATACAACTCACAGTCCATCAAAATTGTTATTGTAAAAACCTTTGATATAGCGGACTGTTGAAATTAGATTCTAAGCGTGCACAGTCCATCAGCATTATTGTAAAAGCTATGCTACTGGGGATGTGGAATTTAGTTGTAGTAGTAAAGAAAGTATCTCTGCATTGGTTTTTGGCCTAGTTTTATAAAAAAAAGTTCCTACCAGTGTTACTCTTGTAGCATGTAAGTTAAAAGTATTTCTACATTGGAATAGCACAGTCCATTTGTACCTGAAGAATACTACATTGTACGTCAAGAATTATATTGTACTTCAATAACTATATTGTATTTGTGTGAACTGAATAAACCAAGAATAAAATTAGGTACCATACATCTTTGTGGTTATTTACAGGGAACCCTATCCCCTATTGCATTATATATATATATATATATATATATATATATATATATATATATATATATATATATCCAGTGCTTAAAGAAAACCACAGACATCACTTGTGGTTAAAAAACTGTACACTGTCACAGCGGTAACAGGGTTGAGAAAGAAGAACACAGAGGTTGTGAGTTTGTGAGGTAAAAATTCATTTATTTCTCATCCAACTTAAAAGTTATTTTACATTTTTATAAGCAGACACAGCAACACTTTTTTCACACATGTTCTTGAGTCGATAAAGAAGAACACCTGTAGAATTCCAGGTCTTGAATAGCAGCAAACTTAATGACTCGACACATCCATGAGATGTTCTTCTTCCCCTCCATGTAGATGATGGTATCCGTGTGATCGAATAACTTAAGCTCCGTCACTACATCTTTATGGGGTATGCCAGGATCATCCCAGTGAATTCCACGGTAGAAATGTGTTAACCATTTTGCACTCTTCCGTGTCTTAGCACACTTCACATACTTGAAAGTCCTAGGTGATGCAATGTTTGCTGAGAATGTCTCTATTATTCCAGAACCTTGTGTGTACGCTACAAATGCAACATCTTTGAATATGAACTGTCTACACTCACCATCATAGAAATCCTGAGTGTCCACAATGATGCTCATACCTTGAGACGTCACTGTGAAATGCTCTAGGTATGGTGCAGCAACTGTTCATTTGTACAGCTCGTTGCACAGCACCGGTGAGTGGGCAGTAGTTGATAACGCGGTCATGTAGAACTAGAGCATACACGGAAGTGTGTTATGGGAAATTTGTTGGAGATTCAAATTGATTTCACACATCTGTAGGTCCAGATTTAATTACTCATTCTGTTTCGAGAAGTCTATTACAATGATCGGTGAAAGCTCCTTGAACTTACGTGGACTGAGTAGGACGCCCTCCTCCCTCTCCTTCGGCAGTTTCTTAGTAAGAAGCACGAAACGTTGCATACATGTTATAAGCTAGACTGTATACATTTTGATTCCACTGCAGACATAAAATGTCATATGGGTAGAATTCTGAATTCCGGCAGACTTTGGCATTAGTTAACTTGCATATGTCGAACACTGAGTTTTCTATATTACCTCTTCTATCAGTCTGAAACGAAAGTAAGATGAATCTAGGTGTCTGTAGCTGTGAAGAGATTTTAATAGCCCATGTTTGTCTGTTCGCAGTCGGTAACACTGGGTACTTGAAAACTTCCCATGAGCAAAATGTCAGTGACAGACATGTACTGGAATTCAGGACTTTTAAAAGCTTCAAACGCTCCTCGTCGGATACACTGGTGTGGGGTGTTTTCCGTATTATCTTGCTGATTGTGATCATATTCTCCTCTTGAGCTCCCTGAATGTATGAGTTACTGTCTGTCGCACTCCGCACCAGAATGAGTTCCTGTTTAGTGTTCATAATAATATGTCTCATGTCCTCAAAGTACCCCATAAGCATTTTTAAAGGTATGCATGCAGTAAATCGCTTGTTCTCTGCAACTGTTCTATCCTCTGGATCGTCTATGAACCATCTTGCATTTTCTAAACCATGCAAATCTGAAGGTGATGCAGAGACATATGTTTTAAGTGTTGATGTTATGCTGACATTGCTTGTACAGTCGATCTCAGACCCATTGAGTTCATAGAATATCTCTTGGAACAGGAATGCTAAAGCCTTACGTGTAAGCTTGTATCCCACTGTATATATAAATATATTAAAGTCTTGCATGGAAGCATGAATGCATCTTGGTGCTGGATGACAATCCTAATTTCATTATTCTTGTTAAATCTGGTTGAAGTGTAAGGTTTATGAGAGAAGTATTCCTGACATATAATTCTCTCATCATACTCTACCGGACTGGTTATATTGAGTGAGGACGTCAGTGTGCAGTTTCAAACCAACTGATTTAAGAAACTCGTAGTTTGCAAGTGTTATCACTTTGCTGTTCAGTAGCAAAGTGACATGCTGTGGATGGTGTGCACTTGTTTTATACTGTACGCCCATCCTGCCTTAGATGTAATCGTGCAATGACTTCCTCACCACGAAAGTCAACAGGTTGATTATTCTGGTCCACAATATGCCGCTCTAAATAATCCATTGTCTAAGTTTTCGCTGGAAGGCATATTGCATTGACAGGGTCTCAACAATCTTATACCCTGCTGCAACTGAGGGAAAGAATCCGTAAATAGTATGAATCAGACGTGAGATAGGAGTTCGTTGAAATATTACACTTGACTCGGATTGTGCTGACTGGAAGTATGTCCACAGTCTGATCTGACTTGTAAAATTTACTTGGATTCTTCTTCAAAACCTGCCCAAACCCAGTAGGCACCCTACTGAACTGTTCTGGTTATAGTCAATCTTTGCATTTACAGTCCTTATTTCAGATTTAAGTGTACTGATGTCTGCACGTCGTTCAATACCTTTTCCAGACTGTTTTAAGACTTTGTTTAAATCGTCGATATCCTATGCACTAGGTTCTATTTCCACAATATCTTTTTCACCATCAGTATACAGATGCTGTTTATTGTTAGTCTCAGTGATATTTGGGACGCTGTTGTACATCTCCAGTCCAATCAATGCAATACTCCATTCATCAATGCGCAACTCAATTGGTTGGAAGTAATTTGTATGCAATAGAGATGATCGTTCTTTTAACGTCAAAGTGTACGACATTGCATCTGAACCTCAATTGATGAATGAATGTTTAAACCTCCTCCTTATATAGCATGCTTCTTCTTCTTTGTAAACGTCAAAAGAAACATGTTGCATAGATGTCCACAGAGGTGTGTATTAAGATCCTGATAGCGCCGCTAATTGTAGAACACACGTCTTCTGTAAGTGAAGTATCGTTATAATTCTTCTGGCGGTTGCAGGTCACCAAATGAGTCGAAATAGCAGACGGTATCCGCATTTTTCATAATATATGATACCCAGTGGGAGCCAGGGCCTCCAGCAACCTCTAAATTCACAATGCCACATTCACCAGTTTTCCACATAGTCTTTGGTAATTTATCCCACATAAACACACCACGGAATCTTAGTATGTTGAATTTGTTTCCGACAAACTTAAGAAGATCATTATTTGTGAGTGGTCGATCTGGTAGGGCCGCTAATGGGCTTTTTTTAAAATTTATGAATAGACCAAGCCCTTTCCTGTATGGTTTCAAGTATAGTCCTTTTCCGATGGCTGTGGATTCCATCATGCGGCTATGTCTTCTTGCCTCTTTGAACTGCGCTTGGGAGTTTTACGCGTTCTTGATCGTTTGAGCAACAGCTGCAGCACCACCAGCGAGGGACCCTACCGCCGAGAGCGCGGAGAGAGCCGGGATGAGAAATGGAAGAAAACCACCAGGTGTCTTGTGTATTGGCAGACCTCGCTGTGCTTTAACCTATCCCTTGCTTCTTCCCGCATCTTTATGCTTCAGTGCGTTTTTAGCTGCAGTCAGCGCTGTCAGGATTCAGTTCTGCAAACAGCTCTGCTTTCCGCCCTCGTCCTTCTTATTTAGTGCCAAACGTGCAGCATTCACAACTCGCTTGAAATTCGTCACTCCTAAACCAAACTTAATTTTTCCTCGCATGGGTTTATCAAGTGCAAATGCTGTGATGCCTTTACCTATACCAATATCCTTTCTTCTCTGTATCACCTTAGCCTTATTGGCTAAAATCCTGTCTGCAATGTGACGACCTGATAGATCTTTATTTTCAGCATATGCAATGGCATGTTCCATACAAGCTTCATCGAGCAGATTAACCCCTTATCACCTCATGCCAAGCGTTTCTGAAGCTTTGTCCCAGGTTTACAGTAGTTGTACCCAGGGATGTGTAATTCCAATGGCAGTTTGTCTAGAATACCACCACCTCCTCTAATGCGTCTCTTAGCACGCATGTTATGCTACTGCGGTGGTTGGAGATTTTCTACGCTCGGGGACTGGGTGTTTTGTTGTCCTAATCATCCTCATCATTTCATCCCCATCGACGCGCAAGTTGCTGAAGTGGTGTCAAATCGAAAGACCTGCACGTGGCGAACGGTCTACCCGACGCGAGGCCCTGGTCACACGACTAATATTATAAACGCGGAAGTAACTGTCTGCTACGCTTTCGCGACTAAACCGGAGAACGGATGTTGATAAAACTTAATGCGGACATAGTTTGAACGCTGACGAAGAACATAAGCTACTTTAGAAATTTGTACTTTTGTGAGAATTATTAGCATTTTTAAACATGATATACCTGAGTGACATGCAGACGACACTGGCACCATGTTCGGCGACTCTTAGTGTCTGAAGATTACTCCGTGACAATGCAAAGCCATTGTAATTGTGCGCGTGGTTTACGATACTGAGTTCCTGCGCTACCTGGCATAGCTGGAGAATTTTGGTGGAGATATAACAATAAAGTCGGAGGATAATCCCGAGTACCATATTTAAAAGAACTATTATAAGGCTCACAAACTTAAGTGTGATTTAGCGCGTAGTAGTAAGAGCTCAAGCTGTGAAACTCACTGGAATCTAGCAACTCTCAGAGCAATCCCATGTCTGCCGGAGGTCGGATGCAGAACGCCAGGTGGCATAAGAGCTACAGAGACAGTAGAACAGTCACAACGTGCCCGTCGCATTTTAGACGCCGGGCGTCACGCGACTGTCAGTTTACAAGACGCTTCAAGACTCACAACAACGGCGTCATTTAGAGGCTGTACGACAAACAGAGAGTCCTACGTTTACACGTGGAACGCGGGGGGCTTCTGGTGAGGCTGCGTTTGATTACCATATATTAAGTGACTATGTTTATCATACGTTAGTCATCATACGGGGGACGGATCCAAAATGTAGGCATCATAACGCTTTAAAACGGAAGGGAGAGACGAGTGATAAGTGTTGCTCTGGTGGCAAAATCTCACCTCCAGTGCCAGGTGAGCCAGGGAAACCCCTAAAAACTCTACTTCTGCACGAATGTAGTGAATCGAGGCATTTTTAAATATAAATTGAAAACATAATGCATGCTTTCAGATTCGACTTACAGTAAAATAATAGAAACACTTCATTATGTACCTACATACCGACACTGAGAACATTTTTTATGCATACATGTCTACCCCACTATATAGATAGACAACACGTAAAATTATTAGCTTACTTATCCACCATCAGTCATCATAACAAAACTTCTGGTATGCGATAGAAGCAGTGGGTAACCGCTAGTTTCTGATAATCGTCAAATTAGAGAGGATATAAAACGGACACTATCAATAACGAGGGAACCATTTCTTAAAAAGAGTAATATAAGAACATCGAATATAAATACAGATGTTAGGAACTCTTTCCTGAAGGTATTTGTGTAGATTGTAGGCTCGTACGGAATTGTAAAGTGAACAATAAGCAGTTCAATGAAGAAGAGAACAGAACCTTTTTAAACGCTGTGTTACAGAAGAATGATGAAGGTTAGGTGGGTTGGTATATTGAGGAGGTGCTGACCTGCACTGCAGAAAAAAACAAATTTATGCCACAATCTTATGAATTAGGTGACAGGTTGATAGGACAGATCCTCAGGCTCTAAGGCGTAATTCGTTTAGTAATGTGTGTGTGTGTGGGAGGGGGGGGGGGAGGGGGGGAGGGGGGGGGGGTAAAATTGTGGAATGTGACCAAGGTTTGCATACAGTATGTAGATCCAGGAAGTGTGACTTGCACAGTTTAGGCTAGTTTGGAGTGATGCATCAAAGCAGTCTTTGGTCTGAAGACAAACAACAATATCAACAACGTATGATGAACTTCTCGACAATATTTGAGAAATGTTGGACTGGGGTTTCGTGCTAGACATTCAAGATCCTTTCGCACAGGTGAAATCTTATGCACTAAAATCAATGTTTTCTAACTGACTGTCATTATTGTTCTAGGAGGAAGATACAAGAGAGAACTACGAACAGAGACATCCATCAAGTCTTACGTGTGCTTGGGCGAAAAGTCTCATCTCAAGAACTGCAACACTTGCAGACCACCAGGCTGCCGTCCAAATGTAGACAGACCAAGTGAGTATTTCCGTTAGACATAGTACACCTAGAAATGTAAATACAACAAATGATTTCAAGCTTCAAAAAGACACCAGCACAGCTAACAGTCTACAGCACATTGTGCAGCATACTTGGCCATATTTACTAAGCATCTCTGAGTTTTGCTCGCTTTCTTCCATTTCTAAGGCCCGGGCACCAGACACACTGCGCCAAGCCGGCCGTTGTGGCCGAGCGGTTCTAGGCGCTTCAGTCCGGAACCGCGCGACTGCCACGGTCGCAGTTTCGAAACCTGCCTGGAGCATGGGTGTGTGTGATGTCCTTAGGTTAGTTAGGTTTAAGTAGTTCTAAGTTCTAGGGAACTGATGACCTCAGATGTCAAGTCCCATAGTGCTCATAGCCATTTGAACCATTTGAACCACATTGCGCCGAATGTGGTGAGCAGTCAAGCTGTTTTCTCGGGCACATCTCATGGTTGCCTGTGCTTCAGTTCCTTATATAAATCCTCCACTAGTTCACTCTAACACGAAACACTCATAATTGCAGTGTGCCTTCCTAAGAGTCATCACTTTTCTCTCTGATCTAAAGCTGTTCATTTTATTTGGTGAATGTTCTATGTGAACAAAAGTGCCCGGGCACCCCTTGTACTCCGGAATTTACTATTCGATGTTACAGACTCCGCAGTATAAAATGAGGCAGGGAACATTGTATTGTCAGTAAAGGAGCAGTAACAACATAATGCGTTGGTCAAGATAAAGGAGTGTCTAAGTTAGCTTAAATGAGTTCTGGTAGAACAAGATAACCGGAAGTATGCCATTCGGTTATCTAATATGTTTAAAATAAATAATAGCGGTGGAGGCTACGTGAAACGTTACTCTTTGATCTAATACGCATTCTGGCAGGAAGACGTTAACTAAAAGTAGCCCACAACTGTTCCCTTTTAATCTGATATCTTTACTAAGACAAGAAAAACGAAGTGAACATTGATAAACAAGAATCATATTCGCACTCGTGAATACTACTAAACTTTGACTGCACTATGCTTTGGTGACAGCGAAAGTTTTTGCACAAGCCGCGACTTGAACCCAGATCGTCCACTTGACACGAGCGGTCGCTTTGATCTTCGTCAGCCCGCTGGGAGTATTCTCCAGACCGCTCCAAACTCTCATAAGTTACCCCTTCGTCTACGTCCAATACACGCACAAATACTGTGCATGCCTATCTGAAGGACACTTTAAAATACATGAGAACAACACGTACACTGTAGTATAGTATTGGTTCACCGACTCTGCATTCTTCTCTACATCATCTTCCTTTTCTACCGCATTTCGAATCACGACTCATTTAGTAATATACTTACGTCACTCAACGTAACCGACGTCTGCGGAGCAGGTGACGGAAGGTGCTAAGAGGAAGACATTTGGTTTACTTGTGCACCTGTGGTGCAATTTTTTTTTTTTTTTTTTTTGTGTTACTGGTTTGATGCGGCCCGCCACAAATTCCTCTCCTATACCAACCTCCTCATTTCAGAGTAGCACTTACAAACTGTGTCCTCAATTATTTTCTGGATGTATTCCAATCTATGTCTCCCTCTACAACTCCTACTAGTACCACGTAGCACCATGGAAGTCACTCCCTGATATATCATCCTCTCCCGTATCCTTGGAAGTGTTTTCCACATATTCCTGTCCTCTCCGATTCTGCGCAGAACCTCCTTATCCCTTACCATATCAGTCCAATTAATTTTCAATATGCACCTGTAGCACCACATCTCAGATGATTCGGTTCTCTTCTACTGCGGTTTCACCACAGTCCATGCTTCACTACCATTCAATGCTGTGGTCCAGGGGTACGTTCTCAGATGTTTCTTCCTGAACTTAAGGCCTATGTTTGATACTAGTAGACTTCTCTTGACCAGGCATGCCCTTTTTGCCATTTTCCATTTTTCCGTTTGATGTCCTCCTTGCTCCGTCCGTCGCTGGTTGTTTAGCTGCCTAGGTAGCAGAATTACTTAACTTCATCTACCTTGTAACCATCAGTCCTGATGTTAAGTTTCTCGCTGTTCTCATTTTTGCTACTTCTCATTACTTTCGTCTTTCTTCGATTTACTCTCAATCCCTATTATGTACTCATTAGGTTGTTCATTCCGTTCAGTATATCATGTAATTCTTCTTTACTTTCACTCGGTATGTCTTCAGCGAATCGTACCATTGATATACTTTCACCTTCAATTTTAATTCAACTCCGAATCTTTCTTTTATTTCCATCACTACTTCTTCGATGTACAAATGGAACAGTAGGTGGGAAAGACTACATACATGTCTTATACCCATTTTAATCCGATCAGTTCGTTCTTGGTCGTCCCTTCTTGGCTGTTATCTCTCCCTACAGCTTACCTCTATTTTTCTTAGAATTTCGAACATCTTGCACTATTTTCAGGTCGACAAATCCTATGAACGTGTCTTGATTTTTCTTTAGTCTTTCTTCTATTGTCAACTCCAAAGTCAGAATTGCGTCTCTGGTGCCTTTACCTTTTCTAAAGCCACACTGATCGTCATGTAGCACATCCTCAATTTTCTTTTCTATTCTTCTGTATATTATTCATGTAAGCAACTTGGGTGCATGAGCTGTTAAGCTGACTGCGATAATTCTCACACTTATCAGCTTTGCAGTCTTCGGAATTCTGTGTGTGATATTTTTCCGAAAGTCAGATGGTATGTCCTCAGTGATGTGTCAGCACAACATGGAATTCAACCTTTTACGCGACGACACAAGCTCAGCACCATATGCTGTGGTGTGGTAGGACTGGACCAAGTGACACATCAGGCTGTCACCATCGACAGTTGCCCTGAACATTTATTTGGCACATTTAAACAAGACAAATAACGAATAAAACCATCAACACATTTTTAAAATGACCATACATCTTTAAATTTACCATTTACATGAGAGACAGTTACTTTAAAATTCAAACATTCATAAAGCACGGCACTTATGACCTATTAGACATTTAGTGAAATGAGTTAAAAATTATTTACTCAAAAAATATGATCAACCTAAAGAGCAATTTACTAAAATTTAAGGAGAAAATGTAGTCTTTAGTTACCGCAGTGATTGTTATTACCAAAGTAATTGCCGCGCGGAGTGGCCGAGCGGTTTGAGGCGTCATGTCACGGACTGCGCGTCCCCTCCCGCGGGAGGTTCGAGTCCTCCCTCGAGCATGGATGTGTGTCTTTTTCTCAGCAGAGGTTAGTTTAAGTTAAGTAGTGTGTAAGTCTAGGGACGGATGACCTAAGCAATTTGGTCCCTTAGGAATTCACACCCATTTCTGAACCAAAGTAATTCAAGTAGAGGTAACAACAAATCAGATACCATGACTCACAACCATGTTACTTAAATGGCAGGCACTCTACAATGTATGACATAAAATATAAAATTTCATGTGACCAAGCAACCTCGTGGGATTCAACAAACTAGAAGCGGACGCACGCTCACTCAGCTGTTTCCAATACAGGCCCGTCATGGGCCACCCAAACGGGAGCAGCAACAGTCACGAATAGGCACGAAAAATCCCAGAACTAGTGGGTATCTACAACAGACTGTCATCTGCCTTAAGTAACTAGAAGCACAATAATTCATTACAGCACATCATCCGTAGAATTAATCAACCTATTAATGAACATCAGCTAAGCAGTACAAATCTATTATCTTATGTGCATAAGGCCAATTGTACATTAAGCCGTGAGCGAACTAGACACACGTCCAGCCGGAAAGCGCTGGCAAAGGGGGAGGAAAATACACAACAGCACAAGCAGGACACAACCCAGGACTCCACAACAGCTACCAAGACAAACAGCAGAAGTTCCGATAAAACGAAATCAAATGCAAGTAACAACCCCCCCCCCCCCCCCCATCCCGACACAAAACACAAGGTGACTTACAGCTAATAGCCACACTGAAATTTGTGATTAAATCAGAATTAATTGCAATATCCACATACTGTCACTGAAGGAAACCTTGCAGTTTCATTAATAGAATCAGTTTCAACCCATTTGAACACACAATAACAACTGGCCTCTCAGTAAATCGTAAGAATTTATGAAACTACTCACTTAGAATTAGACACGTGTCTCTCGGACACACTATTACTACAGGTAGAAACGCAACAGGAATGTTACTGCAATTCACGGTAAAATACACCGTGAATTCATTGTCCCAGGAAGGGGAAACTTTATTGACACATTCCTGGGGTCAGATACATCACATGATCACACTGACAGAACCACAGGCACATAGACACAGGCAACAGAGCATGCACAATGTCGGCACTAGTACAGTGTATATCCACCTTTCGCAGCAATGCAGGCTGCTATTCTCCCATGGAGACGATCGTAGAGATGCTGGATGTAGTCCTGTGGAACGGCTTGCCATGCCATTTCCACCTGGCGCCTCAGTTGGACCAGCGTTCGTGCTGGACGTGCAGACCGCGTGAGACGACGCTTCATCCAGTCCCAAACATGCTCAATGGGGGACAGATCCGGAGATCTTGCTGGCCAGGGTAGTTGACTTGCACCTTCTAGACCACGTTGGATGGCACGGGATACATGCGGACGTGCATTGTCCTGTTGGAACAGCAAGTTCCCTTGCCGGTCTAGGAATGGTAGAACGATGGGTTCGATGACGGTTTGGATGTACCGTGCACTATTCAGTGTCCCCTCGACGATCACCAGTGGTGTACGGCCAGTGTAGGAGATCGCTCCCCACACCATGATGCCGGGTGTTGGCCCTGTGTGCCCTGTGTGTCCTGATTGTGGCGCTCACCTGCACGGCGCCAAACACGCATACGACCATCATTGGCACGAAGGCAGAAGCGACTCTCATCGCTGAAGACGACACGTCTCCATTCGTCCCTCCATTCACGCCTGTCACGACACCACTGGAGGCGGGCTGCACGATGTTGGGGCGTGAGCGGAAGACGGCCTAACGGTGTGCGGGACCGTAGCCCAGCTTCATGGAGACGGTTGCGAATGGTCCTCGCCGATACCCCAGGAGCAACAGTGTCCCTAATTTGCTGGGAAGTGGCGGTGCGGTCCCCTACGGCACTGCGTAGGATCCTACGGTCTTGGCGTGCATCCGTGCGTCGCTGCGGTCCGGTCCCAGGTCGACGGGCACGTGCACCTTCCGCCGACCACTGGCGACAACATCGATGTACTGTGGAGACCTCACGCCCCACGTGTTGAGCAATTCGGCGGTACGTCCACCCGGCCTCCCGCATGCCCACTATACGCCCTCGCTCAAAGTCCGTCAACTGCACATACGGTTCACGTCCACGCTGTCGCGGCATGCTACCAGTGTTAAAGACTGCGATGGAGCTCCGAATGGCACGGAAAACTGGCTGACACTGACGGCGGCGGTGCACAAATGCTGCGCAGCTAGCGCCATTCGACGGCCAACACCGCGGTTCCTGGTGTGTCCGCTGTGCCGTGCGTGTGATCGTTGCTTGTACAGCCCTCTCGCAGTGTCCGGAGCAAGTATGGTGGGTCTGACACACCGGTGTCAATGTGTTCTTTTTTCCATTTCCAGGAGTGTATATCAAGGGAAAATTTTATCCATGTATATCTATAGCAATTGTCCAGCTAAACTACGTCTGTGATATAAATATTTTAACCAGGCGGCACTTAGACAATGACCAGCGAAACTGTTTTTCAATGACGATTAAACACTGACAGTAGCAACATACAAACAGAATGTAACAGCACTCCAGGCCCTAGTAATTGTTAATCATCACATCACACACAGTTCTCACTAGAACAATGCGTGCTAAGTAAGTGGAAATTAAACACATTCGAGGACAGACTCAGCTGGAGTAGCAACGGCCGGCCAAGAAACTGCAGTCAACAGCACAGAACCCAGTAGTCGATTCCGGCCACAATGTACAGCACAAGCAAGGCCCTTACCCTCTTGTTTGTTCGATGAAACCAGCCACCGCAGATCCCGGTGATAGGAGACGTATAGCAAGCGAAATACACTAACGGCTTGACCCAAACTGGCGGCGGGAACATCGCTGATCCAGCCACACGGCTCACTAAAATACATTCTGCATACCAAGGTGAATAGTCGTTCTGCTGCCACTTCTCCCAACGATTTTAGAAATTGTGAAGGAATGTTATATACCCCTTCTGCCTTATTTGATGTTAAGTCTTCCAAAGCTTTCTTGAATTCTGATTCTAATACTTGTTCCCCTATGTTTTCTTAATCCACTTCTGTTACTTCTTCTGTCACATCCGACAAATCTTACTCTTAATGTTACCACCGTTGCTTTTTGTGTCACCGAAGGTTGTTTTGACGTTCCTGTATGCTGAGTAAGTCCTTCCGACAATCGTTTCTTTTAGGATTCCTTGACTTTTTTATGCAGCCATGTCGTCTAAGCTTCCCTGCACTTCCTATTTATTTTCATCCTCAGCGACTTGTACTCGTATTTCTGTATTCCTTAATTTCCCAGAACATGTTTGCACTTCCTTCTTTCAGCGATTAAATGAAGTTTTTCGTCTGTTAGCCATGGTTTCTTCGCAGTTAACTTCTTTGTGCATATATTTTTCTTTCCAATTTCTGTGATTGTCCTTTTTAGAGCTGTCGATTCCTCTTCAACTGTACTGGCTACTGAGCTATTCCTTACTGCTGTATCTGTAGGCTTAGAGAACTACAACCGTGTCTCGTCATCCCTTAGTACTTCTAAATCCCACTTTTTTGCGTATTGATTCTTCCTGTCTGAACTCTTGAACTGCAGCCTACTCTTTATCACTACTACATTATGATCTGAGTCTATATCTGCTCCTGGGTACACCATACAAACTAGATTCTGATTTCGGAATCTCTGTCAGACCAAGATATAATGTAACTGAAATCTTCCGTGTCACCCGGACTTTTCCAAGTATACTTCATTCTCTTGTCATTCTTGAACAGGGTATTCGCTACTACTAGCTGAAATTTATTACGGTACTCAGTCTTCCTCCTCTCTCATTCCTTGTGCCAACCTCATATTCTCCTGTAACCTTTTCTTCTGCTTCTTTCCCTACAACTGCATTGCAGTCCCCTATGACTATTAGACTTCCATATCCCTTTAGATGCTGTATTACTCTTTCAATATCCTCATATATTTTCTCTATCTCTTCATCTTCAGCTTACGACGTCGGCATGTATACCTAAACTATTGTTGTTGCGGTTGGTTTGCTGTCGATTCTGATAAGAACAACCCTGTCACTGAAGTTTTCACAGGAAAACACTCTCTGCCCTACCTTCCTATTCATAACGAATCCTACTCCCGTTGAACCATTTTCAGCTGCTCTTGATATTATCCTATACTCATCTCACAAGAAGTCCTTGTCTTTTTTCCATTTAACTTCCCTGACCCCACTACATCTAGATGAGTCTTTGTATTTATCTTTTCGTTGATTATTCAATCGTCTTCTCATGGTCACCTCCCACTTGGCAGTCCCCTCCAGGAGATCCGAATGGGGGTCTATTCCGGAATCTTTTGCCAATGGAGAGATCATCATGACACTTTTTCAATTACAGGCCACATGTCCTTCGCCAGTGGAGAGATTATGACACTTTTTCAATTACAGGCCACAAGCCCTGTGGATACGCGTTATGTGTCTTTAATGGAGTGGCTTCCATTTCCTTCTGCACATTCATGCCGTTGATCGTTGCTGATATTTCCACTTTTAGGGTCAGTTTCACACGCCAAGGACAGGAGAGTGTCCTGAACATCTGTCCGCTCCTCCAGCCTCATTTCAAACAGCCGTTGGCACAACGTGGTAGGTTTCGAACTCGGGACCGAGGACGCTTTGTTTACTAATCAAAGACGCTACCTGTAGACGACAGGTGCATCTAATATTGGTGAAAGTGACAAATGATCTTTATTTCTTAGAACATAGTTAGTTGATAGAACACGTTTATAGAAGGCCAAGACCAAGTACACAAACAATGAAGCATTACCAAAACGTTAAAAGTTATTCTATGGTTCCTATAACACAACGACTGTGTAAAGACTTCGCAAATGTACTCCTTTGGAGAGGAAACTAAGGAGATTGTTACGAATAAGAGAGAAAAGGTGACTTTCTCTCACATAACACGAGGAACATGCTTATCTGCTAGTTACCGTACACAATTACAAACGGTGGTGACAGAGCAAAAAGTACAGACCTAATGTGGAACTGAAAATCCATGGTACGTTCGTTAAATTCAAAGCGATTGTGAGGTACAAGAACGACGCCAAAGAGCTCTGTGGCTCAACTGAGTCAGACAAGCGTAGCCAAACATGGAAGAATGACAGTCCTAATACGACCCAACATGTCACTACCAAGAGCGGCAGAAGCGCTCTAGCGATCACGTCCGTGAGCTCACCTCTGTCCAGCAGACTCCAGCGAGTGCTCACCGTTTACGGCCCTGGAAGCACTCGTCAAAGTGAGGCGATTCCCTCTGTTGCTTAGAGTGGGGGAAGGCAATCTACGTTAAATTTGTAAATGACCAATCAAAATCCCTCCCTTCCGTCGTAATTTTACCACTCTTGGCTGATACTATTCCCTATTTTATCGCCTCCATCCCTGAACTATTGCGAGAGCAGCTCTCGCATCGAAAAGTAAGGTGGGGGGGGGGGGGGGCAGAGGGGGAAGGGAATGTCGTTAGATTTTAAAAATGTCCAATTGTCCGACCCTTTGTATGATACTCTGCGTTCCTCTGTCTCGCTCGCCGCTTCATCGTCCTTGTTGCCTCCGAAATGGAGCTCCGTCTCAGATAGCAGGCGAATAGGTCCGCTAGATTTGGAGAGCTTCGGCTATGGTCCATTTACGACTATGCGTTTTGCTGCCTCATTCTCGCCCTGAACTTCTCTCTCATTTCTAAACTGGCGTTCTGTAACATGTGATGCCGTGAAACACGTAATAAAATTTAAACAAGCCAATGATACTCTCGTTTAAAGTTCGGCGTTTAGCCATCTTGCTCAAGCAGTGCACCTTTCGGTCACGTCCAACGTAACACTCTCTTTTGAGGTGTGGGGACAAGTTTTCGTTAAAATTTGAAGAACCAAGAGCAAGGACCTATATGTAGTGATACTCCGGACAATGTGCACAAAGGGTGAGAAGTCATCCGAAAACAATCTAAAATTGTCGTATCGAACGGACTAAAAATGTTTTGCTCATCTGGTCAACTGTGAAGAAGCCAATATTGATATAAATTTTATTCTAGTTCATTAAATGACAACAAAACCTTCTGGTATTTCTGAAACGAATCCATTCCATATTAACAGTGCTGTAATATTGTCAGAATCTTCAGAAGTGACCATGTGGTCTCATTCTTCAGGAGATCGTTATAAATGAAAACGGAAATAACGGAAGGCACCGATTTTGACAAAATGTTAGTGCGCAAGACTGTACTTCGATACTATGACAGAGGAGAGTATCGGGCAGGTAGAAAAATACAAGGTGATATCCGTGAAAAAATTAATTATGCTGGCTCAGAGACATCCATTCTTTGTCATCTCCGCTCACTTGTTTTTCGATCCAAAAAGTATAATATTGGACAAAATATTTTTAATGTAATTCAAAGGCACTACTGTAGCAAGTACAAAAGTTCTGTGAAAAATGCACTTACTGCCGGCTGAGGGCTAAACCACAAGCAAAAATATATTTTGCTCGACTTCAATGGATATATTGACCTGAAAGTACCTACAGTTGCTGCAGTATATCGGCGATTTGGGTGACGATTGCACTGATGAGGGGTCAGTAAGAGCTGCAAATAAAAAATTTCGAGTAGTAGGTATTCTTTGGCATATTAGGGCGAGCCGTCAGATCTAAGATCCGGCAAACGGATATTCGGGCGAAGTCGTGGAAGGAGTCTCTCGTAAATAAAATGCGTCCATAACTGACATGATACTATAATGATGTCTCATATGTTATCAAAATTAATTTCATAAGTTTTGTTAACAAATTTCTCGGTGGAAGTTTCTATGAGGTCCAACAGTGTTGGGAATGCAGGAGAACGGCATAGGTTGTCTTAAATCAGAAAAATTCCCAAATATTAGCAATGAAATAATATTGATTAAATATGAAGAAATACTCAATTTAAATGATGATTCTTCTTGTGAAATGTCGAGCACAAACAGAGGTTTGAAATTATTACAAGTTCTCTAAGATACTGAAGTTCTGTCACTGTGTCTCTGAGTCATTTCTACATAGAGTCCAGAGCTAGCCTATGATGCCTACATAGTCTAAGTCTCAGAGATGATGGATGAACACTGCAGCTTGTAGACTCAATGGTAACTGGATACTGTACAAACAGAACGGAAATTCATCAGCGACGACTTTTTTCATTACACAGCTGGAACAGCCCCACACCTAAAATGTGTACACATGCAGCTACAAATTTTATATATTGTTTTCAGTCCAAATAGCAATCGTTCTGTATTTTTTCATAGGTTGAAGTAAAAGAAAGCATTATTCTTCAAAATTACTTGTATTGTTAGTTTTTATTTACTTTTTTCTGTAGCAGTTGGCAAGAAAAATGCTGTAGGACTGTGAAATGACATTATGTGCCTATTTTCTTGACAGCCACTATAGTATAGACTACCCATCAGGTATTACTATCATATGCATCCGGCATATGCGGGAGCCCTTGGCCACATGCACCAGTATAGTATATTACCTTCTCTTGGGTTGGAGACCAGCCACCTGACTGCCAACATACTGGCTGTTTGCCCAACCTACCCCCTAGCTAAAGTGCCCATGAGTATTCATCTGCCCCACATAAGCGAACTCGAGCTGGAACAGCCTGGTGTAAACGTTTCTACCTATGTGTGTAATTTCGTTATCTGTATGACTGCGTTTCTGCACTATCACATCTAGTGGGTGTATTGGGTTGGTGCATAGGTCGTAGCGTTTTTGATTTCCCTGTTGGTCTTCTGGTTGTCATGGGTCATTTATCACTTGCCATTGTTTATTGGTAATGCACTGTTTGAGATTACATATTGCCATCTCGTCATGTGAAGTGAGTGAAACTGTGGGCACTAGAAAATGAAGTGGAGAAAGTGAAACATTTCTTGCATGTTCTTCTGTCTGAGTTTAGTATAGGGGTGACAATAGCGGAGACAGCCAGAAACATTTGCTCCACGTACGGGGATAATGCCACAGGACAGGATATGGTAAGAAAACGGTTTTCTCGTTTTAAGGAGGATCGTTGGCGCTCCATATTCAGGAAGAACTTCGGACTTTGATGAATATCATTGACAAGGGTTAATCCACAACGATCCCTATCACTTCACTCAAGAACTGACAAATGTGATGAACTATGATCATACCACCGACGTTTGCACACAATGGGGAAAGTTCAAAAAAGCGTATGTGTGGATACCAACTCTAAGCGAAAATCACAAAAACTTATGGTTGCTCGTCACCAACTGGCTCTTGAGCAATACCGACCATTCCTATCCTGTATCGTAACTGGTAACCTGAAATTGTGTCTTTATGCTAACATCAGGAAAAGAAAGGAATGGTTGAGCCAAAACTAAGAAACAGATATGCATACAAGGAGCAGTGTGCATGCTTGAAAGATAAAGTTATGCACCTCGCTCAACAGCGATGGTCTGCTGTACTACAAATTAATCCCCTGAGGTTTAACCAACAGAGTTGACATTTGTTGTTAATACCTGAGACATCTCACAGTTACAATCCAAGAACAACAATCAGGAAGACAGTGTGAAGTGATGCTAGTCCACAATAAAGTGTGCCTGAATTCTGACAGACTGACCAAAAACAGTACATGGCAGTTGAGTTTGGTGGTCATTCAGCACCCACGTTATTCACCTCTATCGAACGACCTTCAGATGGTTGAAATGGCTCTGAGCACTATGGGACGTAACATCTGAGGTCATTAGTCCCCTAAAACTTAGAACTACTTAAGCCTAACTAACCTAAGGACATCACACACATCCATGCCCGAGGCAGGATTCGAACGTGCGACCGTAGCAGTCGTGCGGTTCCGGACTGAGCGCCTAGAACCGCTCGGCCACCGCGGCCGGCTACCGACCTTCAAAGAACTTCCTTTGCAGACAAAATTGGGCAACAAGCATGGCTCGACGATTTCAAAACCAAGTGACGTCTAAAGTCACCGAGCGAGGTGGCGCAGTGGTTACACACTGGACTAGCCTTCGGGAGGACGACGGTTCAATCCCATCTCCGGTCATCCTGATTTAGGTTTTCCGTGATTTCCCTAAATCGCTTCAGGCAAATGCCGGGATGGTTCCTTTGAAAGGGCACGGCCGATTTCCTTCCCCATCCTTCCCTCACCCGAGTTTGTGCTCCGTTAAACACTAATCTCCTCCTCCTCCTCCTCCTCTAAAGTCACGAAATCGAAAAGTTACCCCAGCATTGGCAGACTGTCGTAAATAGTGAAGGAGACTATGTTATAGATGACTATGCACCAAACCAAAAAATAGCAACTGCTTTGTTCCATGTAAAATCCATAATGGACCGAATGACAGCTCACATTCCTTTTGGCGTCCTCAGCGTATAAGGCTGCTTGTGTGAAGGAAAAGGACGATTTCCCTGTCTGTAGTACTTAAAGAAGGGTCACCAATTGTTGTATTCATTTCAGAACCTGTCACTACAACGGTACGAACGCCGCCAGTCTGCCTACCGGAGAAGTCGTTCCTGAAGAACTGCAACACCTGCCGCTGCCCCGATGGCTCGGGCTACCCCTGTACGGGGGGCAATTGCCAGCGGGGTGTGATGTTGAAGCCGACCGGTGTGCGGCCCAGTCTGACGCGCGGCGCCCAGCAGCGCCAGACACAGCCAGAACCGGAGGAGGTCGACAACTCACAGACACTCGGTAAGTGCCGCGCGCAGCACCAGAGCGCCGCGAGCTGGCAGCCGGCAGCGGAGTGGGAACCAGAGTAGCGTGCGGTGCTCGCATGCAATTCTCTCTCATAAGCACCTTCCAGTAGTTGGCCATTTCATGAGCTCCTCCAGCATAGGTACATCTGCCAGTTAAATTAGTTGCAAATGATCGAACACCTTCATAATGGGAATAATGTGTCCATGGCAATCACTCTGGATGAAAGACGACCTTTACTACTCACTATTCAGAAGGATGTAGGTTGCAGTAGTTACTGGGAGATGAAGAAGCTTGTACAGGATAAAGTAGCATGGAGAGCTGCATCAAACCAGTCTCAGGACTGAAGACCACAACAACACAACCTAAGTTATCAGTGGCATTTGAAGCTGTTCGGATTGCAGCCGCTAAGCCCTTTCACATTTGCCCAGTGACAGAAACTATTTGCCAAGCAGCAAAATTTTGAACATAACCTAAAATCATTTTTCTTGAATGAGATTTTCTCCCTGCAGCGGAGTGTGCGCTGATATGAAACTTCCTGGCAGATTAAAACTGTGTGCTGGACCGAGATTCGAACTCGAGACCTTTGCCTTTTGCGGGCAAGTGCTCTACCAACTGAGCTACCCAAGCAAGACTCACGCCCCGTCCTCACAGCTTTACTTCTGCCAGTACCTCGTCTCCTACCTTCCAACCTTTACAGAAGCTCTCCTGCGAAGCTTGCAGAACTAGCACTCCTGAAAGAAAGGATATTGCGGAGATATGGCTTAGCCACAGCCTGGGGGATGTTTCCAGAATGAGATTTTCACTCTGCAGCTGAGTGTGCTTTGATATGAAACTTCCTGGCAGATTGAAACTGTGTTCCGGACCGAGACTCGAACTCGGGACCTTTGCCTTTCGCGGGCAAGTGCTCTACCAATTGACCTACCCAAGCAAGACTCACGCCCCGTCCTCACAGCTTTACTTCTGCCAGTATCTCGTGTCCTACCTTTCAAACATTACAGAAGCGCTCCTGCGAACCTTGCAGAACTAGCACTCCTTAACGAAAGGATATTGCGAAGACATGGCTTAGCCACAGCCGGGGGGATGTTTCCAGAATGTGATTGCTTGGATAGCTCAGTTGTTAGAGCACTTGCCCGCGAAAGGCAAAGGTCTCGAGTTCGAGTCTCGGTCCGGCACACAGTTTTAATCTGCCAGGAAGTTTCATATCAGCGGACACTCCGCTGCAGAGTGAAAATCTCATTCTGGAAACATCTCCCAGGCTGTGGCTAAGCCATGTCTCCGCAATATCCTTTCTTTCAGGAGTGCTAGTTCTTCAAGGTTCGCAGGAGAGCTTCTGTAAAGTTTGGAAGGTAGGAGACGAAGTACTGGCAGAAATACAGCTGTGAGGAATGGGTGTGAGTCGTGCTTGGGTAGCTCAGTTGGTAGAGCACTTGCCCGTGAAAGGCAAAGGTCCCGAGTTCGAGTCTCGGTCCGGCACACAGTTTTAACGTTCGTGGAAGTTCCATCATTCCTCTTGTTTAACTATTTTTGTCCTATCGACGAATTTTTAGTTAAAAGTGATAAAACGTATAGTTAAAGAAAAGTTTTTTGTCACAAAATACCAATACCGATTAAATAGTCAGTGGGTACTTAAAGGAAAACTCCCCATGTCACCCCACCCCCTCATATTTAGTGATAAGATGGCGCAGTGGACAGCCCGTCAAAATCTGGGCACAGATGAAGCATGAAAACAGGAGGAAGGTTTACTGTATTGTGAAAAAAAGCAAAATAGCAACAGTGAACGGTGCAGCAATATACGGCACACAGTCGCAGAAATGGCGTCGTGGGTATGTGGTCATGGCGTTGGACTGCCAAGAGGGGGAACTGTGTTCTAAACTCTCTCGTACCTTTTTTTCTATTTTTTCACGACATTATGAACTGTCCGTCCGGTCATGGGAATGCTTATTCTCTTTCTGTAGTCTTGGTGGTTGCCATACTATACATAGCTTATAGAACATGAGTCAGGTGGTAAGAATATGTTACCGTCGCAAGTAAATATGATGAATGGTGAGGGCAGGCGAGATACCACACAGACATCTCACAGAAATGAAAACAGCAAACAACACGGATGCGAACTACTTTACAACAAAGGAATTCAAGAGTCAATACTTCCTAAACGGAACGCAACTTTAGAAACGTTAAAAACAAATGTTTTGACAGAGCACAGAGAAACCGTGTTATTGTGAAACTGTTGCGTTCATTTGTGGCAGCTTATGTGACAATCTATTATGTCTTCATAATTTCCTTGGGAGTGATCACAGTCACATTCATACGAACGCCTATATTGGGTAAGGAGGCATATCTCAGTCACTTACAAGTCCGACAAATTAGGTGCATCGATAAGAGATTTGTGTCATACGACACACGTACTGCCACCAACGCCTTGTGTGACACGCCAGACGTGTTTTTCGGTGGATGATTCGCTTGACTTGTCGCCTTGTCGTCAGACTGTCATTATAGGTCCCTATCTCATACCTCTCAGGTGCAAACGGACGACACAGGCACAAATTTGAATAAAGCTGACAGCGAAAAAAAGAAAAAAATTAGCTCGAGGGAGGTCTGAATACGTCTCGCCCGTTTGGCAGTCCAACACCGTAACGACTTTACCCATGAAGCCACTTCCGTTCTCTGTTTCTCTATATTGCACTTCTTCTTCCTTGAGCGTTCACTGTTTTCAACTTGCTTTTTTTCGCAGTCCAGTACGGCTTCTTTCTGTTTTCTTCCTTGACCTGTGTTCAGCTTTTGCCGGGTTGTCCACTGGGCCTTATTACCACTAAATCTGAGGGGGGGGGGGGCGATGTGATGGGAAGTTTCCCTTGTTAGTAACCTACGAACGGCAAGATCGTAACCACTAGCTACGCCTTCATTTCCGTAAAAATCGCACAGCTTATCTACACAGCATGAAATCAACAATTAACTAACTACTGTAAATATGTAAAACAAATGAATCTTCTTGGGATGGCTAACGCTCCTTCAGTATTACGCCGAGTGAGACATGTTTTGCGCATCACACCTCAAGAAATGTGTACGAAGCGTTCGACAATTCCAGTTACAAACTTCTAGTACTTGTAGAGGGGAGTGAGTACATAATAGTTTGAACAGGAACCCATGTCCGTAAGCATACCGTTTCTCTTCTACGAAATTTTCAATTCATGTGTGTAACGCCTCCACATCTGCTGTCGATTTCAGGAAAGTCTCAGAGTTACTTGTCCTGCTGTCCAATAGGGTACGCAGGATGACGTGCGCTATGTGAGATGGCCACCTAATGTAACTTAACGAATGCCTTCCTGCGAGACCCATTCAGTGCCTGTGCGTATCCAGTACAGTAAACTTGTTTCGGTACGCGTTTTCAGAGCATGCAGACGCGTTTATTGCGTACGGCAAGGTTCGATGTAACGGGAGAACTGCTAGTCGGCTGTAACACGAACGTTTTTCGGAACATAGCACGCCACCGAACAAACTTTTTCCCAAGTTAAGCCGCGGTTCCGAGGAAGAGGTACCTTCACAATGAGGACGTAGGAATATGGTGCCCCACGGCAACGCCGCAGGCTCGAATTTGAAGAAGATGTACTGCATCACGTTGGAGAGAACCCGTCGACGAGTACTCGCGCAATTGCGTGTTATCAAAAAATGGTTCAAATGGCTCTGAGCACTATGGGACTTAACATCTGAGGTCATCAGTCCCCTAGAACTTAGAACTACTTAAACCTAACTAACCTAAGGACAGCACACAACACCCAGTCATCACGAGGCAGAGAAAATCCCTGACCCCGCCGGGAATCGAACCCGGGAACCCGGGCGTGGGAAGCGAGAACGCCACCGCACGACCACGAGCTGCGGACTGCGTGTTATCAATTCGTAATCTTCTGGGCCGGCCGCGTAAGTTTTGTATAACCACCTACTCTGCTGAGGGTAGTTTTTTAAATCATATTTATTTCTGACTATTATTAATGTAGTGTCAGAACAGGATCACACAACTGTTACTACGAAAATAACAACGAAACAACATGGTCAGAAAACAAGTAGACAGCAACAGAATCGACGATGTTGCACGGAAGTCAGGAGTTGAAAACGTGTTCACGATCATACCAGTATTATCCATTATAGTGCGTTTAAAATTAGTTGCGACTTTTGCCTTTGGATGACCAGAGAGGAACGTGACGCCGTTTCCCAGGCAACACCAATGGCGAGCCTGCTTTCCCTGCCACGCCGCCAGCGGTCCGGCTGGTAAAGCGCCCCTGTTGCCAAATCACGAGTAAACATTACCATGTGGTGTCACGCAGCAGATGCGTCAACGTTCGTCAGATGTTGTTGTACAGTCAAATTTAGGGCACTGAAATGTTCTGCAGTCGTCATGTATCGTGAGCAAGTGTTTTGTGATTGCGTTGCATTAATAGCAACAACGCATTATATCTGAATATGAGATTTGCAATAAAAATGTCGTCCAGGGTCATCTTTTACCAGCTGGCAAGATACCATTGTGCTGCAAAACATTTCTCGTAATTTGACAATAGTAATGGACAGAGTGCCATATCACACTGTTGCGATTCATAAATTTCCTACAATCACACTGTTGCGATTCATAAATTTCCTACAATGCAGTGGAGGAAACGAGATGTTTTACTCTGGCTACAAAAAAATGTTGCATGAGATAAAGTTGAACCTAACACGTATAAGGCGAAGTTAACAGAACTTGTAGTGCCCTACTACAACTTCATGCTACCAGGTCGGCGAACTGGCTAAACGTGAATGGCATATTTTAATCAGGCATCCTCCTTATCATGATCATTTAAATCCGACAGAGTGCATGTGCCTGGGTGAAAAGTAATGTGGCAAAAAGGAACGAGAAGTGTACGTTCTCTGAGACTGAAATGCTGACAAAAGAATCCACTGCAAGTGTTACATGACAGGACTGGTCTTGATTTGTCAGCCATACCGAGAAGGCAATTGAGGAGACATTGATTCATGAAGGACTGTGAAGAGTTTTGACGAATACGTAACTTCTCTTGTTGCCACATTAAAATCTGCTTCTTTTGTCAAAACACAGTAAAGTTCAGAAATAATCATCTCACTAACATTCTAACGCAGTTGAACTTGACACAGAATCTTGAAATGTTGTGTTATTAAACTAACAACTGAGTGCTAGTTAGGTCAACAGTTTATGAAACAGCCCATTCTTAGTACATGAACAAACTTGTAGCTTCTTCACTCATACTGTCACAAAACCCATACCAGTTCTCGTTTCAGCAGCTATCGATGGCTCTCAGTAACTACGAGGGTCACTACAAAAGAAATGCACACTATTCTTTTAAAACCTATCTTTTATTCTACATGTTTGAAAGTTTTACAGTGTGTAGATACGTCCTTTAGAAACAATATTTTCATTTCTCCACATAATTTCCATCCCTCTCAACTGCCTTACGCCATCTTGGAACCACCGCCTGTATACCCGCACGGTAAAACTCTGGACCAACCTGTTGGAGCCACTGTTTGGCAGCGTACACAAGGGAGTCATCGTCATCAAACATTGTTCCACGAAGAGTTTCCTAAAGAGATGATAGTCACATGGAGCCAAGTCAGGACTGTAAGGCGGGTGTTTCAGTGTTGTCCATCCGAGTTTTGTGATCGCTTCCATGGTTTTTTGACTGACATGTGGCCATGCATTGTCGAGCAACAGCAAAACATCCTGCTTATGCCGATGTGGTCTAATATGACTCAGTCGAGCTTGAAATTTCTTCAGTGGCGTCATATATGCATCAGAATTTATGGTGGTTCCACTTGGCATGATGTCCACAAGCAAGAGTCCTTCAGAATCGAAAAACACGTAGCCATGACATTTACAGCAGAAGATGCCACTCCATTGATTGCCTCTTCATTTCTGGTGAAAAATGATGGAGCCGTGTTTCATCACCTGTCACAATACTTCCAAGAAATTCACCTCCACCATTCTCGCACTGTTCCAAAAGTTCGCTGCATACCGTTTTTCTTGTTTCTTTGTGAGCCACTTCAACATCCTGGGAACCCACCTGGCACAAACCTTTTTTAACGCCAACACTTTCAGTATTCTGCAAAAATGTCCTTCCCATATCCGAACGTAGCGTAACAATTCGTTCACTGTGATGCGTCTGTCAGCAGTCACCAGTTCGTTAACTCTTTGCACATTGTCTGGAGTGTGTGCAGTACGAGACCTGCTGCTGCGAGGACAACCCTCAATATTGCCGTGCCCGCTTTCATCACGTAACCTGCTTGCCCACCGACTAACTGTACTGCGATCGACAGCAGCATCTCCATACACCTTTTTCAACCTCTTGTGGATGTTTCCCACTGTCTCGTTTTCACAGCAAAGGAATTCTCTGACAGCACGTTGCTTCTGACGAACGTCAAGCCGGGGCCATCTTGAAGATATGCTGTGACAGCGCCACTAACGGGAACAGGTTGAACTAAGTTTGAAAACGAGCGGGAAGGATGTATCTACACACTGTGAAACTTTCACACATGCAGAATGTAAACTGTATTTTTAGAAAAATAGTGTGCATTTCTTTTAGAGTGACCCTCGTACATTATTTAAATGAAAAAATCTGCAGTCGCGCGAATATCGCGGTAGATAAGGCTGTTCCGCATATTAATCATATGGCGAAACACTCTCGTCTTTGCGCGCTATCATTTGCCAAAATCTTGTTTAGATATCTCAAACCATTTATGAGATACGAGGAATTTGTGAGTATTTCCTTCTTCGTTTTCACCGACGCACGAACTCTTGACGGAGCGCTTTACATACATTGCTTTTCCAGACAGCTATCCTTCAAAATTTAATTTCAATACAGGGTGTTACAAAAAGGTACGGCGAAACTTTCAGGAAACATTCCTCACACACAAATAAAGAAAAGATGTCATGTGGACATGTGTCCGGAAACGCTTGATTTCCATGTTAGAGCTCATTTTAGTTTCGTCAGTATGTGCTGTCAATTTTCACAATCAACATGTGTGGACTGACGAGAATCCGCACGCAATTATGCAATCATGTCATCAACACAGATTTTCTGTGAACTTTTGGGCAGGCATTGTTGGTGATGTCTTGATTGGGCCCCATGTTCTTCCACCTACGCCCAATGGAGCACGTTATCATGATTTAATACGGGATACTCTACCTGTGCTGCTAGAACATGTGCCTTTACAAGTACGACACAACATGTGGTTCATGCACGATGGATCTCCTGCACATTTCAGTCGTAGTGTTCGTACGCTTCTCAACAACAGATTCGGTGATCGATGGATTGGTAGAGGCGGACCAATTCCATGGCCTCCACGCTCTCCTGACCTCAACCCTCTTGACTTTCATTTATGGGGGCATTTGAAAGCTCTTCTCTACGCAACCCCGGTACCAAATGTAGAGACTCTGCGTGCTCGTATTGTGGACGGCTGTGATACAATACGCCATTCTCCAGGGCTGCATCAGCGCATCAGGGATTCAATGCGACGGAGGGTGGATGAATGTATCCTCGCTAACGGAGGACATTTTGAACATTTCCTGTAACAAAGTATTTGAAGTCACACTGGTACGTTCTGTTGCTGTGTGTTTCCATTCCATGATTAATGTGATTTGAAGACAAGTAATAAAATGAGCTCTAACATGGAAAGTAAGCGTTTCCGGACACATGTCCACATAACATATTTTCTTTCTTTGTGTGTGAGGAATGTTTCCTGAAAGTTTGGCCATACCTTTTTGTAACACCCTGTATATTGCCTACATTTAATACACAGCAAGATGCAACCTAACACTCACAAAACACAAATTCACAGCGACACCTATTTTCCACTGTAAACCAAGAATTCCTTACAGGAGTTTACCTGCTACGGATATATAACAATAACTATGACCATTAATAAAATGATAGAGGGTTCATCATCAAGCTTACGAATTAAACTAAGCTGTGCGAGAATCAGAGTTTTTTTCCGGAATGGTTTCTCTAAAGTCGTTTTAGAAAAATTTCAGATCCGTCTGCTCGTTGTTCACGCAGTGAGGTGACCCTCCCAGGTTCTGCGCCGAGTAGGCCTGCCATTATACTGTGGCCATCTGCTGACGTGCCCAGCACACGCTGGTAACTATGCTTCCCTCCACTCGCTTCGTACTGAACTGTCAAAAGTCGCAACTTAAGTGAAGTGCACTATGGTAAGTCAAATGTCACGTAACAGACGTACCAAACTTCACAAAATCTTATATTACAGATAACCTGATGATGGCTTGTAACCCGCCCTCTTACTAATCGGCCTATCCTGCTTGCGATATAAAAAATAACCGTGGATCGCGTGTATGCCTAATGGATTTCTTCTAATTGTATAAGGCTATCTTTCCCGAAGAAGTGATACGTAGGAGGAAAGTCTACAACCAACCCTTCTGATGGAAAGTCTACTAAAAATAAAAGTAATTAAACCGAACTGGTCTATAATTTCGAAAATGAAAGTTATTTTGTGCATTCACTCACGAACAACACTAGACAGAAAGGGGTACCACTGTTCATGGATCCAAAAGTTACACTAATGAACGAAAGGGAAGTAATTAACAGTCGCCAGCCCACTAGGTCAATTTACATACAAAATCCTGTACAAAATGATGGAAAGAAAAACATGTATTATCAAACACTGACGTGGCAACTAAAGGTTGCCACGTTTTTTTCTTTGTCACTAATTTTAAGTGAGTATGTAATGATAAAGAAAACTGAGAAGCCACTCTCACGCTATGTTTAGCATTAAATTTTGAAAAAGGCAACCGAGTATTGATTTGAAAATATGCAATTAAGCTGTATGTTAGTACTGAACTTCGTTACTTGAACAATGAGTTTCAGTGACCTCAGCATAACGTCATCAAAGAAATTTAGAAGAAACACAAGCACTTTTTACTTTGCCAGTACTTATTTTGCAAATTGGATTTCATATTATTGTGTGAACAACTGGGCCTTTTTTACTGACTTGAACAGAATTAAATACTAGAATACGTACAAAACCAAACAGCCATGTGCTCCAAGCTATACGTAAAATTAATAAAACTTCCTTACTCTTAATTTGTGCGTTTCTTTAGAACTGGATTTTTTCCAGTGATTGGTTCTCAAACTTAAAAAATGAAATTGCTTAACTTCAGTAATATATTGAAGTCTCTGTTGTACAACAGCTTATTGAAAGTAGACTGGGGCTAAAATTCTCAAAAGAGAAATTATTCATTAATAAACTGGCTGTAACTATTCAATCTGTTTCTTATGACTCTCATTTACCATACTAGGAACAAAAGGAACAAGGATCTTGCTTGGTAACAATGCCTGGGGTCATGAGGACACAATCGCCCTGAGTTTAACTGATGCTAACATAAATTTCCTGTACAATAGTCCAGACAGCGTGAAATTTAAGTGGATGCTTTCTTTTTCGAAAGGGGCGCTACTTCAGCTTCCTTGTATCCATCATGTGAACAGTACTCAAACTCCCATAGATACAATTGCAACGAAATCTGCAAACAGAGTCATTCGTTCCTCTTAAGTATCTGCACCTGCCACTTGGACCCACTACATAATTTTAACGACTTACTCGCTAGGATGTTTCACTTGCATACGTGGCTACACCTCTACAAATACTGTCAGAAAAGACTTCCTGACAGTTAAACCTATACTCGATGTTAACACATTTCGCTTCTTCAGAAACGCTTTCCTTGCCATCGCCAGTTTACATTTTATATCCTCTCTACTTCAACCACCCTTAGTTATTATGCTGCCTAAATAGCAAAACTCATCTAATACTTAAAGTGTCTCATTTCCTAATCTAATTCCCTCACATCTCCAGATTTAATTCTACTACATTCCATTATCCTCGTTTTGCTTCTGTTGATGTTCATCTTATAACCTCCTTTCAAGACACTGTCGATTACGTTCAACTGTTCTTCCATATTCATTGCTGTCTCTGACAGTATTACATTGTAAAATTTTTTTTATTCCGGTCTTTGATCACAATATAAACATCAAAGACTGGAATAAAAGAACATTTGACAGTATTTTATCTCTGTTCATATTCGCGACTATGTCACAACTGGTGGAATTAAAATGTCATCGGCAAACCTCAAGGTTTTTATTTCTTCTCTCTCGATTTTAATTCCTACTCGAAATTTTTCTTTGGTTTCCTTTACTGCTTCTTCAATGTAGAGATTGAATAACACAGGGGATACGTTACAACCATGTCTCACTCCCTTCTCAACCACTGTTTCCCTTTCGTGCCCCTCGACTCTTATAACTGCCTACTGGTTTCTGTACAAATTGTAAATAGCCTTTCGTTACCTATTTTTTAACCCGTGCTACCTTCAGAATTTGAAAGAAATTCCAGTCAACGTTTTCAAAAGCTTTTTCTAAGTCTACAAATGCTGTAGAGGTAGTTTACCTTTTCTTAACCTAGCTTCTAAGATAAGTTGTAGGGTCAGTATTGCCTCGCGTGATCTTATATTTCTACGTAATCCAAACTGATCTTCCCCAAGGTCAGCTTCTCCCAGTTTAGTCGTGTAAGTATTTTGCATCTGTGACTTATTGAACTGATAGTTAGGTAACTCTCACACCAGTAACCACCAGATTTGTTTGGAACTGGAATTATTATATTCTTCTTGAAGTGTGAGGGTATTTCGTATTTTTCTTACATCTTGCCCACCAGATGGAAGAGATAGGTCATGACTGTCTCTCCCAAGGCTATCAAAAGTTCTAACGGAATGCCATCTACTCCCGGAGCCTTGTTTCTACTTGGATCTTTCAGTGCTCTGTCAAATTCTTCTCACTGTCTAATATCTCCCATCTCATCTTCATCTACGTCCTCTTCCATTTTCATAATATTGCCCTCAAGTACATCGCCCTTGTATAGACCTTCTATATACCTATTCCACCTTTCGGCCTTCTCTTCTTTGCTCAGGACTGGTTTACCATCCGAGCTCTTGATATCTGCACAGGTGGTTCACTTTTCTCCAAAGGTGTCTTTAATTTTTCAGTAGGCGGCGTCTGTTTTACCCCTAGTGATATATGCTTCTACATCCTTACATTTGTCCTCTAGCCATTAGGCTTAGCCTATTTGCACTTCCTGTCGACATCATTTTTCAGACATTTTTATTCCTTTTCATCTGCTTAATTTACTGCATATTTATATTTTCTACTTTCATCATTTAAATTCTCTGCATTTAACTATTTTCCCGAAAACACGTCACGTAATCTACTATCTTACATTTACTGCACAGTTGTGACTGCACCACTACATGGACTACTCCTGTCGGCATAGACTAACCGGTTTTGGTCCATGCGTCCACCCTCATCACTCTACTTGCTTCTCAGGGGAAAAGAAGCATTAAATGACTTGTTCTTGTCACATGTACTTCGAGGTACTGACCAACCTAAAACACCTTACATGTACAAGGATACTCTGGAAGCCATCATACAGCGGAGGATACCCTGCACCACTACGAGTCACATCCTTTCCTGTTCTACACGGTAACAGAGCGAAGGAAAAACAATTGTCTATATGGCTCCATATGAGCCCTAGTACCTTATATATTATATTTATCGTTCTTACGAGAAATGTATTTTAGCGGCAGTCAGCTTCAATCGCCAGTAATCTAAATTTTATCGGTAGTATTGGAATTCGTCTTCCCTCCAGGGACTGCCAGTTGAGCCTCCAAGCATCTCTGTAACACTTCCGTCTTGTTCGAACCTACCGGTAACTAATTCAGCAGCTTGCTTCTCAATTGTTTCGATGTTCTCATTCAATCCAACCTGGTGCGGATCCCAGACACTCGAATGGTACTCAAGCATTGGTCGCACCAGCGTCCTATATGCTGCCTCCTTTACAGATGAACCTCATTTTCCTAAAATACTCTCAATAAACCGAAGTCGACCATTCACCTCCCCCACCACAGTTCTCACGTGCTCGTTGCACTTCATATGGCTTTGCAATGTTACGCCCAGACACTTAAACGACGTGACTTTGTCAAGGAGGACACTAGTAGTACGGTATCCGAACATGACAGGTTTGTTCCTCCTCATTAAGTTACTTTTTTTCACGCTTAGAGCTAGTTGCAATTCATCGTACCGAATGCAAATTTTGTCTCGGTCGTCCTGCAGACCCCTACGCTCACTCAACTTTGACACCTTTGCGTACACCGCAACGTCGTCAGCAAACAACAGCAGATTGCTGCCCACCCTCTCCGCCAAATCATTTATGTATACAGAGAGGAAAAACGATCCAATCACTCCTGACGATACCCTTGCCTCTGATGAAAACTCGCCTTCTAGGACAACTTACTGGATTCTACAACTCAAAAAGTCTTCGAACAACTCACACGTCTGTGAACCTATCGCATATGATCAAACCTTCGTTAACTGCCGGCAATGGGGCACCGATGTCGAATGCTTCCCGGAAATCTAGGAATACGGAATCTGCCTGTTGCCACTCATCCATAGTTCGCTGTATAATATGTGAGAAAAGGGAAAGCTGCATTTAGCACTACATTGCTTTCTAAAACAATGCTAATTGGTACCCATAAGCTTCTCGGTGTCAAGAAAATTTATAATATTCGAACTGCCAATACTCCTAATACCTGCAATTATTAATCTGCAAGTGAAGTAAATACTGATATAATGTTGTTCAGTACACTGTCCTCGTCGCCAATAAAAATGTCTCCACTTACACACCTAACACTTTGTACATGTATAGGTATATTTAATGAAGTTAATGGATCAACTGGATGACATCAAGGAAGATACAAGTAAATGAAACAATATAGCACAAATTTCCCTTTGTACTACTATACTTATTTTAGGGGAGTGTCAGAATTTCCAAACGATGTTCGCCGATATTGTTCCATGTCATTGCATCTTCATCCACATGGGGGCTGTTTTTTCCAGCCTCCAAACGGTGACGAAATTGGAACCACAATGAAAGTCCGTTGAAGCATCGTGCAGATGCGTTGCGTGATATCTCTGGAACGGCAGTCTATCGCGTTAGGTCACGTCCTACTTTTCAGTCCTGAGCGCACGGTCAGCACCTAAAGAAGCCAACATCCAGGGAGTCTCCTGCCAAGAGTGAAACGCATGTCGGATTTCGTCTGATTTCATGTAGCCCGCATAACATAGCTGTTATGCGTCTTGTTCTTCATGACAGTTCCATGCCTCATGCTGCAGGGCCACTGAGGACGCCCGTGTAGCGTTTTCGGTGGGAAGTGTTCCAACACCCACAATGCAGCCTGGACTTCATTCCCTCTGATTTTCATCGCCTCGCTCATACGAATCGCTACCAGGCAGGTAAGCCGAGAGCGCTAATGCGCTGCTTCCTGGACTCTGGTAGGCGCGTCGGCCCCGGATCGAATCCGCCCGGCGGATTACCGTCGTCGGCCGGTGTGTTGGTCAGCCTGGATGTGGTTTTTAGGCGGTTTTCCACATCCCGCTAGGCGAATACCGGGCTGGCCCCCACGTTCCGCCTCAGTTACTCGACTCGCACTATGCCATGGATTACACTAGACGCAGACAGCTGGGGTACACTAATTCCGTCCTGGGGGGTACTGGGTGGCGGCAGGAAGGGCATCCAGCCACCCCTCAAAAACTAAGCTTGCCAAATCCGTTCCTAACGGTGCCGACCCTGCGAAACTGCGGGACAAGGCACCAGCAAAAGGAAGAAAGAAAGAAAGCTCATACTAATCGCTGGCTATAAGGATAGTATTTTGGCACAGACAGCAAGCAGTAGACAAGCGTAGAGTATTGGCGAAAGCACAGGCGGCCGCCTTCTATGATGGGGTATTGGAAACGCGGTACTGCACCGCGACAGACGTCTAATTCACAGTGGAGGCTGTGTAGAGATGTAGTGTAGTGGTTTTCATGTCGTGACCGATTCTAGGTTAAAAAAAAATAGCCTTCGAGAGTATATATTTATTCCTTATCATATTTATTCCTTATACTAAATCCATCCCCACAGCAGTATTTTTCGCACGTATCACATGGGAGAGTCTTTGGGCGAAGGGTGAGACAGTAAGAGATAGAAACATTATTGACGATGAGAGACATTCTCAGATAACCTAATTGTTGATGAGTCTGTGTCCTCGAAGTCCTTCGCGACGGCATACTTGAACAAAACGTTCTCAGCTTTCCAGGCGCGTCAATTCGAATAAAATCCTCGAGCTTTCGATGGCCATCTCCGCCATCGTCGTCAGGAGTTCACTGACTGCCGGGGCTGCTACGGTTTCTCGCTTGTATACGCCTCATGACATCATCAGCAGCCAATCAGATCGATCCAATGTGGCGCGCGCGCGCGCGTAAGTCGACCCGGGCAGCTAGCGGAGCTATTGCCCGTGGCAGCACCGGTGACGTCATTTGGCGCCAGGGGCAGGCGCCACGTTCGAAACTGCCGCACTCGCGTCGCGCATCTGTCTCTGCTTTCTTTCGATGTCCAAAGGCCGGCCCCATCCCCTGCTGAGTGTCTATCCCTGGCCTCTGTTGAAATTGTTGTGGTTTAACCGAATCTCGGCCGCTTCCTTTATAACAGTGTGTCAATATGTAGACGCATGAGCCAACACTTTTGTATTTTCGAACTGTATTTTATCTCCGTTTTCTAGGCAATGCTACGCTATGGCCGACTGGTGAATCAATAGAAGAGGCTAAACGGACTGTATTCCTGCCATACTGTGGAGCAACTAGCAGTAAGTTACGACGTCTGCTGCAGAAACATGGCCTGAGACCAGTGTTCCGGCCTGCCACCAAGATACGAGATATGTTGCGTCCTGTTAAAGACGACATTGCTCTTCGAGTGTCAGGTGTATATGGTGTGCCCTTTGAATGTGGCAGCATGCATATTGGACAAACAATTCGCTCGGTTGCGGAGCGTTGTACTGAGCACAAGCGCCATATAAAAAAAAGTGAGGTTGACAAGTTGGCCATAGCGGAGCACTGTCTAGAAAACGGACATAAAATACAGTTCGAAAATACAAAAGTATTGGCTCATGCGTCTTCATATTGGGACTCCGTTATAAAGGAAGCGGCCGAGATTCGGTTAAACAACAACAATTTCATCAGAGACCAGGAATACAAACTCAGCAGGGCATGGGGACGGGCGTTGGACATCGAAAGAAAGCAGAGACAGATGCGCGACGCGGGAGCGGCAGTTTCAAACGTGGCGCCTGCCCCTGGCGCCACCTGACGTCACCAGTGCTGCCAAGGGCAATAGCTCCGCTAGCTGCCCGGGTCGACTTACGCGCGCGCGCCACATTGGATCGATCTGATTGGCTGCTGATGATGTCATCATGCATATATAAGCGAGAGACCGCAACAGCCCCAGATCCCAACACGACTTCCACCGTCTACCCCTCCCGGATGATGAGCTTCGCCCTGACATCTACCCTTCCTACCAATTCTAACCCCCTCTTACTGCCTCCTCCTCAGTGCTCCCTCTCCCCCCCTCCCTCCTTCTGAGCGGATTTCCCCTCCTACTCCCTCTCCATCTCTTGTGCCTTCTTTCAGTGTCTCTGTGCTCCCTTCTGCCCTGTCTTCCCTTTTCCTCTCCCGCCACATGTGTCTCCTGCCTCTTCGTGAACCCACGGTTGCCCCTCCTCTCTTCATCCCGCTGCTTCCCCAGCTGCCCCATGCTCTCCCCTCCTTTTCCATCCTCTCTGACCTTTCCCTCGGCAGGTCCCACCTGGTAGTTTTATTCTTCGTCGTGTGTGCTCCAAGTGGGTTTTAAGTGTGTTGTTTCGGCATGTTTTTAATACTGTGGCCAACTTTAACCTGTGCATGCGCATCCAGTGTCTTCCTTGTGTTTTAAGAATCGCCAACTGTGTTTTTTAACTTTCTGGTGACTTTTTTAACTGTCCCCAATGAACGTCTACGTGTCAGTGTATTTTTTACCTCCATTTTCTCCCCTTACTCTGTTTTATGTTCCCCTTTTTACCTCCTTATGTATGTATTCTTTTATTCTTGTTTTAGTTGTCATGTCACTCGGCTGAAGAGCAGCGGATTGTGCTGCTGACAGCCCTCCCCTGCCCATATGGGGCAGGGGAATGAATTTACAATAAAGAAAAAAAAAACACCCCCAAAGGTCAGTGAACTCCTGACAACGATGGCGGAGATGGCCATCGAAAGCTCGAGGATTTTATTCGAATTGACGCGGCTGGAAAACCGAGAACGTTTTGTTGATGAGTCTGTTCGCGTAAAGCAGAGAACCCAGATTCGGATTCAGGTCGACGTAGTCGTCTACAAAATTTCGTCACCCTCAAGTTCGACATCCTCAGATGGGTGAATTTGCCTCGAAGTAACGTTGTGTGATTTGCCCTATGCGATGAGGCTGCAGACCCAGTAACGAAGACTACTCACTGAACGTGAAGCAACGTAACTGCGGGATAGTTATATAGGGTGAACCAGAATTGCGCTGACCAACTTTGAGACGTTGTTCAGGGACATCGTCTTAGTATTTTAGTGTAAGGGACCCCCAGAGTAATCGTATCACTATAATTTATTAGGTTTGTTCTTACCACCACTCCTGTGTGTGGAAAAACCTTCACAAAGGAGAAGTTCGTCTGCGTCCGTGGATCACCTCCAACGAGAGTGTCTGCACGTTCCAACACGGCAGGAATCACAGCTTGCGGCCGGCGGCACTCTATCGACGAGACAGGTTTGCGCGTCCTTGCGATGATGCCAGACGCCTCGGCTAACGACTTGCCGTGCTTTTGTGCCCTGCCAGGTCTCCATAGACGTTCTGCAAGCGTCTGTGAGTATCTGCAATGCTCTGGGTTTCCGCCAAAAGAAACTGAATGATAACTCTCGGCTTGGAACGCACCACCGGTACAGGCACACTACGTATAGCGCTGCCATATGTCGGAACTTCATGAAACTATAGGGGCTGAAGCGAAAATGTTCCAAGATGTCCTATAACAAATTCCACATTTTTTCAGCCGTACCTGGCAGAGAGAAAAAAAGTGTGTTGCATTACTTACTGAATGCTGCTCATACAGAAGTGGTGGGAAAGTGACCCTAGACAACCTCTGAAAACTTGTTGGTGTAATTCTGTTTCACCCTTTACACCGTATACTCATATTTTTCCATTCCCTGTTTGTTTTGTTTTACAGGCCTGTGACGAATCGGACAGATGGAAGACATTACAGCGAGGACAACCGGATCCGAAACCGTTGAGAGAAGGGCAGTCAGTAGCTGATGTGGAGTTCCAGCCGCGTGAACTTTGACTTCCCTGTTTTATTTCCAAATATTCTTGCACTTGAAGTAAATAAAGCACTGAAAACTATTTATTTCGTCTTTTTAATGAATACAGTACTCCCATTCGTATCTTTCGTTCCAAGTTCGATCCGATTAAGCCAGAGGTCTGTCCTTTTTGTTGAATAATTTACGGTACTGGAAGACAGTAAATACGGGACACGGTTGTCTCCATAGATTCTTCACTGCACGGAACAGTGACTGACACTCAGCTGGTTAAAGGGAGAAACGGATTTCAGATTATTTTTTTGTCAGTTTTCTCACAAGGCGATGATGCTGGATTTAGGAACGAGGAAGTTATGACGATACGCTTAAGAGCGGCAGCATCAGTAAATAGAAATTAGGACACTGTCGTAAAATATGGCGACCTAGGATGAACGTTCGGCAATGTGTAACAGCTCAATATAACTGAAAATCTCAATGCATTCGCTGTAACTAAACACGGTAACACAGTAGTATAGCAGAATAAAGTAAAAATGTACGAGGGGCGTTCAGTAATTAATGCAACACATCTTTTTCTCAGCCAGTTCCTGTTGAAAAAATGTGGAATTTGTTGTGGGACGTCATGGAATTTTCCCGCTTCAGCCCCTATGGTTTCATGAAGTGTGTCGGAACTTATCGTGGTATTCAAACTAAGGTCTGTAACGGAGGTGTGTTCCAGGTAGATAGCTGTCATTGAGTTTCTTTTGGCGGAAAACCAGGCCATCACAGACATTTATAGGCGCTTTCAGTAATGTTTACGGAGACTTTGCATTGAACAAAAGAATGGCGAATCGTTGGGCGAGGCGTCTTTCATCATCTCAACCAGGTCGCTGAACTTTGTCACAGGCTGTGAAACATGGGTTCATCGTTTCGAACCGGAAATAAAACCGGCAATCTATGTAGTGGCGCCACACTACCTCTCCTCTGAAGAAAATGTTCACCGATGAAGTCATGGCCAGGGTCTTCTGTTTGATGTTCTCCCTCGTGGTGCAACGATCAACTCTGAAGTGAGTTGAAGAAACGACTCCAGCGTGTTCGCCGCCACAAAAATGCAAACTGACTTCCCCTTTTCCAAGACAAGACATGGCCTCACACAAGTCTGCGCACCCGAGAGGGACTCACAAAACTTCACTGGACTGTTCTTCTGATCCACCCTACAGCTCAGATCTCGCGCCTCCGGACTTCCTTCCGTTGGGCCCAATGAAGGGTGCACTTAGGGGGAAGCAGTACGTGGGTAATGGGGAGTTTATTGATGCTGCAAGACTTTGGCTCCGAGGGCGACCGGAAGGGTGGTATCATGCTGGCATACAGACTCTCCCAGTAAAGTAGCGTAAGGTCGCCGCTTTGAACGGAAATCATTCTGAAAAATAGGATTTTGTAGGCAAAAAAGTGGGCATAACATGTTGCATTGGAATCCCGAATAAAACCTATCTGCCTTCAGAAAGAAAGAGTTACATTACTTATTGAACCCCTGTCGTATGTCAAGAGAGTAGAGGGTGAAAGACGTGGACGTGGTTATCTTCTTCTACTACTAATCTCTCATATTGACGAAGAAACAGGAAATAAAATAAACTGGGAACACAGTTCTATTGTAAAAGGTACCTACGATGAAATTCCCTGATGACGTGTCTATAGAATTATTCGCTATAGAAATATTCGATCAGTTCCCTCTAATGAAATTCTACCAAGTAAAGAAGTTGGACTGTAAGTAAAACAATGTCGAAAATTTCTAAGAGAAAAAGAAATTAAAATGTTAGTATTCTGCTACCTTAGAAGCAAAATAAGACATGACTGTGACAAGGTTAACATAATAAACAGTCTAGCACTGGCAAAGAGTGGAATCCTGAACAAGAAAACTTTATTGGTACCACAAATAGGCAGTAATATGAGTATGAAATTTACGAGAATGTAGGTCTGGAGCACAGAAACATATGGGAGAAAGTCCCGGACTGTGGTAAAGCTGGAGAAGGGAAGCGATACCATTAGGTGTGGTGATATGGAATGGTTCAGAAAAAAATAGGTCGAGTGATAATGTAAATTAGGAGGTTCCATGCAGAATCGGCGTGCAAAGAAATATGCGAAAGGAGCTAATTACACCTAGGTGACACACGTCATGGACACTCATAATATCGTGCAGGACCTTCTTTCACATACGTAGTGCAGCAACTGGACGTGACGTGGACTCAACATGTCACCAGAAATCTTCTGCATAAATATTGAGCCACTCTGCCTCTATAGCCGTTCGTAATTGAGAAGGTTTTGCTGGTGCACGATTTTGTGCAGGAGCTATCCTCTTGTTTATGTGCGTAAATGTTCGACGAAATTTCTGTCGGGCAATGGGGGTGGCCAAATCATTTGTCCAAATTGTCCAGAATGGTCTTGAAAACTGGTGTGAACATTCGTGGCTCGGTGACATGGCGCATCGCTGATTGCTAACACAAAGTCCGTAATGCCTCCAGATTGCCTCCAGATAGAGAACACACACCATTTACAGTAAATGATCGTTCAGTAGGACCAGAAGATCTGGTCCATGGCATGTAACCACAGCCCATACCACTATATAGCCGCCACCAGCTTTCAGAGTGTCTTGTTAACAACTTGAATCCATGACTCCATGGTGCCTAAGCCACACTCTAACCCTTCCACCAGCTCTTACCAGCAGAAATCCGGACTCATCTGAGCAAGACACGATTTTCAAATCGTCTGGGGTCCAACTACCACGAACCCCAGAGTTGCGCTACAGCCGATGTCTTGCTCTTAACTAAGCCACTCACGTCGGTCGTCTGCTGCCATAACGTAATATTCTGCAGTGTCGTGTAAATTGTCGGTAGTTGCTAATTGCTTGAGTTGGTTTATCTCACTCTGAACCAACTCGTTATTTTGTAACACCCTCTGTTATGCTACGATAGACTTGCATATTGTTTTCTGTTGTGTCGAACATGGTGAAGTACAATTTCCTTGAAAAACAGAATTGCTACTATGATCAAACAAACAAACAACCAAACAAAAAAACTCTACTGTCGTGCACACAAATACTCAACAATGAATGAAATCCACGCAGAACCCGTACTGTTATGCCAACTGTTTACTTAATAAAGTAATCGATGATCATCACAAACTGTCACAAACTGAACATAAAAAGAGCGGTTCTAGGCGCTACAGGCCAAAACCGCGCGACCTTTACGGTCGCAGGTTTGAATCCTGCCACGGGCATGGATGCGTGTGGTGTCCTTAGGTTAGTTAGGTTTAAGTAGTTCTAAGTTCTAGGGGACTGATGAACTCAGTAGTCCCATAGCGCTCAGAGCCATTTGAACTCATTTTTTTTAACATTAAATTGTGAATGAATTGCCTGTAAAAGAAATACAACATTAGTAAAATTAGCGCAGAGGTAATTTTTGCTTTCAATAAATCCAGCACAATCTCACTACGCATTACCAAAAGAACCAACGAGCTGTAGTGGCTAGGTCGCCATGTGTGAGTTTCCCAGTATGTATTTCTACATGAAATTTAGCCCAAATTTACCTCCACTCTACGAAAAGTCTATGTATTACCAACACTATGTACCCACAAACTGTTATCGAACTTAAGCTCCGTATTTTAACCTTTGACTGAACAATTTGTCTCAATTTGTCTTGATATTAAGTGCGCAACTGAAGTAAAACAGTTATCTTGCCCTAATCAAAATTTTCACTTACCTCTCATGTTGACAACATTTGCTCAGATTTCTCGAATGCACAACAGACAACAGCAAGCAGGCTGCGGCTAATTTCCAAACAGTATCCAAACTGTTGCATACCATATGGTGCAATGTCGTAATGCATAATGATAAACCTGCTTTAAGCAATGGGATGGAGAGAGAAACTATTCCTACGAAATGATATTCCAATTCAACAATTTTAGAATGAAGTATGTATTCACAAAAGTAGAGTAAAACTTCGTGTATTCTTCACACGTAATGGCTCTGAGCACTACGGGACTTAACATCTGAGGTCATCAGTCCTTCACACGTACTATTGATTTGAATAATACTATGCTTATCAAAGTGAACCAGGATATAATAAGAGTACAATGTTGACAGAGAATATCTATAAAAATGAAACAGCTTAATCAGTTGATAAGTTAATGCATCACTTGAGGACCTCAGCTCTGAGCAAGTGAACAAAGTTAACTTGCTGACAATAATGCCATCAAAGTACATGCGCCTTTCAGTACATACATCATATTAATCCTTGCTATCCTACACAATAAAGCTTTCTTCATCCAACAGATAAACTCACAAGTCAATACAGCACTACTGAATACGTCTATCACCCACCACACTTCAGCTAAGACGGTATCAGACTGCAGAGAGGCAAAGACTGTGCCACAACAAGACCAAAGATTGTTTAACAGTAACATAACTTGCTCTCTCTCTGACGTGCACATCTGTAACTTACACGGATCAATATGAGATGCTCACTTTACACATCCTTCACCTTCCCTGAGTAAAATTTTGTATGTAGGTCATTTTAGACAGGAATGGAATGAGGACAAAATTCTAAACATTATGGAGAGGAACGTCCCAAAGATGTTACAAATACAAATAAAAAAACAGCTGTACAGGAATGTGAGTTAAATAACTATAAGTACAAAATATTTACAAAATTCAAGAACATGTGAATGAAGAAATCAATAGAATTAACCACAGGTAGGTTATCATGTCTAATGACGTCTATGAGAAGGTTCTGTACATGTTTTACCGGATTCCTGATATTCACGGTTAGGCGTTGCCGACCGCAGCGCCGTTTTCTGCCTGTTTACATATCACCGTATTGGAATACGCGTGACTAAGCCAGTTTCACTGCCACTTCAGCGTACATGTACCGTACGTTTGTTAGACTAGCAGTCATTCCTCGCCAGGTGACGCTGCTATCGCCTGGATGGGTTTACATCGATAGCAGGTCGGTGGTCATAATGTTGTATCTGACAGCCATGGACAGCTGTCGGCATATCGATAGGAAGATGTGTATGGTTTATTACCTACGAATCTATAAAACAGGATGTTACAACAACGCGACCGATCGTTAGTTATCTCTTTCTCATACGTTTGTTGACATTCCAGCGTCACACTTGCCTCTTTACCGCTCACTTGGAAGCCAAATATCTTCCCACTCAACACTGGCACCCAATGAACCGCCTACTGACCAACTGTAAGCCCTCCCTTCACCGTGGAGCTGCTAGTATTCGGTCACGTGGCTCGTCACTTGACATCACGAGGCTGAGTGAACCCCGTACCAGTTTCGTCATGAAGGAAATATCTTAGACTCTACCGGAAATCGAACCTGGGCTTTCTGCATTGCCGACACCTTCACTGACCACTATGGAGGAGGACTCACTAGCCAAGAACTGTCTCAAAATTAGGTACAGTTCAGCTTTAGCCTCTTGGTGCGGCCATCGAGTTATTCGGCTAATGTGTTTTATGGAATCACGAAGGAACTAAATTTTAACGGCAATTCGAAAATCTTGGTCTTCATTCTTTACGAATTCCTCTCCGTTACATCTCGGAGTAGCACTGGAACCTAACATCTTCTATTCAGTGTCGTATACAGGGTGTCCCAGGAGGAATGGTAAGTTTTCAGGGATACGACAGGGACGATCATTCGAAGCAAAAAGGTTGCAGACATGGGCTCTAAAATGCGTATCTTAATAGCTACGAGCGTTTCTTGTTTTTCGATACTGTGAATCGTATCTCTTCTACCGCACTCCCATTGCTTTCCATGTTTAGGAAGGAGGTACTATCGAGCAAAATAAGATAAAATGTCTACCTAACATCGGGTCTAATAAGCGTAATTTAAGAGCTATGAGCACTTGTTCAGTTGATGGTATGTGTTTTACAGTGACGAAGATGAACACGTGCTCGCAGTTAGTTAAGTTACCTACGTTAATTGCCGTGTTTAATGGACATTTTGTTCTTGATCATGTTGAGCCCAACAACTGACACTAACAGTAATGATTAATGAAAAGCTCCTCAGCTTCATTACTACACATTTATTGTGTTACGACCGGTTTCTTCTTAGAACATTTTAAGACCAGATAATTTGTGCCATAGCCTTAGCTCAACTCTACACACGAAATCGGTCGTAACACAATAAATGGCTAATTATACAACTGAGGTGGTTTTCATCAATTACTAAAATTTTGTTCTTATTTTGGTTTATACTATCGCCTCTCAAATACAGAAACCAAAGTGTTTGCAGCAGAACAGACTGATTTCACAGTGTCAAAGATACAGAAGTGCGCATAGCTTATGAGACACCCGTTTTAAAGCCACTGTTTATTAGACTTCTTTGCTTCGAACGATTGTTCTTGTTACGTCCTTGAATACTGCCCACGCCTCCCGGTCTCTGTTTTCCCAACATCTTTCACCCTTTACAGTTTTTTATACTGTCATGAAAGTTGTTCTCTGAAAACCTAATACATGTTTTGTCATGTACCTTTCAACTACGACGTAAGGTTACGCAGGAAGAATGCGACCATGCTGCAGATTATCATACTATACCTTCTTCTAATAAGTTTCTACAAGTTGTGTGGAGAACCTCCTCATTTATCTTAATAGTCCACTTAATTTTGTACCGTCCTGCTACACCGCACCTAATGGTATCGATATTCTTCTTCTATAACTTTTCCACAGGCCATAATTCAGTCCGCCCGCTGCTCGTGGTCGTGCGGTAGCGTTCTCGCTTCTCATGCCCGGGTTCCCGGGTTCGATTCCCGGCGGGGTCAGGGATTTTCTCTGCCTCGTGATGGCTGGATGTTGTGTGATGTCCTTAGGTTAGTCAGGTTTAAGTAGTTCTAAGTTCTAGGGGACTGATGACCATAGATGTTAAGTCCCATAGTGCTCAGACCCATAATTCAGTTCCATACACTGAGATGAATAAAGTCATAGGACAGCAACATGCAGAAGTACAGATGGCGGCAATGTCGTGTACACAAGGTGTAAAAGGGCAGTGCATTGGCGGAGCCACCGTTCATACTCAGCTGACTCATGCGAAGTGGTTTCCGATGTTATTAGGGCCGCACGACGAGAATTAAACGACTTTGAACGCTGAATGATAGTTGAAGCTAGATGCATGAGACATTAATTTTCGGAAATCGTTATCGTTAGGGAAATAAATATTCTGAGATCCACACTGTCAAGATTGTACCGAAAATACCAAATATCACGCACAACTTCTCACTTCGGATGTAAGGTGGGCACGACAATTTTTTTTTTTTTTTAAGTTACCGCTATTTGGTCTTGTTGTGGCACAGTTTTCGCGCTGTGCAGTCTGCTACAGTCTAAGTAGAAGTGTGGTAGGTGACTTGTGATCTTATCTGTTAGATGAAGAAAGATTTATTGTACATTTATTTATTTATTTAAATGTCAAGTTCCGTAGGACCAAGTTGAAGAGCAAATCTCCAAGGTCATGGAACGTGTCAGTACATGAACTTACAACATAAAAAGTAATAACAGATAAAAATAAATGTTCATGAACCTGAAAGAAAATCAGTCCATAAGTTTAAGCAAATGCTGTCAGCAATACAATGAGAATCATCTTAATTTTTCAAGGAACTCCTCGACAAAATAGAAGGAGTGACCCATGAGGAAACTCTTCAGTTTCAATTTGAAAGCGCGTGGATTACAGCTAAGATTTTTGAATTCGAGTAGCAGAATGTTGAAAATGGATGCAGCAGTATACTGCACACGTTTCTGCACTTGAGTTAAGGAAGTCCGATCCAAATGGAGGTTTGATTTCTGCCGAGTATTAACTGAGTGAAAGCTGCTTATTGTTGGAAATAAACTAATATTGGTAAAAAGAAACGACAATAAGGAATATACATATTGAGAGGCCAATGTCAAAATACCCAGACTCGTGAAAAGAGGTCGACAAGAGGTTCGTGAACTCACACCACTTATTGCCCGAACCGCCCGTTTCTGAGCCAAAAATATCCTTCAAGAATGGGAATAGGTACCCAAAAACGTAATACCATACGACATGAGTAAATGAAAATAAGCGAAGTAAACTAATTTACATGTCGAAAAATCACTCACTTTCGATACCGTTCGAATAGTGAAAATGGCAGTAATAAGTCTTTGAACAAGACACTGAACGTGGGTTATCCACGACAGCTTACTATCTATCTGAACACCTAGGAATTGGAACTGTTCAGTTTCACTAATCATATGCCCGTTCTGTGAGATTAAAACGTCAGGTTTTGTTGAATTGTGTGTTAGGAACTGTAAAAACTGAGTCTTACTGTGATTTAACGTTAGTTTCAAAAATGGCTCTGAGCACTATGGGATTTAACATCTGTGGTCATCAGTCCCCCAGAACTTAGAACTACTTAAACCTAACTAACCTAAGGACATCACACACATCCATGCCCGAGGCAGGATTAGAACCTGCGACCATAGCATAACGTTAGTTTATTTTCTACAAACCATGAACTGAGGTCATGTACTGCTCTACTTGAAACTGAGTCAATGTTGCACACAACATCCTTTATTACCAAGCTAGTGTCATCAGCAAACAGAAATATTTTAGAGTTACCCATAATACCAGAGGGCATATCATTTATATAAATAAGGAAAACGAGTGGCCCCAGCACTGATCCCTGGGGCACCCCCCAGTTGACAGTACCCCACTCAGATTCCACATCACAGCTGTTATCAACATTGTGAATAATGACCTTTTGCTGCCTGTTGCTAAAGTAAGAGGTGAACCAATTGTGAGCTACTCCCCTTATTCCATAATGGTCCAACTTCTGGAGCAATATTGTGTGATCAACACAGTCAAATGCCTTTGTTAAATCAAAAAATACGCCAAGCGTTCGAAACTTTTTGTTTAGCCCATCCAGTACCTCACAGAGAAAAGAGAATTTAGCATTTTTAGTTGTCAAACGACTTCTAAAGCCGAACTGTCCATTTGATAGCAAATCGTGTGATATAAAATGATCAATTAACCTTACATACACAGCCTTTTCGATAACTTTTGCAAACACTGATGGTATAGAAATAGGTCTAAAATTATCTACATTATCCCTTTCTCCCTTTTTATAAAGCGGCTTTACTACTGAGTACTTTAATCGCTCAGGTAACTGACCATTCCTAAAGGAAAAATTACAAATATGGCTAAATACGGGGCTAACATGTGCAGCACAGTACTTTAATATTCTACTAGACACTCCATCATAACCATGATAGTCCTTAGTCTTCAGTGATTTGATTATTGTCTCAATCTCCCTCTTGTCTGTATCACAGACGTCAATCTCGGAAACGCATTTGCTAAGAAACTTATATGATTTCCTGTAGATACTAAATTTTTATTTAATTCACCAGCAATGCTCAGAAAGTGGTTGTTAAATACTGTACACATATCTGATTTATCAGTAACAGAAATATTATTACTGCAAACTGACTTTATATCGTCAAACTTGTGCTGCTGACCAGACACTTCCTTCACAACTGACCATATAGCTTTAATTTTATCCTGTGAATTAGCTATTGTATTTGCATAACCACATATTTTTTGCCTTGCTAATAACATTTTTAAGCACCTTACAATACTGTTTGTAATGGGCTACTGTAGCTTGATTGTGACTACTTCTAACATTTTGATATAATTCTCGCTTTGTTCTACATTATATCCTTATCTCGCTAGTCATCCAACTGGGCAGTCCATTACTGCTAGTACCCCATTTAGAATGTTCTAATGGAAAGAAACTCTCAAAGAGCATGAGAAATGTGTTATGGAAAGCATTGTACTTATCATCTATATTATCAGCACTATAAACATCTTGCCACTCTTGTTCCTAGACAAGTTTTGAAAAACTCACTATTGCTGTTGGATTAACTTTCCTACATAGTTTGTAATTAAATATGACATTGGCTAGAGTACAAAAACCTTTTAGTGTTAAAATTTGCCGGCCGCGGTGGTCTAGCGGTTCTGGCGCTGCAGTCCGGAACCACTGGACTGCTACGGTCGCAGGTTCGAATCCTGCCTCGGGCATGGGTGTGTGTGATGTCCTTAGGTTAGTTAGGTTTAAGTAGTTCTAAGTTCTAGGGGACTTATGACCTAAGATGTTGAGTCCCATAGTGCTCAGAGCCATTTGAACCATTTGTTAAAATTTGTGCATCATGGTCTGAAAGGCCATTCACCCTTTTACTAACAGAATGCCCGTCTAGTAATGAAGAATGAGTAAAAATATTGTCTATGACTGTGCTACTGTTCCCCTGTACCCTAGTTAGAAAAAACACAGTTTGCATCAGATCATATGAATTTAGGAGATCTACCAACATCCTTTTTCTTGCACAATCATGTACAAAGTTAATATTGAAGTCACCACATAGAACTACTTTCTGGTACTTCCTACAAAGTGAATCAAGAACCCTCTCTAGCTTAAGCAAAAATGCTCTGAAGTCGGAGTTAGGGGACGTATAAACAAACAGCAATTAGAAGTTTAGTTTCACTAAATTCAACTAATGCTGCACAACTTTCAAATATCTGTTCAGTGCAATGTCATGATACGTCTATGGACTCAAATGAAATACTGTTTTTTACGTACAGAGCCACTCCCCTACCCTGCAAGGAACTCCTTGAGAAACTGCCAGCTAATCTGTAGCCTGGCAAAGGAAGTCTCTGAATTATCAAATTATTTAAGTGGTGCTCTGATATACCAATAATTTCAGAGTTAACATCTACTAGCAGTTCACTAACTTTATCTCTAATACCTCTTATATTTTGATGAAATATGCTAATTCCTTCTCTACTTGGACACATTACATCCTCTGGAGGTGAGCCCTTAGTTAGAGGCACTTCCTTTAAGCAGGTATACCTATCAGCTGACTTCAGTCTAAAAAAGCTGCAGCTCTAACACCAACTACTATAGGAATTTTTCCATGACTGATACCACTACCACTACCACCACCACCACCCACTACACTGTCACCTATAAGCTTAGCCAGCCTCCCCTTCCCATACCTATTGAGGTGCAGGCCATGCCTAGTGAAACCCCATCTACTGATAGACCCAACTGGCACCACTGAGATGTGATCCATGCCCTCCGCCATCAGTGCCCTCCCCAGCCCCACATTAACGCGCCTAACAGCCACATTAAGATGAGGCCGATCATGACGCTGAAACAGTTGCACGAAATGCACATTAGTACCACCAGTTTGAGTAGCTATCTTAACCAAGTCACCACTGACATCATATTCCCCGTCCCTATCGAGACTGTTCCCTGCTCCACCCACTATCACTAGCTGATCCTCTTTCGTAAAATTCTTACATAACTCCCCTATGCTTTCAGTCACCTGAGCCAACCCTGCACTAGGCATCACAATGCTGGTGACCTGGTGACAGCAGTGATGATGTATATACTGAACGGTGAAGAGAATATAAATTTAAATAAAAAATTGAGAGAAGGAGTTTGAGGTAAGATTGCAGCATTGCGCAACTAGTTTGCCGGAATAATTATTGTCAGCTAGTTAACTTCCATCAAAGCTAGACATGATTGTCTTAATGGGATTTCCGCGATCGTTCTTTAAATGAAATATGGCATTTCAGTCTTTGATCGCTATTTTTTTATTTTCAATGTCCGGTTTCAGGCTAGCTGCCCATCTTCAGATCATGTATTGCAGTTTCAGAGTAACTTGTCAGATATTATCTGAAGATGGGCAGCTAGCCTGAAACCGGACATTGAAAATAAAAAAATAGCGATCAAAGACTGAAATGCCATATTTTATTTTAACTTTCTTCACTCGCTCAGAGCTGAGAGAAAGACCTTTCGAGCCGGCCAGTGTGGCCGAGCGGTTCTGGGCGCTGAAGTCTAGACCCGCGTTACCGCTACGGTCGCAGGTAGTTAGGTTTATGTAGTTCTAAGTTCTAGGGGACTGATGACCTCAGAAGTTAAGTCCCATAGTGCTCAGAGCCATTTGAACCAAAGACGTTTCGATTACCCTGGGTCATGCATTAACATACAACTGATTAAGCTGTTTGTTTTTATGGATATTCTCTGTTAACACTGCACCCTTTTTAAATCCTTGTTCACTTTGTTAAGCATAGTATTGTTCAGACCAATGTTATGTGTAAAGATTACACGAAATTTTATTCTTTTTTTTTAATACATACTCCAATCTATAATTTTTACTTGGAATATTATTTCATAGGAATAGTTACTCTCCCCATCCCATTGCTTAAAGCAGGTTTATCATTACGCATTACCACATTGCACCATATTGTATGCAACAGTTTGAATATTGTTTGGAAATTTCATTTCAAAACAGAAATCTAGCTAAGCCGTTGCCTGTTTGCCGTTTACTGTTGAGCTTTTGAGAAATCTAAGAAAATATTGTCAAGATGAGAGGTAAGTGAAAATTCTGATTAGGGCCAAATAACTGTTTTACTTCAGTTGCGCATTTAATATCAAGATAAGATATAATCAGACCCCTTACACTTCAATACAAATTAGGTTCTGTTTCTTCAAAGATTACCATACGAGATTAAGTAGGGTATTAGTTTGTGGGTACATAGTGCTGGTCATATGTAGCCTTTTTTAGAGTGGGAGGTAAATCGGGGCTTAATTTCGTACAGAAAAGCGTACTGCGGAACTTACATATGCCGACCCAACCAGGATAGTTCGTTGGTTCCTTTGACAATACGTAGTCAGATAGTGTTGGATTTCTCATCTGCATCTACATCTACATGGTTACTCTGCAAATCACACTTAAGTGTCTGGCAAGGAGTTCATCAAACCACTTTCACAACATTTCCCTATTATTCAAATCCCGAACAGCGCGTTCAAATCCCGAAAAGCACGCTCATAAAACGAACACGTATATCTTTCCGTGCTAGCTCGGATTTTCCTTATTTTATTCTGATGCTCGTTTCTCTCTTTGTGCGCCGGCATCAACAAAGTATTTTCGCATTCGGAGGAGAAAGTTGGAAATAGAAATTTCATTAGAAGATCCCGCCGCAACGAAAAATACCTTTGTTTTAATTATGTCCACCGTAAATCCTGTATATTTCAGCGACACTGTCTCCCATACCTCGTGATAATATCAAACGTACTGCCCTTCTTCGTACTTTCTCGATGTGATCTTTTAATCTTATCTGGTAAGGATCCCACACCGCGGAAAAGCGTAGTTTAGGCAGTCTCTGTAACAGATTTGGTAAATTTTCTAAGTGTCCTGCCAATAAAACGCAGTCTTTGGTTTGCCGTCCCCATAACATTTTCTATGCGTTCTTTCCGATTTGATTTGTTCGTGATTGTAAGTCCTAGATATTTACTTGAATTTACAGCCTTTAGACTTTGTAATTTACTGTGGAACCGAAGTTTAACGGATTCCTTTTACCATTTACGTGGATGACCTCAAACTTTTCGTTATTTGGTGTCAATTGCCAATTTTTGCACCCAACAGATATCTTTTCTAAATCGTTTTGCAACTTGCTTTGATCTTCTGATGACTTTACTAGACGATATGCGACAGCATCATCTGCAAACTACGTAAGACGGCTCCTCGGATTGTCTCCAAAATCGTTTATATAGATAAGGAACAGCAGAGGGTCTATAACACTACATTCCTGAAAGCCAGGCATCACTTCTGTTTTACTCTATGCCTTCCCGACAGTTACTACGAACTGTGACCCCTCTGAGAGGAAATCACGAATCCAGTCAAATAACTGAGACGATATTTCATAAGCATATAGTTTCACTACAGGCCGCTTGTGTGGCACAGTATCGAAAGCCTTCTGGAAATCTGGAAGTACAGAATTAATTTGAAAACCTTTTGTCAATAACATTCAACACTTGGTGTGTGTAAATAGCTAGTTGTATTTCTCAAGAACGTTTAGGAAACGTTATGACTATAGATCGTTCTCTTCGAAGCTAATTCATAACGTTCGAACACAACGTGTGTTCTAAAATATTGCTGCATACCGAAGGTAATGATAGGGGCTTGTACGTTAGTGGATTACTCCTACTACCTTTTTTGAATATTGGGATGACTTGTGCAGCTTTCTAATCTTTGGGTACGGATCTTTCGGCGAGCGAACGGTTCTACATTAGTGTTAAGTATGGAGTCTGGTATATAGTCTGGACCGGGAGACTAGCTTTTATGCAGTTGCTTCCCTACTTCGAGGATATATAATTCTAAATTACTTCGTTGACCGCTGTTCTTGATTCTAATTCTGGAATATTTACTTCGTTCAGGCTAAATTTTGAGCCTCTGTAAAAGATCCCCAGTCTTGGAGATTTTGCGTCAGTTTAAATTTTGCATGCCTTTTTCGTAGTTTCTGCAATAGTGTTCTTCATGACGAGACTGGTACGGGGTTCACTCAGCCTTGTGATGTCAAATGACGAGCCACGTGACCGAATACTAGCAGCTCCACGGTGAAGGGAGGGCTTACAGTTGGTCAGTAGGCGGTTCATTGGGTGCCAGTGTTGAGTCGGAAGATATTTGGCTTCCAAGTGAGCGGTAAAGAGGCAAGTGTGACGCTGGAATGTCAACAAACGTATGAGAAAGAGATAACTAACGATCGGTCGCGTTGTTGTAGCATCCTGTTTTATAGATTCGTAGGTAATAAACCATACACATCTTCCTATCAATATGCCGACAGCTGTCCATGGCTGTCAGATAAAACATTATGACCACCGACCTGCTATCGATGTAAACCCATCCAGGCGATAGCAACGTCACCTGGCGAGGAATGACTGCTAGTCTAACAAACGTACGGTACATATACGCTGAAGCGGCAGTGAAACTGGCTTAGTCATGCGTATTCCAATACGGTGATATGTAAACAGGCAGAAAACGGCGCTGCGGTCGGCAACGCCTAACCGTGAATATCAGGAATCCGGTAAAACATTACATCTCCGACTTCGCTGCAGCCGGAAAAGGTCATGGAACAACGGGACCAATGACGACTGAAGAGAATCATTCAACGTGGCGGAAGTGCAACCGTTCCGCAAATTGCTCCAGGTTTCAATGCTGGTCATCAACAAGTGTCAGCGTGCGAACCATTCAACAAAACATCATCGATATGGGCCTTCGGAGCCGAGGACCCACTCGTGTACTCTTTACGACGGCACGACACAAAGCTTTACGCCTCGCCCGGGCCCGACAACCCCGACATTGGACTGTTGATCACTGGAAACACTTGTCTGATCGGACGAGTTTCTTTTCAAATTGTATCAGGCTGATGGACATTTACTGGTATGGAGACAACCTCATGAATCCATGGACCCTGCTTGTCAGCTGGGGATTGTTCAAGCTGGTGGAGGCACTGTAATGGTGTGGGGAGTGTGCTGTTGGAGTAATACGTCCAGATACGACTCTGACAGGTGACACGTACTTAAGCATCCTGTCTGATCACCCGCATTTTCAGTAATAAAATTCGCCAACAGCCGTATACTTTGAGATGTTTTATTTTATTCTGAAAGCAACGTGTCACGAGTTGGTATGAAGCAATTGTATGACGACTGCAATTCACGATATCCAGTAATTTATGGCGCGATACTACAAGTTCATTTATTTGGATAGAAGCGTATGGGGCCTGAAGATGGCAAAACAAAATGCCGAAACTGGCTGCTTTCTGATTAAAATAATATATCTTGAAGTATACTGTTGTTGGTGAATTTTATTGACATTGCCAATTACTTACCAGCCGATGTCCCCTGGCCATGATGGACCAACAGAGATACATCCATTCATGACCATTGAGCATTCCGACCGACTTGGTCGATTCCAGAAGGACAATGCGATACCACACACGTCCAGAACTGCTACAGAGTTGCTCCAGGCACAATATTCTGAGTTTAAACACTTCTACTGACCAACACACTCCCCAGACATGAACGTTAATGAGTTATATCTGGGATGTCTTGCAACATGCTGTTCAGAAGAGATATCCACCCCTTCGTAGTCTTACGGATTTATGGAGAGCCTTGCAGGATTCATGGTGTCAGTTCCCTCCAACACTAATTCAGACATTAGCTTGTCCATGTTGCACCACATCTGCGTGCTCGCGGGGCTCTACGTGATATTAGGCAGGTGTACCAGTTTCTTTGGTTCTCCAGTGTAGTGTCAGTGGGAGTACCGTCCGTGAGTAGGACGGAGAAGGCGCATGATCCATCTAAGTTTGATCGAGGGCACACTGTGATGGCCTGGAGGCTCGGCATTAGAACTTAGGAAACTGCAAGACTTGTAGTGAGTTAGGGGAGTGTTATGGTGAATACCTACAACACGTGGCCAAACGAAGGTGAAAACACGTCCAGACGTCATGTGGTTGGGTGGCCCACCCTCATTACAGATGTGGGACTTCGTTAGCTGGGCACATTGGTAAAACGGGACAGGCTGGGAACTGTGGCGGAACTAATATCAGAATTTAATGCTGGGCAGAGTACAAGTGTGTCTGAACTCTCGGTCCACCGTACACACCTAATGATGGGCATCAGCAGCCGACGACCCAAGCATGCACCAATGTTACAACATCGGCAACTACGACTGAAATGGACGCGTGACCATCGGCATTGGACGTTTGCACAGTGGCGGAGCGTTACATGGCCTGATGAATCCCGATAGCTTCTTCATTACGACGATGGGAGGGCGCGAATCTGTCATCTTCCAGGAGAACAGTTCCTCGACGTCTGTCCGGCGGCACGGAGATATGTTGACTGCGGCTCCATTATGCTGTGGTGAACATTTTTGTGGGCAAAGGGGGTCCAGTGGAGCTCGTGCAAAACACCATGACGGCCAAGGAGTATCGTACACTGGTTGCAGACCACGTGCACCTCTTTATGATGGTCATGTTTCCCAAAGGCACTGGCAACTCACAAGGCCAGTAGTGCAATGGAGTGGTTCGAGGAAAACTCTCGCGAGTTACAGTTGACGTGCTGGCTCCCCAAATCGTGAGATCTGAACCCAATCGAACACAACTGGAATGTGATTAAACACGGCGTCCAAGCTCATCGCCGGAGTTTGAGGAAATTAGGTGACTTGTATGTAGATGTCGTGTCACATCCCTCCAGCGGCCGGACGTGGTGGCCGAGAGGTTCTAGGCGCTACAGTCTGGAACCGCGCGACCGCTAAGGTCGCAGGTTCGAATCCTGCCTTGGGCATGGGTGTGTGTGATGTCCCTAGGTTAGTTAGGTTTAAGTAGTTCTAAATTCTAGGGGACTGATGACCTCAGAAGTTAAGTTCAAAAATGGTTCAAATGGCTCTGAGCACTATGCGACTTAACCTCTGAGGTCATCAGTCGCCTAGAACTTAGAACTAATTAGACTTAATGAACCTAAGGACATCACACACATCCATGCCCGGGGCAGGATTCGAACCTGCGACCGTAGCGGTTGCTCAGTTCCAGACTGCAGCGCCTATAACCGCACGACCACTCCGGCCGGCGAAGTTAAGTCCCATAGTGCTCAGAGCCATTTGAACCTTTTTTGATCCCTCCAGCGACCTACTAAGGCCTCGTTGCTTCCATTACACGATTCATCACCGCTGCTATCCGTGTCAAAGGTGGACATACCGGCTATTATATAGGCGGTCATAATGTTTTGACTGATCGGTGTATATGCCTCAGTTTCTCGATTATAACGAAGTACAGAAACCAGGTTGTAGTTGTAAGAATCGAGGGGCATGAAAGTGAAGTAGTGGTTGGGCAAGGAGTGAGACAGTGTTGTAGCCTATCCCCGATGTTATTCAAACTGTATATTGAACAAGTAGTAAACGAAACAAAAGAAAATATCGGAGTAGGAATTAAAATCCATGGAGAAGAAATAAAAACGTGATACTGGCAGAAGTAAAACTGTGAGGAGCGGACGTGAGTCGTGCTTCGGTAGCTCAGATGGTAGAGCACTTGCCCGTGAAAGGCAAAGGTCCCGAGTTCGAGTCTCGGTCGGGCACACAGTTTTAATCTGCCAAGAAGTTTCAAATACTTTGAGGTTTGCCGATGACATTCTAATTCTGTCAGAGACAGCAATGGACCTGGAAGAGCAGTTGAACGAATGGACAGTGTCTTGAAAGGAGGTTATAAGATGAACATCAACAAAAGCAAAACGACGATAATGGAATGTAGTCGAATTAAGTCGGGTGATGCTGAGGGAATTAGATTAGGTAATGAGACACTTAAAGTAGTAAATGTGTTTTGCTATTTGGGGAGCAAAATAACTGCTGATGGTCGAAGTAGAGAGGATACAAAATGTAGACTGGCAATGGCAAGGAAAGCGTTTCTGAAGAAGAGAAATTTGTTAACATCGAGTATAGACTTGAATGTCAGGAAATCGTTCCTGAAAGTCTTTGTATGGAGTGTAGCCATGTACGGAAGTGAAACATGGACGATAAATAGTTTGGACAAGAAGAGAATGGAAGCTTTCGAAACGTGGTGATACAGAAGAATGCAGAAGATTAGATGGGTAGATCACATAACTAATGAGGAGGTATGAATAGAATTGGGGAGAAGAGAAATTTGTCTCACAACTTGACTATAATAAGGGATCGGTTGGTAGGACACGTTCTGAGGCATCAAGGGATCACCAATTTAGTATTGGAGGGCAGCGTGGAGGGTAAAAATCGTAGCGGGAGACCAAGAGATGAATACGCTAGGATTATTCAGTAGGTACTGAGAGATGAAGAATCTCGCACAGTATATAGCAGAATGGAAAGCTGCATCAAACCAGTCTCTCGACTGAAGGCCACAACTACACCAACTAAGTAGAGTAAAGCCTACGTCTGTGTACGTAATGCAATTGGCAAAAGCTCACAGGAGTGTGACAGTCTGAAAGCCGTCTGTTAGAGAATGTGCTTCGTATTATTTGCATTAAGAATTTATTTATATTAAGAAAGACAGTGTTTTTAATGCGTCTTGAATACATCGTGAAGACTACATTTCCATTCCATGCACTCACTACATTGGACAGGTTGTATTATCAGGTTCTAGAGTACTCGTTGTAACTATGCATTACTTCAATACATCTTCAAGATCCCTATATTTCTCGTTGTTCCCCTAAAATGCTTCCTGCTGCTGAATGTCATAAGTAAAGGCAGATAGCCTTACTATTCATTCATGAGTCAAAATCTTTGTGGACGAAGCGGACTATTTTCAGATCATTAACACAAACGTCATATCAGTTATGTCCTGAGATTAAGGTTAAAAATGTGTAAGAAAAGTTTCAAGTTGCGTTAATTACACGCTAAGTGGGTTTTTAAATCAGTAAAGCTGTGCGTGCATCTAATATTTTTATTTATTTTCGCCGTGTCAAGGAATATCAAAGTCACATACAACATACCCTGAATTATAGATGCAGTCTTTGCCTATTTATTTAATAATTCTGCTAGAGTATCTATTTCTTAGTATTATGTGATTTTATGCTTTTTTCAGTATGGGGCTAATAAATAAACGTCTTTTGTGGTCGAAATTGCAATAGTGATCGTAAATAATAACAACAGTCCAGCGCCAAAGTCATTTATAAATAGGTTTGGAATCACAAAACATCACAAAATATCTTGGCACTGGTAAAACCAGCAAATGGATGCAGGTTTTTTTTGTGGAGGAGCTCTTCCACAGCCAAATACAAAAAGGCTCGTAAGTCATTGTGTAGATAACAAGATATTTAAAAAGTGCTAAAAAAATAGAAGAAGCCGCTTGTAGCTTCTAATTCTCATTTATTGTTGTTGTGGTCTTCAGTCCTGAGACTGGTTTGATGCAGCTCTCCATGCTACTCTATCCTGTGCAAGCTTCTTCATCTCCCAGTATCTACTACAACCTACATCCTTCTGAATCTGCTTAGTGTATTCATCTCTTGGTCTCCCCCTACGATTTTTACCCTCCACGCTGCCCTCCAATACTAAATTGGTGATCCCTTGATGCCTCAGAACATGTCCTACCAACCGATCCCTTCTTCTGGTCAAGTTGTGCCACAAACTTCTCTTCTCCCCAATCCTATTCAATACTTCCTCATTAGTTATGTAATCTACCCATCTAATCTTCAGCATTCTTCTGCAGCACCACATTTCGAAAGCTTCTATTCTCTTCTTGTCCAAACTATTTACCGTCCATGATTCACTTCCATACATGGCTACACTCCATACAAATACTTTCAGAAATGACTTCCTGACACTTAAATCTATACTCGATGTAAACAAATTTCTGTTCTTCAGAAACGCTTTCCTTGCCATTGCCAGTCTACATTTTATATCCTCTCTACTTCGACCATCATCAGTTATTTTGCTCCCCAAATAGCAAAACTCCTTTACTACTTTAAGTGTCTCAGTTCCTAATCTAATTCCCTCAGCATCACCCGACTTAATTCGACTACATTCCATTATCCTCGTTTTGCTTTTGTTGATGTTCATCTTATATCCTCCTTTCAAGACACTGTCCATTCCGTTCAGTTGCTCTTCCAGGTCCTTTGCTGTCTCTGACAGAATTACAATGTCATCGGCAAACCTCAGGTTTTTACTTCTTCTCCATGGATTTTAATAGCTACTCCGAATTTTTCTTTTGTTTCCTTTACTGCTTGCTCAATATACAGATTGAATAACATCGGGGAGAGGCTACAACCCTGTCTTACTCCCTTCCCAACCACTGCTTCCCTTTCATGTCCCTCGACTCTTATAACTGCCATCTGGTTTCTGTACAAATTGTAAATAGCCTTTCGCTCCCTGTATTTTACCCCTGCCACCTTTAGAATTTGAAAGAGAGTATTCCAGTCAACATTGTGAAAAGCTTTCTCTAAGTCTACAAATGCTAGGAACGTAGGTTTGCCTTTCCTTAATCTTTCTTCTAAGATAAGTCGTAAGGACAGTATTGCCTCACGTGTTCCAATATTTCTACGGAATCCAAACTGATCTTCCCAGAGGTCGGCTTCTACTAGTTTTTCCATTCGTCTGTAAAGAATTCGTGTTAGTATTTTGCAGCTGTGGCTTATTAAACTGATTTTTCGGTAATTTTCACATCTGTCAACACCTGCTTTCTTTGGGATTGGAATTATTATATTCTTCTTGAAGTCTGAGGGTATTTCGCCTGTTTCATACATCTTGCTCACCAGATGGTAGAGTTTTGTCAGGACTGGCTCTCCCAAGGCCGTCAGTAGTTCCAATGGAATGTTGTCTACTCCGGGGGCCTTGTTTCGACTCAGGTCTTTCAGTGCTCTGTCAAACTCTTCACGCAGTATCGTATCTCCCATTTCATCTACATCTACATCCTCTTCCATTTCCAGAATATTGTCCTCAAGTACATCGCCCTTGTATAGACCCTCTATATACTCCTTCCACCTTTCTGCTTTCCCTTCCTTGCTTAGAACTGGGTTTCCATCTGAGCTCTTGATGTTCATACAAGTGGTTCACTTATCTCCAAAGGTCTCTTTAATTTTCCTGTACTCAGTATCTATCTTACCCCTAGTGAGATAAGCCTCTACATCCTTACATTTGTCCTCTAACCATCCCTGCTTAGCCATTTTGCACTTCCTGTCGATCTCATTTTTGAGACGTTTCTATTCCTTTTTGCCTGCTTCATTAACTGCATTTTTATATTTTCTCCTTTCATCAATTAAATTCAATATTTCTTCTGTTACCCAAGGATTTCTAAGAGCCCTGGTCTTTTTACCTACTTGATCCTCTGCTGCTTTCACTACTTCATCTCTCAAAGCTACCCATTCTTCTTCTACTGTATTTCTTTCCCTCATTCCTGTCAATTGTTCCCTTATGCTCTCCCTAAAACTCTGTACAACCTCTGGTTCTTTCAGTTTATCCAGGTCCCATCTCCTTAAATTCCCCACCTTTTTGCAGTTTCTTCAGTTTTAATCTACAGGTCATAACCAATAGATTGTGGTCAGAGTCCACATCTGCCCCTGGAAATGTCTTACAATTTAAAACCTGGTTCCTAAATCTCTGTCGTACCATTATATAATCTATCTGATACCTTTTAGTATCTCCAGGGTTCTTCCATGTATACAACCTTCTTTTATGATTCTTGAACCAAGTGTTAGCTATGATTAAGTAGTGCTCTGTGCAAAATTCTATCAGGCGGCTTCCTCCTTCATTTCGTAGCCCCAATCCATATTCACCTACTACGTCTCCTTCTCTCCCTTTTCCTACACTCGAATTCCAGTCACCCATGACTATTAAATTTTCGTCTCCCTTCACTATCTGAATAATTTCTTCTATATTATCATACATTTCTTCAATTTCTTCGTCATCTGCAGAGCTAGTTGGCATATAAACTTGTACTACTGTAGTAGGCGTGGGCTTCGTGTCTATCTTGGCCACAATAATGCGTTCACTATGCTGTTTGTAGTAGCTTACCCGCATTCCTATTTTCCTATTCATTATTAAACCTACTCCTGCATTACCCCTATTTGACTTTGTGTTTATAACCCTGTAGTCACCTGACCAGAAGTCTTGTTCCTCCTGCCACCGAACTTCACTAATTCCCACTATATCTAACTTTAACCTATCCATTTCCCTCTTTAAATTTTCTAACCTACCTGCCCGATTAAGGGATCTGACATTACACGCTCCGATCCGTAGGACGCCAATTTTCTTTCTCCTGATAACGACATCCTCTTGAGTAGTCCCCGCCAGGAGATCCGAATGGGGGACTATTTTACTTCCGGAATATTTTACCCAAGAGGACGCCATCATCATTTAATCATACAGTAAAGCTGCATGCCCTCGGGAAAAATTACGGCCGTAGTTTCCCCTTGCTTTCAGCCGTTCGCAGTACCAGCACAGCAATGCCGTTTTGGTTTTTGTTACAAGGCCAGATCAGTCAATCATCCAGACTGTTGCTCTTGCAACTACTGAAAAGGCTGCTGCCCCTCTTCAGGAACCACACGTTTGTCTGGCCTCTCAACACATACCCCTCCGTTGTGGTTGTACGGCCATCTGTATCGCTGAGGCACGCAAGCCTCCCCACCAACGGCAAGGTCCATGGTTCATGGGGTGGGGGTCATTTATTGTGGGATCAAAATGCAACCAGTTTCGCGATAATGAATCGCATCTTCAGGTTCATCAGCAACAATACACATACGAAGTAGAGACCGTTAGGTGTGAAACCTGTTAATAGTGCCTACCATGAAGGAGAAAAAGATACTCACTTGGCTGGATTGCTTTAACTCACTAAGCCAATACGATATCTCAACGTTGATAAGGCAAATATCTTGGCAACATCAAACGCGATTGTACCTTATTTTTCGAAGGTCTGGAGTCGTTTTACGAATGAAATCGATAAATGAAGACAAATTATTTAATAACAACGGGAGCGAATTGTCATAGGTAGCATTACTATCATCTTTAACACAGTGGAAAAATTATGTGTAATGTGCTTCATATCTTAGGTTTTGCACAACTACAGCTAATTAAAACTTAAAACAGATTAACATATAAGTTACTGAAATTGCCTTTCTGACCCAAGAACAACCAGTTTAAATCTCTCGATGCTTACGATTGGAAGGTGATTTAGGAACATTACTAAAATTGACGAGGGGACCGCAATGTGTTCCTCCTATAGGAGGGCATAAGCAAGCGAAAAAATTGTGGCTCTGTGTCTCAGATGCAGCAGAACCTTCAGTCTTTCGTTTGGGCGTAGCCTTAGGAGATGCATGATACAGATATCTCAGAGGATATTGAGAGTACTGCCCTTGTTTCAGTTTAATCTCAAAATTAAAAATTCTTGTTCAAGACATCAGAATTACAGTCTGTTTATTGAAACCCAACGGGAATTGCACAACATATGGGATGCAGAAACTATTCACAACATAATTCGTGATCATATTTCAGCTCTACTTCTCCAAACTATGTTATCCTAAGCTTCAAAATTAATTGCCGAAAAAGAAATTATTTTTAAATGTAAACAAAGTTTTTTTTAATCGCCAGATCCTCGGCAAGAACGATGTCGTTGCGCAAAGACTGCATTCATTGAATGTTTTCGGCGCCGCGAGCGTATTTTCTTCCAACGTTTATATACAACTACGATCCTTCCTGTTGCTCGACGGAAACTGAGATCGTGTAAGACACCAGTATTAAACTTTTAATTCTTTACCATTCGAAGCCGTCTGAGAAATTTTTTTGCCGACTTTGTTATTAATCCCTGTTGATCTACGTACGTTATTAACCCTTCTCAGCCTGCCAGTTACGAAACGAAAAAAAAAATATATACAAGTGAGAAAATCTGCAGAAGGCAACTGCGAATCGGCGAGACATTTTGATCGCTACACAAGTGGTGCTTTTATGGAACACCTCCAGCACCCTACTGGGTACATAAGAGACAGTCGAAAAAGTTTCTTTTCTCGATTTGTAGGTAATTAAGTGTTTATGCGTTCCATGTATGTTGATTAAAAAGGCTCAACTTATAATTGTCCATCGATTACGTCAATTCAAAGTCGATGGCTCTGAGCACTATGCGACTTAACTTCGGAGGTCATCAGTCGCCTAGAACTTAGAACTAATTAAACCTAACTAACCTAAGGACATCACACACATCCACGGCCGAGGCAGGATTCGAACCTGCGACCGTAGCGGTCGCTCGGTTGCAGACTGTAGCGCCTAGAACCGCACGGCCACTCCGGCCGGCCACAAGTGTCTCGAAGCACACTGTTCATTGTACATTGTTGGATATGGAGCTCCGTAGTAGACCACCCCTGCGTGTTCACATGTCGACCCGAGGACATCGTCATTTACGATTGCAGTGGTCGCCATCGGGACTCAACCGTCGAAAATGGAAACGTACCGGCTCTTCGGGTGAATCACATTTTTCCTACACCAGGTCGATGGTCGTGTCCACAAAGGATGTCGTCGAAGTTAACCGTAGCTTGGAACGTGCGGCTCGCCATGGACACAGTCTCATGGGAGCACAGTTATACTGTGGGAGACATTCTCCTGCGCTTCCATGGGACCTGTGGTAGTAATCGAAGACAAGCTAAAAGCTGCGAACCACCTGCACGTCTTCAAGCTTGATGTCTTTCCCGACAGTGACGTCATCTTCCAGCAGTATAGTTGTCCGCGTCTCGGAGCCAGAACCGTGCTGCAGTGGTTTGAGGAGCATTATAATGAACTCATGTTGATGTCTCGGCGACCAATTTCGCCTGATGTAAATCCTACGGAAACCGTCTGCGTCGCTATCAGGCGCCATCACCGCGTACACAAATGAACGACCCGTTATTTACGCGAATTTCATGACCCATGTGTAGAGATCTAATGCCACGTACCTCCTTAAGCCTACCATCGAACTATCGGATCCCTGATACGCAGAGTTAGTGATGTATTTCGTTCCAGAGACGGACAAACAAGCTATTAGGCAGGTGGTCATAATGTTTTGGCTCATCAACGTATATTACGTAATGTCACACCTTCTTACCCACGTGACTAACTTCTTCGTTTCTACATGAAGTTGTTCTCCATGTGTTTTTATTTATTTATTTGACTTTCGTGTGATACAATTTAGCATTGAAAAAGTGTGTTTAGCCTCTGTTCCCCTTTAAACTTATCACTAACGTTCTTAAATAATTTAGACATTAAGTCTCATGTATTCGATAATGAGTCACAGAAGGGAACGAAACTACAGTGACTTAGAGAATGACTCTCGGTTTAGAATGAAGCTGAAAAATGTTGGGAGATTCATTCCATAATGGTCTTCATTTTCATGCATATGACTACATAGACTTGTTGTTTTTCTGTGTTTTATTACAGTGGGGACAGTTTTATCTTTGTTTTATTACGTGATTTCTTAATTTCGTATTTTACCTTATATTTGTTTCCTAGACATTTCTCACATTGTGACCGTATTTTAAATAGTAAAAAATATGACTCTGTACATTGGGGGCAGACCTATCACTATTGGCCGCAATCTGCATCTATTTAAAGATCATTATTGACCCTTACTTGCAGTATTTGTGACATTTACTTGGGGATCGAGATGGACGACTGCATGCGAGGGATAAGGGGCCACTAATCATTTTCAGGCTGCGGAATATAGCATATGTTTGCTGTAACGAAGAAAAAAATTGTAAAATTCACTTGCTTTACAATTCTAATTAGGTACTGCAGTTCTTCGATGGCCTGAGGATGGTGCTGTGAACTGAAACCAGAAGCCAGTAGATAAAATAAAGAAGTAGCCACTGTAGACCGAAACATTTATATCTTTCCAAATGGTACAGAGTTGGATACGCACGTCTTTCAGAACTTTTGCCGGGATGACGTGGTTCACTACCCGTAGCTGAAGGAACGTGTGTGTAGAGGTACTCCTACTTCGGAGGCTGATACGGAATAACACTTGACATGTTCTCCTTAGAATCTGGTGAATTGCAGAATCACGTTCTTGTGACCCACAAACTCATACGTATGAATTCCACAGGAAAGAGCTGCCTGTCTCTTTACCTTCTAAAGATATGCCCAAATTGCACACTTTCATTTAGTGGCCTGCATCTGTAGAGAAATTTAAGTATGCCCTATGCATGACACTTGGCTTTTGAGTTTCTAATGTTCTAATCATTACTAAAGAACCTCGAGAGTCGGTAACAGTAACGCTGTAATTGCGTTGGATGGATGCAGACCAATTGGCTTCTCTTAGTGCAAGGACTTTGGCAGGAAAAAAGGCCGGGATTTAGATCATCCTCCTAGCTTGCTGGTTTCCACAATAAGAAGTGATGTATTTCTTCTGTTGATTATGAAGCACCCACTAGCTTTCGTGAAGAAATATGAATAGGCATTGTGATACACAGAGTGATTATAATTACAGTTAAGCTTTGAAAACGTTTTAGAAATAACATCGCTGATCAGAATGACGGCAATCTGCAACGGAATATTGTCGGAGAAGGAGAAACACGTACCGCAGAAGAAAAATAATAGTGTGAAAATTGATCAATAGATGGCACTGTATGTATCAGAACACGTAAATGAAGCCGGCCGGAGTGGCCGTGCGGTTCTAGGCGCTTCAGTCCGGAACCGAGCTGCTGCTACGGTAGCAGGTTCGAATCCTGCCTCGGGTGTGGATGTGTGTGATGTCCTTAGGTTAATTAGGTTTAATTAGTTCTATGTTCTAGGCGACTCATGACCTCAGAAGTTAAGTCGCATAGTGCTCAGAGCCATTTGAACCATTTTTGAACGTAAATGAAAACACCTGTCCTGCGTACGACCCATTGAGATTGGTATAAACATGCCGGGTACACGGCTTTTCCTCTTTTCGCGTCTACGGCGTTCGCCATGACTGTCTCAATGCAGGATCGCGCTGTGCTTGTAAAGCTGTATTACACGAATGATGACTGTGCACACGTCGCTCTGCAGAAGTGCCGGACATTTAAGGGTCTGAAAAAAGGTATTGGTCGAATGACTGCCGTGGGTCTGGAGAAAATGATTCGGAAATTCGTAAAGACGGGTTCTTTTAATTCCTTCTTTGCTACCCATTCAAAATTACCTATGTGCACTAGTTGCTTCCTGTTGACCTGCCAGTAAGAGAAAGTTCTTGGAAATTTGTGGTAAGGTTGTAACCTCGTCCTCACTTATCGACCTTAGTGAAAAATTAAACCGCGTGTACCTAATGGAAATTTGGGAAAAGGAATCGTCACCGAAGTTAATCTGTCGGTAAAGAGGGAGGAAAGGGTTACATCTAAATGAAAGGAAAAATGCAAATGAAACTGGTGGAAATTAATTTTGAAAAGGGGTAAAGTAAAGTAAGTAAATGTGCGACCGTTACGTTAACAGTTAACTAGCGGTAATTAGATATTTGAGATTTGGGGAAATTACGGTCGCCAACCCTATGAACAATTACTATAGTAACTGAAAAAGAAAGGTTATTACACATATAATTAGCACTAGAAGCGTGGCAACTGAAGGTTGACACGTGTAGTGTGAAAACTGAAAGTTTGTCAGAAGTAATAAATTTCGCTACACTCTGACTTAATTTAGCAAAAGAATTAATAAAACCGGAAAATCGAAATTTAATTTAGTGACTTAAGTTAATAGTGAGCTTTGTTTCTGAAGCACATCGAAATTCAGTAAAATACGGTTGGTCTTGGACTACCTCAACAATCATTTCAAAAGCTACTTGAATCTACGCAATTTGGAAATAAGAGATTTAACTTTGAACTTGAATTAAATGATTCTGAACAATTAACAATAGTAAAATTTAGTACGTACCAAGCAGAGCTGCAGTCACAGGTAAGCTAAAATATGGTAACAAAACTCGCACTCTTAATTTGTGCTTGTGTAATCTAAATATTGTAGCCAGCTATGAATACTTTAACTGAACTTTGAAAATAAAGCAGTGAAATGGAATGATATTACTTTAATGCTGGCGTTTGAATTTCAACGTCACTCGGGTTCATTCCGGAAAGGGAAGGGACCCTGCTTGGTAATGCAATTGGGACAATGATCAACAAAGGTTCATGCTACGTTGCTGTAATTTAGTGAGAAAAATTTAACAGTTTGAAAAGCTGAGGTCTGCCATACAGTTCTAAAACTTTACGTGCTACCAGTCTTCCTTGTTGGTTGATTGAAGGTTTGAAGCCGTCGATCGAGGAGGTGGCGACAGTCACTCATTGTCGGCCGTCGCTGTTGCAGAAGCTGGATGTTGGCGCGCCTTCTTCTCGACATGGTCACCAGACGAAACGGGCTCTTGATGTGTGCCAGCTAACGCTTCCCGTCCGCGACACCATGTCAGAAACTATCATAGCAAGTCGAGCGCAATTACATGCTGCCCAACCCCGAAAGCGCGGCAACTTGCGGGAGCGTCACACAACACACCTGCTCCACCGCACTACCCCAGCCAGACTCCCCTCTGCCCGCGCTCCACGCGGTAGGGTTAACCCTACCAAATATCCTAAACACTTTGGTTCTCCACACGGCCTATCGAAGTAATCGTTCGATAGCATAGTTTTCCCTAGCCAAGACCCAGCGTAAAAATACAAATAGTATTCACAAAACAAACCAATTATAGATCGACATAAATGAATGTATATACAAATAGTAAAACAATTACAATATACAAAGACATAGAAACGTCATATCTTCAGGTAACAAAATAAGGAAAAAAATTTATAGTACAATAGATGGAAATACACTCCTGGAAATTGAAATAAGAACACCGTGAATTCATTGTCCCAGGAAGGGGAAACTTTATTGACACATTCCTGGGGTCAGATACATCACATGATCACACTGACAGAACCACAGGCACATAGACACAGGCAACAGAGCATGCACAATGTCGGCACTAGTACAGTGTATATCCACCTTTCGCAGCAATGCAGGCTGCTATTCTCCCATGGAGACGATCGTAGAGATGCTGGATGTAGTCCTGTGGAACGGCTTGCCATGCCATTTCCACCTGGCGCCTCAGTTGGACCAGCGTTCGTGCTGGACGTGCAGACCGCGTGAGACGACACTTCATCCAGTCCCAAACATGCTCAATGGGGGACAGATCCGGAGATCTTGCTGGCCAGGATAGTTGACTTACACCTTCTAGAGCACGTTGGGTGGCACGGGATACATGCGGACGTGCATTGTACTGTTGGAACAGCAAGTTCCCTTGCCGGTCTAGGAATGGTAGAACGATGGGTTCGATGACGGTTTGGATGTACCGTGCACTATTCAGTGTCCCCTCGACGATCACCAGTGGTGTACGGCCAGTGTAGGAGATCGCTCCCCACACCATGATGCCGGGTGTTGGCCCTGTGTGCCTCGGTCGTATGCAGTCCCGATTGTGGCGCTCACTTGCACGGCGCCAAACACGCATACGACCATCATTGGCACCAAGGCAGAAGCGACTCTCATCGCTGAAGACGACACGTCTCCATTCGTCCCTCCATTCACGCCTGTCGCGACTCCACTGCACGATGTTGGGGCGTGAGCGGAATACGGCCTAACGGTGTGCGGGACCGTAGCCCAGCTTCATGGAGACGGTTGCGAATGGTCCTCGCCGATACCCCAGGAGCAACAGTGTCCCTAATTTGCTGGGAAGTGGCGGTGCGGTCCCCTACGGCACTGCGTAGGATCCTACGCTCTTGGCGTTCATCCGTGCGTCGCTGCGGTCCGGTCCCAGGTCGACGGGCACGTGCACCTTCCGCCGACCACTGGCGACAACATCGATGTACTGTGGAGACCTCACGCCCCACGTGTTGAGCAATTCGGCGGTACGTCCACCCGGCCTCCCGCATGCCCACTATACGCCCTCGCTCAAAGTCCGTTAACTGCACATACGGTTCACGTCCACGCTGTCGCGGCATGCTACCAGTGTTAAAGACTGCGATGGAGCCCCGTATGCCACGGCAAACTGGCTGACACTGACGGCGGCGGTGCACAAATGCTGCGCAGCTAGCGCCATTCGACGGCCAACACCGCGGTTCCTGGTGTGTCGGCTGTGCCGTGCGTGTGATCATTGCTTGTACAGCCCTCTCGCAGTGTCCGGAGCAAGTATGGTGGGTCTGACACACCGGTGTCAATGTGTTCTTTTTTCCTTTTCCAGGAGTGTAGTTGGATATGCATTTCCGGCGTTACAAGGTCTCATTTGACCAAACTGCTGGGGTCAACGGTCCCTAAGCTTACGCACTTCTTAATTTAACTTAAACTAACTTACGCTAAGGATGACACACACACCGGTGCCCGAGGGAGGACTTCAACCTCCGACGGAGGGAGCCGCGCAGGCCGTGACAAGGCGTCCCAGATCGCGCGGCTACCCCGCGCACCTTTGCTTTAGAATTTCTTGCTTCCATGGGAGATTTTGTGGACAGACAAAACCCATTTCTATCTGACACGGTATGTCAGTACACAGAATTCTCGAATATGAGCAACGGAAAATCCTCACGCAAATCAACCAGTACCACTTCATCCTGAAATGGTCACTGTGTGGTGCGGATTTACTGCAACATTTATCACAGGGCCATAGTTTTTTCAAGAGACAGGTGCTTCCTGTCCTGTTACCTGTACCGTAACTGGTAAGCGCTATGAGTGTCTTTTGCGCAACCACGTCATCCCAGCTCTCCAACAACACGGATGTGTGGATGGGGTCATTTTTATGCAAGATGGCGCACCTCAACATATTGCAAATTCAGTTAAGCAGCTGCCAAAGCGCCTTTCCTGAAATACTAGAATTATCAGCGGCCATTTCCCTACAGCCTGACCGTTCCGATCACCTGATCTTAATCCGTGTGGCTTCTAGCTGTAAGGCTATCTGAAACGTGTTGTGTTCAGTGTTCCGATTGCAAACTTAGCTGCTCTGAAGGCACGCACTGCGCATCACATTCTGAACATGACCCCGGAAACACTTCGACCACTTGTGGAACATGCTGTTTCTGGGTTTCAACTTGTTGCAGGAAACGGTGGACAGCATATTGAACATGTTTTGCACCAGTCACACGGAAATTAATAATCCGATTTGATTTTGATTCGTGCTTTTTGTGCGGTTTTTGGCCTCAGGACAATTAAAAACCGATTTTTCCCATCTTATGTGATATGACCTTGCTGTGGCGGATGGGCTTACGTAACTAACAGTATCACTCCTGTACATCCATACACACTGAACAGTACAGTTAGTTTAACGTCAAACGTACACCTTAGCCATTGTTGTATGAATCATTTGTCATTTGTAGTTAATCACTATTAAATTACGATGCTTACAGCTCTTCATATTGCTACATTTTGTAACTATTCATTTTTCTTCTGCCATACATTTTCCCTCTTTTTCCGACAATACTCCGTTGCTATTTGACGTCAATCTGACCAGTGGTGTTATTTCTACAGCGGTTTGAAAGTTTAACTTTAATTATAATAACCCTGTATTTAGCAAGTCTCCAGGTTGCTAGAATATGTTAGGCTGTACTTCGAAAGCCTTATAGTCCCTGCTTAATTTAGGATGCAACAGTGGGTTTACCGTAAACTGGATCAGGTACCTAAATGATTATGTTAACACAACTATCGTTATAAAAATTACTTGATTTCTGTTTTCTTTTTTAGGTTTCCGAAGGAAGCGAAGCCCCCAGATATCTTGGAGAGAGCGACCTCAGCTGAGATGCGTGTCTCTCGCACAGAGAGGTGAGCGTTTGTGGCACGCACAGTGCAGTGTAGTGTAGTATGCTCTCTTCGCGCGGCACTGTTTACTCCGCAGAATACTCGTACATACCAAACCACTTGCTCACCATTTCACGACTAAAGATTACGCTATAGAAACACTCGCCATGACGCACCTCTCTATCGTAGCTCTAAGGGACATGGATATTTCCAGCAGAAACACAACGTACAATATCATTTTCAGGGACTACAATAATGTTTTTGAACGTTAAACCTGTTTTAGTTCATCAACCAACAGTATGTGAAAGACAAATCAGTTGTTTTTAAGAGAAAATGGTCTCAGTCAATATTACCGAATAACTGAAGCAGTATTAGTGATTACTTTCATCTTCTATGTTTGTGGAAAACTTCAACGTTTGCATTTTCTCCTCAGATAGCATTAATTGTTTTTTACTGTATTGAGTGACTCAAAAGACACCGTTTAATTTGTGATTGAGGGATGTATTAAAGTGACAATGGTCATGTTATCGTATTTTCATTTACATTTATTTGTTTACATATGTTTGTATGAATCCATGTCAGGCCTGTATATTTTTTACATCTATCCACGTTCCATCAGGTAGTCGTATGGGTCTTTTCATACCTTTTTGAATTCGGATAAAAACTTTCTTGGTCCACCTAACAACTTTTCTGCCTCCTACATGGCCTCCCCCCTCATTCGTTTCAATTTAGTTAAGGTCATAACTACGTATTTCATTACAGTCTTTTCACTGAACCGTTATTTTTTGTTTTCGTATCCTTTACAATACTTCATAACATACATCTTTGCAGTAGTCGCTGATCAACCGTCAGTTGGTGAGCGATTTTTGCGCTAAAAGTTCACGACTCACTGCCGTAGGGAGAAAGTGATAGTACACCCAGGTCGTAAACTCTCGTTTTCGGAAGGTTATAACAGAACACTCTGTATAGTTTACTGTAAGCTTTCCACATCTTTTTCAGTTTGTCAATATTCATCCTCGTCTGTCGAGACACTCTTTTATGTCATGAACATAGAGCCGCATCATTTGGCTTAATGACCTCGTTGCCAGATTGCACTGTTTTCTTTTCAATATGTCCGTAACTCATTTTTTAGTCTTAATAGTCTCGATTCTTACCCTACTTTCAAACCAGCGCAATGCACTGCTTCCGTTAGTTGTTGAATTTTATATCACTTGGGATGAACAGGTTAATACCATATGCAAAACGAACGTAGTTCAAATATCATTCAATAAAATGAATTCATTCCTTATTTTGCCAGTTTTGGGGTACAATAATCAAAACTTTTAAACATCCGTCACAGTCATACTAAATTTCCTGGTTAGATTTTTATCCATTTATTGGCTCGAGAGGCTACTGTCGATAGGGTTCTCACCTGTATTGTACCACCGGTCGTTGTAACGTAACAAGAAGTGCTATAGCGTCCTGCTAGAGAGTACAGCATTGCCCGCTGGACATATTTAAGAACGCTGCGTGCACAGCCTCGCTACCAGTGTGTTTTGACCGCTTGGTGGCTTCAGATCTAACTAGCCTCCACGACTGAATACTGCGACTGCCAAGGGAATATTACCAAGTGCCAATAAGCGATGTTGATGTAACTTGTGGGTGTCTAGAGGTGTCAAAATAATACAATACGCATTTTTTGGTTTGTGTCTAGTTTCAATTTTAAGGGTAAAACACACCCTGAAAGGTAATTTGGCATAATAGATTTCGAACGACTATCATCCAAACGACGTACACAAAAAAATGTATCTCATATATAACAAGAGACATAATTAGCGTTATTGAAAACTACATAATCGAAATTCATAACAATTTGAGATTTGGTAAAATGCCGCACCACCAAAAATTAATTTTGGAAAATAAAACTTTTTTGCAACAGAAATAAAAAGAAGCTTTCTGGCTAAATACATCCATGTGTAATAAAGCTGATTTCTGAAATACAGTTTTCGGAAAATGAGCTACACGCAATGTGCTATTATAGTAGTTTCAACATACCTAATTGAAATACCTAAGCATTCATAATTACTCCAGTTATTTTTTGACTTATATTTGTTTTATGTTTTAAATTGTTATTTTACGTTTCACATTCAGTTTTTTTGCTCCTAGTTTACCATTTAATATATGTGTATTCTGTCAGTTGAAAATAGAAGGTAATTCGTTATTGTGATACAAAATCATTACAATAACTATAATCTGTAAATAAGTGCTTCAAACATAACGTTTTCTTTCACTATGCCGATAAAATAAACTGCACCACTAACATACAGGACAGGGAACACAATATAAAAGAGAATTCAGCAGAATTTAAAATTGTCACGGGTAGCGCTGTTAATACCCTGATTTGTCTCAGGCATATTATAGTAGACTACAATGATAAGCCGAGACGAAGAGAATTAATTGAGTACTAGTGACTGCAGCTTCATTATATCGTTTCTCAATTGTAAACTGACTTCGTGCACATTTAACAGAACCAGATCCGAAAATCTTCTCACAAGGTTCTTCCCACATCGAAAGCCATATAAATCTGTCGACTGACCGTCCCAGTGCCGTCGAGCGCTTTGGGATCACCAGATGAACAAATTCCTTATCCTCAGGTATGGTGCTCCATATGTTTCTTTCCACTGACAGCCCCAAGAATCTAACAATAATACAGATTTTTCTCCCTCACTGTGAAAGAAAATATATTTAAAATGTCTTTTGACGTGGTCAGACTTTTGTTTACCAGGTTTAGGTTCTGTCACAACGACATTTGTGGCTTCAGAAAGAGATTCTCCAATTCTCGGTCCAAACTCACCTTAAGTTTCTTTTAAATCCATGAAAAGGTAGGTGGCCAATGTGTAAAAAAAATCCGTTTTGAACAACATATCCATGGGCAAGAAACTTAGCCTTTCGTTCATTATTCAATTATTTTCTCATGGTCACCTCTTCCTTTGCACTCCCCTCCCAGAGATCTGAATGGGGGACTGGTCTCGAATTTGTGACTGTATTATGTGACCATAAGTTTTCCCGGCGTAAACAACAAGCTGCCACCATCCAGCAGAAAGACAAACAGTACCGATCACCCTGGTACACAGGACGCGCGCCAAATGCGACAAAGACAGCCTATCATCCGAGGTGCAACACCTGAGGGGAGCCTTCCACCAAAATGGCTATAGTGAAACGTAGATCAACAGGACACTTAAAAGGAAGAAGGAAGCAGTGAGAACCCCAGAAGAAGATGATAAAGAAGAAAACCACAAGCGACTCTCGTTCTTTCCTTATGTGGTCCGCTCTCAGCCAAAATTGCACGTCTTCTGCGCAAATACGAGGTGCATTCAAGTTCTAAGGCCTCCGATTTTTTCTCTCCGGACTGGAAAGAGATAGAAACATGCGCATTGTTTTAAAATGAGGCCGCGTTCATTGTCAATACGTCCCAGAGATGGCAGCACCGTACGGCAGATGGAATTTTACCGCCAGCGGCGAGAATGAGAACTGTTTTAAACACTTAAAATGGCGACGTTTTCCTTACTTGAACAGCGTGCAATCATTCGTTTTCTGAATTTGTGTGGTGTGAAACCAATTGCAATTCATCGACAGTTGAAGGAGACATGTGGTGATGGACTTATGGATTTGTCGAAACTGCGTTCGTGGGTGCGACAGTTTAATGAAGGCAGAACATCGTGTGACAACAAACCGAAACAACCTCGGGCTCACACAAGCCGGTCTGACGACACGATCGAGAAAGTGGAGAGAATTGTTTTGGGGGATCGCCGAACGACTGTGGAACAGATCACCTCCAGAGTTGGCATTTCTGTGAGTTCTGTGCACACAATCTTGCATGACGACCTGAAAATGCGAAAAGTGTCATCCAGGTGGGTGCCACGAATGCTGACGGACAACCACATGGCTGCCCGTGTGGCATGTTGCCAAGCAATGTTGACGCGCAATGACAGCATGCATGGGACTTTCTTTTCGTCGGTTGTGACAATGGATGAGACGTGGATGCTATTTTTCAATCCAGAAACAAAGCGCCAGTCAGCTCAATGGAAGCACAGAGATTCACCGCCACCAAAAAAATTTCGGGTAACCGCCAGTGCTGAAAAAATGATGGTGTCCATGTTCTGGGACAGCGAGGGCGTAATACTTATCCATTGGGTTCCAAAGGGCACTACGGTAACAGGTGCATCCTACGAAAATGTTTTGAAGAACAAATTCCTTCCTGCACTGCAACAAAAACGTCCGGGAAGGGCTGCGCGTGTGCTGTTTCACCAAGACAACGCACCCGCACATCGAGCTAACGTTACGCAACAGTTTCTTCGTGATAACAACTTTGAAGTGATTCCTCATGCTCCCTACTCACCTGACCTGGCTCCTAGTGAAATTTGGCTTTTTCCAACGATGAAAGACACTCTCCGTGGCCGCACGTTCACCAGCCGTGCTGCTATTGCCTCAGCGATTTTCCAGTGGTCAAAACAGACTCTTAAAGAAGCCTTCGCCGCTGCCATGGAATCATGGCGTCAGCGTTGTGAATGTGTACGTCTGCAGGGCGATTACGTCGAGAAGTAACGCCAGTTTCATCGATTTCGGGTGAGTAGTTAATTAGAAAAAAAATCGGAGGCCTTAGAACTTGAATGCACCTCGTACATTATCAGAACTGTTCTCCGACCACCACCGAAGATGAGGGAACTCCTAAGTTCTGCCAAAGATGCGCTGAACCTTAACACACCAGGAGTATACAGCATACCATGCAAATGCGGTAATCAATACATTGGGCAGATACAGCGCTGTATATCTAAACACTGCGAGGAACATATCAGATGTGTGCGACTAGGTCACACAGAAAAATCAGCCATAGCAGAACACAGCATAAATGAAGAACACACTTTCAACTTCGAAAACATAAAGGCACTGCGCCGAGCATCTGGCCTCTGGGAAAGCGTTATCAAAAGATCCATAGAAATAAGGATCCACGACAATCTAATCAACAGAGATGTGGGATACCAACTCAGCGCAGCATGGAACCCTGCGACAGCGGCAATCCGTCGGGAGCACCCACTTCAACGTCCTCCTCCGTGGAAGCAGACAGAATGCTTACACCGAGAACTGAACACGGAGGACGGGGACGACCGCTATCCCCACCACCGTGCGCACGCCGCTGGTCCATAGCAGCTACACGAGGTCTAGTGGAGGGTGGTGACCGCGTATATAAATTGCCCGCTCTCCGAGAATCTCGACACTTCGCCAGAAGATGGGTAGTATGACACTTCCCGCAACGTCACGAGATATCAACGCCACCACCCGGATGGAGACCCGAGACACCTTCATCAATGGTCTCGAATTGTTTGTCAACGGAGAGATCATCACGACACCTTTTCAATTACAGGCCACATTATGTGCCTTCGACGCAGTGATTTCCATTGCCTTTTGTATCCTCATGCTGTTTATCGCTGCTGATTCCTCCGCATTTTAAGGGCAGTTTCCCACCCCAGTGCAAGAGAGAGCTTTGAATTTCTGCCCACTCCTTCACCCACTTTGCCAAGGCCGTTTGCTGAATGAATAAGAGTGACTTCTTATGCCAGAGGTCATCGGCTGCCGATGCTGGTGGTTTTTATTCAAAATTTAAAGAGTGGCAGGGTTCGAACTGGGATCGAGGATGTTCTGATTGCCAACCAAAGACGCTACTCCTAGACCATGCGTGCATAATGCAGTATATGTCCACAATTAGCTAGACCCATAACCTACATGACTGTCTCCTGTGGACTTCGCCAAATAACTCTTTCCGCCGGCACAAGAGAGCTTCTGCCTCAGTCATATCAACCAGTCATATCACAGGCAATTTCATGCGACCATTAATCGAGATTTGCTCAGCCAGTGGCATGTAAGGATGTTGTTTCCAGACTGGTTGTGATGCCGTAACTCGTTACTTGGATGCCACAGTCTTTCTCTTCTCGTACTGTAGGTTCTGTGCCAGATTTGCTCCATGTTACACTTTACTTGAGATTGTCTTAATATGTGTTACATCAACTCCTACTTAAAGTTCTTTTTCAAATATTGGAAATTCTCAAAGACAGTAACATTTATGAGATACCCATGAACTATGGCATAAATTCTCGTGGCAAATTGCTCACTTTTTATGGAATATTTTGAAGTAAAATTAAGTGTTTGCTAAGAATAGATAAATCCTTTCTTGGTTTCATTTGTACATGTTACATTAACATCATACTTGATATATAGATCAATCAATTCGTTATATTTAATTAAATGCACTTCTTCGTAATTCTAACCTATCCTTATGTACTATTATTTACCTCTCATTACGTGATACCATGCTGTCTTTATAAAATAAATATTTTTTGATTACATAAATTATAACACACAGAAGGCTGCTTCCATCTTTCAGTACTTTGCCATATTTCACACTTCACAGGAACACTATTTCTTCCGAGAGGAAGCAGCACCTACACATTTCCAGCAGAGGTTACGTTGCTATTGGCATCAGAAGGTACTGCCCCTTGATAATGCTATCTTATTTCTGTGACTGAGCTCTCTATGTTCTCTATCTGTCTCTTCACAGGTAAATCATTCAAGGTTTTTACATATAACAGAAACTTATGAATTAGTGACAAGTAGTGGTATGATAATCTAGTAACAGAAATAGAGATTCATATTATTCAAATACTCCAATACTATCATTAGTAGTGTTATTAGCCATCATTCAATTCATTTTTCATTAAGACTAAGTATTGTGCCCAACCCATTTTGGAAAACCACCTATGTTTGCGACCGATATGTACTTTTTGTGAGACTCACCTTGAGAGTTTACTTGGGTGAGAGTAGAGCTCCCCGCTGTGGAAAGAGTTTCACATTGTGCAATGCCACTGGGCCTGTACGCACGCCAACTCTTCAGCACAGTTCTGTGCCCTCATTTCTCAAAACATAAGAGCTTGGTTCATACAGGGTGTTTCAAAAATGACCGGTATATTTGAAACGGCAATAAAAACTAAACGAGCAGCGATAGAAATACACCGTTTGTTGCAATATGCTTGGGACAACTGTACATTTTCAGGCAGAGAAACTTTCGAAATTACAGTAGTTACAGTTTTCAACAACAGATGGCGCTGCGGTCTGGGAAACTCTATAGTACGATATTTTCCACATATCCACCGTGCGTAGCAATAATATGGCGTAGTCTCTGAATGAAATTACCCGAAACCTTTGACAACGTGTCTGGCGGAATGGCTTCACATGCAGATAAGATGTACTGCTTCAGCTGTTCAATTGTTTCTGGATTCTGGCGGTACACCTGGCCTTTCAAGTGTCCCCACAGAAAGAAGTCACAGGGGTTCATGTCTGGCGAATAGGGAGGCCAATCCACGCCGCCTCCTGTATGTTTCGGATAGCCCAAAGCAATCACACGATCATCGAAATATTCATTCAGGAAATTAAAGACGTCGGCCGTGCGATGTGGCCGGGCACCATCCTGCATAAACCACGAGGTGTTCGCAGTGTCGTCTAAGGCAGTTTGTACCGCCACAAATTCACGAAGAATGTCCAGATAGCGTGATGCAGTAATCGTTTCGGACCTGAAAAATGGGCCAATGATTCCTTTGGAAGAAATGGCGGCCCAGACAAGTACTTTTTGAGGATGCAGGGACGATGGGACTGCAACATGGGGCTTTTCGGTTCCCCATATGCGCCAGTTCTGTTTATTGACGAAGCCGTCCAGGTAAAAATAAGCTTCGTCATAGAGGTGTAAACTCTGGCGCATGAGACGATATGTGGACGTTGGCGTCATTTGGACCGCAGCTGCAGCATGGCGAACGGAAACCCGAGGCCGCTGTTGGATCACCTGCTGCACTAGCTGCGCGTTGCCCTCTGTGGTTGCCGTACGCGGTCGCCCTACCTTTCCAGCACGTTCATCCGTCAGTCCGTTGAAATTTTTCAAACAGATCCTTTATTGTATCGCTTTTCGGTCCTTTGGTTACATTAAACCTCCATTGAAAACTTCGTCTTGTTGCAACAACACTGTGTTCTAGGCGGTGGAATTCCAACACCAGAAAAATCCTCTGTTCTAAGGAATAAACCATGTTGTCTACAGCACACTTGCACGTTGTGAACAGCACACGCTTACAGCAGAAAGACGACGTACAGAATGGCGCACCCACAGACTGCGTTGTCTTCTGTATCTGTCACATCACTTGCAGCGCCATCTGTTGGTGAAAATTGTAACTACTGTAATTTCGAAAGTTTGTCCGCCTGAAAATGTACTGTTGTCCCAAGCATATTGTAACAAACGGTGTCGTTCTATCGCTGCTCGTTTAGTTTTTATTGCCGTTTCAAATATACCGGTCATTTTGGAAACGCCGTGTGCATACTATTAATTTACATTTATGTGTTAAAATACTCCTTATTGCAATCGCTGTTGCACACTGTAGATGATGCTTTAATGTTTACTTCTTAGGATGTGCATCTGTTGACTGAAAATGTCCTACCTCACGCCTGAAAGACTCCTTTCCACTGCCAAAAACGTTCATTTGGTGTCCAGCGTCTTCTGTTTAACTGTTTTCCGCATGTTTCCAGTGCTTAATACACAACATTCTGGCTGCATCTGCTTCTCAGTCTCATCTCCCCATACAAACTGGAATGCGCATTTGAACCATAGGTTCTGCGCAGCCCATTTAATTTTCTAACAATCATTTCAAAGACTTAGAGGGTGGATGATATTTAGATATACAAACAGGTATTATTCCCAACTTCTGCAATGTTGATTTCCAGAGTTTGAAGTGGAATTGTGTCTGTTATCTCTTGTAATATGTGTGAGTCCATATACCCTGATTTCATAGTCATTTTTGATCGCCTGAAGCTGATCATGGAGGGAAGTCCACAACTCTAAATACTGGTTCTGTTCCACTGGATGGCCGGCCGGAGTGGCCTAGCGGTTCTACGCGCTACAGACTGGAACCACGCGACCGCTACGGTTGCAGATTCGACTCCTGCCTCGGGTGTGATGTCCTTAGGTTAGTTAGGTTTAAGTAGTTCTAAGTGCTAGGGGACTTATGACCTCAGCAGTTGAGTCCGATGGTGCTCAGAGCCATTTTTTTCCCCACTGGATGAGCAGTCACAGATAGCACCAAATTAAGGCAACGAGTCACATTGTCGAAATACTGTGCAGGAACGATATTGACATTTGGCAGAATACTCAATATGTCTACGTATCTGTGGGAAAGCCTGGATAACTACATTTTTGATCTTAGGGGCTAACCCTCTCCCTCAGGTTTTTTAAAAATGGTATGGGTTCACACGTTTAGAACAATTATCTAGCACTAAAAATACAGGTACAATCCCCTTTTTAATCATGACTGTGAGTTGTAGAGATTGACTACGATTTTATCCAAAACTTTCTAAAGAATAAAAAACTTTCGATGGCCTTGATCCACAGTCATTCAGTACATTTTAAAAGAGCAAACCGCAGTTTGACTGTGTATTATTATATAAATTTTTGTATTACCCAGATTTCGGCTTTTATTGCATTATCTAATACATTGGTAAAAGTTCTATAACCATTACTGAGTTATGTATGTTAAGGCAGTCCAAAGCAGTTAAACAAGCCCAACACGTGTCTTTAAGATATAAAGACATGTGTTGGCCTTGTTTACCTGTTTACCTTAACAAAGATGACTTAATAATGGTCTAACGGCTTTTAGCATTGTGCCTCATATTGTCATAGAAGCCGAAATCTGGAGAGTACAAAAAAATAAATCTAATAATACACAATAAGATGGCGGTTTACTCTTTTAAAAAGTTTCTCAGGAATGACTGCATAAAGTTCTTCTTATGGATATACATTAAAAAACTCATTTTTTTACGCTTATAACAGTCTTATGCCAATCTTCTAACTCTTTTCTCCAGGTTGTTATATATAAGATATAAGGTTGTCCGAGCGCTCCAGTACACCCTTTTACCCCCCCTATATATATACACTCCTGGAAATTGAAATAAGAACACCGTGAATTCATTGTCCCAGGAAGGGGAAACTTTATTGACACATTCCTGGGGTCAGATACATCACATGATCACACTGAGAGAACCACAGGCACATAGACACAGGCAACAGAGCATGCACAATGTCGGCACTAGTACAGTGTATATCCACCTTTCGCAGCAATGCAGGCTGCTATTCTCCCATGGAGACGATCGTAGAGATGCTGGATGTAGTCCTGTGGAACGGCTTGCCATGCCATTTCCACCTGGCGCCTCAGTTGGACCAGCGTTCGTGCTGGACGTGTAGACCGCGTGAGACGACGCTTCATCCAGTCCCAAACATGCTCAATGGGGGACAGATCCGGAGATCTTGCTGGCCAGGGTAGTTGACTTACACCTTCTAGAGCACGTTGGGTGGCACGGGATACATGCGGACGTGCATTGTCCTGTTGGAACAGCAAGTTCCCTTGCCGGTCTAGGAATGGTAGAACGATGGGTTCGATGACGGTTTGGATGTACCGTGCACTATTCAGTGTCCCCTCGACGATCACCAGTGGTGTACGGCCAGTGTAGGAGATCGCTCCCCACACCATGATGCCGGGTGTTGGCCCTGTGTGCCTCGGTCGTATGCAGTCCTGATTGTGGCGCTCACCTGCACGGCACCAAACACGCATACGACCATCATTGGCACCAAGGCAGAAGCGACTCTCATCGCTGAAGACGACATGTCTCCATTCGTCCCTCCATTCACGCCTGTCGCGACACCACTGGAGGCGGGCTGCACGATGTTGGGGCGTGAGCGGAAGACGGCCTAACGGTGTGCGGGACGGTAGCCCAGCTTCATGGAGACGGTTGCGAATGGCCCTCGCCGACACCCCAGGAGCAACAGTGTCCCTAATTTGCTGGGAAGTGGCGGTGCGGTCCCCTACGGCACTGCGTAGGATCCTACGGTCTTGGCGTGCATCCGTGCGTCGCTGCGGTCCGGTCCCAGGTCAACGGGCACGTGCACCTTCCGCCGACCACTGGCGACAACATCGATGTACTGTGGAGACCTCACGCCCCACGTGTTGAGCAATTCGGCGGTACGTCCACCCGGCCTCCCGCATGCCCACTATACGCCCTCGCTCAAAGTCCGTCAACTGCACATACGGTTCACGTCCACGCTGTCGCGGCATGCTACCAGTGTTAAAGACTGCGATGGAGCTCCGTATGCCACGGCAAACTGGCTGACACTGACGGCGGCGGTGCACAAATGCTGCGCAGCTAGCGCCATTCGACGGCCAACACCGCGGTTCCTGGTGTGTCCGCTGTGCCGTGCGTGTGATCATTGCTTGTACAGCCCTCTCGCAGTGTCCGGAGCAAGTATGGTGGGTCTGACACACCGGTGTCAATGTGTTCTTTTTTCCATTTCCAGGAGTGTATATAGGGTGGTTCATTGATCCTGACCAGGCCAAAAATCTCAAAGAAATTACAAAGAACGAAACTTGTCTATCTTGAAGGGGGATACCAGATGGCGCTATGGTTGACCCGCAAGATGGTGCTGCCATAGGTCAAACGGATATCAGCTGCGTTTTTTAAATAGGAACCCTCATTTTACATATTCGTGTAGTGACTATTACAGCGCCATCTATCACAAGGCGAAAAAAGTGGTCCAACTAAAACATTCAAATTTCTTTACGTACTACACGCATATGTAATAAAAATGGGGGTTCCTATTTAAAAAAAACGCAGTTGATATCCGTTTGACCTATGGCAGCGCCATCTAGCGGCCTAACCATCTGGTTTCCCCCTTCAAGCTAGACGAGTTTCGTCAATCACCTAAAACTTACACTGCACAGATGTGATGCCTGTTAACTTTTTCCTGTGGGAGAAAGATGTCTACAAGGACATACCAACTTTCCAAGATGATATGCAACGATGTATTACTGTAGCCTGGTCAGAAATATTTGCTGAAATGCTAGCACGTGTGCTGCAGGTCTTCCATACAAGACTGGAAGCATGTGTTGCCACTGCCAGTGGTCATTTTCAACACAACCTGTGTCGTTACTGGTCAGAATCCACACAACTATTGTATGAAATTGTAACGGCCACTTACCTTGTTAACTGTGTCGTTACTGTTCAGAATGCACATAACTAAAGTATGTACTTGTGTTGCTCTTTAGTATGCGCTTCCACAGATATTGTACACGTGTCAGAGTGAGCTATCTTATAAACGAATCACACTAGAATACTGCAACCAACACGACTGTAATTCTAATTTACCCTAATTTTATTTGTTAATGTCAATAAATATTGTTCCATTTAAAAATGTGCTTTTTATCAGACAAAATCCACATTGAGGTTTCTGAATAAATACTTACAAATCCATAATAACCGATAGTACTCAGTAAAAGAACTGTTAATAAACGACAATATGAAAACACAATCAAAAATAGCATAATATAGTAAGCACATGTTTGGGCATATTTAAATATATAAATAATTCCTGAACAAAATGGCAGTAATTTAATAATTTTATTCTAGCAGGGGAACTATAAAAACTGTAATGGAAAGCACAAAGCATAAAGTGGGGCGCTCAAAGAGCAAATGACACTTGGTAGTTTGTAACACTTACGTTAAGTTGATACGAGTAAATCATAATTTAGCTCAATGTGGGACAAGTTCTACAGTGTGAGCAGAGAACTACGTTAGGGTCTAGCTGACGAGTTATGACGTCACATCCACCTGGAAACAGCGTCCTCACTTGCCAAGGGCTAAGCAAAGCTCTACATTTAAAAATATCACAATAATTCCTACGCTGTGAGCAACTGAAGCAGTCGAGACAGAAGCTCCCTTTTGCTTCTGCTGGCAGGAAGAGTCCAGTGTAACAGCCAAAGTGAATATCCGTGCTGGTTATGAGTGCAGCCATTTTTTATCATATATTTCATTAATAGAATTGGGTGGCAATGGTCAACGTGAAAGTTCACAGACATTGGAGTGGGTTAATACTTTGAGATTTACTACGAAAGAGACTCCCATGTAGGGCTGACGTGAGTGTGGTCACATAGGTGAGCAACTGTATTAATTTCAAACTGCATTTGACGTCATCTTGATTCACAATACTATAGTACTAACTTACACAGGTGCTGTTTACAGAGCTGTGTTAAGAAGTAAAGCAGAGAGTGAATCCTTTGGAACAAAAACTGTGTAATGTTTACTCAAAAATAGTTACAGAGTGTAGTAATGTTCTCTCTGTTACAACACACCTTTTTAAGCAAGGCCATTACCATGGATATCGCTTGCAGTGAGAGAGAGAGAGAGAGAGAGAGAGAGATCTTTATAAGACAGCTTTCTACCGAAAAACTGTGAGGTGTGACTGATGATGTGCATTTCCACAGCCAGCCCTCATATGTACTATCGGTCAGTTACAACCAGCTATGGAGGTACTTTACTTTTTCAAGTGGAGGTATTGTATGTGGCATCGCTGGTGGGAACGATTTTCAGAGACTGTGAACGAAGAAATATCTAAAATAGTGAATTTATGATAGTAGGTGTGGAGCAGTGTATCTGACTGGATGTACAGTTACAATTAACAGTAGGCATAAATAGCACAATGGAATAACAAATAACACTGTTTACAGTGAAGTTGCCGCAGAAAAACTGTGAATTCTTTCTATTCCAAAATTACGTAACATTTCGTAAAAGTTAATGACACTCGATGTTGTCATAAATGCCACAGGATACAATTAATGCTGATACGGGATGCCAAGTAAGAGACTGATTTCACAATGAGAAGACAACGAGCTTTCCCTATTAGACTATTCCCTATTGATGCGTACAACTCGCTGGCATACAGCATGTAGCAGTAGTTAAGCACACTCGTACTTCATTGTGGGTCGAAGACGTTTTTCACATTGGAAAGCAGCCACAGAAATCTAAAGGCACCATGTGCTGAACGGGCCCATGCAAGTCTTGACAACACATGGGCAGACATCGTAAAATACGGTAGGCCAACTGATCTGATTTTTCTTAAAAGCCCAGGAGCATAGGATGGCATAGAACCACTTCGCAGTGTGGTGAAACAGTGTGCACCCTTGTGCTAACAAATAGTAAATATATTTTATAATTATGCACATAAATGACATTTTAACTATAAGTGACCATACAAAACTGTGACGTTAAGGAATGGGGAATAATGTTACTCTTCTCATGGAAGAGAAGAGGATAACAAAGTTTTGTCAGAATCACATCACAAATTGTCAGAAAAGATCTTTAATGGAAGAAATTTCGGATCTCATGGAAAACACTGCATGACTAGCTTCACATGACCTTGGGTTAGACGTAAGTGTACTTAGTGGAAGTCACCGCACTGCATTGGCAGACACTATACCTTTCGACACTAATGGTGCAGTTTTTGGCAAGTTCCATTTTCGGATGTGTGCAGGAAATACACAGTCTTTATCTATATGGGGTAAGGATACCAATTCAAGGTGTTACCATTGAGCCTGAAAATATCGACAGCCTTTTCTTGTGTTTCTCACAGTGTGAGGTAAGGATTTTCAGAACAAAATAACTCTCTGCATCGATGGTGCATTAAAAATGTTGACGTGAATCCAGTCAGATATTGGAAGACATCATTGTGGTATTTGAGTAAATGTGAAAACGTAAGAGTTTAAAAAAAGGAAATTAAATTCCTAGGGCATATTATTTCAGCTTCTGGAATAAGAACGAATGCTGAGAATATTTAAGCCATTAGAAACATTCATGAGCAGAAGAATAGGAAGCAAAAAAGAGTCGCTTTGCTGTGTTGATTTTATCGCAAATTTACGAAAAACAGTATTGAATGCAAAACTGTTGTTGGACTTAACTAATAATAACGCTGTTTGCACATGGACCAAAGAACAAAATAAAGAATTTGAGGAAATTAGGAAAACTTGGGTAGGTGAATCATGTTGTCACATCTGATCTGCCACAGAGTTCAGCGTAGAAGTACCTGTATATGGAATTGGTGCAAGACTATTTCAGGTTATACTATAAGAAAGAAAAAAAACATGTGCTTACTATATTATGCTATTTTTTGATTGTGTTTTCATATTGTCGTTTATTAACTGTTCTTTTACTGAGTACTATCGGTTATTATGGATTTGTAAGTATTTATTCAGAAACCTCAAATTGTTTTGCATTTATGGTTTGGCTATGACAACCACGCTCTCCATGGATAGGGTAAGCTGGTAAAGCCGCCAGTAAAACACCTCCGCTCCCCCGCCCCCCCCAAAAAAAAAATAAAAACGGATTGTTTTATTTGTCTCAAAGCCAGGGCTGCTTCCAACAAAACTATTTAAACTGTAGACGCTACAAAAGTTTGTTGGCATCAGGCTTAACACAAGTATGTAAAAACTAATTAAGTCCTCCACTGGCACAAAAAGAACTTATAAGACGGGCATTAATGCTCTGTATTTACCATAAGCAACGGTCGTGTCACCAAGTCTTGACGTGCACACTATCCGATAACTAGCTGTAGCTTTGCGATTTTTTTAGAGACGTAAACTGTCCGCACACAATAACTACAACATCTGAAAAACTCTCATAAGACCGGAAAATGGACAGAACGTACACAATAACAGAAATATGAAAGCAGACAACTTGAGATTATTCATGAAGCATGATTAGTAGAGCTTAGCCATAAATGCAAAAAGGAATCTTGCTGAACTTTGAATAAATATTTATACGTCCGTAACAAATGGTAATGTTAAATAAACAACCATTAACATTTAACGCCATAGAACAGGCAGTAATATACACCGATATCAAAACACTATCAGAATAGCACATAACGTAGTGTGCACATGTACGGTACGTGCATCAGGCTTAACACAATGGTAGGAATTAAATTTTTTTTAGATACAGGGCTATTTAAAAGAGGGAACAGATTTCAAACATTTATTGCTTCCAAACACAGTTCCGACGTTCCTACAAAGATAAAAGTTCAAATTTGAGCACCATGCGTTACACGACAAATATTAAAACGGTGGCTCATTTCCTGCCCCAAACGAAGCACCTGACAGCTCGTTATCGAATTCACAGCTTCCACAAATTGCGTTGTCGCAGACTTTCAAGAGTATCATGCGTAGGGGAGGGGGGGGGGGATAAAAAAGCGATCTTTTACGTAGCCCCGCAGATAGAAGTAATGAAGTGTGAGGTCTGGAGACCTGGAAGACCACCGGCGATGACGTTCATCTTCCGCTCCTCCTCTTCCAATCCCACGTCCTGGAATGGTGGCATTCAGCTGACGTCGGACGTGGTTAGAGAATTTCTCTAAGCACCAGTAGTGTTTTTATGGAGCTATTGTATCACCTAAACGGAAGAGAAACCCCACATGTACAAAAGCCGCCGGCTTTCTCAAAATTTTAAATTACCAGCACTGATGAGTATCAATTTTATTTGAAAATTTCCCATGGAGAGTTTAATTTAAGATTTTGACAGCCACATGAGGAGTCGTGTTCCACATGCGAGGAGCTCGGTGTAAAAATCGAGAATCCATCTCTGACTGATGCTGCTAGAAAGGCAGCAACAACTGAGTTAACAGTGCATAAAGGGCATTCTGAAAAAGCCCTTGGGAAATTACATGTAGTTAAAGAGACAACAAACAGATTTTACCTTTGAAGGCCTCTCGTTTTATTTTATCAGAACCTGCAGTTCCAAATGGCTCTAAGCACTATGGGACTTAACATCTGAGGTCATCTGTCCCCTAGACTTAGAACTAAGTAAACCTAACTAACCTAAGGAGAGCACACAAATGGTTCAAATGGCTCTGAGCTCTATGGGACTTAACTTCTGAGGTCATCAGTTCCTAGAACTTAGAACTACTTAAACCTAATTAACCTAACGGATCACACACATCCATGCCCGAGGCAGGACTCGAACCTGTGACCGCAGCAGCAGCGCAGTTCCAGACTGAAGCGCCTAGAACCGCTGGGCCACACCTGCAGTTCCCTCAGATATCAATACAAGATGTGACGTACTTGTGTAGGCTTCGAGTAAACCTTTCATGTGCGTTACTTAATGTCGTGGAGGAAAAGCACGAAAAGTGTTTTAATAAGGGTTCTTCAACAAATGTTCCAGTTACTAATTCAATTGGTACTAGTCCTGTAGCTAAATGTGTTAATTCATTTAAAATTAGTTCTAAATCTGCAACTACTATTGCCCACTTGGTATATTTTTCTGTGCAATGGGTGTGAAAGAATCTGCCTAACTCTTTCATAACCCTCCCTGCAGGATTTGATTGTGGATAGTATTTCGATATTTTGATATGTTTAATTTCTTCCCAAATAAGAAACTGTTAAGTCTGCTCATTTCGTTTTCATTATATATATGAAAATGTTGGATCACTTCTTAAACATCTTCACTTGTTCTCTGATTCTTGTAAAAACCCAGTTATGGTGAGATTTTGTTTAATGCTTGTGGTACAGGGAAGATTCACTTTCTTCAGCCATTACTTTCCAATAAGAGGCCACTTACCTTCCATATTACAGAGATGTCAGCGTGCTGAAAAGAAAAATTATAAAGGACAATACGATATATTTGCTAATTAAAATAGAGTCCAGCAAAAAGAGGAATTTTGAAGTGAAAACACAAAAGAAAAGAAGAGATGCTAAATTTTAGCTAATTAAAATAGAGTCCAGCAAAAAGAGGAATTTTGAAGTGAAAACACAAAAGAAAAGAAGAGATGCTAAATTTTAAGAATCGGTGGTCCAAGTTCTGCCAAAATAATGCTATTTCCGTTGAAACTCAAGGAAGGGCTACACAAAGAAAAAACAAACAGCGGTCTCATGTAACAACCTAGAAGGTTTATTTTGTATCTCCTGAAAAGTTTACCTTGTGGGACATGTGGGATTTCTCGATATTCCAATTCAGTTGTTGTGGCAGCAGCTTGTCAGCGGAAAACGGTTCGGGCGTGAAGTTTACCGATCTGACTGAAGGATACCAGCTTCAACACGTGAAGTGTCAACTGTCAAGCTGCGAGCATTCCAGGGAAACTGCAATGCGTCAGGAGCAAACTACTTCTCAACGCGTCACATCACTGCCGGCAACAAAGCCCCTTACGGGCTGTGCCGCACATTACAGTGTAGTGACATACCAGGAACACGACGTCATGTCTATCCTCGCGCCGACATAAAGAGTTGTGAAATTATTCTACATTTCAAAGAACTCACCTAAGGCACCTAGCGTTCTACAGCGTGCGACAGCGGACCGAATCCAGTTTTCTTTTCTAGGTGTAAGAGGCCTCAACCACGCGACTCAGTGCGTACCAGGAACGAGCTTCATGCTGAGGTGCAACAGATGCATGTGCAGACGTTCCGGCAGGAGCGCAATTTGCACCCAATTCAACTGCCTCGAGAGAGTGCGGGAAGGTAAGTGTAAGCAAAAGCCTGCCAGTCCAGGTTAAAATAGCAATGATTTCCTGCAAACATACAGACAAAATTCACCCATCAAGATATTCCTATATCTAAATCTATCACACATACTCCGAAGGCACCTGGCGGAGTGTAATTGATACTAGTATCAGCGCATCTCTATCCTAAGTTATTAAGGTACTGACCGGTGAAAACGTGACGTCCTACATACATTAGTACGCACTCTCCCCATAAGATTTAGTACGTAGGACATCCGCCGATAAGAGGCAGGATAATTCATTTAGATTTATCCACTTCAGGTGTATTAATTATTTATTCAAACCCGAGAGGGTTCGACATTTTAAAATCCCATTTTCAGGTGTACGAAATCACTGTATCTGGTAACACATGAAATGCGGTTGGGAAAGTCAGTGTAAGAGTACCAATCGCTGCATGTTGGCCGAAGCAGCCCAACGACAGGCAACAGAATAATTTCATACACATAAAGACGGGATTTTAAAATCGCGAAACCAGTCGTGGTTTGTATAAATAATTAATACAAATGAAGCAGATCTCTCTAAATTAATTATCAACTCCTCCTTTCTTACAAATATACCCACTATGGAGTGAAACAATCGTGAGGAGCGGTTTGTGCAAAGAAGCACTCTCCGGGAACAAACACTCAAACTTTCAATGACCCACCAAGTTTCAGGAATACTACAACCCATTTGCAAAAATGGAAATCATAAGAGAACACCCAACAAACAAGTATACACAAAAATTTAAAAAAATCGCAGTGAAACTCTTCACAAGAAGTAGCGCACGATATTCTAGTCTCCTCTAACAACCATGCGTCACGGATAAATTATCCGAATACGGCGGAAATCGGTTAATGTGATGTATATGTACAGACAAACAAATATTTACAATTTCAGAAAGATCTGATGTTTTGTTCCAGAGAAAGAGCTTTACAAAATGAGCAAGTCAATAACGCGTTGGTCAAACCGCCGCCCTTGTGCAAGCAGTTATGAGGCTTGGCGTTGATACAGCTGTTGGATTTACTGCTGACGGATATCGTGTCGAATTCTGTCTAATTGGCGAATTTGGTCGTCAAAATACCAAGCTGATTGTAGGGCCCTGCCAGCAAACGCTCACAAAAACCTCAATTCGGGAGGGATGCGGTGATCTTGTTGGCCAAGGTGGGGTTTGGAAATCACGAAGACGAGCAGCAAAAACTCTCGCCGCTTGTGGGTGGGCAGTATATTGCTGAAATGTAAGCCCAGTGTGGGGCGGCGAGTGAGTTGTAAAATTAAATTTGCTGTATCAATGCTTGCAATTCAAAATGTTTGAATCAGTTTCAGGCTTTTAAAATGTTGTTAATGCTGTCTTTCGCCGTTCTCAACACTGGCTCTCTATTTACCTTTTAGCACCCAGAAAGTGATTTAATAAAACGTGGAGCCTGTAAAGAGAGTTCCTAGTGCCCACTTCATCTGAGAATACCATTATAGCTGCAGCTTATAGCTCTGAGGAATTAGGAGATTGTTCGGGATTTCTAATCAAAACGATTTTCCAAAATAGTTAAGTATATTCTGAAATTCACTGATAACAACACAAGTATCCCAACAACCTAACTAACAGAGCAGTTCAGAGTCTAATGCGCTGATGCAACTATGAATGTCTGAATTAAATGTTAAAAGAATGCTCGCCAAGATTTGATGAGAATATTTCATCAAACGCCACGCTATAATAATTGGTAGAATGTCTGTCCCGCGACGGCACGTGAAAATACGACAATACGCAAACTGAAGCTAGATAATGCAAATCATCTCAGAATTAATCCTTTACTTGAAATGCTTTCACGGTTCCGCGTATCTCTAGTAACTTAATACGGCACCCGAGGCTGTTTGTAGCAGTGCTTCCGAGCGAAGCGGCTCCCGACACAGCTGACGTGCTATTCAGCGTCTGGAGAGAACTGGGGCCTTCCTTCCTCGCACAGCGCTCTTAGCCGCTGGGCTAGTAACGCACCACTTCAAGTTACATAATAATTTATAGCTTCTTTTGCTGATGGCCGATGAAACTCTTAATTTAAACGTGCATTCAGCACGCAGGTCAGTATTGATAATAAAATTTTGACGTGGCTAAGTTAACTATTTTGGGCGAGAGAATTAATTAAATTACGCTGCACGCAGCAGATGAGCTCTGAACTGGCCCTTTTGAGATCCGCTATCGCTATAATTTTTTAGGTATTCAAAAGAAACTTTTCACATCTTCATAGTCATAGCGGACCTCCAACCTATTTAAATCTAAACATCCTAGCCTTATTTATTAGCCTACTTAATCTATCTTGCTTCCTTCAGTTTTGAGATGAAAACCAGAAAATCATGAATTTCCACTAAAGTCTTAATCTGTGAAATCCAAAGTACTGTTTTTATTAAATCATTATGAAAGATGAATCTAAATATAAATTTTGAAGTCTCTAGCTCTTTTCTGTTGCGCCAATGATTTTTTCAGAAAAACGTCCAAATTTAAAAAATGGCTGAAGTTATCGAACTGATATTTAACACACATTAATTTAGTATTATTCCTCACATGCTAGAAAAGTTTTAGGTCATTTGCTTGATTTTTAAGGTATTGCGCAACATTTATGACGTCAGAGCTAGTTACAGCAGACTGGCTGGCACACAATGGAAACTGATGTCAATTTACTACAGCGTGAGTAGGCTGCTTCCCTACACCAGGATGGCTTGCCACGAAGGGCCACCCTCAGGTTCGTATCCCATCGCTGTCCAGGGCCTCTCCAGACACGTCTTCGCCGCTCACTGGGGTTCAGTTCGAAGCTGGCATCATCACTGAAGACCACTATACTCCACTCAATGAGATTCCAGGCCGAGGACGTATCTGCAGACGCTCAGGAGAGCAGTGCGATATCAACGTGACTGCCGTCCTCGACAGGGCCCGACAACCAGTTTATTTTCATAGCGGGAACATTTTGGTTGTCATCTACCGCACCATTACAGCAAAGCACAGTACCGACGATATTCTACGCTGCGTTTTATTTTCCTTCATGAAAAGTCATCACTTGCTTACATTTCAGTAAGGTAACGCTCGCCCGCACGTGGTGAGAGTTTCTGCTGCTCGTCTTCGTGCTGGGCAAACCATACCTCGGTCAGCAAGGTGGCCGGATCTCTCTCCAGTTGGGACATTTGGTGCATTATGGCACGTCCTTCCAACCATCTCGAGATTTTGTCGATGGAACCCAGGGACTGGGTAGAATTTGACACGACATCCCTCAGGAGGAGGTCTAGAGGTGGACCAAAGAGTTCTGGACTTGCTCAATCTGTGAAGTTCTTTCTCTTGAATAAATCACCCAATGTTTCTGGAATTGTAATCATTTGTTTGTTTGTACATCTATCAGTTTCTCTCGCGGTCAGACAATTCCTTCAGGGTATGACTATTTCTTTGTCTTCGGCTGTATGTTTGATATTTCGACACAAAACGTTAATATCGTGCTTTACATGCACATAAAAAGTGCTGAAAACAAAACTTATTGGGTGATCAAAAAGTCACTATAAATTTGAAAACTGAATAAATCACAGAATAATGTAGATCGAGAGGTACAAATTGACACACATGCTTGTAATGACATGGAGTTTTATAAGAACCGAAAAAAATACAAAAGTTCAAAAAATGTCCGATGGCTCTGAGCACTATGCGACTTAACTTCTGAGGTCATCAGTCGCCTAGAACTTAGAACTAATTAAACCTGACTAACCTACGGACATCACACACATCCATGCCCGAGGCAGGATTCGAACCTGCGACCGTAGCAGTCCCGCGGTTCCGGACTGCGCGCCTAGAACCACTAGACCACCGCGGACGGCAAAAAAAAAAAAAAAAAATGTCCGACAGATGTCGCTTCATCTGTTAAGAATAGGAATAATTAGCATAACAAAGTAAGACAAAGCAAAGATAATGTTGTTTACAGGAAATGCTCAATATGTCCACCATCATTCCTCAACAATAGCTGTAGTCGAGGAATAATGTGAACAGCGCTGTAAAGCATGTCCGGAGTTATGGTGAGGCATTGGCGTCGGATGTTGTCTTTCAGCATCCCTAGAGATGTCGGTCGATCACGATACACTTGCGCCTTCAGGTAACCCCAAAGCCAATAATCGCACGGACTGAGGTCTGGGAACCTGAGAGGCCAAGCATGACGAGAGTGGCTGCTGAGCACACGATCATCACCAAACAACGCGCGCAAGAGATCTTTGACGCGTCTAGCAATACGGGGTGGAGCGCCATCCTGCATAAATATCGTACGTTCCAGCAGGTGTTTATCAGCCAGGCCGGTGATGATGCAATTCTATAAAATATCGGCGTACCTCTCACCCGTTACGGTAGCAGTTTCGCAGTCCAGCGCCATCTGTCAGACATTTTGTGAACTTTGCTTTTTTTTTTGTTCTAATAAAACCCTATGTCATTCCAAGCATGTGTGTCAAAATTTACCTTTCTATCTTTATTATTTCGTGGTTTATTAAGTTTTCAAATTTATACTGAGTTTTTGATCACCCGGTATATTCGGTTTCAAAGGACTATCTTCAATGCATCAATGCAATCAACGCCATACCTGAAACTTCCTGGCATGTTAAAACTGTGCGCCGGACCAAGACTCGAACTCTGGACCTTTGCCTTTCGCGAGCAAGTGCTCTGACAGGAGAGAAGTAGAGCACTTGCCCACGAAAGGCAAAGGTCCAGAGTTCTATTCTCGGTCCGGCACACAGGTTTAATCTGCCAGGAAGTTTCATATCAGCGCACACTCCGCTGCAGAGTGAAAAGCTCTTTCTAGAAACGTCCCCCAGGCTGTGGCTAAGCCATATCTCCGCCATATCCTTTCTTTCAGGAGTGCTAGTTCTGCAAGGTTCACAGGAGAGCTTCTGTAAAGTTTGGAAGGTAGGAGACGAGATACTGGCAGAAGTAAAGCTGTGAGGACGGGGCGTGAGTCGTGCTTGGGTAACTTAGTTGGTAGAGCACTTGTCCGCGGAAGGCAAAGGTCCAGAGTTCGAGTGTCGGTCCGGCACACAGTTTTAATCTGCCAGGAAGTTTCATAACAGCGCACACTCTGCTGCAGATTGAAAATCTCACTCTGAACGCCATACCTGTTGTCCTGTTCACTCAGAAAGTACTGTGTTTATTAGACAATGGAGCAGAAATGAATAGAACACCTTCTGAAAGTCAAGGAAGCCAGCACCGAGATACCTTCCACTACCAATGCCCTTCTGGATATTGAGAACGAACAGAACTTACTGAGTTCCAAGCGACACCCTATGGCCTCATTCAGGATTGTCATAAGTATACTCGCTCCTCCTAGTCAATATATCATTATCTCATCACGACTACGTTATCGTTTCCCAACTGATTCGACTATGAGATTTCGTTCAAACACTGTGAAAAATAACTATTATCAGTCTTGTGCGCTGAGGAACTACAAGCTGGCAACCTATTAGATAGGTCTCCGCCAATTTACGATGACTGTTTTTTATCCATCTCCAGTCGGTTGCGAAATCAATACCACAATTAAAATCCAGTGAAACTTTGCGTATATGTGTCTCTAGTATGCTCGTCTGTCGCGTCTCATCGTACTTTTCTGTTCTGAGCATACAGTGGGCACGTAAATCTGCCTAGCATGTAGCGTCTCCCGCTATGTTGGAAGACCCGATAAGGGATTTTGCCTGCTTTCATGCACTCCACACAAAGTAACCGTCGCGTGTTTTCTTTCCAGTTCTCGGCATACTGCAGGGCAACGAAGACGCTCCAGGTGGATTTTCGAGGGGAAGTGTTGGATCATCCACCTTACACCCCGGACTTGGCTCCCTCTGATTTCATCTCTTATCTTACATGAACCTCTGGGTATGAGGACTGCAAAATGGCACAACAACAAGTTGCGGACCAGCGCAGAGAATTGGCGTTAATCACAGGCGAGGGTATTGGACAGTTACTACCATGCCACGACAAATGTCTAAGTCTAAGTGGCGACTGTGCAGAGAAGTAGTTGGAAGGTGTAGCTAAATGTTGCAAACAAAACAGTTATAATTTACGCTGTGGTTTCCTTTTCGCGACCGATCAGGGCATGGAAAAAAAGCTCTCTTATCACAACTTAATTTATCTTTTGTATATTGTAAGGTCTCGGTTTAACATTTAATTTCATTCATGTATTTAGATTCTTTGCTCCGTTGTATATTACGCTAAATGACGTGTTTGAAACAGTACCCCCGGCACATAATTCGTGCAGTGAGAAATAAAATTCTCTGATACATAACACAAAAAGATTCATTTGTAATTATTTTATGTATTAACTTTATTGAATCGTTTTGCAACGCCACATTTCAACCGAAAATCACGCATTCTACTATACGGTCTGTACAAAAAGTCGAGGAGTTCTTCATTACATTTTTTAATTATTTTGTTCATATGAGAGTGTAATTGAATTTCCCATTACAACTCAACTGATGCCGATTTTTCGAATACGTATCATTTTTCACTTCTTGTGTTTTGCTTTTTCAGTGTGTACACCTGGGACTGCGAAAACAATTGACTGTAACATTTGCATCTGCAATGCTGAAGAGAAATGGGTGTGTAGTCAAAAGCAATGCAGGTCAGGAGAAGGCGGTGCGTACCATTATCCCCGTACGTTTTTTTCAAATTAATTTATAAATTTAGCTTTTCGTTAATCTCTAAAGTTTTATTTGTGCTAACAACTTGGCAGATTCATTTCAGTAACTTGTTTATATCACGTGGTAACAGAAATTAGTGGTAATGTGTACTATAAAGTTGTAGTTGGTCTAATTTTGTGTATTTCATTTTCTCTCTCTAAGTCTATAGCTCTCTACAAGCCGAAGTACATAATTGGGTTTATGCGAACATTTTATTGCATATTTGCCGAGTCACGTGCTGGGTTTGTCTCCAAAGAATTTTCAGGTGCCTTTCTTAATGTGATTCCAATGGTAAAATGTGTTTTCGAAAACATTTTGGGGAAACAGCGATCAATTTCACAGCTGTACTGAGAAAAAGGTCTAGTTTGCAGAAATCATATTTCTGTGCGTCAGTTAACTTGCAAGCAGTACTTCAGAGCGACCAGATATCCATAATTAATTACATCGTAACATGTTTGACAACTGTCGATGCTGCACGTTGGTAAGTAACCAGCAGCTTCACGTAGTACAGACGGTCTTCTATACGTCACTACAACAGTCACGTTATTGGCTTCTTATTTTACGTTAAATTTCGTTTAAACATATTATATTTTACAACGTAAACTTAAAATAGCCAACTTAAGCCGATATTATAGTTAGATACCATAAGCAAGCTGGTAACCAAAATTTAGTAGAAGCATTATAGACGCTGATAAGTAACCAGTGGCGCCTTGTTCATACACGTAGAGGGCAGAGTAACTGATCAGCCTTTTATAGTACGCTGCTTTATGTTTTAAAAAATTATAGTGGTTAATCTTGCAGCCAATACTAAAAATAGATAACATTTATAATTTATCAGCTAAAGCTTTTCGTCATGTATTCAATAAGCATTTATTCTACTTGTTGGAGACGACAAGGGTAAGGGGGGGGGGCAGATTACGCTATTCAAACAAATCGCATCACGTTTTCTCCAGCAGTTGACAGCATCGGAAGACTTCTGCTGATCCTGCCCCATGGATCCGTTTTCACACACAAATTTTTGGTAGAACTTTATTTTATTTTTATTATATTGTTCATATTTAATGCGTATCCTCCTCTAAATGAATAGTACTCTATATTTCAGAGTACAGTCTGACCGCCTTTGAACTGAAACTGGTCACCGATAAATGTTATTTGTTCGAACTAGACTGGTTATCTAAGTACAAAAATCAGTTTTGCTTCTGCTATACGAGGGCCGAGCTAGCCGAGACAAAGAATTCCCATAGTTCGTATATTTGTGACACGAATGAAAACTTCAGATTATTTTCGAGTATAAAATACACATATCAAAGAAGTTTAGCATCACCCTGGTTCCCAGAACCGCTGAAGATAGACCTTGACTGTGGATATTGTATCACAGACACAGTCCCTTTGACTTCGCAGAGATGGCACGATATCCGCCCAAAGATGTAAACAACCATGCCTGAGCTGCGCATATTAGACGGATGGGGTCTGACAGCCGAACAGTTCCAGTCACTCCACGAGGAAGGAGGTAGACGACTCGTGTTGTCTGTAGTTCAACCATGCCTAGACGGTCAATACCGCAGTTCGATCATTTCCGCAATGTTAGTTTGTACCAGGAAGGGCTCTCAACAAGGGAAGTGTCCGGACGTCTCGAAGTGAACCAAAGCGATGTTGTTCGGATATGGAGAGGATACGCAGAGACAGGAACTGTCGATGACACGCCTCGCTAAGGCCGCTCAAGGGCTACTACCGCAGTGGATGACCGCTACCTACGGATTATGGCTCGGAGGAGCCCAGACAGCAAAGCCATCATGTTGAATAATGCTTTTCGTGCAGCCACATGACGTCGTGTTAGGATTCGAACTGTGCGCAATAGGCTGCCTGATGCGCAACTTCACTCTCGACGTCCATGGCGAAGTCCATCTTTGCAACCACCATGCAGCCTGTTACAGATGGGCACAACAACATGCCGAATGGACCACTCAGGATTGGCATCACGCTCTCTTCACCAGTGAGTGTGGCAACCCGGTCGGGCTGGACGCCTTAGACACACTTTCCAGCTAGTGCAGCAATGTGGAGGTTCCCTGATGTTTTGGGGTGGCATTATGTGGGGCTGACGTACGCCGCTGGTGGTCATGGAAGGCGCTGTAACGGCTGTACGATACGTGAATGCGTTCCTCTGACCGGTAGTGCAACCATATCGGCATCATATTGGCGAGGCATTCGTCTCCATGGACGACAATTAGCGCTCCCATCGTGCACATCTTGTGAATGACTACCTTCAGGATACCGACATCGCTCTACTAGAGTGGCCAGCATGTCCTCCAGACATGAACCCTATCGAACATGCCTGGGATAGATTGAAAAGGGCTGTTTATGGACGACGTAACTCACTAGCCACTCTGAGCGATCTAACGCCGAATCGCCGTTGAGGAGTGGGACAATCTGGACCAACAGTGCTTTGATGAACTTGTGGATAATATGCCACGACGAATATAGGCATGAATCAATGCAAGAGAACATACTACTACGTATTAGAGGTACCGCTGTGTACAGCACTCTGGACCACCACCTCTGAAGGTCTCGCTGTATGGTGGTACAACATGCAATGTTTGGTTTTGATGAGCAATAAAGAATTACGGAAATGATGTTTATGGTGATCTCTATTCCAATTTTCTGTACAGGTTCCCGAACTGTCGGAACCGGGGTGATGCAATACTTTTATTGATGTGTATATATGTTCGCCAATATATTGAAGCAATGTTGTATATATTATTTTACATTTTTTAAAATTTTTATCTTTTCTTTTTGAGGAAGTTGCATTTTATAGTGCAAAAAGATAAATAAGTATCTTTTTTTAATAGTTTTACTACGACATCCCACTATTTCATGTTATAAATGAACAGCTTTCGAATAAACTCTGAAATAAATCGAAAATTTCCGTTTCGCTTTAAATAATGTTTATTTTGAAGTAAGAGACAGGAGAATAATTTAGAACAGAAACGGTAAGTAGCTCACACGGCCCTTTATATATTTTGAGTGTCTTCCTCATCCACCATACTCACCAGACCTTGCCTCAAGTGATTTCCACATGTTTGGACCACTCAAAGACGCAATGGGAGGAAAGATGTTTCGTTCCGATGAAGAGGTACGCCACGCTTGCATGAGTGGTTGCGCGGACTACCAAAAGAATTTTTTTCTAAAGGAATTTATGCACTTTGTAAGCTCTGGAGGACTTGCATTGAGCGTGGGTGAGATTATGTTGAAAAGTGATAGAGCTTAGTACCACTTCTGCGCAATAAATAATATTTAAAAAAATATTTAAAGTTTTCCTTTGACTCACCCTCGTAGCAGTGGCAAATGAGAAGCTTGTCGTGCTCGCTTGCATTCTGGGTCGCAGTCACGCATTATATCGGAAGCAAACGCACAACGCCGCAGACTTCAAACATGGAACAGAAAAGTACCGATTCAAGAAATACACTCCTGGAAATTGAAATAAGAACACCGTGAATTCATTGTCCCAGGAAGGGGAAACTTTATTGACACATTCCTGGGGTCAGATACATCACATGATCACACTGACAGAACCACAGGCACATAGACACAGGCAACAGAGCATGCACAATGTCAGCACTAGTACAGTGTATATCCACCTTTCGCAGCAATGCAGGCTCCTATTCTCCCATGGAGACGATCATAGAGATGCTGGATGTAGTCCTGTGGAACGGCTTGCCATGCCATTTCCACCTGGCGCCTCAGTTGGACCAGCGTTAGTGCTGGACGTGCAGACCGCGTGAGACGACGAATCCCAAACATGCTCAATGGGGGACAGATCCGGAGATCCTGCTGGCCAGGGTAGTTGACTTACACCTTCAAGAGCACGTTGGGTGGCACGGGATACATTCAGACGTGCATTGTCCTGTTGGAACAGCAAGTTCCCTTGCCGGTCTAGGAATGGTAGAACGATGGGTTCGATGACGGTTTGGATGTCCCGTGCACTATTCAGTGTCCCCTCGACGATCACCAGTGGTGTACGGCCAGTGTAGGAGATCGCTCCCCACACCATGATGCCGGGTGTTGGCCCTGTGTGCCTCGGTCGTATGCAGTCCTGATTGTGGCGCTCACCTGCACGGCACCAAACACGCATACGACCATCATTGGCACCAAGGCAGAAGCGACTCTCATCGCTGAAGACGATACGTCTCCATTCGTCCCTCCATTCACGCCTGTCGCGACACCACTGGAGGCGGGCTGCACGATGTTGGGGCGTGAGCGGAAGACGGCCTAACGGTGTGCGGGACCGTAGCCCAGCTTCATGGAGACGGTTGCGAATGGTCCTCGCCGATACCCCAGGAGCAACAGTGTCCCTAATTTGCTGGGAAGTGGCGGTGCGGTCCCCTACGGCACTGCGAAGGGTCCTACGGTCTTGGCGTGCATCCGTGCGTCGCTGCGGTCCGGTCCCAGGTCGACGGGCACGTGCACCTTCCGCCGACCACTGGCGACAACATCGATGTACTGTGAAGACCTCACGCCCCACGTGTTGAGCAATTCGGCGGTACGTCCACCCGGCCTCCCGCATGCCCACTATACGCCCTCGCTCAAAGTCCGTCAACTGCACTTACGGTTCACGTCCACGCTGTCGCGGCATGCTACCAGTGTTAAGGACTGCGATGGAGCTCCGTATGCCACGGCAAACTGGCTGACACTGACGGCGGCGGTGCACAAATGCTGCGCAGCTAGCGCCATTCGACGGCCAACACCGCGGTTCCTGGTGTGTCCGCTGTGCCGTGCGTGTGATCATTGCTTGTACAGCCCTCTCGCAGTGTCCGGAGCAAGTATGGTGGGTCTGACACACCGGTGTCTATATGTTCTTTTTTCCATTTCCAGGAGTGTAGGTGCAGCCCTCTCAGAAACAAAACACGGCGTCTCTGTTCAAGTCAGCTTCTGTGTAAACAGGGTCGTATTATGTACTAAATGTTTTGTCTAAGAAAACTGACATCTTGTCAGAACAAACAATTGATCCCAGTGGATGGGACTTGTAGAGTATACAACTCGCTGTACCAGAATTCTGATCACCTGGCATGATCGACTTGTTGCTGGGAGCAGAAGTTTGCCCACACATTCAGAAGGCAAGGCCTATCTCCGTAGGAACTCGTCATCGTGTGCTACAAGAGCATTACTAAGTTGGATTATGTTAGTGCAGTATCAAATGGTAGAGCATACCATTTCGTCAAGGCTGCCGATCGTCTCGTGCCTTATAAAAACCCACACTGATGTTCAAACATTCACGAAGACATACTCGGAGATAGAATAATGAAATCGTGTTGTAATGACGAAAGAAGAAGACCAATGCGAAAGACACTTTGTGGAACACACAACTAAAGAATCCACGGGTAGATTCGTTGTGCGTATCCCGTTTTACGAAGAGCCGAGTCAATTAGGCAATTCTTCCCACACTACTGGCCGAGCGGTTTTAGGCGCTTCAGTCCGGAACCGCGCTGCTGCTACGGTCGCAGGTTCGAATCCTGTCTGGGGCATGGATGTGTGTGATGTCTTTAGTTTGGTATAAGTAGTTCTAAGTCTAGAGGACTGATGACCTCAGATGTTATGACCCATATTGCTTAGAGCCATTTGAGCCCACACTACAGTAAAACGCTTCCCTCAGATTGAACAGATACTAGCGACACAACCAAAGCTGAAGGAAAGCAACACAGAGCTTATTAAGGGAGCTTGAAGACTTAGGACATTTGGAGCCAATAGTCACGTAAGCTCGATTTCATATTACATGCCACATCGTGCTGCCGTGAAGGAAGAAATCTCGACACTAGAGTAATGTTTGACTGTTCCGCCAAAACGAACACGAATTTGTCTTTAAACAGTCTGCTAATCGTAGTTCCAACCATTCTAAAGGTTTTGTGACCTATAATATTACGCTTCCCGCATGTATCGCATCGCCTTCTCAGCAGGCATACAGATGTATCGACAGGGTCTGGTAGGGGCTGGCCGATGTGTCCGAGCGGTTCTAGGCGCTTCAATCTGGAACCGCGCGACCGCTACGGTCGCAAGTTCGAATCCTGCCTCTGGCATGGATGTGTGTGATGTCCTTAGGTTAGTTAGGTTTAAGTAGTTCTAAGATCTAGGGGACTGATGACCTCAGATGTTAAGTCCCGTAGTGCTCAGAGCCATTTGAACCATCTGGTAGGGGATGAAGATCGCGCTTACCAACGAATTTTGTGGAGAAATAATAGGTCTTCACCAGTGCAGGAATATCAGTTGAAGATAGTAACGTATGGAGTGGCTTGTGCACCATTTCTTGCAGTACAATGTCTGTCTCATCTTTCTCGTCAAGAGGGTGAGCGGAGCGAGGCAGCAAACATTCTTGCTAATGATTTATGTCCAGCAAGACCTCACGAAGCTACCGAAGAAAGGTGCGTTCTTATTACGGAAATGGTGCAACAACAGCGTGGAACTAGTCGAACATATCCCTTCAGAGTTGCGAGAAACACAACTGCCTTTACGACTTGATAGCGACGAAGACCTTAAAACTTCAGGTTTACTCTGGCATCAAGGTGCTGATCAGTTCCAAATTGTGAACAATGTCAAACCAGCACGTACTGTCTACAGCTTCACATAACGCACTGTACTGTCTATCACGCCATCAATTTTTGATCCATTGAGATTAATTAGTCCGGTTGTGAAAACATTCAAGATATTTTCGCAACGTCTATGGCAGCATAAGTTAACGTGGGACGAGCCCTTGACTCCAGAGTTGCACTGTTTGTGGCAGACACTGTACAGCGAAATTCATATGACAGACAACATTCGCTGAGCGAGGTGGCGCAGTGGTTAGCACTCTGGACTCGCATTCGGGAGGACGACGTTCAGACCCGCGTCATCCTGATTTTCCATGCTGCTCCTGAATCGCTTCAGGCAAATGCCGTGGAGATTCCTTTGAAAGGGCACGGCCGACTTCCTTCACTCATCCGATGGGAGTGATGGCCTTGCTATTTGGTCCCCTCCCTGAAATCTAACTACAGACAACAGTCGTGGTGACCATAGATTCATTGCAGGAGGGACACCTGTCAGCATTGTGCACGGATTTTGTGATGCTTCGGAGAAGTATGACTGGTGTATCTATGTGCCATCAACTAATCAGTGTGGAGTCACGTGTGTCAAACTATTCAGCTGCAAAACACGACTTGCTCCACAGAAATGGCTGTCGTTAGGAACTCAGTGGGGCTCTCTTGCTATCACGACTAGTGCAGCAAGTTGTTAGCGCTCTGGGTTTAAACATCGAAGGAACTTACCTGTGGACTGATTCATCGATTGTGCTGAAATGGCTCGCGGCTCCACCCACACGTGGAAGACCTTCGCGTGGTGTTTCTGAGGAACAGGACACCACAGCAGCTGCGTTATGGGGCCATGTATTTACAATGGAAAAACCAGCTGACCTGACTTCGCGAGGAGTGTCTCCTGCAGACATGCAGGAAAACCGCCTGTGGTGGGAAGGACTTAAAGAAGACATCACTTCATGGTCTGTATTACATGCCTCTAGCGGGTATGTGTCTAAGGAGTTGCAAGAAGAAAGAGCCAAAGTCCTCTGTCACATCAGCAGAGTAATCCAAGATGATCTCATCTGTTGATTCTCGATGTTGTCACGACTACAGTGGATAATGTCATACCGTATCAGATTAATCAATAACTGCAAAACTGCAAGGGAAACAAGAGTAACTGCTGACTTGTCTCGCAGTGAACTGCAGAATGCCTTGCTACAGGGCGTCATAATGGCACAAGGAGCCGCATATGCAACAGAAATCTACCAATTTTAGGCTAGCAAGCTACATCAAACTGAAATAATTGCATCCTATCCTTGGTGACACGAGTGACACGCTGCAAAATGCTGATCTGTCATATGATGAGAAGCATCAAGTGATACTGCCACCTCGTCAACATCTATCAAGGGTAATAGTGGAAGTGGAAAGTGAACATCATCATCTTCCCCACGTTGGATGTCAACTGCTGCTTACATCTCTCAGGAAGCAATACTGGATACTGACGGACGAGATGCAATCGGGTTGTTCTGAATCAGTGCACGAATTAATGAAATTTTCTCTCTGCAGCGGAGTGTGCGCTGATATGAAACTTCCTGGCAGATTAGAACTGTGTTCCGGACCCAGACTCGAACTCGGGACCTTTGCCTTATGCGGGCAAGTGCTCTACCATCTGAGCTACCCAAGCACGACTCACGCCGCCTCCTCACAGCTTTACTTCTGCCAGTACCTCGTCTCCTACGTTACAAACTTTACAGAAGCTCTCCTGCGAAGGTAGAAGATGAGGTACTGTCGGAAGTAAAGCTGTGAGGACGGAGCGTGAGTCGTGCTTGGGTATCTCAGATGGTAGAGCACTTGCCCGCAAAAGGCAAAGGTCCCGAGTTCGAGTCTCGGTCCGGCACACAGTTTTAATCTGCCAGGAAGTTTCAGTGCTTTACTTGCTAGCGATTAAAGGCGAAGCCTGCACATCAGCTTGTGGGAGATTTACCATGCCCTCGTGTAGGAGCTGTGAGGCCTTTCTTCAGTTGTGGAGTTGATTACGCAGGACGATTCTACGAGAAAACCGGATCATGGCGATCGGAATTACGAGCTGCATTCAAGTTCTAAGGCCTCCGATTTTTTTTCTGATTAACTACTCACCCGAAATCGATGAAACTGGCGTTACTTCTCGACGTAATCGCCCTGCAGACGTACACATTTTTCGCAACGCTGACGCCATGATTCCATGGCAGCGGCGAAGGCTTCTTTAGGAGTCTGTTTTGACCACTGGAAAATCGCTGAGGCAATAGCAGCACGGCTGTTGAATGTGCGGCCACGGAGAGTGTCTTTCATTGTTGGAAAAAGCCAAAAGTCACCAGGAGCCAGGTCAGGTGAGTAGGGAGCATGAGGAATCACTTCAAAGTTGTTATCACGAAGAAACTGTTGCGTAACGTTAGCTCGATGTGCGGGTGCGTTGTCTTGGTGAAACAGCACACGCGCAGCCCTTCCCGGACGTTTTTGTTACAGTGCAGGAACGAATTTGTTTGTTCAAAACATTTTCGTAGGATGCACCTGTTACCGCAGTGCCCTTTGGAACGCAATGGGTAAGGATTACGCCCTCGCTGTCCCAGAACATGGAACCCATCATTTTTTCAGCACTGGCAGTTACCCGAAATTTTTTTGGTGGCGGTGTATCTCTGTGCTTCCATTGAGCTGACTGGCGCTTTGTTTCTGGATTGAAAAATGGCATCCACGTCTCATCATTGTCACAACCGACGAAAAGATAGTCCCATTCATGCTGTCGTTGTGCGTCAACATTGCTTGGCAACATGCCACACGGGCAGCCATGTGGTCGTCTGTCAGCATTCGTGGCACCCACCTGGATGACACTTTTCGCATTTTCAGGTCGTCATGCAGGATTGTGTGCACAGAACCCACAGAAATGCCAACTCTGGAGGCGATCTGTTCAACAGTCATTCGGCGATCCCCCAAAACAATTCTCTCCACTTTCTCTATCATGTCGTCAGACCGACTTGTGCGAGCCCGAGGTTGTTTCAGTTTGTTGTCACACGATGTTCTGCCTTCATTAAACTGTCGCACCCACGAACGCACTTTCGACACATCCATAACTCCATCACCACATGTCTCCTTCGACTGTCGATGAATTTCAATTGGTTTCACACCACGCAAATTCAGAAAACGAATGATTGCACGCTGTTCAAGTAAGGAAAACGTCGCCATTTTAAGTATTTGAAACATTTCTCATTCTCGCCGCTGGCGGTAAAATTCCATCTGCCGTACGGTGCTGCCATCTCTGGGACGTATTGACAATGAACGTGGCCTCATTTTAAAACAATGCGCATGTTTCTATCTCTTTCCAGTCTGGAGAAAAAAATCAGAGGCATTAGAACTTGAATGCACCTCGTAAAGGAAAAGTGCTGTGTTACCCAGTTTGTGTGCCTGGCAACACGAGCAATGCATTTGGTGGTAGCTGGCCACATCACTGTTGACTGATTCCTGTCGGCCCTTAGAAGATACGTGTCATGACGGGGTAGTTGCCAAAACTTGGTCAGCGACAGTGGTATAAACTTTGTCGGATCTAGAAGGGAACTCCGTGAGTTACAAGCTGCTGTGAGCAGCCATTATCAGCAGACACAGGTGAAAAGCTTGGTGCATGAAGAAGGCATCGATTGGCCCTATATTCCTCCAGCGTCACCACACCTTGGTTGTATATGGGAAGCAGGAGTAAAGTCCTTCTAGTATCACTTTCGGCAAACGATGGGAACCTTGTGTTCAACTTTTGAAGAGCTGGCAACCCTGACTTGTCAAACACAGGTTTCCAGAATGAGATTTTCACTCTGCAGCGGAGTGTGCGCTGATATGAAACTTCCTGGCAGATCAAAACTGTGTGCCCGACCGAGACTCGAACCCGGGACCTTTGCCTTTCGCGGGCAAGTGCTCTACCATCTGAGCTACCGAAACACGACTCACGGCCGGTCCTCACAGCTTTACTTCTGCCAGTACCTCGCCTCTACCTTCCAAACTTTACAGAAGCTCTCCTGCGAACCTTGCAGAACTAGCACTCCCGAAAGAAAGGATATTGCGGAAACGTGGCTTAGCCACAGTCTGGGGGATGTTTCCAGAATGAGAGGTTCGCAGGAGAGCTTCTGTAAAGTTTGGAAGGTAGGAGACGAGATACTGGCAGAAGTAAAGCTGTGAGGACCGGCCGTGACTCGTGCTTGGGTAGCTCAGATGGTAGAGCACTTGCCGCGGAAAGTAAAGGTCCCGAGTTCGAGTCTCGGTCGAGCACACAGTTTTGATCTGCCAGGAAGTTTCAAACACAGGTTTGTTTTAACTCTCGTACTCTCTCAGCGCTGTCTTGCAATCCTGCTGATCCTAAAGTCATTACCCCAGGTCATTTCCTGATTGGAACTGCTGTCTCAAGTGTTGCTCAGCCAGATCAAGGTACAGCCAAACTGAACTTGCTCACAAGGTGGGAACTACTACAGCAGATCTTTTGGCGACGCTGGCCGTCTGACTACCTACAGCATCTGCAGCAGCGGGTGAAACGTCCCCTTTGAAAAATTATACAAGACTGTGCTTAAATTGACACACAATATTTTTTTAGCGCAACGCAATTTGACTTTCAGAAATCCCTACAAAGGAATGGCCCTGACTAACATTAACCTGTACCTTTCACAAATCACTTACCTCACAAAAATCTTCATTACTCGAACTAGTGCAATACAGCGAGCGCCACTACTGCCAGCTAAATAAAAGATTCAAACTACTGAACGCACTAACTACTGATAGGCATAGTTAGCAAATGAAAGATTTTAATAGAGAACAAACAATGTATTTACCTTAATAATCATAATATATATGCCATCCAGCCTTACAAATTTCGTCTCCGCCATTTCTCCCCCCACATCCACCACTGCTGGTGGCTCACCTCCAACTGCGCAACGCTACGCGCTGTTAACATCCAGCTGCCCAACACTACAATGGCAGACAACAATGCAAACTAGCCACAGACTGCACACAGCACAGCCAGTGATTTTCATACAGAGCGCTATGTAACGTTGACAATAAGAAAATATAAACAGCCTACTTGGCTATGTAAGTAGACTGTTTAGGTTCTTATATTGGTAACGCCACAGCGCTCTGAAAATCACTGGCTGTGCTGTGTGCAGTCTGTGGTTGGTTTGCATTGTTTGCCGTTGTAGTGTTGGGCAGCTGGATGTGAGCAGCGCGTAGCGTTGCGCAGTTGGAGGTGAGCCGCCAGCAGTGGTGGATGTGGAGAGAGATGGCGGAGTTTTGAAATTTGTAAGACTGGATGTCATGAACTGCTATATATATTATGACTATTAAGGTAAATACATTGTTTGTTCTCTATTAAAATCTTGCATTTGCTAACTATCCCTATCAGTAGTTAGTGCCTTCCGTAGTTTAAATCTTTTATTTAGCTGGCAGTAGTGGCGCTCGCTGTATTGCAGTAGTTCGAGTAATGTAGATTTTTGTGAGGTAAGTGATTTGTGAAAGGTATAGGTTAATGTTAGTCAGGGCCATTCTTTTGTAGCGATTTTTGAAAGTCAGATTGCGTTGCGCTAAAAATATTGTGTGTCAGTTTAGGCACAGTCATGTATAATTGTTGAAAGGGGACGTTTCACGGGCTATGTGCATGGGCTCCAGTCAGAATGTGCACTGGTCATTGTAAGGAAAGATAACGTGCCACCCTTACGCTCGACGATGCCCATCATTGAAGGAGCACACCCCTCGGCGCGAGGGTATGGTGCCTGTGGCCACTATTCGTACATGGGTTTATCTGATTTCTTGTAGGAGGTATTCTCCATTACTAACGACCATTTTATATAGGACTGATGGAGCATAGTATAACTTCTGAACCGTGATCAGATGTGAACAGTGGGTGCTATACATCTCTGGAGAGCTACATTGTGCATGCATCACACAGAGCCACTGTTGTAAGGAAGTAGTTTTTGCGTTTTACAGTTTGTTGCCATAGTTTATCGTAGAGAAACCTGCAAGAAGGATGTATGTCATGGGCTGGATATATATTTCTTACATTGCAATATTAACAGCACTGCATTCCACATGACTGATAGGTCGGAAACTCAAGTGACCTAACAGTACAGGCTGTTTTAAGTGCAGAACTGTGTAGCATTAGGAATGCGTGTGTTTATGTTATGTCTTACCAATACCCTCCTGGTACTGATCCCAGACACTAGAACAATACTTTAAAATTGATAGCGTAGTTGATTTACAAAAAAGGGTTCGAACTGCATCCGTCTGAAGCTCCATCATGCATAAAATCACCCAAAGGGTGACATGAGCACGTATGGAGATATTTTGTGCACTTGGACAGGCGAGGACTCGGCAAGCTCCATTCATTCACGAGACGCGGAATGCAGCGTTCTGTTCGTGGTCAGCTGCAGATTTAATCAGTAACGGTGCTGCAGAGCAGGTTGGTCACACAAAGACAGTGCAAGGGGGTCTTTCAGTCTCTAATTTTATCCTAAGACTGCGAGAATGCTCTGTGTCTCCCATCCACACAGAGATAGATCGTAAATTAAGCACTATGCTTGAGGTGTTAGAAATGTGTAGAGCGCTGTCTGGTATAGTTTTATGATGTATGTATTCGAGAATTAACAATGAATGGACGTACATCACAGTTATCTATCTGGATTCGCAGTGATACTCGCAAAGTAGAGAAGGGGCTGTTTAAGTATGATACTAAATTTGGGAAACATGCTGTGGCATCAGTGGTCGGTGTTGGAATTAGTGTAAAATCGCTAAAATGGTTCGCACTAGCAACTGTGATGCTCATTATTACATCACATCGATGGTGTGTATACCATCCCATCCGCCCACTGGCACGCTGTTGGTTATAACATAATGATTGACTGACATCGCTTGTTTGAGTTGGAGAAAGTGATTTGGTCGAGAGGGGTGGCTAACACGGAAACAGTGATAGCGTACATGAATGCAATATGAGGAACAGTCGAAACGGAACGCAGAGTCATCAACTATTACTTCACTGTGACAGACGAGTTTAAATGTAGAGATCGTCAGTCACCTTCGGACTTCAGTTTGGAAATTCTCTACAGTGCCGCCAAACTCTTCCAGAGTGTGTGGTATGTTATGGTAGCAGCAGTAACAATATGATTTACACCGTGCAACGTCTAGTTTTCTGCGAGAAGCAATGGATCATAATGTGATAATGTCTGTTAGGGGCTGACACAATCTCGAAGTCGTGGCGGAAAAACATGTATGGCAGTGTACAAAGCGTGCTACAGCAGAAAGAACAGTGTTCAAAACAGCGACACGGGGTCACAGGGAAAGTCTTTTGCGACTTACAGTATAGTGTGTGGTATACAGTCATCCTCCTATAGTACAGGTGATGAATCTTTAAACTGGTCTGTGCATTTGATGAATACCTCAATGTTGGTATTGATGCGGTATTTGTTTTAGATAAATGGCAGGAGAGAGGTGCGGTAAATATCTTGTGGAATTCTCTATCGGTTGAAGTTAGTGTAGGTTTCATAGTTCGTAATTTTTCTCTGTTACATGGTACAGAATGTTGGGGTGACAGACCTGAATGGACCGCGTTTTGACCAGTCGATGGAGACGGGAACTGGGAGAAGGACGAAGATTTTGCTACTGCACTGTGGTGCGTCCCCGAACTACATACAAGTACTACAGATCGCTCGTCCTTCAGACGCACCACAGTGCAGTAGCAAAATCCTAGTTGTTCTCCCAGTTCCCGTTTCCATCGAATGATCAAAACGAAGTCCGGTTGCTGTATCTCAGCTTAGCTTGTTTCCAAATGGGTTGCAGAATGTTGTAGATATATCTTTCTCTGATGTCTAATCAGTTGCGACTTAAATTGGAATGATCACGTGCGCAATGCTGCAGGGATGGTAGCGCAGAGTCAGAGGGTCAGTTGCAAGATGCATAGGGACTACCTAAAACCACGTTGGAATTTTACTATAGCAGATAGGTTCGAGAAAGGTGACTCGTTTCGAGATATGAGAGTGACAGAAATATGATTCACTAGTGCTGCAATCATTAAAGGCCTTCTCCATAGGATCCAATGCAGGTATGTGGTTGAAAGGAAAAGCTTGATTTCAAATCCCTGACAGTATTTCTACCGGGTAGCTAAACACTAGAGATCTGAAAAGCCTGTGTTAATTTCTTAAAACCCCAATCAGCACACCATCTACGGTTTGTGAGCCTTCTCAATCAACCTACGCCTATAACCCAGTGGATGTATCGCAGTACCTCTGGCATGGCATTAGGACAGAATGCATTAAAAATCCTGGAGAAATATCTAGAGTCAGCATGAGGGAGGTGCAAGTCCCGGTTTCATACCACCTTCCTTAACCGAATCACTTTTTGTATTCGGTAATTTTATTACAAGGTTGCACTGTTGGCGTCGTGTAACTGCACTGTTGGTCTGATAATGTACATTCCAGCGATCACCAACTATATTCAGTGTCGCAGTATTTGTCTGGAAAAACTATGTCATTCGTAGGCAATGCCAAATGTGGATTTATAAAGCTGGTGTAGCTTTTAACAGGGATACGTGTTTGCACCTGTAGAAACAAGATAGCTTGTGATGCTAATATGGTTGTGTTTTTTTAATACATAGCGATTTGTAAGACGATTATGCCTCTCTTTCTAACACACAGTGGCAGCCCTCGCAAGAAAAACTTATGAGACATGTCCGTCCATCGCTGATTTTCGGTCAGTATTATTTCGTATCGCTGGCAATCAGTTATTGGCGAAGTACTATACTTAGTAGTAGGGGATGTGTGATAGGTTCGCCTTGAGCATCAAGTTTATAAAGTATGTGTGTATAATCCGACATGTGCAAAGGATAATACTATTTCCAGTCGTAAGGAAGATATGGATTTGACGTGGAATTCTTTGATAGCGAAGGGAAGAGTGTGTCAGGTCATAAGAATAGTTCAGATATTTCTATTTCCAGAGACACAGCCGTTAGCAGGGTGTATTTCCGATACTTCCTACATTTTAGAGTGTTGTTTAACTGAGAACTCGATCATAATATTTAATTGTAAGTACAGGGATAACATATATATGAGGCTTTTTTTTTTTTCTTAGGACGATTCTGTCTATGCGTGCTTGGCGTGCAGCGCTGGTGACCTGTGGGGGGAATGATTCACGTTTCCAGCTAACAGTAGGAGCTGTCCTAATGGATAGTTCTTTTGGGGTGCAGGAATGTAGCTAACTTAACCGTAACTTCCTCTAGACGGCCGAATAGCGAAATAATACATACTATGTGTTGGGGAGCTTTCGTGATGGCATGGAAATTTGAGATGATTCTATATGGATGTGTGTTCGTGCTGGAACGTCATTCCCTCCCATGTAAATTGTTCGTTTGACTGCTTCTGCACATTTCGCGCCTATATTTAGTTGAGATACCACTGAGGGTGGTGTATGCATCTAGCAGGTGAAAGACAGGTGGAAGACACGTTTTCTCGCTCTCTAAACATGAGAAACACCTTAGTTGACTCTGTAAATAATAGGGATGATTTGGAATCCATTATATCACCGACATAAGTATTTGCGAGTGGAAATATCAGTTTCCAGTATTTTTTTACGGATGGGATTAGCTTCTAGTTACTCAATGGTGTACAGCTCGCTGCACCTCGCTAAAGTTTCGGGTTTGTAGAGAAATAGTTCCCTGTCTATATCTTCGGAATTATGTTGTGCGAGTAATTAGTAGGGATACTGTTATGTGACTGATATCAAGAAGTATCGCGTGAATGGTTTAATATTCTGGTAAACCATGTGAAAGTACATGTGTTCTTGCAATCCCCAGAGTTTCAAGATGGGTGTAGAAAAACTAATAAGCAAGTAGGTCGGGACCAGAATAATTAACCTCTTTGGGTCAAAGGGAACCGACCCAGCCGTTATATACAGTTCTCAGAATGGCTTTGGTCCACTTAGAGCGATAGGGTCACCTGTAGGGAGTGGATAACTACCCAACCTTGCGGAAAATATCTAGTGCAGAGATTAGTGTGTATGGTGCTATCCATATTTGGGATGTATGTACAAGCGTCTGGCAGTCGATAGCTGTATGAAAGATGTAAAAGGGGCGATTTTGTATGGTGCAGGATACTAATTGTATGTTTACTACTTTGACATGGTACGCAGTGATACATTGCCGTGTTGGAGATCGGCTTCACACTCTAATATTCAAGCTTCCATCCTAGAACAGTGTAATTTAGTTAGAGCCTTTCCATATTTGACAACCTGTATGAAACTTCTGCAGAGTTTAACTGTCAATGCAATATGGTGATCTGTAGAAAATACTTTTGCCTCTGAATGTCTTGTCTGCAGAAAACAATGGCGGACAATGCTCCCACACTGGCAGCACCAGCAGTTTGATGGGTATATTCAAAAAGGGCCAATCAGAATGCTCCATTTCAATCACAAGATGTCCTTCGCCCTGGGGCATAGGAGTGGCTACGAACTGATTCCAACAAGATGGATGCTAGGTATCTATGGAAAGTGAGAAAGCAAGTGTTCACAGACAAGTTGAAGCAGACCATCCATATCACGTGCTGATGCTGTCATTCATCCTCCACTGTGGCATAAGGAAGTCACCAGACCAGTAGCTGTAGGATACCTAAAATTCCCACCATTTTTCTCTTCTGTAGGACTGTGCTTCGAAGTATGTATGCGTAATTGTTCAGATTCTTCCCCGTCTTTGCTTAGACAGTGCTCTCTTTCAATACAATAAGAATGCTGCTGTGATTAACAGTGTTTTCACGAGTGTGCAGTGACATGGAGAAAGCTTTTAGCAGTGAGAACGTTTAACGTTTCTGAGATGTATGTTGACAGCAGGAGAAACATTTTGCTCAATGCATCACACACACTGGGCACGAGTGCATAGCTAGACACAGCTCACATGGCCCATTAATATCACTAGGGAGAAAGCATTCGATGTTATTCTGTGAAGCATTATAACAGATTTCTGTAGTGTGACGTCATTATCCATAGGTAGAGGGTTTCGCGCCAACTGCCCAGGGGGTGACATTGCGAACCTTTTGCTGTTATGCAAACATCTCTCTCAGCCCTGGACTCACATTGCAGCTATGCACCATCATGTCAGTAATGGTGCCTATGTGAACACATATTTCGACAAGAATGTCTCAAGTGTTAAGTATGAAAGGGATTCCGCCACCTCATACTTGTGGGACCCAAATGGGCACCTGTGTATGGGTCAGCAGCTGACGGCTGCATCGTCACTTCGTGGGTGCCGCCAGTGTACCTCGACTCCATCATTGGCATTAGGCATCAGGTGGTGGAATGTGTTGTTTATAGTGATCTTTTGTTTACACTATATTCCATTGATTTCACCAACCAATAGGATGACATGAATTAAAAAAACTACCCCATACATTTGGAGAAAATCGATTTAATAAATTTGCATAAATTTCTTATATCAGTGTGGTGTTAGCAGTTGAATAGTTAAGGGAAGGGTTTGTGTGAGTGGGTGACATGGAGCAGAAGAGCAGGTTAAGTGCAGAACACTATGTTAATTTGAATAATTTTATGTAAAATGCAGTACAATAGTTTAAGGGGGTGGGTGACTGAGAAGACTGCCACAGAAATGGTGTTCAAAAGCATGTGAAATTCGAAAGGTATACCAGAAAATGGTGGGAGGACATAACTAATTACTTAATTTGGTATACAAGGCGGTACAACAGTTTAAGGAAATAGGGTTGACATAGAAAACCACTTAACAGAATAATAGGTCAAGTGCCAACAAAGGGCCAAACATTAGGTTAAGACACCCCAAGGACATTACTGAACATTGGGTTATGCAACATATTTTCATTATTTACGAGTAGTTTGCAGATCTGTAGATTATTTACTGTGACCTGAAGCACATTAGGGTGAGTGTTTTGTATCAGTGTAATATGGTAAATATGCTATGTCAAATCCGTCCCTAAACAATTGTTCCGAAATAAATAAAGTACATTCCTTCCTCAGTCTGGCAGCCCAGAACAGGCTGAGTCATTTTCCCGTCATTTTTCTCCCTCCATACTGTCATCTTGGCTTATGTCACGGGAGGGACAACAGCACCTTCTGGTGGCAGTACTGTGTACTAGGTGAGTTGGACTCTGGACCTCTTGTGGACACACTGGATGGTGGTACTGCCTCAAATTGCTTAAATAAAGACTGTTTAAATAACAGGCTGAGTCTTTTGCTGCCAATTCCTAGGAAGAGGTGGTGGTTGGATGATTTAGGTTAGTGGAAGTAGCCCAAGTGCCCCTTTTTCCCGCCATTTTCTTAGGTTAGTAGAGATAGCCATGGTGTGTTGCATTGTTCTGATGTAATTTGAATTTCCCACCATTTTCTGGGGGAGGGGTGGGGAGGGGGTTATGAGAGGGTGAGAGGTTAATTAACTAATCAATTTTATTTAGTAGTCAATCAGACTGATAAGAGTGAGAGGGGCTATTCCAATAACTCAGACCTGAAAGTGTACCTGTAGCAATGAGGGGGAGTGTTGGGTTGAATGTTTCCTGAATGGGGACGGGAGTGGGAGGTAGTGGGGGGTAGGGGGAACAATAAGATAAGTGCTTGTCAACCAAAAGGAAGGATACTTTTAGCAGAACAATAGGTTAAGTACCTGTCAATCAAAGGCAAACAATAGGTCAATACGTTTGCCCCTCAGTGCATTCCTTCCCCTTGGTGTAGGCAACCCATACTAACAAAACGTGCTGAAACGAACTTTATTCCACCACTATAAATATCCTTGAGACAGGAAAATTTCTGTCCACAAATCAGCACCCATTTAGAAAGCACCACTCACATGAAACTCAGCTTGTGGTTTTGTCACATGAGTTCAAATGGTTCAAATGGCTCTGAGCACTATGGGACTCAACTTCTGAGGTAATCAGTCCCCTAGAACGTAGAACTACTTAAACCTAACTAACCTAAGGACATCACACACATTCATGCCCGAGGCAGGACTCGAACCTGCGTCTGTAGCGGTTTCGCGGTTCCAGACTGCAGCGCCTAGAACCGCACGGCCACTCCGGCCGGCCTGTCACATGATTTCTTCCAAACTATGGCTGCAGGGCAACTCTTAGACTTCAAATTCCTGGATTTGCATGAACATTTGACACGTGTCCCACTGCAATCTGTTAACGAATGTAGAAGCATATGTAACAGGTATGCAGGTATGTGAGTGGTGCGAAGTCTTCTTAAGTAACAGGATACGTTATGTTGTCCCCGATGGTGAGTGTTCATCAGAGACAAGGGTACTGTCAGGAGTGCCCCTGGGAAGTGTGATAGGGCAGTTCTTGTTCTCTACATAAATAAATGATCAGTCGAGCAGGGAGAACAGCAATGTATAGCTTTTGGTCAATGACGCTGTCGTGTATGAGAGTGACTGTGACTCTAGCAGGAACAAAGAAATGAAAAATGCGATTAATGTGGATGAGTAGGAGAAACAAATCTGTAATGTTCAAATGCAGCATTGTTAATGTTCTGCTTGACACAGTACATCGATTAAATATAAGGCATAACCTAGGAAAGCTTTATAAAATGGATTGAGCATGTCAGGATGATACTTGGAAAGGCGAACGCTATTCTTTCTTTTTATGGGGAGAATTTTGGGGAAGCGTAGCTCATCCATAAATAATACAAAACGTAGAAAGCTAGTGCGTCCCATTCTTGATAACTGCGCGAGTGTTTGGAATCCCCACCTGGTCGTATTAACCGAAGACATCGAAGCACTTCAGATGAGAGCAGCTAGATTTGTTACCGGTAGGTTTGTTCAGCGTGCAAGTATTGCGGAATTGCTTCATGAACTCAAACTGGGATCCCTGCAGGGACGACGACGCTCTTTTCGAGAGGCACTATTGCGGAAATTTAGAGAACCGGAATGGTCAGTAGCGACACGTGGTACCCTCGGCCATGCTCCATACGGGGACTTGCGGAGGAGGATGTAGACACAGATACAGATATTTTTCACCAGCAGATCACAAGTACCCTATCCTCCTGTCGCCAATCCATATCTGAATAATAACTGCAGAAAATGGGAGCTTATGCACATGTGATTTGGCGTACCACCTTCCTTAACGAGTGGACGCCCCTCATCTGATACAGGCTAGATAGGAGGACGCATTCTTTGACATTCGAAACAGGTAATATATGAATAAACTGTACGATTCCGGTATGCTAAACAGAAACCGGTTATTTACACAGTAGTCGTGGTTCTCTTTCCGACCTAGAGCTGTTTAACTCTTGCAGTGAGGATAATTCCTATATGCTGAGTGCCCTCGGACAATGGTACCCACGACACGAAATTCTTTGCCCCTTCTCCCCTCCTGACGCACCACGGAGAACCTAATTTTTCGCTTCCTAGTGTCAACAGATAGCGTCAGTTGCCAGGGTCTTGCTTATTCGTATGTATACTAAGATCCCCTAGGGTTCATCCTGCAGTGTGACCCAACCATCTACCAATCTGCGTTTCCTCCTACATCTGCCTTCGCATGAAATCAGTAGCAGTTCTTTAAGCTTCCCCGAAATTGAAGCAATAACGTCTTTCTTCCAAAATTCTCTGAACGTCTCTTGAGTATTTCCATTGTAACACAGCCAGCTCTTTAAAAGACAAGGAGCCCTTGTGCATTCTTTCGACCTTGTTCTATAAATCAACCAAATGAGGTAAGTAGGGGGACAAGGGCGGCGTTGCATTGTTGCCAAATTTATTCAAGATGGCGGATCCAATATGGAGACGATAGAAGTGCCAATGTCGCAATAACGTCATGATGGGAAGTTGAAATTCTGGCGGGAAAATAGGTCAATTGCACTACGTCCACAAACATAACCCCAGCCCCCCCTCCCTCATTCTCCCCCTCACTCATAAAATGGTGGGAAGTACAAATTTTGGCAGAAAAATGGTGCCTTGGGCTACCTCCACTAACATAAGTCATCTGACCGCCACCTCTTCCTAGAAATTGGTGGGGAAAAGGAGTCAACCAGTGCTGGGCTGCTGGACAGGATGGACGTAAGACTTTATTTTGCAGGCAGTGTTTATTCAAAGAATGTGAGGCAGTAGCTCGATCCAATGTGTTCACCATGAGGTCTGGAGTAGAACTGATCTGGTACACAGTACCGCCACCATAGGGCACTGTCGCCCCTTCTGTGACATCCAAGATAGCGGTGTGTGGGAAAAAAGGAGAGAAAAGAACTCATCCTGTTCTGGGCTGCTGGATAGGATGGAGTGTACTTTATTTATTTTTGAATAATTTATTTAGGGATGGATTTCACATAGTTTGTTTATTACACTGATACACAACACTTTCTCTGACGTGCTTGGGGTCACAATACACAGCCTACATACCTGCAAACTACTCCTAAGGTATCGAAATAATGCAGTACACTGATGTGCAGACATGAAAACAACTCGTAATTTGTCAGAATAATGCACGAAAAACGCTCTGCAGACATCCTCACTAACTCTAAACTGTCCAAATAATGAATTGCACAGCCTACGGACCTGTTCACAGAAGTTTAGAAGGTAGGAGACGAGGTACTGCAGAAGTGAAGCTGCGAGGACGGGCTGTGAGTCATGCTTGGGTAGATCTGTTCGTAGAGCAATTGCCCGCAAAAGGCTAAGGTCCTGATTTCGATTCTCGGTCCAGCACACAGTTTTAATCTGCCAGGAAGTTTCATATGAGCACACACTCCGCTGCAGAGTCAAAATCTCATTCTGGAAACATCCCCCAGGCTGTGGCTAAGCCATGTCTCCGCAATATCCTTTCTTTCAGGAGTGCTAGTTCTGCAAGGTTCGCAGGAGAGCTTCTGTAAAGTTTGGAAGGTAGGAGACGAGATACTGGCAGAAGTACGGCTGTGAGACCGGGCGTGAGTCGTGCTTCGGTAGCTCAGATGGTAGAGCGCTTGCCCGCGAAAGGCAAAGGTCCCGAGTTCGAGTCTCGGTCTGGCACACAGTTTTAATCTGCCAGAAAGTTTCATATCAGCGCACACTCCGCTGCAGAGTGAAAATCTCATTCTGGAAACATCCCCCAGGCTGTGGCTAAGCCATGTCTCCGCAATATCCTTTCTTTCAGTAGTGCTAGTTCTGCAGGTTCGCAGGAGAGCTTCTGTAAAGTTTGGAAGGTAGGAGACGAGATACTGGCAGAAGTAAGGCTGTGAGACCGGGCGTGAGTCGTGCTTCGGTAGCTCAGATGGTAGTTCGGCGCTAGCGGCAGTGCGAAGCGGAGGTCCGATACTTCCGCCTGTGCGGCGTGTGCGAGTGTTTGTTTACTTGTGGACTTAGTCTGCGCGCGGGCTAGTAACAACGATCATGGCGAACAAGTACAGGAAAACTACATTACGATTCAATTTCTGCAAAGACTACGAACGACCAAAGGCCTTAGCAGTGGAACGATTCATTCGAGAGGACGTCAAGATACCGCCAAACGATATTGTCGGAATTCATCTGTCCATCGTTAGTCCCACGGTGTATGTTAAGATGGTAAACGACGCGGCGTGTGAGAGAATTCTACAGGCGACAAAAGCAGGTCTCCGATTTTGCCATAGTGACGGGAATGTCGGCACGGTAACTGTAGAACATGCTGGTCTGGGTGTACGGACAATACGTGTTTTTGAGCTGCCATTTGAGCTCCCGGCTGACGAAGTTATCGAGGCTTTTAAGCCATACGCTTGCCCGCGAAAGGCAAAGGTCCCGACTTCGAGTCTCGGTCGGGCACACAGTTTTAATCTGTTAGGAAGTTTCATATCAGCGCACACTCCGCTGCAGAGTGAAAATCTCATTCTGGAAACATCCCCAGGCAGTGGCTGAGCCATGTCTCCGCAATATCCTTTCTTTCAGGAATGCTAGTTCTGCAAGGTTCGCAGGAGATCATCTGCACAGTTTGGAAGGTAGGAGACGAGATACTGGCAGAAGTAAAGCTGTCAGGACAGGGCATGAGTCGAGCTTGGGTAGCTGTTGGTTCAAAAATGGCTCTGAGCACTATGGACTTAACAGCTGAGGTCATCAGTGCCCTAGAACTTCGAACTACTGAAACCTAACTAACCTAAGGACATTACACACATCCATGCCCGAGGCAGGATTCGAACCTGCGACCGTAGCAGTCGCGTGGTTCCGGACTGAAGTGCCTAGAACCGCTTGGCCCCGGCGGCCGGCCGTAGCTATTGGTAGAGCATCTGCCCCCGAAAGGCAAAGGTCTCGAGTTCGAGTCTCGGTCCGGCACACAGTTTTAATCTGCCAGAAAGTTTCATATCATAGGCTCCAATGCATGCACATGCGACACTGACGTGAGCCACTGCCGGACAAACGAATGCAGGGGCACAGGCCACTATTGCCTTCAGCCAGCAGGGGAACATCGCATCTATTTTCAGGTACACAGTTTGAATTCTTCTAGCGTTATACTAACGTCACATGTCTATGTAAATAAGAGCCAAGTCACCCACTGGACGCGCAAGAAATCTACCGTTGCCTCTCTACCTGCAGTCTAGAGAAGACCTAATTTCCGAGCGACTCAAACTCGATGACGGAGCTGAAATGTACTCTATATTATACTGACGTCACAGGTCGCGCTATAGAAATGCTTGCCAGAATAACACAGGGTGCATTTTTCTGAGCGATCCTAACGGGACATGTGAGCTGCATCTAGTCATGCGTGCATTTACCAGCCTGGCGCGGCTGAAACATCGCTGCTAAATGTTCATGTAGGGCATCACCATAATAGGGACATCTAAAAGGTTCTCAGTGTTACATGGCTATGTAAATAAGAGCCACGTTGACCTCTCGAAATTGTAAAGTATCAAAGAAATAGTTAACGGTCGCTTTTCTAGGAGCTTTCGTGATGTCTCAGCTTATTTGCATGTAAATGCTTCTCCTAACAGGAGCTGTTTAAAAAATAGTCCAGAATAACGCTGAATGCATTCCTCCAGATGCTTCTAACGTGGAACTCGTCCATCATGTGTTACCCTTCCTGAAAGTCGTTAAGTCCTGCTTTCAGCAAACAGCTCCAAAACACAAACGTTCTCACTTCTATGTAGAGGATCCTATGTCATGGCACAATGGATGTCTTCTGAATGAGTGGAGCATTATGATTGGATCTTGCTGAATTTACCCGTCAAATTACTGATGCTGCCAGTGTGGAAGCAGTGTCCGCCTTTTTATTTCTACAGACTACACTTTGATTGGGAAAAACTGTTTTGTACAGATCGCCATATTCCACTGACAGTTAAACCCTGCAAAAGCGGCCTACAGATCGTCAAATACGGAAAGAATCTTACTCAATTACTCTTCTCTGCCACTGAGGATGAAGGTTTGAATATTAGATCGTGAAACTGATCTACAACCAGACAATATATCACTGCGAACCATGACGATGTAGTAAACATACAATTCGTATCCTGCACCGTACAAAATCGCCTCTTTTGCAATATTCATACAGCTATCGACTGCCAGAAACTTGTACATATACTGCAGACAGATAGCATAAGCACATTAACCGTATGTATACTCCTCGCAGCACTAGATATTTTCCCACAAGCTCATCCACTGTAGCCGATGGTCACAAGTCATCCACACCCAACACATGACCAGAGGCCCTTAGCGGACCTAAGTGGCTCACCAAACTGTTGTACAATGACAGGCTCTTTTCTCCTTGGCACAAAGGCGTTACTGTTTCTGGCTCCAATCTGTATGCTTTCTTGCTTGCTTTCTACACACATCTCCAGACTCTGGGATTACAAGAAAATGCGTAATATCACATGATTTGCCAAAATATCATAAAATTTACGCGATGTTTCTCGATATCAAGCACACAAGAATATAGCTTGCATAGCAGTAGTATCACTCGCACTCTATAATTCTGAAGAAGTTGACTGGAAATTGTTTCTCTAGAAACCCGAAACTTTAGCGAGGTGTAGCATGCTGCAAACCGTCTGCGGAGACCATTACCTGAGAACTTTAAAAACAATAGAGGAATCTGATATTTCCACTCGTGAATACCGATATCGGTGATGTAACAGCTTCCAAATCATTCTTATAATTTATAAATCAACTAAGGTGTTTCTCATGTGTAGAGAACCAGGAAATGTGTCTTCCACCCGTCTTTCACCTGTAGATGCACGCACCACAGTCGATATCCCCTCAACTAAAGTAAGGCGCGAAATGTGTGGAAGCAGTGAACCACACAATTTACATGGGAGGGAATGATGATCCAGGATAGCCACCCATACATATTGAATCTTCTCAAATTTCCACACGACTGCGAAAGCTATCCAACACATACTAAGTATTAGTCCGCTATTCGGCCGTCTAGAGGACGTCATGGAACCAGCTACATTCCTGCATCGCCTCTCTATTCGGACAGCTCCTACCGTTAGCTGTAAACGTGAATCATTCCCGACACAGAGCACAGGCGTGGACAGAACATCCTAGAAACTGTAGAAACTGGCCTCGTATATATTCTATGAGTTCACTTACAATTAAATACTACGATCGCAGTCTCAATTGAATGAGATTCGACAATTAGCGAAGTATCGGAAATACACCCTGCTGATGGCTGGGCTCTGGAAATAGAAACATCTGTACCATTCTTATGACTTGACATACTTTCGGCTGGCTGGTGGTTCAGAGTGGCTTTAGGTGCAAGTTCGAATCCTTCCTCGGGCATGGATGTGTGTGTTGTCCTTAGGTTAGTTAGGTTTAAGTAATTCTAAGTTCGAAGGGCCTGATGACCTCACATGTTAAGTCCCATAGTGCTCAGAACCATTTCAACCATGTGAAATACTTTCCCCTTTGCTATAATATTAATCCGCATCAAATCCATACTTCCTTACGACTGGACATAGTCAGTCCCTTTGTACATGTTGGAACACGCACACACATTAAGAGTGATGCTCAAGGTGAATATATCACGCATCTCCACTACTAAGTATAGTACTCTGTCAAGTACTAATTGTCGGTGATACGAATTAGTACTGACCCAAAATCAGCGATGGGTGGACATGTCTCATAAGTTTTTATTGCGAGCGAAACAATACTGGGAGTTAATCGTCGATGGGTGGACATGTCTCATAAGTTTTTCCTGCGAATTCTACCACGACCATGGAAGTGTCACAAGCAGTCTTGGTCCTACAGGTGCAGACAAGTATCCATGTTAAAAGCTACACTGGCTTAACAAATCGAAGTCTGGCATTCTCTCGGAATAAAGTGGTTTTTCCAGACTAATACCGCGACCCTGAATACTGTTGGTGATCGCTGGAGTGTATATTATCAGACCAACAGTGCGGTTACACGACACTGACGGTGCATCATTGTAATAAAATTACTGAATACGGAACGTGATTCGGCTAAGGAAGGTAGTATGAAACCAGTACTTGCAACCCCCTCATGCTGACACTAGATATTTCTCCAGTATTTGTAATGCATTCTGTCTCAATGCCATGTCAGAGGTACTGCGATGTATCCACTGGGTTACATGCATAGGTTGATTGAGAAGCATCACAAACAGTAGATGATGTGCTGATTGAGGTTCTAAGAAATTAACACAGGCTTTTCAGATCTCTAGTGTTTAGCTATCCGGTAGAAATGCTGTCAGGGATTTGAAATCAAGTTTTTCCATTCAACCACATACGTGCATTGGATCCTATGGAGAAGGCTTTTAATGATTGCAGCACTAATAAATCATATTCCTGTCACTCTCATATCTCGAAACGAGTCGCCTTCCTCGAACCTATCCGCTACAGTAAAATTCCAACGTGGTTTTAGGTGATCCTTATGCATCTTGTAACTGCCCCCCAGACTCTGCACTACCATCCCTGCAGCTTTGCGCATGTAATTGTTACAATTGAAGTCGGAAATGAGTAGAAGTCAGGGAAAGCAATATTTACCACCTTCTGCAACCCATGTAGAAACAGTGTAAAATGAGTTAGTTCGCCAGGACTGTGTTTTGACCATTCGTACATTTTGTGGTAGCTCCTCCAACTATGTACTATGTGTAAGGTCAGCGTCAAACGAAGCTCGGTCCTGCAACAAGAGGCAGTATGAAAGACAACATGGGAACTGGGAGAAGGACGAGAATTTTGCTATGTCATTGTGGTGCTTCTCTAAACTACATACAGATACTGCAATGTGAAGCAGATTGCGTCCCTCAGGACCCATGCACCTATATTACTGTAACATGCTATTATCGTTATTCTGTACCATACAACAGAGAAAAATTACGAACTACACTCCTGGAAATGGAAAAAAGAACACATTGACACCGGTGTGTCAGACCCACCATACTTGCTCCGGACACTGCGAGAGGGCTGTACAAGCAATGATCGCACGCACAGCACAGCGGACACACCAGGAACCGCGGTGTTGGCCGTCGAATGGCGCTAGCTGCCCAGCATTTGTGCACCGCCGCCGTCAGTGTCAGCCAGTTTGCCGTGGCATACGGAGTTCCATCGCAGTCTTTAACACTGGTAGCATGCCGCGACAGCGTGGACGTGAACCGTATGTGCAGTTGACGGACTTTGAGCGAGGGCGTATAGTGGGCATGCGGGAGGCCGGGTGGACGTACCACCGAATTGCTCAACACGTGGGGCGTGAGGTCTCCACAGTACATCGATGTTGTCGCCAGTGGTCGGCGGAAGGTGCACATGCCCGTCGACCTGGGACCGGACCACAGCGACGCACGGATGCACGCCAAGACCGTAGGATCCTACGCAGTGCCGTAGGGGACCGCACCGCCACTTCCCAGCAAATTAGGGACACTGTTGCTCCTGGGGTATCGGCGAGGACCATTCGCAACCGTCTCCATGAAGCTGGGCTACGGTCCCGCACACCGTTAGGCCGTCTTCCGCTCATGCCCCAACATCGTGCAGCCCGCCTCGAGTGGTGTCGCGACAGGCGTGAATGGAGGGACGAATGGAGACGTGTCGTCTTCAGCGATGAGAGTCGCTTCTGCCTTGGTGCCAATGATGGTCGTATGCGTGTTTGGCGCCGTGCAGGTGAGCGCCACAATCAGGACTGCATACGACCGAGGCACACAGGGCCTAGACCCGGCGTCATGGTGTGGGGAGCGATCTCCTACACTGGCCGTACACCACTGGTGATCGTCGAGGGGACACTGAATAGTGCACGGTACATCCAAACCGTCATCGAACCCATCGTTCTACCATTCCTAGACCGGCAAGGGAACTTGCTGTTCCAACAGGACAATGCACGTCCGCATGTATCCCGTGCCACCCAACGTGCTCTAGAAGGTGTAAGTCAACTACCCTGGCCAGCAAGATCTCCGGATCTGTCCCCCATTGAGCATGTTTGGGACTGGATGAAGCGTCGTCTCACGCGGTCTGCACGTCCAGCACGAACGCTGGTCCAACTGAGGCGCCAGGTGGAAATGGCATGGCAAGCCGTTCCACAGGACTACATCCAGCATCTCTACGATCGTCTCCATGGGAGAATAGCAGCCTGCATTGCTGCGAAAGGTGGATATACACTGTACTAGTGCCAACATTGTGCATGCTCTGTTGCCTGTGTCTATGTGCCTGTGGTTCTGTCAGTGTGATCATGTGATGTATCTGACCCCAGGAATGTGTCAATAAAGTTTCCCCTTCCTGGGACAATGAATTCACGGTGTTCTTATTTCAATTTCCAGGAGTGTATGAAAGCTACACTAACTTCATCCAATAGAGAACTTGATAAGACTTTTACCGCATCTCTCTCCTCCCATGTATCGAAAACAAATACTACATGCATGGCACCACGAAGCACATGTGACGGTCCTGTTAAATGTACAGGATTTGATCCACTGCACAGACCAGTTTAAAGTTTCTTGACTTGTACTGCAGGAGGACGACTGTATCCCTTAGATTATACTGTAAGTCACAAGAGACGCTCTGTAGCATGCTTTCAACACTGCCATACATTTTGTTTTACTGCCACTACTTTGAGGTGTGTGCCAGTTTATAAACTGCCATTTACACATTCTGATCCATTGCCTCTCGCAGAAAACTAGACGTCGCATGGGTTAAATCATGTTGCTGCTGCTGCTACCATAACACATCACACACACTGGATGATTTTAAATAAAAGACAGTTACAACATAATGAACCTGGAAGAGTTTGGCGGCGTTGTGCAGCGTTTCCAAATTTCAGTCCAAAGGTGGTTAATGACCTCTTCATTTAAAAATTTTGGAAATTTGTGGTAAGTACTGAGGTCATCAGCCCCTAGACTTACACACTAATTAATCTATCTTAACCTAACTTACGCTACGGATAACACACCCACCCACGAATGAGGGAAGTCTCGAACCTCTTAGGGGGGGGCAGCCGTGCGAAATGTGACAAGACGCCTGAGACCACTTAGCTACCCCGTGCAGCTCTACATTTAAACTCATCTGCCACTGTGATGGAATAGCTGATGGCTCTGTATTCCGGTTCGACTGATTCCTCATATTGCAGTCATGTATGCGATCACTGTTTTGGTGCTAGCCATCCCCAGAAGATATTGACCCTCCACCAAAACTCTTTCTCCATCCCAAACAAACGATGTCAGTCAATCATTATGTAGTGACCAACAGCGTACCAGTAGATGGATGGGATGGAAAAGAGACCGTCGATATAATGTAATAATAAGCATCACACTTGATAGTGCGAATTATTTTAGCAATTTTAGAGTAATTTCGATACTGGCAAACGATGCAGCATCATGTTTCCCAATTCCAGTATCATCGCTAAACCGCCCATTCTCTACTTTGCAAGTATCATTGTAAATGCAGATAGATGAGTTTGCAGTACGTCCATTCACTGTTAATCCTTGAACATATATTGTTGTGTCTTGGCAAGACAGCCAAGCCACTATGACCGGTAGCCGAAAGGCACGCGTTTAAGCTCACGCAGGCTGACGTGAGGTCTGGAACAGGACAATGTAATTAATATAGCCAATAAGGTACGTTTCTGCTAGAATACTTAACTTTAATCTATAATTGGTGTACATCGGTCTGACGGTACAGGCATCACAAGATAAATAGCAATTAATAATGGCGCCTTGCTAGGACGTAGCAAATGACGTAGCTGAAGGCTATGCTAACTATCGTCTCGGCAAATGAGAGCGTAATTTGTCAGTGAACCATCTCTATTAAAGTCGGCTGTACAACTGCGGCGAGTGCTAGGAAGTCTCTCTAGACCTGCCGTGTGGCGGCGCTCGGTCTGCAATCACTGACAGTGGCGACACGCGGGCCCGTCATATACTAGCGGACCGCGGCCGATTTAAAGGCTACCACCTAGCAAGTGTGGTGTCTGGCGGTGACACCACATATATCATCAAAGTACACTCCTGGAAATGGAAAAAGAACACATTGACACCGGTGTGTCAGACCCACCATACTTGCTCCGGACACTGCGAGAGGGCTGTACAAGCAATGATCACACGCACGGCACAGCGGACACACCAGGAACCGCGGTGTTGGCCGTCGAATGGCGCTAGCTGCGCAGCATTTGTGCACCGCCGCCGTCAGTGTCAGCCAGTTTGCCGTGGCATACGGAGCTCCATCGCAGTCTTTAACACTGGTAGCATGCCGCGACAGCGTGGACGTGAACCGTATGTGCAGTTGACGGACTTTGAGCGAGGGCGTATAGTGGGCATGCGGGAGGCCGGGTGGACGTACCGCCGAATTGCTCAACACGTGGGGCGTGAGGTCTCCACAGTACATCGATGTTGTCGCCAGTGGTCGGCGGAAGGTGCACGTGCCCGTCGACCTGGGACCGGACCGCAGCGACGCACGGATGCACGCCAAGACCGTAGGATCCTACGCAGTGCCGTAGGGGACCGCACCGCCACTTCCCAGCAAATTAGGGACACTGTTGCTCCTGGGGTATCGGCGAGGACCATTCGCAACCGTCTCCATGAAGCTGGGCTACGGTCCCGCACCCCGTTAGGCCGTCTTCCGCTCACGCCCCAACATCGTGCAGCCCGCCTCCAGTGGTGTCGCGACAGGCGTGAATGGAGGGACGAATGGAGACGTGTCGTCTTCAGCGATGAGAGTCGCTTCTGCCTTGGTGCCAATGATGGTCGTATGCGTGTTTGGCGCCGTGCAGGTGAGCGCCACAATCAGGACCGCATACGACCGAGGCACACAGGGCCAACACCCGGCATCATGGTGTGGGGAGCGGTCTCCTACACTGGCCGTACACCACTGGTGATCGTCGAGGGGACACTGAATAGAGCACGGTACATCCAAACCGTCATCGAACCCATCGTTCTACCATTCCTAGACCGGCAAGGGAACTTGCTGTTCCAACAGGACAATGCACGTCCGCATGTATCCCGTGCCACCCAACGTGCTCTAGAAGGTGAAAGTCAACTGCCCTGGTCAGCAAGATCTCCGGATCTGTCCCCCATTGAGCATGTTTGGGACTGGATGAAGCGTCGTCTCACGCGGTCTGCACGTCCAGCACGAACGCTGGTCCAACTGAGGCGCCAGGTGGAAATGGCATGGCAAGCCGTTCCACAGGACTACATCCAGCATCTCTACGATCGTGTCCATGGGAGAATAGCAGCCTGCATTGCTGCGAAAGGTGTATATACACTGTACTAGTGCCGACATTGTGCATCCTCTGTTGCCTGTATCTATGTGCCTGTGGTTCTGTCAGTGTGATCATGTGATGTATCTGACCCCAGGAATGTGTCAATAAAGTTTCCCCTTCCTGGGACAATGAATTCACGGTGTTCTTATTTCAATTTCCAGGAGTGTATACCAGGCAGCGCTCTACATGTTTCTAGCACCTCAGGCATAGTGCATGATAAACGATATATCTCTATGCGGATGGGAGTCTTAGGACAAAATTAGAGACTGAGAGACTCGTTCGCACTATCTTCGACCAACCCACCCTACAACACTGTTACCAATATAATCTGCGAGCTGACCAGAAGCAGACCACTACATGCCACATCTTGTGAATGAATGGAGCTTGCCGAGTCTTCGCCAATCGAAGTGCACAAGATTTATCCAGATGCGTCCATGTGGAGTAGGTTAGCACCCCTTATCGTTTTATAACAACAGACTTGAAAGTGTTGTAACAGCAGACGATTAAGAAGAACAGGAACAGGTTGCTTTTATGCGTGATGGAGCTCGAGACAGATGGAGTTCGAAGCATTTTACGTAAATCAACTGCGCTACCAAATTTAAAGTATTGTTCTAGTGTCTGGGTTCAGTAGCAGGGGAGAATATAAACGCACACACTCCTAAGGCTATACGGTTCTGCACTTAAGACAGGCTATAATGTTATAGCGCTCAGTTTCCAACCAATCAGTCATGTGGAATGCAGTGTTGTTAATATCCCAATGTAAGAAATACATTTCCAGTACATGACATCATCCTTCTTGCAGGTTTCTCTACGATAAACTATGGTAACGAACTGTAAAATGAAAAAAACTACTTCCTTGAAACAGCGGCTCCGTGTGATACATGCACAATATAGCTTTCCAGAGATGTAAAGCGTTCACTGCTCACATCCGGTAACGTTCCAGAAATTATACTATGCCCGAATCAGTCCTATATAAAATGGTCGTTAGTAACGGAGAATACCTCATACAATGAAACAGATAAACGCATAGCAGCGGCTCTGACATGTGAAATTACACGTCATGCTGCCACTAACTCCATAAACAGGGCATCTGTCAAGCAGCTGTATACATGGGGATTACAGTGTCTCACCATCACCTATTGCTAACTTAGAATCTTCTTAGTTATGAAACTGAAGTCTCGATTTTATACCCAAGATTCGACAAGGGAATGGAGTACGTCGCATAATGTTTCGTTCATTTAGAGGAATGTGTCAAATCAAGAGGGTCACGTTTCGTCACACATGAGATGGAAGTTCTCTGATGACCAAGAGATTTGCTGCCATCGATCGCAATTGGACAGTGCTCTAAGTCATATACAGGAAACATGGTTGTATACGAGTCGAACGCAGGCTATGTCACATGACCTTTGCATCCTAACAGAACAGCGGAAAAAATGGTCAAATGACATGCAGCAACATCTCCCTCGCTAGAATGCATCGTCAGTCTGCCATTAAATCGTACCTCTTACAGCCTCTTACAGCCCCACTCTCTGGTATCCAATAATGCAGATGCATGTACGTTCGAGGCAGATAGTTCTCTGTTTTTCTGAAATGCGTCAAATACAGTAGTCAACTTACGTGCATCACTGTTACCTCAATAGACACACAGTCGAATGCTGCCTCGACGGAAAAAAGTGACTTTCCCTGGTTCCCTTCACTTCCATGTCGATGTTTTCCCGGATCCCTCTTGCAGTCGCATACTTCTTCCCATGTACAAGAATTGTTCTACGCCAACCAGAAGACACTCAAGTACTTCCTCAATTTCCCGCATTTCGGTGTGTATTCCCTCAATTTGTACATATTTTCTGTCGTATCTCGCAATTATATCAATTTTATGTCAGTTCTACCCAATCGATCATGACATCACCTCTCGTTCCATGTTCTAAAATTTCTTGTAAATGTAGCCCAACTGCCAACACCTAGCACAAATATTCCGTTTTTCTGATCGGGAGGCGTACTATATCAGTGTTCTCGATTGCATCCAGGAGCCCCCACCAAATATTCTACATTTGAAGTGCATTTGCTCTGTTTTCTGTATGTCCGTGTGTGTGAATGTGTCGCGTTATATTCGTAGTGATGTTGGGAAGCGGATCCATAATGTGCCATGTCCAGGATAGGGTTTGAAGGCACTATGTACGGAGCTTGTTGGGGTGCAAATGCACAGTATACTACATCCCACTATATATCCAGACCGATGATCAGAGACGGATCCACCACACATAACATCTGCGATAAGGCTCGCTGATGGGCCAACCACATGTTACGTCCAAAGATGTATTCTATGTTTGAAGCTGGATCCACCAGCGAGAGGACTTGGTCCTGGGAGCTGGCCACGACACATGCACATACACAGACATACCGTGTGTTATGGTGGCAGCAGTAACAACATGATTTACACCTTGCGACGTTTAGTTTTCTGCAAGAGGCAATGGATCAGAACATGTTAATCACAGTTTAGAATCTAACACACACCTCGAAGTTGTGGTATACCTTTTAAGATGGATACTTTTCTGCACCTGTAGAAAAAAGACAGACTGTGACAGTACTATGGTCGTTGCGATTGTGTTTTTTAACATAAATCGGTTTGTAAGACGATTACACCTGTATTTCTAAGACACAATGGTAGCACTTGCATGAAAAGCGTATGAGACATGGCCACCCATCGCGGATTTTGGTTCAGTGCTATATCATATCACCGGCAATCAGTTATTGGCAGAGTATTATACTCAGTAGTAGGGGATACTTGATAGATTCGACTTGAGCATCACTCTTATAAAGTATGTGTGTGTGTTCCAACATGTGCAAAGGGAATAGCTACGTTCAGGCGCAAGGAAGTATGGATTTAATGCGGAGTACTGTGATAGCAAGGGAAAAGTATGTCATGTCATAGGAATGGTACAGACATTTCTATTTCCAGAGCCACAGCCGTCAGCAGGGTGTATTTCCGATACTAAGCTCGTTGTCGAATGTCATCCAATGGAGACAGCAATCGTAATATTCAGTTGTAAGTACAACGATAAAATATAAGTGTGGCCGGTTTCCTAGGATGATTCTGTCTGCGCTGGTGGTCTGTGGCGGGAACGATTCACGTTTTCAGCTAACGATAGGAGCTGTCCGAATGGAGAGGCCTGTTGGGATGCAGGAATGTAGCTGACTTACCCATGGCGTCCTCTAGATGGCCGAATATCGAACTAATGCTTAGTACGTGTAGGATAGCATTCGTGATCGCGTGGATATCTGAGAAGATTTGATATGGACGTGTGTTCACGCTGGACCGTTATTCCCTCCTATGTAAATTGTCCGGTTGAGTGATTCTACACATTTCGCGCCTTTCTTTAATTGATGGGACATCGATTGTGGTGTGTGCATCTAGCAAGTGAAAGACAGGTGGAAGACATGTTTCCTGGTTCTGTAGACATGAGAAACACCTTAGCTCTCTTTGTATATTATAAGAATGATTTGGAATCTGTTACATCACTGACATCGGTATTCGCGAGTGGACGTATCAGATTTCACAATTTTTTTTCTAGTTATGACGCAGATGGGATAAGTTTCTAGTTACTCAGTGATTTGCAGGATACTACACCTCGCTAAAGTTTCGGGTTTCTAGAGGGATAATTTCCAATCTATATCTTCCGAACTATACCGTGCGAGTGATACTACTGCTATGCAAGCGATATTGCTGTGTGCTTGATATCGAAAAGTGTCGCGTAAATGGTATGATATTCTGAATGCGGGAAAATGCCTATAGTGCATGTACTTATGCTATCTGTCTTTGTGGTATATGTACAAGTGTCTGGTTGTCGATAGCTGTATGAATGATGCAAAAGTAGTGATATTGTATGCCACAGGATACGAACTGACATGGTCCACGGTGATATATTGTCTGGCTGGAGATCATTTTGACACTCTAATGCTCAAGCTTTCGTCCTCAGTGGCCGAGCAGTGTAACTGAGTAAGACACTTTACATATTTGATGATCTCTAGGCCGCTTTTGCAGGGTTTAAGTGTCAGTGCAATATGGCGATCTGTAGAAAATAGTTTTGCCACTTAAAGTCTCGCCTGCAGAAAGAAATAACTGGACAGTGCTTCCACACCAGAAGCATCAGTAATCTGGCGGGTAAATTCAGTAAGAGCTGATCATAACGCTCTATTTATTCACAAGACATCCTTTGTGCTTGGACAAAGGAACATACTCATAGGGGTGAGAACATTTGCGTTTCGTAGATGTTTGTTGAAAGGCAGACTTAACGATTTCCAGAAAGGGTAACACGTGATGGACGGGGTGCCACGGTTGGACCATCAGGAGAAATTCATTCGACGTTATTCTGGTCCATTTTCGTAAACAGCTCCTGTTAGGACAAGTATTTCCAAGCAGATGAACTGAGACATGACGGAAGCTCCTAGCAAAGCGACCATTAAATATTTCTGCGACACTTTACAATTTCCGAGGGGTCGGTTTGAGTGTTATTTACATAGCCAAGTAACGTCAGTATAACATTGAGAAACTTTTAAATGCATCTGTGATGGTGAGTCGCTACGTGAAAATTTCGCGGTGATGCATCAGCCACGCTGGGCAAGTAAACACATGCATGGCTAGATGCAGCTCGCGTACCTCATTAAGATTACTGTGAACAATTTGCCCTGTTCTATTCTGGGAAGCATTTTTAACATACACTCCTGGAAATGGAAATAAGAACACTGTGAATTCATTGTCCCAGGAAGGGGGAACTTTATTGACACATTCCTAGGGTCAGATACATCACATGATCACACTGACAGAACCACAGGCACATAGACACAGGCAACAGAGCATGCACAATGTCGGCACTAGTACAGTGTATATCCACCTTTCGCAGCAATGCAGGCTGCTATTCTCCCATGGAGACGATCGTAGAGATGCTGAATGTAGTCCTGTGGAACGGCTTGCCATGCCATTTCCACCTGGCGCCTCAGTTGGACCAGCGTTCGTGCTGGACGTGCAGACCGCGTGAGACGACGCTTCATCCAGTCCCAAACATGCTCAATGGGGGACAGATCCGGAGATCTTGCTGGCCAGGGCAGTTGACTTACACCTTCTAGAGCACGTTGGGTGGCACGGGATACATGCGGACGTGCATTGTCCTGTTGGAACAGCAAGTTCCCTTGCCGGTCTAGGAATGGTAGAACGATGGGTTCGATGACGGTTTGGATGTACCGTGCACTATTCAGTGTCCCCTCGACGATCACCAGTGGTGTACGGCCAGTGTAGGAGATCGCTCCCCACACCATGATGCCGGGTGTTGGCCCTGTGTGCCTCGGTCGTATGCAGTCCTGATTGTGGCGCTCACCTGCACGGCGCCAAACACGCATACGACCATCACTGGCACCAAGGCAGAAGCGACTCTCATCGCTGAAGACGACACGTCTCCATTCGTCCCTCCATTCACGCCTGTCGCGACACCACTGGAGGCGGGCTGCACGATGTTGGGGCGTGAGCGGAAGACGGCCTAACGGTGTGCGGGACCGTAGCCCAGCTTCATGGAGACGGTTGCGAATGGTCCTCGCCGATACCCCAGGAGCAACAGTGTCCCTAATTTGCTGGGAAGTGGCGGTGCGGTCCCCTACGGCACTGCGTAGGATCCTACGGTCTTGGCGTGCATCCGTGCGTCGCTGCGGTCCGGTCCCAGGTCGACGGGCACGTGCACCTTCCGCCGACCACTGGCGACAACATCGATGTACTGTGGAGACCTCACGCCCCACGTGTTGAGCAATTCGGCGGTACGTCCACCCGGCCTCCCGCATGCCCACTATACGCCCTCGCTCAAAGTCCGTCAACTGCACATACGGTTCACGTCCACGCTGTCGCGGCATGCTACCAGTGTTAAAGACTGCGATGGAGCTCCGTATGCCACGGCAAACTGGCTGACACTGACGGCGGCGGTGCACAAATGCTGCGCAGCTAGCGCCATTCGACGGCCAACACCGCGGTTCCTGGTGTGTCCGCTGTGCCGTGCGTGTGATCATTGCTTGTACAGCCCTCTCGCAGTGTCCGGAGCAAGTATGGTGGGTCTGACACACCGGTGTCAATGTGTTCTTTTTTCCATTTCCAGGAGTGTATTTCTATAGCGTGACCTGTGACATCAGTATAATGTTGAGAATCTTTTAGCTGTGTCTGCGAGGTTGAGTCGCTTGGCAATTAGGTCTTCGCTGGACTGTAGGTAGAGAGACATCACGACAGCAATGGTAGCACATGCGTGACCAGACGGTGACTGACGGTGACTTGGCTCTTATTTACATAGACATGTGACGTCAGTATAACACTCAAAGAATTCTAACTGTATACCTGAAAGTAGATACGACTTTCACCTGCTGACCGTAGGTGACAGTGGCCTGAGAGCAATGGCTTACGCACTGCATTCGTCTTTTCAGCGGTGGCTCGTGGCAGTGTCAGCGTGTGCCCGCGTTGGAACCTCTAATACGTTGCGGTTGACGATATTTCGAATGCGTTTTTCACGTGCAATGAGTTTTTGTGCACTAAATTATTTTCAGCTGTTGTGAGCATGTTGCATTATTTTGACAATTTCACACGTAGTGGATGTGTCTGTTGCATTATTTTGTGAACAGGTCTGTAGGCTGTGCTATGTATTATTTGGTCAGTTTAGAATTAGTGAGCATGTCTGCAGAGCATATTACATGCACAAATTTGGCAGTTTAAAAGTTGTTTTCATGTCTGCACATCAGCGTATTGCATTATTTCTGTGACTTACGAGCAGTCTGGCTGCGTATGGTGACCCCTAACATGCCAGAGCGACTTTTTTTGAAGCAGTCTAATAAACAAAGTACGTGAAATCCATCCCTAAATAAATTATCCCAAAATAAATAAAGTACACTCCATCCTATCTAGCAGCTGAGAACAGGATGAGTCCTTTTCCCTCCATTTTTCTTACAGACCACCATCTTGGACTACATCACGAGATTGATGACAATGCACTCTGCTGGTGGTACTGCATACCAGGTCAGTTGGACTCTAGACCTCATGGTGGACACAGTGGATGGAGCTACTGCCTCGAATTGTTTAAATAAAGACTTACATCCATCCTATCCGGCAGCCCAGCAAAGGCTGAGTCCTTTTTCCACCAATTCCTAGGAAGAGGTGGTGGTCAGCTGCCTTATGTTAGTGGAGGTAGCCGAAGTGACCTTTTCTCCCACCGTTTACCTAGATTAGTCGAGGTAGCCCAGTGACCTTTGTTCCATGAAAATATGAACTTCCCGCCATTTTCTGGGGGAGGGAGGCTGAGGGGTGGGAGGATGGAGGGCGGTGATTACGTTAGTGGATGTAGCCCAGTTGACCTATTTTCACGCCAAAATTTGAACTTCCCGCCATGACGTCATTTTGAGGTTGCCGCTTCTATCACCGCCACCTTGGATCCACCAAACTGAATCAAGTTGGTAACAATGCAACATCGTGTGGTGCCTCCCTTGTCCCGCTACTGAGGTCCTCCAATACTCAGCTGGTTTATTGGGTGAGTTCGTCAAATTCCTTTGTGTGCAATCTCGCATGCAGGTTAACTGGAATGTCGAATAGCTATGCATAAACTATATGTTTCTCTTAGTGAAGCCTAGTTTTTCATCTCTTTTCCATATCACATCCGCTCACACTGTTACGTTTTGCTATGTAAATGCTAAGCGATATGAATCTGTACAGCAAGAGTTGTAGGATTTTTCATTCTACTCACACGCATTATGATACATTCATTCATTTTTAAGCAGCCTATTTAAACATAAAGAAGGAGTCACAGCTTGACCACAGCGAAAACATTCAAGCGAAGAAATTAAGCAAGTGCCTGGTAAAACCCAGAGTGCCTGGCCTCTGTGTGAAAGACGAAATGTATGTTGATTTACAATAAATTTTTTTCTTACTGTCTATGATCACAGACTGCAGGTTTCGGTCAGCAGTGACTATCTTCAGACTGTTTTAAAAACACCTCCTAATATAATGGAACCACAGTGGCACTGCAACAAAATAAACACAAAATCAGTTCCGCATTGTCACACATATGTAACATGTGGTATATACTAGAATCATCAGATCAATGTTGACCGAAAACGACAGTCTGAGGACCTAACAAGTTTGTGATCATAGATGGTAATAAATGAATACACTTTGTGTATCATTGGTTGCGGCTTGTGGTATGTTAACTTTTTCTGATGGGCCTATGGATATTTAATACGTATATTACACTTTACACCTGCTCACAGAGGTGCAAGATGAAGAGTTGTGTCGAATCCAGAATAAAGGGAGAGTCTCTTGTGGGCCCAGATGTGTGGGGAGAGGCACTGGTGGTGGGGCAGTGTGGCAGGGCGTATTATTCACTGGAAGACCCTCACAGACCCGCTCAACATCTATAACACCCCCCTGCTCCCCGGGATTTGCGAAATTACAAGTTGACAATGACTGTTAATTATGAGTTTTGACCCGCGTCGGGATAAGGCATCCGAATCCGAAGTAAATAATGCTTATTCCGCGGGAAACAGGAGACGTTATAACTTGATCGTTATTGAATGAGTAATTTCATTCAATAACGATCGGTAAATTAAATAATGGAAATAATTTGGAAATAAATTTTGCCATTGGAACGTTTGCCGAAAGAAATGATTAAGTTATAAAATCAATTAAAAAATCGGTCGCAAGCTCAGCTAATGACCGACAGTACTGTTGAGTACGTGAATAATTGTGTCAAAAATAAAGTTTACCTGTTTGTAGCGCAGCAGGTGGAACGGGAACTTTCACGTAAGTGCTGTGTGAGGCTCAGTAGTCATGTAAAACAATGTCATAACAATCTAACTGCATTTATTTTGTTCATAATTTGTCAGCTAAGTGCAATGCTGACAACACAGATAATTATCTATCGAGATTTTGAATAATGGACTATCATTCTGTGTTTAAAATTAGGTACTTTGAACAGTTTAATCTACTGATAATGAAATATATCGCCAGTACTTGATTAACTATGTTTTGAATGATAATAATTCATTAATTGGGGATTGTCAGGTGGAATAAGCTTTATAGTTTTATGAGATATCCTTGAATTAACTTCAGCTGAATATGCATTGAAATAAATCTTAATAATCAAATTTATTACTTCAGTTTATTATTAAGATACTACGGTTGGCGTAAGTTTATTAAGTGCAACAATTAACTACGATAACCAGTCTGAAATTTACTCTTCACTAACTATGCAAATAATTTGATAATTAACATATTTTCTCTTGATAATGGCGTGACACACTCAGTTCAATGAGGTAAGGATTGGAAGGAACCTACTTGGCGTTATTGTCGGGTGGAACGTAACTGCAACACTTCGATTATAAAGTGCTTGTTATTAACTGTTCAACTTCAGAGAAAAGCACAGTCACTGGCAAGCCTTCTACAATTTTATCCTACGGCAATTACGTAGTTCTTACTTCCTTCGTTGTCGGTGGATCGACGGAAGTCCACGGCAGCGACACAATGTGGCAGCGGGCTTTTACTGTTGCGACTTGGGCCCACAGTGCGCTTCACATTTAAGTCCTCGTTTCTTCAGCACTATGCCCACTAATCCATAATAACTTGCCCAGCCACGCTTCCAGATATGCCGACCGTTACTTTCGCGTCGTACTTAGATCCACACACTAGCCGTTAGATGTAACACAGCTAGGACTAGCAGCACTCGAGTGTACGTCTTACTCCGAGCACGGCGTCACTGCTACTACTAGCCGGCCGCAGTGGCCGAGCGGTTCTAGGCGCTACAGTCTGGAACTGCGCGACCGCTACGGTCGCAGGTTCGAATCCTGCCTCGGGCATGGGTGTGTGTGATGTCATTAGGTTAGTTAGGTTTAAGTAGTTCTGAGTTCTAGGGGACTGATGACCTCAGCAGTTAAGTCCTATAGTGCTCAGAGCCATTTGAACCATTTGAACTGCTACTACTGCCCGCTAGCGCGCTCCCGCGCCCAGAGGCGCGACAAAACAATCTCTCTGACTTCAACGTTAACTAAATATGCCCTGACTTACAAGTGTTAAATATTACATAATTTAAACATAGTATTTACAGTACATATTTACACTAGACAATACATCGTATACAAACAGTTTCATGCGTTAAGTAAGCGAAAAAATTCATAGCAAGGACTGCGTTGTAGCGTCACACATCTTGCTATGGAGTGTCATGGAAACAGGCCCACCAGCCAATAGTGCAATCGGCAGATATGCGGCAAATGGTAACGTACAGATAATACGCTAACTCGTTGTGTGCAGCATTTTCTTATTCCCTAGTTTTTTCTCTTCAGCCTTCAGAAAGAAAATACACTCCTGGAAATGGAAAAAAGAACACATTGACACCGGTGTGTCAGACCCACCATACTTGCTCCGGACACTGCGAGAGGGCTGTACAAGCAATGATCACACGCACGGCACAGCGGACACACCAGGAACCGCGGTGTTGGCCGTCGAATGGCGCTAGCTGCGCAGCATTTGTGCACCGCCGCCGTCAGTGTCAGCCAGTTTGCCGTGGCATACGGAGCTCCATCGCAGTCTTTAACACTGGTAGCATGCCGCGACAGCGTGGACGTGAACCGTATGTGCAGTTGACGGACTTTGAGCGAGGGCGTATAGTGGGCATGCGGGAGGCCGGGTTGACGTACCGCCGAATTGCTCAACACGTGGGGCGTGAGGTCTCCACAGTACATCGATGTTGTCGCCAGTGGTCGGCGGAAGGTGCAAGTGCCCGTCGACCTGGGACCGGACCGCAGCGACGCACGGATGCACGCCAAGACCGTAGGATCCTACGCAGTGCCGTAGGGGACCGCACCGCCAATTCCCAGCAAATTAGGGACACTGTTGCTCCTGGGGTATCGGCGAGGACCATTCGCAACCGTCTCCATGAAGCTGGGCTACGGTCCCGCACCCCGTTAGGCCGTCTTCCGCTCACGCCCCAACATCGTGCAGCCCGCCTCCAGTGGTGTCGTGACAGGCGTGAATGGAGGGACGAATGGAGACGTGTCGTCTTCAGCGATGAGAGTCGCTTCTTCCTTGGTGCCAATGATGGTCGTATGCGTGTTTGGCGCCGTGCAGGTGAGCGCCACAATCAGGACTGCATACGACCGAGGCACACAGGGCCAACACCCGGCATCATGGTGTGGGGAGCGATCTCCTACACTGGCCGTACACCACTGGTGATCGTCGAGGGGACACTGAATAGTGCACGGTACATCCAAACCGTCATCGAACCCATCGTTCTACCATTCCTAGACCGGCAAGGGAACTTGCTGTTCCAACAGGACAATGCACGTCCGCATGTATCCCGTGCCACCCAACGTGCTCTAGAAGGTGTAAGTCAACTACCCTGGCCAGCAAGATCTCTGGATCTGTCCCCCATTGAGCATGATTGGCACTGGATGAAGCGTCGTCTCACGCGGTCTGCACGTCCAGCACGAACGCTGGTCCAACTGAGGCGCCAGGTGGAAATGGCATGGCAAGCCGTTCCACAGGACTACATCCAGCATCTCTACGATCGTCTCCATGGGAGAATAGCAGCCTGCATTGCTGCGAAAGGTGGATATACACTGTACTAGTGCCGACATTGTGCATGCTCTGTTGCCTGTGTCTATGTGCCTGTGGTTCTGTCAGTGTGATCATGTGATGTATCTGATCCCAGGAATGTGTCAATAAAGTTTCCCCTTCCTGGGACAATGAATTCACGGTGTTCTTATTTCAATTTCCAGGAGTGTACTATTCCGAAAGAAAAAGTGGTATGACAGAGATTTACATTAAGTGGGGATGATGTACTCAAAGGAGCGTACTCGCTGGGTTCCTCGCCACCTAATACAAGATTACAAAGAGCAACCAAGGACCATATGTGCGGAATTGCTTGCTCGTTACGAGACAGATTTTGACAAATTTTTATCGATCATCGTCATGGGCGATGAAACATGGATTCATCACTTTGAATCTGAAGGACTACGGCAATCCGTGAAGTGAGGCCACGCCACATATCCTTCGCATAAAAACTGTAAATCCGTGTCCTCAGCTGGTAAAGTCATAGCAACGACCTTGAGGTCTTCAGGAACTCTGAAGGGGTTATTTTGTTCGATTTTCTCCCTCATGGTGCAACGATCACCTATGAAGTGAATTGTGCTGCCCTTCAGCATGTTCGTCGCCACAAAAAAGTAAAAGAATCTCTGCTTCTCCGTTACAATGAAAGGCCCCACAAGGGTCTCTTCCTCAGCACCTTCCGACTTCCATCCGTCTGGCCCGAGGAAGGATGCACTCTGCGGGAGGCAGTACGTGGATGATGTGGAGGTTACTGATACAGCAAGATGTTGGCTCCAACGTCGACCGGTAGAGTGGCATCAAGCGGCCGTAAAGGTCCACCCAGTAAGGTGACGTAAAGCCATCAACTGAGCTGAGATTCTTTTCAAAAATAGGGTTGTCCAGACACAAGAGTGGCGAATGATATGGTGTATTGAAATCTCGAATAAAATCGCCCAGTTTTCAGCAAACACATGTGTTGCATTACTTACTGAACGTCCCTCGTAGATCGCGAGTGATTGTGGAGAAAGACATGCGAGTGCCCATTTCCAGTTTCAGGGACTGATGGTGAGGGAGTAAGCTCATCATTACCATTTATTTCGTTGCAAAAATAAGATGTAATAACATAAAAACGTTGATTAACCCTTTCGTGGGCAAAATAATTGAGCAGTTTTTTTTAATGAATGGAGAGCAGATAGCAGTTAACAGATACATATATTTATCATACAGAATATCAAATTTGCTCCAACTGTGAAAGTGAGATCACACAACTAGGTGGGAAGTAAATGACGACTAACTGAAAACCTCAGCTGCCGACAGGTGTTGTTGATATACCTCGATGTGGACAGGTGAAAATGTGGACCCCGACCGGGACTCGAACCCGCGATTTCCTGCTTACATGGCTGACGCTCTATCCATCTGAGACACCGAAGACACAGATGAATAGCGCGACTGCAGGAACTTATCCCTTGCACGCTTCCCGTGAGACATTCCCAACTGTCCACAATTCTACATATGTATTGTACCTTATAAACATTTGCCCACCCCCCCGTCCACATCGAGGTATATCAACAACACCTGTCGGCAGCTGAGGTTTTCAGTTAGTCATCATTTATTCCAGGGAAAAGCTGCACGGTCGTCAACAGTAACTGTTCTTTCGAGAACAAGTTACTGTCTTCGTACATATAGTTAAAGGCTACCCAACCATTGACCTTCGTCTGTGCAAATGGGCACAGGTTGCCCAAACTCTCACGGGAATCGCCAAAGCGTGCGCGAGTAATGAGTTGCTGGGCAAATGTCTATAAGGTACAATACATATTTAGAATTGTGGACAGTTGGGAATGTGAGTCTCATGGGAAGTGTGCAATGGATAAGTCCCTGCAGTCGCGCTATTGATCTGTGTCCTCAGTGGCTCAGATAGATAGAGCGTCAGCCATGTAAGCAGGAAATCGCGGGTTCGAATCCCGGTCGAGGCACACATTTTCAGCTGTCCACATCGAGGTATATCAACAACACCTGTCGGCAGCTGAGGTTTTCAGTCAGTCATCATTTATTCCAGGGAAAAGCTTCACTGTCATCAACAGTAACTGTTCTTTCGAGAAGTTACTGTCTTCGTATATAAGGTGGGAAGTATTTTTCCCACTGCCCTTCCTTGGAGTTAAATGACAAAAACAACTTTTTAAATATATGTCATATTTATTTGATAAATTTACTTCTCTTGTTACAATGATTGTTCACAATTACTTGCCTTGAAATTTTCTGAAACATGGCTATATGCAAAGTGGTATTTGACAATATGTACAAACACAGCGAGTGCTCTTTTCCGCAGTTTTGGTACTACAATGACGGCACGTCCAGCAGGTTTCTCCTAAAATGGGTTGATGCTCTCCTACAGCCACATGACGAAAATCCTTAGGTACTTTCCCCCTTTTTGCCAGAAAGACAGGTTTTTGTCCACGCCTCTTTTGGGTTGAGAAGCCAGTGATCAATTGTCTGGCTAGATGGATCCCGTATGTAAGCTGATCATGCTGTCCACTTTCTCTTTTACTTATTTTACACAGGATAAAACAGTTCACTGCAGCATCTTCCACCAGGAAATAAAATATTCCGTGCCACCATTTTACAGAACGTCTACCAATAGCATACCTTTCTCGTAATTGATCAAACTTATCGACACCACCCATTATTTTGTTGTATTCTGCCACAACTTCAGGACAAGAAATCTCTGTACTAGTACCATCCATGTTTTTCCTTTTCACTGTGGCTGTTTCTCATGGGTCATGAACTGAGGACAGGAAAGTGACTGGACGGTTATCCATCAATTTTACTGCAGAAATGGCACCTTTTGTTTGAAACTGGAATTCTCCTCGTTCCAATTTTACGTTTTCCTTCATAAATTTGGGTGAATCAGAAGTATTTACGTTATACTATAGCTTTGAGGAAAAAATCACAAAATGTCACGCAAACAGCACTGAAAGGCTCCTCTACAGAGCAACACTCAGCTATACAATGCCTCTCAGCGAAGGTACACCGAAAACGACGGGAACTTCCGTTTGAAAGTAGTATCCTATACTGTTCACTAGGTGAGAGCACCGTACAGAGGTGGGAACTGTGAATCCCACGGGACTAGGAGCGAGTTCATTGTAGTGGGAAGCATGTTTCCAACGGCTCACGGAAGGGTTAAAGAGTATTATGCCAGCAGCTAATAAAGAAATAACTACCGTTATTCGAATTTTTGAAACTTACAGTTTATTTACTCCAGATTCGAGTGGGATATTTTATGCGGGAAGCGCCGCGGGCGTTAGTGTTCCAGACAGGCACGTAATGGACCCAAAAAGTTTGAAAGCAACAAGAGTTATGTCCTGGCAAGAAGAAACAAACTTCCTCGATGAAAGTACTAGTTAATGATTGTACGCAGCTAATTACTTTTTTTCTGGTATTTGTTTCTAGAGGACGACTGCGAAGCAGAATCAGAAGAGATTGCTAGAGCGCCTAATCAGCAGTGTAGGCCAGGGGTGTCGTTCAGGAGCGGCTGCAGCCGATGCTACTGCTCACCGGATGGTATGTCAGTTGTGTGCAGGTCCCAGCCTTGCAACGGCGTCTCTGGTGAGTTTCTGCCTTCCAGAGCACAATTTTGTGCCGCTATATCGTGTAAAGTGTGCAACACCTTCTTTATCAATGTCACCGTCAGTCTTACGCAGCGACTGCTAGACTGAGGGCTACGCAAGACTTTTCCATGATTTACAGTCTTCAATTTATGTAGCCATGTCTCTCCTGCATGTTCTCTGACGTTATCTGCTCAGCCTGTATTGTCGTCTCTGAGTATTACTGTCTCTCCGGGATCACATCTATGCACAAGTCTTACAGGTTGTGCATGTGCATATAATTTTCATTACAGACATTGTTACGTATTCCACACCAGTATGTTCACTTATCTGTTTGTATGTTTCACAATGTCTCTCCTAGTAACAACTGGTATTCATACATCTACTGAATAACCGCTAGTTGTTGAAAATTTTTAACATTAAAAATCCATATACTTCGTCAGTCTGCAATCAGTTTAAACTAGCAATACACACGGTTTGAAAATTTGTTTCACATAAATGGCAAGCTCAGCTGGAAAAGCCTCTAATGTTTACTCCAAGTTATTTCTACTCCTTTCCTTATTTCTTTTCTTGTCCCTTTAGGTACTTCCTTCATCTTCTTTAAAAAGGTCACTGACTCATTGGCTTCGTTATTAATTTAAACTAATTTGTTTTCCCTGTCTTGCTCAAGTATTAATTTAGTTTTATTATAATTGATGCTCAGGCCTACTTTCAGACATGCTGTATTAAGACCTTCTATGCTTTGTTGAATTTAACGGCACTTAAGTCATCGCAGTAATGAAAATTATGTAGATATATTCCATTATTACGTATTCCGTTAGAAATCTGAAGACTTCCCTTAGTGCTTGTTACAATAGACTGGTAATATTTTATTTCATTTCCCGATTCCTCTTTCAGTTCTGAACTTTCGACTATACTGATGAAATCTGAAGGGAATTGTAGAATTGACACATACCTTCTTCAGTGTAATTACGTTGTTTACTCATGAAAGTATCGATTTAGTTGAAAATGAGTTAAATGCTAAGATCCCAGGTGGAGTGCTAACTGATATTAGGTTCGTGCATAATTTCGTTGCGTTTTATTTTTGCATGATGATATATCATTTGTATTGGGTTAATTTATCGATTATCATTTCTTATTTTGTGGTTCACCATTGCTATTTGAGTTTACATATTGTCACATTGTTATTCGGGGATAATTTATGGAGCTGTGGGCGCTACAAAATGGAGTACCAAGTGGAGAAAACTGAACATTTCCAACATATTCTTCTGTTTGAGTTCAGCAGAGGAGTAAAAGCAACGGAGGAAGCCAGAAACATTTGCGCCATGTTTGAGGATAATGTCACTGAACACAGCAGGACAAGAAAATAGTTTTCTCCTTTTAAGTTTTTGAGTCATTAGTGACTCAACGCTTAGGAAGACCTTCATGAATGATGCAGCTCGTTTAAACACATTGATCCACAATGATCCATGTCCGTACACTCGACAGTTGCCAGAAGTGGTGAATTATGATCTTTTTATCATTCAGCGACATTTTCACGCAATGAGGTAGGTTCAAAAATCGCATATGTCGGTAGCGCAAGTTTAAGGCAAAACCACAGAAACCAGCAGGTAGTCTTGTGTGCATCTCTGCTTGCTCGTCATCAACTGGCTCTTGAACAACACCGACCATCTTATTGTTCATCTTTACTCGTTACGAGAGATTGTGTCTTTATGCTACTATAAGAAAAAGAGAGAAATGGTTGAGCCCAAACAAAGCGGGAACTCCCCATACAAAGACCCGCGTGCACACATAAAGGATAATGTTATGCATTTGGTACAATAGCGGCGGTGTGGTGTACTACGCTTTACTTCTCTCAGGTGTAACCATCACTGCTGACTATGGCCAACAGCTGAGAAGTCTAGTAGACGCAGTCCAAGAGCAAAACGAGGACGACTGCGTGAAGTAATGCTACTCCACGATAACACCCTCCCGTATTCTGCTAGACTGAAAAAAAAAAACGCTATACACGAATTTTATTGGGAAGTCACACCGCACCCACCTTGTTCATTTGACCCTGTACCCTCAGAGTCTCATCTTTTCTTCTCTCTATGGAACATTCTTCAAGTAACCTTCCCGTCCGGAAGAAAATGCGCCCCGAACATGGCTCGACTAGTTATTCGCCTCAAAACAACGTCATTTCTACAGTCGCGGAATCGAATAGTTACTGCAGCGTAGGCAATACTGTCGTATGTAGTGAAAGAAACTATGTTATTATGACTACAATCTGTGTTACGAGTTACTTTTGTGTTTATTAAACTTACGGAAAAGCGCTATGAACTTATGCACGAAACCAATACATGTTTCTCTACTTTGCAGTTTTGTTTACAGATTTGCGAAATTTCCATTCTGCTACATCTATACATTCGTATGTTCAGTCAGAGCTCTGGAAAGCTGGAAGTAATTTCTACCATACTTGGTGCGACTATGATAACTTACTGTATAGAAAAAAATTACAGTGGAACTTGTACAGCTCTGAAAAGATGTAACTATCAATTTTAAACGTGAAAGTGCCTAAATATTTAGAGCAGGATCATTACTAAACAACATTTACTCAGACAACATCAAATTGACTGGAGAAATCACGTTCGTATTTATCAAACAAAAACCGCTTCTATTTACGTATTACAAAAATCCAAGGAATAAGTTTTGTTAAAACAGGTTAAACCTACCGTGATACTCCAAACAGGTAGCAGATTTTAAAGCTTCGTTTCTTTAATTTACATTTTTCAAATTATAAGTTCTATTTTCTGTGAAACAGTGATACAGAAAGGGCTCAGTCTTTCACAGGCTGTTGTAATATGTATGGTTATTATTTTAAAAGTTTCTGCTGAATTTCATGTTATAGAAAAAATGTTATGAGCTATTCTATGTGACATTTTTTGTTAAAATATTCCGTATTCAGATAAAATAATGGCATTTTTTCGTATTGCAGCCCCTTTCTCCCAAAACATTTTTAAATACTGAACAAAGCCTGTTTAACAACCCTCAAACATTTTTCACAGTATCTTAGGCTGATTCCAAGAAAAATGTACCTAAAACTGGTAGTTTTAGCAGGGAATACAACCTTTTGTGTCCCTTGAACATTATACTGACCTGGAGCATTGCCTAAGGTGTAAGTTAAGTGTAGAGGTGATTGACTGCAGGCTGGCAAAGCAGTATCTAAGGAAGGAGTTGGTTTACTGTAAACCCTGGAGAGAAAAAAGTTTACTGTAAGCTCTACGCCTACATCTACGTTCTGCAAATCATTGTGAAATGCCTGGCAGAGGGTACACCCCAAAAGACTTTAGCGGAGAAAAGTTACTTATAATAAACCAGGCTGAACACTGCTTAAAAGGACCTTTAGTGAACTTGAACAATGGACTGAAATCGATATTTCCAAGAAAGTTGTGACCAACAAGATAGTATCAGAGGGAAAAATACCTATGTTGTTGTGCAAACCACTTATTACAGAAGATAAGAAGGCCAATTTAAAAACTATGGCTGAATTTTTGGTAAAACCTAAAAGCAAACTGTGTTCTGAATGAATCTCATCTTAAAATTGTAACTATTTGACAGTCTGAAGGTATTAATGAATGTCAATAGTTTTGTGTCAATAAACTCGTATTTTAAGAAGGTTAAGTTTTGTATTACTGGTTCATTTCTATTACCATCATAAGCAACAATAGATAATCAGTACCTAATGCTGTATTAGCTATTATCTGATGGAACATTCATCAAAAGGGTGTAAGTGCCTCTGGTACTGTTTTAGTTCAAATACTGTGAATGTAGTTCAGACTGCATGTCGTGACCTTCGCGTTTTTTCAGATGGTCTTGTTTAATTTATGTATTTTTTATGATTGAGCAAAGTGTAATACGTCTTAAATGTGTAAACCTAGTTTCAACTAGAAAACTGGAAGAATGCAATAGACAAAGAAAGTATGCAACTTCTGAAAGCCTGATAATAACCTAGTTTGAACTAGAAAGCTGGAAGAATGCAATAGACAAACAAAGTATGTAATTTCTGAAAGTCTGATAATACCAATTACATCTTGAATCCTTTAGAAATCACTAATATTATTAATGCCCGTTGTTGGCATGTCTCCATTTTCGAAAATAAAATCTGCATCAGGTGCAGACAGATGTTACTTGTTGGTTCTTGTGTGAAAAATAGGCAAAGTGTGTTGTTGTTTTATTTTACATATGTATTTCCCAACTGTGTTTTGCGCTAAGGATATATAAATGCTGCACCTACAAATCCTTTTCTGACGTATTTCCTTTTATGCCAGTGTTGTCTAGAGTTGTAATCCACTAGAAATTTAAACATTCCTTCAAAATCCTAGAACATCAGTCAATCTTCCCATCTACCCTCTCTGTTCCATATCATGCAGGTTATTAATTTCCACCCACCTTCTCTCTCACACTGAACACCCGCAATATTCTCACATTTTCCATATACTTGACAACAATGGAAACAATTGTTTCGTCCCTGCCTACCAGCCCTATACTCTCCCACATATGTACCAGCATACCCCCACCCTTACACTTATATGCACTCCACATCCTATCTCAATGTATCTTTCGCCACTTCCTCTTACGTACAGATTCTTCCACCTACAACAGAGACTACCTTAGCTTTCCACGCCAGAGCTACTCATCTCTGCATTTTCCTCTTTCCTTTTCCTGCAGTTAATATGAGGTAGTCCTCCCCATCTATTGCAAAATACTGTCTCACAAAAACAATGTCTCCTATTGCTTAGTTCCAATAGCTCAATGCAGTAGAGTGAAATGTTCAATTTTATTACGAACATTGACATTAATACATCTGTTTTAAAAGACAGAGATTTTTGTTTAGTACCCTCAACATACAACTATCATTTTTAACTATTTTAAAATAACATGCAAATGAATATCGTTTTAAGTCTTCTTTGCAGCTGTACACCCATGCTTCGTGACTGCTCTTGGCTGAAGAGTGCTGCCAGCCCAACATGTCCCCAGCGATAAAGGAAAAACATCAGCACACAAACTAATATTTCCCATGTGAATTTCCTTCTAGGAACTTTACTACCACTGCAGTCAAACTGTGGAGATGAAGATGGATGTAGAGATAATACACGAGTTGATTCACATGGAGAAAAAGGTGAAGGAGGTGGAGGTGGTGGTCAAAAGGAGAAAAGTGGTGCTCTTACACTGCTGGTTGACCAACCATGCCAGGCAGGAGAAATTGTTTATGAAGATAAGTGCGTTACCTGCTATTGTTTACTGGATGGTGCTAGCGCGTTATGCTTAATAATGGATTGCGAACCTACAGACATTGGTGAGTTGTATCTCAGAACTAAAACACATTTCGTTTTTTCGTGTTATTTGTTAGTAGTAAGATACTTCTTGATCACACATGAAACACTCTGTTGCTCTGTAACATTACACAATGAGCGACCAGAACTCTTCAGATATGTCAAAAGATCGCTGAACGACTATTTTAATGTTGCTACACCTTACTTGGCCTTTCATGGTACATTTATTTCTTGAAACCCCTGTCGAAAAGGTTCCAATAAAAATCATTTATTCTTCATTTCATCATACACTGTAGTGACAGCCCTGATGCAGGAGTTTGTATCACGAGACATGATGAAGCTTTGTGTTACAGACCAAAATCCCGTAAGAAAACGTATTGTAATTACCACTGTTTTGCATGTTCCAGGAGAATGTAATAATTAATAACATTGTGGATAATACTAATTACAATTATAGGAGTTTCGTTCAGTGTGCAGTTATCTATGAGAATATTTCATGCCATGCAATTGGCAGAAATATCCAGTTACATCTCAACAAAATGCCATCCTGGTGCAAAAATTGGCAACTAGCTTCACCACAGAGAAAGGAAAGCTGTGCGCTACACACTACCTAAAAGTGTGGTATAATTTGATTATCAGATTATTGGGTACCATCTACTGTCTTCCAACTTAAATACACTCCTGGAAATTGAAATAAGAACACCGTGAATTCATTTTCCCAGGAAGGGGAAACTTTATTGATACATTCCTGGGGTCAGATACATCACATGATCACACTGACAGAACCACAGGCACATAGACACAGGCAACAGAGCATGCACAATGTCGGCACTAGTACAGTGTATATCCACCTTTCGCAGCAATGCAGGCTGCTATTCTCCCATGGAGACGATCGTAGAGATGCTGGATGTAGTCCTGTGGAACGGCTTGCCATGCCATTTCCACCTGGCGCCTCAGTTGGACCAGCGTTCGTGCTGGACGTGCAGACCGCGTGAGACGACGCTTCATCCAGTCCCAAACATGCTCAATGGGTGGCAGATCCGGAGATCTTGCTGGCCAGGGTAGTTGACTTACACCTTCTAGAGCACGTTGGGTGGCACGGGATACATGCGGACGTGCATTGTCCTGTTGGAACAGCAAGTTCCCTTGCCGGTCTAGGAATGGTAGAACGATGGGTTCGATGACGGTTTGGATGTACCGTGCACTATTCAGTGTCCCCTCGACGATCACCAGTGGTGTACGGCCAGTGTAGGAGATCGCTCCCCACACCATGATGCCGGGTGTTGGCCCTGTGTGCCTCGGTCGTATGCAGTCCTGATTGTGGCGCTCACCTGCACGGCGCCAAACACGCATACGACCATCATTGGCACCAAGGCAGAAGCGACTCTCATCGCTGAAGACGACACGTCTCCATTCGTCCCTCCATTCACGCCTGTCGCGACATCACTGGAGGCGGGCTGCACGATTTTGGGGCGTGAGCGGAAGACGGCCTAACGGTGTGCGGGACCGTAGCCCAGCTTCATGGAGACGGTTGCGAATGGTCCTCGCCGATACCCCAGGAGCAACAGTGTCCCTAATTTGCTGGGAAGTGGCGGTGCGGTCCCCTACGGCACTGCGTAGGATCCTACGGTCTTGGCGTGCATCCGTGCGTCGCTGCGGTCCGGTCCCAGGTCGACGGGCACGTGCACCTTCCGCCGACCACTGGCGACATCATCGATGTACTGTGGAGACCTCACGCTCCACGTGTTGAGCAATTCGGCGGTACGTCCACCCGGCCTCCCGCATGCCCACTATACGCCCTCGCTCAAAGTCCGTCAACTGCACATACGGTTCACGTCCACGCTGTCGCGGCATGCTACCAGTGTTAAAGACTGCGATGGAGCTCCGTATGCCACGGCAAACTGGCTGACACTGACGGCGGCGGTGCACAAATGCTGCGCAGCTAGCGCCATTCGACGGCCAACACCGCGGTTCCTGGTGTGTCCGCTGTGCCGTGCGTGTGATCATTGCTTGTACAGCCCTCTCGCAGTGTCCGGAGCAAGTATGGTGGGTCTGACACACCGGTGTCAATGTGTTCTTTTTTCCATTTCCAGGAGTGTATATGTATAGGGTGAGTCACCTAACATTACCGCTGGATATATTTCGTAAACCACATCAAATACTGACGAATCGATTCCACAGACCGAACGTGAGGGGAGGCGCTAGTGTAATTGGTTAATACAAACCATAAAAAAATGCACGGAAGTGTGTTTTTTAACACAAACCTACGTTTTTTTAAATGGAACCCCGTTAGTTTTGTTAGCACATCTGAACATATAAACAAATACGTAATCAGTGCCGTTTGTTGCATTGTAAAATGTTAATTACATCCGGAGATATTGTAACCTAAAGTTGAAGCTTGAGTACCACTCCTCCGCTGTTCGATCGTGTGTATCGGAGAGCACCGAATTACGTAGGGATCCAAAGGGAACGGTGATGGACTTTAGGTACAGAAGAGACTGGAACAGCACATTACGTCCACATGCTAACACCTTTGTATTGGTCTTTTTCACTGACGCACATGTACATTACCATGAGGGGTGAGGTACACGTACACACGTGTTTTCCGTTTTCAATTACGGAGTGGAATAGAGTGTGTCCCGACATGTCAGGCCAATAGATGTTCAAAGTGGTGACCATCATTTGCTGCACACATTTGCAATCTCTGGCGTAATGAATGTCGTACACGCCGCAGTACATCTGGTGTACTGTCGCCGCAGGCTGCCACAATACGTTGTTTCATATCCTCTGGGGTTGTAGGCACATCACGGTACACATTCTCCTTTAACGTACCCCACAGAAAGAAGTCCAGAGGTGTAAGATCAGGAGAACGGGCTGGCCAATCTATGCGTCCTCCACGTCCTATGAAACGCCCGTCGAACATCCTGTCAAGGGTCAGCCTAGTGTTAATTGCGAAATGTGCAGGTGCACCATCATACTGATACCACATACGTCGACGCGTTTCCAGTGGGACATTTTCGAGCAACGTTGGCAGATCATTCTGTAGAAACGCGATGTATGTTCAGAAGATTTTAGACTGTTAACAACATCACTGACACTTTTAGGTGCTAATACGTTTTTCATCAACATTTCTGCCTTCGTCTTGCCACAGGAAAGTTTTACAGCAGTTTCTGAATCTGTGAATATACATGGCGTCAATTTATTTCCACATTACAAACTTGAGTAACTTAGGTTGTGTTTGACTGTGTGATACAAAAGTCCTAACTCACAAGCTACGACCACATTGGCTTCAGATTTCTTAGAGTTCACAAAATATTTGGATACTTTCGTGGTTTGACTACTTTCTTTCTCCTTTAACTGATGTCCTTTTTACTGAGCGTGTTGCATGAGATCAAACTGACCACCATGAGAAACGCTGAATTCCTTCCTGCACAACGTACAAAACGCATGTTTATCAGAAGTTAAACCATGCCTAACCCACGCGAAAGTATCTTCCCATTTCTTTAAGTACACTTGACTGTATTGCTGTTGCTTGCCGCGTTTCTTCTTCGCTGGTGAACTCAATACAATTTCTTGAACTAATGTAAATTAAGAAAACTAGACTTTCCACTCTATGGATTCAAGAAATTATCACTGCAACAAAGTTTATTAGTTTACAAACATCTGTAGTTGTACACATCAGAATCTGAGATAAGTATATCGATAACATTATCGATTAGGCAATCGAGTGATCGTCAGAAGTACCAATTTAAACGTAGACCAGCCTAAAATCTATATCTGAACGGTAATAATAACAAATATAACCAAATTAATGAGAATTTTTGTTATATGTATATTAAGGCGAAGAATTGTGTTGGGTTCTCCGACAGTTTAGCGCTAAATCTTAAAAGAACGGAAAAAATTGCTGTACGGGGAAATAAAAAACGCAAGGCTAAATTAACAGTAAAAAAATGTAAGAATACGGGAAAAACGTAGAACCCGGCAACCCTAGTGTACCGGTACAGCAGCCCATGCAGCTTCAACACGATACCACAGTTCATCAAGAGTAGTGACTAACAGTTGCTCGGCCACCATTGACCAGACGTTTTCAGTTGGTGAGAGATCTGGAGAATGTGCTGGCCAGGGTAGCAGTCGAACATTGTCTGTATCCAGAAAGGCCCGTACAGGACCTGCAGCATGCGGTCGTGCGTGCTGAAATGTAGAGTTTCGCAGGGATTGAATGAAGGGTAGAGCTACGGGTCGTAAAACATCTGAAATATAACGTCCACTTTTTAAAGTGTCGACAATGCGAACAAGAGGTGACCGAGAAGTGTAACCAATGGCATCCCATACCATCACGCCGGGTGATACGCCGGTATGGCGATGATGAATACACGCTTCGAATGTGCGTTCACCGCGATGTCACCAAACACGGATGCGACCATCATGATGCTGTAAACAGAACCTGGATTCATCCGAAAAAATGATATTTGCCATTCGTGCACCCAGGTTCGTCGTTGAGTACACCATCGCAGGCGCTCCTGTCTGTGATGCAGCGTCAAGGGTAACCGCAGACATGGTCTTCGAGTTGACAATCCATGCTGCTGCAAACATCGTCAAACTGTTCGTGCAGGTGGTTGTCGTCTTGCAAACATCCCCATCTGTTGACTCAGGAATCGAGACGTGGCTGCACGATCCGTTACAGCCATGCAGATAAGATACCTGTCATCTCGACTGCTAGTGATACGAGGTCGTTGGGATCCAGCACGGCGTTCCGTCTTACCATCCTGAACCCACCGATTCCATATTCTGCAAACAGTCATTGGATCTCGACCAACGCGAGCAGCAATGTCGCGATACGACAAACCGCAATCGCGATAGGCTACATTCCAACCTTTATCAAAGTCGGAAACGTGATGGTACGCATTTCTCCTCCTTACACGAGGCAGCATAACAACGTTTCACCAGGTAACGCCGATCAACTGCTGTTTGTGTATGAGAAATCGGTTGGAAACTTTCCCCATGTCAGCACGTTGTAGGTGTCCCCACCGGAGTCAACCTTGTGTGAATGCTCTGAAAAACTAATCATTTGCATATCACAGCATCTTCTTCCTGTCGGTTAAATTTCGCGTCTGTAGCACGTCATCTTCGTGGTGTAGCAATTTTAATGGCCAGTAGTGTAATACTATCATAAATGAAGCCATGAATTCCCTGCACGATTACATATTAAAACATGTATGCATTAATGCTACTATCAGAAAACGAAACATGCAGAAATAAAGGAAAAACATGCAACACTAGAATTCCATCTTTTGTTGTGAAGCATTTTATTTAGTTTTTCCAAATTATCCACTGACCGCAATAGCTCTGTGCCTTGAAGCAAATCCACCCGTCGGCATCCTTGAAAGTGATTTTTGTGTTTTCCCATTTTCAGTTTGGGTAAATCCCGAGGCTGCTCCCTTGCATAGACTGCAGCCAATGCCTTGCGAGTTCCTTTCTTTCCCGACAGATTCGAATTCCCTTAAGAATGCGGCCTCTGTGCTTAAATGAGAACTCAATGAGAAGAATTGCCGCGAAGGGAGCCAAACATCCCTTCGGACCCAGCACTAAAAGCCATATCTACATTGGATGGTAGCTAGCATTCGTCATTTTGTAGTATGTATCTTTGCATAAATACGGTTTAACTGTGAAACGCCGATATATCGTATCTTAAAGTTTTACCGCATGGACGATGTTCTGCTATGAAATGTCTAATTGTAATAACCTTGTAGCAGTGAGTCCAACCGTTATACCTCTAACGTACGTATTTGCAAATAAACGTAATATAAGCGACAACGTATATTGTACCTCGAAGAGAAATTTATTAGCATCGACTACTGAATAACCATATTATCATAGGTTGATACAAACTCATTTATGACATCTCATGTGTTAGAAATCCATTTGAAAGTAATGCGTGAACCCGTGTTAAGATCCCAAAACTGTAGCTCTTAATATACTCGTGGTCCATTTTGGTTTGTAAATAAACCTGGTTGCTATTGTTTCAAGTTGACTGTTGAAGTAATAGTTAAAAAAAAGCTCTTGATCATTTAAAGAAATTGGAAAATTTTATGAAATGAGAAGCGCTTTAATAAAATCAGAGACTGAATTGAGTAACTTGGAATGAATTGAAGAGCTGAAGAAATTCGGACTTGATGTCAGATAAGATTTTCGTAGGAGATAAATGGCTATTGTCAAAAGAGTTTTGAACCCGCTTAATTTTATAAATTATTCAAACCAACGTTAATATTATTCTGCTCTGCGGTACTGAGCGTTATATTAGAAGATTGAGCTGTGTTTTATTAGCATAGAGGCAAAACGTTAAATTCCAATTTTCAAAAGATCTTCTTTAACAAATCGGACAGCCACTTTCACAACATCTTGGTTACATTAATGAGTGAGCTGCTCATACACTTCTTAAGTAATAGAACAGAGCATTGTCCTCGACAGCGAGTGTTCATCAGAGATAGGCGTATCGTCACGCGTTTCTCAGGGGAAGTGTGATAGGACCGCTATTATTTTCTATACAAACAAATGATTTGGCACACAGGACGGGCAACAATCTGCGCATATTTGCTGATGATGATGTGGTGGACCACACAGGATGGGCAGCATTCTGCGGATATTTGCTAATGATGCTGAGGTGGAAAGGAAGGTGTTGAAGGTAACTGACTGTAGGGGGATACGCGATGACTTAGACTAAATTTCTAGTCGGGGTGATGAATGACAGCTACCTCTAAACGTACAAAACAGTAATGCGGATGAGGGGAAAAAACAAACCTGCAACATTCTGATAGAGCGTTAGTAGTGTCCCGCTTGATACAGTCATGTCGTTTAAATAGCGTAGCATCGCAAGGCGATTTGAAATGGATCGAGGGTGTCACGATTGTGCTAAGAAAGGCAAATGGTCGACTACTACGCACTGTGAGAATTCTGGGAAACTGCGGTTCATTTGTAAAGGGGACACTAGTGCAACGTACTCTTGAGTACTGCTCGAGTGTTTGGGGTCCGTACCAGGTCGGATTATAGGAAGACTGAGAAGCAGTTCAGTGACGGGACCCTGTTTTTGTCACCGGTAGCTTGGAGCAACGCATATGTACTACGGAGATCCTTCGGAAACTCAAATGGGAATCATTGAATGGAAGGCGACAATATTTCAGGGAACACTATTGAGGAAATTTAGAGAACCAACATCTGAAGCTGACTGCAGAAGGATTCTATTGCTGCCAACATATATTTCGCGTTGTTTGTTGTTGACATGTTCAGTCCTGAGACTGGTTTGATGCAGCTCTCCATGCCACTCTCTCCTGTGCAAGCTTCATCATCTCCCAGTACCTACTACACCCCACATCCTTCTGAATCTCTTTAGTGTATTCATCACTTGGTCTCCCTCTACGATTTTTACCCTCGACACTGCCCTCCAATATTAAATTGGTGATCCTTTGAGGCCTCAGAATATGTCCTGCCAACCGATCCATTCCTTTAGTCAAGTTGTGCCACATACTCCTCTTCTCCCCAATTCTACTCAGTACCTCCTCATTAGTTATGTGATCTACCCATCTAAACTTCAGCATTCTTCTGTAGCACCACATTTCGAAAGCTTCTATTCTCTTCTTATCCAAACTATTTATCGTCCATGTTTCACTTCCATACATAGCTACTCTCCATACAAATACTTTCAGACACGACTTCCTGACACTTGAATCTATACTCGATGTTAACAAATTTCTCTTCTTCAGCAACGCTTTCCTTGCCATTGCCAGTCTACATTTTATATCCTCTCTACTTCGACCATCATCAGTTACTTTGTTCCCCAAATAGCAAAACTCATTTACCACTTTAAGAGTCTCATTTCCTAATCTAATTCCCGCAGCATCATCCGATTTAATTCGATTGCATTCCATTATCCTTGTTTTGCTTTTGTTGACGTTCATATTATATCCTCCTTTGAAGACACTGTCCATTCCGATCAGCTGTTTTTGCTGGTCCTTTGCTATCTCTGACAGAATTACAATGTCATCGGCGAACCTCAAAGTTTTTATTTTTTCTCCATGGATTTTAATTCCTACTCCGAATGTTTCTTTTGTTTCCTTTACTGCTTGCTCAATATACAGATTGAATAACATCCGGGCTAGGCTACAACCCTGTCTGACTCCCTTCCCAACCACTGCTTCCCTTTCATGCCTCTCGACTCTTATAACTGCCATCTGGTTTCTGTATAGATTGTAAATAGCCTTTCGCTCCCTGTGTTTTACCCCTGCCACCTTCATAATTTGAAACAGAGTATTCCAGTCAAGACTGTCAAAAGCTTTCTCTAATTCTACAAGTGCTAGAAACGTAGGTTTGCCTTCCATTAATCTATTTTTTAAGATAAGTCGTAGGGTCAGTATAGCCTCACGTGTTCCAACATTTCTACGGAATCCAAATTGATCTTCCACGAGGTCGGCTTCTACCAGTTTTTCCATTCGTCTGTAAAGAATTCGAGTTAGTATTTTGCAGCCGTGGTTTATTAAACTGATAGTTCGGTATATTTCACATCTGTGAACACCTATTTTCTTTGGGATTTGTATATTATATTCTTCATGAAGTCTGAAGGTGTTTAGCCTGTCTCATACATCTTGCTCACCAGATAGTAGAGTTTTGTCAGGACTGGCTCTCCCAAGGCTGTCAGTACCTCTAATGGAATGTTGTCTACTCCCGGAGCCTTGTTTCGACTTAGGCCTTTCAAGTGCTCTGTCAAACTTTTCTCACAGTATCATATTTCCCATTTCATCTTCATCTACACTGCTGGTCATTAAAATCACGCTACATCAAACCTGCGATGGTGTACTCAACGACGAACCTGGGTGCACGAATGGCAAAACGTCATTATTTCAGATGAATCCAGGTTCTGTTTACAGCATCATGATGGTCGCATCTGTGTTTGGCGACATCGCGGTGAACGTACATTGGAAGCGTATATTCGTCATCGCCATATTGGAGTATCACCCGGCGTGATGGTATGGGATTCCATTGGTTGCACTTCTCGGTCACCTCTTATTAGCATTGACGACACTTTGAACAGTGGACGTTTCCTTTCAGATGTGTTCCGACCCGTGGCTCTACCCTTCATTCGATCCCTGCGAAACGCTACATTTCAGCAGGATAATGCACGACCGCATGTTGCAGGTCCTGTACGGGCCTTTCTGGATACAGAAAATGTTCGACTAATGCCCTGGCTAGCATATTCTCCAGATCTCTCACCAATTGAAAACATCTGGTCAATGGTGGCCGAGCAAGTGGCTGGTCACAATACGCCAGCCACTACTCTTGATGAACTGTGGTATAGTGTTGAAGCTGCGTGGGCAGCTGTACCTGTACGTGCCATCCAAGCTCTGTTTGACTCAATGCCCAGGCGTATCAAGGCCGTTATTACGGACAGAGGTGGTTGTTCTGGGTACTGATTTCTCAGGATCTATGCACCCAAATTGTAATCACATGTCAGTTCTAGTATAAAATATTTGTCCAATGAATACCCGTTTATCATCTGCATTTCTTCTTGGTGTAGCAATTTTAATGTCCCGTGTACAACAGTGTAAACATATTTTTGACGAAAAGACATTGAGGCAGTTACACTATCAACGCACCAGGTTGAAGATACCACTTTGTGAAAAGCTGCGTGAAAAAGTCCGTAACTGGTTGCTCCACATCCTCATCCGACAGGAATAGTCTTCCCTTCAAGGCCTTTTCTTAAGAGCCCGAAGGCGTAATAACGGCATGGAGAGAGGTCTGTACTATAGGGAGAGTGCTCGAGTTTCTTCTACAGGAGGTTCCATAACTTCTACGATACGACATTTGCGACATGCCGACGTGCGTTATAATGTAGAAGCGGCTTCCACGGTCGCAGCATTCTGTAACGGTGGTTTTCGGTAGTCATGCTGCCTCATACACATTCTTAATTCTCCGATGGATGTCTATCGGTGCTTGTCCTACGGCAGCCAAGAAAAAAATAACAGCGCGTTGGTTCTGTTTAGGCGCATTTGACACTAAGGTCCCAGCAGTTCATTTCTCCGCAATTACCGCACTCACCTTCGAAAGACGCGAAAGCCACACTAGTATCTTGCCTGTATGTCGGTGCTTATATGCCCGCATCGGAGCCGTGATACGTTCACATACGTTGCAGCAACGTCCTCAGATTAAAACTTTCTGATCGTCCCTTATATCTTTCAGTTTAATTACACGACAACTAGTTCGTCTCTAATTTCATTTGGGTGATAGGGGTGATTTGATCCCTCGGGATTGCCCCTCCCCCTTTGGCTACGTCCTGGACTCACTTATCTGGGTAGCTATTCCATTTGCTCGCACCTTCATTAACACTCTGCGGACGTCGGCACCGTCTACATCAACTACATCTACATCTACATTTACACTCCGAAAGCCACCAAACGGTGTGTGGCGGAGGGCACTTTACGTGCCACTGTCCATACCTCCCTTTCCTGTTCCAGTCGCGTTTGGTTCGCGGGAAGAACGACTGCCGGAAAGCCTCCGTGCGCGCTCGAATCTCTCTAATTTTACATTCGTGATCTCCTCGGGAGGTATAAGTAGGGAGAAGCAATATATTCGATACCTCATCCAGAAACGCACCACCTCGAAACCTGACGAGCAAGCTACACCGCGATGAAGAGCGCCTCTCTTGCAGAGTCTGCCACTTGAGTTTGCTGAACATCTCCGTAATGCTTACCAAATAACCCTGTGACGAAAACGCGCAACTTTTCTTTGGATCTTCTCTATCTCCTCTGTCAACCCGACCTGGTACGGACCCCACACTGATGAGCAATACTCAAGTATAGGTCGGATGAGTGTTTTGTAACCCCCCTCCTTTGTTGATGGTCTACATTTTCTAAGGACTCTCCCAATGAATCTCAATCTGACACCTGCCTTATCAACAATTAATTTTATATGATCATTACACTTGAAATCGTTCCGTACGCAAACTCCCAGATATTTTACAGAAGTAACTGCTCCCAGCATTTGTTCCGCTATCATATAATCGTACAATAAATGATCATTCGTTCTATGTATTTGCAATACATTACATTTGTATATGTTAAGGGTCAGTTGCCACTCCCTGCCCAAATGCCTATCCGCTGCAGATCTTCCTGCATTTCGCTGCAATTTCCTAATGCTGCATCTACTCTCTATACTACAGCATCATCCGCGAAAAGCCGCATGGAACTTCCGACAATATCTACTAGGCCTGTCCAGATTCGTTCCTTTTAATTTGTGTCAGGGCGCTGATGACCCCGACGTTGAGCGCCCATAAGCCCCAACACACACACACACACACACGCACACACACACACACACACACACACACATATATATATATATATATATATATATATATATATGTGTGTGTGTGTGTGTGTGTGTGTGTGTGTTGAGCGCCCATAAGCCCCAACACACACACACACACACACACGCGCACACACACACACACACACACACATATATATATATATATGATGACCCCGACGTTGAGCGCCCATAAGCCCCAACACACACACACACACACACACACACGCACACACACACACACACACACACACACACACATATATATATATATATATATATATGTATGTGTGTGTGTGTGTGTGTGTGTGTGTGTGTGTGTGTGTGTGTGTGTGTGTGTGTGTTGGGGCTTATGGGCGCTCAACGTCGGGGTCATCAGCGCCCTGACACAAATTAAAAGGAACGAATCTGGACAGGCCTAGTAGATATTGTCGGAAGTTCCATCTGTTATATATATATATATATATATATATATATATATATATATATATATATATATGTGTGTGTGTGTGTGTGTATTGTGAAAAGCAATGATCCCATAACACTCCCCTGTGGCACGCCAGAGGTTACTTTATCGTCTGTAGACGTCTCTTCATTGAGAACAACATGTTGTGTTCCGTTTGCTAAAAACTCTTCAATCCATGCACACAACTGGTGTTATATTCCGTAGGCTCTTACTTAGTTTATAAGGCAACAGTGCGGAGCTGTATGGAACGCCTTCCCGGAAGTCAAGGACAATGGCATCTACCTGGGAGCCTGCATCTAATATTTTCTGGGTCTCGTGAACAAATAAAACGAGTTAGGTCTCACACGACCGCTGTTTTCGGAATCCATGTTGATTTCTACAGAGTAGATTCTGGGTTTCCAGAAATTACATGATACGCGAGCAAGAAACATGTTCCAAAATTCTACAACAGATCGATGTCAGGGATATATGCCTATAGTTGTGCGCTTCTGCTCGACGACCCTTCTTGAAAACTGGAACTACCTGTGCTCTTTTCCAATCATTTGGAACCTTCCGTTCCTCTAGAGACTTGCGGTACACGGCTGTTAGAATGGGGGCAAGTTCTTTCAAGTACTCTATGTAGAATCGAATTGGTATCCCGTCAGGTCCAGAGGACTTTCCTCTGTCGAGTAATTTCAGTGCTCTTCTATTCCTTGGACACTTATTTCGATGTCAGCCATTTTTTCATTCGTGTAAGGATTTAGAGAAGGAACAGCAGTGCAATCTTCCTTTGTGAAACAGCTTTTCAAAAAGGTGTTTAGTATTTCAGCTTTACGCGTGTCATCCTCTGTTTCAATGCCATTATCATCCCAGAGTGTCTGGATACGCTATTTCGATCCACTTACTGATTTAACGTAAGACCGGAACTTCCTAGGATTTTCTGTCAAGTCGCTACATAGAATTTTATTTTCGAATTCACTGAACGCTTCACGCATAGCCCTCCTTACGCTAACTTTGACATCGTTTAGCTTCTGTTTGTCTGAGAGGTTTTGACTGAGTTCAAATTTGCAGTGAAGCTCTCTTTGCTTTCGCAGTAATTTCCTAACTTTGTTGTTGAACCACGGTGGGTTTTTCCCGTCCCTCACAGTTTTACTCGGCACGTACCTGTCTAAAACGCATTTTACGATTGCCTTGAACTTTTTCCATAAACACTCAACGTTGTCAGTGTCGGAACAGAAATTTTCGTTTTGATGTTTGGTAGTCTGAAATCTGCCTCCTATTACCCTTGCTGAACAGATAAACCTTCCTCCCTTTTTTAATATTCCTATTTACTTCCATATTTAGAGATGCTGCAACGGCCTTATGATCACTGATTCCCTGTTCTACCCTTACAGAGTCGAAAAGTTCGTGTCTGTTTTTTATCAGTAGGTCCAAGACGTTATCTCCACGAGTGGGTTCTCTGTTTAATTGCTAGAGGTAATTTTCGGGTAGTGCACTCAGTATAATGTCACTCGATGCTCTGTCCCCACCACCCGTCCTAAACACCTGAGTGTCCCAGTCCATATGAAGGTGTACCGAAATAGAAGACCGGACGAGGACCGATGACTGGAGCAAGTTTTTTAAGTTGCCCCTGGACATAAACAAAAGTAACGTACTGCGCTGCGCATACAAATAGACGACATTTTGCAATGTAGCTAAATCTCTTTCCATAACATGGTGTCACTATAGCGTATTGGTTGCCAAACGGGCATTACAGTTGGTTAATGTTTATTTGCTCTGCACAATTATAGCTGCAGCCAAATTTATTGCATCTTTGATACGTAGGCAATTTATATCCTTTAATGTGACGACTTTTTTATAAGACCTGATAAATGTTATTCCGATGCTGACACGTCATTTAAGCGGGTCGGACATTCTGTGAGGCTTCAGTAAGCACTTGAGAATGGCTGCGATGCCGAAATCGTGATAAATGAATAAAAATTTACAGTCGAATGGCGGAAATTTCTTTCAAAAACTTCTACATGACTCTGGTCATCCGACAAAGAATTTCAAAAAAATCATCCTCAATAAACATTTTCTAAATTGGCGTAACAACATGGCACGACAACACTGTCGGCTTTCTACGAACGTTCTCGTTCACTTTTTTTGGTCATCTCTGTTGCCGTACGGGATTAGCCGCGCGGTCTCGGGCGCTGCAGTCACGGACTGTGCGGATGGTCTCGGCGGAGGTTCGAGTCCTCCCTCGGGCATGGGTGTGTGTGTTTGTCCTTAGGATAATTTAGGTTAAGTAGTGTGTAAGCTTAGGGACTGATGACCTTAGCAGTTAAGTCCCGTAAGATTTCACACACATTTGAACATTTGATCATCTCTGTTGAACTCTCGTTAATATTACATTCCCGTAGCAGCATCTCGTTCATCGTATGCTGCCATCTTACTTGATTAACACTCCTTATGCAGCAATAGCGCCATAGAATTGTTCACACTTGCTCCGTGTTTGCAATTTTCAGATGCACCACACACTTCCAAAATAATCTACGCCATATATTGGCCCTCAATACAGCTCATGTTACCTTTTCATCCTACATCACACCACTTCACTGTTACCTATAAACATTAAATAATAAATATTAAAATGTTGTGACGTGCTAGAGATTTTCGCCATTAATCATGTAATGGTCTACTATCGGCTTCTTATATAGCATATGCACACAAATTGTAGACAGCTGCCAGCTATCATGCAAACCGGAAATTCTCGTCAACTCATTCTGCATTTTATTAGGATCGTTTAGTAATAGCATTTCTCTGTGCACTTAGGAACAAAATAAATCGTTTCATGCTTCCTTTCGCACGCTGGATGGGGCATTATGTTAAAAATTCACACAGTTTTATATTCATAAGAAATTCATCGATTCACCCGACTACATCGGAAGAGACTCGATATTTTGGCTGTTGGCCGGTAATGTGGTACAGTATCGAATGCCCATCGAATATACGTTAAGACAGAAACCATCTGTTCACTGACATCTACTGTTAGCACGATAATATATGTGAATAAAGAGAGTTATGTTTTTCATGTGTAGTATTCCGTGAAGACATGTTTATTTATTGATAAGACTGTTTTCTAATAGAAACGTCATAATGTTCGAACTTTAAAACATGTTGTAGGCTCCGGTAAACGTTATTGGTTACGTAACAAAAGGAACTACTGTCTTGTAGATATTTGTCAGACGTACCAACTTTCTTATAACTTTCCATTCGCTTTCCAGACTCAGGCGAATAAATAAATTGATAAAGGTACGTGTGTAACAACCATGTTTTTTTTTCTTCTACAGGGTCTGGCCCTCTGGAACGCTTTGTGTTTGCCAAACCTAGGATGAGGAACATTCCCTTGGTGATTAAGAAAGTGAAGTGCAGCTCGTCACCAACAGTTTTCTCGGAAGGTTGTAACTACTGCATTTGCGAGCATAAAGACAGCGGTCCCGTGTGCACGAACTGGCCTTGCACGGATTCAGGAAGAAGTGAGTAACCTTCTTTTTTTTAGTTAAACGTAAACTGCAAGCAGTATCTAGATCATATATAATACAAATAGCCTATCAGGTGCGCAGTAACTTACTGTCTGGCGCTGTAATGTGTTCTGGTTTTGCGGAGGATACTGAATGAGAGTTTCTCTCGAGGTGACTAACGTTGATTCAGACCTGTACGATTTTAGAGACGTCACTACCCGTTACTTCATGCTGGTGAGCCATTGCTTCGCGCGACACACAAAATACGTTCTTCGATGTTTTGGCCACGAGTTACGAAAGGTTGAAACACATAAGATATAAAAATGCTCTCTATGTCACAAGCAAAATTTCTGAGACGCAGTATTGCATTTGTCGTTTTCAGCTGGAGCCCACGTTTGATGGGTTTTACATTATGACTTAGACCTTATGAAAGTATGAGTTGGGGGTTAGTCGTGTTGTGGCGAAATGGGGGACATTCGTGCCATTAAATAAACGAACTGGCCGGCTACCCTAGCCCAATTTAATGACCCATATGCAAACTAATTACTCACTTGGGCTCTTGTTTTGTTTATTTAGAATGTAATTACTGGGCTAAAGCTGTCATTATAATTATCATAATTTGTAGCCAAGATCGTCATAGGGTAGTTTACTCAAGTGTTTTTTAATCTAGTGTGACAATTGTCATTTTAATGAAGATGATTCGTGACCCAAAAGTGCCACCCTCTTTCGCTCACTGATGCTGTGTGCTGCTATTGATCCCACACTCTGAGCCCATCCACCACTACCCCCCTTGGTGTCCCTAGCATCATGAGAGGGGACTTATCATTCGTGGTCTGCACCTCCCTCGAACAACCATACGACCACGAAGTTCAAGAATTCATCCACCTCTCCAAGGAGAATAAAAAGAGGATGACTGTTATTATTATTATTATTATTATTATTATTATAATTTATCATTCAGCACTATTTTTTCTGGTGTGGACTACTGATGATGATGCAGTCAGCCAGAACGATTTGTTGGAGCCATTCGATTTTCCGCAGCACGTACATGGTTTACTAGACATATTTCCACCACCTGTTTCGTCCAACTTCGAGCCTTCAGTGCGGCAGCAGCGGTGGTCCACCAACAACATACCGGTATCGCACAACAACATACTGGAACTCTTCTTTTATCATCATGAGTTCTTACTATCACAGGCACTGCAGACACCACCTGTGTAGTCACAATAGCATGCATCACGTATTAAAGCCTCTCTGTTCAAAGTTACATACAGACTAATTGTGATTACGAGTGAGTGTGTAGTTGCATGCATATTCTCTGGTCGTGAGTTCAACACTCTGAAAGTGATGGAACATCCTCAAGTTAGCAGCAAGAATGTTATACTTTCATTATATGAGTGGTGTCAGTTACATGACAACTTCTTAAAGCTTGCGTATCTATTCAATGGTCAGACAAGCCCCCCCTCCACCCACCATGTTACTGGGTTGTCACAAAGTGTTTATTAGAGTTATTCATGAACATCGAAAAACAATTAAAATTTAATTCAATAGGGACAGGTTTGAGTACATTTATTTCCAGGAAGCAACATCAAAAACTTTAACTTTCAGTGTGCTAGAATGACCATTTTGACCTGATGCCAGTAGGAACCAGGATTACTAATGTTGTGTAGATCGACTATGCACAATTATACTTGGCACTACACTCTCTGACAACCATAGCACTGCCCATCAACCGACAAATGGCAACAGGGTAATCCCACGGCCAATACACAGTAATAACACTGGGACAGCTACAGCAGGTGAGGAAATGAACTACATACAATGTACATATGTACATGCACACACACAAACACACGCACACCCTGTTGTGTACATAGTACATACATTACATATTCAATTTACATGCCCACATGTTATGCAGAAACACCATACACAATTTTCTATACACTATGACAAACAATTCATGCAATTATTCAACATACACCTACAGACACATCAGCTATTTACAAATAAGTAATCATTCACACACTCAGTCACTCAAGCGAGTAGTGTGAGAATGCAGAGTCTCAGTCCCATCTGCACAGATGCATCATTTGTCATCATATCGATTTTAGGTCGTGATACAGTATACATTTCATTGACTCATGATCAAATGCTTACTTGTGGCACTGTATGTGCAGAAGAAGAAGCCACATCAGGTCGCAGGCACTACACGTAATCATAAGTCATGAGAGCCGTTGAGGCTGCATGTTGCTGCCTTTAGGTGATTGCTGTTGTAGTAAGGGATACATACATCTTGGATCTCAGATCCACAAACACCATAATCTGTGACCCATTCGCCTTGCCTCCCAGCAGGTCGATAACCTTTCGTTTTGAAGTATAATACCATAAGAATAATTGGCTACATATTCCAAGATGTCGAATTCTTTATGATTGTTCTTAATTACTCAATATGGATCACATAAATGTATCCATATAAGGTAACTTGGGATTAGCGAAGTTTGGTTTTGCAGAACTCATAATGGAATCGTTACATACTAACATACAGAGGCGTCATGAATTCCATCAAAATCTTAGACATCTTCACAGCGACAAATCTTTGATTGAAAATTGTGGCCCATTTAAAATTTGGCCTGATAACCAATCCTGTACACTACAGCGCCCCTACCATTGTGAAACTACGTGAATTTCGTGAATGTTTGTCAAATTCTCAATAGTTTTCGCAAAAACAGCATTATTCATTAACTTAAAAACTCGTTCTCTAAGTCACACGACAGGAGAGTCCTGTTTTTGATATTAATAAACGTATATGCTCCACAACGAGCATGACTGCATGAGGAAGATAAAGAGGGTGACTCTAATCAGTTTCATTTCTGAACTGAGACACTGATGAGGTTTCTATAAAGGATTATCTCGATTTACCGCTTCCCCCCCCCCCTCCTACCAGCTTCGTTATCAGTTTGTGGATCGAACCATTGCAAGCAAACTAGCAGGATCTGATAGGTCTGCCTAGATGACATATTCTTCACCCGAATCTGCTGCCTCACTTTGAGTCATCTAATCTGCGGATGCCCTCATTGGATAGCCATACAAATTTTTTCACCAGGTTATTATTGTTGCAAGATGTATCAAATTTAGTTATTAACATCAGAGAGCACGATATAACTCACATCCTCAGATTCTTTGACCTGTCCACCCTTTCACAGGTTATTCGGCTTGGTGTGCATATGCACACATTGGCAAAGTCCCCAGTGGATCCTACGCCCAAAAGAGAACAGCCTGTTGACATTATCAGTAATTCGATGTTGACTCATGTTAGTTTCAACATTACATCCCATGAAAGCACTGGTGTGGGGTAATTGAATGCTGGATCCAGGCTACCGAGCGAGATGGCGCAGTGGTTAGCACACTGGACTCGCATTCGGCAGGACGACGTTTCAATCCCACGTCCGGCCATCCTGTTTTAGGTTTTCCGTGATTTCCCTAAATCGCTCCTTTGAAAGGGCACGGCCGACTTCGTTCTCCTTCCTTCCCTAATCCAATGAGACCGATGACCGCGCAGTTTGGTCTCTTCCCCCAAACAACCCAACCCAACCTGGACCCAGGTTGAATGTGGTCATTCATACAGTCCAGAATTTCGCGAAAATATGGGCAACTAGTCGTACATTCATGTCCCTGTGTAAGTGTACACACCGTGTTAAATCAGAGATATTTAATTCCTACCAAACATTCACTACGTGGAGACGCTACTCATCTGTTGTGCAGAAATGTAATTGGTCACAGTACATCTTACATTTTCTTCTACTTCTTTTTTTAAAATGACGCACCACCAAGGAATTATCCAGATGGGATGAAAACCGGTACATGAGATGTACATGTACAGACAGATAAATCATTACAGTTTCAGAAAAATTGGAGAGCTATGCAAGAGAGAGAATTTCATAAACTGATCAACTCAGTAATATGTTGATTTACCACTGACCCGGGTACAATCAGTTACTGGGATTGGCACTGAATAATATTGTTATTGGATGGCCTCCTGTGGGATCTTATACCAAATTTTGTCCAATTGGAGTGTTTGACTGTCAAAATCACGAGGTAGGGTAGCCCTGTCCTTAATGCTCCAAATGTTCACAATAGGAGAGAGATCTGGTGCCTGGATGGCCAAAGTGAGGTTTCGCTGTTTGTGGAGAGAGGGGGAATTATCTTGCTGAGATGTAAGCCCAGTTTGGCTTTCCACAATGGGAAAAATCTGAGGCATAGAAGATCGTCGATGTACCGTTGTGCTGTGAGGGAATCGCAGACGGCAACAACATGGCTCCTGCTATGAAAAGAAGTGGCACCCCAAACCGTCCCCTAACCTCATACCACAAGGAATCGATGCTGCATTGCATTCCAAACGTGGACCAACACGCTGTTAAGCAGGTCTACATAATGTCTTGGTCGTGTGTTGTATATGAAGAGCTGACGTTCAATCATATGGGAGAAACATCATTGATTTTCAACTGTCAGATTTGTATCCGATGATGTTATGTAGGGTCACTAGAGCGTGAAACCCACTTCACTCAAAAAAGGACCCTTAGCGAGGGAATCGTTATGCAGCAGAACAAGATAAATCTGCAAGAATACTAATAATTCCCCATCTATTTGTAATTATTGTATTGAAACAGGTAGTTTGGCAGTTACTATGTGTTTTAAGTTGCTACTATGAATCGTAAATTGCTTATGTAAAGTAGAAAATAAGTATGCGTTTACAACAAAATGTGTATTACTATACGACGCCTTTGACAGTACTGGTTAAAGGTGTTTCCCTGTGCCCCTTGGTATACATACCATTTCCCTCTTCCTCTACTGTCGCGACCTCTAGATGAGGAGTATGATGAATGAAGTTTTGATGTCGCCCAGCATGAAATTCCAGTTCTATAATTGTCCCCAACAGTGTTTAGAGAGTATAGCATCGCCTCTTCTCTAAACTTTACATTTTCAGTTCCTTGAGCACCTCGGTTACCTTTTAAAAGTTGTATAGTTACAAATCATATATAGGTAACTACACTTATGACAAAGGCAAACTTATGTAGGTGTAGAACGGGACAGAAATCTCTCCTCAACTTTTGACTGCAAAAGATTTTAAATAATTTCTATCATGTGTCTCTCTTTAATATGTAATAACTTTTCAAATAACTGTAAATTGACGTTTGGTTTATGTCAGCACCACTTGCGAGTGGATACTTAGAATTTAAGTGAAAGCCTGGAGACGGATTCGTTTGCAATGCAAGTAATCACAACGTGCCTGTGTGTTTGTGTGTGTTGTTTGTGTGTATGTATGAATGTGTGTGCGCGCACGCTTGTATGGGGCAAAAGAACTATTACTAATGATTACTTTCTCTCTTACTTTCGTACAGCTCACAGTGCTCCAAAACGAATTAAGCGTTCACCACAGCATTGTAAACCCTACACAGCGTATAAAAAAGACTGCAACATTTGTTTTTGCAATAGAAATGGCACCAACGCTGTCTGCACGAATTTAGAGTGTAACACTGACACACAGAGAGGTAAGTTCCTGGCCTACTCGTCACTACGTTCCTTGTTAATAGTGGTCAATGCTTTGATTTCTACGACATGATAACCCATTCTTTAAGAGAACGTCGAAACGAAGATGTATCAACAGTCCTTCTTTGAATGCTACTTGATTATTCTGTAAATACACTTTGGGGATTTCTATTTCGCACCAGAATAATAATTTTACTGTGGAAGCTTAAGCTTTTGTAAAAGTTCTGCCATGCGAGCTCGGAATACAGAGGGTTTGCGCTGGGCTGATGTGCCGATCAGTTCGACAACAAGACGTACTGACAATTAAGTAGACCACAAGTGGGGCTGACAGAAACGCAAGCGCTGTTGTGCTAGTTATCAAGCCATTGTAGCACTATGTACTTCCCTGCCTTGGCGCCACTACAAAGTCAAACATGGGTAGAATAGAAGCGAGCTTGACAACCCAGACATTATACAACCAACACAGGGCGCCAAGGAGTATTCGCAGTTCAGATAAGTTAGGATAAATGCGCTCATACACTCAGAGACACCACGACACAAGGGTGGGCTAGACCCTTTAAATAGCTAGACTTTTAGAGCTCAGTAACTCATTTTGTTCTGCTGCTTTTCTGTCAGTCTCACTAGAACCAGAGGATTTACTACCGAGTTTCAGTGGAAACAGGACAGGTTGATCAATAATAGTCAGCCTAATACTTTCTTGCTGATGTCAACTTCGAGAGGCATTCCTGCGCACCAAGTAATTGTGTATGAGCACACTGGTGAGGAGCAAGCCATCCTCCACTACTGGGTCACTGTGGACCATTTGCAAGCCACCGTCGACCAGGTAAATCATGTCTCTGGAGCCTGTTGCCGACCTTTGAACGTCTGCCGCAGTCTTGGTCGATCCGTGGTATTGACTGCGGCCTAGTCGTCACGACAGCTGACATGCTGGACCACAGTCAGAATTCTCCACCTGAGCGCATGACGGCCTGTCTTCGAGACTGCTGAGGAGGGAGTCATGCAGGGTCACTGCAGAACGTTTAGAAGGGCAGCGCCATCCTGGGGCTACTGCCGCTGCCAGCACAGTACGCGGATGTAGCACTGGCTTGTGGCGGCGACTTCAATGACTTCCTGACGTGGCGTCAACACTCCTTCGCAGCATGTGGGCTTGAGCCCAGAGTCCGACTGCAGCTCTGAATACACTTACATCACTGCACACTCTGCAAGATAAACAAATATTATTAGAGATACCACTGTATCATGATGTCTCCGGGTGTGCACTGGACCACTCATCCTTATTTCCTTATTTAATGCTCGATCTACTGACAGCAAAGTGACCACAGCAAATGGGTCGCAACAAAATGGTACTCATGATAGGTATTTGTAAGCTATATCCTTTGTGCTTTGGCGCACAGGATTAGCGGAGCGGTTTAAGGCGCTGCAGCCATGGTCTGTGCGGCTGGTCCCGGCGGAGTTCGAGTCTTCCCTCGGGCATGGGTGTGTGTGTTTGTCCTTAGGATAATTTAGGTTAAGTAGTGTGTAAGCTTAGGAACTGATGACCTTAGCAGTTAAGTCCCATAAGATTCACACACATTTGAAAATTTGCCGGCAGGGTTGGCCGAGAGGTTCTAGGCGCGTCAGTCCGGAACCGCGCGACCGCTACGGCCGCAGGTTCGAATCCTGCCTCGGGCATGGATGTGTGTGATGTCCTTAGGTTAGTTAGGTTTAAGTAGTTCTAAGTTCTAGGGGACTGATGACCTAAGAAGTTAAGTTCCATAGTGCTCAGAGCCATTTGAAACAATCCTTTCTGCATTAATTACAGTGCCATAGGATTCTTCATTAAAATAAATAAAGAAAATAATCTGCTTTCCTCGCAGCTAGGTTTGTGTGCTTGCTCCACCTTAATTCACTCTGTCCATAGGTTTCGATTGATTTTAGTGTTCCGTTTCCACTCACGTTATGAAATGTCACAGGATCATTCACCATTTTTGCGTTACACCAAGGAGAAATTTGGAAAAGTAACTGAAATTCGTGGGGAAGAAATAAAACTTCGAGTTTTGCCGACGACGCTGTAGTTCTAACACAGGCAGCAATGCACTAGGAAGAGCAGCTGAGAGAAGGTCAGTGTCTTGAAAAGAGATTATAAGATAACAGTCAACAACAGTGAAACGAGGATAATGGACTGTAGTTAAACTGAATCAGTCATTGATGAGGGAACTGGACTAGGAAACGGATCACTAAAAGTAGTAGACAACTTTTACTATTTGGAGAGCAAAATAAATGATGATGCTCGGAACAGAGATGATATCAAATGTGGGACAGCAGAAACGAAAAGATTAGAATCTTTTTCACTTATTATCGAGTGCAGAAAGTCTACAAGAATTTACGTTATGTTCCTGTGGGCGGAAGCATAACAACTGACAAACCGCAATGCGTACCCTCCTTTCACTACTCTACTTTCCACAGTTTTGTGTTAAGAATGAGTTCGAGTCTCGGTCCGGCGCACAGTTTTAATCTGCCACGAAGTTTCAGTTTTATATTGCTACTTTGAGAACATGATACCCATTAAAATTCTTGGTAATGTGTGATTCACTTTACCTATAGAAAGTAAACAGTGTGTATCCTAAGGTAATAGGATAAATAAACAGGAGGGGGAAGTCACCGTAATACCACACTACACTATAATTACTTGGAAGTACTTATTAATACGAATGAAAAAGTAACCGGTTGCCGGCAGTGTGTAGCCTTACTTGATCTTCGTAAACGTTTGGATTAGTCACGTGCAAATATCCTCAATTAAAAAAACTCCTTATTTATCCCAGGATCATCATCCAAATGCATGTACCCACAACATATATCCAAATCACAGTAAATAATTATAAACCCTCTCTCAGACGAACTTACGCACAAAATATTGCGGTTATTGTTAAGAAAAATTGACTTATTTACTCATGATTACATCAGTACAATCAACATTACTAGTACAAGTACATGGTATTTACATATCTTTGACAAACGGCTTCTTTGTAGTTACTATTCTTAAAGCACACAGCCGCCTAACGGTTCTTGGCGCTGAATTTCTTTGTTGTCGTGGTATTCCGCTACCAGATGCCGTAAACGTGTACCTCGAATCATTGGCGCACGCCTTACCGTTAATCACGCACATGTGCACGATGCATAATATAGCACACTGATGGTGCAGTCGACGATTGCAGTCTATAATGCTACGTAGACCCCCCCCCCCCCCCCGAATCATTACGAAGTCTACAGGGTGGCCTGGTGTTTGAGCATAGCTAGTCTATGAGTGTGTGAGAAACTGTTACTCTTGTTTATCGCTCTTAAAATGTGGTCACCATCTGTGGCAGAAGAAATGAAATCATCTGCTGGAAGGTTTAATCATATGGCTTATTGCTGTGATCAAGTAAAATGTGATGGAACTGTATTGTGTATGAGACACAAGAATGCTGATGCTTCATACGTGCATTTGGGCAATTGTATCACTGGCAGAAATGAAGTTTGAATTCAAAACCAGCTGCCGATGACCACTGTTTAGAAATCCTGGTGGTCTAACATAATGAATCACAAATATCTGATCAGGCTCCACATTTTCCAATGTTATCTGCACAGCTATACCGTCAAATTATCGTCTCCAGATGCTGCTGTGGCCACTGTGTGTAAACGTGACTCTAAGCAACATTCTTTAAAATACATTTTTATTTAGGGCCTTGTTGGCAATGATTCGTTACAAATATAGCTTAGCAGTCTATTCTAACAATTACTCCTCAATATTTTTCTTATGACAATTCTCTTCACCTAGAGGTGGTTAGAAAAATTATCATGACTCGTACTGAAAAGAAGGGCTATGCAACTGATTACTCTGCTCTTAATTTACAGTATCTCACTGGCTCGTACCCGTACTTTTGCTTATACTTTATATATTTCAGCCCTTTGTATAATTGATGGCTGTTGGCAGCTGGCAGTGTTGCTCAAAAACACATTGACTGGAAAATGTTACTCTTCAATGGTTCAAATGGTTCAAATGGCACTGAGCACTATGGGACTTAACATCTATGGTCATCAGTCCCCTAGAACTTAGAACTACTTAAACCTAACTAACCTAAGGACAGCACACAACACCCAGCCATCACGAGGCAGAGAAAATCCCTGACCCCGCCGGGAATCGAACCCGGGAACCCGGGCGTGGGAAGCGAGAACGCTACCGCACGACCACGAGATGCGGGCTGTTACTCTTCCTGTTGCCATGAAAACTGACAGCAATTTAGAATACACCAAGGTGAGAAAAGTCACGGGATACCACGTAATATCGTGTCGGGCCTCCTTTTGACCAGCGTTGGGGAGCACCTCCACGTGGCTGTGGACTCCACAAGTCGTTGGAAGCCCCTGCAGAAGTATTGAGCCACGCTGTTCTATAGCAGACCATAATTGCAAAAGTGTTATCCTGCAGGAGTTTGAACAGCAGCTCATCTCTCGATTACGAACCACTTCGAACGATCTGGGTGGCCAAGAAATTAGTTCAAACTGTAGAGAATTGTTCTCAAATCAGTTGTGAACAGCGGTAGCCCAGTGTTATGGCACATTTTCATCCATAACAATCCAACCTTAGTTTGGGTACATGAAGTCCATGAACGGCTGGAAATGGTCTTCAAGTAGCTGAATACAACCATTTCTAATCCATGATCAGTTCCGTAGGACCAGAGGACCCAGTCCATTTCATGTAAACTCAGCCCACACCATTAAGAGGCCACCACAAGCTTATACAGTGCCATGTTGACAACCAGGATCCGCGACTTCGTTGGGTCTCCGTCATACCCGAGCGCTACAATGGTCTCTTACCAACTGGACGGGACTCATCTAACCAGGTCACGGTATTGTATTTATCTAGGATCCAACCGATATGGTCGCAACCCAAGGAGAAGCGCTGCAGGCGATGTGCCGTTAGCAAAGACACTCGCGTCAGTCCTCTGCTTCCATAGCCCATTAACGACGTATTTTTCCGCGCTCTCCTAACGTATACATTCGTCATACGTACCACATTTATTTCGCGCTGTCTTGCTTGTCTGCCAGTACTGACAACTGTACACAAACTTCCTGCTCTCGGTCGTTGAATGAAGGCCGTTGGCCACTGCGCTCTCTGTGGTGAGAAGTAATGCCTAAAATCTGGTATTCTCAGCACACTATTGACACTGTGGATCTCGGAATATTGAGTTCCCCAAGGATTTCGGGAGTGGAATGTCGCAAGTATCTAGATCCTATTACCATTGCGCATTCAAAGTCCGTTAATTTCCGTTATGAGGTTATAATCACAACGAAAACCTTTTCAGATGAGTCATCTGGAGACAAATGACAGCTCTGCCAATGCGCCAGCGTTGTATACCTTATGTACAGAATACTACCGCGGTCTGTATATGTCTATCCCAGGACTTTTGGCATCTCAGTGGACATTTGGTAGCTGTGTGACAGTCGACATACTTCCTGGAGTGGTGCAGAACAATACTGCTAAATCCACTTGTTACTTCCTTGTCACTTCAATTACATATCTTAAATGAATTTCACTTATGATTATATAGGGTGGGGCTACATTCATCTGGGTAGCATCGTGCAGAGTTGGATGGTGAGAATGTGTCAGACACCCGAAAATGTTAACGCAACATTAGCGTCATTTCACTCATTTATAAACCAGAGAAGTCTACTAGTGTCAAAGTTCTGAAAATTTACGTTGGGATCACAGCATTGTGTGGCGGTGAGGCATACACTGTGGGGTAACCGGAACAGAAGAGAATAGAAGCATTTGAGGTGTGGTTCTGCACAAGAATGTTGAAAATTAAGTGGAATAATACGGTAAGGAATGAGGAGGTTCTCTACAGAGCCAGCTAGGAAAGGAATATGAGGAAAATAGCGACAAGAAGAAGTTACAGGATGATAGCAAAACTGCTAAAGCATCAGGGAATAACTTGCATGGTAATGGTTCAAATGGCTCTGAGCACTATGGGAGTAAACATCCGAGGTCATCAGTCCCCTATAACTTAGAAATACTTAAACCTAACTAACCTAAGGTCATCACACACATCGATGCCCGAGGCAGGATTCGAACCTGCGACCGTAGCGGTCCCGCGGTTCCAGGCTGAACCGCCTAGAACCGCTCGCCCACACCGGCAGCCTTGCATGGAAAGGGACAGAGCTGTGGAGGTAGAAACTGTAAAAAGAGACAGAGATTGGAATACATCCAACAAATAATTAAGGAAGTAGGTTTCTATTACTGCTCTGAGATGCAAAGATTGGTGCAGGAGAGGAATTCGTGGTGGGCCACATTAAAGCAGTCAAAAGACAGATGATTCGAAACTAAAAACAGCGTCGTTTTCGCTAGCTCACTCTGCACTCTATAGCTGTAGTCCTGAGGAATTATGCCTGAGGTCTCCTGCGAGAGAATGGCCTGCGGTACCAGACTCTGCCTGTATCTGTGTGGTAGCGGTGGAAAACATCTGTTACCAGGCTGATCAACTCGCCAGGGATCGTGAATAGGGCCTGCATGACACTGGTGTCGGAAGACACCCACGTCTTCCCATCCGTGAAGGCAAGGATGAGGCAGTAGCAGCAGAGTCTTTCGGATTTAGTTGGAAGTGTCATATTAGAGGGTTCGCACCTCAGTGGGCTGTGGATGAAACATCACAGTTTCTGCTTCAGTGCTGGTTAGCTGCAACACTGAGAATCTAGGTGTACAATTCCGGGTATTTGGACTTGTCAAGCTAAGCTATCCTTCTGCAGGGACGAAAATGTGTCCTAGGTTTCTGGTCGTTTTAGCACAGTTGGCCACTTTGGGATTTCAAAACTTCTCCCTTCGGACTCTCTTTCTTTGCTGTGTCAGTAACTGTATAGAGAGTGTTGCGTCCGATATGAAACATCTTGAGGCAGTTTGTGCAGTCATCATTATGACGAGATCTCTATGTCATTATGATATTAGTTTGGTATGTTGCTTGCTCGAGCGCTCAACCTCTATATGCATCTATATATATACTCCGGAAGCCACCGTACAGTGTGTGGTGGAGGTTACCCTGTACGCTGCTAAGCAGGTCTATACCATGTCTGGTCGTGTGGTGTATATTAAGAGCTGACATTAATCATATGGGAGAAACATCATTAATTGTCAACTGTCAGCTTTGTATCCGATGATGTTATGTAGGGTCGCTAGAGCTTGAAACCAACTTTTTTCGCTCAAGAAAGGATCCTTAGCGAGGGCATCGTTACGCAGCTCAACAAGATAAATCTGCAGGAATACTAAAAATTTCCCATCTCTTTGTAATTATTGTTTTGAAACAGGTAGTTGCAAGTTACTATGTGTTCTGAGATGCTACTATGAATCGTAAATTGCTTATGTAAGGTAGAAAATAAGTATGCATTCACAACAAAATGTATGTTACTATACGACGCCTTTGACAGTACTGGTTAAAGGTGTTTTCCTGTGCCCCTTGGTATACATCCCATTCCCCTCTTCCTCTACTGGCGCGACCTATAGATGAGGTGTATGATGAATGAAGCTTTGATGTCGCCCAGCTTGAAATTCCAGTTCTGTAATTGTCACCCACACTGTTTAGAGAGTATAGCATCGCCTATTCTCTAAACTTTACATTTTAAGTTCCTTGAGCGCCTCGGTTACCTTTTGTTAGTTGTATAGTTACAAATCATATGCAGTTAACTACGCTTATGGCAAAGGCAAACGTGTGTAGGTGTAGAACTGGACACCAATCTCTCCTTAACTTTTGACTGCAAAAGATTTTAAATAATTTCTTTCATGTGTCTCTCTTTAATATGTAATAACTTTTCAAATAACTGTAACATGGACCCATTGTGTGACATCAAAATGAATTGACGTTTGGTTTATGTCAGCACCACTTGCGAGTGGATACTTAGAATTTAAGTGAAAGCCTGGAGACGGATTCATTTGCGACGCAAGTAATCAAAACGTGCCTGTGTGTTTGTGTGTTCGTGTGTGTGTGTATGTATGTATGTGTGTGCGCGCATGCGTGTATGGGGCAAGAGAACTATTGTTTATGATTACTTTCTCTCTTACTTTCGTACAGCTCACAGTGCTCCAAAACGAATTAAGCGTTCACCACAGCATTGTGAACCCTACACAGCGTATAAAAAGGACTGCAACATTTGTTTTTGCAATAGAAATGGCACCAACGCTGTCTGCACGAATTTAGAGTGTAACACTGGCACACAGAGAGGTAAGTTCCTGGCCTACTCGTCTCTACGTTCCTTGTTAATAGTAGTCATTGCTTTGATTTCTACGTCATGATAACCCATTCATTAAGAGAAGGTCGAAACGAAGATGTATCAACAGTCCTTCTTTGAATGCTACTTGATTATTCTGTGAATACACTTTGGGGTTTTCTATTTCGCACCAGAATAATAATGGTATTGTGGAAGCATAAGATTTTGTAAAAGTTCTGCCAAGCGAGTGGTAATACGGAGGGTTAGCGCTGGGCTGATGTGGCGATCAGTTCGTCAACAAGACGTACTGGCAATTAAGTAGACCACAAGTGGGGCTGACAGAAACGCAAGCGCAGTTGTGCTTGTTATCCAGCCACTGTGAGGTAACACTATGCACTTCTCTGCCTTGGCGCTACTACAAAGTCAAACATGGGTAGAATAGAAGCGAGCTTGACAACCCAGACTTTATTCAGCCACCACCGGGTGCCAAGAAGTATTCGCAGTTCAGATAAATTAGGATAAATGCGGTCATACACTAAGACACACCACAACACAAGGGTGGGCTTGGCCCTTTAAAGAGAGAGAGTTTCAGAGCTTAGTAAGTAATTTTGTTGTGCTGCCTTTTTGTTCAAATTGTTCAAATGACTCTAAGCACCATGGGACTTAACATCTGAGGTCATCAGTTTCCAGGCTTAGACCTACTTAAACCTAACTGACCTATGGACATCACACACATTCATGCCTGAGGCGGGATTCGAACTTGCGAGCGTAGCAGCAGCGCGGTTCCGGACTGAAGCGCCAAGAACTGCTCGGCCAAGGCGGCCGACTGCCTTTCTGTCAACCTCACTATAACCAGAGAGCACTACTACTTTAACTGAAATCACGGCAGATTGATCAATGATGGTTAGCCTAATACTTTCTTACTGATGTCTACTTCGAGAGGCGCCCATCAGCCATTGCTGCATACTGAGTAATTGTGTATGTGCACACTGGTGAGGAGCAAGCCCTCCTCCACTACTGGGTCACTATGGATCATCTGCATGAACGTTTTCCACAAATAATCTTCTGCAACACATCTATCTGATCTATCTGTCGCTGGCTTCCATGCTATGCCAATTCAGCATCATGGGCTTGCTTAAGTACTTCATCCTGTAACCTTGCTGGCCAGACTACATGTCAGCCACACATTATTTGTCAGTATAATACTTCTTTGTCAGCACAGAATTGAGCTTCTGTTATGAATTGCTGGGAATCTTGGGCAGCAGTGTGAACCATTTTGCACTTATCTTTGGCTATATGAATGCATTCCAAGGCCCATATTTTGAGCCACAAACCATATGCATTGCTGCAGGTCTTCCAAGAAAAATGTGTGTTTTCAAAATGAACCTCACTTAATCGTAAAATATATCTAGTCAGATAGCTTCAAGACACCTAAGGCACATCAGAGTTGTGTCTGTAACTTTGTACTGTCAGTCATAAAAGTAGTAACATAAGTAAGTGATACCATAGAGCAAACCAAGTATCCCTTTCTCAGCAACCAAAGAATTTTCATACATCTTATTTAGTTCTTTAGTAGCATACTCTATTTGCTGACACAGTGTGGACCATAAGGTTGATAGCTGGCATCACATGCTAATATGAACCGTTTCTAATAATCCAGGAAACCAAGAATGAGACCAGTATATAAGTCCAGTAGTTATTAAATATTTAAATTGCACAAAGGTTTGTTAGTAGTTAGAAGTCTATTGTAATATTACTTCCTTTTTTAACAAATGGGTATGGTTCATGATACTTCTGCAAATTTTGGCACAAATTTCTGTAATAGCTGTCCATATCTGAAAGGACTTGAAATTCTTTGCTTGTATTAGGTGTTGGGAACTGCTGCATGACTTCTACAAATTGGGGTCATTTTGCTCACCAACCTGGGAAATAACATGAGAAATTTCTGAACTTTCTTAAAACAAACTGACACACTTCAACTGAGCATTAATCATGCTGCTCTTGATCGACTAAACACATCTCATAAACGTACCAATGCTCTTGGACATCCTTAGAAAAGTTTTTTATGTCATACAGATACACTACACATTGTTTCTGTTTCAAACCTCATAACACCCTGTCTAAAATGTGGTGAAGTGTCATCAGGATATTCATTAATTGAATGGCATTCGTTGGTACTGATGATGACTGGATGGAACCACAAATGTCGTCATGGGTCTATCCTCTAGTGCTAGCTCCTTGTGGTGGAAACCACTTGCCAAATACATGGTCATAAAATAACTTAACTCCCCTTCTCTGTGATGTTAGGCACTGGGTATATGTCCATGCATACAAGTGATCTGAATACTGACAGTCGCAACTAGATCTATAAGTCTTACTCCCATCGAAGCTGCGTTATGGCAAAATCATTAGAGGTGCTCCCAACAGTTTGTGATAGCTCCTATAATACTATCAGGGATATGTTGGTGAATACATTCCCCCATAAGAAGTAGGAGATAATGCTGTAATTTGATATGGTTTTCTATACATGAGTGGTTCATTCCCAGTGGGAAATGTATACTGCATTATTGTTGCAGCTGGTAATAGACCAGGAAGTATGAATTATTCCACATATTCTTCTAATAATCTTTCCATCTCCCCCCCCCCCCCTGCGGTTACATCCTTCCAAATGTGACACTTTCTCCTACAGTGCCGCTAAATTAAATGACTGCCCCAGTTTCTAATATTCTTCCCTGAAACCCTTATTTAATTCCCTAAGTCGCTCCAAGCAAATGCCGGGATGGTTCCTTTGAAAGGGCACTTCCTTCCCCATCCTACCCTAATCCGATGAGACCAATGACCCCGCAGTTTGGTCTCTTCCCCAAAACAGCCCAACCCAATCCTCCTTATTTAATTCTCCCTCCTTCAATAATTGCAAGGTAGCTGTTAATGCAGCATGTGATAGCTCTGCTTGTAGTGAACTAAAGTTGTCTTCAATAACAGGCACTTACCAGCTTCTGTCAACCTCTCATATACAGAATGTACTGTGTTCTTCGTTTTCCATCAACGTCATAATGACACGTGAAATATTAACTGGCAGCTCTGCTCCAACGCCCATCCAGATTAGTTTATGTGTACCTTTCAGTATCATATTCTACTAGTCAAATCTGAGACATCCAAAGCAGTTTTCCTGATATCTGGAGTGTTCTATGTCACAGTAAGGCTTTTTCTGCAGGAAAACCGAGATGAAACGATGTCGCATTCAGCCGCACATGCACCATTCTAAATCGACTTTGGCATGGTGTTTGATAAAGCAGTCTAGCCCAAGTATGACATTGTAGCTTAGGGAGTACTTTCATGCTAATGCAGAAGTCTTTCCCTCCCACTAAGAATCCAAACAACAAGGCAAGTGAACACTATCTCCACCAACACCACATAGCCTAAAGAGAGTTAGGTTCAAATTTTTTATACCAAATATGCCCACAAGAATTGTGGATGCATGCAATGCCATACCTAACAAAAATCTCCACTTCTTCAACCCCACACCTCTCCTTACAGCCACTTCAATAATAGTCAAATGGCTCTGAGCACTATGGGACTTACCTTCTGCGGTCATCAGTCCCCTAGAACGTAGAACTACTTAAACCTAACTAACCTAAGGACAACACACACATCCATGCCCGAGGCAGGATTCGAACCTGCGACCGTAGCGGTCATGCGGTTCCAGACTGTAGCACCTAGAACCGCTCGGCCACCCTGGCCGGCAAATAATAGTCTGTCACTGATTCTACTCAGGAGTGTCTTATGCTTGTAGTCGCTTACACTTAATTCATCACGGCTTTCTATAGTTTTGTTGAATGTGGCGTAGATGACCTCATTTATGACGTACGATTTCAGTATTAAAAACCAATTCCTTTTCCCTAAGCTAGTCGCTACCTCAGTCTCAGTTTCCACAGTCTCATTTAAAACTTTTGGAGACACCATGCATGCTTTATGTGACATCTCAGCAGACGAATCCTGCAAGATGCAATGAACGGCCTTTGCTCTGCAGGCTGCAAATGGCTCTTCTGGCACTGTCATCATCTGTTAAATGACGTGTATTACTATTTATCGTCCTAATTCGATACTCCAAACATTACACTGATCTCCCTGTCTCACAGGTATCCCAGTAACTGGTTCCTAAACATGTTCTTTCATCTACACTGTCGAGTCACAGTAATTTATACCACCTGTCAGAAGACAACCGTCTTTCCCAGGGAGGTCTGCTGTGAGATGTCCAGGAGGATAGTCAGTGAGGTTCTGGAAGATACTGGTAGGAATGTGGAGTCCCACTGACACCATTTCTGTTGACCGTTGCACTAGGTTTCTTGGTTGAGAATCCGTGGTGCGAACAGCCCAGTCAAAGTGGTTCATGTCTGACATGTTGCATTGTCCTGCTGGTCGATACCATCGTGTTGCAGCCTGACTGCCTGTAGGGGTGGAAATGGTCCCCAAGGATAGAAACATAATTGTTTCGATCAACTGTGCATTCCAAAATGACAAGAATGAGGGAATGTCTTCTGACTATATTCTTCTGACAATTCTTTAAGGCGATGGCTTTCTGAAATTTCACGCCTTTCATACTAACGGCCATCTTTCTCATGGAACATAAAACGTGATTCACCTGAAAATATGACCTGTCACCAATCAGTGGGCGTCCAGTTTCAGACTTTGTCGGCAGTGAACAGTAGTCAGGATGGGTGCATGAACAACATACCTACTGCAGAGGCCCACACACAGCAACTTTCAGTGAACGGACATTGAGGAGACACAGTTGGTAGCCCCTGGTTTCATCTGGACAGACAGCTGTTCAACAATTGCACGTCTATTTGCCCTTACAGATTTCTACAGCCGTCGTTCCCCCTTATTTCCTGTGGTGCACCAGAGTGTATCAGTGGAAGTTTTGGATAGCGCAGTTTTGAAATACTCTGTATACTTTTATCATGGAGACACGCGAGCAGTTTACGAATTTAGCCTTTTCTGAAATGCCTCCAGCATTGGCCCAAACACAAATGATCGTGTCATTTTGGGCGTCAGATATATCGATCTATTCCACATTACGGCAACGATTACACTATTGTCCTTGTCCCCTGGACAAGCTTTATAAAACCTTCACACTAGTCAGCCACCTTCCGTCTGTGAATTGTCATTGCACGCTGACATCAAACTTAGAGGATGGCCACATTAACGTTACTTGACCGTGTACAACGTTACATCATTTCCTGCATGTCCGCCGGCCGGTGTAGCCGAGCGGTTCTAGACGCTACAGTCTGGAACCGCGCGGCCGCTACGGTCACAGGTTCGAATCCTGCCTCGGGCATGTATGTGTGTGATGTCCTTAGGTTAGTTAGGTTTAAGTAGTTCTAAGTTCTAGGGGACTGATGACCCCATAAGTTAAGTCCCATAGTGCTCAGAGTCATTTGAACCATTTGAACATGCATGTACAGGAAGGACTGAACATTTTTCATGACGCACCACGTACTTCTTGGCATTCCCTGCTAATTTCAGTCGAGACAAACTTAAATTCTGCTCGTCATTCTAGTTCCCTAACTTTGCAGCAGGATGTGAGTTATTAAAAAAACTAAAAATATGATCACCATATTTGCTGAAGGAGGTGTTTCTGGCTTTTGGAACAGGTGGAGATTAGATAGGAATTGACTGTTCCTTTCTTTTCTCCTGTAGTCTCTCTAATTCCCTTTGGAAATTCACATTATACACTCGCTCTTCAGTTCACTGATAAAACAAGTGCTTTACTTCTCTGTAAGCCGAAACTTCTTTACTGTCATTTCACTAATACTACCAGAAGATTACAAAGAAAAATATAAGGCAGTACGAGAAAACGTCATACACACCATGGTGAAAATAATTTGTCGGCACTTGTTTTCACAAAGTCGTTGAACGCCATTGCTGCACTGCCATTGTCGTAACTGCTGCACTCGTCAGTTAAGAAAGCTCAACTCCGGAGCTTCTCTGACATCACTTCTGCAGGGAGGTGTGGTCCAGTGGTTCTCTGCAGGAGGTTGAGCAGAGGAGCAGTGGTTGACGGAACAAATTATTGATTTTCAAGCGAGACAGGCACAGAAAATGCGCACCCGCAGGAGGCAGGCGATGAGCCTCAGGCCGGACTGGCTGACTTTGAGGTGACAGCGTCAGTGGTTTTCGATCACAGGTTTCTTCTACGACCTCTTTAGCGGCGCATTGCAAGCGGACTTCCAAAGCTGTGACAGGCGGCAGCCAACAATTCTGTGCTAATGTTTTGTGTTTCTAGGTGAAGTGATTTGATAAGAGTACGTTAAAGTCGGTGTGGAAAAGTACGAGCGTGAAAAGATTCATTAACTAATTCAATATACAGTGTAACGAAGTTCCATTGAAACAAATATTCATATATTTGATGTCTGTTCTTTCGGACATGTCCAAAAAAAGATACCATTTTGATCCTGTGGGCATTATGAATCAAAGCACAAAGGGTTTAAATACATTAGCTCGCAGTGGACATTGATCTGTATCAATGGAATAAGTTGAAATATTGTGATGCACCAGGATTCGAACCTGGGCCTCATGCTTACTAGCAGATGAAGGCTCCTAGGGTAGACCATGAAGTTGTTGTGAGCAGTGTGTCCGTATGACGTAGTGGTCAGCACATCTCCTTAGTAAGTAGGAGACAAGTATTCGGGTCCTGGTCAGGCACACATTTTCACCTTTCCCCGTTTAAATAAGTGAATTCCCGTTGCCAGCTATTGTATTTAATTGTTTTGTGTCTTACATTATGTCGTATTACTATACTTAATGAAAACCACTTCAACACTTAGTTTTAATAGAATTAAAAACTTCTTTTTGTGATGTAAGAAGTAACTTTTTTAAAAACTGTTTTAATATAGGTTTAGTAGAAACTGTAGGCTACCTAAGGACTCAAATCCAAATTATCTACTGACAGAGAAAGATTATTTAAAGTGTCTGCAATTGTGGAACTATCTTATTTATTGGATTAATCATCTTTATTGTTTACCCTGTCACCAATGTTGCTGTGTTCCAAATAGCTGTTTCCTCACTGCTGGTGAAACTTTTTTAAATTGAAATTGCGTATATTTTGAAGTTCTGATAGTTTTGGCTTTGCACATCTTACAGTTTACAGTTGTACTTGTAAGTTGGAAACGGTTGTGGCTTTTGTGCTTTCGTGATTAGTACATGTTTCATTACTAACAGATTCATTATTGCATCACTACATGTGTGTGTGTGTGTGTGTGTGTGTGTGTGTCGGAGGGGGGTGGGGAAGGAGGGAGAGGAGGGACTAATTGTGTGAGTAAAGAAATAGGTTAATAACTGAAGAAATCATCTAGTAACGTCGATTTCTTTGTTTTTAAAGAACTATTACTAATCTAGCATCTTCGCTCATTTTCGTACAGCTGGCGAACCTGCAAGGCGAGTGAAACGTGCATCGATTTCGGCACAGCCGGCATTTTGTCAGCCACGTACGACGTACAAGAAGAGATGCAACACGTGTATCTGCAATGAGGAAGGCACTTCGCCTACGTGTACTAACTACAAATGTGGCGCTGACGGCTTAATAGGTGAGCTACATGTATCTGTATACGCCCCCATGTTCGCGCAGCGTCGGCCGATCCTTGGGCCAAATGTACATAACATCTCTCATGTGGCCACCCCGCAGTCATTTCTATGTTCCATGCGATTGTAACATATCTTTGTGTTAACCGACATCGATGAAAAGAAATGTTGTTCAAGAATACGAAAGATGTCAGCACGGAGGTGGCTAACATTGCGATAATATCAATGTACCGGAAGCGACGTTTGAAATTTTTGACATATAATAGATTCTGATCTTGGAAAAAGTTCATTATTTCGAAACAGGAATATTTCATTATTTAAATTCGACCTGAGTTTTGACACTGTTGGTTTCCACACGGAAGCGACGTTTGAAATTTTTGACATATAATAGATTCTGATCTTGGAAAAAGTTCATTATTTCGAAACAGGAATATTTCATTATTTAAATCCGGCCTGAGTTCTGTCATTGTTGGTTTCCACACGATTTGTGTAGGAGTTTAATTTTCATAAAAAATTTAGTGTTCCCGTTTTGGTTCTTTTGAATTACAGGTAAGTAACTTAGCTGGTAAGATATGGTAAGCCAATATTAATGCAGTTAGCAGGAGGAAGTGATTCACAGTATATGAGAAAAAGGGAATGTTTACAGAAAATGACGGCACTATACAGCATGCTTAGTAAAGTCTCGTACATTCCCTTAGGATGTGGCAGTGTGGAAAGTAGAAGAAAAGCTCCTGCAACAATATGACCAGAAACAAATATGGGCAAGTTTGTCACCACATTCCCATCTGTCACCAGTCTGTTCCATTGTTGTTGCCTCATTAGGCAGTGCTGTATGTCGTCACCACGAATCCAAGCACATGTCTCAGCCCTTCCTCGTAATGAACCACGCACTCCTTCAAATACACCGTGCTCCATTCGCAGTGCGTCACACGTATTATTCACGCTTTCTGTAACGTCTGCTTATTGTCGATCGGTTGGCCATATTCCAATGCCTTTAAACGCCAAAGCCTAAGGATTCAAGTGCGATGAACGGGAAGGCCATGCTACCGGATCTCCTCGACGAATCCGTAGTTCATGAACCGTAACAGTGAGGCGCTGTCGGAGGATACGTGAAAAAAGCGGCGTTGCGCCATCGTTCACAAAAGATATTCGTTTTCTTCTGCAACGGTAACGCGCTTCAGCTACGCTGTTAAATCATCCTGCAGAAACGGGTGACAGACAGCACCTTTTAATTTTTTTTGGTGAAGTGAATGGCCCTATGAGTATGTCATCGACAATCCCTGCCCATCACCTCCATGATCACCCGACAATATGTACGTGCCCAATAAGTGCACACTACGGCAATTTATTAAGACATCTCTTTTGACCCCTGCCTCATGTGTCAGTAAAATGCAGGCTGTTAGTTGTGGAACTTGAACTGCCCATATCTCAACACACACTGGTGTCCGGTCATTTCATTGTAGGAAATTTTCGTATTAGCTCTACTACCACCTTTTATTAAATACGTTGTATATCGAGGGGCTGTAGCGACATTTTAGATATATCATCGGTATAATATCGACGTATGAACATTGCTGTTGCTTCCATAATAAATCCATGTTTCCAGTATACCTATATTGTGTACGTCGTCGCCATCTCTTCAGCACAAAGCTTTGGCACTAACCAGTCATCAGGTAGAGATGATGTCCGTTCAATAGCCAAGTGATTCCGCTGGTGAACGCCGATTTTGTTACTGTCGCCCTGGGAAACCATTTCACTTCATATCTTCAATTTATGGTTTCTTTGAATACCGACATGCTTGTCGAACCCTTGAGACACTCTTACTACTGCATCATTACTTGTAAATGACTGTTCAAACTGATTCTACTGCAAAAATATGGTTCACTTTGATGATGACCCAACTGTGGCTACATTAAACATGTTTACAAGATGCTATAGTGATGGAAAAAAATAGCAATGCTAAGAAGGAGTTGTGCGACATCAACAAAAGTTGGTGGGCCTGTTGCCAATCTGAAAGATGGTGACTATTAGAATTTCGCGCTAGTTACATAAGAGTAGCGCTAGTAGGATCACTAACAGGAATGAAATAAGGTTTGCTTAAAATACACAGTCTAACGGTCGCGAGAGTTAGTTACCTTCGAGACTGGTCGTGGTGCGTTGATGTTAGTCGAAAATCCCTTTAAGGCGAGAAAGACGCCATTACCAACACCTCACTGAGTTTGAACGAGGTCGTGTAATAAGGCTACGAAATGTCCAAATGTGTGTGAATTCCTAAGGGACCAAACTGCTGACGTCATCGGTCCCTACACTTACACACTACTTAAACTAATCGAAGCTAACTTATACTAAGAACAACACACACACCCATGCCCGAGGGAGGACTCGAACCTCTGGCGGGAGGGGCCGCGCAATCCGTGACATGACGCCTTTGACCACGCGGCCACTCCGCGCACTTAAGGCTAAGCTGAATGTTGCTCTGTGATATTGCAGAAATACTTGGCAGGAATGTAATCACGGAACATGATTGTTGGCAGCGGCGGTCATGAGAATGTACTAAGAAGGATGTGGGACTTCCCAGTGGGAAGACCATCGTGTTCGGTATGTGGCTCTGGCGCATCGAACTGCATCTGTAGCAGGAATCTGAGCACCAGCTGACACCGCAGTTATGCAACAATCTCTTACAAATTATTACTTCAAGGACAGCTCTTAGCCAGAGGGCCTGTAGCGTGCATTACACTGACCCCAAACCATCGCTATTTGCTACTTCAGTGGCGTCAAAAGAGATCTCACTGGATCCCAGGAACGAGTTTCGTTTTTTTGCTTAGGCGCCAGTGATGTCCGTATGCTGGCTGGAGGGAGGCCAGCTAAGGGTTCGCTATCAACCTGTCCATGTGCTAGACACGCTGGACTTAAACCGTGTGTTGTGGACTGGGGTGCGACTTGGTATGACAGCGGGAGCACCCTCATGCTTGTCCCGCGCACCCGTACTGCAAATTTGTACATCGATCTGGGGATTCGACCTGTTCTGCCTGCCATTCACGTTCCAGAGGATGTTTTTTTTTTAACAGGATAACGCTCGCCAACAAACCGCTGATCTAGCCCAACATGCTCTACAGAGTGTCAACATGTTGCCTTGCCCTGTTCCATAACCAGATCTGTCTCCAATCGAGCACATATGGAACGTCATGGGACGACAACATATGGGAACTCACCGCACTTCAACTCGATCGTCATCCACAACCAGCATTAACCGTGCCTGTATTGACCGACCAAGTGCTCCAGTCATGGAATTGCATCCCACAAACTGACATTCGGCACATGCACAGCACAATGCATGCACGTTTACATGTTTGTATTTAACATTCTGGAGGCTACACTGTCATTAATGTACCGTATCACATTTCACAGTTGCGGTGGCTTATCTCGCACTTACATTAACCCTGTGATCTTTCAATATTAATCGCTTAAATATGTTATCTAAACAAATGTATAACCCTGTGATCTTTCAATATTAATCGCTTAAATATGTTATCTAAACAAATGTACGATGGCTATTCGGAAAGTGGGGAACGATCTGTCGCGAAATGGAAACCACTATGAAAATCCCACGAGGCGTTTCGCAGATGCTTTGGGGAGTGTCTCTAGTATGCCCGTCGATCGCATCAAGACGCTCGTTTCAGTCGTGAGCGCACTTTGAGCGAGTAAAGGTGCGTAGAACAACGATGTCTCCCGCCAAGTAGGAGGGCCCGCTGAGAGACTTCGCCTTAATGAACGCAGCCCACCTAACACAACTGCCACGCACTTACTCCTTCATGGCAATTCTTAGGCGCACTCTGCAGGGGCAGTGAAGACGATCCTGCAGCCTTTTCGATGGGAAGTGTTCGATCACCCACAACACAGCGCTAATTGGCTCGTCCTGAGTATTATCTCTGTTAACATGAAGCGCTGGACACGGAGACCACACTTGGGCGTAGGCTTCGCGCTATAGAGCAGCGTAGTGAATTATCAAAAAGTGTCTACTGCATCTACACTCCTGGAAATGGAAAAAAGAACACATTGACACCGGTGTGTCAGACCCACCATACTTGCTCCGGACACTGCGAGAGGGCTGTACAAGCAATGATCACACGCACGGCACAGCGGACACACCAGGAACCGCGGTGTTGGCCGTCGAATGGCGCTAGCTGCGCAGCATTTGTGCACCGCCGCCGTCAGTGTCAGCCAGTTTGCCGTGGCATACGGAGCTCCATCGCAGTCTTTAACACTGGTAGCATGCCGCGACAGCGTGGACGTGAACCGTATGTGCAGTTGACGGACTTTCAGCGAGGGCGTATAGTGGGCATGCGGAAGGCCGGGTGGACGTACCGCCGAATTGCTCAACACGTGGGGCGTGAGGTCTCCACAGTACATCGATGTTGTCGCCAGTGGTCGGCGGAAGGTACACGTGCCCGTCGACCTGGGACCGGACCGCAGCGACGCACGGATGCACGCCTAGACCGTAGGATCCTACGCAGTGTCGTAGGGGACCGCACCGCCACTTCCCAGCAAATTAGGGACACTGTTGCTCCTGGGGTATCGGCGAGGACCATTCGCAACCGTCTCCATGAAGCTGGGCTACGGTCCCGCACACCGTTAGGCCGCCTTCCGCTCACGCCCCAACATCGTGCAGCCCGCCTCCAGTGGTGTCGCGACAGGCGTGAATGGAGGGACGAATGGAGACGTGTCGTCTTCAGCGATGAGAGTCGCTTCTGCCTTGATGCCAATGATGGTCGTATGCGTGTTTGGCACCGTGCAGGTGAGCGCCACAATCAGGACTGCATACGACCGAGGCACACAGGGCCAACACCCGGCATCATGGTGTGGGGAGCGATCTCCTACACTGGCCGTACACCACTGGTGATAGTCGAGGGGACACTGAATAATGCACGGTACATCCAAACCGTCATCGAACCCATCGTTCTACCATTCCTAGACCGGTAAGGGAACTTGCTGTTCCAACAGGACAATGCACGTCCGCATGTATCCCGTGCCACCCAACGTGCTCTAGAAGGTGTAAGTCAACTACCCTGGCCAGCAAGATCTCCGGATCTGTCCCCCATTGAGCATGTTTGGGACTGGATGAAGCGTCGTCTCACGCGGTCTGCACGTCCAGCACGAACGCTGGTCCAACTGAGGCGCCAGGTGGAAATGGCATGGCAAGCCGTTCCACAGGACTACATCCAGCATCTCTACGATCGTCTCCATGGGAGAATAGCAGCCTGCATTGCTGCGAAAGGTGGATATACACTGTACTAGTGCCTACATTGTGCATGCTCTGTTGCCTGTGTCTATGTGCCTGTGGTTCTGTCAGTGTGATCATGTGATGTATCTGACCCCAGGAATGTGTCAATAAAGTTTCCCCTTCCTGGGACAATGAATTCACGGTGTTCTTATTTCAATTTCCAGGAGTGTATTATCAGTTGCAAAGACTTGAAGTGTAGAAAATCACACTGATTTTACATGCAGATGTTAACATTATGAATCATTCCATATTCCATACTCACGAAAATCCATGAAGCCATCTGAAGTAGCACTCGGTATCACAGCATGAATCCGTGTACCGCTGTGCTATGTGTAGCACGCGATAGAAAATGGAGAACGTACTGCTCCACATGTTTATCAGGAACGTTTGTAGGCAGACCAGCAATAATTCTCTGAGCTGCTGCACTTCTAAAACAGTCAGCTCAAGTGTCGCCAGCCTAACTTTGGCCTATGCTATCCAATTAAACTTCTCAATACTTTGCAGTTAACAACTAAAGCCCTTTCGTTACTTATTACTTTGGAAACGATTCCCTGATCTGACAGTTAGACTGAAAAATGCAACGACTAGCATCTTATATCCTGTCTTGAGCTGGTTCTTGGTAACATCTGACGATAACTTCCTAAACAACAAACAGGAATACAGTTCAGTTACAAACATGGTTTACCTCCTCTTGGTTATTTTATAAATAATGTCCATCGAATGGAGGTTAATAAAAATAAAATTTCTCATGCACCAACTTTCTTGAATAATTTGTTTCAACACTTTAAGTACATCTTATTACATCAAGAGAAAGAAATAGTCCAATATCCAGTTCTGAAACATAGTATCGCACGTGATGGTACGCAGCCATCAAATAGGAGTGTGGCACTTAATGTCGACACAGACCTACTTTCCGATGTTGTGGCACTAAAATGAGCGTAGAACAAGTTCAGCCTGATAAATATACCGGTCCTTACCTGCGGTGCAGTTGTTGTCACACTGCACTGCCGTCTACGAATCGAACTGAACTTTACCTGACTACAGTAACAGTAGGAGAGGGTATCATATATGAAAATGAAAGACGAAAATAATGCAGTAAAATCAACTATATTACTGAGCCCATTTGTCATCCAATTAAATTTACCACATTTATGCTGAGTTGACTATAGCACCCATCAGAATTCATGGAACTTGCATCACTGAAACTAAATCCGACTGACAAAACAATTCCACCCTGCGAAATTTATCTGCTCATGCGCAACGTGACTATAAATTTGCTGTTCTATAATGTGGGACTAAAACACAAACCGTCAGGATAGATTTAGATTCCGCCAGCAGTAAGACACAAGATTTCTCCAGGACATAAACTAACCTAACGCCACCCTTCCCCCCCCCCCCCCGCCCCCACCAGGTTTCACCCCATGAACATGACGTAGATCCTATATTAATACTGAGTCAACACACAACTGAAGAATTAGCCTCATCACAGTTAATGACAGCTGGTTGTGTCATGATGACGTAAGATGTGATGTAAGCTTTGTTCATTCAATTAAATTATCTCTGTCTAACTCTGTAGATATTGTCATCAGCTGAAATATAATTTGACATACGTATTAAAGGCACAGCCTGTGCGAACGACTGATTTCAGTCAAACATATTTAACATAAAATGAATAAAAAGCTTATAATTTGCCAAGGTGGACTGCCATGTGTGATAGGCCTGACTTCAGTCAATTTCCGTGTTCTCCTGTACATTATGGCATGTCGATTACCCTTATAACTTTTCATTTTTCTGTGCTGTCAAACAAGCGACTATCTCAGGTACTTTTCTACTCACTTTGTAGTGTTCTACATCGACTCCTCCTGTGGAAACTCTTTAGGGACACACTTTAAAGTAATTCTCTCTTCATTTGTATTCTTATACAATGCCCTGTTTCGGTGGGCTGTTTCTCTTTCTTCTGTCGTTCCTTCCTTGTACTCGTCCATCAACTGATCTCCGAGAGCCGCCAGTCCTCATAAACTGTCTTCTACTTTTAGTTTGTGCCTGTTTCTATCCCTGCATTGGCCATCCCAAAGCTTCAGTAAACATCTCCTACAGTTTGCCATGATGGCGTGACGTCGTGCAGTGTGCTGCAGCCCCGGTAACTTAACAATGGTAACTTTTTGTCTTTGTCCAGTCCCATAAATTCTAATTTTTTTGTTTCGTTAAAATTGAAATATCTCATGATCTGGCACTGGGATCATGATGCTGTTTGCACTAAACTTACTGTAATAAAATCCTACATAGAAATAGATATGAACCCTCCTGGTTGCCTCTCTCCTTCATTACTTAAGTATGTAACTTATTAAGTAGGAGTGTATTGGCATGTACAGTGGAATAACCTACCGCTGTGATGTCTCAAGTTGGTCAACAAACACACAAAAACATTAGACTCAATTATTTCCCAAAACCAAACTTCATTTATTGGCTTCGTTTGAATCTCTCCAAATACATCACTTTTATTCAGCACTATATCCAGCTAGCTACCGGATCAGAGTCTGTGTACTCAGCAAGTGTGCACTCAGTTAATAGCACCACTGTAGAAGAAAAATCAGAAATGACAGACATACATGACCACGGAAGAGACTTTTTTCAAGTATTCTGAATTTAAAACAAAACTTCATTGGGCACTACGTACCACTAACTGGAATCAAGCATCAATAATAAGAAATTTAAACATATTATGTGAGGAACTTCACCTCATAGGGCTTACAATGGGCCTCCAACACCAGACGAGAGCTTTCAGTTCCACCCCAGAGATTTGCGAGCTTCGAACCTTTCTTGCGAAATTCCTTTAACGGCAGTCCTATCTAGCAGTCATGCCCAGGAACCACGTGTGGTCATTTCTATTGGCCTCCTGCTGTTCCCACTAACAGCACTTTCCTGCAATGTTCTGCTTCCTGCCAGAACTTCCAGAGATTTTCCTAAAGGTACTGCAAAGCACCTACCTGGGTGGGAGGTTGCAACCACAACCAGAGAATCTACAGGTAGACTGACCCATCACCTTCAGGCTGGCAGAAGGCCAGAAGCTTTTCCTGGCTTCACCAATAGCAAACAGGATAAGTGCACAACTACAGTTGGTATTGATGTGTTGAAATTTCGAATAGCTACGTGTTAAAAATATATTTTTAAAACATTATTAGCCCTTGTTAACGATAACAGGTAGTGGGGAAAGCAGTCCCAAGACTCAGATTCATCGGAAGAATCTTAAGGAAATGTGACTCATCCACGAAAGATGTGGCTTATGAGTCGCTGGTTCACCCGATTCTTGAGTACTGTTCATCTACCTAGGATCCCTATCAGGTAGGACTGATAGAGGAGATAGAGAAGATCCTACGAAGGGCGGTGCGTTTCGTTACAGGATCGTTTAGCTGGCGAGAGAGCGTTACGGAGAGGCTGAACAAACTCGACTGGCAGACGTTACAAGAGAGACGTTGTGCATCACGGAGAGATTTACTATTGAAATTTCGGGACAGCACTTTTCAGGAGGAGTCGCACAACACATTACTTCCCCCCATATACATGTCTCGTACTGACCATGACGAGGAAATTCAAGAAATTAGAGCCAGTACAGAGGCCTACCGACAACCATTCTTCCCACGTACTATTCGCCAGTGGAACGGGTTGGAGGGATCAGATAGTAGTACCGAAAGTACCCTCCGTCACACACCATTAGGTTGCTTGCGGAGTATGATGTAGATGTAGATGAACAGAATAAGTTTGTAAGAGTGCGTAAAAATATTTACAGTACTCTATCTTATGTAATCATGAAGCTGAATTTTATTTACGCAAAACAACGAGTGGAAAGTATCATTTAGAAATAATTGCGACGTAACACGTTTAGTACCTTCAGATGGCCGTCTAGGAATTGAAAGACATAATGCTGAAGCCAGTTGTCTTTCCTTTATATTTAATTTATGAAAAGTTATAACTGTGTTTCACTGCTAGCAAAGCACCGTATGAGGTACTAAATGTGCTGTTAACTTCTCTTCAATATTTCCAGCTGTCCAAAGGCCCATTTAGAATATGTATATTCTCTATATTATAAATCCCTTTAATGAATACTTTTCTTAACAACAAATGATAAACTGCTCCTTATTGCATTTCTAAAGACTGCTGCTATTCATAAGCTATTGAGACCTATAATGTGTTTTTTAACAAGATACCGTTTTCTATTAATAAACTGAAGTGTATTTTTAAAGTAATTTTACTATTTCATGTAACCCTGTACATTCATCTACTTTCTCACGTCACTGCCATCAATGTTCAGCGCTTTTTTCTTAATGAACTACCAACTTCTGTGTTTCATTGTCATAGAAACTGCCTGGCTGATTTTCTAAGCACTATTGAATGGTGGATTTCACAGTACTTTGTGCCTTCAGTAAGAATTTCATTAATAATATTTGTTAATGCTTTTTAATATTTAGATAATGATGAAATCGCAATATAAGTGGTCCTTTGATCTTTACATCAACTTTCTCTACTAGGCATTAGCAATGGCTGGTGGATGCCCACTTTGCACTTCGACATTTAAATCACTAAGACCACCACTGGAATCTCTAATTTTCTTCATTTAATCCTCCACAGTGTTTCCTCCATGAAATTCAGCCACTTATTGATGAATTATTTTGGACACAGGAATCGAACCAGTGTACACCTATGTACATTCAGCAGGATTTATGACTGACTTAGGTATAAAAAATAATCAGCAAGCAAAGCAGACCTGTGGGCAGCTAATAGATGAAGGCAATGAGTACAAATACCTAGCTTGCCGAACTCACACCTATAGCGAGCATCTTTTAGAACGACAGTTACTTAAAAAACTTGCTTATCCCAATACGTGACCTCCATCTTAGGCATTTGTACGTCAGGCTGGAGATGCATTTTGAGGAGGGGTGGGGGGGGGGGGGCAGGTAAAAACAAAGCTCTCGAGAGTGTGAGTATTATTCTCTTCTTTTTCTTTATCGATTCACAGTAAACCGCAGCTTACAAAACTTCTCATCCATAGTAACCAGGTGCGCTTTCACTCTTATTGTTAAATCTGTGTAAATGTGAGTGCCAAAGACACTTGAACGGTCTCACAACACTAAATTAAAATTCTTTGAAACAACTAACTATTTTACGTTAGTTAACTTTGAACATTTTATGGCGAAAAATTACGTATACCTGCGTCAAGTTCCTTAGGTATCTTATATTTTGCTTGTTTCGTCTATTAAGCCTCTGAAATAACTCCTATACCTTTTTTTTGTGGTCAGCAAGCTACAAAGGAACTAATTTAATTTATTAATTCTGAAATTTACTGTTAATTTATAGCCAGTTTTTTAAATGTAATTTGCACATAAAATTGAATTTAGAAGCAAACAGTATTGTTTCTTTTGCTACGTTTAGCGAGCCATATTTATAGATATCACTTTGTAAATCACTGAATTGTACGTATTTGATTATGAACTTCCTTTCAGCAAAATCACGTCGGGTAATGGACAAACGAAGGCGACCAGTACACGAACTTTATATTCCACTCTGTCTAGATCAATACTTTGAATCTGTAAGCTTCCAGATTATGCAGATACGTTTTCTAGCATCATAATTTTAACATAAATTGCTAATTAGAACACATGACGCAGGATTTAGGACCGTGACTTATCTGTTTATTAAATAAAGTTCGAGTTAAATTGAATAATGAACTGTAATGTTCAAACTATATCCAACTCTTGTGCTATTATGACTCTTGCTCTATTATAGTTCTACTTTTACTAAACAACATATTCTGAAGCGAGAAAGAAGCTGTATAGTCATGCTTATTCAGATACATAGATACGTAAACAGGCAGCGCCTATATAAGACAACAAATGTCTGGCGCAGTTGTCAGATCTGTTACTGCAGGTACAATGGAAGGTTATCAAGATGTAAGTGAGTTTGAATGTGGTGCTATAGTCGGTGCACGAGCAATGGGGCACAGCATCTCCGGGGTAGCGGCGAAGTGGGGATTTTCCCGTACGTCCATTTCACGAGTGTATCGTGAATATCAACAGTTCGGTAAAACATCAAATCGCCAACATCGCTGCGGTTGGAAAGAGATCCTCCAAGAACGGGACGAACGATGACTGAAGAGAATCGTTCAGTGTGGCAGAAGTGCAACCCTTCCGCGAATTGCCTCAGATTTCAATGCTGGGCCATCAGCATATGTCAGCGTGCGAACCATTCAACGAAACATCAACGATGTGAGATTTCGGAGCCGAAGGCCCACTCGTGAAGCCTTGATGACGGCAAGACACAAAGCTTTACGCCTCTCCTGGGCCCGTTAACACCGACATTGTACTGTTGATTGGAAACATGTCGCCTGGTCGGACGAGTCTCGTTTCAAGTTGTATCGAGTGGATGGACATGTACGATTATGGAGACAACCACATGAATCCATGGACCTGAATGTCAGCAGGGGAGTGTTCAAGCTGTAGGCGGTTCTGTAATGGTAATGGGGCGTGTGCAGTTGCAGTGATATAGGACCTCTGATACGTCTAAGTACGTCTCTGACGGGAGACACATACGTTTGCATCCTGTCTGATCACGTGCGTCCATTCATGTCCATTGTGCATTCCGACAGACTTGGGCAGTGCCAGGAGAACGATGCGACACCCCACACGTCCAGAATTTCTACTGAGTGGCTCCAGGAACACTCTTCTGAGCTTAAACACTTCCGCTGGTCACCAAACTCTCCATTGAGCATATCTTGGATGAAATTTCCAAATAGATTAAAACTATGTGCCGGACCGAGAGACCGAGACTCGTACTCGGGACCTTTGCCTTTCGCGGGCAAGTGCTCTACCAACTGAGCTACCCAAGCACGACTCAAACCCGCCCTCACAGCTTCAGTTCTGCCGGTACCTCGTCTCCTAACTTCCAAACTTCACAGAAGCTCTTCTGCGAACCAAAGAGCTTCTGTGAAATTTCGACGGTAGGAGACGAGTTACTGGCAGAGTTGAAGCTGTGAGGGAGGGTCGTGAGAAGTGCTTGGGTAGCTCAGTTGGTAGAGCATTTGCCCGCGAAAGTCAAAGATTCCAAGTTCGAGTCCCGGTCCGGCACACAGTTTTAATCTGTCTGGTAGTTTCATATCAGCGCACACTCCGCTGTAGAGTGAAAATCTTATTCATATCTGGGATGCCTGCAACGTGCTGTTCAGAAGAGATCTCCACCTCCTCGTACTCTTACGAATCTATGGGCAGGGCAACCCTGCAAGATTCATGGTGTCAGTTCCCTCCAGCACTGCTTCAGACATTAGTCGAGTCCAAGCCACGTCGTGCTGTGGTACTTCTGCGTGCTCGCGGGGGCCCTACACGATATTAGGCAGATGTTCCAGTTTCTTTAGCTCTTCCGTGTAATAACCTCGAATTAACGCAGTCACCTCATGGAAACTGTGGTGGCCAACGATATTACACACCTTATTCACAACTGCCACAAATAGTTTAAACGCCAATCAACATTTTACTTTCCACAGCCATTCTTCACACATTAGGCACCGCTCGCAAAACCTTACTGCAGCATAAACTCGGAAATCCTTATATCAGCGACTTCAGAATTTCAATGACGACGTAACAGCGAGCATTTTATAAATCTTTCGACTCGCAATTCACTACAATATTAATTTTACATTAAGGTCCATTGACTATTCATCTGCTCACTTCAGAGCCTCGCTACCGTGTCCTTCTTACTAGGGTTGCGCACGCCATCAAGTCATTTACAACTATAAAACCAACTATTGTAACTTATTCTCTTTCTCAAGTGTTACATATAAGTTATACAAACATCTGCATTTTAACATACACACTTCATAATAATTTACAACTGCACGAAAAATGTTTTTAAAAATTTATTAAAATGTGTTCAGAATAGTTGTTCTGTTTTGTATTCCCCTTATTTTCAGTTATCATCTAAAGGATAACTGCAAGAAAATGTAACCTCACAAGAACTATTACTTCTGTGTATCAACTGTTTTATATATACTCAACAATACAAACAGAGGGATATTCAGTAAATATTTTCAGTGTACATGTTTTTTTATGAAGTTGCGGTCTGATGATTTTCATCTGAACGTTTGTTTTTCATTAACAGGATAAATTATATTCATAATCAAGTTTTCAATTTTCCTCTACCTTATTTTCTGTAAAGGCATAGATCACCTCACCAGTTCATATTTGCACAAATAATTCAAAACTTACAACATGTTATATCAATATTTTTCACTAGGACGATGTGTCTCTCCGCATCCCATATTCCTAATCTTTTATTTTGCTTTTTTCAAACATTTGGTTACCTAATTAGACCTTTTCTTGAAATTTTTAAACGTTACTCTTTATTTCGTACTCACTTGTGAAGTAATATTTCGCACAAAACAATTTTTAACCATATTCTACCTTTATGTTACTCGCTTAATTTTTAGTATGGTCCATGGTCATTGCTGTAACGTCCATTAATGCATTTCCAGCTATAAAACCTCTTTCTCTCTAATCTTTTGTGTTACCATTTTACGTACAGCATTATCTGAAACTTTTAAGAAGCATTTTGATACTTGGGAAATATAAGAAATCTATGCATACACTGAATTACTAAATCAGGAAATTTAAATATCTTATACAATTTCTACATTAACAAGACATGTCAATCACTTTAGCATTCAGACTATTCTTTTAAGTCTGGTTATTACCATTTACCAGCCTTGGTTCATATTTTTATAGATCTATAATATTCTGCACTGCTAATGGTTACCCAGATGTAGCGAACTAAGTAATATGCGTTGGGGTTGTGAATGTTGACTTTTTAAATTGACTTTAATGCACAGACTGGAAATTATTTATTTTATGGTTAATATTACTTCATTTCTCACGGGTATTAATCCAAACTAAGCCACCAATATTAAATTTTGTGCCATTTATCTTTCCATCATAACTACATATTCTAGCTTCAGCTTGATTATCCGTTTATCTTTCAATTAATATTTCTTTTCATTAATTATAAACTCTTTGCATTCAGGATAGTCTATCAATTCTTTCACCAAATTATTATAATGTTTTGTCTGTTGCTTTACGCAAAAGATATAGTTCTCCAGTTTTCGATCAACAATAAACTTCAGTACATTTAGATGTAATACTGAAACGTCCCCCAACAAAAATTATTGAATTACTGTGCTGATAAACCTCTTACGTTATTTGATTTTCAAACAGCTGAGCAAAACTGAACGTACTCAGACATTATACTCTTTACTTATTCTGATCAACACTAAACTGACACACAATATTTTTTTAGCGCAACGCAATCTGACTTTGAAAAATCCCTACAAAAGAATGGCCCTGACTAACAATAACCTGTACCTTTCACAAATCACTTACCTCACAAAAATCTTCGTTACTTGAACTACTGCAATACAGTGAGCGCCACTACTGCCAGCTAAATAAAAGATTCAAACTACTGAAGGCACTAACTACTGATAGGCATAGTTAGCGAATGAAAGATTTTGATAGAGAACAAACAATGTATTTACCTTAATAGTGTTCAAAAGTCATAATATATATAGCAGTTCATGACATCCATTCTTACAAATTTACTGTCTCTGATGGACACAAGTCCAGATCATCCGCCCTCAAAAATCCGCCATCTCACTTCCCCACATCCACCACTGCTGGCAGCTCACCTCCAACTACGCAATGCTACGTGCTATTAACATCCAGCTGCCCAACACTACAATGGCAGACAACAATGGAAACTAGCCACAGACTGCACACAGCACAGCCAGTGATTTTCATACAGAGCGCTACGTGGCGTTACCAATAAGAGAACCTGAATAGCCTACTTACATAGCCCCCATGCTCCCCACAAAAAATTTTACAAATTGTTTTGGGCAGTGGCCAATAATGATTTGAAAAAATTTTTCATAATTACAATAACAAAGAAATCAAATGCACACACTCATTGATACAATGGTGGTCAAAAGCTAAAATTTTCTCACAGTCCATAAAGACAGTCCTGATCATTCATCACAGTAAAATTGCAGTGGTTTTTTTTTCTCAAACTCTGAGCAGTAAAAGAAAATGCACACGGAAGTAGTGGATTTCCATCCAGTCTTGAAGAAGTTGTGTTGTCCGTCCAACGGAAAGACAGTGCTGACTCTTGACATGCAGATGGGTAATGGGCCGCAAGAGAGCAAATCCACAGGAAGAGTCATTCGACGTTTTGAAGAATATTGGTAGGTAGGTCATCACAGAGCAGACCCAGTGTAGTCCTGGTAGAGATTACGGTATTGGTGGGCCACCAGAGGTGCAGACCCACTGCAGTCCTTGTAGAAATAATGATATTGGTGAGTCATTAAAGGTGTAGACCCACTGTAGTCCTTGTAGAAATAATGGTATTGTTGGGTCATCAAAGATTCAGACCCACTGTAGTCCTTGTAGAGATGGCCAGCAGCCATCTGTTGTGACTGTGCAGGTGCACAATCACCATTGAAGAGTCTTGCGGAGAATATAGCAAGTACATAAACCACCACTTGTGCACTCACAAAGTTTTTGGAATTGTTCTTAGAACCAGCAATGCTGTTAATCAGTCCCTTGCTGAATTATAGACACATGTGCAAACACTATCAGTCCCTTCTTCTCACATATTGTCCATATACTATGACCAACAGAAACGTGTGCAATGAAATGTAACTTACAAGTTACTTAATTTGATGAACTGGTGTCAATTACAATTTTATAACATAAGAATATGATAACAAAGGTACAAAATACATCATTAAAGAACATAACAATATAGATAACATTTGTAGTTGCTAAAGGCTGTTTCACTAATTACTGAAATGGGACTGCCAGAGTCAAGTACTGCCGTAAATTTTACGCCATTTACCGTAAGGTAAATCACAGGATATGCAATGTTGTTATGTTTTACGTCTTGTTTCTGGAGTAAGATGTCCCTAACGTCTTCCATTTTTACGTATTTACTAGCTACGGCAGCTGCGTCGTCAGTTTCATAAGTACATTTTGTGGCTGCCAGGGGTATGAGTCATTGCCTATTGTCTATTTGTTGGCGTGCGACGTTATTGGAATTTGGAGACCTAACTTCTACAAATTCACCTTGTCGAGAGGGCCCTGCCCTGTTTGAATCCCGCCAGTTCTGATGCAATTCAGGTCTGTCATTACTATCATATCGTCTGTCATCATGTCGGTGGATTCCATAGTTTCTTTCTTGTCGGTCACGTGGTGGAGAATTTCTCCCTGAATCGTAACTGCACGCTGGACCGTTGCGTCTGAAGTTATTCTGTCTCCCTTGATAATAATTATTTTGGTTCCCATATAGTCTGTTTCTCTGATTGTCTCTGTCATAGTCATTACCGCAGAGAGGTGATCTTTCCCTGTAATTATTACTACTCTGCCAACGGTTGTCATACGGGTGGTGTCTGTTTTGATCATGATTTACGTTGTAAGAATAGCCTTGTCGTGTCCATTTATTATTTCTGTCATCGCGGAATTGTGACATATGTGACCTGTAGTTGTTGTGCTCCTGTTTTCGAGTTCCACGATTGTCGGTGTAAATTTCCAATTCTTGTAACAGTCCCTGAAAAGCTTCAATGTCGTCTTTGCAACGTCCTGCCAAAATAATGTGTCGTAAATGTTGAGGCAATTTGATTAAGCAAATGCGGATGAGTACTGAGGGGTTGTATGGGTTTGACAGGTACTGATTCTTGTGCAACATGTCTTCTAAATATTTCACAAGACTGGAAAATTCAGATTGTTCGAAATGTTTCATCATTATGGTGCTATGTTTTACTCGGTCCTGTGTAGCTAGAGACCAATATGCTGAGAGGAAGGCATGATAAAATTCTCCTTCACTGTGGCAGTCGTGAATGACCGATCGCATTCTTACAGCTGGTTCATTCTCTAAATAGCCACGCATAAATTCTAATCTGTGCACTAATGACCAGTTGGGAGGAAAACAATGAGAGAATTGATTAAGCCACACTTGTGGATGAATGTCATTACCAGAATTCGTAAATGTTTTGAATTTACGTGTAGTAATGAAAAGCTTATAGTCAAAATCATCGTGTCGGCGAGTCATATGTCGGTCATTGTTACGTCGTTTCGGCGGTTTCATTTCAAAATTCGGTGCACCTTGCCAATTTCTTTCATAATTTCCGAAATGCGCTGTGTTATTATTTTGTGGCTGTTCCGTATTTCTATGTTCCTCTTCCCGTATTGGAGCGTGAGTGTCCTCTGAAATATATAATTCTTTTATTACTTGTGCCATCTGAACTTGTACTTCTCGGATTTATCTTTTGTGTTGCGTATTAATTTGATTCTGATTTTTTTTGAATTTCCTAATTTGTTCGCACTCTTCTGTGTCATTGAAGGCTACAGGCCTTGTGTCACTCAGATCATCATCCACCTTTGCAGATAAGTTAGTGAACTGATCCGAAAGTTCGGCTACTTTCTCCGATAGTGAACTTATTTCCTCAGTGTGTTTTCTGAACCACGTTTCAGAGTGTCCATTTGTGTTGAAATCGTATCTACTGTGTCCTTTAAGTTTTCCTGAGTTTTTGCAAGTTGCGTAACCGAATCGGTAGATGCAACTGAGTCAGTTTTAGCTTGCAAGGTGTCATGATTTTCATGAACAATAGTTTGCAGTTCTTTTATGGCTGCTTCGTGATTCTGTAATGTATTTTCATGCCGCGAAAAAATAGGTTGGAAACGCTCACAAATTTGTGTTTTTACGTCATTACAGACTTTTTGACATTTCGATTCGATTTTATGTAACTCAGTAGTTAAATCTTCACGTGTTTGTTCAAGCGTGGTGTGAAGATTTTGTTCCATTGCGTCTAACTGTTGCTGTGTTTGTCTCTGGTGTTGTTCCATTGTGTCTAACTTTTGAAGATTTTGTTCCATTGTGTCTAACTGTTGCTGTGTTTGTCTCTGATTTTGTTTCATTTGTTACATTAATTGGAATAATAATGTATTAGTGTTTGGAATCTGTTCCTCTATGCTTTTCGGCAGTGCATTTGCACCGGCAACATTCACATTTTGACGAGCAGAAAATGTGTCTCGACTTATTTGAGAAAACGGTGAGGACGCAAAACCTGAATCTACAGTATTTGCAAGATTGTGTCCTGTCATTTCGGATTCCTGAGGCGTGCTGTTGCCGACCGATCGATCAATAATGCTTCCCTGTTCACTGTTTGTTTCGTTGTCTGCGCCATTATTTGCCGCCCGCTCCATTTCCCTATGCACAAGTACCAAATAACCACTTTGAATGTCTGTTAATTCATTACACAGTGGTACTGATAAGCTACGCTCGTCGTCACTATTATTTCTCAGTTTACTTTGTAGCCTAGTGTTACGTTTTTCACACGCCATAATTATTACGTATTTCACACGATAACACAGAAAAGCACAATTTGAAGAGCAAAATAAGAAAACACATTAACATAGCACTGAAAATAATATCTCGTTAATTGGAAGCGCAGCTGCGAAATACTTGGTGCAAATCTACATGCATGCCTCAACTGTTTTACTGCACAACAATGAAAAACTACAACTAGAAAGAAGATTGTCTCTACAATTACGCGCTAGCAATAATCAAAAGCTACACTAATTACACAAACTACAAGAAAAAATCAGAAGATTCCAGTGAGGTATCCTCGGCTGAGGGTCGACATATGAAACGTCCCCTTAGAAAAATTATTGAATTACTGTGCTGATAAACCTCTTACGTTATTTGCTTTTCAAACAGCTGAGCAAAACTGAACGTACTCAGACATTATACTCTTTACTTATTCTGATCAACACTAAACTGACATACAATATTTTATAGCGCAACGCAATCTGACTTTGAAAAATCCCTACAAAAGAATGGCCCTGACTAACAATAACCTGTACCTTTCACAAATCACTTACCTCACAAAAATCTTCGTTACTTGAACTACTGCAATACAGTGAGCGCCACTACTGCCAGCTAAATAAAAGATTCAAACTACTGAAGGCACTAACTACTGATAGGCATAGTTAGCGAATGAAAGATTTTGATAGAGAACAAACAATGTATTTACCTTAATAGTGTTCAAAAGTCATAATATATGTAGCAGTTCATGACATCCATTCTTACAAATTTACTGTCTCTGATGGACACACGTCCAGATCATCCGCCCTAAAAAATCCGCCATCTCACTTCCCCACATCCACCACTGCTGGCGGCTCACCTCAAACTGGGCAACGCTACGCACTGTTAACATCCAGCTGCCCAACACTACAATGGCAGACAACAATGCAAACTACCACAGACTGTACACAGCACAGCCAGTAATTTTCATACAGAGCGCTATGTGGCGTTACCAATAAGAAAACCTAAATAGCCTACTTACAATACTACATATCACTTGTGGGTGTAATGGTTCTTCTTTCACGAAACCATTTCGACATATGCGATTTTTCTCCCATTCCACCAATATCCCTGCCATCTGTCAACCTTTCGTAATTCCTTTACTTCCCATAAAAGACATATCTTATTATTCTCTCTGCTTTCCTTGAAACCCCGCCTGCTTTTAGTACCTATTTCTTGTCCAGATGTTTCTTCCGCATCCTATTTACATCTTTCACAGTATTTTCTGTTCATCAAACGCTACCATCTTCTCGACCTTCAATTGCTGTCTCTTCAAGAGTTGCGGTAAACTCTGCAAACCTGTCTTGTTGTAAACATGTTTCCCCTCCATTTTCACGAGCACCTGTTTCGCTTTGATTATATCCGGCTTCCTTATTCGTATATGATAACATAAGATCTTCTGTTAATCTGTATATTCCTTTCTCAAATTCAATCTGTTCTATCATATAATCATGAGAATCATAAAATTTGTTCTCATCTACCACTGATCTAGTGATTATATTCAGCTGTGTTACATCAACTTCCATATATGTACTTTGAGGCAAAGTGGTTTTTGTCTTATGAAATACCACTTCTTCTTTGCTTTCATTATCTTCTGAATCATTTGTGCTGCTGCATCTCTGTTTATTTCTGTCTCGTGGAGCGAATAAACATCGAATTCTGTATTACTTTCCGCTAACCTCATATTTGGATTGTGTTCTTCTCCTCCGGAAATTACTGTTTTATCTAGATCGAATCTCCGGACATAGTACGAGAATGGAATGTACATCTACATCTGCTTCTACATCTACGTACATACTCTGCAAGTCAGCATACGGTGTGTGCGATGGGAAAACAAGTATCTATACAGCTCCTTATGAGCCCTAATTACTGTTATTTATGTACGTTGGCACCGCGAGGATTGTTCTTCAGTCAACTTCAAAAGTCGATTCTCCATATTTTCTAAATAGCATTCCTCATAAAGAACGTCGCCTTCCCTCCAGGGATCCCATCTGGTTTTGCGAAGCATCTCTCTGATATCTGCGTGTTGATCGGACCTACTAGTAACAAATCTAGCAGGCCGGCCTCTGGATTACTTCGATATTTTCCTTTGATGAGACCTCGTGGGATTCCCAAACACTCCATCAGTAGTCAAGAATGGGTTGCAGCGGGGTCATAAAATAGGTCTCCTTTACAGGTGCACCGCTCTTTACTAAAACTCTTCCAATAAACTAAAGTCGACCATGCGCCTTCCCCAGCACAATCCTTACACGCTCGTTATATTTCATTTTGCAAAGTTACGCCCTGATATTTAATGGATACGAATGCATCAAGTAGCACATTGCTAATGCTGCATTCGAGTATTACTGGACAGTTTATCCAACTCATCTACATTAACTGATGTTTTTCTACCTATCATCTTGTATCTTCCTACACCCACTCAAAGATGACACCTTCCTGTGCACCAAAGACCCACTGATTCATGCTCACGCTGTCAATCAGATGATCTATGCACACATAGAATAATTACAATCCTACCACTCTTCCTTGGGGAAACCCTTACGTCAGCGTTCTCTCTGATGAACACTCGTCATCGAGGTCAACGACTGGGTCTTTTTACTTAAGAAGTCTTTAAGACTGTCACATATGTGGGAATGTATTGCGTATGCTCATACCTTCGTTAACAGCCTTCAGTCAGAATCCTCCACTCTCGTGGCAACATTTTTAATCTTGATTGACTCGTGACTTAAACCCTTGGAGATGTGGAGCCATTTACAATTGTAAAAACAACTTTCCTACCTGATTTTCTTTTGAAAGTATTACAAGTATAAAATTATTGATTTCATAAGTTGTTTAGACATCTACATTAAAAAAACACACATATCGATAGTAATCGATCTACAGTTGCATCGAAGAAAAAAATTTTTTTATTCGATGTGTTCATTTTAGTTGTTCTATTACAACTGTTAGAAATTATATTTTCGCTCGTCGTCATACAGATGACCATGTTGCCACCAGTCACTGGGGGATTCACTGCCTGCCACAAACGGTATTCACGAAGAACTGCAACGCGTGTGCCTGCAACAAGAGTGGCACCGACGTCATATGCACGAATAAAAAGCGCCCCTCTCCTTTTCCTTGACGTCGGTTTCCAGACTCCATATTTGTAGACATTCGCAAAGCTCCTGACAGACTGTTCCTTCCGATCCACATTACGTTTATTCAAGTGAAAACAACACTAAAAGAAAGAAAATGTGTTATTATTAAGCACACTGGACATGAAGAACCATCGAATGATTTTAGGTGAGAAATCTATAGTAAGTAAGACACAACAACTGGAGCATTTTCTACGATTAGTATATCCCAACGTAGTTATTATTCAATTAGCTCAGCACCCGCTGCAACGTCTGCCGAAATTAAACAGCCCACAGTTTTTCACCTGCAGGGATTTTCCAAGGACTTTCCACTTTACTCAGTTTCATAACACTTAAACTGTGCATGTCTTCCTGTTACCGGTAATCAAACTAGAATGTACAATCGTTCTTCGTCAGTTTTGACTTCTGCTGCTACTGTGTGATACCAGAAAGGAGGGTTTTGTGTACTGAATTCCATAGTTAGGCTTAACTTAGGCGGTATCTCGCTCTGGGCTTTCTACAACCCTGACAATTACTGTTGAGCCTACAAAAGATTAGCATTCTGTTGTACATGCAATGCGTGATTTATGGCTTCTTGCAAGTTTGACAGTATTCCTCGTGCGTCCCATAAGCTGCCATCTTATGTTTGTAATAAACCTTGTCATTTTAGTTCCCGTGGCCACTATCTCTACCGGTGCTTGCAGCAATCCCAAATTCCGACTCATCACTTCCAGTGTCCTGGTCCAGGCGAAAAACTACAATACCGTTGATACTCGCATTTCTTACATTCTTGGCCTCAATATATTGCAGTCTGAGCACAGGGACTAATCTCACCCTTCTTCCCTCCTCAGAACATTTCTGGCACCAGCAAGCCCGTTCACATGCAGCAAAGAGAACCCACACATACACAAATGTGTAGACAAAATAAATCCTTGAGAACTTCCCCAGCGCCAAAATTATCTATATTGATGGAAGCCACTCTCTTGCATTCCTCCCTTGTATTTGTACAACATTTCTCTTAATAAAACAACTTGCTGGATCAGTAAGTTCTTGCTTCCCTGAGGCTCCACAACACATAATATATCCAGAGGGAGATCTGGCTGCACATTCACCCAAAGTGACTTCTCGGGTCAACCTGAGATGTAGTCATGTGAATGAAGCCTTAGTGCCATTATACGCCGTTCAACTGGTTTGTCCAATACGCTAGACGCCGCTCATGGTAGTTCAACAATGACAACAGCTTCCTATAGCTGGAATGTCATTCCACTAGGTTTTTTGTACATCAAGATGCCAGGACTGTCACTTCATTATCCCCAAACTCTATATAACCTATTGTGTGGAAGGTTCCTTTGCCTTCAACCTACTAATTCTCTATGGGCAATCGAAACATGCACCCCTGTGCCAAACAAATAGTTGTACTCTTTACCACTTACAACTCTCGTTATTGGGCAGTCCACCACTACATACATATTCGTTGCATCTAATCTAAATCCTCCATTACACACAACATACGATGAAAGGTAAGTCTGTGGTTTTAATTTCTCGTCAACAACGAATTAGAAATTCAAGATTTCCTTTACCAGCTTCTTCTATCTTCCCTCCTTCATTGTTTTTATTGACCAACATTGATTATTAACTAAAGTTTTGTTTTTTATTATCTTGAAAAGAATGGAAGTTGATGAGCAGTTGTTGAAATGGTTGGACGAAGAGTTAGCTAATGAAGACCGTAGCAGTCTAGAGTCAATCTTCGATAGCGATCGCAATTCTGAAAGTGCTAAGTCTTTGGACGAAAATGACACTGTCGATAAATTTGACTTGTGTGTTGAGAAAGGCGGTATGCAGTGGAGCCATGGACCTCTAATTCAAAACACGAGAGTAAGAAGACCTCAACATAATGTAGTCAAGCATTTACTGGGAGTCACAGGCGAAGCAAAAAACGCCAAGTGTCCAATTGATTGTTTATAGCTTTTCTTCACAAATGAAATATTCGAAGAAATTGTTTGTTGTACTAATAGTTACTTGAAACTTCCTGGCAGATTAAAACTGTGTGCCCGACCGAGACTCGAACTCGGGACCTTTCCCTTAAGCGGGCAAGTGCTCTACCATCTGAGCTACCGAAGCACGACTCACGCCCGGTACTCACAGCTTTACTTCTGCCAGTACCTCGTCTCCTACCTTCCAAACTTTACAGAAGTTCTCCTGCGAAAGGCAAAGGTCCCGAGTTCGAGTCTCGGTCGGGCACACAGTTTTAATCTGCCAGGAAGTTTCATATCAGCGCACACTCCGCTGCAGAGTGAAAATCTCATTCTGGTAATAGTTACTTATCCATCATTGCTTCTAAATATTGCATAGAAAGGGATGCCGCAAACACTAGCATTACAAAAGGAGCTAAGGCCGAGAAAAGCCCTTTACGTTCTTCAGAAAGTGTCGGTTTTGCTCACCGTTATCTTCTGTTTCTCGGCAAAAGTGGAGCACTTGTCACTAGAGGGAGCAGTTACTGAGCAGTACTACTGGGAGTCTTAACACCGGTAGCATCAAGCAATAGAAAGGAAAAGTTCAACTTTCAGACAGAACCATCCACACACTATAATAATGAACCAGCTTACCTATTACTGAATGGTCATGTAGGTGCGCAGAAAATAAACCACTTATAACTTCGATCTCTGTATAAAGCACCCATAATTCTTCTTACCCTCAAATGGTTCAAATGGCTCTGAGCACTATGGGACTCGGCATCTGAGGTCATCAGTCCCCTAGACTTAGAACTAGTTAAACCTAAGGACATCACACACATCCATGCCTGAGGCAGGATTCGAACCTGCGACCGTAGCAGCAGCGCGGTTCCGAACTAGAGCGCCTAGAACCGCACGGCCACCGCGGCCGGCTGTTCTTACCCTCCAACTTATTCGTATTCACGAATCTCATATGTGTTATGAAACACAGAATACTTGGAGATGTAAATGCTTTCCAGAAAAAATTGATTACCAAAGAGTCTGCCCTTCTAAGTTATCCAGAGGTGAGGATACGTTCATATACATTTATTTTGTAAATACAAACTAAACATCATCATTGTAGTACAAGCCAATGTAAGTACAGGTGATATTTTGAGACAACAAGGGATCACCACTTTAATGCCGTGGGGGATTAGCCGAGCGGTCTGGGGCGCTGCAGTCATGGACTGTGCGGCTGGTCCTAGTGGAGGTTCGAGTCCTCCCTCTTGCATGGGTGTGTGTGTTTGTCCTTAGGATAATTTAGGTTAAGTAGTGTGTAAGCTTAGGGACTGATGACCTTAGCAGTTAAGTCCCATAGGATTTCACACTCATTTGAACATTTTGAACCAATTTAATGTTGGACGGAAGTGTGTGTGAGGTTGGGGATTTAAAACCATAGGGAGTGAAGACCAAGAGATGAACACAGTAAGCAGATTCAGAAAGATGTAGGTAGTAGTGGTTATTCGGAGATGAAGAGGCTTGCACAGGATATACCAGAATGGCATCAAACGAGTCTTCGGACTGAAGACAATAACAACTTACAATACCTATTCTACTGTGTGTTGCACAGTAGCGATGCTCAATCACTCTGAAATGTTCTACTACAGAAAAAAATGCCCAACGTACACTTTGTTTTGCAACGTACACATTAAAATGTCTAGAAAACACTTTAGTACAAGCTCAAAGATATTCCAAACAGTCAGACTTGCAAATTCCCCTACCATGTAACCGAAAATGAGAATATTTGCAGTTATTATAGGGGAATCTTTGTAACTGCATATGGTCTCATGTCGTAGTTAGACAATATGTAAACTTTGATGTTTGACTGTTTTACTAAATAACTGTAAGACAGATTAGAAGAGTAGACATAAAAACAACGAAAATATCCAGAAGATTCTGTGTACTTATGGCCGAAGTACCTTTGCCCTCATTGCATCCAACTTTTCGAAGAAAAAGAAACTTATATAGTTTTCCTATGTTATTTCCACTGTCGATACATAAAAAACTGCCTCATGCTCTTTGTTTCTAATTTCAGCTTGAGTGCTGGTTACCTGCGCAGCATTAGCACCTGAGCTTGCAGTAACATCGTCCCATGCCAACAGTAGTATTGCACATGTTAATTAATAACGACATTGACTTGTTCAAAAGTTTACACTGTGTAATTCTTTAATAAAAATAAACTGGTAACACAGAAGTTACCCAAATTGTAATTGTTTGCCTGAACCCTTCTCTCCCGCTTCCACCAAACTCCCCATGTTGTTAGATCATGTCAGCCATGATTACCGGACCTCGTCTGTGAGGCCGTCAACGTAGTGTATGCGTTAAACAATTTTATGCTTCCTGCTGCATCATGAGTATGGCATCGACCCTCACATTATTGGCCCTTTTCAAATGTGGTGGCTGTGTGCTGGTTCCTTGGCCGACCTTCTGGTGATAACTTGCTCCAGCTGCTTCCAGAGTAATCTCTGCAGCAATTATCGTGCACACCTGGGTTACTCCCCACGTAAACACGTGCATGCCTACCAAGAGGTTTCGTAGAAAGTAATTCCACTTATACTCTGATATTTAAGTAAAATATTTCCAGGTCATCACGTCTCACCATCCCGAAATATACATTAACCTGCACTACACATAGTGTTGTAAATAAAGTAAGACTTTTACTTGGCTTTGTTCCACTGACCTGAAAGAAAAAAAGAACTACATTTTATACATTACTGTATGCACTTTGTGACTACTTTCTAACCCATTTCTCTAGGATGTCTGCCATATATCAACATTTCATCGTCCCTCGCTCTCCTGTTTGCAGATACAATCTAGGTGTCTCTGGTGAACTGACTACAATTTTCCTTACACAAAAAAACCGCAACATACACTTTTTCTAGGTTCATCTAATAATTGTTATCCAAATATTTGCAGCAATTATATTTGCAACAACACAAAAATACAATAATCCTTATAATTGTAACTATATGTGTAGGAATATAATACGTTTGGGCGCTTTTCTCAAGTTGCAAATCGAGCTGTTTCGTATCAGTGAAGTTTTCACTTTCCTCTAGTCTCTTACCAGCCATTCTTCAATCCTCTCATGCGGCGTTACTTGTTTCAGGTGTAGATTTAACCTTATCTCTGACGTATTAAGATGTGTTTCTGGGTCCTCACAACAACATACGTTCAAATCCGAATGTGGTGCTATATCCCTCCAAGTTAATCTGGATCACTTCACCTGATTGAATATATATGTGTGTGATCTGCTCCTTTTACCAATCTTCCAGAATACAGTTATTATCTCCATAACATTTAGTTTAATATCTTGGGATAAATACGCATTACACAATGCGATCATATCTTCCTGTCTTCCCATCTAGGAACTATGTACAACCCTTCATTTTCATTTACGTGTGTTCGTAAACTCCTATGAATTCATATCTTTGCCACAATACCAGTTTTATATCAGAACTTACATTTAGTCTTCTTGGTTATACATCGATATTGACACAAAAGTTTACTTACATACGTTCTTTCTTTTGTCCATCTCCTTACATTCTAAGTGGTGAGTTGATAACTTTCAGTATAAATTCTTTGACCTATCAACCAATAACTAATTTGTCTCTGCTGGTGTATGTTCATACTGCCTTTCCAGTCTTTGCCTTGAAATTGTGTACAGATCGAAATCGTTCCTCTCAACAATTGGTGAATAAAATGCATAGCCTAACACATCATCGGTTACAGGCAAATGTAGATTCGTGATTTTCTGCATCTACATCTATGTCTACACGGTTACTCTACAATTCACACTTAAGTGCCTGGCAGAGGGTTCATCGAATCTCTACCATTCCACTCTCGAATGGCGCGTGGGAAAAAGGAATACCTAAATCTTTCCGTTCAGGCTCTAATTTCTCTTATTTTGTTATGATGATCATTTATCCCTAAGTAGGTGGGTGTCAACAGAATTTTTCACATTCGGAAGAGAAAGTTGGTGATTGAAATTTCGTAAATAGATCTCTCTGCAAAGAAAGCCGCCTTTATTTTAATTCGCGTATCATATCAGTGACACTCTCACCCCTATTGCGCGATAACACGAAACGGGCTGCACCTCTTAGCACTCTTTCGATGTCCTCCGTCAATCCTATTTAGTAAGGATCCCACACCACGCAGAAGTATTCCAGTAGAGGACAGCCAAGTGTAATGTAGGCTCTCTCTTTAGCGAGTTTGTCGCATCTTCTAAGTGTTCTGCCAACAAAGCGCAGTCTTTGTTTCGCCTTCCCCATAGTATTATCTATGTTCTCTTTCCAATGTAAGTTGCTCGTAATTTTCAAGTAATATACATCCATATTCGTCCATTAGAGGTATTTGAAACCTTACATATCATAATTCAGCTTAGATTAGCCTTAAGTTTGAACAGTCTGTACTGGATTCAATATATGTCGTTCATATATGCATTGTTATGCATGAACTATGGTCCTAATTAGTTATTCATTTCTATACTTAATTTGCTAAATAGGGTTTGTAACTGCGTTGTGTTGTAATTCATTGATCGTTATGGAAGCTGCAACTCCCTTTATATCCAAATCAATAGTTCACAAGGGGTATTGAGGAATTGTTCAGTTTAGTCATTCCATTCTTGAGCAATTGGTCGCTTGTGGCGAATAAATCTTCCATACGATTAAAGCCAGACAATGTGGCCCTGAGTAGAGCCACTTACTCTTCGTATAATTCCAGCAGCTGTTCTGGCGTCTTATAATACGCAGAACTGATTCCGACCAAGGCTTCCAACAATATTTTTCTAATTTATCCTACAAAATTAAGAACCCCTCTATTTTGGCTGTCTCAGTATCTTGTTACTTAGCGTATTAAATACTTCTTTTCTTGTAATCTCTCTACACTATGACATCATTAATCAACATATCGCACTATGTTTTATTAGTATTTAGATGCTCTAGTTTGTCCTAACACAGCTGAACTGCCTTCAAATCTACTGTCGTTACACTTTTCAACTTTTAATACTTTGTTCTGAGACTCACATGTGCTACCAGCTTCCAGGTTGTATGGCAATTTCGAGCTCTCCTTTATGACGGTAATATAGTCCTAGTGATGCCTTTATTATACATTGCTCGACGTTACTGTACACTGTTCTATGTACTTGAATGTTGAAGGCACACCACTCGCAGGTAACAACCGAGAGCTAAGTCATCATGGATCGGTTGGTATTCCGTAAGCGAAATTATTCCCTTAGAATCACAAGCTGCGACATCGTCGCGAAAAAACAGTGACCCGCATATGTAATAAGTTTCCTTTAATTTACGTCTAAGGACACAAACTACTTTGTTAACAGATTACCGGTTTCGGTCTTTAATGACCATTATCAGATCTGTTTCATAAAAACAAAGTCCTAATGTACTGCAACCATAGTGGCATCATCAAATACACTCCTGGAAATTGAAATAAGAACACCGTGAATTCATTGTCCCAGGAAGGGGAAACTTTATTGACACATTCCTGGGTTCAGATACATCACATGATCACACTGACAGAACCACAGGCACATAGACACAGGCAACAGAGCATGCACAATGTCGGCACTAGTACAGTGTATATACACCTTTCGCAGCAATGCAGGCTGCTATTCTCCCATGGAGACGATCGTAGAGATGCTGGATGTAGTCCTGTGGAACGGCTTGCCATGCCATTTCCACCTGGCGCCTCAGTTGGACCAGCGTTCGTGCTGGACGTGCAGACCGCGTGAGACGACGCTTCATCCAGTCCCAAACATGCTCAATGGGGGACAGATCCGGAGATCTTGCTGGCCAGGGTAGTTGACTTACACCTTCTAGAGCACGTTGGGTGGCACGGGATACATGCGGACGTGCATTGTCCTGTTGGAACAGCAAGTTCCCTTGCCGGTCTAGGAATGGTAGAACGATGGGTTCGATGACGGTTTGGATGTACCGTGCACTATTTAGTGTCCCCTCGACGATCACCAGTGGTGTACGGCCAGTGTAGGAGATCGCTCCCCACACCATGATGCCGGGTGTTGGCCCTGTGTGCCTCGGTCGTATGCAGTCCTGATTGTGGCGCTCACCTTCACGGCGCCAAACACGCATACGACCATCATTGGCACCAAGGCAGAAGCGACTCTCATCGCTGAAGACGACACGTCTCCATTCGTCCCTCCATTCACGCCTGTCGCGACACCACTGGAGGCGGGCTGCACGATGTTGGGGCGTGAGCGGAAGACGGCCTAACGGTGTGCGGGACCGTAGCCCAGCTTCATGGAGACGGTTGCGAATGGTCCTCGCCGATACCCCAGGAGCAACAGTGTCCCTAATTTGCTGGGAAGTGGCGATGCGGTCCCCTACGGCACTGCGTAGGATCCTACGGTCTTGGCGTGCATCCGTGCGTCGCTGCGGTCCGATCCCAGGTCGACGGGCACGTGCACCTTCCGCCGACTACTGGCGACAACATCGATGTACTGTGGAGACCTCACGCCCCACGTGTTGAGCAATTCGGCGGTACGTCCACCCGGCCTCCCGCATGCCCACTATACGCCCTCGCTCAAAGTCCGTCAACTGCACATACGGTTCACGTCCACGCTGTCGCGGCATGCTACCAGTGTTAAAGACTGCGATGGAGCTCCGTATGCCACGGCAAACTGGCTGACACTGACGGCGGCGGTGCACAAATGCTGCGCAGCTAGCGCCATTCGACGGCCAACACCGCGGTTCCTGGTGTGTCCGCTGTGCCGTGCGTGTGATCATTGCTTGTACAGCCCTCTCGCAGTGTCCGGAGCAAGTATGGTGGGTCTGACACACCCGTGTCAATGTGTTCTTTTTTCCATTTCCAGGAGTGTATTAAATGCTGGTGCTAATTCCACTGTAGCCTATCTTATCTAGGGGTAGTCTGTCTTATCTATGTCCTTTTGTAATACTCCTGGTGGATCTACTGTACTCCCAAGTATCCACTCGAAAGGTTTATATTCAATGCTGCTTTGTAGTGCAGTATTGAAAACGAACACACAGTAAAGAGCCAATAGATCCTAACTGCTACAGTCTTCCTGTGTGGAATGTCTCCTATCTTCTACTAGCGTGCTGCAAATTCTTTCCAACGCTCCATTTGTCAGGGGAATGAAAACTGTGGTCTGTATCTTCTTTCTCCTTCATAATTCATACACCAGCAGTATCCTGAAGTGTCAAAATATATCTATTTCCTTTCAATGTTAAATGTAATGTACGTGTTGCCAGCCGGTGTGGCCGTGCGGTTCTAGGCGCTACAGTCTGGAGCCGAGCGACCACTACGGTCGCAGGTTCGAATACTGCCTCAGGCATAGATTTGTGTGGTGTCTAGGCGACTGATGACCTCAGAAGTTAAGTCGCATAGTGCTCAGAGCCATTTGAACCATTTTTTTTTGTAATGGACGTGTTATGCTCAGTTTATATTGATCAAAATAGTTTTCTTCTGTGTCTATAATAAGTAATTGTATCCTTCTCTTAGTTTGTGTATTCTGTCATTACTTATTACATGTTCTAATATATATCTCTAAATCCCTTTACTAGTTTAATTTTGGCTGTTTGAACGCAAATTGATGTCCCCTTCAACATTCATATTCTTTGTCTGCTTTTTGTAACATCGCAATAAACCCATAATTTTAATGACATATTAATAAATTTGCAGTGACAACCTATTAAACCTAGGCACCACTTTAATTCCTTACCAGTTAATACCACTGGGAAGTTTTTTACTACTTCTACACTCCACTCATATGGCCATACCCATTATTTTATGGCCCCGAAATGAAGATCTTGGTTGTAGACAATAGTAAGCGACATTTGGTTGTTTCGAGAAATCATGAAGGACCTTGATGGACTCACACGTATCCACATCACCATCAGATTTATATAGCTCATTTAATGGAAATAGTATTCTTGGTATGACCACTGGACACGTTATGACTACAGGCAGCCATGTTTGTGGGGCTTACCACTGACAATGCTGCAGTGCAGGGAGAGGTTGTAGAGACTGAAGATGATGTGAGTGGATCGAGGACTTGACATGAAAACCCAGGGGACTCAAGAGAAAGGCAGTTGGAAATACAGTATAACATCTGTTTTGTTCGAGTACCTGCACTGCGTAGCACACTGGGTCATTGGCTGCTGAGTTCTGCTGGGCTGGCTGCTTGGACGTCCCACAATGATGACATGGAAACCTCCAAGTCAAAAACACTACAGTGACATTAACAGCTACGCACAGTCCAGAAAGTTTAACCAAAATCCGAGGAGCAGAGCTTCGAGCTGTGACAGACCTAAGCTGAAACATTATAATCGGTGGGGAGCTGAATTCAAAGGAATTCACATGGAACTGTAGAGGCAGAAACAGAAATTGGCGAATCATATACGACATCTTGCAAGCTACGAGGGACTTACTGTTGTGACTCCCGATACTCCTACGCACTTTCCACGAAATCACCGACATCGACCCCATATCCTCGGCATTTTCCTGCTCTAATAACATTCGGGAAACATCGACATATTCGTCACAGACGCTCTCGATTCTGACCACAGTGACGTCCTTCTCGTGCTTAGAGGAAATGCCCATCACCCTGATGATTGGCAAGCAATATTATCATCTGACCAAAGTGGAACCCATTCTTCAACATGTTCGTGACAAACAATGTATCAGATATTCCTAACCTAACCACCAAGGCATCGATAAACGAAGCAATCCAATCGCTAAGGGACACCATCATATAAAGCAGCAATGAAGCAGCAACAACAACAATTCATGATACCATATCCTCGATTTCGCAATAATTGCAGAACCTCCTAGCTGAAAAGGAGCACTGCAGACGTCGATGGGAAGTATACAGCAACCCTGTCGCCCACCGATGTGCTGTACAACTGGGCAGATAAATATGATTGGAACCCCAGGAACACAGGTAAAAGTGCTGTGAGGTGACCATGCAGGACACCGAAAGCGTAGTATATTTATGAAAGTTCTGGAACAAAGAGAAATTTTTTTTTAATCTGATATTTAAAACCAAAATTTTAGTTTTACTGCAGTCCACATTCAAAAATTTATCTATGATAACATTTAACTAAAAATAAAAAATAAAAAGAAACTAAAATTTACACAGATTCAATAACCTGAAATGATTTAGCCTCATTTTATTTTATACCTCGTTAAACAATTATAATCCAACAGTTTTCTTTAATTTACCATTGGCTTCTGAAAAGATTTTAGTAAACGATCAGGAATCGTAATTTTATATTTATCATGTAAGAGTAATAAAACTTTTTCACGCTATTTAGTTATTAAAATTTTAACTTTTCAACTATTGTAAGATTTACTTACTTTATGTTCTGGTAATTTAGTGAAGACTTCTGCACACCTAGTACTATAATTGTTAAGTTCTCTTACACGGTTTTCTGTTCTACCATTAATGTCAATTTTGTTTTGCTTTCATTTATATAGATAAATATTTAGGTTTTTATAAATTAAAATGTTTATCAAGTGCTTTAATTTTTGAAAACTTAATTTTTTCTGTTTTTATCTTCTCTATCTTTCTGAAAATATTTCAAATGAAAATGTAAAAACAAAGATAACACTTTTATAGCTTTTTTATATTTTTATTCATTTATGTAATTGAAAATTTTGAGTTATTATTCGGTTTTGTGTATCAGAAGTACAAATTCTTTTTACCATACATAATTATATATGAAATTTTATCATTAGGTAAATTTTTATTAAAAATGCGCATTATTTCTTTGTGGTTTTTTGAGTAGTTAAAATATTAATTCTTCTAGTCATATTTATGACATAGAAAGGATAATTTTGAATAAAATTGAATGGATTTACATTTACATCGTTATTTAATTGTGTTAGTCTTTTAAAATCTCTAAAAGCGTTGTAAACATTTAAAAAGTTATTTGGAGGATTAAGATTCCGCAATTCTTGAGAAAAAACTTACATTCTTCCATTTTTTACGTAAATATTATGTAATTTAACATCATCAAATGAAGAAGAATCATTTAACTGATTAATTTTTAGATTTCTTTGGAAAACAAAGAAAATAAAGCAAGGCCTATCAAATTCAGCAGAATTATAGTAATTGGTAATACCTAGTTCGAAATCTCTTTTTCTATTTAATCCAGCAAATTCAGTTGTTTGTAGCCCAAAGAAAGAAACTGGAATTTTTGAATTTTTCAGTCTTTCTTGTTGTAGTTCATGGAATATTCTGGTTCATATTTAACAACAAGAACACGAATTTTCATTCTTTTTACAACAATTTCACCTTGCTTTCCAAGTGTGCCATTATTGTGATTAGTGGTCCATCGAAGAACAGAATCTTATTGATCTTTTCTGAAGTCCAAGTGAAAATTACTGTTAAATCTCCATCCCAAATAATTTCTTTATAATTCTGAAAAATTCACCAAATAATTCGAATGAAAAAAGTACTTCACTTTGTTTCTACTTTTATCATTGTTAAGAATATGTCCTTCCATAGCTAATTCATTTGATAGAGATGTTCATCTAATAAGAGCTGATGAAGAAATAAATGGATGTTCTATTCTACATAAAATATGTCTTCCTTTTTAACTGTAACAATATCAAACAGTTTTAACCTATATTTATCAATTAGTTTAATATCTGATTTACCATTCTATGCTGAAAAATCTGTTTGATCCATGTGAATAACGTCAAATATCATATGAAATTGAGCAATTATCCACCTTTTCTGTTCCCACCTAGCCAGTTCTATTGTGGAGGGACTTCTCTCCAAATTTTGCGTGATTACATACCTATTTCTCTTATGCCGGAACCAGCATTACAATTAAAGCTCTATGTTTGACATTCTATTACAGCACAGTATATATGAAATTAGATTCATATATAAATTACAATTACATAAATGAATATCAATAATATTTACATCAATATTACATAAAAGAGTATAGTTACACAGAAGCCACATTAAGTAAAAACAGACGAATAAATTAGATAAGACCATTATAGTTAGTATTGGTAATAGGGTTATAGGCTGCCATCTCAGCTGCTAAAGTATTCAGCATTGCTTCTTCTACAGACAGGTCAGTTATTCATAATTCCTATGGCGCCCTTCTGTTGTTCTGTCTCACAGTCCAGATCCAGTTGTAATTTAAAACAGACACTTTGTCCTGAAAATGCTATTTACAAACCACTGTACATTTTATTAAGCCACATTCTTGTTCTCTGTACGAGTGTACACTCCTCTAACAGTCACCTGAATGTTTCATGATTTCCTGTATAAAGTGCCTTGGTAAAGTGTACTTTACACTGTAGGTACATAATGTAAAGTGAAACTCACTTCTTTATATTACGTTCTAAACACTCGCTTGTTCGTTAACGTTATATCACTCTTTGTATTGCTTCCCACTCTTCTATACAAATAAGAGGTAAACACCATTATTACCACTGTCCATTAAAAGTCACTTCTACACACTATTCCAGTACTCGTGAGTCCAAAAACAGACACTATATTAAGTCTGGTACTGTTTTTCGAATGGAGTACCACACGTAAGTATTCAAGGGGAGCCAACTTGTAGACTAATGGTGGCTCACGATAGCTGCACTATTGGTCCCTTACCTGAAAATGTTTGTGACAGAATTGAATTTCCTAATAAATAAAAACAGAAGTAAAGTAGTTCTTTTCAAATGATCACAATAAATCCCTACACATATTCATTTACTGAAGTTCGTTCATATGGCTAACGACCAGGACTCATTACAGATCAAAAGTGTTCGTGCTGGTCTCCTTGTAGACACATTTGACAGATAACCTTAAACCGTATTCGGCCAAATGGATGAAAATCATTAATTAATTTGCTCACAATGTAATTTTTCCTGTATGATATCAACAAATTGCCTGAAAGGCTCACAGAATGATGATAACAGTTCGTTAAGGCACTGTGCCATGTTTACGAATGTTATTGTTCAGTCTATCACTGGTTCTAATAGTCACTGCTTGTATCCTCAAATAATCCCAAGGGAAGTTTTCACAAGAATGTTACAGTACAGAATGTAGAGTATACTGAAATCTTGGAGCAAGTTACATACTGTACAAGACTTAACTGCAAGAAAAACTAGAATCATAATCACAGAACTGCACGCGTTTCGTTCTTACACAGATGTGAAACGTCCCCTTAGAACAATTTATACACGACTGTGCTTAACCTGACACACAATATTATTTAGCGCAACGCAATCTGACTTTCAAAAATCCCTACAAAAGAATGGCCCTGACTAACATTAAACTATACCTTTCACAAATAACTTACCTCACAAAAATCTTCATTACTCGAACTACTGCAATACAGCGAGCGCCACTATTGCCAGCTAAATAAAAGATTCAAACTACAGAAGGCACTAACTACTGATAGGGATAGTTAGCAAATGAAAGATATTAATAGAGAACAAACAATGTATTTACCTTAATAGTCATAATATATATATATAGCAGTTCATGACAAATTACAAAACTCCGCCATCTCTCTCCCCACATCCACCACTGCTGGCGGCTCACCTCCAACTGCGCAACGCTACGCACTGTTCACATCCAGCTGCCGCTGCCAAACACTACAATGGCAGACAACAATGCAAATTAGCCACAGACTGCACACAGCACAGCTAGTGATTTTCATATAGAGCGCTACGTGACGTTGCCAATAAGAAAACATAAACAGCCTACTTACATAAAGAAAACATAAACAGCCTACTTACATAGCCCCCATGCTCCCCACAAAAAATTTTACAAAATGTTTTTGGGCAGTGGCCAATAATGATTTGATAAAATTTTTCATAATTACACTAACAAAGATATCCAATGCACACACTTATTGATATAATGTTGGTCAAAAGCTAAAATTTTCTCACAGTCCATAAAGACAGTCCTGATCATTCATCATAATAGTAATTACAGTTTTTGTTTTTCACAAAGTCTCATTAGTAAAAGAGAATGCACACAGAAGTAGTGGATTTCCATGCAGTCTTGAAGAAGTAGTGGTGTCCTTCCAACGGAAAGACAGTGCTGACTCTTGACATGCTGACAGGTAATGGGCCACAATGGAGCAAACCCACAGCAGAGTCATTCGAAGTTCTGAAGAATATTGGTAGGTATGTCATCAAAGAGCAGACCCACTGTAGTTCTGGTTGAGAGTATGGTATTGGTGAGTCATCAAAGGTGCAGACCCAGTGCAGTCCTTGTAGAAATAATGGTATTGGTGAGTCATCAAAGATGCAGACCCACTGTAGTCCTTGTAGAGACGGCCAGCAGCCAACTGTTGCGACTGTGCAGGTGCACAATCACCATCGAAGAGACTTGCGGAGAATATAGCAAGTCCATGGACCACCACTTGTGTAGTCACAAAGTTTTTGGAATTCTCCTTAGAACCAGCAATGCTGTTATCCAGTCCCTTTCTGAATTAGTAACACACGTGCAAACACTAACAGTCCCAACTTCTCACATATTGTGCATTACTATGACCAACAGAAATGTGTACTGTGAAATGAATGCTTACACGTTACTTAATTTGATGAACTGGTGTCAATTACAATATTATAACATGAGAATACAATTACAAAGGTACAAAATACATCATTAAAAACATAATAATACAGGTAACATTGTAGTACAGGCTTTACAATAGAATAGAAATAAACATATACATCAGTGTTACAGGAATTATGACATGAGTACAAAAATAAAAGATCAGAATCACTTTCGAAACATCAACTTCACACATGAGCATTAAAACAAAATAAATAATGTCTAACATCTTTACAAAGTAAATAACATATTATTAATGCCAATTATATTTGAGGATAACAGTATTCCTCATCATAGTGAATGTAGCTTAGTATTATAAGAAAAAAAATTCTATGAAACTACACAGAGACAGGAAGAAAACAAATACACAAGGGTACACAAACACATAGTGGGATAACACAAAAGGAAAGGACAGGGTTTATTTGAGGAGAACAGTATTCCTCATCATAGTGAATGTAGCTTAATATTAGAAGAAGAAATAGGGATAGTTAGCAAATGATTAATAGAGAACAAACAATGTATTTACCTTAATAGTCATAATATATATATAGCAGTTCATGACAAATTACAAAACTCCGCCATCTCTCTCCCCACATCCACCACTGCTGGCGGCTCACCTCCAACTGCACAACGCTATGCACTGTTCACATCCAGCTGCCGCTGCCCAACACTACAATGGCAGACAACAATGCAAACTAACCACAGACTGCACACAGCACAGCTAGTGATTTTCATATAGAGCGCTACGTAACGTTGCCAATAAGAAAACATAAACAGCCTACTTACATAAAGAAAACATAAACAGCCTACTTACAGATGCATGCTAGAATATTAGGTGATCTCGGTTATTTTATTATTATCATTTGAAATTTGCATAGATCAAATAAATTATTCCTTTTTAAACAGAGGTAATAATTACTGTGAGTCTTTGTTTATCAAATTGCCAATATGAGCAGTAGCTGTTAATATATAAAAAACCAAGTAATGTTTACACAATTAAAATTACTTATTTTTAGGTATGGTAACCATATTAATTATTAAAATTTCGATATTAAAAATTATGCAGTTCGCAAGTATGGCAATTAAATAGTTGTTATTAGGGTAGTTGTGTTCAGGAAATTTAGTCCATGAATAGTATGTTAACATATTCGAGAAATTTGTATTGATATGGTCATAATAAGAGCTGAAAGTTTGGGCTGGTTGAAGTCTTTGATTAATTGTATTTTCTGAATTAATTAGGTCTGAACTAAAATAAACGTGTCTTGACATTATGCTAATGTGCAAAAACTGGTGTACAGTTAAGAGATAATCTACTTTCTGAATCTATTTATTAGCTCACTAGATTTTCTTGGATGCCTTCTAGACTGGAAACTTTGAAATACCATAATTTTTGAAATGCATCTTTCCCAACAAAATTAATAAATAATGAAATATGTTTAGAACAGTTGATTAAATAAAGTGAAAAAATAGGTTGTACAGGGAAATTAATTTATAATAGTTTTTAATTTCATGCAATGTGTGCTCAGATAAATTATTCTATCATAAAATTTTTTGGAAAGAATAACAGCAAGAAAAGAATAAAAAACTAGCTATTCTAATGAGGAGTATAAAAGACAAATTGTGAAGGTTGGGTCCAAACTTGTTTCGTCATGACCTGCTGGCAGCACTGTTGCAGTACACCGTTTTGGCCCGCAGTAATATATCCATATTTGATCGGTATGCTGCGCAGTGTTTACATGCTCACATCCTTTCGAAGACGCCACAAGCTAGAATCTGAATTTCGACGTACAGCTGCTGTCCCTCGGATTAACGTATTACTTTCAGATAATAGTAGTAAAGTGAATCACTTAAAATTTGAGTAGCTCCGTTTGCCACTGAATGTGGCTTGACTTTGTTTACATGTTAGGTCTTCAAACAATACCTACTGCCACAAAAATTCACACTTTTTTGACTCCTTCTTTAGTCACTCTGTCCTTAGCCTGTGAAAACTATTTCGCAAATTCTCGTTATGCTCTCTCAGAGGAAGTTTATAACAAACAACATCGTTGAGATATACTATACATTTAGTCCCTTGGAACCATTTTAATATGACATTAATCAATTTTTGAAATTTACTTAGTGCGCTTTCTAATCCCATTGGCATCGCACTATTTTCATGGTTCTGATTGTTGGCGGTTTTTTTCCCTGTCGTCCAGGTCTTTAATATCTGATGACGCCCACTTATTAAGTCCAGTATGGTGAAATACTTAGCTTGTTCAAACTGTTCCAGCATTTCTGCAGTGTTCTGTATTGGGAGTATTCCTCCTACTAAGGTCTCGTTTCCACTACTTTAATCTGTGAGTTACCTGTATTTCATTTGAGCACTGCCATCTATCTTCCCAGGAGTTAATGATACCGAAACATTCCATGGACTTTCGTTTAAGACTATTAGCTCATTGGCTAGAATTTGTGGTATATGTTCCTGTAATACCTTCTTCTGTGATTCTAGGACGCTATAGGGTCTGATGCTTACTACTTTGTCTTCATATTTCGGTATGTAGGAAGTGAATGCTTCACAGATTTGATAAATGACCATCTGCCCCCCTTTGAATGGAATACATTTCAATATGTAATGCACAGTTTCTCTGATTCGGGCTTTTCTTCTGCAGTTAGGTGTCATGTTCTCAAAACATCTCTAACCAGTATGTCTTATATTCTTATTTTTGTACCAGTGTTTGTCTTGTCGTCCTAACGACAGTGCTTACTGAACTTTAATAGTTTGTAAAACGTTGTTAATACTGTCTCCGCGTGTATTTCATGCTGGAGTTTCTGGAATGTTTGTCCGCTCTAGTACTTTCTGCTTCAGCACTATCATTTCTTCACTGTCCGGAATAATCCCAATTACCGTTATTCGAAGTCAAGTGACCTCCTCTTACTTTGCTCGTATCGTTCTGCCTCGGCCACGAAGTTTGTTTTTCCTCCTGTGGTCCATTCACCTGAGAACTGCCTTGGTCAGTTGCTTCACCGACAGCGCGCACGTTTCTCACGCTTCTATATTCCTGATGCCCTCTTCGTGCATCGATCCGTACAATAAACTTTTGTGGACACGTTTGTCCTCACACTATCTCACCATCAGGTAACGTCAACAGTGGGTTGCCCTCTACCCTCCCCCCTCCAAAAAAATTCATTTCTTACCATCTGTTCTTACAGTCAATGACCAGTCCCTGTCTTGTGAAGAAATCCCTTCCTACTAAACTATTGCAAGGGACGTCCATTCCCTTCATCAAAATATGGAATTTTTGCTCTCCTGACATGTTTCCAGATATCCTTCCCAGTAGCATCACCATCCCAAGCATGATCAGTGTACCTTGTCTTACCTCTTTCAGACTTCGTACCTCACGACTGATAATCGGAATATATTTCGTCACAGCTTATTCTTGAATTAAAATAATATGCTCTCCCATATATGTTGAGTTTAAGTCTTTACCGAAGTCTTTCCAGTCGGCCATTCTTACATTGTCCTCTGATTTACAGTCTGCTACCCAAAGCTTGGGCCATTTAAAGGTGGCAACGTGTGATTGTTGGGTGTAACGTGTGCTAAATTTCCCATCTTTTCCCCTAGAGGCTTTTCGAGCTTTCCTCGACAGCGAAATTGTATGTCCATAACCATGTGTGTCTATACACATACGGGGGTATGATGAAAAGTAATGGATCTGAATTTTGTATGTGAAAACTCATAAAGCTTTTCAAATAAAACGAACCTTATGAACAATCTGCTTCTTTATTCTACATATTTATTTCTGAAGATAGTCACCCTGGCGACGAACACGTTTTTCCCAACGGTAGACGAGTTTGTTGATACAGCCAGTATATAATTTTTGGCTATGTTGGCAAGTCTACAATCTCACCCCAAAGCACTACTTTATCACTGCTTTCTTATTTGTATAAACAATTTAGGAGACAGCTCTCTTGGGTTGTTTACAGATAATGGTGTCGTTTATCGTCCCGGAAGGTCATCAGAAAATCAAAACAAACTGCAAAACCATTTAGGAGAGATATCTATATGGTGCAAAAATTGGCAGGTGACCCTAAATATCGAAAATTGAGAGGTCACCCACATTTGTCCTGAAAGGAACCGTTAAACTTCTGTTACACGATAACCCAGTCAAATCTAAAGGTCATAAATTCAACTAAATACCTCCGAATTACAACCGTTAACAACTCAAATTGAAATAAAAAAATAAAAAAAAACACACATGGTTCGTGTTGTGGGGAAAGCAATCCAAAGACTATGTGTTATTGGCAGAACAATCTGAAAATGTAACAGATCTAGTAAAGAGCCTGCCTACACTACGCTTGTCCGTCCTCATTTGGAACACTGCTGCGCGATCTGGGATCCATACCAGATAGGGTGAACGGAGATCGTCGAGAAAATAAAAAGAAGAGCAGGACGTTTTGCACTTTCGCGAAATACAAGAGAGTGTCTCACTGACATACTGGATTTGGGGTGGATATCATTAAAACAAAGGCGTTAATGCGAACTGAGGTTTTCCCGGCGTATTTCCAATTTGAACAGTTCTCGGTTATCTGACCGGGTAGCGTCGTAATTTCTCCACAATATTTCGGCAGACGTACACGCGTCCATCTTCAGGTGGTTCCTGACGAATGCTGTGCTGTTGCTCACGGCGGCCTATATATACTAGCCGTTACCGCCTCCACCGTTCCTCTCCTGGTGTCTTTGGTGCGGCCACTGGGGGTGGTAAGGGAAGCGGCGCCTGGGTCTGAACTGGGGTCTGCAGTCTCCCTGCTGCCACCGTCGGGGGCGGTCCTCGATTTGCGTTTTGCGCACACTTGTTCACAGGGCACGATCGATCTGCGATCAAGAGAGCCTTCCAGCAGAACTGCAGCACCTCGAGACAACATTTAGGAAAAATTGGTACAACCAGAAGCAAATAAGACACGGATTCAGACAGACAGCGCCAAGAGAACAATAAGAAGAAACGGAAGTTCAAAATGACGTTAATCGTTGCGGCGGTGTCTCCACAAGAAATTTCAACCACCAACTTTCTCCTGCGAATGCGAAAATATTTTGTTCACACCAACCTACACAGGGAGACACGATAATCGTGGTAAAATAAGGGAAATAAGGGCTCGCATGGAACGAAAGGGGTTTTCGTTTTTTCTGGTCGCTGTTCCATATTGGAATAACAGAGAATTACTGTGAAGATGGTTGGATGAACTCTCTGTCAGGCATTTAAGTGCGATTTGCAGAGTATCCATGTAGATGTGGATCACTATCAATGTGATGTGCTTAGAGGTGTCCTTATGTTTTGGAAGTATGTGAAAATCGTATAGGGCCAAGTTGGCAACATATGGAAGACGGTAGATGGCAGTGAACACAAAGCGTCAGCTTGTTGTAAATATGGCCACAATAGTGTGTCGTCTAGCACCGCCATGCTGAAGGAAGAGGGTGCTCGTTGCGTGAACAAAATCCTCGTACTCGGGGTTTCAGTTTTCTTTGGTCTGTATCTCGGCCAATGACGTAGTTACACTACGTGTCGTCATGTTACATATTACACTTTGGAACCTTTTAGCGGCAGAATGTTGCAACTTGCGCCAGCGAAGTGGGAAAGTCAACCACGTAATACGCACAACATGGAATAGCCTACCTCAGCCGATACTAACAAGGGAACCTCCCCATCGCACCCCTCTCAGATTTAGTTATAAGTTGGCACAGTGGATAGGCCTTGATAAACTGAACACATATCAATTGAGAAAACAGGAAGAAATTGTGTAGAACTGTGAAAAAATAAGCAAAATATACAAACTGAGTAGTCCACGGGTCGCATAGGCAACATCATGACAAATGATCTTCGGGAGGTCATGGTCCCGTGGTAGCGTGAGCAGCTGCTGAGCGAGAGGTCCTTGGTTCAAATCTTCCCTCGAGTGAAATTTTTATTTTCTTTATTTTTGCATAGTTATTATCTGTCCGTTCGTTCATTGACGTCTTTGTTCACTGTAATAAGTTTAGTGTCTGTGTTTTGCGACCGCATCGCAAAACCATGCGATTAGTAGACGAAAGGACGTGCCTCTCCAATGGGAACCGAAAACATTTGATCGCAAGGTCATAGGTCAACTGATTCCTCCACAGGAAAATACATCTGATATATTCTATACGACACTGGTGACGGCATGTGCGTCACATGACAGGAATATGTTGTCGACCCACCTAACTCGTACACTTGGCGAATGGGTAAAAGGATTCTTCTACCTTGCCCGATTTAGGTTTTCTTGTAGATGTGATAATCACTTCCAAAAAAGTGATGAAAACATAAGAGTTTGTCACATAAACTGAAAATAAAAGATTAAACTTCTCACTCGATGGAAGATTTGAACCAAGGACGTTTCGTTCCGCAGCTGCTCACGTTACCACGAGACCACGGCACTCCTGCGCTGCCAGTGTCCTTGATGTTGCCTATCTTCCCATGAACTACTCAGTTTGTATATTTTGCTTATTTTTTCACAGTTCCACACAACTTCTTCCTGTTTTCTCAATTGATCTGTGTTCAGTTTTTTAAGGCCTATCCACTGTGCCAACTTATAACTAAATCTGAGGGGGGTGCGATGGGGAGGTTCCCTTGTAAGAACAGGACAAAAAATTCAGAGGTATTATTTTCCAGCAGACACTCATACAACGTCTGGGTGTCAGACAGTCGTTTGCTACTGCTCACGCCTCTGATACTTTTCAATAAGTTATGTAGGCACACTTCACATCTGCATGCCCCACGGCGTCAGAATGGTAAGAGAAATCTTGATACATTTTAGCTCCTCCTGACCTCACAGGTTTCTCCACACTTCTTATTCTGGCGTTCTTTCCGCATTTATCACGGTATCTGGATACTGTAACGTCCTACTTATGCAGGCGAGGTAATCGGCCACCTAGAATTCACGCAAGTTAAGGTGAATTTGTCTGTGAAGGAGTGAGGGCAGAGAGCGTACTGGGGCCTTGGCGGCCACTACAGTCGCTCCAGGTGGGCCAGGTGTATCAGCAAAGGGCCGGATGCAGACAAATCTAATTAAAAGGAAATATGGCGATGGACGGTCGCTTAGGGCGACAGATAATGCTGCAAGAAACGGCGAGGTGCCAGACGGTCGTAAAGATGGCTAAGTTAAAGTTCTTTGAACGTCGACAATAATAATATATATGAATGCGAATCTGAATACATCTGAGATCTCAGAAAAATGAGGCACATCGAGTGTCACAACAATATTTTAATACTTTTAAAACTACAGAAATTAATATTTCACAGAGAAAGAGCTTTTTTACAATGAACCTCTGAATTAACAACTCTTAAGCGCTACATGCGATTTCACTGTACAATATCTGAGATTATAGCATTGTAATGTAGCTATCATTCCTGAAACCTAAGTATCTGTATCTATTTCATCTGCTGATTTAGGACGTCTTTTATATCTTCTTCATTATGCAAATGATTGTCAGAACATCATAGTCCCCATAATTACACAGAAAATGAACACAGCATCACTACCTCATACTATGTCATACTTGCACTTGTATTTAATGAACTGTTTACTATTTCACCAGTAACGTTACAAAAATGTTGATTGAAAGTGATGTTATTATATCGTGACAATTTCAAAATGCCTAATCTCTTGTGTTACCTGACACCACTGTTGTAAAGAGAGCAAAAAGACGCTTCTGTCAAACCGGCATAAATAATTGTTCAAACCATACTTAACGACAAACTGTGGTCGTTTATCGAGAGCGAACTTGTGGAAGAATACTGGCGTATTTATTTATGAGTAAACGTTTATTTATATTTATTTGGAGTGTTCTGAGTGTAAGAAAATGTTTATAACATTTATTCATTGTTGTAAAACGTTGATTTAGTTTGCGAAGTGGTAAAGATGAGTCAAATAATGTCTGTTGCATGTAAGAACGATGTATTTTTTGTCAGCATGGCCTTCAGCCAATGGAAAAGCGGATAGTAGTGTAACATTATGGAAATCAAGTGGAGACTGGGAGTTTTCCAGTTAAGAGCTCAATGGAGCGAATCTGGTCACTTTTTTGAAGAAGCTGAGCTGTCTGCGGTAATGTGCATGATTCCATTGCAAACGTGATTGATTCTGGGCGGTGAAAGCCGCTGTCTTTCTTTAATTTCTTATTGGACTTTTATATTTGGAGAGCTCTGAATCTGCTCCAGAGTGGGACTAAAGCTTTCCGCTTGATTTACTAAATTAAGAATAGAGTGTGTCTTACGTTGTTTGTATTGTATGCTACAATTTGTATATCATCATGCTGAACTCTGAACCCTTTTGATCTAGTGAATATTTCGTGTATTGCGAGTACGAAATGGACTTAGATTTTGGGCATCTTTGATGTCTACTTAGTTTGGGATTTTGCTATCTTTCTTGTAAGTTGTCAACGTTTCTTCGCTTCGTTTGATAAGGGGAGTTTCTGTCTGTATTTTAACTAATCACATAGGACCAGTTCTCATATAGTTGAGACGCCCTTCCTTGAGTAAACATTATTCAGCATAATTCTCTGTCGTCCACATCAACTACAGAGGTTAGAATAAAACCCCTTGTTATTAAATCATTCATTTACCTTTTATTTTGGATTTTTGAGTTTTGTATTAACTCGCTGTTCTAATCAATGCGTAGACTATTTGACAGCAGGATCACATTTACAGGTTATTATTTGAAGCGAGTTATTTGCAGAGAGTTAGTTGCAGGCCATGAAAGCAGACGTGCTGGGCTCGACCTTGTGATTAAATGGAGCTTTTTCAATACATATGTTCACAGCCGAAGTATCTAAGGTGCGAGCAATATCAGGCTAATTGACAACTTGTTCGCTTGTATGGGATGCTGTTTGGAATAGCAACTGCAGTAGCAATAACCTTAGGCACCGTTGCAGATACGGTTATCTCGTCCAGGATATGAATTTAACCCCTTCAGAATTGCAGGTGTAATTCTAACACGTTACAATATTCTATGCTACAGGTCCCAAATCTACTGTATGACAGGCAGTTTTCGTGGGGGCTCCAAGCGCAAGATTTTGCAGCAGTTACATGTATGGGAATCGGTAGCAAGAGTTACATGTGGGGAAATTAGCCACGGAGCTTCAAGAATGAAGAAGAGGGCTACACAGGGGCATGCTTAGTTCGAGTCTGCAGCGGCGAGCAGCAGCGAAGTCCTCGGGGCCGCAAAGTGTCAGCGGCGGCCACAGGAACGCGAACCACCGGTGGCGACTTCGAGATCGTCAACGTCGGCAGCATCTGCACTTTCGGCAGCAGCAGTGCAGTAGAAGCAACCAGCATGCTTGAGCCGATAGTGTTAATATGTGTGATCCCACAGGATCATGGTCAGTGATGGAGCTTACAATAATTAAGCAATCACCCAGTATGTGGGGTTCATACAATGCTATAACGGCAGTTAGCGCTAAATATGAACGGAATATTACTGATAGGGACAATATTAGCCGGGAAAATAGTACGAAATCATAGGAAAGAAATGTTGCTGCGGTTGGTACAGCGACGTGGTTAAAGGAAGTCAAATTTGATCTCTACTAGGCAGTGACTACAACAATGGAACAGGGAAATTCTAATCCTAATTCAGGTAGCGGAAGAGTAAAAGTTGAGGTAAGACTAGAGTCGGTACAGTAGAAAAAGATTTTGGGGGAAGTAGGAAAAGATACAAGACGACACTGTTAAGAACTTAAATTATATATATATATATATATATATATATATATATATATATATATATAATTGCAATATATAGAAAAGATACATATACAGGGTGAGTCACCTAACGTTACCGCTGGATATATTTCGTAAACCACATCAAATACTGACGAATCGATTCCACAGACCGAACGTGAGGAGAGGGGCTAGTGTACTTGGTTAATACAAACCATAAAAAAATGTACGGAAGTATGTTTTTTAACACAAATCTACGTTTTTTTAAATGGAACCCCGTTAGTTTTGTTAGCACATCTGAACATATAAAGAAATACGCAATCAGTGCCGTTTGTTGCATTGTAAAATGTTAATTACATCCGGAGATATTGTAACCTAAAGTTGACGCTTGAGTACCACTCCTCCGCTGTTCGATCGTGTGTATCGGAGAGCACCGAATTACGTAGGGATCCAAAGGGAACGGTGGTGGACCTTAGGTACAGAAGAGACTGGAACAGCACATTACGTCCACATTCTAACACCTTTTTATTGGTCTTTTTCACTGACGCACATGTACATTACAATGAAGGGTGAGGTACACGTACACACGTGGTTTCCGTTTTCAATTACGGAGTGGAATAGAGTGTGTCCCGACATATCAGGCCAATAGATGTTCAATGTGGTGGCCATCATCTGCTGCACACAATTGCAATCTCTGGCGTAATGAATGTCGTACACGCCGCAGTACATCTGGTGTAATGTCGCCGCAGGCTGCCACAATACGTTGTTTCATATCCTCTGGGGTTGTAGGCACATTCTCCTTTAACGTACCCCACAGAAAGAAGTCCAGAGGTGTAAGATCAGGAGAACGGGCTGGCCAATTTATGCGTCCTCCACGTCCTATGAAACGCCCGTCGCACGTGTACCTCAACCCTCATGGTAATGTACATGTGCGTCAGTGAAAAAGACCAATAAAAAGGTGTTAGCATGTGGACGTAATGTGCTGTTCCAGTCTCTTCTGTACCTAAGGTCCATCACCGTTCCCTTTGGATCCCTACGTAATTCGGTGCTCTCCGATACCCACGATCGAGCAGCGGAGGAGTGGTACTCAAGCGTCAACTTTAGGTTACAATATCTCCGGATGTAATTAACATTTTACAATGCAACAAACGACACTGATTGCGTATTTCTTTATATGTTCAGATGTGCTAACAAAACTAACGGGGTTCCATTTAAATAAACGTAGATTTGTGTTAAAAAACATACTTCCGTACATTTTTTTATTGTTTGTATTAACCAATCACACTAGCCCCTCTCCTCAAGTTCAGTCTGTGGAATCGATTGGTCAGTATTTGATGTGGTTTACGAAATATATCCAGCGGTAATGTTAGGTGACTCACCCTGTATATATATATATATACACTCCTGGAAATGGAAAAAAGAACACATTGACACCGGTGTGTCAGACCCACCATACTTGCTCCGGACACTGCGAGAGGGCTGTACAAGCAATGATCACACGCACGGCACAGCGGACACACCAGGAACCGCGGTGTTGGCCGTCGAATGGCGCTAGCTGCGCAGCATTTGTGCACCGCCACCGTCAGTGGCAGCCAGTTTGCCGTGGCATACGGAGCTCCATCGCAGTCTTTAACACTGGTAGCATGCCGCGACAGCGTGGACGTGAACCGTATGTGCAGTTGACGGACTTTGAGCGAGGGCGTATGGTGGGCATGCGGGAGGCCGGGTGGACGTACCGCCGAATTGCTCAACACGTGGGGCGTGAGGTCTCCACAGTACATCGATGTTGTCGCCAGTGGTCGGCGGAAGGTGCATGTACCCGTCGACCTGGGACCGGACCGCAGTGACGCACGGATGCACGCCAAGACCGTAGGATCCTACGCAGTGCCGTAGGGGACCGCACCGCCACTTCCCAGCAAATTAGGGACACTGTTGCTCCTGGGGTATCGGCGAGGACCATTCGCAACCGTCTCCATGAAGCTGGGCTACGGTCCCGCACACCGTTAGGTCGTCTTCCGCTCACGCCCCAACATCGTGCAGCCCGCCTCTAGTGGTGTCGCGACAGGCGTGAATGGAGGGACGAATGGAGACGTGTCGTCTTCAGCGATGAGAGTCGCTTCTGCCTTGGTGCCAATGATGGTCGTATGCGTGTTTGGCGCCGAGCAGGTGAGCGCCACAATCAGGACTGCATACGACCGAGGCACACAGGGCCAACACCCGGCATCATGGTGTGGGGAGCGATCTCCTACACTGGCCGTACACCACTGGTGATCGTCGAGGGGACACTGAATAGTGCACGGTACATCCAAACCGTCATCGAACCCATCGTTCTACCATTCCTAGACCGGCAAGGGAACTTGCTGTTCCAACCGGACAATGCACGTCCGCATGTATCCCGTGCCACCCAACGTGCTCTAGAAGGTGTAAGTCAACTACCCTGGCCAGCAAGATCTTCGGATCTGTCCCCCATTGAGCATGTTTGGGACTGGATGAAGCGTCGTCTCACGCGGTCTGCACGTCCAGCACGAACGCTGGTCCAACTGAGGCGCCAGGTGGAAATGGCATGGCAAGCCGTTCCACAGGACTACATCCAGCATCTCTACGATCGTCTCCATGGGAGAATAGCAGCCTACATTGCTGCGAAAGGTGGATATACACTGTACTAGTGCCGACATTGTGCATGCTCTGTTGCCTGTGTCTATGTGGCTGTGGTTCTGTCAGTGTGATCATGTGATGTATCTGACCCCAGGAATGTGTCAATAAAGTTTCCCCTTCCTGGGACAATGAATTCACGGTATTCTTATTTCAATTTCCAGGAGTGTATATACTATATATGGGTGGCCCTCTAGATAGCGCTGCCATATATCAAACATATATCAACTCATTTTTTTTAAAAATAGGAGCCCCTGTTTTTTATTACATATTCGTGTAGTACGTAAAGAAATATGAATGTTTTAGTTGGACCACTTTTTTCACTTTTTGATAGATGGCACTGTAATAGTCACAAACTTGTAAGTACGTGGTACCACGTAACATTCTGCCAGTGCAGAAGGTATTTACTTCGTGATAAATTACCCGTGTTAAAATGGACCGTTTACCAATTGCGGAAAAGGTCGATATCGTGTTGATGTATGGCTATTGTGATGAAAATGCCCAACGGGCGTGTGCTATGTGTGCTGCTCGGTATCCTGGACGACATCAAACAAGTGTCCGGGCCCTGTGTCGGTTAGTTACGTTATTTAAGGAAACAGGAAGTGTTCAGCTACATGTGAAACGTCAACCACGACCTGCAACAGATGATGATGGCCAAGAAGGTGTTTTAGCTGCTGTCGCGGCTAATCCGCACATCAGGTAAGAGACAAATTGCGTGAGAATCGGGAATCTGAAAAACGTCGGAATTGAGAATGCTACATCAACATCGATTGCGCCCGTAAGAATTTATATGCACCAGTAATTGCACGGCGACGACTATGAAAGTAGTTTACAGTTCTGCCACTAGGCACAAGAGAAATTACGGGACGATGACAGATTTTTTGCACGCGTTCTATTTAGCGACGAAGCGTCATTCATCAACAGCGGTAACGTAAACCGGCATAATATGCACTACGGGGCAACGGAAAATCCACGATGGCTGCGGCAAATGGAGTATCAGCAACCTTGGCGGGTTAATGTATGGTGCGGCTTTATGGGAGGAAGGATAATAGGCCCCCGTTTTATCGATGGCAATCTAATGTGCAATGTATGCTGATTTTCGACGTAATGTTCTACCGATATTACTACAAGATGTTTCACATCATGACAGAATGGTGATGTACTTCCAACATGATAGATGTCCGGCACAAAGCTCGCATGCGATTGAAGCGGCATTGAATAGCTTATTTCATGACAGGTGGATTGGTCGTCGAAGCACCATACCATGGCCCGCACGGTCACCGGATTTCTTTCTGTGGGGAAAGTTGAAGGATATTTGCTATCGTGATCCACCGAAAACTGCTGACAACATGCGTCAGCGCATTGTCAATGCATGTGCGAACATAACGGAAGACGAAATACTCGTTATTAACAGGAATGTCGTTTAACGTATCGCCAAATGCTTTCAGGTTGACGGACATCATTCTGAGCATTCATTGGATTAATGTTGTATTTACAGGTAATCACGCTGTAACAGCATGGCTTCTCAGGAATGATAAGTACACAAAGGTACATGTATTACACCGGAACAACCGAAATAAAATGTTCAAACGTGCCTACGTTCTTAATTTAAAAACCTACCTGTTACCAACTGTTCGTCTAAAATTGTGAGCCATATGTTTGTGACTATTACAGCGCCATCTATCACAAAGTGAAAACGTGGTTCAACTAAAACATTCATATTTCTTTACGTACTACACGAATATGTAATAAAAATGGGGGTGCCGTTTTAAAAAAATGCAGTTGATGTTCGTTTGACCTATGGCAGCGCCACCTAGCGGGCCAACCATGGCGCCATCTGGTTTCCCCCTTCAAGCTAGATAAGTTTTATTCTTTGTAGTTTTTGCCTTTTGACGCTTATTTCGTGAGATATTTGGTCCGGTCACGATCAATGGACTACCATATATATATATACACACAGGGTGTTACAAAAAGGTACGGCCAAACCTTCAGGAAACATTCCTCACACACAAATAAAGAAAAGATGTTATGTGGACATGTGTCCGGAAACGCTTAATTTCCATGTTAGAGCTCATTTGAGTTTCGTCAGTATGTAATGTACTTCCTCGATTCACCGCCAGTTGGCCCAATTGAAGGAAGGTAATGTTGACTTCGGTGCTTGTGTTGACATGCGACTCATTGCTCTACAGCATCAAGCACATCAGTACGTAGCTCAACAGCATAGTGTTCATCACGAACGTGGTTTTGCAGTCAGTGCAATGTCTACAAATGCGGAGTTGGCAGATGCCCATTTGATGTATAGATTAGTACGGGGCAATAGCTGTGGCGCGGTACGTTTGTATCGAGACAGATTTACAGAACGAAGGTGTCCCGACAGGAAGACGTTCGAAGCAATTGATCGGCGTCTTAGGGAGCACGGAACATTCCAGCCTATGACTCGCGACTGGGGAAGACCTAGAATGACGAGGACAGCTGCAATGGACGAGGCAATTGTTCGTGCAGTTGACGATAACCCTAGTGTCAGCGTCAGAGAAGTTGCTGCTGTACAAGGTAACGTTGACCGCGTCACTGTATGGAGAGTGCTAAGGGAGAACCAGTTGTTTCCGTACCATGTACAGCGTGTGCAGGCACTATCAGCAGCTGATTGGCCTCCACCTTCTGCGAATGCTTCGTCCAACAATGTGTCCATCCTCATTTCAGTGCAAATGTTCTCTTTACGGATAAGGCTTCATTCCAACGTGATCAAATTGTAAAATTTTACAATCAACATCTATGAGCTGACGAGAATCCGCACGCAATTGTGCAATCACGTCATCAACACAGACTTTCTGTGAACGTTTGGGCAGGCATTGTTGGTGATGTCTTGATTGGGCCCCATGTTCTTCCACCTACGCTCAATGGAGCACGTTATCATGATTTCATACGGGATACTCTGCCTGTGCTGCCAGAATATGTGTCTTTACAAGTACGACACAACATGTGGTTCATGCACAATAGAGCTCCTGCACATTTCAGTCGAAGTGTTCGTACGCTTCTCAACAGATTCGGTGACCGATGGATTGGCAGTTCCATGGCCTCCACACTCTCCTAACCTCAACCCTCTTGACTTTCATTTATGGGGGCATTTGAAAGCTCTTGTCTACGCAACCCCGGTACCAGATGCAGAGACTCTTCGTGCTTGTATTGTGGACGGCTTTGATACAATACGCCATTCTCCAGGGCTGCATCGGCGCATCAGGGATTCCATGCGAGAGAGGGTGGATGCATGTATCCTCGCTAACGGAGGTCATTTTGAACATTTCCTGTAACAAAGTGAAGTCACGCTGGTACGTTCTGTTGCTGTGTGTTTCCATTCCATGATTAATGTGATTTGAAGAGAAGTAATAAAATGAGCTCTAACATGGAAAGTAAGCGTTTCCGGACACATGTCCACATAACATATTTTCTTTCTTTGTGTGTGAGGAATGTTTCCTGAAAGTTTGGCCGTAACTTTTTGTAACACCCTGTATTTCTCACAGTCTACTACTCTACCTGATAGATGGTTAACCGATTCCAACCATATATATATATATATATATATATATATATATATATATATATATATATATATATATATGGTTGGTTGAGTTTTGTTGTAATAAAACCCATTAATACGAAATTTCCTGGCAGATTAAAACTGTGTGCCGGACCGAGACTCGATACGGTTGGAATCGGTTTATATATCGGTTAACCATCTACCAGTCAGAGCAGTAGACTGTGAGAAAGAGGTGCTTAAGAACACCCATCATTTTGCAACTAGCGAAACAGGCTACTACTATGATAGGTATTCCATGGGTTAATTCAGGAACGACAAAACGTTTAGCAGATGATGGAAAATACCATCCAATTGATTTTCTTGCTGCATGTAGAGCAGTTTTGTGAAAACATGGAAGTGGGTTAATGCGGGATTTTTGTGATTGTTACTGGCTAAGTTGACGCGTGTAAATCGTGCTTTTATAGTGTTGACGGAGATAACGACGCTCAAGAGACAACTACCGCAGTTTCCTTCAACGAGATCTTGTCCACAGTCCACCCACCAAATTCCATTGGCGAGGTCTTATATTTTATTGAGAAACATGAACAGGCGTTGTAATTGAAGCTACGTAACTGGAACTTTGACAGGAAAATGGACACCAGAACGGGAACAGCAGAAATATCCACAATAATTATAATGATCATGACATAAATAATTATCACTATAATTACAATCTTCAAAGGGGAAATCGAAACAGTAACATTCATAAGGGAAATCAAAACGGGGAAAGAAGATTTGAGGTACAGGAGCCTCATGAAATGCAACGCCAGACTACGAGGTCGGTAAACTAGAGATTATCGCATCTCAAGTCCGGAGTTGGTGAAATAAACTGGCGTTGAATAGGACACGTTATTTTTAAAATTCTGCTGGTGCCATAAATTCGGTAAATATGCCACAAATGTTGAAGATGGAGATTATATGAAATTTTTAAAAAATGGGGCTTAATTTTTATGCAATTCAACCGTAAAGAGGACGCAAGAAATATTGTATAGTGGGTTGAGAGATACGATAATGGCAACATGGGCCTGGAAAATTTATTTATTCAAAGGGAAGTAAATGATGGAGTGAATATATTTTTGTTGAAAGACTCTGTGATCTTAGGTGGAGCCGAATTTGGTAGAGGTGGAATGTATGACGAATTCTGATGGGGTACTTGTCCGTAGCAACGACTATAGTAAAATAAGTGCAAGCGACGTAGAAGATTCTGTATTGGAGGAAGCAAGTGAATCTATCTGTTGGGTGGCGAAGCGGTAATCTCGACAGCTGTAGATGAATTTTATTATATATCGGCAGATATGGGTGAGTAGTTGTTAGAGGGAGGTAAAGGTGATATTTTAGGTGCGAAGGTTGAAACTAGTCGTAGGTTTCTCGGAGGTAGTAATTAGTGCATTTACTTCTCTTAATGGATGTGAACCGATGGCACTTGATGAACGCATGAGTTACGAGTGCATGTGGAAGGATGAATGTGAAAATTATGTGTCAGCTAGTGGGTCAGAATGCAAAGTAAGGGAGAAATTTGAGCTCAGAGAGAATGTTACGGACGCAGAGGTAGTTTCGAATGTGGCGGAAATGGTATGTACTGTGAATTCTAATGCAGAGCTATGCGGTAACGAGAATTTTTATGGTGTATCGGTAGAAGTTAGCGGAGTTATTGGTGATGATTTCTGTAATGTATCGACAGGTGTTTTAAATAAAGAGGCTTATGAGTTGTTGGTGGATGTTAGCGGAGTCAATTGTTATAAAGCTTATAGTGATTCGGTGGGAACAAGTGAGTATTTGTGTAAGGGATACTAAGTTTTAAGGTATGTGGCTAATCGTGAAAATGTTACAGCTACTAATACCGTAAATTCGGGCGACGGAGACACTTTATTTGATTCTGAACAGGATGATGAAACAAAGGGCTTTGACGGCGATTTAAAGCCTGCAAATGATTTAGAGGTTGATCGAGAGAATACACAAGTGGATAACGGGGAAAATATTTGTTTAGGAGATGCTGTTAGTGCTGGATGGTACGACAAGGAACAAAGTGACTACTCCATAAATGATTGGAAATGGCAAGGGAAAATTATGAAGGCGTTACTACCCCACTGGTGGGCACAGAAGTAATTTAAAGTAGCAGGCGATCTTGAAAGAAGGAGAGACGGAACCGGGGTGAAGGAAGTGTTTAATGAATTATTTGATGGTTGTGATGACATCGGAGGTTGGTCTGATGATGTAATGTGTACAATAGATATGGGGGAGAAAGCTATGGATATTGGAAATGGTCTTTTGAGGGAATAGTGTTTAGGGAAAGAAGAAATCATCATTGTGCAACCTATATTAGAAATACGAGGTGGGTAACGAAAGAAATAAGTGCACTTTTAGTTTCCGGCAAAAATGTGTCAACTGCATCAAGGCAATTTGTAAATAGAAATAAGTACAAGGAATTTTTGATTTTTTTGGGTAGTAGTGTCTAGACCGCCGTTGCTGGGCTAATTAAACCTATAAATCATTAAATGCGCTTACAGTTTAAGTATGTTGGTTACTGTTTTAGTGTGAGATGTTTTATACTGAATAGCCTAGTTAAAAGACGCATTGGGTAGGTATTTCCTGAGTAAATATAAAACTTCTTTAAACTGTGTTGAAAAATACCTTAAATTTGAGCTGGAGGATAAGAGAAGGGAAGCGGAAGTCGGAAATCTGTTAACTGGAGACCAACGAACTGCTCATACAGTAATTATTACAGGGTTCTACAAAGATAGTTCTATGTATGACCGAATAAAGAAAACTGCTGAAGCGGCTGAAGATATTTAGAACGCGGAAAAGGAGGAATTGGTAACTTGTTGAATCGGTACGAAGATATATTCTCAGACAAGCCTGTTAGGGTGGTCGTTTCCGAACACTAAATTAAGGTGAGAGTACAAGAGCCTATCAGATCAAAACCATACATGACTGCTATTTCTGATCGGGAGGTTGTGCGGGCCAGGTTAAAGCAGATGTTAGCATGGCATATTGTGAAACAATGTGGGAGTTATTACTAGAGTCAAGCTGTAATCGTTGAAAAGAAGGATAATTTGGTTAGAATGGTTTATGTGCAAAACTCAATAAGGTTATAGTAAGGGAACTACATCAGTCAGGCGACATGGAAGAACTTATACAGAATTTTTGCAATATGAAACTAATGCCGATTTGACCTCTGGCTTTTGGAAAATTCCGCTGCCTGAACTGATTAGGCTGTACACTGCTTTCCTATTCGAAGCTTCAAACTGATGCCATATGGATTAACAATATCTGTTGCGGTTTCCTTGAGAGTTTAAGTCACGTACTGGAAGATCGAATATTGAGCGAACAGGTTTTTTTATATTTAGAATGACATTGAGTCTTGGTGAGAACACTGCGAGTTCTTGGAGGAAATGCTCTTGGTCTTAGGAAAGGGAAGAATGACCTTAACACTCCCTAAGTTTGATTTTATTGGAACTGATATTCAGATTTTAGGTCATAAACTCTGATCCGAAATTATTTTGCCAAGCAGAGGAGCAGGATGGTTCAAATGGCTCTGACCACTATGGGACTTAACATCTGAGGCCATCAGTCCCCTAGACTTAGAACTACTTAAACCTAACTAACCTAAGGACATCACATACATCCATGCACAAGGCAGGATTCGAACCTCCGACAGTAGCAGCAGCGCGGTTCCGGATTGAAGCGCCTAGAACCGCTTGGCCACAGCGGCCGGCAGAGGAGGAGAAGTTTAGCGTTTATCGTCCCTTCGACAAGGAGGTCATTAGAGACGGATCGCAGGCTCAGATAAGGGAAAGATGGAGAAGGAAACCGACCGTGTCCCTTCAAACGAACCATACCAGCATTTACCTTAAGCTATTTAGGGAAATCACGGAATACCTAAATCAGGATGGCCCGATGTGGGTTTGTACCGTCGTCCTCCTAAACACGAGTTGACTGACCATTGCGCCACCCCGTTCGGTTTTTGCCAGTGCAAGAGGCCAAATGCCAGAAAACAAGTAAAATCATACCTATAGTAGTGCTATTTTTACCGAAAAGAAAAACTCGATTTGGCTATGGAGCGGGGAGTGTGACAGGGTATTCTTAGCCATAAAGAACATTTTATGCTGTAGTAAAACATTATACTTCCCTCACGTGTCGTTGCCATTTTGTCAAGCTACTGCATCAGATCTGAGATATTTCAGGAAAAGTAGCAGAAGGAAAGAGAGAACACAGGAATGTAGATTTTGCCTGCCGTATGTTAAATAAACATGAGCGCGGCTACAGCATTTTTGAGAAACGTTTACTTGCTGTTATGTATGGGTTCAAAAGGTTACGGCTATATCTGGAAGGTCGCGAGGTGACTAAGCTATCCGACGATAAAGCTCTCAGTTCTCTGCAGGATGGTACGTTGCTAAACGATCGTATTATGCAACGGGTAATGTTTTTGCAGTAATGCAACTATGTTGTTGTTGTTGTGGTCTTCATTCCTGAGACTGGTTTGATACAGCTCTCCATGCTACTCTATCCTGTGCAATCTTCTTCATCTCCCAGTACCTACTGCAGCCTACATCCTTCTGAATCTGCTTAGTGTATTCATCTCTTGGTCTCCCTCTACGATTTTTACCCTCCACTCTGCCCTCCAATACTAAATTGGTGATCCCTCGAGGTCTCAGAACATGTCCTACCAACCGATCCCTTCTTCTAGTCACGTTGTGCTACAAGCTCCTCTTCTCCCCAATTCTATTCAATACCTCCTCATTAGTTATGTCATCTACCCATCTAATCTTCGTCTGTAGCACCACATTTCGAAAGCTTCTATTCTCTTCTTGTCTAAACTATTTATCGTCCACGTTTCACTTCCATACTTCGGTACACTAAATACAAATACTTTCAGAAACGACTTCCTGACATTTAAATCTATACATGATGTTAACAAATTTTTCTTCTTGAGAAACGCTTTCCTTGCCATTGCCATTCTACATTTTATATCCTCTCTACTTCGACCATCATCAGTTATTTTGCTATCCTAATAGCAAAACTCCTTTACTACTTTAAATGTCTCATTTCCTAATCTAATTCCCTCAGCATCACCCGACTTAATTCGACTACATTCCATTATCCTCGTTTTGCTTTTGTTGATGTTCATCTTATACTCTCCTTTCAAGACACTGTCCATTAAATTCAGCTGCTCTTCCAAGTCCTTTGCGGTCTCTGACAGAATTACAATGTCGTCGGCGAACCTCAAAGTTTTTATTTCTTCTCCATAGATTTTAATACCTACTCCGAAATTTTCTTATGTTTCCTTTATTGCTTGCTCAATATACGGATTTAATAACAGCGGTGATAGGCTACAACCCTGTCTCACTCCCTTCCCAACCACAGCTTCCCTTTCATACTTCTCGACTTGTATGACTGCCTTCTGGTATCTGTACAAATTGTTGATAGCCTTTCGCTCCCTGTATTTTACCCCTGCCACCTTCGGAATTTGAAAGAGAGTATTCCAATCAACATTGTCAAAAGCTCTCTCTAAGTCTACAAATGCTAGAAACGTTGGTTTGCCTTTCCTTAATCTTTCTTCTAAGATAAGTCGTAGGGTCAGTATTGCCCCCCGTGTTGCAACATTTCTACGGAATCCAAACTGATCTTCCCCGAGGTCGGCTTTTATTAGTTTTTCCATTCGTCTGTAAAGAATTCGCGTTAGTATTTTGCAACTGTGACTTATTAAACTGATAGTTCGGTAATTTTCACGTCTATCAATACCTGCTTTCTTTGGGATTGGAATTATTATATTATTGAAGTCTGAGGGTATTTCGCCTGTCTCATACATCTTGCTCACCAGATGGTCAGGACTGGCTCTCCCAAGACTGTCAGTAGTTCTAATGGAATGTTGTCTACTCCGGGGGCCTTGTTTCGACTCAGGACTATAAAATAAGATATGTAAAAAGAACCGAAAACAGCATAGCTCACTCACTTTCATGAACACCTTTTAAAAAATGGGGCAGTGATGAAGAAGAAGTAAATGAAGAATTTCGACTCTTACACATGGTAGGAGTAGAAGGGGAAAGAGAGAGATTCGTGCCATATGCAAGAACATGTGACGAGCGCAAATTGACGGCTCCTAACTGAAAAATACTCAAATTTTGGTAGCTACAGTTACGAAAAGATACCTCGTTACTGTAAAATTCACGAGGGTGTTTTGTTTCGTAGGAAAGATGCAAAAACAGAGCGGAGGAGACTGTGGTTTCTGGAAAATTATGTTGAGCAGCAGGCAGACTATGCCCAGTTCAGTTACGGGCATCACGGGGCACAAAAAGCTGCAGATCCTGATGATGTTTGGTTTGTGGGGTAGTCAACTGCTCCGTCATCAGCGCCTGTACAAAGTCCCAGTTTTCTGCACAGTCCAATTTTACACGCAATCGCATCGTGCCCCTCTCATGAATGATGACGATGAAATGATGAGGACAACACAGACACCCTGTCCTCGGGCACAGAAAAGCCCCAACCCGGCCGGGAATCGAGCCCGGGACCCCGTGATCCACAGGCAGCAACGCCAGCCACTAGACCACGAGCCGCAAAAAGCTGCAGAAGTAATTGAAGAGTATTTATACGTTAACAGTGTAGACCGGCAGGTGCTCTAAGTTGGCCGCTTGTGGCAAAGGCCAGCTGGTGAGGAGTTGCGGTTCCTCGCACCAGTGGGAAACGCAAAGTATCATCCCTAGCAAAGATGGATAGCTGTTGGTGCTTGTAGACAATTTATGACCACTCCCAACTGGTCGTGGTGGTATAAAGTGTATATTTGTGGTTTTTGATGTATCTGCAAAGATTATCAAATGGAATCCGATACGAAAAGGTAATAGCAAAATTCTGATCGTCAAACTGTAAATGGATTTCTTTACTAAAGTAACAAAACCAGAGAGGCTACTGTCCGACAAGGAATCACAATTTACGTCTAATGTGTGAAATGTTTTCATGAACAATCATGGTATAAAACAAAAAGATATCAGTATATCACCCAGCAAGTAGCATATGTCAACGCTACAACCGAGAAATTGGCCGTCTGCTTAGAAAGTATGTCAGAAAGAAATATTTCATGTGAACGGAGTATATCAACTGATGTGACGACGTATCAGTGTTAAGAGTAATGCGACAGGATACTCACCATTAGAAGTAATGACAGGAAGCAGGCCAAGGCTCTTACTTACTGAGGTCGTGAATTTTCCGCTAGGTCATCTAGTATGAGTAGCCAAAAGAGAGGATATAGTAAAAGCTCACATTGAGAAGAAGGCAAATTAAAGAAAAAGTTACATCTAGGGCGTTAAAAGACGATTAAGTAGAAGATTAGGGACCGCCTCTTGGTGGAAACCAAAGAAAAATCTAGTGAAGAACGTGTAAAAAAAATAAAATAAAATAAAACAGAGGGAGAGAGAAAAAAGAAAAACAAAAAAAAGTGCTTCGAAATATTCTATGGACCATTCGTTGCAGTTGAATGTCCACACCCCAATATAAATAGCCACAAATATCCTATTTTGGGAAAATTACTGGGTCTACAAAACGTGACGGAGCGGCGACTATACATAGAAAGAAGAAAGTAGTAGATGTGTACAAACGTGTGCGTATGTGTAATTTTAAAGTGTAGTTTCTAAGAATGATGGGGACTATTTCTGTTTGGTGTACTCCCGCCTGGCTGGCCGAGCGGTCCTATGCGCTACAGTCTGGAACCGCGCGACCGCTACGGTGGCAGGTTCGAATCCTGCCTCGGGCTTGGATGTGTGTGCTGTCCTTAGGTTAGTTAGGTTTAAGTAGTTCTAAGTTCTAGGGGACTGATGATCTCAGAATTAAGCCCCATAATGCTCAGAACCATTTGAACCATTTGTTTGGTGTAAAGGGTAAACTTGGTGAATTTAAGATGTCTGTAATATGCACGAAGGAACAACTCAGTGCAAAGAGAGTGTCGACCTTGGCAGCACGATTCTTTGTCCGCGAAGTTCGGCAGAACGTAATTGATTTCGTTATTCACTTGAGAGAGGAATGAGTTGTACTATACGTAAGATATAGAAAATTAGAAAATTGTAGCGAAATGCAGGAAGATCTGCTGCGGGTAGGCACTTGGTGCAGGGAGTGGCAACTGACCCTTAACATAGACAAATGTAATGTATTGCGAATACATAGAAAGAAGGATCCTTTATTGTATGATTATATGATAGCGGAACAAACACTGGTAGCAGTTACTTCTGTAAAATATCTGGGAGTGTGCGTGCGGAACGATTTGAAGTGGAATGATCATATAAAATTAATTGTAGGTAAGGCGGGTACCAGGTTGAGATTCATTGGGAGAGTCCTTAGAAAATGTAGTCCATCAACAAAGGAGGTGGCTTACGAAACACTCGTTCGACCTATACTTGAGTATTGCTCATCAGTGTGGGATCCGTACCAGATCGGGTTGACGGAGGAGATAGAGGAGATCCAAAGAGGAGCGGCGCGTTTCGTCACAGGGTTATTTGGTAACCGTGATAGCGTTACGGAGATGTTTAACAAACTCAAGTGGCAGACTCTGCAAGAGAGGCGCTCTGCATCGCGGTGTAGCTTGCTCGCCAGGTTTCGAGAGGGTGCGTTTCTGGATGATGTATCGAATATATTGCTTCCCCCTACTTATAGGAGATCACGAATGTAAAATTAGAGAGATTAGAGCGCGCACGGAGGCTTTCAGACAGTCGTTCTTCCCGCGAACCATACGCGACTGGAACAGGAAAGGGAGGTAATGACAGAGGCACGTAAAGTGCCCTCCGCCAAACACCGTTGGGTGGCTTGCGGAGTATAAATGTAGATGTAGATGTAGATGAAGATGTATGTGTGTGTGTGTGTGTGTGTGTGTGTGTGTGGGGGGGGAAGGGGGGGGGAGGAATTTCTAGGGGTGAATTAAATGTGTCATTGTAGTATTTTAATGGGTTCCATAGGTTCCTGGGGTGTGTGTGTGTGTGTATCGTGTATTGAACCGGGGACCTAGAAACGACAGAGACGCTTCGTCTCTCCCGAGCCCTCAGTGGTTCAGAACCCACAACAGGTCACACCAGGCCACGCACCTCACCGCCGCCCCACACAGAACCCAGCGCTCCCACCGTTGGAGGTTCGAGTCCTCCCTCGGGTATCTATGTGCGTGTTGTCCTTAGCGCAAGTTAGTTTAAATTAGGTTAAGTAGTGTGTAGGCTTAGGGACCGATGACCTCAGCAGTTTGGTCCCTTAAGAATTCACAAACATTTGAAGAGACAGTGTTTGCACAGCAATCACCAACATAGTTTAACTGAGGAGGAGTAAGGGGAACCACCCGTCATTCGCCGAGGCACATGGAAAACAGCCTTAAAAACCATTCACAGGCTGGCCGGCTCAGTGGACCTCGATACTAACCCGCTGGGCGGATTCGTGCCGGGGACCGACACGCCTTCCCACTGGGGAAGCGGAGCGATACACCATGAGGCTAGCCGAGCGGGTAATACATCTAGTTCACTTATGATTATTGTTCTCGCAAAATCTGACGTGTGAAGATGTCATTAAACTGTCAATTGTTTGTGGTAGCAGACCACGGGGTTAGGTGCAGAGTATGAGCTAAGTTTTTCGGGGTATATTATGTGGGTTAATTTTGTAATATATGTTATTTTGGGAATGTGTTTGAATAGATTTATGTACGCACTTTTTTCTAATAAATGCTACTTTAGTGCGAATGTCACTGAACATTTGTCGATCGTATGATCCAGCTATCCATTGAGTTGAAAGGAAAGTTAAATGGGTGATTTCTGCACGGGATAGTATTAGTTTTGCAGTTTCTAATTAGATGTGGTAAAATTGTAGAGAAATATTAAAATTTTAATCGATTTACGGTGTCGAAAAAAATTCATAGCAAGAGGAACCTATTTTCTGCTGGGAGGAAGGTGAGAGTGTTTGAAATATCGAGCTTATTCAAGTCTTTTGCCTAGGCTATAAATCAGTTAATTTGTTCAGCGATGACGGTAAGTGGCCAAGGGGTTAAAGAAATGTTGCAGAGGCAACTGGACTACGAACAATCTAAACTTCCATGTTACAACACTGATCATGTGCTGTGTCTCTGAAACTGAAATGCACTGGTCGAAGCAAAAGGTGTCATTAAATGAACGCAAAAGTGCTAAAAGCATTTGAGAAGAAAGAGCTAACTCTAGAGTTTATTTAAATTTACGTATTTATTTTGACATGTAATTAACAAACCATAAATTTATAATTTGTGCTACATTTAGGAAATTTAAGCTGATAATACAACAAGTCCTAGGAGGTATACGCTGTTGCATACACTACCGCAAAGATACTTACGCTGTTATTCTGACGTGCAAGTACGATACTCATTTGTCATATTTGTATGTCACATTTGGAGTGACTGAATGTCTCGAGTTAGCAAGCTAATCTGCCACATTAAGTGGAGGTGTGTAACGTTATACGTGTGTAGGCGAGCTAACCACCTGGCTGCGACTGTCAGAATGTGAGGTGAATTTGGTTTCGGCCCCAGAGAGCCCCGCCTCAGGCACATCAGCAGTGGGCCGGACGCCGGTAGAGCCCAATAAGGGGTAATGTGTCGAAGGACGGTCGCTTTCTATTACAGGAAGTGCTCCAAGAAATGGCGAGATGTCAGACAATCTCATGGCTGGGTCACAGCTCTCTGAACTTCGACAACAAATCTGTTACATATTTAAGCGAATTTGAATAACGTGCACTCCCAACAAAATTAGGCACATTGAGTGACCAAATAGTATTTCAATATCTTTGGAACTACAGAAGTTAATATTTCACAACGAATAAACATTTTCACAATGGACCTCCGAATTAACAACATTTAAATGCTTCAATATACGATATCTTCGATTATAGAATTGCACTACAGCCATCATCCCTGAAAGGTACCTATCTGTATCTGTTATATTTATTGATTTATGATGTATTCTATATCTTTTTCATTATGCAAATGTTTGTCAGAAGATTGTGTTCTCCACAATTATGTAGAATATGAACACACCATCAATATGGCTGTTGATATACTTTCCGGGATGTGAGGTCGTGGTCCTAGAACTTTTCTGCTCCTTACGTTTCGTCCAGGACTGCGCTGGACTTCCTCAGAGGCGCTGCTCCGCTGAGTCTTGCCGGCAAGACTCAGCGGAGCAGCGCCTCTGAGTAAGTCCAGCGCAGTCCTGGACGAAACGTAAGGAGCAGAAAAGTTCTTGGACCACGACTTCACATCCCGGAAAGTATATCAACAGCCATGTCAACCGGTCGTGAAAGCCTTCATTCTACACCATCAATACCTCATTGTATCATACGTGCGATTGTATTTAATGAACTGTTTACGATTTATCAATGAAATTCCCCACGTAGCTGTGCAATTGAGATGGTATTCTTTTCGAAAACGCTGTTGAGGAAGTTCATATGAACTGGGGTATTCTTTTCGAAAACACTGTTGAGGAAGTTCATATGAACTGGACTTACGACAGAAATCAGAAGGATTCTCCCACCTGTAACATACGCAAAATGTAAAGGATCAAAAGGCAAAGTAAGGGGAGATTAGCGTTGGTGTTGAGTTCAAAAAATGGTTCAAATGGCTCTGAGCACTATGGGACTTAACATCTGAGGTCATCAGAACTTAGAACTACTTAAACCTAACTAACCTAAGGACATCACACACATACATGCCCGAGGCAGGATACGAACCTGCGATTGTAGCGGTCGTGCGGTTCCAGACTGAAGCGCCTAGAACCGCTCAGCGACATCGGCTGGCAGGTGTTGATTAATACAGATATTTGTGACGCAGTGTGCACTGCACTAACACTGAACTGTACCTTCTGGAGTATGCATGTACAGTCGTGGACAAAACGAGCGAGACCCCTAGCCTTTTCGTTATGCACAGCTTTAAAGCCTGCTACACAGCATAACAGGCAAGGCGACGAAGTGCTACCAACCCACTATGGACAAGCGTGAAACTGAAAAACTATCCGAACTTTGTCAGACTGTTTTCAATCGTGTGTAAGACTATATTAATGCTGATTAGTGTGTTAAACACAACAAGCAAAAATAAGATATAAATGAAGGAAGAAACGCTAACTAGTATGAACTGTACTAATAAAAATAAATTTCAGCTTATCGAGATAACATAACTGTTTTAGTAAGACAAAGTACCCCAGATCGTTACGAATTAGCAAAATATTATGCGCGTTCGGCCGCGAAATGGCCTGTGTCAACGTTCAGACCAGTCATATTGGATTACCATTGCTGACCTACCATGAAAGTGTGCAAATTTTGCAATGTGTGAAGATTCATAACGAAATTCAGTTAAAAATCATTCAGTGCCACACGTAAGTCAATTCAGTTATTGACAGAAGAGGAAAAAGTAGGCAGTAACAAGTATGAAATTCTACAAGAGTTTTATATTGACATCCACAGGGCGCCGGTACAGAATTAAGGTAGCAATAAAACATATTGGGGGCGCGAGAATTTCTTAAAATTGCTTTACTGACAGTCTATCTGCCTCCATCGAGATTAGAACCGAAAACAAACCAGACCTCCCTTGCAGTAGCAAACACCTTACACTATGCTAGCAGACAACCCAGGCAAACAGCCCTCTATTATTACCCGAGACATGAATACTCCGGCGATTCCCCAATGAAAATGGCAAAATGATCTGCAGTTTCTTTTGCATAGCGCTTTCAGGACTCAAAAACACGAATTTTCTGCCTGTATGTCACCGGTCATTTGAGGGTCATTCGGGATGTTTATCGAAATAACAAAATACTTTTATTAGCGAGTAAATTTAGTAGGAAAATTCTGCACCACCCCAGGTAATAAACGGCGACATAGCTGTCAAACGTATTCTACAATGTTTCGAGTTCTCTATTAGACTCGTTACAGCAGAAAACATTCATTAGCCGAAGTATTTCTTAAGCTAGCTAGCAATGGGAATGTTCGCACTTCTAAAACGCGGTGGCATTAATACTGGGATCTGAATTACCACGTGTATAGGCAAATGGATTTTATTTGCATTCCTGTAAAAGTGATTTGAATCAAAAGCGTAGCTGTGATTAATATGCTGATGTATCGACTGCAACTAGAACATTTCGAATAAAGAGTAGGGGGAATTACTTATGCGGCCCTCACCTTCAGTAACTGTCGTAGTTATTAGGATTTCGTCACCTAAATCGGTAAAAGTCTCACTTTCTTGATCGTCTATCTGTCCACCCATTCCTTAAAATCCGTTTGCCTCGAGTACTGGTAGACTTTTTAAGCGGAAATGTATCGCACTACGTGCGGTATATGGTCCCTTGGTGGTGTAAAGAAGTAAGCTATGTCAACGCAATCTAAAGATACAACCGTTTATGTAAAGAAAATTTACTCGAATGGTCAAAAAATGGCTCTAAGTACTATGCGACCAAACAGCTAAGGTCATCAGTCCCCTAGACCTGGAACTGCTTAAAACTACCTAACCTAACACACATCCATGCCCGGGGAAGGATTCTAACTGACGGCGCAAGCAGCCACGCGGTCCGCGATATGACGCCGTTGAACGCACGGCTAACCCGCGCCGGCAAGCTGTTAACATCATCTGGTGTTGCTAAAAAGTTATTCACTTCTGCTGAATGTTTCTCTGCGCAGTTCATTTGAGATAGAATAAGTAAAATATATTTGATGTTATGGAATTCGTTTTCCCTTTTCCTTATTTATGATGTTAGATTCGGAATCTGAGCATACGTACTATCCATAACCAGAAGACGATGCTGTGGCTTCTTCGAAGTTCGAGCTTCGCCAGCAATCTCAGCTAATCAGCTGATCGAAAGTTTTCTAGCTAGTCTAATGGACAATGGCAACACCGTAGAATACGTTTGACATCTATGAGTGGGCCGGCCGCGGTGGTCTATCGGTTCTGGCGCTGCAGTCCGGAACCGCGGGACTGCTACGGTCGCAGGTTCGAATCCTGCCTTGGGCATGGGTTTGTGTGATGTCCTTAGGTTAGTTAGGTTTAAGTAGTTCTAAGTTCTATGGCACTTATGACCTAAGATGTTGAGTCCCATAGTGCTCAGAGCCATTTGAACCATTTGAACCATCTATGAGTGGTTCATAATTATGTTAGTAAATCCACTCGTTATTTTTATGTCCTTTAAACTAATTTGCTACATGATTCACACTGAAGACATAGGCAATGTATGTTATTTGGTCTAGGATGCACGTTCCAACAGAAATTGCTGCTTACATTGATAGTCCAGTGAAACTGCCTGAAAAAAAGCCTGTACCTTGCAAAAAGTGGGGTAGAAGATTTTATTTTCTTAATCCACTCGTTATTTTTATGTCCTTTAAACTAATTTGCTACATGATTCACACTGAAGACATAGGCAATGTATGTTATTTGGTCTAGGATGCACGTTCCAACAGAAATTGCTGCTTACATTGATAGTCCAGTGAAACTGCCTGAAAAAAAGCCTGTACCTTGCAAAAAGTGGGGTAGAAGATTTTATTTTCTTAACTCGTTCATATTGTTGGAAAGGTTACAAAACCAAGTTTTGCCAACAAAATTTCTCTTGGGAAAACTTTCTGCAGTCAAAAAACTTCGAAAATTTCGGACTTTTTTCAGTTTTTTAAAATATCTCAGTTTTATTTGCCCCTATCGCTTTAACGTCTATTTTCTTTTTTTAAAGAGCACAAAATTCTCTACAAATTTAATTCTTACCATTTTTTTCTACTCCCAGTATCTAAGGCGCTTCAGCGGGTAAAAAAATACAAATTTTTCAAATTTCGAGTGAAGTGGCAAATTACCTAATTTTTGAACACTGTTATTTCAGTTTCTATTTGTGTAGTATAAACGTATTACTCATCATGTTATCCATTGGAATTTGCCATCTCACTCTGCTGCAGGCCCAGGACAAACAGCATCATATTCAGTAACTACGAACACATTCACGTCGGATTGTGTGAAGTTTATTTACGTTACAATATGTAATACGATGGCATGCAGGTGCCGTACATTTTCTACAGTTGATTGACGTTAATGATCAGTTATAAGAAAAAATATGTAGGAATTGTTCTTTAGCGGGCAAAAGCGTATTTATTCTTTGGCGGGCGGAAGGCGATTATCTCTGGTGATTGTTCACAGCACGCTGACAGCTATTAGCACACAACAATAAGGGTCCTACAGTTTGGAGTCGCTTCCATTTAGTATATGTTGTGGTGTTGAAAATGAGTATGTCTGACATGAATTTGTGTTTCATTTGCGAAAAAACTGTGGTGAGTGGTGGACGCGATGTGAAAAAGAAGCCGGCAGGTGTGGCCGTGCGGTTCTAGGGGCTACAGTCTGGAACCGCTACGGTCGCAGGTTCGAATCCTGCCTCGGGCATGGACGTGTGTGATGTCCTTAGGTTAGTTAGGTTTAAGTAGTTCTAAGTTCTAGGGGACTGATGACCATAGATGTTAAGTCCCATAGCGCTCAGAGCCATTTGAACCATTTTTGAAAAAGAATGGGCTGAGCACACTTATCGATTGTAGTGCTAAACGCAGGGAGTCTGCCCACCCGTTTTTTGAAAACGCTCAGTGAAGTGATGTTGCATGAAGCATGCTACAAGAAGTACATTAATGAGAGAATGATAGCAGCTAGCCTTCGACATCCTCAGGAACCAAAAGGCGTGCTACGTCGATCGCAGGAAAAAGGTCAGTTCAATTTCAAAGAGAAATCCTTCTTATTTGCAAAAGGGAATTCTGATGACTTTTTAACCAAGCAGTTAAGATTGCCATATGCCAAACGAAATTTTGTTTACAAAGTAATGAAATTGGAAGTGCAATCGACAGTATTAGAACAGGCTAAACGACGTGGTGACGAATTTGGTCAACAAGTGATTGAGCGGATTCAAAATGTAAGTGATTTGGTTGCTGCAGATGGGTGATACCATAGATTTTGCTACAGAAAGTTCTTTCACCGTGTTTCAGCTACTGGACAGAATCGAGGTTACCGACCTGCAACACAAGTAGATGAAGGCATGGAGGCTATATTTGCCTACCTGGAAACCAGTACGAAAGAATGTCAGTTTTCTATGGACGATCTGTTAGAGCAAATACCCACATCACCTCCTCCTGATATTCGAACTGTCAAGGTTCGCCTTTTCCGGAAATATGGTGACGATGTGGTGATAGCTGAAACACCTTCAAAGCCAGGCACAGGAAGATGCTGACGTTATGATTGTAACATCTGCCATTTCAAGAACCAAAGATTTTGGAAGTGTTGTCATTGTAGGAGAAGATGTTGACCTGCTTTTGCTCATGACCGGTTTGGGGCAAGGCATTGAAAACTTATTTTTCTTTGAGCCAGGAAGAGGAAATGCGGAAGACAAGTGATTTTCCACTGCATCTTACACGTTTGACAGTGAATATGTTCTGTTCACTCACGCCTTTAGCGGATGTGATGCAACATCCGCTTTTTTTGGTCAAGGAAAAATTAAGTGCTTCAATATTGTTGCGAAAAATGAACACCTAACCTCAGCGCTTTGCACGTTCAATAAACCACATGCTACCCGTGAAGAAATAATAACAGCAGGAGAACAGGTTACTACCGCATTGTATAGTGGAGGTGTCAGCAGTTCCCACACACTAGACCATTTGCGGTACCAGCTATTCGCCAAGTCTGCCACAAAAAGCAAACTGAATCTTGCACGGTTGCCACCTACACAAGATGCTGCACAACATCATTCGTTGCGGACTTACCAACAAGTCCAAAGTTGGATGGGAAACTAGAAACCTCCTGAGAAATGGGGCTGGAATCACAGTGACCACGGTCCAATATTCGTTATAATGAGCTAAGGTTCAGCACCTGAAGCACTTCTTCACATTGTTTCATGCACATGCAAGCTTAACTGTGGTGGAGCGTGCTCCTGTAGAAAAGCGCGTTTGAAATGTTCTTGAATTTGCGAGAAATGTATTGGGGTCAACTGTGAAAACGTGCCAAAATTTTTGTATCAAGACAGTGAAGAAAATGTTATGGAGGATGTTGAGGAAACGGCTGACGAAATCAACGAACTTGCTGAGGCTGACTCGCTGTTTAAAGAAGAGGTCAATCTGGGATCAACTCTATGTACAGACCCTGAATCCGTAACTCAAGGTATTTCTGGTGACACTGAGGAACTTGGCCCATCAAAACGTTGGAAGGGATGCTCATACCTGTCTCAAGTGCGTTAAAGTGCGATATTACAAGTATTACACACCCAGAACTGTCAACATTTTTTAGTAACTGACAATGCATTTTAATTGTAATAAAGCTACTTGTTTTTAATGTCAACTGTGTGGCCTTTATACACAAGAATAATTACCTACCTAATCAGGTTGCCTATTGCACTAATAATAGTTCAGTTTCCTGAGACAATTTATTTTGTGTATGTGTGTGTGTGTATGTCTCTTAATGATGTATTTTTATATTTATAGTTTTACAAATACCAGGGCTGAGGTGGTCCATAGTGAACTTCAGGTAGTGATGTAAGAATCACAATAGTTGGGTGCCCAGCAATCCTCATGTTGCATACAGAGAAACTGAATACCTGAAAGTGAGGTGGTAAATTCCAACATATAGCATGATGTATAATGTATTTATACTACACAAACAGAAACTGAAAAAAATAGTGTTCAAAAATAAGGTATCTTGCCACTATACTAAAAATTTGAAAAATTGGTATTTTTTGACGCGCTCTAGCGCCTTAAGTACTGGGAGTAGAAAAAAATCATAAGAATCAAATTTGTAGAGAATTTTGTGCTCTTTAAAAAATAAACTTGACGTTAAAGCGATAGGAGCAAATGAAACTGAGATATTTTGAAAAAACTGAAAAAAGTCCGAAATTTTCGAAGTTTTTTGATTGCACAAAGTTTTCCCAAGAGAAATTTTGCTTGACAAAACTTGGTTTTGTAACCTTTCCAACAATATGAAGGAGTTAAAAAAATAAAATCTTCTACCCCACCGTTTGCAAGGTATATCTGCAATTTGACTGGACTTTTATGTTGCAAATTAGTCGTCCTATCCATCACATGGACAACGTGGATGCTCTGTTTTGCTACAGTTGTTTCATGGCTTAGTGGTATTGTGTGTTGGTGGCGTTGCCAGTTTACATACTGGGCATGTAGCAGACAGTAAAAGCGTTGGATGGCTGGAGTGATCAGTCTACTTGAAAAACGTTTGTTGCCATCGTAATTTATGTAACTTGCTGAAACTTCCTGGCAGATTAAAACTGTGTGCCGGACGGAGACTATAACTCGGGACCTTTGCCTTTCGCTGGCAAGTGCTGTACCATCGAGCTACCCAAGCACGACTCACGACCCCTCCTCACAGCTTTAGTTCTGCCAGTACCTCGTCCTACTTTCCAAACTTTTACTGTTTGAGTCTCGGTGCGACACACAGTTTTAATCTGCCAGAAAGATTCATACCAGCGAAGACTCCGCTGCAGAGTGAAAATCTCAATCTGGAAACATCCCCCACGCTGTGGCTAAGCCATGTCTCCGCAATATCCTTTCTTTCAGGAGTGCTAGTTCAGCAAGGTTCATAGGAGAGTTTCTGTAACAGTTTGGAAGGTAGGAGGCGATGTGTGGTGTCACCGCCAGACACCACACTTGCTAGGTGGTAGCTTTTAAATGGGCCGCGGTCCGCTAGTATACGACGGACCCGCGTGTCACCACTGTCAGTAATTGCAGACCGAGCGCCGCCACACGGCATGTCTAGAGACAGATCCTAGCACTCAGCCCAGTTGTACAGCCGACGTTGCTAGCCATGGTTCACTGAGAATTACGCTCTCATTTGCCGAGACGATAGTTAGGTTAGCCTTCAGCTACATTTGCTACGACCTAGCAAGGCGCCGTATTCAATTGATATTGAGATTCTATTAATGTATCATCAAGAGCGATGTTCTACAAATGTGGATTAAAGTTAAGTATTCCAGAAGCTACGTACTTTTCTTTATAGCATTCATTACGTATCCTGTTTCAGACCTCACGCCAGCCTGCGTGAGATTAAGCGCGTGCCTTTCGGCTTCCTCTCATTGTGTCTAGGCTGTCTTGTCTAGACACAACACGATGTACCGGCAGAAGTAAAGCTGTGAGACGGGGCGTGAGTCGTGCTTCAACAGTCGGCTTTCGGCCGTGATATCGTGCGGACGGGCTTGGCGCGCCGGGCAGCGCTCAGCAGGTGTTGTTTGTTTACCCGCTAGCGTGCGGTTGCGTCGTTGTATTGCCTTATACACTCCTGGAAATTGAAATAAGAACACCGTGAATTCATTGTCCCAGGAAGGGGAAACTTTATTGACACATTCCTGGGGTCAGATACATCACATGATCACACTGACAGAACCACAGGCACATAGACACAGGCAACAGAGCATGCACAATGTCGGCACTAGTACAGTGTATATCCACCTTTCGCAGCAATGCAGGCTGCTATTCTCCCATGGAGACGATCGTAGAGATGCTGGATGTAGTCCTGTGGAACGGCTTGCCATGCCATTTCCACCTGGCGCCTCAGTTGGACCAGCGTTCGTGCTGGACGTGCAGACCGCGTGAGACGACGCTTCATCCAGTCCCAAACATGCTCAATGGGGGACAGATCCGGAGATCTTGCTGGCCAGGGTAGTTGACTTACACCTTCTAGAGCACGTTGGGTGGCACGGGATACATGCGGACGTGCATTGTCCTATTGGAACAGCAAGTTCCCTTGCCGGTCTAGGAATGGTAGAACGATGGGTTCGATGACGGTTTGGATGTACCGTGCACTATTCAGTGTCCCCTCGACGATCACCAGTGGTGTACGGCCAGTGTAGGAGATCGCTCCCCACACCATGATGCCGGCTGTTGGCCCTGTGTGCCTCGGTCGTATGCAGTCCTGATTGTGGCGCTCACCTGCACGGCGCCAAACACGCATACGACCATCATTGGCACCAAGGCAGAAGCGACTCTCATCGCTGAAGACGACACGTCTCCATTCGTCCCTCCATTCACGCCTGTCGCGACACCACCGGAGGCGGGCTGCACGATGTTGGGGCGTGAGCGGAAGACGGCCTAACGGTGTGCGGGACCGTAGCCCAGCTTCATGGAGACGGTTGCGAATGGTCCTCGCCGATACCCCAGGAGCAACAGTGTCCCTAATTTGCTGGGAAGTGGCGGTGCGGTCCCCTACGGCACTGCGTAGGATCCTACGGTCTTGGCGTGCATCCGTGCGTCGCTGCGGTCCGGTCCCAGGTCGACGGGCACGTGCACCTTCCGCCGACCACTGGCGACAACATCGATGTACTGTGGAGACCTCACGCCCCACGTGTTGAGCAATTCGGCGGTACGTCCACCCGGCCTCCCGCATGCCCACTATACGCCCTCGCTCAAAGTCCGTCAACTGCACATACGGTTCACGTCCACGCTGTCGCGGCATGCTACCAGTGTTAAAGACTGCGATGGAGCTCCGTATGCCACGGCAAACTGGCTGACACTGACGGCGGCGGTGCACAAATGCTGCGCAGCTAGCGCCATTCGACGGCCAACACCGCGGTTCCTGGTGTGTCCGCTGTGCCATGCGTGTGATCATTGCTTGTACAGCCCTCTCGCAGTGTCCGGAGCAAGTATGGTGGGTCTGACACACCGGTGTCAATGTGTTCTTTTTTCCATTTCCAGGAGTGTAGTACCTGTACCGACCCGCCATGGCGTCCTCATATCGAAAAGCTACAATCAAACTAACGTTCAACGCAGCGTACAAGAGACCGAAGGCCCATGAAGTTGAACGGTTTCTTCGAGACATCATACACATAGAACCGCAAGAACTGATAGGCATTCACGTGTCTATTGTATCCAGCTCAGCGTACCTCAAACTGATTGACGTTGCGGCCTGCAAAAGACTACTCCTACGATCTGCAAACGGCTTTCGCTTCTGTCACACAGACGGTAATGTGAGCGTGGTAGGAGTTGACCATGCCGGTCTGGGGGTGCGTACCGTGCGCATCTTTGAACTACCGTTCGAAGTTCCTGCCAACCTTGTCGTTGATGCGCTGCGGTCACATGGCACAGTTCTGAGCCACACAGAGGAGAAATGGAACGCATTAGAAACGTACCCTGTCCTTAACGGGGTACGACAAGTGCGCATAGAACTTAAAAACCACGTTCCATCGTATATTTTCGTTGGTCGGTGCCGCGCAATTGTTATAAATAATGGCCAACCGAGGACCTGCTCGGGCTGCGGCCAGGAGAGCCATGTTAGAACTGTCTGCTGCGATCCATGATGACCTCTCTCCCGCTAACGTATGTGGAGGCGGCACGACACGATGTGACGGATGATCAAAACCTGTTACTTCCTCAAGCCGCTGCGAGCTCCGTTGGAGAGTCAGTGCCGTCGAGGACGCCGCAGCCAAACGGTGCAGATATTCCTACAGCCTCTGCCCACCGCAGCGTCGTCACTATCGGGATCCGACACAGGGATTCCTGACGACCGAGACCGTGTCGAGCCCCGCCCTCCAGTGGATGTCGAATCTCGGACCCGCAAGCAGAAATCACCCAAGCGACACAAGAAGAGACGATTGTCATTTGAAGAACGGGACAGGGATGTGAAGCCGGCGGAAGACATCGACTTCGTTGACTCGTCCGCAGTTGCAACGGACTCCAGTGGCATCATTCACCAGAAGGCGCCTGAAGACAAGGAACACTCTCCTACATCTGGTGGCCCAGAAAACGAGGCGCATTGCGTCGACTCCCAAAATGTGGGCTCCTGTGAAAGCGACCAGCCACCACTGACATCACAATCCTCTCTTGGTGATTTGGCAGACGATATGGAGGCCGATGATGCACACGAAACATCGATATCTCCACCAGAGCCCATGGCTGACATTGAGCCTGGAGGGCTCTGCCAGTCAGAGGATCATACGGCACAGTAAGGCACAGCATGCGGCTGGATGGCTGTGTGGTGTGCGAGATCACTAAGGGGCTTGCACCAGCACACTGCCTCCGCCGCTTGATATGTCTCAGTCATACCGTGTGGGAACAGTCAATGTCAATGGTGTCCACTCCACTGTCAGGTCCCGCATGTTACACGTCATGATTAGAGTGGCAGACTTGGACATTGCACTTCTCCAGGAGGTCCGTCCCGAGCTGCGTTTAGACCTACATAGCTACACCACCTACAGCCTACCCTCTGGTGATGACGCAGGAGGAATGGCGGTCCTTCTCCGAGATGGCATAGACGCGACGGACGTGACGTACTTTCCGAACGTGCGAGGCATCGCTCTTACACTTCGCGCAGTCCGCCTCGTTAACGTCTATGCTCCCTCCTGTACTTCGCACCGAGGTGACAGGCATTCGGAGGAGGTAGCCCCACTTTTGCGAGGAAATATGGACCATTACATAGTGGGCGGCGATTTTAACAGTGTTCTGCGTCCCGAGGACCAGATACCGCATAACGTCCTATGCCCGGCTCTACAATCATTGATACGTGACTTCGCGCTCCACGACTCATGGCTCTTACATCATGGGAACCAGCGTGGATATACGCACTTTACCAGCCAATCTGCCAGTCGTCTGGACCGGATATACGTCTCGCGTGCCCTCCGCACAGAAACCCGTGATGCAGAACTCTGGCCCACGAACTTCACGGATCATATCGCGTATATCTGCACTATGGTATTCTGATATTGAGAAGGCTATCTACACTTACAGTGAAAATTTGCTTAATTCAGTAGACAAAAAATTGCAGGTAACTGGTATATTTTGTGATCTGTCAAAGGCCTTTGACTGTGTAAATCATAATATCCTTTTAAGTAAATTAAAATATTATAGTGGAACAGGAAATGCTGCAAAATGGTTCAAATCTTATATCTCTGGCAGAAAACAAAGGATGTTATTAGGAAAGTGACATGCATCAGGCTATCAGGCATCATCCAACTGGAAACTAATTACATGTGGGGTCCCACAAGGTTCCATTTTAGGGACCTTACTTTTTCTTGTGTATATCAATGACCTTTCATAAGTAACATTACCAGAAGACAAGTTCGTTTTGTTTGCCGATGATACAAACATTGCAATAAATAGCAAATGAAGTGTAGTCTTAGAAAGGTCAGCTAATAAAATATTTGTGGACATAAATCACTGGTTCCTAGCCAATTCTTTGTCACTAAACTTTGAAAAAAACACACTACATGCAGTTCAGAAATTGTAAGGGGTGTCCCACGAGTATATGCCTAACATACGATGACAAGCAGATAGAAGAAGTGGACACTCTTAAATTCTTGGGATTACAGCTTGATAATAAATTCAACTAGGAGGAGCACACCACAGAACTGCTGAAGCTTCTTAACAAATCTCTTATTTGCAATGCGAGTTGTGTCAGACATAGGGGATATAAAAATGAAAAAGCTGTCATACTATGCCTACTTTCATTCCATAATGCCATATGGGATTATTTTGGGGGTAATTCATCAAGCCAAGCTAAAGTTTTACTGGCACAAAAACGTGCAGTAAGAGTTATATGTGGTGTGAACTCAAGAACATCCCGCAGAAGCCTGTTTAGTGAACTGGGGATACTAACCACTGCTTCCCAATATATTTATTCCTTAATGAAATTTGTCATTAAAAATATATCACTTTTTCAAAGCAACAGCTCAATTCATGGAATGAATACCAGAAATAAGAATAATCTTCACAAGGATTTAAAGTCACTTAGTTGTTTACAAAAAGGTGTGCATTATTCAGGAACACAGATTTTCAATAACTTGCCAGCAGCCATAAAAAGCGTAACAACCAATGAAATTCAGTTTAAAAGAAGCCTAAAGGATTTATTGGTGGCCAACTCCTTCTACTCCATTGATGAATTTCTCAGTAGAACCAACTAAGTGCGATATAACTTCTGCACAATTTCAGTGCAGTAATGTGTTCATTGTAAATAAGTGTGTGGGTGTGTATGTGTGTGTGTTTGTGTGTGTGTGTGTAAGTACAATCTAACTCTTGCACCAGTTCAGTGCAGTAATGTGTTCATTGTAAATAAGTATTTACTAGTTTTATTACACGTTTATTACCTTATAAATAAATAAAAGACTTTTTTTAATTTTAAATTCAGTGCATTAGTATTTGTAAAATGATTCTTTCATATAGCATTCATTAAAAAATGACGACCATGCCACTGGGGCCTGTAGAATGGTACATTAGCTTATTTGTTTGAGTTGTAAATATTTATCATGTATTGTTTTTCTGACATGTTCTACATCCTGGAGGACCTCCTCACTACGGATCAATTGGATGAAAGTAAATCTAATCTAACCTAATCTATCACTTTACCCCGACAACTCACAAGACGCAGCAGAGACCCGTGGACGCTGAACGTCTCCCTCCTTCGCAAGGAAGCGTGTCGGCAGGCAGTTACTGACACGTGGCGTCGATGTATCAGGCGCCTGCCCATGTATGTTCCACGTTGCTGTGGTGGCTGGGATGTGTCAAACCCGCACTCCGAAAGTCTCTGACGCCCTATGGGCGTGACAGATCGAACTGGCAAAGGACAACATCGGAATTTTACTATACAGCGTTACGTGAGCTGGTGACGCAACCGACGTCTCCCGAGCGTCAGATATCCGTACAACGCATCAAAGCTCGTCTACTTTGCATCAGGGCAGAGCAGCTAGAAGGTGTCCGCATCCGTGCGCGAGTGCAAGACTGCATCCCCAACGAAACGGCATCAGTGTATCACATTGTGCGCGAGAGGCGCCACCGCAAACGTCAGTTCATTAGGGCGATAAACACGCAGGAGGGCGGCCGCGCAGTGACGCAAACGGCTATATCGCACACGTTCGCCTGACACTGTGGGACCTTGTACATGGAAGATCCGTGAAACGTACACTCTTTGACATAAAACTTGACCGGCGGCCGGCCGCTTCAGAGGCTAAGTCCGCGCCGATCGCGACATGGGACAAAGAAACTGGCCAACTCGCTAATTCTCTAAGTCCGGTTATCTGCACAATCTGGCAACACTGTAGACTGCGGCACTTCCTGGAGGAAAACTTGTCCCAAGATAGAGAGACTGTAGGCTGATTACGCCTGTGGTTAGCGGTAGCGTGCGTTGTTTCTGTTCATAATGTCAGTGGATCGAGAGCAGCTGGCATAAAATATTTTTATAGCCTCTTCTGTCTGAATGCTGAAGACGTGAATGTAATGGTAGCGCAGATTCAATCTATTTCGCTTTGTGACACACCGATATCAAAATTTTATCTAGTAACGATTTTGCGGCAGATTTCCTGCAGACTGTCCTCCTCTGGACGCCGTATGCGGCAAAGCTCCGGGATCCATTTGCTGGCTACTGGCAGCGGCCGTGGCGACAGCAGCGGCGCTGCACTCCCCCGTTCTTTATCGAAAGCGCCTGCTACCGCTCATCGCTTTTGATGATTTGAAACGCTTTATTATTAAATGTTGCTCCACAGAAAATTTCTACAATTTCCATTCACGCTCAAAAGCAACGGAGACAGACGCCCTGATTAGTAGGCGGGTAATCGGCAAGAGCTGAGTATGGCCCGAAATTAATTTTATAGACTGGGACGAAATTAAACCACCTCACTACATTCGATGAATTTATAAATGCTTCATACCTCGTTTCTTTTCCTTTCAAACTTAATTATTTGTGCAACTTTTGGTCAATGATTGGATGTTTTCGTCAAGCCAGAGTGAGCGTCTGTGGTGTAAAATGTATTACAGATCTTGTTTCATTCCTTATGGTAAGTCTATGCGATAAACTGTGTGAATACCTTGCAATGCATGCTCTGTAGCAGTGCAGGCACACTGCACATTTGGAGTTCCATGTATGGGTTCATGAAGTATTTATTGTTGATCGGAAGTGATAGTTAAGGTCATCAGATTTAAACCAGAAAAATTTGTCGTTTTGAAGGTTTCAGAGAACGGAAAGGAATTGCTAACGCCGGTGTTAGAAAACGTCTACAGTTAAATGCTATTGCAAAAATTTAGAAGATGTGAACTATATTAATGAACATGTGCACTTCATAAACAACCTACTGACATGTTAGACCTATATGACGAACAAAGCTCAAATTTATATCGTTGACAGTCGGTTTGAGTCTTTTCAGGACCTATTTTACAGTGAAGCACCTTGGAATTTGCAAAGCAGAAATCCATGATATTAACTTAATTTACTAAGTCGAAATCGGACGAAGATTGATGTTTAAAGGCATTCTTCAGATTTCGCATAAGAAATGTTTACTAGCAGTTTGCAACTCCATTAATTAAAATGGAAAATAAAATGTTTTAGTCAGCGGCTTCTACCGTGATTCGAACTTATAGTACAAGCACTGCAACGCACAAGGGAACCTCTGAGCTAACGACACACTGGCGGCCAGGGGCGGACTATAGTCACTGCGATGTTGCCTGAGCCTCAAAACGCAACCTTAAACACAGAAACAGAGGAGGTGGAGATTACTGTTTTAACGTCCCGTCGACAACGATGTCATTAGAGACGGAGCACAAGCTCGGATTAGGGAAGGATGGGGAAGGAAATCGGCCGTGCCCTTCCTAAGGAACCATCCCGGCATTTGCCTGAAGCGATTTAGGGAAATCATTGAAAACCTAAATCAGGATGGCCGGGCGCGGGATTGCACCATCGTCCTCCCGAATGCACACACAAACAGGTGTTACTTATGTGAAGAACGCCGTTCTTGGAGTCCAGAAATTAAATATACTTTCTAATTGTGTCATCTTGCAGCGGATTATATCGTACGAGTCTTCGATGTGGAAAACGAATGTTAAGTGAATTTAGCAAGGTAACGCCGACCTACACCCGGAAGTAAATGCACTATCAGAGTGTTGACAAATACTTGCTACGACGCTGCCATTTCTCGGCTCTCTGACGAGGCAGCTCTTCAGCGAAATGCTTGCCGTGATTCTCCGATACGGTTCTTCAGAGTGGAGACGCGCGCGCACGTTTGGTTTTTATGCGGCGTTCTCCCCTGGTGGTTTCTGACGTCGCCTTGTGGGCTATGTATACATATGAGACATTCAATTATCATTAATCCAGAATGATACAAGTTTCAGCTTCCGGCGTGGAAGAAGGCTGTTGACGCCGACATTATATCATTTCAACGTAGGGAAAGCAAAACGGATCATTCAATGTTTCTCATTCAACATAAAGCATGTGAGATAAATTTCCGTAACGTTCATAATCATCTAAAAATACAAACGAAGTAAAAATACACCGGAATCTTATTCGAATTGAATATAATGTAAGATACCAAACGCTTTGCACCTCGATGTCGAATTTGTCCACTTGCAATCGTTTGCAGCATGCACATAGATTGTCATGATTACCACGAGAATGAAGAAATATGTTGGTAAGGATGGAAGCAAGAAGAGACGCAGTCAACAAATATTCTATTCCTCATGGCATTCATTTCATTTGACACGTAAGAAGAGGTAAAGCGGGAATTTACTTTCGTTAACACGAAAGATATGCCGCACATATTGATAACGAGGAAGTCTGCGTCTTCATACGTTTCCTCCTTGAAATCTGTATGCTCTATTATATACTAAGTAGCCCGATCATTGTTTCAGTAATGTGACCCTCTTGTTTGACCCCGTAACGATGAACAGATTCCAAATGCATGTCTCTGCGTGAAAGTAGCTGTTCGAACCCTTCCTGGGTTGTTTTTTGTGTTTTATTGCTTGGAATTCCTGAAGCAGACCACTGTGCCTTCCCCCCTCGTGGGTTAGGTCTCAAAACTAAACCGCTTTGTATCCAATGGCATAATTTATTCATACAGAATCAGCATAAGACTCTTGCGAGTGAGAGAATGACAATAACAATCGTAACAAGAACAAGCAAATAATGAATGATGTTTACTCCAACGCAGAACGAGAATGGCTTTAAATATAAAAATCTATATCTATATCCATATCTATTGATCTTTGAGTTGGCACAATGAAAACATATTCTTAGCATTTAGTTACTGAATTTAGTTCTGGATGTTTGCAGAGAAAAGGAAAAGTCGGTACTTCTCGCTAGTGTAATATAATGTGAACCAGCAACTACCCTTTCCTTAGAACACGACTCAAGCAGGTCCTCAAGTAGGCACTGCTGCACTCTGTTCCCTGACATTGCTCTGATGACGGTTAATGCAGATAGTTCCGATTATGAAATACAAAACGTATTGCAGGTTAGTTCCTAGGATAGTAACATTAAATTTGCGTTGTAGACGGCACATGAACGTGACGACTATCCATATTACTCATCAATATAAAAAGACAGTATTTTGGGAATTTAGCAGGATTACTCAAAATGAATTCTGAAATTGGGTGACTGACCGCACAGGTGCTAAACGTCGTCAAGAGTATACGATGTCCTAATCGCATTAGGAATATGAAGATCGTCTTCGACAGCTCGCAACTTTCACATAGCTAACCCCACCCTACTCCAGACAGCTCTCGGTGGAGTTGCACAACGTTGCCGATGTTATGGAAGGCCTTCAAACCGACAACAGACCACATATTGAAAAATACAAGCGAATTCTCTTGCAGCGTAAGCTTATTGTAACTAATCTAAAAATTATTGGAGAGGAACATTGTCCTATTCAAAAAAGTAAAATGTTACACACTGTTGACGTCAAACGGACATTATCTATGTCCTGTCTTGTGTCCTACTCATCTATAATATCAAATGTACTATGAAAATGATTATATATAATGGATTATAAGGTAATGCATTGATACCAGATGGTGGGGGCCGGCCGATGTGGCCGTGCGGTTCTAGGCGCTTCAGTCTGGAACCACGTGACCGCTACGGTCGCAGGTTCGAATCCTGCCTCGGGCATGGATGTGTGTGATGTCCTTAGGTTAGTTAGGTTTAAGTAGTTCTAAGTTCTAGGGGACTGATGACCTTAGAAGTTAAGTCCCATGGTGCTCAGAGCCATTTGATCTATTTACCACAAAATGACATTAAATATTTAAGTTATTCACGAGCAGCTAGTTGAGAATATGTATGAACATTAAATGACACGACGAACCGTCATGTTCTGCATATGGATTCAAACCCAGCTCATGCAGACTAAGCAAAGATTTCGTGACTGACGGAAACTAACAGTCATTCCTGATTAGGCATACAGAGAGTGATATACCTCGATTTTAGACAGTATCAGTTAGCAAATATCAACTTTAAATTGCATAACGCAAACATTTTTAACAGACGCGAATTCCTACCCAGCATCTATCGTCCCTGTTAACGAACTACGAGAGATGTTAAATATTGCTTCTTCACAAGTAACTTACTTGAAATGCCGTGAGGTAAAGCTGTGTGTTGGACACGGATTCGAACCCGGAACCTAATCGGATTGCTATCGAAGCACAGTCAAATGTGACATATCGGAATTTCGCGGCAGTAACTAGATGTTATAACTGAAATGACGAGACGAAAAATTAATTTTTTCCTTCCCAGGACTCCAACCCGGCACCTATCGCTGTTATATTCTAGAGAAAACTAACGTTAAATATGGGTTTGTTGCACCAGCAGTGACATGTGAGCATGTTTGAACTGAAATAATATGACGAAGAGTTCAGCGCTCACTGGGAATAGAGCCCCACACATATCGTTGTTGACTACACACAAAGAGACGTCAGCTACCGAATTTTTCTCCACCAGCTGCTCAGAATAGCATCTTGAACTTACAGTCATCTCGCAAATAGTTCTGTGTCTCACTGGGAGTTAAAAACGTCAGATATCGTTAGTGTGACAGCGAATGAAAATACATTAAAAATCAAAATTATTATCCACCAGCAGACAGGTGTTCTCATGCTAGAGCTTGATAATACATAATTAAATCTTTAGTGCCGGGCCAGGATTCGATCCCATTCACGCATAATATGTGAAGGTGTTGAGGAATCTGCAGTTTTGAACAAACAACAAATTGTAGCCGAGCTGTATTGCCACGAAGGGATCAAATTCCGCGTTAAGGGCGGTCTGAGTTGCATTCCCAGTTCAGAACCAATTTTATCGACATACAGAAGCTCAAATAAAAGATGGAATAAGTGTCCTGTGACCATACATAGCGTTTGTGTCGTCACTTGAAATAAATAACTAGTATAAGAAAGGTTACTGGTGGTAGAGTTTCTACATGTCGCCACTCCAGACTTTATTGTGGTTCAACCTACCGTCTACTTGGTAAAGAAGGAATATCATCTTTAATGTGAATTTTCTGACCACGCAGCCATTATATCTCCTTCACTTGGTGTAGCCAGGAGAGAATGGAATCTGTCTCTCCCTATCTAAAATCATTGACAGAAGTGGGAATCGAACCCAGACCATAGGTATAACAACCTACCATCCGTCCAACAGACCACGAAATCCTCTTCTCTGCGAGTCATTTTTCTATCGTAACGCAGTTGCGCCACACTGGATGAGAATTCTGACACACAGGCTCCCTGTAGTAATTTGCAGCATGTTCAGTAAATTCATTTTCTTGGTTGACCGAATCACCATGAACTAGCTGCCTCGGCTACCCAGTGCATACATTCGACTATTTTGTAATCACAGAAATAAAATCACGTTACTGCCACCTACACACAACTGCCAACATTGTAGGAAGCAGAAGTTTAAATAAGAAGTGTTCCTTTTCACTTGAGCTATTCTATTGCGCTATCTGTTACTAGAAAACGTCGTTCAGTCCAAAAGAAAAGCTGTAACTGTTCGTCTCTCAGAAATCAAGGCATGGCCATATGCATAATCTCACAGTGCTGTGGAATCCAAAAGTTCTGGAGGAATAGTTGCCGAGCTCTGGAGCTGTTGTAGTTCCGTGTCAGCTTGTAGCATAGATAAGATGTCGCGAGTTCGAATACATTCAGTGCTACATTTTTTAAAACGCAATTCTGCTCTCTGCTGAAGTTATCAATCTAATGGAACTTTGAACAAATTCCTTTCACTTCTCAACCCAAAGTAGTCGCATGTGGAAAAAGGACTAACTACTGTGACATTTTGTCCTATTCAGGTTTAATAGACAGCAGGCAGCAGATGCATCTCGAAGATGTGCAGGGAGAGCGCATCGTGCCATAATATGTCAGAAAAGTATTTTCTACATTAGCCGTCGTGTGGTAGTGATATTGTATTCTTCTTCAAACTTTGATTGACAGCTTTAACTCAGAACAAATTTTCTACATGCATGTAATCAATAAACTGCATGTGCATTGTCAGACTGTCATAGGTAACATCAGAGAATTCGCATATATCGTTGATGATTAATTTCTCTCTCATGTTTACTATTGTTTTAACAACACTAAAGGAAACCTTACGAAAATTGTGAACTGTATTATAAGAAATGAAATAAAACTAACGATGATAACCTTACGACGAAAGTATCTGTACACAAGCATGCCTCTATCGACACGAATTAGTAAAATACTACTCACTTAGATTTTGATTGGGTCTGTGTTTAATTGGTATGCTGTGTCATACTCAAGAGGTATGCAAATGTGGCATTTCATAAATATAGTTACGTATTCCTAGAAACCCAAAATTCGCTTGTAAGCAGCGGAAAGAGGCGATACCTGTTGTGCAGCATTGTAAGTTTTTCAACATTGCACTATGAGCTGGAAGCATTTTCTTGCGATTTCCGTATTGATGTTTGATCTGACTGCTTGTAGCTCTTTCACAGAAGGGATAAAAACGTTTCAGTCAGTGAGACTGGAACTGCGAACCGTAACAGACGCTGTTTCACATGTCAGCACGTTACCACAGAGCTGGCGAGGGGGTATGGGTCTCAGCTTCCTATTACGACGGCAATAGTAACTAGAACTCGTAAACCGCTATTTAAAGGTCGAGATTAGTTGCGATTTCCACCTGCAACGATTTTCTTGGGCTGAAAACCGTAAATTTTCAATCTTTTGTTACCCTTCAAGCTATAATAACTCAGATTATTCAATGGAAATGACAAGTAAAATCAAGTGAACTTTGAGGCTTAATTCCGAGCACAACAGGAAGTAACTCGTCGATCACAGAGTTGCCAAACATACGTTGCCTTGTTGCCAAATCTCAGTTACAGTACCAGCAGGAAGAAGACGAACCGATGTGATCCTACAGCGGTCTGGGAAGTGACCATAGCTGGTGTCTCCAAGTCGCGGCTGCTACGGCCTGGAATACATAATGCGTCTGATTCGCTTTCTGTAACTAGGTTTAGGGACTGGAGCGTAGTTACTAATAATACTCAGAACTGACTGCAAACTGAGCATCATAAATCAGTAACTCTCATTGTTGTTTTTATATTTCTTTCGTAAGTGCACTCAAAACTAAGAAAGTCATTCACAGGCGTTTTCCTGCCTCGCCGATAGTCGAGCAGAACATACAAATAAAAATAAAAAAGAATGTGTGTGTGTGTGTGTGTGTGTGAGAGAGAGAGAGAGAGAGAGAGAGAGAGAGAAATAAAAAACAATGAGAGAGTGTGTAAAAAATTGTTGTAAAGAAATTGAATCATGGTATTTAAAGAAATCTTTCATTAAAATGACACGTTCCACATCATTACGAAATGTCGTATTCATGATCTATGGAACAAGAGTTAATCTAATGTAATGTAATCTAATCTAATCACATCATATTGATTATTAGCCATGAAGAGTCATGAACTACCGAAAGTTTTGCCAATACCAGTAACCAAATCTAAACTTGAAAATAAAAGACGACAATTTTTGTAATAAACCGTGACTCCTATCAAGACCCTTTCATCCCTGTTATCTAACCACGAAAGATGTCTGATATACCTCCATTCTGAAGTAACAAAGTGTGCATGCATTTAAAGATGAAGTGCATGATGTGAAGTTCTGTGACGGAGATACGAACCCAACACGTAATCCGATTGTTAACTAAGAAAAATCAAATGTTACGTATCGGTTTTTCTTACGAGCCGCTAGATGTCTGAATCTAAAATAAGGATACAAACTTTTGTGCCTAAGCGACAATCGAACTGCACACCTACCGCGCATCCACGAATATAGCTTAAGTATCAGTTGCTTACTCATGAACAGTAAGATGTGTGCGTGTTTGACCAGAAATAACGACACCTGTTGCGATTGTTGGCAACACATGAACAGACATTGAAATTGCGCGTTAATTTTCACTAGCAGGTGGGTGTGCACTTGATAAAGCTAGAAATGAAATTATGAATATTTTTGTACTGGATCAGGTTTCAGACCCACATACTTACCTTTGGAAGAGAGCTAGAGAAGATTGCAGTCTTGGGAAAAGGAACGAAATGACTGAACTATACTGTTCCGAGAGATTCAGATCCTCGAAAGAGGAGATACGAATTCGAATCACAGTCCAGCACCAAATTTTTAAACGTCTCTAGTTCAATCAAGTACAAGTAAAATAAGAGCCCTGTCCCTTTAAATGGCTATCGGTTCAACAAATAAAATAAAATTTTCTAATGTAAGTAAGTTTACTGGCGACTGTATTTCTGTTTACCATGACTTCCGCTTTGTCATTTCCCAACGAAAACTGGCTCTGCTCAGTTGGTTATGAAGGAACGTGATGTTTAATGCGGATTCTGGATTATAACGTCTTTCTCTTGAGGTTACCAGAGGTAAAATAAATCTGTTTGTGCCTCTTAAAAGTAAATGCCTGAACCCACGCATTGCACCTGTGATAGCTCGTTCCACCAGACCATTGTGGCCACATTACCCAGCCCCAGGAGTGTGCTGTAACGGATGATGTGCTTAGCTTACAAAATTAGTCACGGTGGAAAAAATGCGAGTCTATTAAATGGTCAAGTAGAAGCAAGCTTCTGACGCAGAGATTATGCTATTCTCATGTCAGCAGGATGTAAAGACTCTTCTAGGCATCATAGGCTGGATGTGAAGCCATTTTGATTTTTCACAAATTCAGCAAATTTCTTAGTTCGAGAAAATCCACTGTGAAGTGTGAAGTTGCCGTATACTCTTGACGACGTTTAGCACCAGTGCGGTCAGTCACCCAATTTCAGAATTCATTTTGAGTAATCCTGCTAAATTCCCAAAATACTGTCTTTTTATATTGATGAGTAATATGGATAGTCGTCACGTTCATGTGCCGTCTACAACGCAAATTTAATGTTACTATCCTAGGAACTAACCTGCAATACGTTTTGTATTTCATAATCGGAACTATCTGCATTAACCGTCATCAGAGCAATGTCAGGGAACAGAGTGCAGCAGTGCCTACTTGAGGACCTGCTTGAGTCGTGTTCTAAGGAAAGGGTAGTTGCTGGTTCACATTATATTACACTAGCGAGAAGTACCGACTTTTCCTTTTCTCTGCAAACATCCAGAACTAAATTCAGTAACTAAATGCTAAGAATATGTTTTCATTGTGCCAACTCAAAGATCAATAGATATGGATATAGATATAGATTTTTATATTTAAAGCCATTCTCGTTCTGCGTTGGAGTAAACATCATTCATTATTTGCTTGTTCTTGTTACGATTGTTATTGTCATTCTCTCACTCGCAAGAGTCTTATGCTGATTCTGTATGAATAAATTATGCCATTGGATACAAAGCGGTTTAGTTTTGAGACCTAACCCACGAGGGGGGAAGGCACAGTGGTCTGCTTCAGGAATTCCAAGCAATAAAACACAAAAAACAACCCAGGAAGGGTTCGAACAGCTACTTTCACGCAGAGACATGCATTTGGAATCTGTTCATCGTTACGGGGTCAAACAAGAGGGTCACATTACTGAAACAATGATCGGGCTACTTAGTATATAATAGAGCATACAGATTTCAAGGAGGAAACGTATGAAGACGCAGACTTCCTCGTTATCAATATGTGCGGCATATCTTTCGTGTTAACGAAAGTAAATTCCCGCTTTACCTCTTCTTACGTGTCAAATGAAATGAATGCCATGAGGAATAGAATATTTGTTGACTGCGTCTCTTCTTGCTTCCATCCTTACCAACATATTTCTTCATTCTCGTGGTAATCATGACAATCTATGTGCATGCTGCAAACGATTGCAAGTGGACAAATTCGACATCGAGGTGCAAAGCGTTTGGTATCTTACATTATATTCAATTCGAATAAGATTCCGGTGTATTTTTACTTCGTTTGTATTTTTAGATGATTATGAACGTTACGGAAATTTATCTCACATGCTTTATGTTGAATGAGAAACATTGAATGATCCGTTTTGCTTTCCCTACGTTGAAATGATATAATGTCGGCGTCAACAGCCTTCTTCCACGCCGGAAGCTGGAACTTGTATCATTCTGGATTAATGATAATTGAATGTCTCATATGTATACATAGCCCACAAGGCGACGTCAGAAACCACCAGGGGAGAACGCCGCATAAAAACCAAACGTGCGCGCGCGTCTCCACTCTGAAGAACCGTATCGGAGAATCACGGCAAGCATTTCGCTGAAGAGCTGCCTCGTCAGAGAGCCGAGAAATGGCAGCGTCGTAGCAAGTATTTGTCAACACTCTGATAGTGCATTTACTTCCGGGTGTAGGTCGGCGTTACCTTGCTAAATTCACTTAACATTCGTTTTCCACATCGAAGACTCGTACGATATAATCCGCTGCAAGATGACACAATTAGAAAGTATATTTAATTTCTGGACTCCAAGAACGGCGTTCTTCACATAAGTAACACCTGTTTGTGTGTGCATTCGGGAGGACGATGGTGCAATCCCGCGCCCGGCCATCCTGATTTAGGTTTTCAATGTTTTCCCTAAATCGCTTCAGGCAAATGCCGGGATGGTTCCTTAGGAAGGGCACGGCCGATTTCCTTCCCCATCCTTCCCTAATCCGAGCTTGTGATCCGTCTCTAATGACATCGTTGTCGACGGGACGTTAAAATAGTAATCTCCACCTCCTCTGTTTCTGTGTTTAAGGTTGCGTTTTGAGGCTCAGGCAACATCGCAGTGACTATAGTCCGCCTCTGGCCGCCAGTGTGTCGTTAGCTCAGAGGTTCCCTTGTGCGTTGCAGTGCTTGTACTATAAGTTCGAATCACGGTAGAAGCCGCTGACTAAAACATTTTATTTTCCATTTTAATTAATGGAGTTGCAAACTGCTAGTAAACATTTCTTATGCGAAATCTGAAGAATGCCTTTAAACATCAATCTTCGTCCGATTTCGACTTAGTAAATTAAGTTAATATCATGGATTTCTGCTTTGCAAATTCCAAGGTGCTTCACTGTAAAATAGGTCCTGAAAAGATTCAAACCGACTGTCAAAGATATAAATTTGAGCTTTGTTCGTCATATAGGTCTAACATGTCAGAAGGTTGTTTATGAAGTGCACATGTTCATTAATATAGTTCACATCTTCTAAATTTTTGCAATAGCATTTAACTGTAGACGTTTTCTAACACCGGCGTTAGCAATTCCTTTCCGTTCTCTGAAACCTTCAAAACGACAAATTTTTCTGGTTTAAATCTGATGACCTTAACTATCACTTCCGATCAACAATAAATACTTCATGAACCCATACATGGAACTCCAAATGTGCAGTGTGCCTGCACTGCTACAGAGCATGCATTGCAAGGTATTCACACAGTTTATCGCATAGACTTACCATAAGGAATGAAACAAGAACTGTAATACATTTTACACCACAGACGCTCACTCTGGCTTGACGAAAACATCCAATCATTGACCAAAAGTTGCACAAATAATTAAGTTTGAAAGGAAAAGAAACGAGGTATGAAGCATTTATAAATTCATCGAATGTAGTGAGGTGGTTTAATTTCGTCCCAGTCTATAAAATTAATTTCGGGCCATACTCAGCTCTTGCCGATTACCCGCCTACTAATCAGGGCGTCTGTCTCCGTTGCTTTTGAGCGTGAATGGAAATTGTAGAAATTTTCTGTGGAGCAACATTTAATAATAAAGCGTTTCAAATCATCAAAAGCGATGAGCGGTAGCAGGCGCTTTCGATAAAGAACGGGGGAGTGCAGCGCCGCTGCTGTCGCCACGGCCGCTGCCAGTAGCCAGCAAATGGATCCCGGAGCTTTGCCGCATACAGCGTCCAGAGGAGGACAGTCTGCAGGAAATCTGCCGCAAAATCGTTACTAGATAAAATTTTGATATCGGTGTGTCACAAAGCGAAATAGATTGAATCTGCGCTACCATTACATTCACGTCTTCAGCATTCAGACAGAAGAGGCTATAAAAATATTTTATGCCAGCTGCTCTCGATCCACTGACATTATGAACAGAAACAACGCACGCTACCGCTAGACCACATGCGTAATCAGCCTAGAGTCTCTCTATCTTGGGACAAGTTTTCCTCCAGGAAGTGCCGCAGTCTACAGTGTTGCCAGATTGTGCAGATAACCGGACTTAGAGAATTAGCGAGTTGGCCAGTTTCTTTGTCCCATGTCGCGATCGGCGCGGATTTAGCCTCTGAAGCGGCCGGCCGCCGGTCAAGTTTTATGTCAAAGAGTGTACGTGTAGCCCGAAGGGACGTGGCACCCGATTATGGTCTGCTGTTGCCCACTACATCCGACATCGGCCTTGGACGTGGAGCACCAAACAAGTTGAAACGTCCCCTTAGGAAAATTATACACGACTGTGCTTAAACTGACACACAACATTTTTAGCGCAACGCAATCTGACTATCAAAGATCCCTGCAAAAGAATGGCCCTGAGTAACATTAAACTATACCTTTCACAAATAACTTACCTCACAAAAATCTTCATTACTCGAACTACTGCAATATAGCGAGCGCCACTACTGCCAGCTAAATAAAAGATTCAAACTACAGAAGGTACTAACTACTGATAGGGATAGTTAGCGAATGAAAGATATTAATAGAGAACAAACAATGTATTTACCTTAATAGTCATAATATATATATAGCAGTTCATGGCAAATTAGAAAACTCCGCCATCTCTCTCCTCACATCCACCACTGCTGGCGGCTCACCTCCAACTGCACAACGCTACGCGCTGTTCACATCCAGCTGCCGCTGCCCAACACTACAATGGCAGACAACAATGCAAACTAGCCCCAGACTGCACACAGCACAGCCAGTGATTTTCGTACAGAGCGCTACGTAACGTTGCCAATAAGAAACATAAACAGCCTAGCTTACATAGCCCCCATGCTCCCCACAAAAAATTTTACAAATTTTTTTGGCCAGTGGCCAATAATGATTTGATAAAATTTTTTATGATTACACTAACAAAGATATCCAATGCACACACTTATTGATACAATGTTGGTCAAAAGCTAAAATTTTCTCACAGTCCATAAAGACAGTCCTGATCATTCATCATAATAGTAATTACAGTTTTTTTTACAAAGTCTCATTAGTAAAAAAATTATACACAGAAGTAGTGGATTTCCAAGCAGTCTTGAAGAAGTAGTGGTGTCCTTCCAACAGAAAGACAGTGCTGACTCTTGACATGCTGACAGGTAATGGGCCACAATGGAGCAAACCCACAGCAGAGTCATTCGAAGTTCTGACGAATATTGGTAGGTAGGTCATCACAGAGAGACCCACTGTAGTCCTGGTAGAGAGTATGGTATTGGTGAGTCATCAAAGGTGTAGACCCACTGCAGTCCTTGTAGAAATTGTGGACAGGCCCACTGTAGTCCTGGTAGAGGTGACGGTATTGGCGGGCCACCAGAGGTGCAGACCCACTGCAGTCCTTGTAGAAATAATGGTATTGGTGGGTCATCAGAGATGCAGACCCACTGTAGTCCTTGTAGAGATGGCCAGCAGCCATCTGTTGTGACAGTGCGGGTGAACAATCACCATTGAAGAGTCTTGCAGTTAATATAGCAAGTCCATAACCACCACTTGTGCACTCACAAAGTTTTTAGAATTGTCCTTAGAACCAGCAATGCTGTTATCCAGTCCCTCGCTGAATTATTAACACACGTGCAAACACTAACCGTCCCTACTTCTCACATATTGTCCATATACTATGACCAACAAAATGTGTGCAGTGAAATGTAACTTACAAGTTACTTAATTTGATGAACTGGTGTCAATTACAATATTATAACATGAGAATACAATTACAGAAATACAGAAAACATCATTAAAGAACATAACAATACAGATAACATTTGTAGTACAAGCTTAACAAAAGAATCGAAATAACATATACATCAGTGTTACAGGAATTATGACATGAGTACATACATAAAAGATCAGAAGAACGTTTGAAACATCAACTTCACACATGAGCATTAAAACAAAACAGAATAAATAATGTCTAAACATCTTTACAAAGTAAATAACATAGGATTAATGCCAATTATATTCGAGGATAACAGTATTCCTCATCATAGTGAGTGTAGCTCAGTATTAGAAGAAGAAAAAATTCTATGAAACTACACAGAGACAGGAAGAAAACAAATACACAAGGGTACACAAACACATAGTGGGATAACACAAAAGGAAAGGACAAGGTTTGTTTCATTGCAGTATTTTGCAAACAAAACTTTATTTGCTTCTTGGAGATCTCCCTTCATTCATCATTATTCCCAAAAAGTCCTATCTATACCTCCTTCCTGTATTCTATTCATATTTCTTTCAAAATAATTATTTGTCATTGTACAACACTCATTTTGGCCCAAATCTTTTTCATATAACTTCGCAATGCATTCTTTACCTATTCTCCATAGTCAGTTTCTTATATAGTCTAACCCTCTTAAGCTAACTTAAATCTACTGAGCTCAGATGCTAAACTAAGGGATGAGGCAATGCAGCAGCACATAACAAATTAACACAAACAGCAATGCAAAAAAAATGGAAAATTGCAAAGCAAGCTACAGTAAATCTAAATTACCAAGCAATGCAACATTACAACTAATATGAGCCAATGTGCAGCAACAAGGAAACTAAATCCGTAGTAAAACTGGCTTAACAGCGTAATACAAAGTCAAATTCTGTAACATTATGCCTGGCAAACAGCAGCAGCAAATATAAAAAATATAAAACATATAAAACTTGTATCTATACATGACAAAGCTCAAGCAGAAAAAATATTACACTAAAATGGCCATGTCTAATACCTATGTCACATCTTAACACTAGAGTGATGCATCACGAGAACTTACACTAGCAGATAAGTTACCAAATCGTAAAGAAATTATTTATGCAATTCCTGTGAAGGGAAATGTCTATTTATGTGCCCTCGTTTTCTTGGAAGTAGATCATAAATTTCTTATTGACTGGATCTGTAGGCATAAAATAACTATATTAGTACATATATTAAATTTTATTTTAACCAATGCTGCAGTGCAGCTAGAAACTTGATATTAAACAAAATGTGTAAATAAATACATAAAGCAAGCCATATGGCATTTTTCTCAACTAGCAAGACAATAGCCATGAAATGTTTCTCATCGTTTCATTAGGCATTTCAGTAAATATCATAAATTACGAGCTCCACAGTATGCTCTCAACAAGGAAATGTCAGTAGCGTGGACAATGGCCTCCCCTTTCTTTTTTTCTACCTGTGCTTCTGATGAGGCACTCACACTAATGGCTTGTTCTCCAGTCGTCTGACACACCTGGGTGCCCACGACGCATTATGTGCAGGTGGTCACTTAACTTTCTTACGGAAATATTTACGACAGCAGTTTCTGCTACAGTGACAATCTCATATAAAAATATTTCACAGGTCAAGAATTTGCGTTGCAAATGTGTAGAAACAAAATCCTATGAATATAACAGTGTCCAAAAAATTTTCGCCGGCATTGTGATACATTCACGCATGTACACACATTTCATAACTCTTAAAGTACGATTCTTGGTTTCCAACATCCTTTTTCACAAGTCAAGAGTCCCTAACTTCTATTCATTATTCATATACATATAAACACGTAATCACATTCCTCATATATGGTAGCATCATCTTATTGACATAAACATACCTAACAGCATAATACACATCATCGTCATAAAAATAACATCATAACACCTCAGTCAAATCTCAAAAACGTCGTAGCTTCCTGCAATAATTTCAAACCATAAAAAATATTCTCTGCTCATTTTAATAGTGTCATCTGCCTCAAACGTACTTTAAAAATCATGATCTCATACCAAATACATCATTCAAAGCTCTCATAGTATCACAATGGTTCCGAAAAAATATGAAGAGTTCACACAGTACAGACAAAATACAATTTCGTAAGTGTGAAGTTACCCAACGGTGTAATTACGTAAACATGTGTCACTGACGTAGTAAAAAACATGTTCATCTCTCAGTTAAATGATCAGATAGCTGTGTAATTTATGTTTTAGAGAAATATGGTACCGATGTGTAAAGTTGTATAAGCAAATACCATATTAGCTAGGGCTCCTTGTGCTTGCCAAACACATGGTACACAAAGTAGGCGTGTACCCCCCTGAGGTTTAATGTAATTGTACCCTCAGGTATTACAGATTACAGCAATGGAATGAAATGTATCCCGGAAAACTTTCTTTGTAATTCAAAAATCTTAAAAAAGAAATGTTTTAAGTACAAAATTAATCACTCAAATACGTGTCCTGTAGCGCTAAATATGTGTCTTGCTGTAAGATAATCTCTGTGGAAGTGTCGTAGTTATCGTCCTCCGAAAGCTAAGTTCTGCAGAAGACAATGTACTTACCTCATGATAAACAAAAGTGAAATGCTTTGCGTATAGAAATCTTAGTTATTACGCTTATTGTCGTGGTGAAGAACGTACTGTGCTGTAACGTATTGTTGTGCTACAAAAGAGGCTGACTCATTGTAGCTATACCACAAAAGTTACTACTAAAACATGTTTTACTTCCCAGAATAATACAGAAAAACTGTGCAGATATGAAACAGAAACACCGCAAACAGATTCTAAGTCTGACAAAGCATACTAGTAATGTAAAGTGAAAAGTTATATGGCAAAGACAAAGTTAAAAGGCAGATTATCTTTCAATAAACGGTTTTACATATGAAATGTGGTGAAAACCTTTTCCTCTTCTCAGTATGCAGAGTTTCAACTTGAAAGCAATTATCATGCGGTATTCGTCCGTCAAGAATACGGGAATTTTGCTCAAGGTTAGCGTCAATGTTATTTTTCCCTGAGCCAGCCGGCGCACGCGGCTGCCTGCGGTGCGAGTCATTGTCTGTTCCTTTGTTGGCGCGTGACGTTACTGGGATTAGGAGGCCTAACTTCCACAAATTCGCCTTGCCGAGAGGGCCCAGCTCTGTTTAAAGCTCGCCAGTTCTGGTATAATTCAGGTCTGTCGTTTTGTCGGTAGTTTCCAAAGTTTCTTTCTTGTCGGTCACGTGGTGGAGAATTTCTCCCTGAGTCGTAACTGCGTGCTGGACCGTTGCATCTAAAATTATTCTGTCTCCCTTGATAATAATAGTTCTGATTACCATATTGTCTGTTTCTATGGTTATCTCTGTCATATTCATTACTACGAAAATGCGATCTTTCTCTGTAACTATTATTACTCTGCCAGTGGTTGTCATATGGGTGGTGTCTGTTTTGATCACGATTTGCGTTGTAAGAATAGACTTGTCGTGTCCAGTTATTGTTTCTGTCGTCATGGAATTGTGACGGATGTGACCTGTAGTGATTGTTTTCCTGTTTCCGCATCCCGCGACTGTCTGTGTGAATTTCTAGTTCTTGTAACAGTCCCTGAAAAGCTTCAATGTCGTCTTTGCAACGTCCTGCCAAAATAATATGCCGTAAATGTTCAGGTAATTTGAGTAAACAAATGCGGATGAGTTCTGAGGGGCTGTATGGGTTTGACAGGTACTGATTCTTGTGCAACATGTCTTCAAAATATTTGACAAGACTGGAAAATTCAGATTGTTCAAAGTGTTTCATCATCATGATGCTATGTTTTACTCGGTCTTGTGTAGCTTGTGACCAATATGCTGAGAGGAACGCATGGTAAAATTCTCCTTCACTGTGACAATCGTGAATGACCGATCGCATTCTTACAGCTGGTTCATTCTCCAAGTAGCCACACATAAATTCTAACCTGTGCTCCAATGACCAGTTGGGAGGAAAACAATGAGAGAATTGATGGAGCCATGCTTGTGGATGAATGTCGTTGCCAGAATTCTTAAATGTTTTGAATTTACGTGTAGTAATGAACAGCTTATAGTCAAAATCATCATGTCGGCGAGTCACATATCGGTCATTGTTACGTCGTGTCGGCGGTTCCATCTCAAAATTCGGTGCACCTTGCCAATTCCTTTCATAATTACCGAAATGCCCTGTGTTATTATTTTGTGGCTTTTCCGTATTTCTAAGTTCCTCTTCCCGTGTTGGAGCGCGAGTGTCCTCTGAAATATGTAATTCTTGTATCACCTGCCTCAACTGATCTTGTACTTCCCGGATTTCTCTTTTGTACTGTGTATTGATTTGATTTTGATTTTGTTTGAATTTTCTTATTTGTTCATACTCTTCTGTGTCAGTGAAGGCTACGGGTCTTGTGTCATTCAGATCATCATCTACCTTTGTAGATAAGTTAGTGACCTGATCCGAAAGTTCGGCTACTTTCTCCGATAGTGTACTTATTTCCTCAGTGTGTTTTTCTGAACCAAGTTTCAGAGTGTCCATTTGTGTTGAAATCGTATCTACTGTGTCCTTTAAGTTTTCCTGAGTTTTTGCAAGTTGCGTAACCGAATCGGTAGATGCAACTGAGTCAATTTTAGCCCACAAGGTCTCATGATTTTCATGAACAATTGTTTGCAGTTCTTTTATGGCTGCTTCGTGATTCTGTAATGCATTTTCATGCCGCGAAAAAATAGGTTGAAAATGCTCACAAATTTGTGTTTTTACGTCAATACAGACCTTTTGACATTTCGATTCAATGTTATGTAACTCAGTAGTTAAATCTTCACGTGTTTGTTCAAGTGTGGTATCTAACTTTTGAAGATTTTGTTCCATTGTGTCTAACTTTTGAAGATTTTGTCCCATCTGTGTCTGATTTTGTTCCATTTGTTGCATTAATTGCAATAGTAATGTATTAGTGTCTGGAATCTGTTTCTCTATGCTTTTTGTCAGTGCATTTTCACCGGCAACTTTCACATTTTGACAAGCAGAAAATGTGTCTTGATTCATTTGAGAAAACGGTGAGGACCCAAAACCGAAGTCTACAGTATTTGCAGTACTGTGTTCTGTCACTTCGGATTCCTGAGGCGAGCTGTTTCCGACCGATCGATCGATAATGCTTCCCTGTTCACTACCTGTTTGACTGTCTACACCATTATTTGCCACCCGCTCCATATCCCTATGCACAATTACCAAATTACTACTTCGAATGTCTGTTAATTCACTACCCAGGGGTGCTGATAAGCTACGCTCGTCGTCACTATTGTTTCTCAGTTTACTTTGGAGCCGAGTGTTACGATTTTCACACGCCATTATTGTCACAATATTTCACACGATAACACAGAAAAGCACAATTTGAATAGCAAAAATAAGAAAACACATTAACATAGCACTGAAACTAATATCTAGTTAATTGCAGCTGCGAAATACTTGGTGCAAATCTACATGCATGCCACAACTGTTTTACTGTAGAACAATGAAAGACTGCAACTACAAAGGAGATTCTCTCTACAATTACGCACTAGCAATAAACAAAAGCTACGCTAAATACACAAACTACAAGAAAAAATCAGAAGATTCCAGTGAGGTATCCTAGGCTAAGGGTCGACATATGAAACGTCCCCTTTGGAAAATTTATACACGACTGTGCTTAAACTGACACACAACATTTTCAGCGCAACGCAATCTGACTATCAAAGATCCCTGCAAAAGAATGGCCTTGAGTAACATTAAACTATACCTTTCACAAATAACTTACCTCACAAAAATCTTCATTACTCGAACTACTGCAATACAGCGAGCGCCACTACTGCCAGCTAAATAAAAGATTCAAACTACAGAAGGCACTAACTACTGATAGGGATAGTTAGCAAATGAAAGATATTAATAGAGAACAAACAATGTATTTACCTTAATAGTCATAATATATATATAGCAGTTAATGACAAATTGGAAAACTCCGCCATCTCTCTCCTCACATCCACCACTGCTGGCGGCTCACCTCCAACTGCACAACGCTACGCGCTGTTCACATCCAGCTGCCGCTGCCCAACACTACAATGGCAGACAACAATACAAACTAGCCCCAGACTGCACACAGCACAGCCAGTGATTTTCGTACAGAGCGCTACGTAACGTTGCCAATAAGAAACATAAACAGCCTAGCTTACAAAGTCAACTGGACCGGACGGTTTACCCCTGGAATTCTACCGCACTTTTTACGACCTTATGGGCGACAAGTGGCTCCAAATGTTTCAAGACCTGATCCTCCCTGATTTCACTGTCCCCACAGAATTCACAGACGGCATCTTGATCCCAGTACCGAAACCGAATGGTGGTTGTAGGTGGCAGTACTTTCCCCCACTCATACTCCTCAACAACGACTACAAGATCTTCGCCCGCATCCTCGGCGCTTGTCTCCACACCGCTATGGGAAAAGCCATCCACAATTATCAGACATGTTTAGGTGGTGTCAGAAACATTCATACGGAGTTAGGAGCATGCCGCGACGTAATTGCTTTGACGGTGGCCTGCAAAATACGAGGCGCCCTTGTCGCCGTAAATTTTGACCACGCATTCGACCGCGTCGACCACGGCTTCTTACGCGCAGTTTTGCAACACATGGGCCTCTCTCCAGAGTCTGCACAGATGGTCCTTCGACTGGTCCACGGAGCGCGCTCCCGCATGATGGTCAACGGTTATCAGTTCGGTCACATTGTTATTGGACGGTCAGTGCGACAAGGGTGCCCCTTGTCGGGTATATTATTTGCGGCAGCGCTTGAACCAACTTTACATGGTCTGTGGCAGCGATTAACAGGTATTTCCATGCTGCACATGACCTTTCATTGTGGTGCATTCGCCGCTGACGTGGTGTTCCTAGCCAGATCAGAGGATGAAATGCATATGGCGCTAGAATGGCTACGCCAGTACGGGGCGGTCGCTGGTGGGATCGTCATCAACGTGAAGAAGACAAAATACATGGATGTCGGAGGGGGCTATCCCACGCAACGACGGTGTCCTTTGACAATCTGCCCGTACTCAAGTGTTTAGGAGTGCAATAATTCTATAGCAATGTCCGCCGCACGGCGGCGGCAACGTACCGCCGGCTCCTACACCAGACACGTGCTCTGCTGCAGGACTACAAATTGCGTCGCTTGGATATGCTCATCAGAACACGTTACATCAACGCCTATCTTGTCTCCAAACTGAACTATTTTGCGCATGTCCTTCCCTTGACGGCTACGATGGCCTACAGATTTAAAGCATCATATGGACATTTCGTAAGAACCGGTCTTGTTTTTAAAGTCCGATACGCCTCCCTGAAACTGCCGCAGCGGGCGGGCGGTATCGTATTAATTAATGTATATAACCGTGCGCGATCGCTTTATCTCAACACTATGCATCGCACATGGACCTCTGCCCACGCCACTCTGACGGGCACCCTGATAGCGGAAGTGGCACCACACTCTCTGCATCCCCCGGTTTCTGTAGGACACATTTCACCGGCACTTGCCCACACCAGAGAGTTCTCGATTGACCTCAGCTGCTTACGGTCAGACCATCCGACGACACAGATGCCCAGCACGAAAAACTATTATCGCCTCCATCAATCGCAGCAATGTATCAATATTTTCGCACACAGACATCCTGAAGTTGCCCGGAACACAGTGTGGCGAGCGGTACACACGCCTTTTCTACCTACGACGGTGCGTTCATTGTGGTACGTGATTGTAAATGGGATGTTCGCTACTCGTCAGAGGCTACATTCCATACATCTGACGGTCGACCCTCTGTGCACAACATGCTCAGTCGTGGACCCGGATGCACACCGTCTGACTTGTGCCGTGACCAGCGAGTGCTTGTTACTGACGCGGCGCATACTGGCATTACTCTTGCGGCGATTGCCGGAGTCTATCTCCCCTGATGATATATTACGCCCCGACAGAGTATACTTTCCATCAACCAGGACGAACGCCGTTACTGGCTGAAAGGCGTCGTCCTTTACTATATATTTTGCGATGCTCCCAAAGGCACACTCGACTTTTGGTCCCTACTTATGATGGCACATGCAGCTTTCAGCCGCAACCCGAAGTACAGAACTCCTTTCGCAAATTATTTAGGTTCATTATTTGCAGATCCTCCTGCTCACTGTGGCGTTCCGGGTATGAGACGCTGAAAATGAAGAAGACTTCTCGAGCATATGGATCCTCTACAGACGGAATAGGGGGAACCGCTCCCAACAGACGAGAAGACGACTCGGACGCTCGGCTACGGCAGTTGTAGGATCTTTTTCTCTAATGAAACAAAAACAAAACTATAAATACAATACAAAATAAAAATTTAAAAAATTAAAAATGTTACAAAAATTAAAGAAATAAATAAATAAAATAACATAGACCAACCCACTACATCCTCTTCCTGATCCTTCGATCCTCGGACACGTTGCTTGGGAGTGGCGGCGGGACGGCCAGGCTTCGGGTGTCGACCCCAGCCCTACCCATCGTCCTGCTCCTGCAGCGGTTCCTTATATAAAAAAATGGTAATCGTCAAAAAAAAGTTGGTAGAGCACTTGCCCGCCAAAAGCAAAGGTCTTGAGTTCGAGTCTCGGTCCAGCACACAGGTTTAATCTGCCAGGAAGTTTTACATTCTATGTGTGGTGTGCGTACTGTAAGACCTTCAGTACACACGCCATCAGGTTATTGACTTGTCGCTCTAACGAAGTAGGTGAGTGTCAGTAAAATGTCTTGTGGTCTTATCGTGGCGTGTTTATGTTCTGCCGTTACGTCAGACAATAGAAATGCCACTTGCACGCTTAGAGTAGCAGATTTACGGTGAACAACTTTAAACAGAACTTGATTAATTTTCACACACATTTATTAAAATAATAAAAAACATAAAAATTACTTAATTTGGTTCTGGATGCTATTTACAATTGACAAGCTGATGTTCCTTTGGTATTGGTACGTTAATCTTATTCTCACATACATCTCTGATACTTGACAAAAGTGTCTATACATTTATCTTCATGGCTATGTACAGGAATATGGTAATGTTATTAGCCGCAGACTGAAACTTGACTATAGACTCGTACAGACAAATGTAGAACTCGTACAGACTGGTACAGACTAATGCAGACTGACTAATCGGAGGTCTGTGCACTCATTATAATACCTCGCACGTTCATGTGAGGAGAAAAGGCTCTACATTAGCAGCAATCTCATTGGCTGCGTTACATATTAATATGCGGATCGGTGGAAGCAGAATTTGGTCTGTCTCTATGGCAGCGCCATCTTGTAGTGCGAAGACAGACGAGCACTGCGCCTGCGCCGTTGTGCCTAGAGGGGCGCGCTCTAGTGGGAAAGTTGTGTACGCGCTGACTACGCGGAAATATGTACACAACACTATGTAACTTGCTCTTCGACTTCCAATTTGATAATTTATGGAAAAATGTTTTATATTGCTAGTCCTAGTTTCAAAAATTGTCTGACTGAGAAAATGTAGGCATGAAGAAGTCAGTGAAAGTAATTATTCGCTATTGTAGAAAACTTTTGAATCCACTGGACACTTGAATTCTCTATACTGCTTCTGAGAGTTTTGTTATTTCTCTTGTTATTTACTGTCACAATATCATCCATGAGAACAATATTAAAGGCAGTGGGATTAGGTTCCTGATCTGTATACTGTATACTAACATTCTACGCTGCTTCGTAAATTTTAAGGATTATATAATTTACGTAAAACAGAGTATCGGTTTCAGTCCTAGAATCGAAGATAAACTTCAGAAACACATCTTAAGAATAGTGGCATATCGATTATGGCTCCTTACCATCAACAATAGTTGTTATCCATAGTCTTGTATTTGCTATTTGACCGTCGTCACCCTTTAGAGACCAACCTGATCTTTCCACAATGCCATTTTTGACTTGCTTCGTAATATGTCCTATAACTACAGATTTGTTGAAAATGTCAACTGTTAAATACACCATTCCACAAATTAAAAACTTATAGTTTTTCTTTATATCTTGAAACTTACTACCGTTCACTTTCACTGAGGAAAAGATACATAATAATAAAATGAAATCATAGATTAGAATCTCAAAGCATTCTGTGACACGTTACTCTTCCAGAGAACTTCGGCATGTTTCAAAATTTTTTACTCCTCTTATGTTTAGCCACATCTGTACAAATAGTGGGCCTCATGAAGCAGCACTGTTTAGCCGTCACAAAATAAAGCCTCAAAAATCAGTAAATAAAACTATTCTTCTACTGTTGTTCCGAATCGCATACACCAACCGCCCTCTGCTCCGACAACGACTCGAAGTATATTGGGTATTTGACATTTCTCTTCTTTTTCGGGCCTCCTTACCTCCCCTTCCAGCCCAAACTTCGCTCTCCAATTACGCCTTCATCGGCCAGCTTCTCCTCAATATTTTTCATTTTTGCTAAACTGCTTTTTACCCTTCATGCATATACACGTGCGTCATGTATTTTTAGAGACTGCATGAATATACTGTATAACGTGAGTATTCCTTATCTTTGCAAATTAAATATTACATACCTTGTTGTGAATTAATTTGTTTGTCCAGATTCCGTTTACTGTGTTTCCTTAAAATTATATAAAATATACGCCTGTAAAAAAAAAAACTTGAAACATCTGTTGCAGCTGATTGGTTAAGGCCTGAAAAAAAATGCCTCTACTGATGCTGCTTAGTATCGCTTATAGCCTGCTTCAGCTTCCAGAACGGCTCGAAGTCTGTTGGGCATTGAGCCCAGAACTCTCGCCACATAACTAGATTCAAGTAACTCATTCCAAGCGTCATGGCCTGCCGAGGTGGTCGTGCGGTTCTAGGCACGACAGTCTGGAACCCCGTGACCGCTACGGTCGCAGTTTCGAATCCTGCCTCGGGCATGGATGTGTGTGATGTCCTTAGGTTAGTTAGGTTTCAGTAGTTCTAAGTTCTAGGGGACTGATGACCTCAGAGGTTAACTCCCATAGTGCTCAGAGCCATTTGAAGCATTTGAACGAAGCGTCATGAATCACATCAGAAATCTGTCGGCGAATCGACGGTGACTGTCCCTTTTCCCTTATTACTCTGACCATTTCTGCCCAAATATTCTCAATGGGATTCAAATCAGCTCCTTTAGATGGCCAGTCCATTACAGTAATATTACTATGGTCGTCGAACCACCTCTTAACCACACGTGCCATATGAATAGGCGACCGATTTTGTTTGAACATGATATGATCATGGCCAAATCTTGCTGTCACAGAAGGCAACCTCACGTTCTCCATAATTGACATGTAAACTGCGCGCATCGAGTGTTCCTTCCACTTCCCACGGGAGCCCATACCGTTACCGGCTCCCTGCCACTCGTTCGGCAACTTTAAATGTAATTTTGACTATACCAAGCAGCTTTTGGTCGGTAAACAAGTACTTTCCGGTTGATGCCGTAGAGAAAACTTTTGCAACCGCAAAAGTCACTCGCCTCCAAAACTGGAGAGGTTTGTCAACATTTTCAGCAGCAAAAGCAAGGCGGGCTTCTCTGTGGGAAACAGTCAAGGTCTCTTTCACAGCAAAGCTTCTTGCTCTCAGTCCACCTTCCCTTGGACGACGAGTGGCGGTCTTACTGCTAACATTGAGACCCAAAATCTGCTGAATTTGTTGTGAGTTGACAAATGGGTGGTTCTCACTGAAACGGCGTATCTGCCGATCCTGGCCTGCTATTGTTTTGTAGCGACGGCCATGAGGCCTTACATTCAGGTTACCACCCTCTTCTTTTCGTCTAATCCACCTGGTTACCGTCGACTTGTGAAGACCCATAGTTCCGGCTATATAGCCATTTGAAAATCCCTCTGCATGGAGTGCTATTATAGTGCCCTTGTCTGCCTCAGCCAGATGGGCCATTTAGAGTTGACTGAATGATTCCTTGCGGTTAATGTCTGCTGCGAAAACAGCGCTAGTAGGAAACAGACTGCCTCCTCCACGACTGCAGCCACAACGCAATGGCCAAGTACGTGTAACACGGAAATCGATGGCATAAACGAGAGATCGCAAGCCCGTACCCGTGTCATTACATAATGGAGCAACTTAGAATCTATAATTTTTCTCAGAATGGACTGGTCCGCTCTTGTCATGACTTATCCTGATAAATATTACATGAAATGAAATTTTTACGTTTTACATATACGGCAGGCCTAACGTAAGAAACATTTCTGAAATATCTGAGGCAACCTGAAGAACACTCTGTGAATTTTAGCTGTAGAAGTTTGACTTATAATAGGGAAAACGTGTTTATCCTCGCTCGTCGTGTTTCCAAGTGGCGCACTTTACTCTGATGCATACATAGTTCTCGCCGGGCGTAAGAGCGACTCGACTAACGAGGGGAACTCGCCAGGTATCATATGCTGATTGTCCGGGAACGTTGCTCAGTGAAAGAGAGGATAAAATAAGCAAACATGTGTTCGGCTTATCTGCAGACACTCGACCGTTTCCGAGAAACCGACGCTCAAAATTATCAACGCGCTGCTGCTGTAGTGTAGATACCTTTTGCACCCGAGAGTGCATTTGAAGCGGTGGCTCAGTGGCTACAGTCGTTCCTTCTTAACTTTGATTCAAGAGTTCGAGACCATAGTGGTTATTTTACGAGGTGCATTCAAGTTCTAAGGCCGCCGATTTTTTTTCTCTGGACTGGAAAGAGATAGAAACATTCGCATTGTTTTAAAATGAGGCCGCGTTCATTGTCAATACGTCCCAAAGATTTCAGCACGGTACAGCAGATGGAATTTTACCGCCAGCGGCGAGAATGAGAACTGTTTTAAATACTTAAAATGACGAAGTTTTCCTTACTTGAACAGCGTTTTCTGAATTTGCGTGGTGTGAAACCAATTGAAATTCATCGACAGTTAAAGGAGACATGTGGTGATGGAGTTATGGATGTGTCGAAAGTGCGTTCGTGGGTGCGACAGTTTAATGAAGGCAGAACATCGTGTGACAACAAACCCAAACAACCTCGGGCTCGCACAAGCTGGTCTGACGACATGATCGAGAAAGTGGAGAGAATTGTTTTGGGGGATCGCTGAATGACTGTTGAACAGATCGCCTCCAGAGTTGGCATTTCTGTGGGTTCTGTGCACACAATCCTGCATGACGACCTGAAAATGCGAAAAGTGTCATCCAGGTGGGTGCCACGAATGCTGACGGACGACCACATGGCTGCCCGTGTGGCATGTTGCCAAGCAATGTTGACGCGCAACGACAGCTTGAATGGGACTTTCTTTTCGTCGGTTGTGACAATGGATGAGACGTGGATGCCATTTTTCAATCCAGAAACAAAGCGCCAGTCAGCTCAATGGAAGCACACACATTCACCGGCACCAAAAAAATTTCGGGTAACCGCCAGTGCTGAAAAAATGATGGTATCCATGTTCTGGGACAGCGAGGGCGTAATCCTTACCCATTGCGTTCCAAAGGGCACTACGGTAACAGGTGCACCCTACGAAAATGTTTTGAAGAACAAATTCCTTCCTGCACTGCAACAAAAACGTCCGGGAAGGGCTGCGCGTGTGCTGTTTCACTACGACAACGCACCCACACATCCAGCTACCGTTACGCAACAGTTTCTTCGTGATAACAACTTTGAAGTGATTCCTCATGCTCCCTACTCACCTGACCTGGCTCCTAGTGACTTTTGGCTTTTTCCAACAATGAAAGACACTCTCCGTGGCCGCACATTCACCAGCCGTGCTGCTATTGCCTCAGCGATTTTCCAGTGGTCAAAACAGACTCCTAAAGAAGCCTTCGCCGCTGCCATGGAATCATGGAGTCAGCGTTGTGAAAAATGTGTACGTCTGCAGGGCGATTACGTCGAGAAGTAACGCCAGTTTCATCGATTTCGGGTGAGTAGTTAATTAGAAAAAAAAATCGGAGGCCTTAGAACTTGAATGCACCTCGTATTATTATTCTTTCCTCCCTCTCTATCAGAATTATCTACGAATGTTTTTTTCCAATTTATGTTGAAACAATGTTGTCATTATTCATAAATTAACTTTTTGTGTAATTAATGAATTAAAAAAAATAAACGAATGGGAATATAATGTTACATATTTTTGAACATCCTTACAACCTGTAAGGTTGCAAGGACATTCACAAACATTGCACATCATTTTCTCATTCGTTTATATGTTCAACGTCTCTCATTACACGGTAAAATGGCTCTGAGCACTATGGGACTTAATTTCTGAGGTCATCAGCCCCCTAGAACTAAGAACTACTTAAACCTGACTAACCTAAGAACATCACACGCATCAATGCCCGAGGCAGGATCCGAACCTGCGACCGTAGCGGTCGCGCGGTTCCAGACTGTAGCGTCTAGAACCGCTCGGCCACTCCGGCCGGCTACACAGCAAATTAATTGACGAATAACAACAACATTGTTTCAATATAAATTGGAATAAACATTCGTAGATAATTCAGAGAGGGAGAGGGGAGGGGTGGGTGGGAAGAAGGAACACCCGGGTTTCAAACTCGCAGCGTGAAGTTCTGAAGTCGTGACGGTAGCCGCTGAGCCACCGCTTCAATTGAATCCTTACGCGCTAAAGGGTATCTACAATATAGCAACAGCACATTGAAAACTTTTTCTCAGAAACGGTTGAGTGTATGCAGATAAGCCGAGACACGTGTTCGCTTACTTTTTCCCCTCTTTCATTGAGCGAAATTTCGGGAAAATCGGGTTATGACACTTGGCGGTCCCTCGTAAGTGGCGTGCGTTGCGATTCAGTAGACAGAATGCGTCCACATTCCTCGACTACTCATTGACATGTTTGGAAACTTTCGGTCTTGTAGTGGCAGTTTGCATCTTGAGGGCTGGTTTTCCTAATAACGATCTACTAATGGACTTTGCTCCTAATTTACGTTATTGTGTAGTAGACCTACTGCAACGACTTGAACCGGAAATGTTTGTTTATTTGGATACTCCGCTTCTTAGTTGCTACATTTTGCTGTAATATTTTCCTTTGCTTCAAAACTGCAAGTTTAGATGACCACTGCAACTTGGTAACACCAGTAACAATTTAATACTTCGAAACAGTTACGTGTGGTGTACGAGGAGTGTACTCTGTTGAATGAGGAATACATTCAACACGAAAGCTGCGTCCAGTAACAATAATTAACTTCATGTTACATGACAAAACAAAAGTCTAAATACTGTCATTTCATCTCAGTACCCAGCAAAACTTAAACAGGAACGATCGCAAACATATTTTTATGGGGAAGGCAAACGAAAGACTACGTTTTATTGGCCGCACACTAAGACTGCGCAACAGGTCTACTGAAAACACTGCCCACACTACGTTTGTCCGTCCACTGCTATAGTATTCCTGCGCGGTATGGGATCAAAAAATGTCTCTGAGCACTATGGGACTTAACTTCTGAGGTCATCAGTCCCCTAGAACTTAGAAGTACTTAAACCTAACTAACCTAAGTACATCACACACACCCATGCCCGAAGCGGATTCGAACCTGCGACGGTAGCGGTCTCGCGGTTCCAAACTGCAGCTCCTAGAACCGCAGGGCCACACCGGCCGGTGGCATGGGATTGACGGTGCACGCCAAAAACGTCCAAGGAATGGTAGCACGATTTGTAATGTCACGAAATAGGGGAGAGAGAGTCCCAGATTTGATAAGAGATTTGGGGTGACATTCATGAAAACAAAAGCATTTTTAATTGTCGCGAGATCTTTTCACGAAATTTCAATCACCAACATCTGTTCTGAATGCCAAAACATTATTTCCTCGGGAACTTACGCAGTAAGAAATGACCGTAGTAATAATGTAATTCAGGACTCATAAGAAAAGATTTAACTGGTCCATTTTCCCGCACGCTGTTAAATAGTGGGACGGTAGAGAAATAGTCCGAAGGTGGTTCGATTGAACCACCTGCCAGGCACGTAGGTCTGGATTGCAAATAAATCCTTTAGATGTAGTCATGTAGATGTAACAACGAAATTATGTTGTAATTGCGACATGTGAGTTACATTTGATTCAACATCGAAGTTGTTTGCTGTTTCCTCATTTTTTGTTTCAACCATAGACAAATACCTAAATGCGTTAAATTGATGCTGAAATAAAATGACATGCATTGACCAATAACAATAAATTCTTAACTACTTGTTATGGTACTGCAGTATCTGCCAGCGTCTTCAGAAGTGGATACCGCATACGACGTTCTTAGGATGTTTGTAAGTGGATATTGCACACGACTTCGGAAAAAAAGTGATTGTAGCTTCGTAAAAGTTCCGTGATCAAATGATCCCATCTGCTAGCGAATACAGTTTATCCCCAATAGACAGTATATATTATCTTTACACATGAGGTGAAAAGGGTTTCGTCGGGCCACGCGGGATTAGCCGAGCGGTCTTAGGCGCTGCAGTCCTGGACTGCGTGGCTGGTCCCGGCGGAGGTTCGAGGCCTCCCTCGGGCGTGGGTGTGTGTTTTTTTCCTTAGGATAATTTAGGTTAAGTAGTGTGTAAGCTTAGGGACTGATGACCTTAGCAGTTAAGTCCCATAAGATTTCACACATATTTGAACATTTTGTTGGGTTTCGTCGGGTGTAGTGGCCTTGCGGTTCTAGGCGCTTCAGTCACGAACGGCGCGGATGCTTCAGTCGCAGGCTGGAATCCTACCTCGGGCATGGATGTGCGTGATGTCCTTACACTAGGTAGGTTTAAGTAGTTCTAGGTCTAGGGGACTGATGACCTAAGCAGTTTGATCGCATAGTTCTTAGGCCATTTTTTGACCTTCCGCGTAAATTTTCTTTACATAAACGGTCGTATCTTTAGGTTGCGTTGACATAGCTCACTTTTTACGCCACCAAGAGACCGTATACCGCTGGAAGTACGATACATTTCCGCTTATTATGTCTACCCGTACTCGAGGTAAACCGGTTTTAAGGGTTGGGTAGACAGATAGATGGTAAAGAAATTGAGACTAGTAGGGTTCCATTTTTACCGATTTAGGTGACAAAATCCTAACAACGAAAATAACTACGACAGTTACTGAAGATGAGGGCCGCATGAATATTTTAAATAAATGGTTCAAATAAATCTAAGCACTATGGGAGGTCATCTGTCCCCTAGAACTTAGAACTACTTAAACCTAACCAACCTAAGGACATCACACACATCCATGCTCGAGGCAGGATTCGAATCTGCGACCGTAGCGGTGAAGCGGTTCAAGACTGAAGCGCCTAGAGCTGCTCGGCCACTGCGGCCGGCCATAAATAATTTCCCCCACTCTTCACTCGAAATCTTCTAGTAGCATATTAATCGTAGCTACACATTCGATACAAATCGCCTTTACAGGAATGCAAATAAAATCCATTTGCCTACACACGTGGTAATTCAGATCCCAGTATTAATGCCACCGCGTTTTAGAAGTGCGAGCATTACCATTGCTAGCTAGCTTAAGAAAGACTTCGGCTAGTGAACGTTTTGACTGTCAAATGAGCGGTGACTTAGAGGTAGAAAATTCATGTCTTTGAGTCCAGAAAGCGCTAGGCAACAGAAACTGTAGATCATTTTGCCATTTTCGTTTCGGAATTGCCGGATTATTCATGACTGGAGTAATAACAGAGGGCTTTTGGCCTGGGTTATCTGTAGGCATATTGTAAGTTGTTTGGTAGTGCAAGGGAGGTCTGGTTTGTTTTCGGTTCTAATCTCGATGGAGGCAGATAGACTATCAGTAAAGCAATTTTAAGAAATTCTCGAGCCCCCAGTGCGCTTTATTGTTACCTTTATTCTGTACCGGCGCCCTGTAGATGTCAATATTAAACTCTTGTAGAATTTCATACTTGTTACTGCCTACTTTTTCCGCTTGTGTCAATAACTGAATTGATTTACGTGTGGCACTGAATGATTTTTAACTGACTTTCGTTCTGAATCTTCACACATTGCTAAATCTGCACACTTTTTTGGTAGGTCAGCAATGGTAATCCCATATGACTGGTCTGAACGTTGACACAGTCCGTTTCGCGGCCGAGTGCGCATAATATTTTGCTAATTCGTAACGATCTGGGGTACTTTGTCTTACTAAAACAGTTATGTTATCTCGATAAGCTGAAATTCATTTTTATTAGTACAGTTCATACTAATTAGCGTTTATTCCTTCATTTATATCTTATATTTATGTGTTGTGTTTAACACACTAATCAGCATTAATATAGTCTTACACATGATTGAAAACAGGCTGACAAAGTTCGGATAGTTTTTCAATTTCACGCCTGTGCATAGTATGTTGGTAGCACTTCGTCACCTTGCCTGTTATGCTGTGTAGCAGGCTTTAAAGCTGTGCGGGTCAGCATAACAAAAATGCGAGGTGTCTCGCTCGTTTTGTCCACGACTGTACATGTAGAAACAGACGCAGAAAAAATATCTAGAGACGTAGCTTACACGGCCCTAGCAGACTCATGAGGTATGATAAGTTTGTCATCACTTTATTGGTGTCCATTACGACCTGCAGTAAACGGATGAACGTCCGACATCGTGCACTGCAATGAAGGCGCTGACGTAAACAACTGCTTTAATGAGCTCAGAGATGTAACAACCGACACTTCGAGGAACTTCTTTTCCAGAAAGTCAGAGAACATAACTCGTCAGTGAAGATCCGTTATGGCTCTTATATGACGCCACCTGACGGAGGAGGGGGCGGTGAGGGAGGGTGTGGCAGTACAGGAAACGTCCGCCACTGTCTGCTCGGCAGCAGTCGACATGAGGATCTCTGTCGCTGTGGTCGCCATCTTGATGGCTGCCGCTCCCTACCGCATGCTATGCTCTGGTAAGTTGCTCGTATACTAGTTAACCTCCTAGCTGAATGGGCTTGTTTTCAATGTTACGTATTATTTGTCATGGACTCTTTCAACCGGCCGTGGTGGCCGAGTGGTTCTAGGCGCTACAGTCTGGAACCGCGCGACCGCTACGGTCGCAGATTCGAATCATGTCTCGGGCATGGATGTGTGTCATGTCCTTAGGTCAGTTAAGTTTAAGTAGTTCTAAGTTCTAGGGGACTGATGACCTCAGATGTTAAGTCCCATAGTGCTCAGAGCCATTTGACATTGTCTCCAGCGGGAATTTCCTCCGTTATTACCATCCACACTTCATCAGCACAGTTTGGTAGAAGATGTAGTACAGCATAGACATGCAGCAGAATAATTTGACTTCTTCTCTCTGTATTCGGTCTGTAATCCCAGCTTTTGTATTTTCTTCCACAGAAATTGGATGAACTGAAACTTGCAACCGGAAACGGATGTTTCGTAGAATACTGTTTTCGTAGCTTCAATAGAAACCATTTCAACTTATAACACTGCACTTATTTGGTGACCACCTAGGCATCGTCATTATTCAGTCCAGTAAAGAGACTTCTGTTTGCATTTTGATTAGTCTGTGTGCAATGCTAACTAAACAGGAATACCTTCATATCTCCTCCTTTCTTTACTTTCTTTCTTTCTTATTCTTGTGCCTTCAGCGCGTAACGACGCAGGGTCGGCATAGTTAGTTGGATTTGGCAAGGTTAATTTAAAGGGTGGCCGGATGCCCTTCATGCCGCCACCCCGTACCCCCCGGGACAGAATTAGTGCACCCCAACTGCCTGTGTCTAGTGTAATCCATGGAAGAGTGCGAATGTGTTCAGATGTGCGCGAGCCGTGTAACTGAGGCGGGACGTGGGGACCAGCCCAGGATGTGGAAAATCGCCTAAAAACCACATCCAGGCTGGCCGGCACACCATCCTCCGTCGTTAAGCAGCCGGGTGGATTTGGTCCGGGGCCGGCGCGCCTGCCCGAGTCCAGGAAGCAGCGCATTAGCGCTCTCGGCTAACCTATCGGGTCTCCTACCTTCGTATCTTCTCCTATGCTTCCGATATTACCATGTACGTTGTACAGTTGTTTCAATTATTTCGAACAAATGCCGTTGCCCTGCCCGTAAGAACAGTTCCATTTTTGCACAGGATTTTCTCCCTTTCTCCACAACCGAACACCAGGATTCTTTATTCAGGGGCAGAGCTATCGCCAGGCTTCAAAATCTATTACCTTCATTTACTTTCAAAATGTCTTCATTCAGCTGAATCTTCGAACTGTTGCCAAGGTACAGGACCGCCTCGGTAGCTTCTCTTCTTGCTCTAAAAAGTGCGTTCTTGGTTATCACATGATTCGGCATATTTGGGGCGAAATCTAGAACTTTATGTACCAAATCTTGAAATTCCTCTTAAAAAATCTGCAAATCAGGCACTGCCCTTTCTTTGTGGATTCGTTTCCTGTAGATATGAATTCGTTTCTTAATCTGCACTTCTGCTTCGTCAGATTGAGAAAGAGTGTTGCTGTTGAGCCATAATCCCGCTAACTGCAATTTTCAGATGGCCTCGGCACTTACTTCGTTCGCTGGCCGGTGTGGCCGTGCGGTTCTAGGCGCTTCAGTCTGGAACCGCGTGACCGCTACGGTCGGAGGTTTGAATCCTGCCTCGGGCATGGATGTGTGTGATGTCCTTAGGTTAGTTAGGTTTAAGTAGTTATAAGTTCTAGGGGACTGATGACCACAGATGTTAAGTCCCATAGTGCTCAGAGCCATTTGAACCATTTTGAACTTACTTCGTTCCGAAGTTCACACACAACCAGTTCCCATTCAATTCACATTTGCTGTGCACTCGTCAGCGGTAAGCAACCTTGAGAACACACGGCTCGCCTATCGTTGTCGTAATAATTTCTGTAACCCAGCACCCATAGTGTGACGGTAGCATCTTTAATTAGTAATCAATACGTCCTAGGCCCCCGTTCGAACACCGCCACCACTTAAATTCTGCATACAAATTGTCAGCTTTTGTGGCCGAAGACTTCCAGAATAAGAAGTCATCCTCATTCTGCCAATGCCCTTGTCAAAGAGGGCGGAGGAGAGGACAGACGTGCAGCGCACTCTCTCGGCCTTGGGGTTGCAAACTGCCTCTAAAGATGGAAAAATCATCGATGATCAACAGCATGAGGATGCAGAAGGAAATGGAAACCAGTGCATTAACTACACATTGTGTGTATCCACAGAACATTTGGCCTGTAATTGAAAAAAGTGTCATGATCATCTCTCCATTGGCAAAAGATTCCTCAACAGTAGCGCTTTCCGATCTCCGGGAGAGGACTGCTAAGGGGGAAGTGATCATAGCAAAAAGACTGAATATTCAACGGAACGGTAACGTCCTGTTAGTCGGGGCGTCGAAAGTTTCAACGTGGTAGGGAAGTGACAACAACTGAATAGTGACATCCTATGACACAGCGTAGATGTAGTGGAGTCAGTGTAGTGAAATACACTACTGGCCATTAAATTTGTTACACCAAGAAGAAATGTAGATGATAAACGGGTATTCATTGGACAAATATATTATACTAGAACTGACATGTGATTACATGTTCATGCAATTTGGGTGCATATCGTGAGAAATCAGTACCCAGAACAACCACCTCTGGCCGTAATAACGGCCTTGACACGCCTGGGCACTGAATCAAACAGAGCTTGGATGGCGTGTACAGGTACAGCTGCCCATGCAGCTTCAAAACGATGCCACAGTTCATCAAGAGTAGTGACCGCCGTATTGTGACGAGCCAGTTGCTCCGCCACCATTGACCAGACGTTTTCAATTGGTGAGATATCTGGAGAATATGCTGGCCAGGGAAGCAGTCGAACATTTTCTGTATTCAGAACGGCCCGTACAGGACCTGCAACATGCGGTCGTGCATTATCCTGCTGAAATGCATGGTTTCGCAGGGATCGAATGAAGGGTATAGCCACGGGTCGTAACACTTTTGAAATGAAATGTCCACTGTTCAAAGTGCCGTCAAAGTGAACAATAGGTGAACGAGACGTGTAACCAATGGCAACGCATATCATCAAGCCGGGTGATACACCAGTATGACGATGACGAATACACGTTTCCAATATGCGTTCACCGCGATGTCGCCAAACACGGATGCGACCATCATGATGCTGTAAACAGAACCTGGATTCATCCGAAAAAATGACGTTTTGCCATTCGTGCACCCATGTTCGTCGTTGAGTACACCATCGCAGGCGCTCCTGTCTGTGATGCAGCGCCAAGGGTAACCGCAGCCATGCTCTCCGAGCTGGTAGTCCATGCTGCTGCAAACGTCGTCGAACTGTTCGCGCAGATGGTTGTTGTCTTGCGAACGTCCCCAACTGTTGACTCAGGGATCGAGACGTGGCTACTCGGTCCGTTACAGCCATGCGGATAAGATGCTTGTCTTCTCGACTGCTAGTGATAACTGGTCGTTGGGATCCAGCTTGGCGTTCCCTATTACAGTCCTGAACCCACCGATTCCATATTCTGCTAACAGTCATTGGATCTTGACCAACGCGAGAAGCAATGTCGCGATACGATAATCGGCAATCGCGTTAGGCTTCAATCCGACCTTTATCAACGTCGGAAACGTGATGGTCCGCATTGCTCCTCCTTACACGGGGCATCACAACGTTTCACGAGGCAACGCCGGTCAACTGCTGTTTGTGTATGAGAAGTCGGTTGGAAACTTTCCTCATGTCAGCACGTTGTAGGTGTCGCCACCGGCGCCAACCTTGTGTGAATGCTCTGAAAAGCTAATCATTTGCATATCACAGCATCTTCTTCCTGTCGGTTAAATTTCGCGTCTGTAGCACGTCATCTTCGTGGTGTAGCAATTTTAATGGCCAGTAGAGTAGAAAGAAGACAAGGATTTCTGGTCAGACGAGTATAGGGTAATATTTACAACAGCAGTAAATGTTATAACGCGACTAGGATTCATTATGAATAGGAAGCTAAGGCAGAGAGTGAGTTACTGCTAACAACTAAGTGCTGGGGCTGCTCTTAACAGAATCGATAGCAAACCAACGCCGACAACGGCTGTTCACGTAGGTATCCCGATGTCGTAAGCAGAAGATGAAGAGATAGTGAAAGTATGTGTGGATATTGAACAGGTAACTCAGTACGTAAAGATAGAAGGGAATTCTGTATCGTGGTAGAATGGAATGCGATTGTAGGGGAAGGATTAGAAGAAAGAGTTACGGTAGGCTATGGGCTTGGTACTGGGAATGAGACAAGAGAAAAACAAACTGAGTTCTCTTCCCTGTCATGCCCACACGTCTTAAAAATGGTGCCTAGGAAGCTGTTTTCTTGCATCGCTAGCCAACAATTCAAGCAAATCATATTAATGGAGTTTATTACATCAAGTTAAATTGAGAATACGTAACTTAGCGTATTCACGAAGGTATGTCGCAAGCAATTGGAGACGTGCAAATAATCAATGTCCTTCGGTATATACAATTTCTCTGCAAGCAGAGCAACACAGTTCATACAGGGTGTCCAGAAATGGGCTCCCTGATTTCAAATTTAAATATCTCGAAAACAAAGATCGATAGAGGAATGCAGTAAACGGTATGTTTATTATGAAAGCTGTAAGAAGTTTATACAGCAGTTTTAAATAATAGTTACAAAAGCTGCTAACAGATGGCGCTGTACGCTGTACAGCTCATATCAGCATAAATAAGTGAGATAATCGTATGAAAACAATCTTTGCAAACAATCACATCACAATGTTTTCAAAATGTTCACCATTGGCACTACAGAGGTGGCGCAAACGAAGAATGAAATTCGCCATCACATTTCGTAGTGTCTCAACCGAAATGGATTCACGTGCCACAGAGATCGCCGATTCAAGCTCGTCCAGCGTGGCGGGATGCTTCGGGTAGACCATGTCTTTCACTGCGCCCCACAAAGAAAAGTCACAGGGAGTCAAATCCGGCGAATATGGAGGCCAATCCATGCCTGCACCGGTAAATTTGGGACATTCCAAAGCAATGACTCGATTCCCGAAGTATTCCTCAAGAAGGCGAAACACTTGTTCGGTCCGATGTGTTCGGGCTCCGTCTTGCATAAAGCATTCAGTTCGAATGAAAAAGGGCCAATAATGCCTCTGCTGCATACTGCAGCCCACACAGTAACTTTAGGAGAATACAGGGGTTTCGCTTCACACCAATATGGCTTTTCGGAACCCCAAAATCGCCAGTTCTGTTTATTCACGTATCTATTCAGGTGGGAGTGTGCTTCATCTGTAAACCAGATGCAGCCAACATCAAATCCTTCACTATCAATCATTGTGAGCATCTGATTAGCAAAAGCAACCCTTTGTTGCACAGCTCGTACGTGTATGGCCTGGTGTGTTTGAATTTTGAATGAAAACATGTGTAGGCTCTTTCACAGTATTTTCTGCGTGCTGGAACGCTTCAAACCAGTCTCAGATGCAATTCTACGGACGGATGACATTGGATTTCGCTGAATAATTCCAGAAACTGTGGCGATATTTTCAGTCGTAACTGCGGTTTGCTTGCGGCCAACATTCCCCACTAGATCATCAGTTACGCTGCCTCTTCGTTGGAATTTTGCGAAGAGCGCACGAATGGTTTTCGCATCGGGTCCTTTTCGAACATTAAATCGTGCTTGAAAACTTCGCCTTGTTGCCGTAGGACTCTCTTCTAACCTGTGGTACTCTAGCACCAGAAAACCACATTGTTCAATGGAGTACATGGTTTTAATCTCTTCCTTCGGTACGCTAACCTCCTTTCACGTTTCAATAGTGGAACTGATCGCTCTGGGCTTCGGATCACTATTTATACTAGGCATTACGTATGGCGATTTCAGCGCCATCTGTTAGCAGCTTTTGTAACTATTATTTCAAACTGCTGTATAAACTTCTTACAGCTTTCAAAATAAACATACCGTTTACTGCATTCCTCTATCGATCTTTGTTTTCGAGCTATTTAATTTTTAAATCAGGGAGTCCTTTTCTGGACACCCTGTATGTCACTGCTGTGGCGTTTGTGTAACTCGTCTTCCACTTCGGCCGCGGCTAGGCTGCTCGGCGCTTACATTCTCTTTGTGTTGAGGCCGTCCCTGTCTCGGTGTCGTCCTAGAGAGGTTTTCGTCAGCGTACTTCAGGTTAGAGTGGTGGGATGGACGTCAAATGACATCAGCCACTCCGACGTAATCACTCCCAACCATGACTACCCTGTTTCGTACCTGCCCAGCGAAACACGTTTTCAAACGGTTGTAGCACGGAAACGGTATATTTCCTGACCTAGGTTCCCATTCAAAATTTTATGTACACACTTCACTCTACAAGTCCTAGAAATAGTAATGGGGACTTCCGAACACCCTGTGGCCGGCCTGTGTGGCCGAGCGGTTCTAGGCGCTTCAGTCTGAGACCGAGTGACCGCTACGGGCATGGATGTGTGTGATGTCCTTAGGTTAGTTAAGTTTAAGTAGTTTTAAGTTCTAGGGGACTGATGACCTCAGATGTTAAGTCCCATAGTGCTCAGAGCCATTTGAACCATTCCGAACACCCTGTATGAGCAAGTATATCAAACTTTCATTTTCAAGACAGATAACATTGTTAAGACATTCGAAAACTCAGTTCATTTGCAAATATAGGCTGCTTCATGGGACAAGACTTTCCATTTGAAGGTACAAGATGGTAATCAAAGTATGGCTTAATCGTGCAAGTGTTATCTAACCAGTTTAAAAAATGTACTGAACTGTAGCTGAAGTATTGACAATATCCTCCAAATAGCTATAATATAGTATTATACAGCACTTAAATATGTAGATCTCATAATATTTACAAATACTACAGAAAACATTGCCTCACCTCTCACAACAAAAACTGTAGAAAACGCCGGAAACTGCTTACGGTGGTCTCTAGTGTGCACTGCTTGGCGTTACTCTGATAACGGTCCCCAGATCAGTATCCTACAAGTCCAACATAGTCCCTGTTGTCTGCTGCCTCCTTCCGAATTGTCACTTTTCTGTGTCCTGTGCTCATTCATTTTATGAAATAGACTTTTCCTTACCCATTCTCTCTCATTTCTTGTTCTTCCCACTTCTCCAGTTTCTTTCTCTAATACTTTCTCTAATACATTATATCTTTGATGATATTCCACTCTTCAGCGATCTCTGCACTTCTCTTTACACGTTCCGTTTTCTGCCTTACAACTGAAGTCTTTGTTGACTTTCTTATTTTTCAGTTGCCCAACATCCCATTTATTTATGTGTTTTATTTTGTTTATTGGCTTCAGTTTTGCCCTAATATCAGCTAAGAGTGACTTTTGCTCTAATCTGGGTTCGTATCCTGGACAGGTATTTACCACCTAAATGCTGTTTTTGAATTTCTGGTTGACAACAGAAAAGTCTGTTTTGTGTCTAGCAATATCACCCATTGCGTTCCAAATAAATAATCGTCGTTTTTGCTGCTTAAACCAAGTATTAGCTCTCGAGAGATCAAATCGTTTGCAGAAGGTTTGCCATTTGCCACTTATTATTGGTCTTTTCCAGTTCATGTTTATACATAATTGACTGACCAATTCATACAGTATAACAGGTGTTTATATATAGGTGTTAACACATGCATGTAGATACCTGTTGTACTGTATGAATTCGTTAACCAGTTATGTATAACTACTTTAGCTGTGGCTGCCCTAGTTTTAAAATTATCTGCCAGATCATAATCTCAGGCTACGTCGTTTCTTCTCCACTTTGCTCCTGTACTATTCCGTCTCCCAATATTACAGTCCTTTTTTTCCTATCCCATTTTCTTCGTAGGTTTCTTCGATCTTCTCGTGTACTTTGCCCACTACATCTTCGTTTGCGTCTAATGCCGGCTTGTAAACTTGAATTAAAATGTATCCACAGGGGTACTGCTTAATTTCACTACTAACGCTCTGCCACTAAGTGGAAGAACCCTTGCTATATTCGTCCAAAGATGTTCCCTGCATATAGCTCCGATTCTACTTACCTTCCTCTCTTATCCTTTGTAAACTGTCTTGTACCTTCCAGATTCAAAATCTCCTTCTCATCGAAACTCGCTTAACCCCAAGAGAATGATATTATGTCTCTCCACTTATTTCTTCCAGTTTTCTAACTTTCCTTTCGTTTTCATCGTCTTCACATGCAATGCAGCTATCCCCAACAGGCATTTTCACCTTTTGTGTTCTTGTACTGATTTAACAAAATGCCTAATTGTCCCAGGTAGGCGCCCACCCGGATGTCGGGTTACTGATCTATTCCGGAAAATTTCTTTTCCAGAACAACCATACTTAAGAACACAATCCCCTTAGACTGTGGGTACAGCATGGGACTTTAATAACGTGGTTTCCCTTTGCATTCCATATTCTACGACTACACTGATTAAATCCTGTCTCAAACAAGTGAATCCAATTGTAACCGTTCGCACAATGTATTAACAAATTATTAAACTCACACCACGTGATGTGTTCCGTCCTTGAAACAAGAAGATAAAAGATTCTCACTGTCGCAACAGTTTTGTACATGCTCATACTTCTGTTGCATTCACATTTGCTAAATCGACAGTACTAACATGCTCCTTGACCAAGCACAGTTATATATTATACGCCCAAATATTTTGTAAATCATTGGTTGGCAGTCATTCTGGGACCATTACCGTTAAGTGTAATCAGATGTTATCTAGTACGATCCCCCATACCCGGACTTCCAGAATCATAATTAATCTTTAGAACGGAAAACAATTTTTGAACCCTTACTTTTTGAATGACATAAGTTAAATGATATTGTGTCGTTGTAAATATCGTACTAATGAGTCAATGACACAGCTGGTACTGTTTATTTCCAAAAGCCAGTTTATTTACGTAATGATGACGCAATTCTTAGTGCATCACGAGAGCTACTTACAATTTCTTCTCATAAATGAAAGCTATCCATGCTGAAGCTAGATACTTGCAACAAAACATGTTTCTTCCGCACGACTTCTCTCCCTACAGAAAATTTTTCATCTATACCTGCAACCCATTTAGGATCGACCAAATTAAAAAGTGTGCTAATGAACTACTGTCTGTAACTCTTTTGATCGCTGGACTCCTTATCTCTGAACTGGGAATAATTGGAAGATTTTTGGCTGTCAGTTCTTTGTGTCTGACCACTGATACTGCTAGTACTACTTCTACATATAATTTTAATAGTAATAGTAAAACTGCCATGTTATGCTCTCAGTTGGTCTTCTTATTGTAGCGAAACGAATATTGAAGAACATCTGATCAACTCTGGGAAATACATACAACTTGGAGAAGGCATGTTCATGAGATACTTAAATATATATGATGTGTATGTCTCAGTTTTGTTGTTATAGACCCTTACAAGAAAGTAAAAAGTATATATGTAGGGCGTGTACTATGTAGGGTACGTACGGCTCACATATTTGTTACACCACATTGCATGTTAGTGTTAATATTTTAATAAAATAAGTAATTATATGGAAAGTTTTATAATCTGCATGACCGTCTTATAAAACAGTGATAACAGTAAGGATCTAATAAAAATAATTTAGTTTTATAACTGTAACCTTTTGATTTTACCCTTAAAAAATAAGTTTTCAGCCCTCAAGGGGAATTAACCTCATGTTGGCAACCATTTTCCCAATTGTAGCACTGATGTGCACGAATTCACTTATTTCCGACTCGTAAAATTTAAGAACACTAAACAATTGGAAACCAATCGACATTCATGGATATATACGTCCATATTACTCTAACTCTCCCACACGACAGACACCCTTTTCTGCTCTCGCACTGCAATTACGACAGATACCATTCTATGCTCTCGCACTGCTGTTACGAATATTCCCTTACATGCATTTACCATAAACTGTTAACAGCCATTTATCTTACTGTCACATATGTGCAAAACATCATACCAAATGGAAATTTTCTAATCTTTCTGATGCTGTCAGCAGGTTTTTGCTGGTTTCATTACTTTTAATAAAAATTAAAGTTTTGTATGCGTTATAGCTACTTTCGGATATTTTGCTCTTAAACATTGAGAAACAATTTTTTTTATAAGGATGGGGCCCCTCCACGCCCACACCAACGTGGTGACCAAACCAAAGGTTCTACTGTCACATCCGTAAACATGTTAGTTTTTGAATCCGGCGTCACAGGATGCGGGCTGTGATGTTGTCCATGCGTCTGGGTAAAATTACTCATTAACATGGTCCATCAGGAGATAGAAGTGGCCGAAAACGATTGAAGGGTAGCGGTTGTAAGGACAGAGGAAAGAAAGTGCCAAGGCAAGAGCCATGGGAAAAAAACCTCTGCGACAGGAGGGCGGGTATTAAGGGCAGTAGCGGCTTGCTATCTGCGACAGTGCATGCAAGGTGTGGTTGTGTTAGTTCGAGGTATCGTGCATCGTTACCTTTGTCGTTGTTGGAGCTTGTTGCGGCGCTTGCTGCAGTTGCTGCGTCCCTGCAACGGTTCAAGGTCGTTGTAGATTAGTGGGCGATCGGTCATATATCGGCTCACAGACGCTGTAGGGGGTGTTTGTGGCTGGTTTGCGTGCTGTGTACAGTATGGTTTCCCTGCGGTTGCCTGTTTTTCGCTAGTCGCACATCTGGGTTTCCAGTAATAACTGTGTTGCAGGGGCTCGCCAGTACTGTCGTGTTAGCGTTCTATGGACCATAGATGTTTAGTTCCTAGCCAGTAATGTCTTTGGTCTGTTATTCTTCCATCTATGGTTGTGGTCGTAGTTACCCAGGGGAAGGATAAACGGGTTGCGCGAGTGTCTCGTGTTATTGTACAGTCGTGTGGAGAGTTTTTGGAATACCTGCAAGATAGTATCTAGCCGGTATTCCCGGTGAAGGTCCGCGATGCATGTGTAGCGTGGAGCGTTGCTTATGATTTTGAGTACTTTGTTCTGTATGAGCTGCAGACGGCGCAGGCGAGTTGGCGCAGCGTATCCCCAGACAGGGGCTGCGTACGTCATCAGGGATCTAATAAGTGTCATGTACATGGACCTAGACACCCTCCTGTTCAGTGTGCTACGCCTGTTAAGCATAGGGTAGAGTTGTTTGAGCCTCGCGTTAGCTTTGTTGGTCACGTGTTGAATGTGGTCCCCCCAGAGTGGTTTCCTGTCCAGCCAGACACCGAGGTATTTGACCTTCTCGCGGAAACGTATTGGGCGTGTGTGTAGTGTTATTGGGTTGCAGTGCTGATGTTTGCGCAGTTGCTTCGGTCTTCCAGTGAACAGAACGGCCTAGCACTTGTCGACGTTTACTCTAACACGCCATTTCACCAGCCAAGGCTCCGCCGCTCTGAGTGCAGTCTGTAGTCGTGAGTTAATGTTAGACGGCTTCCAATCTTACGCTAGGATGGCAGTGTCATCCGCGTAGATTGCTACCGTCATGTTATGTGTAGCTGGGATGTCGTTAATGTATTCAGAAACAAATAGCAATGAATACCCTTATACATAAACAACTAAATCTAAATTAATATGCTGCAGCTACTTTTATTATTGTATTAACAGTTTTGTGCCAAACTGACGTTTTTACGGTTGTAGCGCATGTTCTGCCTTGTTTAAACTACATATAACTTACAAAAATTTTAATAATGTGTTCTGATAGAGCGCACAAGCTCTATCCCTGGACACACAGTTTACAAAAACCGACTTTAACGTTTAAAAGACATAAATTTTTTAATTTGCTATTATTTGTAAAGCCTTTGATAATGAATATAATTTCACATAAGATATCTGTTCGGAGGGTTATCACGTGATGCACATGTTTTTCTTACTTAACTGTCTTGCTCCCAAAGATTTTGAAGAGAATTTCCTGTTTCAGCCATACACTAGCCATCTTCAGAGCATCTCATTCTGCTGCGCTGTAGCAAGTCATAAGCACATAAAAATAACACAAGTCAGCTGGCACAGACAATTCTTTTCAATGAACTACGATCAGGACAATTAAATAAAAAATTGTACTTTGGAAATGAATAACCTAAAAGCTACTGATTTCGCGGGAGACACGTATTCACACACACAAACACTTGTCTTAATTTTCTCTTTTTAAAGGCGATGCGGGGTTTTCTGTTACTGTCTTGGATCAATTTTTATCGAATTTAGGTTTATGTGGTCATTCTTTTTCACCACGGCGGCTAGCCGCTTCCGTACTCCTACTGCCAAACTTCCTACAATGTTCCAGACGCCGCACTAAACCAAGAGTTTATTTGCTGCCCTCCTGCTGCTGTGTGATTTCTCATGCTGTCAATGTCTGCCCCTCAGTAGTTTGATGTCTGTAACTGTCTGTTGGGCCAAGTGACATTCATGCCGCCACATCCTGTCAAACGCTGCAATCCTTGTGTGGATTGCCACTGAGTCCAACCCAGCACGGTCGGCACGCCACTGTCAACTGTCAAACACCTGCATACTCAGTCACGCATCCTTTTACCGTCACAACAAGATGCACTAACACAGCCGCGTCTGCTTTTTAAGGTACTGGTGTTCAGCCATATTAGGCTGCATCCCCACAGGTGACCACCAAATAGGTTAAATGTTGTCTGTCTGATATCGAGGAATCAAGTCTCGGAAGTTGGGAGACAAAGTCCGCAGGGTGAATCCTGAAATTCAGCCCTTTGAACTAATCGCAAGACGGAGTAGGGATATTGGTAGGCAGTTGCCAGGTAGGCGTTTCTCGTAGACCTGAAACATGTCTGTATGAGACATTATGAACAGAGCAGCAGGCTGTCGTGACTCGAGCTGCTTCCCCAGATGCCTGTTCTGTCGTCACTGTGGCACAGCCAGCACGAGGCAGGCCTACCGGGTTGCCCGTATTGACAATTATGCTGGATGCACAGCGAGGTAGTTTGTTGACTCTTTCCTTGGGGAAAGGTGCCCTATTGGCCACAGATGCTTCTCCTCATGGTACGTAAACTGACTTCATTACCCAAATGCAACGGCATACCACCTACTACAAGGATTAGAAAGTCTATTATGACAGTCATATATTGTGCCTCGCTATCTAATCGATCAAGTAGTTTTTCACTCTACTCTTAGTAAATGTCTCTCCGACAGAGAGGAGAGATTTCCAACAAACTCTCGACAGTGACTTTCGGAATTTTGTCCACAACTTCTTCCACAAAACCAACGATTCCTTCTAAAGTCTGCTCCAATCCTTCGATCTGCGAGGGTTATTCGGAAAGCAAGATCCGAGCGCGCGCGAAATGGAAACCGCAGTGAAGTTCCGATGGAGCTTTGCGCAGATGTGTTGGCAGCGTCTATAACATGCCTGTCGATCGCGTCACTTTGCTCTTTTCGTTTCTGAGCGCACAGTGAGCACGTAAAGATGCTTAGAAGATAGTGTCCCCCTCCAAGTATGATGGCCTGGTGAGAGATTTCTCCTGATGTCATACAGCCCACATAACATAATTGTCATGCGTTTTCTTCCTCATGACATTTCTCGGCCGCGCTCGAGGTATTTGATCACCCACAGTAAAGCTCGTTATTGGATCCCCCTAAGTTTCACCTCTGCTCAGATGTGCCGCTAGCTATGAAGCATTCTGACACAGACAACAAGCTGTGGACGACAGTAGGAAAGCACAGATGGCTACCTTCCGTAACGAGCGTATTGGGAAGTTGGTACAATGCTACGACAAATGTCTAATTTGGAGCGGCAACTATGTTGAGAAGTAGTTGCAAATAAAACATTTTTGATTTACGCTACTGATCAGACCTTACTACGAAAATAGCCCTCATAGGTTCCACTATCGCAAACTGTAACATTTGTACCGAGATTTCCATTTTTACTTCCCTTGCCTATCAATGCAGGACATCACAGGCACCTGTCTCCATATCTACGTTGCCTACTACCCTTATGACCTGCACATGGAAACCATCCAGCCTGTTATTTAATGTCATTACAGTTTCGGTAGTTTTCAGTGACATCCTGTCGAACAATTGGCCCTGGGAACATTCGTTCTAGTTTCTTGCTAAGCAAAAAGATTTGCACATCTAAGGACAGATTGAAAAAGCTGGCTACCTCTGTTTTGGTAATTCTGGAGCTTGATTGATAGATCCTTGAGAGCACATTTGAGATTGAATTTGCATCTTTTGAGCCGTTTTTAGCTGCTGTAGGTAAAAGTCTGTCGCCAGCAACTGTCTGCAAGATGCAACTTGCCTGTGTAGTTGAAACAGCGACAAGCAGCGTAACTGAAGAAGGCTTGATGGGGCCGTCAGTGACTGTCGAGGCCACTGCAGTGGTCGTGGTGGCGGTGGCGTTCGCAGAGGCAGCTGCAGGTGGAACGGCCGTGGCGTCGTCGCCAAGCGATGCAGTAGACTGGCCCCCCATCAGGCCACCACGTCGTGGCTGGAGGCTGTGGTTCGATGCCTGTATCATGTCATTCGACATGGCAGCTATGGTGAGATCAGGCAGGTGTTGTTATCTGCCCAGCTCCCTCGTATAGCACCAGCTCAAACTTCTTTGACCTTAAGTCTTCTTTCGCAGTTTTTAATGGGTCAATGAACGCACCAGTTTCTTCTCCTCTCTTTCTCTCTCTCTCTCCTTCCCTCCCTCTCTCTCTCTCTCTCTCCCTGTCTCTCCGCACTGAAGGTTAAAAATTTTATTGTGTCCATTGGGAAACAGTATTGTGCTGCTACAATGGATATGTCCTTCAGTTCTTAAGCAGGGTCGCAGTCCTAACAGAGACAATTTATCAGAGGATCGTAAACTTTGCCACTCGCCTTTCCATCAATGAGAAGGAGACTGACTGCAGCTTGTGTGAGTCCAAAACAGGTGCTGTAGTGGTCGCCAGATTGTGCGGTTCTCCTGTGCTAGCTATTAACGGCATGTCCACCATAAGCTGTTAATTGTCGCAGTTTTCAGAGGCAGTAACGATGAACATGTCACCAGTATTCTAATAACGATTGTCTGTTCAGTCTCCAGCCGTGTAAGGACGCAGAAATGATCCCTACTTGGAGAGGATCTTGAATATAATGGCGGCTGAATAAGATAAAGAAGGTAAGTCGGAACTAAAAAGCTGAAGGAATAGCTAGTATGATAGAATAAAGTAGATACATTCATAAATTGTAGATTCACAACAGATCGCTCATGGTAGCCTTTAATAACGTTAACCATAACTAAGGAAATCTCATTGAATAGAAAAGTGCACAGAAACTGCACAACCCGATGGAAATTTAAAATCAGCTACCCACACAGTGATGCATTACAAGAAAGAAAATGTCTGAGTGAAATCGCTTAAGCCAGACAGAGAGAGAGAGAGAGAGAGAGAGAGAGAGAGAGACAGAGAGACAGAGAGAGATAGAGAGAGAGTACTGACCATGACTTAGTGAGATAGAGAGAGAGTACTGACCATGACTTAGTGATTCAGGTGACAAAGGAGAGGTCGCTGGGGTGTCTCACCAAATGGTTGGCGCCATTAGTCTGGTCATAGTGCGGGGTGGTCTTGCTTGCCATACAAATGAAGTGGCATGGCTTCGTGAGTGATATTGTTGAGTTCTCTTCAAGTTAATTATTGACTGTCACGCAGCCGGTGCCTATAACAAAACCTGTCTGCAAGAGAGATGAAGCTGAATCTGAATCTGTTGGTCAGCATCAAAGCTAAAACTAAATGGGGCTTTACGAGTTTACGGCTGAGCTGTCGACATACACCCATCAATGTCAAGATAGCTGTTTTTGTTGACCATACCAATAATCAGCTCACTTCCCACAAAATGACCGGAATGAAATTAGAGCTGTTGTAAAGATGATAGCTTGATGAATTAAAATTAATTAAACAAATTTGGCCCCAGCTTACTTGAAATTTGAGGGATGTAACTCAGATGATGATGAAATAGGGAGCTAAATCAAAATGTTGAATGAAACAGTGATCATTATAGAGTAGAGTGTTTTTGTATGTTCTGAGACACTAGGAAAATTTTATAAAATATAAAAAAAATCTCTCGTGACAGCATCACTCATGATTTTCTTATTTTTCACCAAATTGTCCTGATCTCCCAGAACATACAAAAACAATCTACTATCCCTTTTACCTAATAATAATATATTATAATATAATAATACAACAATAGCTATAATAAAAATCATTTACTTTACATACATTTCCCATATGTGAATGTAATTTAATTAAATAAATTAGAGAATTAACTATTATTTTTTAAAAATGCTTTATAAAAATGCATTTTTAAGATCATTTCTTAACCCCAAAAAATGTCCTATTTTTGAGTTTTGTGCAAAACACGTTTTTTTTTAAGTTATATTAATGAATAAGTACATAAAATTATTTACTTTCTGCTTTAGCAGCGATAAGATTATTATGATCTATTGTTTGTAAATTTTTTGAGATAATACTTATTTACAGTTTCACCAAATTCACAAGTAACTTTATTTTCTTACATTCTAAGTCCATCATACATTTACTACACTGTCTTAATTGTGGCTTGGTGTTGTCCATTTAAATTCAACAAAATTAATGAGAAAAATAATTTTACATTGTGAACATAAGTAAATAATAAAAATATATTATCTAACAAAAGCAAATTATATTAAAATTTTTAGTTTTAATTTTTCTATCCTTCTTAAAAGTTTCAGAAATGTATATAAACATGAAGTTAACACTTTTATTGTTTTTTTAAATTTTTCATTCATTTATACAGAAGCAAATGTTAATAATTAAAAGTTTTCAGTAAGTATTCTATGTTGTGCATTATAAGTAAGATTCTTTTTACCCTACGTAATTACATAAGCAAGTGTATCATTTGGAATGTTATCATTAAAAGTTGTAGAAATTTACATAGTTGTTTTCTGTGTTGTTACAACATTCTTTCTACATGTCATACTAGTTACATAAATTGGATAATTATTTAAAAAACTAAATGGACCAATATCAATATCAGATTTTAGTGAAATAATTCGTTTAAAATCTAAAAAAGAATCACATGCTTTTAGAAAATTATTTGGTGGATTAATATTTCACATTTCTTGAGAAAAAACGTCATATCTACCATTTTTAAATAAATATTTTGTAGTTTAACATGATCAAATAATGATGAATCCACTAATTGATAATTTTTACGATTTGTCTGAAATACAACAAAAACCAAATATGGCATATCAAATCCTGTAGAGTTATAGTAATTTGTAATATCTAGTCCAAAGTTTTTTTTACCAGATAATCCAGCAAGTACTTCTATTTGAAGTTCATAAAAAGAAATAGGAATTTTAGGATTCTTAAGAATATTTTCACATTGTTCATGTTCGTAATTTGGTTCATATTTAACAACAGGTATGCAAATATCCATAGATTCTATAATAATTTTACCTTCTTTAGAAAGTCTATCTTTTATTTCAATTCCAGCATCATTTGTATCAGATAAACACAGAATTACATCCTCAGAAGATGAACTATGTGTAAAAATTACAGTTAAATCTCCTTCCCACATAATTTCTTTACAATCTTCAAGAAATCCTGCAAGTAATGATAATGGATAAAGAACTTCATTTCTTTTACTATTAATTTTTCCTGTATTAATTATATGTCCATCTAAACTTTTTTTGTCACCAACAAATGAAGTTAGATGTAGTAAAACAGATGAAGACATAAAAGGATGTTCAATTCTAGATAAAATGTTATTCCCCATTTTTATTGGTACAAAGTCAAAGAATATAGTTACATAATAATCAATTAATTTTTTATTTGATTTTCCATCGTAAGTTGGATAATCTGTTCCATCATGTCCAATAATACTAAAATTCGTATACAATTGTGCATGATTTGGATGAAGCAAACCATCACCAATAATTATTTCAATTTATGTTTCTTTATTAGGAACATTTAAATTATTTTTAGTTTTCTCATTCACTGGGAATGATTAAGACTGATAACTTTCACTTTTATTCATGACACAGTATAAGATTGCTCTAGCTGTCGCTGATTTATTAAGGACAAAATTTATTAAGGTATATCTAAAACAACTGTTATAGTAGCACCATTAAAGTCAATTAAATTATCATTTTCATCAGATATAGTAACTTATAAATCTTGAACAGTATTAAAAATAAAAACATTTACAGGATATTTTGGTTCATAAATTATGGGTCCACCAAATTCTGGAATATGTTTAGATGAAGCAATAATATTAGTTTCTTTATGAAAATGATCATTTGTTTTACATACATTCCATAAGCAAGATTAAAATTTTCATTTATTAATTCAAAAGGAATTATTTTAGGAACGTTTTTAGCTACAGCTTTTTCATTAGGTAACACAACTTGATTATTAAAACCAAGTAACTTCCAATTCTATCATCTATATCCATATACAATTTTATGTCACTTTCAATAGTTACACAATTTAATCTGCTTTAATATGTATATTAGGTTTTGCAGAATGAATATATTTCTCTAAATTTGTAAATCTATATTGAGAAACAGGAATTTCTATTGTTTCACCATCACAAAAAAATTTATTATTTATTTGTTGTGATATTTGGCATTAAAAAAGTAGAATAAAAAGTATCTAATGAAACATTAGTATAACAATCACATATTGGAACAGTTAATCTATTTCCAAGTATACTATATTTATCACTAAGTTGAAAAAGGCGATTCATTTATTACTGAAAAACATTATTAATAAATGAATAAAACATATTGGGAACCTTAGTAAGAATTCCAGAAAAGAATTCAAAAAACAAACGTGGTAATCTTTCACCAAATTCTAAAAGATGTGCAATAATTGGGCAAATATATATATAAATGTATTGAAAAAGTTTAGATCAGCCAAAATATGAAGAATTTTTAAAACAATATAAAAAATTGAAGATAAAATTAATAAACAAATTGTGAGTTTTATTGAAAATAATGAAGTAATTATTCCATTAGCTGAACGTGAAAATAAATCATTTGTGGTATCCAATGATTTCATTTTAGAAAATCAGTTTAATAAGCCTCAGCTGCAAAATACTAACACGTATTCATTACACACGAATGGAAAAACTAGTAGAAGCCGACCTCAGGGAAGATCAGTTTGGATTCCGTAGAAATACTGGAACACGTGAGGCAATACTGACCTTACAACTTATCTTAGAAGAAAGATTAAGGAAAGGCAAACCTACGTTTCTAGCATTTGTAGACTTAGAGAAAGCTTTTGACAATGTTGACTGGGATACTCTCTTTCAAATTCTAAAGGTGTCAGGGGTAAAATACAGGGAGCGATAGGCTATTTACAACTTGTACAGGAACCAGATGGCAGTTATAAGAGTCGAGGGACATGAATGGGAAGCAGTGGTTGGGAAGGGAGTAAGACAGGGTTGTAGCCTCTCCCCGATGTTATTTAATCTGTATATTGAGCAAGCAGTAAAGAAAACAAAAGAAAAATTCGGAGTAGGTATTAAAATCCATGGAGAAGAAATAAAAACTTTGAGATTCGCCGATGACATTGTAATTCTGTCAGAGACAGAAAAGGACTTGGAAGAGCAGTTGAACGGAATGGACAGTGTCTTGAAAGGAGGATATAAGATGAACATCAACAAAAGCAAAACGAGGATAATGGAATGTAGTCGAATTAAGTCGGGTGATGCTGAGGGAATTATATTAGGAAATGAGACACTTAAAGTAGTAAAGGAGTTTTGCTATTTGGGGAGCAAAATAACTGATGATGGTCGAAGTAGAGAGGATATAAAATGTAGACTGGCAATGGCAAGGAAAGCGTTTCTGAAGAAGAGAAATTTGTTAACATTGAGTATAGATTTAAGTTTCAGGAAGTTATTTCTGAAAGTATTTGTATGGAGTGTAGCCATGTACGGAAGTGAAACATGGACGATAACTAGTTTGGACAAGAAGAGAATAGAAGCTTTCGAAATGTGGTGCTACAGAAGAATGCTGAAGATTAGATGGATAGATCACATAACTAATGAGGAAATATTGAATAGGATTGGGGAGAGGAGAAGTTTGTGGCACAACTTGACCCTGGTAGGACATGTTCTGAGGCATCAAGGGATCACCAATTTAGTATTATTGGAGGGCAGCGTGGAGGGTAAAAATCGTAGGGGGAGACCAAGAGATGAATACACTAAGCAGATTCAGAAGCATGTAGGTTGCAGTAGGTACTGGGAGATGAAGAAGCTTGCATAGGATAGAGTAGCATGGAGAGCTGCATCAAACCAGTCTCAGGACTGAAGACCACAACAACAACAAGATTATTTAAACAACAAGTTTAATTCTGTTGATTTATCGAATTATGCAGATATATAATATAATTCTGGAGCATTGTATTCTGATAACAATCTAAATAAAATAAGATTGAGTAAAGGTAATAAATATAAATACTTAACAAAAGAAATGGTTGATGATTATTTTCTAAACTTAAGAAGACAAACTATAGATAATTCAGAAGCAACTTCACCTGAAAAAATAGGTGAAGGCTTAATTATAAAATATACAGAAAAACCAATTTAATATGTTTGGTTAAATGATGTTAGACAATTAACTGATAGATTCGCAGTTATTCATAGTGAAGAACTAGCTGGAAATAAGAATTATGATAATGAATATGTTAGTATAGCAACATGTTAACAAATAAATTTAGTGATTTTTAATTGGTAATCCAAAAGAAATTCCATATTTAATTAGATTTTTAAATAATCTGACACATACATTTTGGAAAAGTGATAAATATGGAAAAGGATTAGTAAATACTTTAATTAAGAAATTGCCATTTGAAATGCATCTTCCAAGTTATAATTATTGTGGTCCAGGTACAAAATTAGAAGAAAGATTAGCTAAAGGTGATAAAGGTATAAATCCATGAGATGAAGCATGCAAAAAATGATATTCCTTATAGAGATAATAAAGTTTTAGAAAAAAGACATATAGCTGATAAAGAGCTTGAGTTATCTGCAAAATAAAGAATTTATGTAGATGAGGCTTCATTTGGTGAAAAAGTTGCAGCAACAGCAGTTAGATGAATAATGTATGGAAAACGAAAATTAGGTATGTGAATTAATGTTGATGTAATGGTTGGGGATTATAAATTAAAAAATCTTTGTTAAATTTTTAACTATATAAATGAATAACTCTATAATTGATTATACTTTGCTACGTAGTGGCAAAACTAGAACAAAATCAATTAAATGCCACTGAACCATTTTAACAGATGTTCAAAAAAGGAAAAAATAAAAACAAAGTTAGTGGAAATTTACTTATTACATTAGGTATTCCTGTTGTTAAAAGATATTGAATATTTAACAAAAAAGAAAGATGGTGAAGGACTAACACAACATCAAGGAGGATTTTTACCATTATTATATTTGCATTACCTTATTTAGCAACAATGGTTCTTTACCTGGTGGATCTGCAGCTATTTGAAATGGTGTTGTAAACAAGAAGAAAACTGATAAAGAATTTGAAGAACAAAAAAGACATAACTTAGTAATGGAAAAGAAAGCTGGAAGTGGAATAAAGCTAACAAAAAAAATTTCGAAAACGTAACTACTAAATATCCTAATGCAATAACTAATTTTGATATAGAAGAACATACTAAACAATTAAAAATTAGACACTTTCGTGGTGTATACATGATTAGCAAATGAATTAGCAAATAAGCCATTTAAAATTTATTGTGGTATAGTAAATCTAAATTTATCTGATAATCCTGGTACACTTTGGATTTCATTTTATAAAAATAATTCAGAAAAGTTTTTTGATTAATTTGGTGTTAGTATACCAAAACAATTAGTAATTTATTTAGGAAAAAATGAATTATACAGTACAGAAAGAATACAAAATTTTGATGCATTAATATGTGGTCATTTATGTTTATTCGTTTTAAAATTACTATGTGATAACTATAATTTAAATTACATTTTAGATATAACAAATGGACTGTTTTGGAAATAATATATATTTATTTAAACAAAATGAACAAGTAGTTACAACAACTACTCAAAATTTAGAAAAAATGGAAAAATTGGCAATATTATTAAACAACTACAATCATCAATAGGTCCAAAGATAACTAATGCAATTAAACAATTTCGAAAAGGATTTAGTGATATTTTTAAAGTAACTAAAGGATATATTGGTTTTAAGGGTAGGAGACTTGCTAATGTAAATGATCCAATTGATGTAAAAGATGTAGTTAAGATACATTATTTCGTTAATGAACTATGAAATTCATAAAAATCGTATGTCACATGATTATCATACTTATTGTTTAAAGTGTAAAAAGTTTACTGATACACATAATCTGCAAAGAGTAACAACTAAAAATGAAAGACAGAGAATTGAAAGTCTTTGTACAGTATGTAAAAAAAGAGTAAATTTGTTAAAAAAATTTCGTCAGTGCTGGTGAACATTTAAATAATACTAATGTCTGTGAAAATACAATTAATGAATTACATAAACCAATGAGAAAGAATTATAAAAGAAGAAATGTTGTTTCTTTTAGTGTAAATGATTTATGGAAATTGATATAGTTGAAATGGATTGTGGTAATTTCAAGTGAATATCTAAAATAAACAATGGTTATAACTATATTTAACAATAATTGGTGTTTTTTCAAATAATACATCTGCAGTTCCTATTAAAGGTAAAAAGCTAAATATGTAGTTGATGCTTTAAAAAAAATTATACATAGATCCCCAAATAATATGAAAACAGATAATGGTAAAGATGTCTATAACAAAGAATTTAAAGAATAAATGAAAAAGTATAACACTAAACATTATTCAACTTTTTCAGAATTAAAAACAAACCATTGTTGAACGATTTAACAGAACACATAAAGAAAAGATGTGGAAGAAATTAGCTTCCAAGGAAGTTATAAATGGATCAATCTAGTTAAAAATCGTGTTTATGAATATAATAATGCAAAACATTCTACAATATGAAAGAAACCAATAGTAGTAAATGAAAAAAATGTAAAAATAAATAACATTATATCTAGTCACAGACTGAAGTCTTTTTCAGCTGACGCTAATGAGCAAGCTAAATTTAAAAAAGGTGATAAAGCTAGAATTAGTAAACTTAAAGGTCTTTTAGAAAAAGGATTTACTGCTAATTGGTCAAGAGAAATATTCGAAATTGAAGATGTTATTTATTCTAATCAAATTACATATAAATTAAAGCATATAATTGGAAATTTTTATGATCAAGAACTACAGAAAACGAAATATCCAGATCTATACTTCGCTGAAAAAGTTAAATTAATTAAAGATTATGAAGTTACTGTTAAATGGTTCGGTATTGATAATTCACATAACAGTTGGGTGAATAAAGATAAAGTTATTTTATAGTAGCTCAGTTTGATTAGGACTTATAATAACATTAATCAATTGTTGTTGTGTATAGTTATTCAAAATATTGAAATAGTTCATACAACAGACAGTCCTCAAATATTCTTTCATTTATTGATACAGATTTATTGAATTATGATTATAATTCAATCTTAAGATTTCTTCAAAATTTGGATGTCTATCTTCGATTTTATATAGTTGTTTCTGTAAAGTTTTTTGTTGTGTTCTGATGACATAATAGTTATCTTCACATGCATTATCAAATAATTTCAGAAGAAGGAATGTTGGTCTTCAACTGTCATCATTGTTTTAGGAACTACATGTGGTAATAAACTATTTATTTCTTCATTTCCTTTACCTATTATTTGTGAAGCAATATTAACTTCTTCTCTCAAATTTTGAATATGATAATCTTTCATTTTAATTCTATCATCTTTTAATTGAATTATTTCTGTGTTTAATTTATCCAACTCTTGTAGTTGTTGTATACAATTATCTTTATGTTTTCTTTGATACTTGTAAGCATCAATCATCTTTTTTCTAATCTTATATTCACCATGTTTTCTGATTGATGGTAAAACTTCATGAGTAACCAATTTTTTCGGTTATTGAGCTTCTTTTTTTTTAAATTAAAGAATATAATCCCCAATCATTGATGAAAATGGTTTGCTTATCAATTCTTGATGTGTTCTTGCAAAATGCGATGCTCAAAGTATTAGCAAACTTTGCTTTATCTTCTGACTCAACATGTTAAATAATTGCATCATTTGTGTTTTTGTATTCTAAAATCTCAGCAACATCTTTAGCTTTAAACCATTGTCTATTATCTTCTTCAATAGGCATGGAAACTTGTTTATTGTTGTGTGTAAGCTTTTTGTTGATCTTATCTACAGTCGATTCCATTTAAGAGAAATACTTTTTATGAGTCTTGCGAAAAATAAACATTATGTAAAATTTATAGTTTGTATTTATGATTAAATTAAATTAGAGAATTTAACTTTGTTAAAAATCTAATAAAAATTATTTGTTATAAATAGAGAACAAAATCGAAAGACACTAAAGTAAAAGAAACTTATGTAGTAATTGAGGCATATGAAAAAGATATTGATTGTCCTATTTGTTTAAGTGATGATAATAATAATCAATTTGTCAAAATAAATTGGATATTTCTCATAATGAAAGTACTCATAAATGGTCAAAGGAAAAAAATTGTCCAATTTGAGGAAGTATTATTAAAAATAATAACATAATGACAACACTTGATTTTTTACTAGTAAATATAATTAGATCTGTTGATTCTTTGCCAATAACTACAAGTTTTTTTGATCCTTTATTTGACAGAAATCGGCAATTTAGAAATCAAGGATATGAATCTAATGATGATTCTGATGAATCTTATTTTTAAAATAATTTATAAGAATAATTTGAAATAAATTTGAAAAATATTTAAAATTTATAAAAAATTAAAACATAAAAATTATTAATGTTTACGTTTTTAAAATTATAATAATTTATTTGTATAGAAATGGAGAACATACAAGTTCAAAAAGATTGTTCTGTGAAAACTAAATGATGTAAATATTGTAATACAGAAAAATCGATTGATAATTTCACTTCACAAAAGTATACAAAAGATGGTTATTGAACTAAATGTAGACCATGTTTAATGAAATATCATGTAGAAAATTACAAGAAAAATGAAGTTCATTGTGTATGTGGAAAAAAGTGTGCTAAATATTATTTCAAGATACATGTAAGATGAAATCCAGATGAAGAATATACAAATATGGAAAATGAATCTAAAATGAAAAATGAAGAAGTTGTGATTAAAAAAAAAAGAACTGTAAAATTTGTCAACAAATAAAAAGATTTGAATTGTTTCTACATAAATGCATCACATAAAGATAAACATACGAGGGTCGGTCAAAAAGTAATGCTTCCCATTTTTTTTCTACTTAAAGAAATTAAGTTAAGTGAAAAATTTGAATTTGGCGCCATTCCTCAAACCTTCTTCTGCAATCCACTGCAGTAGTAACTTTCTGTGTCAACAGGTGGCAGCACAGCAGAAGTTTGTAAGATGGCCGACATCGATGTTCGTTTGAGACAGCGTTGTGTGATTGAATTCTTGAATGCAGAAGGTGAAACGCCCATACGCATTCATGAAAGACTGAAGAAGGTGTATGGTGTTGTGACAGTGGATGTCAGCACTGTTAGACGATGGGTTCGTCGTTGTAAGGAAGCTGAAGGGCAAACACCGTTGACTGACGAAAAGCGGAGTGGCAGGCCGGTGAGTGCAGTGACTCCACACAACATTCAGCAAGTTGATGACATCATTCGTGGTGACCGTCGGGTGACTGCAGATGAAGTGTGTCGCATTATTTCTCTTAGTAAAGGCAGTGTGATCACGATTATTAAACAATTGGGGTACTCAAAAGTTTGTGCACGGTGGGTTCCAAGAATGTTAACCGATCAGAATAAAGAGGCAAGGAAAACAATAGCCTCCCAACACTTGCAGCGCTTCCGTTTGGAGGGAGATGAGTTTCTGAAAAAAATTGTGACCGGGGACGAAACATGGGTGCATTTTTTTGAACCCGAATCAAAGAGGCAGTCAATGGAGTGGCGTCACACAAGCTCGCCGAGGAAGAAAAAATTCAAAACTGTGCGATCGGCAGGGAAAGTTATGGCAACAGTTTTCTGGGATACAGAGGGTGTGATTCTGGTTGATTTTTTGGAGCAGGGATGCACAATAAATTCTGTTCAATACGTCACAACCCTCAACAAACTTAAAGCACGTCTTCAGCGAGTTCGCCCAACAAAATCAATGGCAGATGTTCTTCTTTTGCATGACAATGCAAGACCACACACCAGTCGTCACACCTCTGACGAGACTGTCAAAATTGTATGGGAAGTTTTGCCTCATCCCCCATACAGCCCTGACCTGGCACCATCAGACTTCCATCTGTTCGGGCCACTAAAAGAAGCTCATCGTGGGATTCATTTTGAAGATGAGGAGGCCGTCAAAACATCCGTGCGTCAATGGCTTATGAAGCAGAGCTGTGATTTTTACCGTGCTGGGATACATGCCCTTGTTCAAAGATGGACCAAAACTGTAGAGATGGGCGGAGATTACATTGAAAAATGACAAAATGATCCTCAATGTTGTGGTTTTCAACCTATGTAATTGCATTTAAATTTCCTGACAATTAAACGTAGAAAAAAAAATAGGAGGCATTACTTTTTGACTGACCCTCGTAATAATAAATGTAAGAAATGTACCTTAGAATATAATAAGAATAAGAAATCTTTAACTTTAAATAATAATCCTTTATGATTAATAATCAATCCATCTATTAAACAATTATCATTTTTATTAAATAAATTAATTTTTCCCAATCTATGAATTTTAATATGTGACTATGATATGCTTCTAAAGGTTGAAAAAGGAATAAGAGGTGGAATTTCACAATGTTGTAAAAGATATGTAAAAACAAATAATAATTTTTTTAAAGATTATAATAATACAGAAATATCAAATTATGTAATGTATCTAGGTGCTAATAAATTATATGGTTATACTATGAACCAATATTTAATATAAGGTGGATTTAAATGGGTAGAACCAAATAATTTTAATTGTACAAAAATTATTAAAATGTCAAAAACAGTCAAGATGGATATGGATCTAGAATATCCAAAAGAATTGCATGATTTACATAAAGATTATCGCTAGCTCCTGAATCAGAATTTGTTCCAGGTGCAAATGAAAGTAAATTAATAACTACTTTAAATAAGAAGTGTAATTATATGGTACACTATAGAAATCTTAAACAATATTTATCTTTAAGAATGAAACTTACAAAAATGCATATAGTTTTAAAATTAAACAATCAAATTGGTCAAAGCTTTTGACCAATTTGTCAAAGCTTTGACTCCTGACAGGTAGGTCTTGTATTCTCCCACTTCCTCTTCTTTCTCACCCCTTACCCGAATGTCACTAACAGCTAAAATGTCCAGCCCCCTCTTACTTGCAGCCTCTGCCAGCTCTACCTTCTTGCCAGAGCAGCCCCCATCTCATTACCATTAGGTTGCCATGTCATATCTTAGGAGTCCTTGGTTTGTCAGTTAGAGGTGGGACTCCGTCACCTCCAGGTCCAAGCCATTTTGCTCTGATTGTTGCCAGCATAATATATAAAGTACCAGGGAAGCAGGTTGCTAGCCTTACTTGCCCCAAGTCCCATAGAGTTTTACCCCTAACGGTTGAGGGACTAATCAGTGGATTTGGTAGTCTTTGCCGTATGAGCACAAAGGTGACCATGACTCAGAATATGTCTGAGATGCCCAGCCTTATTCCAAAGTAGCTGGTATCCCAACTGTCGGGACCACTTACTTGGCCACTCATACGTTGCCCGTGGTTCATGAACTAGGACATGACTACAGGATCCCACACCATGAACGACAAAGAAGAATGATGAAAGATGAAGAAGAAAGATGAATGTAACAGAAAAATAATAGAAGAATTTGGTGGTTTAAGTCAAAGATGTATGCTTGTAAGTTTGGTGATAAACTAGAAAAGAAATCTAAAGGAATTAAAAAATGTGTTGTTAAAAACAAAATAAGTTTAGAAGATTATAAAGGTTGTTTATTTATCAATACAGAACAATATAGAAAATTTAATTTAATTAAAAGTGAAAAACATGAAATATAACAATTCAAGTAAACAAAAAAGCACTAAGTCCTCATGATAATAAAAGATATGTTTTAGAAAATAGAATAGATACATTGCCATATGGTTATTACTCATTATTGAAAATCTAATTAATAATTAATATGTATAAATCTAATAAATTTTTTCTATATAAATGGAGACTTTAATCAACAAACTCAATGATGTTAGTGTCTTAAAAGAGATTAGAAAAATAACTGAACTAGAGATTAATGTTTTATATAATGTTACTGACCGTGAATATTTACTAGATATGGAGAAAAAATTTGCATGCAGGTAAATAATGATTATTTTACAAATAGATATTACAAAATAATAGATCCTTGGGAACTTGAAATAATTAGAAAAGGACCAATGAAACTGAAATATAAAGGGATGAAGAAACTGAAAAATAGAAATAATGGACTTCATGATACAGAGTTCACAATGTAAAAAATTTACTTCTGTTAACTAATACATTTACTTATGTTCACAATGTAAAATTATTCTTCTCATTAATTTTATTTTATTTAAATGGACAACATCAAGCCACAATTATGACAGTGTAGTAAACATATGATTAGAAAAAGTATTGATGAATTTCATAAAGATAAATATCGAAAAGGTGGACATTTTTATGTATGTAAAGAATGTAAGAAAATTAAAATTATTTGTGAATGTGGTAAAACTGTATATAAGTAATAACTCAAAAAATATTTACAAACAACAGATCATAATAATGTTATGGCTGCTAAAGCAGAAAGTAAATAATTTTATGTACTTATGTTTTAAAATAACTTTAAAAAACGTGTTTTTCACAAAAGTAAAAAATAGGATATTTTTTTAGGTTAAGAAAATGATCAAAAAACGTATTTTTAAAAACCTTTTTTAAATAATAGTTAATTCTCTAATTCATTTAATTACATTACATTCACCTATGGGAAATGTATGTAAAATAAATGATTTTTACTATAGCTATTATTATATTATTTTATATTATTATTAGGTAAAAGGGATAGTTGATTGTTTTTGTATGTTCTGTTTACTACTGTTTGCTGTGGGATTCAAGTTAAACACTAGTTCACAAGGACATGAAATCGTTATATTGACAAAGTGGTGATAAAAGTTACATCGAAATTTAGAATAACAGCACCATGGAAAAGTTCATGTAACGAGATTCAGGTGAATATCTTAAAGTTAGCACCTCTCTTGGGGTGGAGGGGACAATTAAGATTGCTAAAGTCACACAGTAATTTTCGAATGTTTATCAGAGGGAAAAAAAGAACTACAGAAACAATAATGCATGCAGCCCATATGTTGATTGAGATCATGTTCACTTCGAGATTGCTAATAAACGTACTTGAGATAGAAATGTGAAACCGCTAACGCCAATCTGGAAACTACATGTACATCCTACCATTCGGTGTGTGAATGCTTCAGTGGTTTACAGTACTTAGTGATCCTAGTGACCATCAGTGATGGCTGTGGTATCTGAAAATTCTAAGTCTCCTGCCCTCACCAAAGGGTGCTACTGGTCACAGCCTGAAATCAAAGTCTGACTCTTGCCTGCAGTGAGTTTCGCTTGGAAGTAAGTTCTACTGAGCATTCCCAGCAAGTTGCTGAAATTTTGGCATACTTGCCAGGTACATGATTGTGTTCAATAGTGACACTCATTCTTCTGAGTGCTGACCGATCAGTGTGTTATAATACTACAACGGTCTTGCTTCCCTTCCATTCTCAATTTAAACATATTTAATAACCAATTCTCTTGGTGTTTAGTGCTGGAGCTCAGAAACAAGTAGCTTCTCACCTATTTCGCATAATGGCTGATCAGGCCTTCAAAGCGATATCTTTTCTGCCACTTAGGCAAGTCAACAGGAAGGCAGTTAACTGGACGACCCCCTGACAGTTGATGGTGCCATGTTATTAAACTCAACAGACATGGATGGCTTCTCATTTCGCTCCACTTCAGAGACTTTGTTTTTGCACTGCTCTGGTCAAGTGTTTTCCAGATTACTTGTTTCTTGCAGAGGGCAGGGCACCACGATATTGCATTCGACCAGTCTATGCTCGCGGTGCATCTATTTGATGCCAACAGAGTACCCACACTAAAAACATGATGCAATATCTTGCCGTCATTTAGGACACAAAACAGATGGCGCCTCTTTGGCAGAGATTTTTCTGCAGGTAATATACTGATCCTAATATGCTACATGGCTTCTAATCCCTCTGCGGCAGTGGCGGCGTTTGTCCTTTGAAAATGTCTGTGGCTACTCTTAACGGCCACTCAGTGGCTATCCCCCTGCTCCGCTTGCCCCTGGTTAATCTGCACTCGTTTAGATTCCCACCTTCATTTACACACACATTCATTTAAACATACATGCAGAACAAGAATATAGTAATTTGATGTGTCAATCAGTGAGATTGACTTTAATCATACTTGTTCCCTCATTTCTAGCTAGGGGTTAATTTATGTTTGCTGGATCTGTTAATTTAATTGTGTTTGATTTTGGTAACTTGGCGTTTTTCACAAATGGGGTCACGTAGCAGCTGCAGTGGAGGTGATCTGACAGTTTATGACACTGTAGGAGCCACCCAGAAATACATGGGATGTTACCAGCTTACATGAGGAGTCGAGGGCCAAGACGTACCTGCCGTGACATAGGGAACTGCCTGAATCTCTTAGTGATAAAAGTATAACACTCTGAATCGGTCCAAAATCTCGGAAGAGTGGTCAGTGTGTCCCTATGGCTCCATGTGAAAGAAAAAGGAACAGTTGACAGCTTGAAGCATTTTTAATCTTTTCTGCCATTTTTTGTAAATTATCATGACCACAGCTGAAATACGTTTCAGCTTTCAGCTATTCAATACCTCAGAATATATATTGAAGTGTTAAACTGAAACCAAAAATTAAAGGAACTCGACGTAGATTTGTTGTAAATTACAGGTCCACAGATAGGTTGTTCTTTAGCAAAACGTCTTGAATCTGTAAGAAAGTGGGGCACATACACATGTGCATCCTGGAGCCTAGGGTACAGACTGTAAAACACCTGCGGTACAGTACTGTTACGAGACATGAAAGTGATCTGCCGTTGCAACTGCTGATTCCACTGTATGGGGCACCACTTCAGTTCAACTCTGACAGGATGCTATCCCCAGTGCTCCGCACATGTCCTCTTACGTTAAATTACAGCGTAATAAGTCACTACATTGCAGCAAATGTGCGGACTTCCTATTATTGCCTAATACAAATAAGAAAAATTGCTTATGGCTTATAAGTGAAGGGTTGTTGACTCTTCTTTTTAAAAGTAATAGGGATAATCCTTTGGGTCCTAATTGTATTAAAAATTACTTTTCCTCTAAACTGAGCCATTATCATGATAGTAAGCGACGAATAGAAGAAGAAAACTGGAAAAAGAACAATCAATTAATTTAATAACTTGGAATTTGGAATATACTTTCAAAATTTTTCACAGAATTAACTTTCATTAAGATAGCAAGCAAAGAATACAAAAGGAAATTAGCCAAAACGAAAGGATCAGTTGTCTTAAGGAGGTGGTTTTACTTTTCGATACAGCTTTCAAACAACATCATTTCAGCAGCCATATCTAAGAGCAATTTCGCATTTTTCCTAGACACAGTCCCACACTGGAAACTTCCATGAACTCATAATAAGTAAAACACGTTATAGTCCTAAAGAACAACCTAAAATTGGCCTAAGAGTTGTTAAGGTTACCTCAAAAGTACATATGGTTCCAGTGGTTTATTTTGCTAACCAGTCATAAACGATGTGGTACGAATTCATATTTACGTTTCAATAATATATATACAAAAAGGTACGGCCGAACTTTCAGGAAACATTCCTCACACACAAATAAAGAAACGAAGTTATGTGCACATGTGTCCGAAAACGCTTAATTTCCGTGTTAGAGCTCATTTCAGCTTCGTCAGTATGTACTGTACTTACTCGATTCACCGCCAGTTGGCCCAATTGAAGGTAGGTAATGTTGACTTCGGTGCTTGTGTTGACATGCGACTCATCAACAGCATCAACAGGTTAGTGTTCATCACGAACGTGGCTTTGCAGTCAGTGCAATGTTTACATTATCGAGACAGATTTCCAGAGCGAAGGTGTCGTGACAGGAAGACGTTCGAAGCAATTGATCGGCGTCTTAGGGAGCACGGATCATTCCAGTCTATGACTCGCGACTGGGGAAGACCTAGAACGACGAGGACACCTGCAATGGACCAGGCAATTCTTCGTGCAGTTGACGATAACCCTAATGTGAGCGTCAGAGAAGTTGCTGCTGTACAAGGTAACGTTGACCACGTCACTGTATGGAGAGTGCTACGGGAGAACCAGTTGTTTCCGTACCATATACAGCGTGTGCAGGCACTATCAGCAGCTGATTGGCCTCCACGGGTACACTTCTGCGAATGGTTCATCCGACAATGTGTCAATCCTCATTTCAGTGCAAATGTTCTCTTTACGGATGAGGCTTCATTCCAACGTGATCAAATTGTAAATTTTCACAATCAACATGTGTGGGCTGACGAGAATCCGCACGCAATTGTGCAATCACGTCATCAACACAGATTTTCTGTGAACGTTTGGGCAGGCATTGTTGGTGATGTCTTGATTGGGCCCCATGTTCTTCCACATACGCTCAATGAAGCACGTTATCATAATTTCATATTGGGTACTCTACCTGTGCTGCTAGAACATGTGCATTTACAAGTACGACACAACATGTGGTTCATGCACGATGGAGTTCCTGCACATTTCAGTCAAAGTGTTCGTACGCTTCTCAACAACAAATTCGGTGACCGATGGATTGGTAGAGGCGGACCGATGTTATGGCCTCCACGCTCTCCTGACCTCAGCCCTCTTGACTTTCATTTATGGGGGCATTTGAAAGCTCTTGTCTACGCAGTCCCGGTACAAAATGTAGAGACTCTTCGTGCTCGTATTGTGGACGGCTGTGATACAATACGCCATTCTCCAGGGCTGCATCAGCGCATCAGGGATTCCATGCGACGGAGGGTGGATGCATGTATCCTCGCTAACGGAGGACATTTTGAACATTTCCTGTAATAAAGTGTTTGAAGTCACGCTGGTACGTTCTGTTGCTGTGTGTTTCCATTCCATGATTAATGTGATTTGAAGAGAAGTAATAAAATGAGCACTGACATGGATAGTAAGCGTTTCCGGTCACATGTCCACATAAGATATTTTCTTTCTTTGTGTGTGAGGAATGTTTCCTGAAAGTTTTGCCGTACCTTTTTGTAACACCATGTGTATATATATATATATATATATATATATATATATATATATATATATATATATATATATATACAGGGCTATTACAAATGATTGAAGCGATTTCATAAATTCAATGTAGCTCCATTCATTGACATATGGTCACGACACACTACAGATACGTAGAAAAACTCATAAAGTTTTGTTCGGCTGAGGCCGCACTTCAGGTTTCTGCCGCCAGAGCGCTCGAGAGCGCAGTGAGACAAAATGGCGACAGGAGCCAAGAAAGCGTATGTCGTGCTTGAAATGCACTCACATCAGTCAGTTATAACAGTGCAACGACACTTCAGGACGAAGTTCAACAAAGATCCACCAACTACTAACTCACTTCGGCGATTGTATGCGCAGTTTAAAGCTTCTGGATGCCTCTGTAAGGGGAAATCAACGGGTCGGCCTGCAGTGAGCGAAGAAATGGTTGAACACATGTATCTGGACATGCTGGAAAATTGGCTTATGCCACAACTGGAGACCGACAGCGCCGACTTCACCTTTCAATAGGATGGTGCTCCACCGCACTTCCATCATGATGTTAGGCATTTCTTAAACAGGAGATTGGAAAACCGATGGATCGGTCATGGTGGAGATCATGATCAGCAATTCATGTCATGGCCTCCACGCTCTCCCAACTTAACCCCATTCAGTGTTTAAATCTCCTCTACCAAGAAACGTGCCAGAACTGCGAGCTCGCATCAACGATGCTTTCGAACTCATTGATGGGGACATGCTGCGCCGAGTGTGGGAGGAACTTGATTATCGGCTTGATGTCTGACGAATCACTAAAGGGGCACATATCGAACATTTGTGAATGCCTAAAAAAACTTTTTGAGTTTTTCTATGTGTGTCCAAAGCATTGTGAAAATATCCCAAATAATAAAGTTATTGTAGAGCTGTGAAATCGCTTCAATCATTTGTAATAACCCTGTATATATATACAGAGTGTTTCAAAAATGACCGGTATATTTGAAACGGCAATAAAAACTAAACGAGCAGCGATAGAAATACACCGTTTGTTGCAATATGCTTGGGACAACAGTACATTTTCAGGCGGACAAACTTTCGAAATTACAGTAGTTACAATTTTCAACAACAGATGGCGCTGCAAGTGATGTGAAAGATATAGAAGACAATGCAGTCTGTTGGTGCGCCATTCTGTACGTCGTCTTTCTGCTGTAAGCGTGTGCTGTTCACAACATGCAAGTGTGCTGTAGGCAACATGGTTTATTCCTTAGAACAGCGGATTTTTCTGGTGTTGGAATTCCACCGCCTAGAACACAGTGTTGTTGCAACAAGACGAAGTTTTCAACGGAGGTTTAATGTAACCAAAGGACTGAAAAGCGATACAATAAAGGATCTGTTTGAAAAATTTCAATGGACTGGGAATGTGACGGATGAACGTGCTGGAAAGGTAGGGCGACCGCGTACGGCAACCACAGAGGGCAACGCGCAGCTAGTGCAGCAGGTGATCCAACAGCGGCCTCGGGTTTCCGTTCGCCGTGTTGCAGCTGCGGTCCAAATGACGCCAACGTCCACGTATCGTCTCATGCGCCAGAGTTTACACCTCTATCCATACAAAATTCAAATGCGGCAACCCCTCAGCGCCGCTACCATTGCTGCACGAGAGACATTCGCTAACGATATAGTGAACAGGATTGATGACGGCGATATGCATGTGGGCAGCATTTGGTTTACTGACGAAGCTTATTTTTACCTGGACGGCTTCGTCAATAAACAGAACTGGCGCATATGGGGAACCGAAAAGCCCCATGTTGCAGTCCCATCGTCCCTGCATCCTCAAAAAGTACTGGTCTGGGCCGCCATTTCTTCCAAAGGAATCATTGGCCCATTTTTCAGATCTGAAACGATTACTGCATCACGCTATCTGGACATTCTTCGTGAATTTGTGGCGGTACAAACTGCCTTAGACGACACTGCGAACACCTCGTGGTTTATGCAAGATGGTGCCCGGCCACATCGCACGGCCGACGTCTTTAATTTCCTGAATGAATATTTCGATGATCGTGTGATTGCTTTGGGGTATCCGAAACATACAGGAGGCGGCGTGGATTGGCCTCCCTATTCGCCAGACATGAACCCCTGTGACTTCTTTCTGTGGGGATACTTGAAAGACCAGATGTACCGCCAGAATCCAGAAACAATTGAACAGCTGAAGCAGTACATCTCATCTGCATGTGAAGCCATTCCGCCAGACACGTTGTCAAAGGTTTCGGGTAATTTGATTCAGAGACTACGCCATATTATTGCTACGCATGGTGGATATGTGGAAAATATCGTACTATAGAGTTTCCCAGACCGCAGCGCCATCTGTTGTTGAAAATTGTAACTACTGTAATTTCGAAAGTTTGTCTGCCTGAAAATGTACTGTTGTCCCAAGCATCTTGCAACAAACGGTGTATTTCTATTGCTGCTCGTTTAGTTTTTATTGCCGTTTCAAATATACCAGTCATTTTTGAAACACCCTATATATATATATATATATATATATATATATATATATATATATATATATATATATATAAGGTGTCTTAGACTAGTGTATTTACTTCTTCTCAAGACTATCCTTTGGAGGTTTCACTTTCCTGAACGTATTTAGATCGAAAAGGAAGTATTTCGTAAAGGCCTGTATTCGCTAGTTTTATTTACGTTTTTTAGGCGTAAATTTCGCGCGAGTGTAACTTCTCGTTTTTAACTAGAGTTATCGCTTCAATGCCCAGCTAATTCGTGTCTGTCATACAGAGTTTAGGTAGTTAAAACTTTCCGAACTAAGTCTAAATGTTTGTTTACATTGGTGTTTATTTACGGATTAGTACAGGTTACGTAAGTTCTGTGGTATTGTGCAAAATTATTCTTTCCTTTCGTGTTAAATGTGTCTATCAAACCATGTGTGACAAATGTGGTGGTTGCCGTAGAAATTTGAAAGTGTTGGTGTTCTGTGTAGACTGTAAGTTATGGTTTCATTGAGGCGAATTTAGCGGCGAGGAAACGAGGGTACAAAATGAGTCTCTTCCATGGCTGTGTAGGTTCCGTAGAAAGGACAGAAAAATTGTTAAACAGGAGGTAAAGCGATAACCGTGGTTATCAAGTTCGCTTTGGCATCAAAGATTGCGCCAGAATATTGGGAGATAGGAGTTTGGGTTCCTACTTTTTGCCTGATCTTTCCACTGCACGAAGGTGTCATGCATCCTACTCAAACTATTTGCCGGACATACTGGAAGATGTTCACTTCATAATCTCCAGAGGTTATAGATCCAACATGAAGGTGCACCTCCGCACTTTGGAATTAATGTGTGAGGATATTAAGACATAACGTTTCCACGGGAATGGTTCAGACGATGAGGTCCAGTTGTACGGTCTCAGCGTCCACCTGACCTAAATGCCCTGGATTACTTCCTAAAGGCATACTTGAAGGAGAATGTGTATTCTACTCCGCCGACACATGTGGAAGAACTGACAGCGCGTGTTCATGCTGCTCTAGTATCTTTGCATGCAGCCATGTTGCGAAGAGTCCAGAGCAGTATGATACAGCGTGTCATCCAGTGTCTGGACATGGGTCCCTTTGGACATTACATCTGAGGGCAACGTATTTTTTTGTAAACGGCATACGGTTATTATTATGGAAATTATTAGCGATACTGGTTACTAATGTGTTACATCTCAGCCGACATACTGCCTGTGGTATAAATGACTGGCCGATATTGAGTTATTTAACCGTGTAGTCATCGTTAGCATCTCGAAATTGATACTATTTTAGCAGTTATTCTCTTCTAAGACAGGTCATTTGTTTCAACTGGCTATTTCTGTTATGTCTGATCACGTTTTTGTTATGTTCACCATTACGAAAAACTGTACTATGCAAATGTCGGATATATGTGTCTGAAGAAACGATCAACACTACAGTATTATATGGAGAATTAAACTGGCAAATAAAAAAATATGCCTCGACCTGGAATCGAAGCTTCGATCTCCTGCATCCTAACCCAAATCTCTGCCCACTGTACGAACAGCACAGATGAACTACGATGTGCTGAATGAGGTAATCCCTTACATGGAATTACAGTGCTGCTAGATTGCGTCTTTAACGTCCCTTTACTGCTGGAAATATGCGCAGGACAAAAATTTGTGAAACATGCTTGTTTTGCTAGCACGTGAAAAATCAGTGCTGTATAGTCTGAGTGCGAGAATCTTTCTTTGCACTATTTTGGGTACAGTTACTGTAAACTTGATATACAACAGATAACTTAACACCGAATTTAACAGTATACAGAAACACAGACACATATGCAAAGCTGTTGAAATACTTATAATATTTTTAAAAAAATTTAAAATTTAAAAAAAAGCAGGACTAAAAATTACAATCTGTACTTCTGCAATGTCTTAAAGTACCAGTGTAAATGCTGGTTACATGCAAGGTAATGACAATGTACTCAAATGATAACACAGTAAAAATATTATTATAAAATTGAGAAATATAATTATCACTAGGACTTATACAGAGTCATTTTTGTAATCTGGGATCATACCATATCAGTTAAGTTTCAGTGTAAGCTGTGGTTACATGTACAGTAACTATAATTAACTCAGTAGTAGTATAGCAAAATTGAGAATAAAAACTGAAAAACAGAAGGCATTTAAATCTGTGCAGCAGAAAATGGCTCAAATGGCTCTGAGCACTATGGGACTTAACTTCTGAGGCCATCAGTCCCATAGAACTTAGAACTACTTAAACCTAACTAACCTAAGGACATCACACACATCCATGCCCGAGGCAGGACTCGAACCTGCGACCGTAGTGGTCGCGCGGGTCCAGACTGTAGCGCCTAGAACCATTCTTCCACTCCGGTCGGCGCTGCAGAAAAACCTGAGTGAAAACCCTGTCAGCCAAATAGGAACGAATACAGCAAGTGTGGTAACACACGTAGTTCAGCGTCGTAGCAGGAGATTGTCGATGTAATCGGCTACTTCAGACTGAGAGTCTATCTGTATTTCGTGTGAATGCTAATAAGGGGAAGAGCTCTAAAGCCACGTTTTAAAAATTTATTGCCAAGTAAGAATGAGGCGGTAGAAGCTGAGATTACTCGAATGACTTTGTGTAATCCCTGCTGATGCCTACATTTCCACATTTTACAACGATAATTTTTATTACCTTATCACTTAAGTACATTGTCGTTCGTTTAGATCTAACCACAGCTTACACTGCTACTTCAATGAGACTATAGAAGCCTAGATTGTAGTTTGTACCCTTGCTTTTATAAGATGTGTAAAAAAGGTTATATTTTTTTAAAAAAATATTTTAATGGCTTTGTACGTGTGTCCGTGGTTTTTGCAAACTGTTAAATCCTTTGTGAGTTAATCTACTGTATATCAATTTGCGGTAACTGTTCTAAACATACAGTCAGCTTTTACGTAAGTAAATTGCGTACGTAACCCTATAAGAACAATTTTTTATAGTCTGCCTTAATTAATTCTTCCTTATAATTTTGTAAACATGTGGTTGGAATTATTTTCGTCCACGTTTTTGCTAGTACGCTGTAATGTGTTCACATGAACTATTTTAAGAGAGAATATACATCTTCCTCTAGTGACACCTGTCAGTACAGTTGTGAACGTCTTTCCTTCGCTGGTCACTTGGTCACTGCCTCCCACTCTAGCGGAGTTCTGGCTGCAGTGATGCACTCTGCTGTGAGTGACATAAGACAGATGTACGTAGTGACTAAGTGTGTGTACAGTTGTTTTAATTCAGACGTGCAGTTGGGTCAGTGTTGTAATCTGTTACGCAGCTGGCAGTTCATGAGAAAGTCTGCTAAGGTTTGTTGTGTTTCTGGTTTTTTTCTTTTACATTGTACCTGATACTATATATAAGAATTGTTTTACATATTGTCACATTCTACAAATGCTTTCACATTTCTGAAGGTGCTAACACTGATTATCGATACCTGTTCCGATGATAAATGTTACTATTAGCGATGTTGGCAAAGAAGTTTATCTTCTCTAATGTATTAGTTATCTACTTGCCCGTTTGTAGGGCCATAACACATTCGAAATTATATCACTTCTCAAAGAACTGGAGTGTGATATTGTTGTCGACGCTTGGGACTAAAATAAGCATTGTTGCGGCGGGTATGATCGAAAAGTTTTCAAACCACGACGCTGCTCTCTCCCCTGGTTTGTGGATAGGTGCAAAGAACGCCCTGACCAATGATATGAACTTGAGCATTTGTGCGATGATCTTCCACATTCCGGTAAATGACATCCCAGTCAACATGGTACTGGACAAACAAAACACTAGCTGGGGCCTCTCCTGTGGTCTCCCCCTAAAGATTTTGACGTAGCATACTGTCAAAGAGTGTTGGTGTACAAACTACTGGAACACTACAGCGAAATGCTACAGTCACATAAACACTCACAGCAGCTACCTCCCATTAGCGACTAGCATGAGCTCACAACAGCTACCCACTATTGTTTGTTAATTCATACGTACATTGAATAAAAACTGTTTAACAAGTCACATGCTCCTGTAACGTTCCCTGATGATGGTGCAGGTCTATGTTTTCATCGTTCTGAAGACTACGATATTTTCCAGACTTCTTTGACTCCACCTCGGAAGAACTGGGGGTGAACAATTTTAGTAACTTGGTCCACGATAATATTCCTTGTTAATACTAAGGAATTTAATGTAAGTTTTAATTAGATCTCAGTCCCCTGCTTCATACGTAACTGGCTTCACAGTTTTGTCATGTGTATGTTATGTTATTTTTGCCCTTTCTTTTCACTATTATAATGACACTTTGCACCGCTCTCCTTGCATTAGCTCATCCTTCTCGGGAAAATTAATGCGTTTCTCAGTTATACTGTACGGTTTTCGATAAAAAAGAACAGTAAATGAGCCAACTATTGATAACTGGTTAAAAGTCGCCTAACTTACCAATTCACCTTTTGCACTCTTTTTTACCATGAGAACTGAACAGACGCCAAAACTCACGTATTAGTCATTCTGATGGGTCTGATGCTGACCTAAAAGCAGATATCACTATGTGCCAAATTCTTTCCTCTTGTGTAAAACCTTTCCAGAGGTTTGAACGTGATTGAGGACCGTTATCAGACACAATGTACTCTTGTTTGTTTGTATTTACGGCATGCTATTGAGTTAATCATAATTTTGCTATGAGCAATCATTACGGATAGAGGTGTGCGTATTTCATGAAGACATCAAAAGAGACCATAATTTACGTGACGTTTCCCTTAAATTGCGAAAATGGACAGCACAGATCTATTCTTGAAATTTCTCCAAGCTTCTGTGGTATATTGCTGCGCAGGAAACCTTTAAGCTGAACACCAGAAACTTTATTTTTCTCACAGAACTAGCAACACATCAATATTGTACCGTCAGTCATGTGATAATACCCACCAAGTTATAGCCTTTTGAGTATTAATTTGCAATTTAGTAAAAATGAAAGTGCTTTATTATCTGTAACAACGATAGAATGCCTTCCTAGAAGCGAATTTTTCCAAAACTCCTTTCAATGGCAATGTGTGACTGTGAATTTCCATACCCAGTTAGCGAGCAGACGCCTCACAAAGGCGATAGTACGCTGTTGAGTGATTCCATGAACTTCAGTCACCTGACAGAATTCTGAACTTAGTAAGGGCTGGAGTCAGGATCAAATAGAAGTTTTCACTCATATCATGAAGATGAATTACTGGTGTCTCATACAGTCGTTTTGTACTTAGTTCATACTCTTCCTGATGTTCCTTCTTCCATTTCCATAGTGCATCCTCCTTTGAAAGTGCTGTAACGACAGGAAACAAGGACAGTACCTAGAAAAGAACGATTATAGAAATCGCGCGATCCGAGAAAATATTTGTGTTGTTTACAGCAATTTAGAACAGGAAAATGTAGAACTGTTCCAAGTTTCATTTGATCATGTTCCATGCAGATAAATAAATTGCATATCGACGGAATTTAGTCTGTTATTTTGGGAAGTTCTGTTTGTCAACGTTGACTGTTATAACAGATCTGCTAAAGGTTTGTAGTATTCAGCATAGATTTTCTTTGTTCCCCCGAGGCGATGCTAATTATAATATGATCTGTGAGGAGTGGCCGGCCGGTGTGGTCGAGCGGTTCTAGGCGCTTCAGTCTGGAACCGCGTGACCGCTACGGTCGCAGGTTCGAATCCTGCCTCGGGCATGGATGTGTGTGATGTCCGTAGGTTAGTTAGGTTTTAGTAGTTCTACGTTCTAGGGGACTGATGACCACAGATGTTAAGTCCCATAGTGCTCAGAGCCATTTGAACCATTTTTGTTTTCCTGTGAGGAGTGTCAGATGTCTGAATTTCATCTAGCGCTCTCATGAAGGTCACTGATGAGATTGAAAGGTCAAAAGGTATTGTTTGAAACTATTAGGATCTTCGGATGTGTAAAAATGCGGTGCGTTTTCTTCATCTAACAGTAGTTGCCAGTAACTGGTCATCAACGCTACTTAGGAATTTCACTCCTTTAAACTTTTTTAGAAGACATTCAAAATGTTTTGGGTGGCCATGTTGTGGTAGAATGTTGCAGCTCACAAGCATTGATAACGAGATACACCATGTCGTCCTTCTTGGTTATGGAGTGGGCCAGCTTAAACTATCTATCTAATTTTTACGCTTGCAGTCTGAAGCAACGAATGACAATTTGTGCCAAGGCCTGGACTGGAACCTGTGTCTCCTGCTCACTAGGCAAGAGGTGCTGACCACTAGGCTTTAGAACAAATTTTCATTCATGTCCTCAGTCAGCTTACATCATAGATGTTTGAGACTTATAAAGTTTTCCGTAACGATATAGTCTCATTCTCCATCTAACTCTTCAGTTGTCCGACTGACAAACATCGTTTTAATTTCTTTGTTGACAGTTTATCTCTTGATCAAAGCTACTGGCTCTGATTTGCTGGAAGTGGTTCATGTGTCCTGACTTTAATTTTTCAGTGAATGTCACGTTTAAACAACGTGCTTCTGTAAATAGACTGGCATACTGTCATAATAGTTCTATCAGTTCTTCAGTGTCAGCTTCGTTCAGGTCCGCTAATGTTTGAACCGGGTTTTGAATACTATACAGAGCATCTTCATCTTTACTGTTCACTCTCAATGTGGTATCTTCATGCTTAAAACTGCAGTTTCCCCTTCTCCCAGAAAACTGACTTAAATTTTGTTGACACATGCAGCGTCCATATTATCTTCGTCAACGAATCCTTTAAATTTAATTCTTTTATTATTATTTATTATTCAATTTCATTCGCAGACAAAAATTTCCTTAAAACGTATCTTACACTTCATTTCTGTTAATGAATGATTTGGACATCCATATCACCCGATCTAAATCCCACCGAACTTTCATGGGACATAATTGAGAAGTCAGTTGGCACACAAAATTCTGCATCAGGAACGCCTTAGCAATTACGGATGGCTGCGGCGGCAGCAGCGCTCAGTCTTTCTGTAGGGGGCTTCCAACGAGATGTTAGGTCCATGCCACGTCCAGCTACTGCACTACGGCGGGAAAAAGAAGGTCCAACTCGATATTAGGAGGTATTCCACGCCTTTTGTCACCTCAGTGTACGTGCACAGTAACAGGAAGAGTTGGAAATGGAACAAGTGGAATTGTGAAAATTAATGTACCGAGATAGCACTCCTCTCACGCTCTTGATTCACTAAGGTATCCATAATTACTCTGCATACCTCCATCTCCAGTAAAGGCATCCCAATATCTTAATCATTCCCTTCTCCCTTACTGTGTACGTCTTCCTTCACATCTGTGACGGATAATAAAACACCCTGCTCCATATCGAAACGCGGGGTGAGTCTCAACTTTTCCTGTAACTCGAATGGTAATTTTTGTGTCAGAATTAACACTAATTCTGCCTCTTTAACAGGCTCGTTGAGGTAAGCATTGTAGTTCGAATACGTCATGTAGTTCGTTACATCATGGTGTCATGCGTAGTTCAGTGGTGTCAGAAGTTTTGATTTTATGTCCGACTGTTTTTCTCGAGCTCAAAATTTATTTAGGAATGCGTTAGCAAAATCTTTGTACTTGAGATGATATTCAGATACACTGATACCTCAGATACGTGCTTTGCCTTTCATGTGACTGATGCCTGTGTCTGTTTTAGTATTTTTGGCATAATGTTTCGGAAATACATTCATGAACCTGTGAGTAATGGGCGAGTTGTGCCGCCCTGGAAATATTGTATGTTCGGTGTGGGGGAGGCCACACAGGACGCTCGTCAATGCCGCTGCCCGGCAGCGTCCGTGTGCTGCTAAACGTTAGCTTAGCAACCGCGTGATGCCGCACAACGGCCGGTCCAGCCACATGGCTGGGAATTCCATGGTGATGCTGTGTTGATGAAGGAGACACGCCATGAGTGCCAAAGATGGTAGACTTTGTGAAACCTTAATGGCGTAGAAATTAATAGTAGCCAGATGAATGATGATACCTCAAAAAGAAATTTGTATATTACTATTATTTGCACGACGATTCTGATGGTGTAATCAGATTTTAAACATCTTTATTAATTTAAAGTGTAGTGGCTCTGAGCACTATGGTACTTAACATCTATGGTCATCAGTCCCCTAGCACTTAGAACTACTTAAACCTAACTAACCTAAGGACATCACACACATCCATGCCCGAGGCAGGATTCGAACCTGTGACCGAAGCAGTCGCGCGGCTCCGGACTGGACAGTAGGACACAGGACTAGGGACCCGACGGCGCGACGGACGCGGAGTCGGCGGAAAGACTTGGACAGTGGAGCAGTTTCCGCGTGGTCGCAGATACGTATTTTGCAGAAATATACCGCATTCTCAAAAGTAGTTCTACTGTCGTACTCATTTAAAGTCGTTAAGATAGTACCTGAAGATTTTATTTAATTGCGATCTTTCATTTATAAATTTATATGTTACTTTCATAATTCATAATTGCAGAGTTATAGAAACCTTCGACCATTCGATTCATGTGCGTATTCTTATCGTATACAGTAGACTCAGCAGTATTTAGCCTGTAACGCAGCAGCTACGTATCCCAGGCCCTAGACAACGAAACCAGCCGAAACTTTTAATATTGCAACGTTGAGTGGAAGACTCTGCAGGAGAGACGCTCAGTAGCTCGGCACGGGCTTTTGTTGGAGATTCGAGAACATACCTTCACCGAAGAGTCAAGCAGTATATTGTTCCCTCCTACATATATCTCGCGAAGAGACCATGAGGAAAAAATCAGAGAGATTAGAGCCCACACAGAAGCATACCGACAATCCTTCTTTCCACGAACAATACGAGACTGGAATAGAAGGGAGAACCGACAGAGGTACTCAAGGTACACTCCGCCACACACCGTCAGGTGACTTGCGGAGTATGGATCTAGATGTAGATGTAGATGTAGAGGGTAGGTAGTTGAGGGCCACCACCCACTTCATTTCGTTTTCTTTTATTATTTTGAAAGCCCGCAAACTCTTTGATAAAAGCTACGGCGTGGCTACCTTGCTTGGCTTCGTAGTCTTAGATTCTGTGGACTCATCCTGTTGTCTAACCCCTCTTCAGGCATATTAGCTATGTTGCGATCTATTACACCCACTGCTGCGTTAATCTCTAACAGTACAAACACCTAATTTACTTTGCTCGATCCTTTGTCGCATTCTAATAGTTTACTAATGTGTGTGAAATCTTATGGGACTTAACTGCTAAGGTCATCAGTCCCTAAGCTTACACACTACTTAACCTAAATTATCCTAAGGACAAACACACACACCCATGCCAGAGGGAGGACTCGAACCTCCATCGGGACCATGCTAATAGTTACCGGCGAATTTTGTCTACTACGCTGATAAACTTATTGCATTGCGTCTAAATGCCACCAATTAACTTAATAATCGTTTCTTTGTTACTGCGGCAAGCACACCAGTCGTCCGCAATTTCATCATCTCGGAGACGAATTTTACATAGCTTTTCTTTGTTGGCGTTGTTCGTCAGTTTGTTTCGTAAAACCTTGAATTTCTGGTTTCAGTCCCTCATGTTTGACATGATATTCATTTCGGAGTTAGTCATGTTTTTGATTAAATGAAATAGTAAGCCAAGTTCGCAAACTACCACTGCGTAGCTTAATTTATTGTAACAGCAGTGCATATTCCTTTTAATTTCTTGACGACAGCCTGTAATTTCCTGACTTATTTCCCCTCTAGTGTCTTTGACTTTTTGATGAGAGCTTTTAATTTCTTGCAATATCTGCCACATTAAACTATTGCTAACAATACTCGTTATTTCCTTCTGACAAACTGACGCCGTTGACCTGAAGAATGTGGAATATAAATCGACAGTCCGTATCACAATTCACGGAAATTCACTGACTAGTGAAACATTTCAGTTAATACAAATCAGAATTTTGAGTTTGCTATTTCACTAACAATATGACTTTGATTGCACTTTGTATCAGACATTGTAATAATGTTGACTGTCATCATGCCTTAAAAACGAGGCCTATGTTTATGCTGACGGTTTTCCTCTCGAATAAACATTGTTAACACAGTTCACAGTTCCTTTGCTATTTACTCCTAAACAGCGTTGCATCCAGAGTAACACGAAGTGCAGCTGTTGCAAATATCTGTTGCACTCACCCTACTGCTGTACAGCTTTACCGGACTCATCGAAAGATTGCATTGATTATAGAGTTTTCTCACGGTCGCCATGTGTAACGGAATCTCCTCTGCAAGTATAATGACTGTGTTGATATTCTGATTTGCTGAACTTTTCTGATCGCATAAACTACATAATGCTACGAGCATTTCTGCTGATGAATTACGCATATGAAATGTTATAACTTCACCATTGTCATTAGCATAAAATATAGCAGTAACCCTGTGTGTTTTTTACTGAATTGGAAAGATGCGTGAGTGTAATGAGCAGACACTTACGTGAGTGAGGGGGTCAGTTGTATTTTGGAGGGAAACCTGCACGATTATGTTAGCTAAACCGTCGATTGCCGGTGAATATCTGGTTTTTAGATCTGTAACAAACTTGACTGTTTCCTCTCCTGCTAGCATGATCCACAAACATTTATAAATTAACAGTTGTTGATCTTGCCACTGGCTGATGATTTCCACTGACACAGATTTTTGTCAATTTTTCAGCTTTTTTGCTGAAAGTAGTTGCTGAATATTTTTACTGTTTCTGTTATTTATGAAATAATTTTATTATGATATAACATGACAGTATTCTCATAGGTTTTCTTATTTTATGCCGTTTTTTTTATGATGTCCCACATAGGTCTTACGTGGCTCATATAATTTTTATACACCCATCATTTTTCATTATTTTTGCATGTTTTACGACCGTTTTTGTGTATATTTTGTAAAGAGTGTGCATAGCTACTGGTTTCTGGCAAGATGATCTAACTTCCATAGTGAGCCAGCCATTGTCTTTTGGATCATTTCTTATCTTTACCACTAATGGAGGGAAGACTATCAAAATGCTGTACCAGTTTTTCTATAGATGTTTTGGATTTTGTATCGAGACTTTCCATTCCATAGACAGCAGAACATTCTTCACTGTGCAATGAGTAAAGTATGTTACGTTTTCCTTACTAAAGAGCCTAAGTTTGACCTTCAGTACATTGTTTTTTGGTTGACCTCTCTCGTGTGGGTAGTGACGGAAATTATTAAAGCTTAATGGTCACTGATTCTATATAGAACTTTTCTTTGCAGACACACGCTCGCTACAACTTATTTTTAATTAATTGAATGCTGAAACTTCAGTAGTGGTGTTAAACAGTTCAGACGAAAATAACATCAGTTGGAAGAAATGTATGCTTTCGCCTCTTGAAAACTGATACTAATGTTTCGGCATGAAATCTCGGATATCTCACTGCTTCTGATTTTCTCTTGCAGGCTGCTGGCTACATCAGTGTAAAACACAAATTCACTAGTTATTTAGCAACTTGTCATCTTTTATTTACTTGTAACTGTTTTTATCAACCAGTTGTTCTCAAGAAACTGATCACATATCGTAAATAATTGTTCCTATTTTTAAAAAAACTGGTAATTTTGTAAAGTTTTTACTGATTTGGTAACTACAACATAAATAAAAAATCGTAACTATAGTTGGGCTTATGAAATTAGCTAGACAACATATCATTTTAGCAGCTAACTGGCAGCCGAATTCGCAATTACTGTTTCGAAATGTCCCTCCAATTCGCAAATAAATCATCAAACTCTTAAGTGTACAATCTACATGAACGTAATTCGCTATAAAAATTTTAAACTTCGTGCACAGTTTCTTCGTGTATAGTCTCCCAGATTCAACAGATGCCCTACACTGTCACTTGCTGCACAAAAATCAACTTACAACCAACATATAGTCTCACATTCTGAAAGTGGGCCTTCCCTCTTCTTTCAGTATTAACACCAAGTACCTGAAGTAATTGTCACTCTGAAATTGGACTCCTAAGTACAGTACACTACGATTGACCCCCCACAACTTGTGTTCGCTTGCTTCGCGCTGCCTGCTCCCTTTGTTCATACTTGCCTACTGTGCTGCTCATCCTAGTGACACGTAATGCTTTACAATGTAATAACACAGCTACTGGACCAATCGGCTGCATTTACAAATATAATTTCATAAAAAATAATGGTCAAACTCAGACAAAAATAGTACTAAGACTTTTTATCCAAATGAAACGCGTCTCATTATTAACAAGGCTATTATCATGCTGAATGAAGACATACACTGAGGCGACAAAAGTCATAGGATAGCGTCGTGATCATACTCAGATGGCTGTAGCATCGCGCGCAGGAGGTATACAATGGTACTCTATTGGCGAAGCTGTCATTTGTATTCAGATGATTCATGAGAAAGGGCTTCTGTCGTGATTATGGCCGCACAGATTTTGACAGCGGTATGGTAATTGGAGCTAAATGCTTGGGAAATTACATTTCGAAAGTCGTTAGCGAATACAGTATTCTGAGATTCACAGAGTCAAGAGAGGACCGAGAATACCAAATTTCAGGCATCACCTGTCACCACGTGTAACACCCCCGGGAGTACTAATGGGGGTGGGGGACCCTTTAAACTGGTTGTCGTTCCTTGACCGTGCACCCTGTCCACACTACGTACCTGATAATCCCGCGGCGGTCGTATTGTCCTTCTCCAAACTGCTGTTGGCTTGCCTGCAATTATCTATTGAAATATGCAAGCGAGTTTAGGGGAGCCACTCACTGTGCTATGTCTGGTATGAACATCTATTTTCTGAGACGATATGGAAACCACAGGTTGCACCGTTTACACTCTAAATCGCAAATGTTTATCCCAATTAACAAGCTTGATGATTAACAGCCCAAAAGATCATTCGGACGAGCGTACGCGTAACCGACACGATGCGGGTGATTGTTGATGATGCGAAAGCTGATAGATCGAACGAAAGTTCTTACGCTCGTCACACATACAGGTATCTGGTAACAGTCCTCCTTGTCACTAGTAATGATATAACACTGTTCGTAAAGCTAATTTTTCGGTTCTCAGTTCTCACTTGTACGAGCGTGCGCGTAACCGTCGCGGCGCGGCTGATTGTTGATGATGCGGAAGCGCGATGATCGAACGCACGTTCTCACGCTCGCTACAAGACACTGCCACCTGATTGCACTCTTTTATGGTAACTAATTTCTACTGATTCACATCAGTTCATTTTGGGAGACCGAACACGGGGCGGATGATTGATACTGTCCGACACGCAACGAGAGGATACACAAATACGTTATCGGCGGCACTGATCATTTTTAATTACATCCTGACGCACTTCCCTCTGAATTACTTCCATATTTAATCACTTTACTGTAGTAGCACTTGTAGCAACACTTCAACCTGAATAATAACAATGCTTCTTACATGCAGAGCTACACACTACACAACATAACAATTTCGTGTCCCGTGCTCGGCTCTCTAGGCGCGGCTGCCCGCAAAGATACTCCACAACTAAACCAGCGATATGACAGTACACTTGGACCTCCCAGTAGCCGACGAACTTCACTTAACGACCGAGAGCATCGGAGTTTGCGTAGAATTTCAGTGCCAACAGACAAGCAACACCGCGTGAAGTAACTACAGAAAACAATGTGGGACCTACGGCGAACGTATGTGACAGCACAATGCGGCGAAATACGGAGTTAGCGAGCTACTGTAGGAGAAGACCGATGCGAGTGCTAAACAGCACGACATCGCCTGCAGCGCTTCTCCAAGGCTCGTGACCATATCTGTTGGACCAAAAAGCACTGGAAAACTGTCGCCTGGTCAGATGAGTCCCGATTTGAGTTGGTAAGAGCTGATGGCAGGGTTCTAATGTGATGCAGACCGCATGAACCCATGAACCGTAGTTGTTAACAAGGCATCGCGTAAGCTTGTGATGGCTCTATACGCTTGTTCGCCCACTGCTTGCATACTGTTCAGCAGTGTGGGATTCGTACCAGATAGGGTTGATAGAAGACATAGAAAAGATCCAACGGAGAGCAGCGCGCTTCGTTACAGGATCATTTAGTAATCGCGAAAGCGTTACGGAGATGATAGATAAACTCCACTGGAAGACTCTGCAGGAGAGACGCTCAGTAGCTCGGTACGAGCTTTTGTTGAAGTTTAGAGAACATACCTTCACCGAGGATAAGAGAGATTAGAGCCCACACAGAGGCATACCGACAATCCTTCTTTCCCCGAACAATACGAAACAGGAATAGAAGGGAGAACCGATAGAGGTACTCAAGGTACCCTCCGCCACACAACGTCAGGTGGCTTGCGGAGTATGGATGTAGCTCTAGATGTAAATGGTGTGTCGTGTGAACCGATCATACGGTCCGCAGCTCGTGGTCGTGCGGTAGTGTTCTCGCTTCCCACGCCCGGGTTCCCGGGTTCGATTCCCGGCGCGGTCAGGGATTTTCTCTGCTTCGTGATGACTGGGTGTTCTGTGATGTCCTTAGGTTAGTTAGGTTTAAGTAGTTCTAAGTTCTAGGGGACTGATGACCACAGCAGTTAAATCCCATAGTGCTCTGAGCCATTTGAACCATTTGAACCGATCATACTTGGAGATAACTTGCTGCCATTCATGGTCTTCATGTTCCCAAACGAAGATACACCATGTCACTGTGCCACAACTGTTCACGGTTGGTTTGCAGAACATTTATGAAATATAATCGAAAGGCCAGGTCGTGCACAGAATCGTGCACCGGCAACACTTTCGCAGTAATTGACGGCCATAGAGGCAGCATGTATCAGTATTCCTGTGATGGCCTTCCAACATCTTGTTGAGTCCATGGAAGTTCCAGTCGCTACTCTACGCCTGGCAAAAGGAGACCCGACCCAATATTAGGAGGTATCCCATGACTTTTGTCAGCTCTGTGTAAGTTTGGTTTTGAGAAAACTCCACCTCAGCCTTTCTCTTGTACGCTTGCTTACCTTTACTTGGACTACGTCTAGTTAATCTCGATGCTGCTAATTGGCCGCGCGGGGTAGCCGTGTGGTCTGGGCGTCTTGTCACGGTTCGTGCGGCTCCACCCGTCGGAGGTACGAGTCCTCCCTCGGGTATGGGTGTGTGTGTAGTCCTTAGCGTAAGTTAATTTAAGTTAGATTAAGTAGTGCGTAAGCCTAGGGACCGATGACAACAGCAGTTTGGTCCCATAGTCCTTACCACAAATTTCCAAATTTTTCGATGCTGCATTAAGTGCTCTCTGTTGTACCACTGTTCACTGTTCATCAGAGCGTTTCCCACACAGTAGCACCCTTTTCTGCTTCCCATGGTGGAAATATCCCTGTCCCGTTGAAAAACAGGAAGACATAATCCTGTAGAATTCCTAAAGGCGCCGATCACAGGCTGAATGGTCATGAGAACCGCTTGTCAGGTGTAGGAGCGACCTATTCCACTGTGTGTGTGTACACTGTCAGGCGCTTGTAAGGTTCGATCAGCCTTTAGTGGTGGAGTGTGTGCTGGCAGGTAGCGGTCGGGCTAACACGTAGTGGCTCGCAGGTGGTACGGACGTACCCGTACCGCGACCCGACACTGAGCCCAATGCCAACCCAGATTCCCACTCGCCGTAAAGGAAACCGGCGCGTACGTTTCCAGGCCGGGTTACTAGCCCAGCTTAAGTTTGTCATCTCAAGTTATTTGTGATCAGCGTTCCTCGACATAAATCTTTAGCGCCCAGGAGATCCCCAATGACTGTTTGATCGGAACGTTTGTTCTGTGATCCTGTTCTATTGTTCATGTTATTAGCAACATCATTCTCCACACTGAAGTTATTCTTGGAAATTTGCAGGTTCGCTCGAAGATGCAGGGTGCTCTGATGCTGCAATGAGAGATCCCACCATCAAATGCGAGTGCGTCGCAAGAGGATTCGGCAGCGAACAAGACCGTGAGGAGTGTCTCAGAACAGGCAAGATTTTTTAGCCTTATGCTGTCTGTTATTTTCAGATATCCACTCGAAAGATGAGAAACGTTGCATAACTTGTCGTACTTCAAAAGCAAACATTTAGATTGAGGAGCTATTGACGACTTGGGGATGATTTGTAAGGTAGAAAATCTCTCAGTCCTCCAATTGAGTGTTTTCTGCGTCTCCAAATCTACACTAAAACACAAAAAGCTGTATCATAAAACTGATATTTATGACGTTATCAACTTTTATTGCAGTTGTCTGCGCCTTCCTTGTGTTAACTTTTGCAAGACGCCACAGGGTAAGGTTCTAGCCGACTTTCTTTGTCACTGACATGTACTAAACATCGCCCCTCAAGGTGCAAGTCCCGCACTATGACCCATGTGTATGTAAAAGAATTGTGTGCACGGAAACATGAAGAGCTGTTGTGTGCCCAGATTAAACGCCAGTAATCACTAAGTAGTAAAGGGGACTATCAGGCACTTAACGAAACAAGGGTACAACCTATTTGCATTTATTTTTATGAATTCAATGATTGCTCTGAACAGACGAGAGTAAAATACCCACCACGGAAGAATGGGTGGGTATACACATACGAAAGTGTGATAATTGTTGATATTGAGATAGAAAATAGTGGAACAGTTCTCATAAAATGTACCGAACAAACAAGAGATCGTGTTAACTCACTTCTAATACACGGAACTGAAGTCTTGGTGATGACTGCATCGGAAGGTTAGTGCGTAAAGAGTAACAGAGCCTCAGTGAATAAAATAATGGCCGAAAGCTCATCACACAGTAACAGATTGATCAATATGAACCAATACGCCTATCATCCCATACGAGTTTCACATGTTTTGACTGTGACACTCACATCATTTGCGTGAGGCCAGGCGTGGTGTGATGGCAGGCTGGGTCAGACGCTAGCATGGGGTGACCCATCTGCTCCTGAATCGCTTCTCCTCTAGCGGTGAAGAATACCGTTGTCTGCGCGTCCTGACGACCAAGTCCGTGTACTGTAGCTCCTGGAGAAGAAGTGCTTACTACGGCTCTCAGAGAGGAAGTTTCTGATACTTTACTCTCCTACTCCTTCACAGTTTGTGAGCTCACCACTCATGCCATTTTGACCAATCCGCGACAATGTAATTAATTTCGCCAAACCGGAACCGCCAGACAATTCCGTTTGGACAGTTCTGCGTCGATTCTTTTACAACACTCTGATCACCGACCTATCCAAACTGCTCTTTCCAGCAACTTGTCAGTGCTGCCCCATGGGACATTACAGTCTGCAAAGATTCCGAGCTCCGAGCAGTCAAACGTTTTCTCAGTGTGTACGCGCTCAAGGCGACAACAGTCTACCGGCATTAGACAAAGGTATCGCTTGTGGAGGCAACCCACTGTTACTGCAAGTATTGTGATGTTATTTCACTGGATACGCCATTAGCGTGGGTGGTCTGTCGTGTGCAGAAACCCGTGTATTCATATTCGTCTACTGGAGAAGATAAGGCAAGTTCGCTGAACGCAGCACGCAAATAGATTCCTTCCTGAGCGTGGTTGATTCTGCCAAAGACGCAAGCCAACCTCTGCCGCTGTAAATGCGACAGCAGGCAGCCGCCTCGTCAGCTGAACGTAAGCCGAGGCCAGAAGAAACTGTTTGGGTAATGTTTTCGCTGAGTACAAGAATGCATTAAACATATGTTTCAGAATTAACGGAAATTGCCTACAGTCATCACCCACTCTCACGGATAATACTGCAGTTTTGCATGTACATGGGCATTTATTGATTAATCAGACCCATCTTATCGATGGATTAAGTGTAAAAAGGAGAAAGAAACACGAGGCTGCCTACAACCTGATACGTTCCACATTCCTACATGTACATCTGCACTCCGCAAGCCTTCTTATGGTTTGTGGGACTTACATTCACGAGGGCAGCAATTCCATTGTCTGTCTAGGCATAAACACTTAACGTTTTCCGTCATTTCCCTAAATTGCTCCAGGTGAATGCCAGGATAGGTGTTTTGAAAAGTGTGCATCCGATTTCCTTTCCTATCCTTTCGTTACCCAAACTTTTGGTCTGTTTCTAATGATTGCATTTTCGGTGTGACACGAAACTATAGTCCGCAGCTCTTGGTCGTGCGGTAGCGTTCTCGCTTCCCACGCCCGGGTTTCCCGGTTCGATTCCCGGCGGGGTCAGGGATTTTCTCTGCCTCGTGATGACTGGGTGTTGTGTTGTGTCCTTAGGTTAGTTAGGTTTAAGTAGTTCTAAGTTCTAGGGGACTGATGACCATAGATGTTAAGTCCCATAGTGCTCAGAGCAACTTGAACTAAACTATAACCATCCACCTTCTCGTTAATGATTTGTGGTGAAGAATAGAGTGTCTACAATTATCGTTTCTCTCTTTTCAGGTTCCATTCACGAAGGGACCATGGAAAACAATTATCTTGGTAAGCCTCTGTGCAATATCTACTCTGTCTTATTTTACCTTCAGACTCTTTTCTCGGTATATACGTAGCATTTTATGAATGCACCGTGTCTGTTCTTTTGGACATGCCCAAAATAACAGACACTGGGCGAAATGCGCAACTGTGATACACATTAGCTAAACTGAAGGTGCAGGGCGGAGAAAGAAAAGGGAAGGGAAGGAACTAATGATACAGGATACACTGCATGGGGGCTTAATTAAATAAAATGCAAATAATTTTTAGTAGCTGTTTGTCCGTTTACGCAAGTCTCGTAAACGGCTGGCCCTGACTAGTTTTTGTACGCAATCTGACTGCATGGAACAACAACAAAGAATGAAATGAAAATTTTCGTTAATACAATTAATTAATTAAGTCCCCAGCAACTATAAAACCTACGAAACCAAAGCACAAGTATAACTGTTCTGTATGTGGAAGTATGACTCAACGCACATCTGGCACGGTTCTTCTTCAACAAGACAAGAATTTTTAAATACCAATTATACTGACGTGATAAAAGAAAATTAGAAATACTATAATTGCGCAAGAAAACCAAAATTACACTCTAATACAAGAACACAAGCCAGATGCTTTGTTGACTGAACCTGTAATGATGCATTATTTGAGATACAGAAATAATAAAAAGAAAAAACAGGGAATTGGTTACCTTCATATATATTGACGAAAAGCACTCAGATCATTACAGTATCTCCATTGGAACAACATCTGCTATCTCTCCCATCAAACCACTGCATAAAACATGGAACAACACTCTCCACTACCACATCTCACTCCGACTTCACGACAAGCAGTGTCCACCACAACTTCTCGGCAAGAACTGCCTGCCGCTACCTCTCAATAATCACTGCCAGTGGAGGCGGCAGAACAATACTCTCTGGCGAGATCTCTGGCGCTGTGGCTCAGTGTAGCCACCTTTCATATGCCCCTCCTCCACGGGCTAGAATTTGATGGTATTTTTGCCAGCATTGGTGGCGAAAATACCACCAAATTCTTCAAAAAAAATACAGACAAAAATAAAAGATAATATTAATATGTAAATATCATATAACTAGATAAAATTTTGGCTTTGCACTGACCTTTCAATAGCCTAATATATAAAATACAGTAAGGAATACAAATTCTTTCATACATATGACTCTACATAATAGTTTACACAAGTATTATGTGGTTAAACAGTTCAATCAATAGCGTCAGCAATGACGAATATGTACAGGTAAGAGTCTCATAACTTTTCACAAACAGTAATACACAAAAAATCAGTTTATACAAATATTCATATAAAATGCTTTCACAACAAGTAGTTGACAGTTCCAGCAGTAGCACCCAGCAATGTTGAATAGGTGCTACAGCAACAAGTGACATCATCTCAGTAGAAGCAGTCCATCAGTGGCATCCAGCATTGTGGAACAGGTGCAGACAGCATCAGGTGACATCATTTCACCAGAAGCAGTTCATCAGTGGTACCCAGCATTGTGGAACAGGTGCAGACACCAACAAATGACATCATCTCAGTGGAAGCAGTCCATCAGTGGCATCCAGCATTGTGGAACAGGGGCTGACAGCATCAGGTGACATCATTTCACCAGAAGCAGTTCATCAGTGGTACCCAGCATTGTGGAACAGGTGCAGACACCAACAAATGACATCATCTCAGTGGAAGCAGTCCATCAGTGGCACCCAGAAATGTTGAGCAGGTGCAGACAGCAACAGGTGACATCATCTCAGTAGAATCAGTTCCATCAGTTGCATCCAGCAATGTTGAGTAGGTGCAGACACCATCAGGTGACATCATTTCAGTAGAAGCAGTCCATCAGTGGCACCCAGCAATGTGGAACAGGTGCAGACTCCAACAGGTGACATCATTTCAGTAGAAGCAGTCCATCAGTGGCACCCAGCAATGTTGAGTTGGTGCAGACACCGACAAGTGACATCATTTCCGTAGAAGTAGCTCCATCTGTGCACCCAGTAATGTTGAGCAGGTGCAGAGAGCAACAAGTGACATCATTTCAATAAAAGCAGTTCCATCAGTTGCACGCAGCAATGATGAGCAGGTGCAGACTCCAACAGGTGACATCATTTCAGTAGAAGCAGTCCATCAGTGGCACCCAGCAATGTTGAGTAGGTGCAAACACCAACAGGTGACATCATTTCAGTAGAAGCAGTTCATCAGTGGCACCCAGCATTGTGAAGTAGGTGCAGACTCCAACAGGATACATAATTTCAGTAGAAGCAGTCCATCAATGGCACCCAGCAATGTTGAGTAGGTGCAGACAGCAGTCCATAATATTCACTATCACTAATCACACTGTTCATCAGAGTTTATAAGCAGAAAGTAAACATGTCTTATTGGCACCAATCATGTAGAAAAAGTACAAGTAACAGTCCATAATATTCACTATCACTGATCACACTGTTCATCAGCAGAAATTAAACATGTCCTAGTGGCACCAATCATGTAGAAAAAGTACAAGTAACAGTCCATAATATTTACTATCACTGATCACACAGTTCATCAGCAGAAATTAAACATTTCTAAGTGTCACACATCATGTTGAAAAGTGCAGGTAACAGTTCATAATATTCACCATCACTACTCAGACAGTTCAAGCATGAACAATAGTTTGAATACACATACAAAAGCTTTTACAATGCTCTTACACTAAACATACAAATTCTAATAAACACACAAATGATGTCAGATAATAGTCATATTAATTATCACAAACATCAGTAAATCTATAATATTTATGGGTGTCAGTGAAAGCCACTACAAACAAATAAAATAATATTTAGGAGATAGGTGGGTAGGATTAGGAAAGGAAAACACACAAAACACACTCACTCACCTTTCATCCACATTAAGTACTACTGTGTAATTGAATAGTGTTAACTGTGTAAATGCAATTCTGTCAAAATTTGATGTTCATCATGTGTATCAAGTAGTAGTGGCAGCAATGTATAGCAGTCAATAATAGTTGAGTCAACGTCATAGTCATCATGTCAAGACCAATGTTTACCAACCCAGATCAAAATGTACGGTTGCTGAACAACTGTCAGTGAGCCAAGATATGCAAATACTTCCTCTCTCCCAAAAAAAAAATACATACTGCTTAGTGATTTAACAAAGTGTGTGTAGACAATCTTCCTTCCACTTTAGTGTTCTAGTCTGCTATCTTCATCCTCCTTGTTCCATATAGACCAACAAAAAAAAAAAAAAAAATATGCACCTCACTTACTTTACCTCTTATCCACCAAAACTCCAATAATCATTAGCATCACATAATCTCAATACTTCAATAATACCTCTTACGTCGATACATATAAAACTTGTCATCAATATCATTTACCTTACCTCTTGTCTACCAAAACTTCAATAATCATCAACTTCACACAATCTCAATACCTCAATAATACCTCTTCAATACGTCGACACATATAAACCTTATCGCCAATATCATTTCACTTCCATAACAACTCTTTCCTCTAGTCAGTCTCCTCGAACAAGCACAGATAAAATCCTAATGCAAACCTCATCATCCCATACAATCTGAAGACACAATGTCAACACACAACCTCTGTGTAATCCATCTGACCAAAATCTTCTACTCATTATGAATTATAAACAAAAGAAATGCATATATGACCTCTAACAGACTTAGTTCGAATAACTCTCAGTAATTAAGTACGATTACGGAGTGTGAATGATCCTAATTTTTCACAGTGTGGACACCACTTCAAGAATTATGGCAAACAGAAGCAAACATGTGGAGTATTTCTTGTGTCAAGTGTCACTTCCTATTTCAGTTGCTCACGAAAAATGCAGTGTAATAACTGTCAATGGTCTAAACCTAGTTTTGGTATGTCATATCGTTAGCTTCCTTCCTATTAGCATAAATTTATACAGCTTCCATACAACCTCCAGCTCATGTGACTTCTATGACGTTTCTTGTACTAAAGTCGCTCGTCGAATTACTGCAGTTCATTTTCTTATGTTAAAATATAAAGCACTGAGCGTAAGCAAAACAAGCAATAGCGAGTAAATATACCAGTAGTGAACAGAATGTCAACAAGTGGATGCAGCACATTTCTTACAACGAGGCTCTGCCAAGCGAACAATCTATAGTTAATACAATAGTGTGACCTAAACTCTATGTTCATTCACAGTATAACAGCATTTCTATATACCAAATTAAAGAGTAGTTGTGACGACAAACAGAAAGTATATACAGAATAAGTAAACATGAAGGCGCAAGCAGATAAATCACAAAGTATAACTTACATACATAATCACATCAGCACAATTAATCAGGTGACAATTACAGTTTAAATAAATAAGCACAGCAGACACATAATAAAAAAATATGACATCAGTGAAAAAGCAGTGCAGCCAAGCGATGCATAATATATACAAATAACAACCCTGTTCATTAATAATCATTGTCAAAATCAGTTAACGTACGCAAGCACGTCGCTTCACAAGTAAATTCATAGAACATGTAATTAGCACAAAGTATGAATCACGTAATCGCGAGCAGCAAATTACTTCTAAAGTATGTACCTAAGTGGAAATATGTTACCTGAAAAATAAACTCAATTAATAATTACCTTTTTGGTTTATTACGTTTTTTTTTTTTGAAATTACATTCTTCCTGAAATTTTCTCGATAGCGAGTCCTCTTAACGTCGGACACACACAGAATTTACCTGAAGGTCTTAAATATTTTATACAACCGTATCCTGAAAAATACTGAACGTTAATAACATAATTTATCAAGTCACTATAGCTTTATACTGAATTTAATCGGAGAAATTAAACACTGTGTAATTGTTTACGGCTGTCAGTGCATTCGCACTGAGCGCTCGATCAGCTGTAGGCGCGTGACGTAGGAAGCAATTGTTGCGGTCAACGACTGCCTTGTGCGGCGCGCAGACTTGACTGTTGCTTTGAGTATATGCCGCCGCCAAAACACAGCGCGGTATCCTTGTACTCACCGCATGTTTACATGTAGCTGTTAGTTTCTCACAAGTATGTCATTCTACAAAAAATTTTAACGTTGGATATATGATGTATTCCCTTAGAGCGTCGTGATTTCAGAGTTTCTACTTCGACAGTGTTATCATGAATAATTTTGCGAATTCTATATGGGCCGTTATAAAGCAGAAAAAATTTGCGACACAAGCCTTTTCCTTTGTGAGATAAACGATGAGACTTAATTAACACTTTTTGACCAACTGACAAGATTTGTAAACGACCAGGACGCTTAGCTGATTTCTCTCTTCTAGCAGCCGCAGATGCAATATTTTGCAGAGCCATGTTCACAACTTCAGAATGCCGCAGTTTCCGTGTAGGCGGAAAAGGAACGATTTCAGAAATGCGATTTGTCGGTGCTTTGTTTTTTAATATCAGTAAAGGCGGTAAAGAAGTTGAATCATTAGGGAGTTCATTCAGAATGTTTTGAAAAATATGAGGATACTGATCCCACGTTCTGTGATTCTGATGACAATAAAGACGACACAATTTATTGATTACCTTCATCCATCTCTCTGAAGCGTTAGATTGAGGGTGAAAAAGTGAAATGAAAATTGGTTTAATTTTACGACGCCGTAGAGTACGAAGCCAAATTTTAGAGCGAAACTGTGATCCATTATCTGATATAACCTTATCAACATGACCCATTTCTTTAAGAAAATGTTTGATGAAAGCGTTAGATACAGAACGAGCTGTTGCTTTGCGTAAAGGTGTAAAACACACATATTTTGATGTCAGTTCCACTGCTACGAAAATGTACGCAAAACCATTAGTAGAACGAACCACTGGACCGAACAAATCAACTGCAGCCATGTCCTTTAATTTCGCTGGAATGATAGGAAACAACGGTGCTCTGTGAGAAATTGTTGGTGGCTTAGCCTTTTGACATAATTTGCATTTGGCAAGAACAGATCGAATACGTTTTTCCATATTACTGAAGTAACAATTTTCTCGTAATTTATGAAAGCATTTTCTGGGACCAAATTGTGCATAACTGAAATGCGTATACCAAATCAGCTTATTAAACCACTCGTCAGGAATACAAACTAACCAAACAGAGTTGTCGACCGATTTTCGTTTAAAAAGAACTTTCCAGATAGATCGCAAAAACGAGGTGTGACCAAATTGTCCAATCTAACAAAGCGTCTAAGAAAATTACAGACACCAAGGAAACTACGAACATCACGTTTTGTGGTAGGAACAGAATAGTTACGAATAGCGTCTAATTTTTCTGCATCAGGAAGAAAACCTTCTGTGGAAATAATGTGACCGAGAAATTTCACCTGAGAACGACCAAATTCAGATTTTTCTAAGTTCACTGTAATGCCAACTCTTGCAAAAATACGTAATAATGAATCCAAAATTTTGTTATGCTCACTCCAAGAACGTTTAGCAATAAGAATATCGGCAACATATGAAGTGATATTGTTACGAAGATAAATAGGTAAAATTTCATTTAAACTACGAATGAATGCTGCTGAAGGTAAAGTCCAAACGGTAATTTACGAAATCACTTTTGGGTAAAATAGTCATATCCGGTTATTTTTTACACGCTCTCTAGATAGATTGATAGTCGAAGAGTTGTTTTGATAGATGCAAAGAATAGTCAAAGAGTAGGCAGCAGTGCAGAAAACTAAAAGGGAAATAGCACTACTACAGCTCGGGGCCCTATGCTCGCTACGGCACATATTCACTTAGAGTAGTGAATCCCCTGAGGACATTAATAGCTGCACATAAATTTCAGTTTGTGACTTAGTGGCAAATTTGGCGGAAGTGCGTACGTAAATTGATCTAACCATGAACATCGATGAATGTCATTCTTAGAATTGCGAAAGATCTTAAATTTCCGAACAGTCAAGAAGTGTTTATAGTCAAAGTTTTCGCCTCGTGGCGACAAAGACCTACCGCGTCTGTCCCAGTCACAATGACGATCATTGTCAAATTCACGCGCCTGGCGCTCTCTTGTTGCATCTCGTAAATGAAATAAATTACTTTCTTCAAAACCCGATGCTATCGGTGATTCCAAATTTCTTCTACCGTCTTTTCCTAAGATTTTGCTTTCAATTTGTTTGACTTGCTTTCCTAATGCCTCAAATTCCCCTTTAACGCGTTCATTAAATTTTCCATGATTTTCAACAAGTTTATTTATGTTCTGATACTCTTCGGTTTCTGCAAATGGTAATGGAGCTGTATCATCCGAATCTATGTCCCCATTTAAAGTAAGATTTGTCAATTTATCTGAAATCTCCTCCACTCTTTCCGATAAATCACCTATTTGTTCTTTCTGTTTATTTACATCTTCCGTAAGTGTCGCGACTCGCGTTTCAGTATTACCACATTTAGTAGTTAACTGTTCGTACTGTTGTGCCAGGTTATTTAATCTGTCATTTGGTACGGATTCCTCGATTCTCTCAAATATTTCTTCCTTATCTTTTGCACTTTGTAAATTTAACTCTGAAAATTTCTGTACTATCACGCGATCTCTTTCTTCCTGTTCTCTATCCTGTTCCCTTTGTCTAATCTCTACTGCAATTAATCTATTATTGTGAGAATTCAAAATCGGTTGTACTTCTTCTCTGATTTCTTTCTATAATTCATCTTTCATATTTTTGAAACATGTCCCTATTCGTGAATCTAACCGTGTTTCCAAAGTTCCCATCTCTGTTTTTAATTCAGATCTAAACCGTGTTTCCATTGTTCCCATTTGTGAGTCTAACCGAGTTGCCAATGTTCCCATCTCAGTTTTAAATTTAGATTCCAACTCTGATCCCAGATTTAATACTGCGCTCATCAACTGCTCCATATCTCCTGTCGTTAATCTCGTATTCTGAAAATTTTTTGATTGTGAAAAATTTTGAACTGTTTCCGGACTATTTTCCTGACTTATTAAATTGTTTTCTACTTCATTATTCATCATGCCGTTGTCCTGTGTTGGCGAGTTCGCCATATTAACAATTTCGTTATTCTGACTATCCATCATTTTTGCCTGTTTCATCGATCGTGTAATCATTTACAAAACATACAAAACTCGTCACTATACGAAAATTGCACACAATGACACTTTATCACCAACAATATCATTCACACGAAATGCTTCCCTCAAACACGATTAACTAACAATTGAAATCTTCATAATTGCACAAAATAGTCAAATGGGTATACAAGACATCAAAAATTAAATTTTGCAAAATATACCATTAGAAGAATGACAATTACCAAATCTACACATGCAATATAGACTACAATTACTAAACTACAAATTACTGCAACAATACTACTGTCTACTATTTTTGCAATCAGAAGAATTCCAAGGGACGATCTTGGCAGGGTCGCCACGTGCATGGGGGCTTAATTAAATAAAATGCAAATAATTTTTAGTAGCTGTTTGTCCGTTTACGCAAGTCTCGTAAACAGCTGGCCCTGACTAGTTTTTGTACACAATCTGACTGCATGGAACAACAGCAAAGAATGAAATGAAAATTTTCGTTAATACAATTAATTAAGTCCCCAGCAACTATAAAACCTACGAAACCAAAGCACAAGTATAACTGTTCTGTATGTGGAAGTATGACTCAACGCACATCTGGCACGGTTCTTCTTCAACAAGACAAGAATTTTTAAATACCAATTATACTGACGTGATAAAAGAAAATTAGAAATACTATAATTGCGCAAGAAAACCAAAATTACACTCTAATACAAGAACACAAGCCAGATGCTTTGTTGACTGAACCTGTAATGATGCATTATTTGAGATACAGAAATAATAAAAAGAAAAAACAGGGAATTGGTTACCTTCATATATATTGACGAAAAGCACTCAGATCATTACAGTATCTCCATTGGAACAACATCTGCTATCTCTCCCATCAAACCACTGCATAAAACATGGAACAACACTCTCCACTACCACATCTCACTCCGACTTCACGACAAGCAGTGTCCACCACAACTTCTCGGCAAGAACTGCCTGCCGCTACCTCTCAATAATCACTGCCAGTGGAGGCGGCGGAAGAATACTGTCTGGCGCCATCTCTGGCACTGTGGCTCAGTGTAGCCACCTTTCAACACCAGCACTTTATGTGGAATCAGCGGCGAATAATGTGCCAGACTGAGACTCTGACGTTGGAATCTCTTGCATAGTACTACAGTTTTGTTATCCACTGGGCCACCGGGACACAGTGTTTACCGGAAATTCCTGGACTACCTCGGCACGCGCTCCAGCCAACTCAGGCTCTCAGCTAGCACCACCCGTTCGCAGTCTCCAACCATGTACTCCATACTCGCTTATTTTGCTTTGCCGCTGGAGGCATAACGTAAATGTGCATTCGCACTGAAGGCTGCTGACTCATTGCTCATCTAGTCGAATCGATTTCCGGACACGTCGGAAAGAACAGACACCGCGCATTCATATAATCGACCTCCAGCTGGAATCTAAAATTAGAGAGAATAGAAAACAAGGACAGGGACTACAAACAGGTGACACAAGGTAGAAGTGTGTGAGGGGGCATGCATAGAAAGTCCGCACATCTGCGGTAAACACTATGTGCGCATTGGTTAACTCAACAGCAGAGTAAGCAGAAGAGCACAGGTTCACCTGTCGCCACTGATTACGCGGTAACGTTCCCATGCCACTGATCCGATTAGTTCCTTTACTTTCTCTACCTTCCACCCTCAGTTTACACAATATATACGTATTGTCGGTATGCCTCTGTGTGGGCTCTAATCTCTCTCTACATCTACATCCACACTACGCAAGCCACAAGACAGTGTGTGGCGTAGGAGGAAGCAATAACTTGATTGATTCTTCTAAGAGTGTACGTTATCGGAATTTTAATGACAAACTAATCCATGATGCGTATCACACTGTTAAAGTGTTTTCACAATGTTATTTGAAGAAACTCGTGTCGCTCTTGCGCCTACTAAATGAACCTGTGACGAACAGTTGTAACTCCGTCTCACGTGAACTGTAATGACTCATGAGAGGAGTCATTATTTCATCCTGAACCCAATTATTGTATGTAGAGCTGTGCTGAAAATTTCCTTTAAGAGACAAAAAGTAAACTCAGTGAACTGCTGTTATTATTATTATTATTATTAATTATTTAATTACTGCTTTGATATAATTACTATTATTATTGCTGATTCAAGGAATTAGTTCTTTAGTATTCAGTCTCTCTAAGAAAAGTGCTTAGATCTTTGAAATGAATAAATAACCAGATTTCACTAGACGACGTTTATGTTCAGTGTATTGAGCATTGTAGACTAGAGATCTGCCGCTGCACGCTGACTGAAAGTACTCGATGTCTCTGCCGGTCGTCGAACTGTGTGCTGTATCTGTAGGAATCTTAGTCTACGTTAACTATGGTTCAATTCTCCTTTCTATGGAAGCCTATCCGTTGAAGTGGATTTGTTTAAATGACAGTACTGACTTATCATGTTCGAGCTTCCACAGTCCAAAGAGATGTGGGCATGCACAAGTATCTGAAAATGTGAAATTGTTATGAAGAATAAAATTCATAATACACACATTGTTTATGCTGCCAAGAAGTTGGTTTATTGGCTTATTATTCACGCACTGCATCAGAAAATTCCTTTCTATTAAAGATGGCGGTCTCGCAACAACGCCTTCTCTCTTAAGCCATTTTACATTCGTCCATACTCATATCAGAAGCTAGACTATATCTTTCCACAATAGTTAACATCGAACCATAGCTCTCTTAGTTCAAGGAATAGAGAGAGCGTCATCGATAATGCTGCTTCTCGCAGTTATTTGCGCGAGTGTACGCTTCAAATAATATCTTGTTCAGACGGGACTACAAGTCCCACCGCCACACCTGCACCTGCCCATGTTATTTTTTCATGAGTAGCGCCTCTGTGCTCGTAGATGTTACAGACAAGATCAGTTCGAGCTTTTATCGAAATATGAATTTGTAGGCTAGGTAGTCCTAGAATGGCATCAATTCTCTTTTAGAATAGTTGAAGGTTCAACAGTTAATTAAAGCACCTCAATAATTACAGAAACGAAAGAAACATTTTAACTATAATTTACTGCATACACAGGAACCGATATTGCCCCTGAAGCGCGCACGAACACAGAAACGTTCTTCGTGCCAATAACCGAGGCTGAGCCAGGTTGCGAAACCTCTCTTGTAAAATAAAGCGTCCCGCTCTATGGCCCAGCAGGCAGCAGCTAGTCCTTGACCACCCAGCGAGTTGGCACCGAAACTATTTTTTTCAGCCGTAGGCATGCTAGTGTGAGGTGCCGACCAGCTGACAAAAGCCCTGAGCGTCGCCGCTCCAGCCCATATCTGGAACCTCTTACTGGAAGGTCCACCAGCTGCCGTCTTGCGGGTGACCGCCTCTTATCGATAGGTCCGCTCCGCCATGCTACGGCGAGTTTAACGGCTCGTTACATCGGACATAGTCTAGTAACGGTTCTCGGTTTCGATTAGCGTTTCGGTCATTCGGTGATCGCGAGTGTTTCGCGATACTGCTGGTGAGTAGCAGCTCCGGCCATGCGGTAAGGTTCACAGAAGCCTACCGCACTTCCTTTTGCTGCCAAAACCTAGTTCAGTATTCTCTCACCGAAGTGTTTTCAGTAAACTTGTGTAGTTATAGGTGAACGTTATTTCCGTATGTCGTTCCGTGAATGTCAGTGGAATCTGCTCTCGGTTAAGTGTTTGTTGTTCTGTGCTAATTTCAAAATATATCTCTTTGTGAAGATTTCTAAATCTTTTATTTGTATTGAGATTTATGCCACCTTTCCCCAGTACCCATTCCAATCAGCGACTCTCTGCAAAGAGTCCATGCCTTTTCACCTCCTGATACTGGATATGATAATGACTTGAGACCCCGATGGCTTATCAATATGTATCTCGCCTGTTAACCGGGGCAAGTTCTTTTCATCAGGCAGCCTGAGAAAAGAAAACTGTGACAGTCGGTTTAGGACTGGTAGCGCAGTGGGTGTGTGACACTTGCGCGAGATTCTTTGAATGAATCTCACTCGGGCATCTGCCTTACCTAACATTATTTTTATGTGGTTATGCTACTTTAAATCATTCTCCACACAAAGTTCCAGACACATAATAGATGTTACTGCTTCCATGACTTTTCTACAATAATGTAACCACAAAAGATCAGAGCTAATCAGCCAGCCTCAAATTTTATCAATAGATGTCAGTATCTAGCCATCAGTATCTAACGCTTGTTAACAGAGTGCTGCAGTGATAAAAAGTTAGCCACATAGACGTTTTGAAAGCCGGCGTGCATATTATTTTCCACTTCTATCATTTTTTGTTGACGTTTTATGGGTGAAATGAAACAAGGTAGTACCTAATGTAATAAAAATATCAACTTCACTCGGGAGGTAAATGCACTATAGGGGAGACTTGAGCAATATACGCTTTAAAAAAACCTTTACATCCACAATTAAGGACAGAATATGTCCGCTCCAGCATTGTACTCCGAGACTTTCGGTCTTCAGATACCTAGGATACGATTTAAATATAAATAAATATATGACAAAAACGATTAATTTACATCCTTTAGCGGAAAGCTTAATACTTTCTGAAGAACAAAGCTATAAAGAAGTTAGTATAAGTAGTACTGGATGAGTCAAACTTCAACAAAAGCGAAACTTTGTGTGTTCTAAAAGAGAAGCCTGTAGCCAGGGGAGATTTATACATCAGAAGAGCACTGCATCGAAAATAACATTTCATTGAGATGGGTATGCTGGCCAAGATGAGACAAGAAGCTGAGCAATATACGTAGTAATATAGTCGAAGGATGTGAGCCGGAGCTACCTGGCAATGTAACTGGTTAGTAGATAGTTTACAGGAGGGTGGTTACCGCCTTAGCTAAAGAAACTAAAGAAGTAACAAAATATAGGAAAAGAATCCTTGAGAGTGTATGAGAGGAAAGAACACATTATTTGGTAATGTTATCCAACTGGTTTTGGGAACCCCTGAATACAACATCAGTCTACTGCAAGGAAACGTTTGAACCTAAATTTGAATACTTGGGTTTGACCACTCATTTTGTCAGTTCTGCTGGAAACCTATTCAAAGTGAAGCCTTTCTGATCAATGTTACACTCATAGACAAAGACGCACCACAAAATAATTATCCAAATGGGAGGCAAATCGATACATATGGTGTACATGTAGATGCAAACAAATGATTACAATTCCAAAAAAAAAAAAAAAAACTGAATCATTCATTCAAGAGAAAAAGATTCACAAATTGAGCTATACAATAGAACTTTGGTCCATCTCTGGTCCTTATGAAAACAATTATTCGACTTGGCGTTGGGTAACAAATTGCATCAAAACGACGCTCAAGATTGTGAAAATCCCGAGGTAGTTGGAGGGCCCTGCCCCTCGCCGTGAGTGTCTGGGCGTTATTTAGCCAAAGTGTAAGCCCAGTATGGCTTGCCATGAAGGACCACAAAACGGTGCCGGCAGTACATCGTCGATATACAACTGCGTAAAAGTGCTGCGGATGACAAACAAAAGAATTCTGCTGCGAAATGAAATGGCACCCGAGGCCGTAACTTCTTGCTGTGAGGCCGTATGGTTGGTGACAGTGAGGTTGGTATAGCAATGCTGTCTGTGGTTCAGAATAGTTCAAATGGCTCTGAGCACTATGGGACTTAACATCTGAGGTCATCAGTCCCCTAGAACTTTGGACTACTTAAACCTAACTAACCTAATTACATCACACACATCCATGTCCGAGGCAGTCTGGAGGAAGCGTTTTCTCTCTTTCGAAAACAGTTGCGCAAAATAGTTCATGGCTACGTTTAAAGCAGAACAATACATAGTCTCAGGAGTGTCGTCATCCTACTGCTGACACCGCCTACCGACGACCGGCTACACGCCACCCGCCGCTTTTCAAATTCCGCCTGATCATGTGACCGTGGCGCTGCGTTATGAGTGTGTTCATCAGCCGTCATTTTCTTGTGTGAAGTTCTAGAACTTTTCTTAGAGTTACGTAATTGACTTCACATGGCTGAAACTCATGAACATCGTGTAAGCGCTTTAAAATAGGGCCACAAGTGGAAAAAAATCTAACATTTGTTACATGTTATTCGATTTGGTTTTAATGGAGAGGTACAGGCCGCAGTGGAAGCTCGAGTACTTTGTATTGTGTGTGGGGTGGGTACTTTCGGGCAAAACTAGTCTGAAAAGAACTTTATTCCAGTACGAAATTTTCACTCTGTAGCGGAGTGCGTGCTGATACGAAACTTCCTGGCAGATTAAAACTGTGTGCCGGACAGAGACTCGAACTCGCGACCTTTGTCTTTCGCGAGCAGGTGCTCTCAGCAACCCAAGCACGATTCACAACCCGTCCTCACAACTATAATTCCACCAGTACCTCGTTTTTAAGAACTTTATTGTTTCAAGAAAGATCGTTCTAGCAGGAATGATTTTCAACACTTAAGACTTCTCGATACCACACGTATATAGTGAAATGCGACCATTCAACTGTTGTGTGACATTTGCGTTCAATAGGAAATGTTCAGAAATCAGGTTTAGGAGTACTTCATGCTCTAATTCAAACTAACAAAGAGATTAAGAGGCGAATATTACTACATAATTGCTTCAACGTAATCAGTTCGCTCATTGAGCATTTCTATGCAGCATTGTTACTGGCGGTGGGTTATGATGCGTATATGTTAACTTCTAAATAAGAATTTAACGGTCGGGCCCTAACAATAGGCGTACACTCAAGCGGTGTGTCCATCACAGCTGGTGTTAGTAGCCAACGACTGAGACACCTTTGTGTGGCAGTGAATTGAAAGATACTTAGTGAACTGCATCCCTTGTTGCTGCTACGCGTTAATCCACCCTTCCATCGGAAGCTGTGGCGTCTGTTACATCACGAATAAGTAGTGTGCGGAACTTAGTAGGAAACAGAGTTACATATTGAATTTTTACGTCAGTTCGTGGAAGAAAAATACTTCAGTTACTTCATGGAATGCCGCACAGAATTAATAAAGAGATTTATGGTTGATACAAAGTCGCGATTGAGACTCAGCCATTGTTGTCGAGAAACTTATGGACAGTGGAAGTCAACGAAAAATCTTTCGTGGTCAGCCGACGGATATGAAAGGGAAGCAGTAGCTCAGAAGGGAGTGACAATAGCTTTTAGGCATTCTCACACTTTCTTGTTGTTTTCTTTTGATATTTAACGAAAGTATGACACGTGAACTAAAAAAAAAATGTGTGAAAGGGGTTTTCTCTAGATGCTTGTCGGTTTCATCGTATAATTGTGTGATAGCTTCCCACATTAACTTAATACATTTAGTGTTCTTATCAGCCACACTGATTCATTTATTGAAAGATATGTGCAACAGATTTCCAGCTCGCGAAATAACTCACGACTAGCATCAAAGTGTGCACAAATGGGTCTCATCAACCGAGCCAGGAAACAGAAGTATATACAAAAGTGTATCCGCCATCTTGCATCTCTTTTACAAAGTATAAAATAATAACATAAAATTTCCCAAATTTTGAAATTACTGATTTTTTTCAGCCTACATCACTGCTAAAGGAAGCAGATCTAGGTTTTACTGTGGAAAGAGTGGTATATTGTCTTACCTTGTGTTTTGTCCATTACGAACGATGTATTTTAAAAATATACCAATTGTTTCTTCTTGCGATTTTATTTAGTTTACAAATGTTAGATAAATTATGTTCATTTGTAGATAATGGTTTTCAGCTTACAGAAAATCATAGATAAGTTGTTCCACATCTCACAATCGTATTGTGTGATTACATTGAAAAGAAACAGACATTTCTGAAACGAATATACACTCCTGGAAATTGAAATAAGAACACCGTGAATTCATTGTCCCAGGAAGGGGAAACTTTATTGACACATTCCTGGGGTCAGATACATCACATGATCACACTGACAGAACCACAGGCACATAGACACAGGCAACAGAGCATGCACAATGTCGGCACTAGTACAGTGTATATCCACCTTTCGCAGCAATGCAGGCTGCTATTCTCCCATGGAGACGATCGTAGAGATGCTGGATGTAGTCCTGTGGAACGGCTTGCCATGCCATTTCCACCTGGCGCCTCAGTTGGACCAGCGTTCGTGCTGGACGTGCAGACCGCGTGAGACGACGCTTCATCCAGTCCCAAACATGCTCAATGGGGGACAGATCCGGAGATCTTGCTGGCCAGGGTAGTTGACTTACACCTTCTAGAGCACGTTGGGTGGCACGGGATACATGCGGACGTGCATTGTCCTGTTGGAACAGCAAGTTCCCTTGCCGGTCTAGGAATGGTAGAACGATGGGTTCGATGACGGTTTGGATGTACCGTGCACTATTCAGTGTCCCCTCGACGATCACCAGTGGTGTACGGCCAGTGTAGGAGATCGCTCCCCACACCATGATGCCGGGTGTTGGCCCTGTGTGCCTCGGTCGTATGCAGTCCTGATTGTGGCGCTCACCTGCACGGCGCCAAACACGCATACGACCATCATTGGCACCAAGGCAGAAGCGACTCTCATCGCTGAAGACGACACGTCTCCATTCGTCCCTCCATTCACGCCTGTCGCGACACCACTGGAGGCGGGCTGCACGATGTTGGGGCGTGAGCGGAAGACGGCCTAACGGTGTGCGGGACCGTAGCCCAGCTTCATGGAGACGGTTGCGAATGGTCCTCGCCGATACCCCAGGAGCAACAGTGTCCCTAATTTGCTGGGAAGTGGCGGTGCGGTCCCCTACGGCACTGCGTAGGATCCTACGGTCTTGGCGTGCATCCGTGCGTCGCTGCGGTCCGGTCCCAGGTCGACGGGCACGTGCACCTTCCGCCGACCACTGGCGACAACATCGATGTACTGTGGAGACCTCACGCCCCACGTGTTGAGCAATTCGGCGGTACGTCCACCAGGCCTCCCGCATGCCCACAATACGCCCTCGCTCAAAGTCCGTCAACTGCACATACGGTTCACGTCCACGCTGTCGCGGCATGCTACCAGTGTTAAAGACTGCGATGGAGCTGCGTATGCCACGGCAAACTGGCTGACACTGACGGCGGCGGTGCACAAATGCTGCGCAGCTAGCGCCATTCGACGGCCAACACCGCGGTTCCTGGTGTGTCCGCTGTGCCGTGCGTGTGATCATTGCTTGTACAGCCCTCTCGCAGTGTCCGGAGCAAGTACGGTGGGTCTGACACAGCGGTGTCAATGTGTTCTTTTTTCCATTTCCAGGAGTGTATTTTGAAGTAAAATTACATATACACAGCAATAATGATGTATTTTAATGGTACTAGAAGAGGTCACCAGTCACCAGGTTAGTTCTCGCTTTTTGCAGCGGGACTTAAACTGACGAAATGTGTAAACTTTGAAGTTTTACGAGAATCAAAATGTTGCTCTCTCGGAATAACTGGCTTGGCTTCGTATTTTCGCAAGCGTATAGGTTTGGAATATCCTTAGCGCTTGATTTATTCGCACTGAGCAATCGGACTGCGAGAATATAATGGCATGTAAGTTCTAAATAATTTACAATTCGTACTTATGTCGCCGAGATGGCTGCAATGATGGAGAAACAGATAACGGAGAAGTTCGCGATTTCCGTTCATACAACAATGTTAACCTACACTTCTTCCTGGAAACTTGTAAGAGACATGTTAATAAGATTAGTGATATCAAATAGTAGACCTTGAGTCAATGCTTTAACGAAATTAAGTAATTATTCTCACTTAAAGGAATATATATTAATACGCGCATCTGAACAGATCACCAGGAGGAAAGGTAATGAAGGAAGTGACAAAAGAAATATGTCAGACAAATGGCGGATATTGCTTTACGTAGATAACTTAGTTACTTTATGTTTCATGTAGATCAGTCTTTTCTTTATCACACATAGCACACTTCGTAGTCAAACTATTATACTTACTCTAAAAATGGCTCTACTGAAAGAGGATAAAAAGAGAGAATTTCACTAACATGTCGTTATAGCCTACAGTTTCGTTAAACATTTAACGGTGCTCTGTTGTAACAGGTAATTGGCTAGTCATTTTTGCCGATCGAATTTTGATATTCTTATATCTTGTACTTATGCCAATATACTATGACTATTCCACCTAAATCCTGTATATTGAGAGAGACTGTGTGGGGCGACAGGTGGAACAATAGAATAAATGTTTTGTATTTATGCTCTTTGCCGTTCTCAACACTGGCTCTCTAACTACAACATTGGCAACCAGGAAGTGATTAGCAAAACGTGAAGCCTGTAATTAGAATACCTAGTGCCCACTTCATCTGAGAAATACATTTATAGCTGCAGCTTATAGCTCTGAGGAATTAGGAGATTGTCTGGGATTCATAATCAAAAACCATTCTCTCTAAAATGTTCACTATACTCTGAAAGTCACAGACCAAACTACCAGAGCAGTTCAGAGTCTAATGCACTGGTGCAACTATAACTGTTCAAATTAAATGTTTAAGTGAATGCTCACCATAATTTGATGATAATGTTCATCAAACGCCACGCTAATAGTGGTAGAATGTCTGTCCTGCGGCGGCACGTCAAAATACGATATACGCAAACTAAAGATAGGTCATTAACGTCATCCCAAAATTAACACTTCACTCGAAAACGATTCCATGGTTACGCGTATCGCAAGTAACTTATTACTGCATCCAAGGCTGGTTATATCAACGATACCGATGCGACGCGACTCCCAGCACAGGTGGTGCGCTAATCAGCGTCTGGAGAGAACTGGGGCCTCTTTCTTCTCGTGCAGCGTTCTTACATATAAAGCCGTGGTGCGAACGGCTAAGGGAACGCCTGATCAAATCTGCTCTCCCGACTAGCTGCTGGGCTAGTAATGCAACACTTCAAGTTATCGAATAAATGATTGCTTCCTTTGCTGATAGCCGATGAAGCTTTCAATTTAATTTTGCAATCAACACACAAGTAAGTAATCATAATTTAATTACACTACACACCGTAGACGATCTCTGAACTTGCTCTTTGGAGATACGCTATAGCTGTAGTTTTATAGTTATTGTGTTGAAACTTCTCACATTTTTATGATTATAGCGGATCTCCCTTCTACTTAAATTTAAACATCCTAGCTTTATTTATTGGCCTACTTAATCTATCTTGCTCCCTTAATTTCTAAGGCAAAAACCAGAAAATCATGAATTTCAACTAAAATTTTAATTTGTAAGATCCAGAACACTGTTTCTACTAAATTATTATGCAAAAGGAATCTAAATATAATTTTTTAAGTTTCTAGCTCTTTTCTGTTGCGCCAATGATTTTTACAGAAAATCATCCAAATTTCGAAAATGGTTAAAGTTATTGAACTGATATCCAACACATATTGAGTTAGTATTACTCCTGACATGTTAGAAACGTTTCAGGTTATTTACTTGATTTTTAAAGTATTGCGCAACATTTATGACGTCAGAGCTAGTTACAGCGGACTAGGCTGGCACACAATGGAAAGACTGATGTGAATTTTATAAGGCGTGAATATGCTGCTTCCCTACGTCACCCACTACTTAATTTTTTTTGAATGTAAATGAAAAAAAATTAATTACAAAAAGGGAATCAAGAGTACAGCTTAACTCCCTATGAAAAATTAAAATTGAAAAGTAAACATATAGAAATATTAAAAGAAAACTTATTACCTACTTCAATTATTTAAATTGCTGGGATGTTCACTGTCTCTTAAGCAACATTATCACTCAAATTTTAAGCAAAAAGCAATGAAACACTTTGGCATACATATTGCCTTAGGCAGACAGACACATAGAATATGTAAAATTATGAAAATCTTAAATCCATTAAATTGTCTGTAAATATTTGTACATACACAAATTCAAAGAAAATAACACAGTTATTCATGATACATAAACAGATAATTATATCTTAGGGTTCTTTTCTAAACCTGAAAGAAAATTTCACAAATCATGACAATTTCATTTTTACACACGTGGTTGTTGTCGCTTTGGCTGGCGTTCTACACTTCCATTCACAAGGGTAGAGGGGGGGGGGGGAAGTTGCTATGGTGTGCGTCCTTCACGTCCACTCTAACTTACATGGGGAAAGGGGAGGGGTCACTGTGAGTTGTGTCCAAGTCACTCCACGCTTTCACGCAGCTACCAGGTTGCCATTATCTGGTTTGTCCTGTAGAACAAACAAAAAGAGTGCCTCTGACTCTGTTCACTTAATATCTAAGGGTGGGTCACATAGAAATGGGGCTATACACATGCTATCTTTCAATATGTCACTGGAACAAAGTTAACAGAATTTTTTTCAATTTTACTCTCGCAGTTACTTAACTGTCATAAAATCGGTAAACAAATGGCTCAAAACGCCGTTAATCACGTACTAGAGAAAATTTATGCTCAAGGCATACAATCATGAATCCTATTTAATCACAATTTATTATTTCTGGGCCAGAACAGGTCCGGTATATTCCTGACAAATCTGTATTTTACAATTATGTACTTACTTCATCGAAGTGTATTTATGCTGAGCTATAAATAATGTTTCACGTTTGCCATTATGTTACTCAATTTTGTTGCTAGTGTATGTACTTTTTTGACACTCACTCTATTAACATTTAACGCATAGGATAGCACATTTATTTCATATCTATAGTATATTGCAGCTGATCAGTTTGCTCACGTTATAACTGCTATGCCAACATCTTCATCTTCAGGCCAGTATAGCTTCTCAGCAGGGAGCTTATGGTAGCCAGCAAAAAGAAGAAATCTGACAAAAACCATTTCCACTTGATTGGATGCTGAAAACACAGGTAGTCTCTCTCGACCTACCACTAAAATGCATTAAGTAATTATGGCCGAGCGTAATGCTAAATTCCTTAAACCTATAGGACACCATGAGCTGCCCTGTCTCATCTAACATAAGGGTACCTATGGTCGCATTCACGCCTCCAACTCATAACCTCAATACGTGTAGGTGTGCCCTGTCACACACTACACCAAATAATGGCCTGCTCCGACCTTATAAATATTCCAAGGACGTGTCCTTCACGTCTCAACCACAAATACTATTTAATTCCATTACACTGCCATTCCTTGCTACACAAGGTGAGTTCATTCTTACAAATTATCTGCATATTTTTCATAACAGTAAGCAATCTCTTTTACTATTAATTAGTTAGCTCTACAGCATACAATAGGTTTCATTGCCACTTCAGATCCTGCTTGTACACGAATTTGTATATCTTTTTAAATTACTGTTGGTGGACCATTTCCAATAAAACAACAACTTTGTACTTATAATATTACCAGGGTTCTATACATACTTGTTACTCAAATACCTTTGTATCTTAATTACATCATACTTCTCTGTTGTTTATGTCACTGTTAGGTTTGTCACATTAGGTATCTTCTTCACTAATCGGTGGATAGAATGGTTACAGAACTCATGGCTTGATAGCCATGACGAAAAATTTTTGTATTGCAAAGAAGGAGTCGAAACTTTGGTGGATAGGAAAGATGAAGATAGAGTGAGACCTGAAATGGGAAAGAAGATCTCACCCAGCTGGGACTCCACAGCTGCCACACTGTGTAGAGGTTACAGAACAACCTCCTCCCTACAGAATTAATTAGCTTAATGCTGGCTTGATAGTCATACAGGAAGATTTTAGTGTTTGAGAGTAAGAGCCGAAATTTTGGTGGATAGGAAAGATGAAGAATGAGTGAGACCTGAAAAGGAAGGAAGATCTCACACAGCTGGGACTGCACAGCTGCCAGACTGTGTAGAGGTTACAGAACAACCTCCGCCCTACAGAATTCATTCGTTTATTATATATTTATCAATTAAAGGTACCGTAATTACTCCGGTTATCGGCAAGACCAATTTTAACTGGCTTCTTTCAAAGTCAACAACACTCTGATATTTCGACAAGAAATCTATGCCAATTAAAACCTCAATACTGAGATTGTTTACAATTAAGCATGGATGATCAATTAAATTACCATTAATATCAAAGGGCAGTAAAGCTTCTTGCTTTACCGTTTTTGACACCCTGTCAGTAGCACCAATTATTCTTAGTTCTGAAACCCTTATTACTGTAAGCTTGTCTTTACCAGGTAATGCATCGAAGAAGGACTGAGATATCGCACTCACCTCACTTCCACTGTCTTAAGAGACAACGTACATTGATACCCAACATATTCACTATTATTATAGGGTGGCTTATTCTAGGCTGTACAGCTGGTTCCTCAAACTCATCCAAGAGTTCCTCTTGGATTTGTTTGCAACTAAAGTGATCGACATCTGTCTTCATTAAATTTAGGTCAATGTGTGTAGGGGTTTCCTGAACTACATTTTCAGCTGCCTTTTCCAGTCGGTCTATTAATTTCAAATCGAAGCACCGCACGATTACATTTAGTTTGCTGAACATGACAGTATCGACATCCTGCACAGGCACTTTAGATAAGAGCACATCATCCTCATCGTAAATATAAGCATGAATTTCTTCTGCTTCTTCACCTGACAATTCAGTATTTTGTAGCTCTTCCCTACCGTCACACTGCTGCGCCTTCTCTTTCTCTTCCCACTTAGAAAGCGTCTCTAACACGGTATCTGTCAAATACTGTGAGTGGTTTAATATTTCTGCAGTATCATTGGACGCTACCGACCCATCATCCGAATCCTCAGTTTGAGTATTCTGATCTGTCATACTAATTACTGTAATTACTGGCTTAGGAAAAGCAACAGCCTGGTGAGTGACAGTATCCTCATAGATGGGAACTAGTTTTCCAGCCTCTGCCTACTACTGTTACCTTTATTTGCATTATAGTTAACTGGCACAGCATTGCTTTCAACACTGTTGTTTACTTGCACATTTTTGTTAGGAACAAAATTACTATCATTTGGATGCCGTTCTTGGTTCTGGTAATTATTTCTCCAATTCCTACCTTTCTTAGGATGGCGAACACCTACTGTTCTGATGTTTACATTGCCATTCTGCTCGTTCTTAAAATTACTACTAGTGTTATTAGCATTTCTGTTATTACGTGCTTGCTCCTCATTGGCAGCCACACGCTCTACACGTTCCAAATATTCAATGAAATGATCCAGATAGTCTCTAGGGGCAGATATAATTCTAGTTTGCCAATACCATGGCAGTTTGGCTTCGAGACCTATTATTATCATTTCAGGTTTTAGCTTTTCGGCCAAATGTGACACACGTGAGATCCATGACCTGGCAAACTCTTTAATAGATTCCTTGCCTGCATTGAAGCGTTTTCCACTTCAAAATTCTCTCAACACTTCATTTTGCTTATTGCTACACCAATACTCATTAATGAAAGCTGTTTTAAATTCCGCTAATGTTTTACACTTCAACATAACATCAGCTGACCAACGCATGGCGTCACCCGCTAAATGGCTCCTAATAAATGAGATTTTCTCCCGTTCAGACCAAGCTGGTGGAATCACATCTTCAAAATCGTTCCAGAAATCTAGCGGGTGGATATTTTTATCTGGATCGAACCGCAAGAACTGCCGACACCCGGTAAAAGCGGCGTTTGCATACTACCATTACCAGAAGTTACTGAAGCTACTTTACTGTCAATGTTAGAAATGTTAGTACTAATATTTTCTACTCTCATTTCAACATATCTACTCTTTGAACAATATGAGTAGTATCAGTTTTGATAGCATCTACTTCTGCTTGACATATGTTTACTTTTATATTAACATCTTTAAACCTATCTGAGCACAGTTCATATTCCGCCTCGATCTTTTCTGTTAACTTGTGCTCCAGCTTCGCATCTTCCATTTGGAAATCTTTGCGAACCTCAGCAATCAATTTTATAATTTAAACTCTCCAGATCCTCTTTCAACTTATTGCAGACAGTCTTGAAGGAAGTTTCTAATTCAGCTTTACTGGATTCTAATTTATTGTCCATTGCCTCAAACCGTTTATTAAAATTGGTTTGGCTGGCCACAATCCTGTTATTTACTTCAATTATATCAGATTTTAACTCAGATGTCATTCTAACATTACTGGCTGACATTTTTGCATTACTGGCAGCTATTGCTTGTAATATTACATTTAAATCAATAGCCCCAGTATCTTTGGGTTGCTCACTAGCTGGCTTTTTATCACACTCAGGTGACAAAAAACTCGCTCCAACGCCAGAATCATCAAAACTAAATGAAACTTCTGATTGATCAGTTATACCTCTCCTTTTTAACCCATTAAGTACCAGTGTCCTATTTTGAGGACAGAGCACATATTTATTTATAAATACACAATAAATTATTGATTTGCAACTATTACTGTTCTACGTCATTTGTTGATGCTTTTTATAACAAATGTATGCTTACAGGAAATTAAAAGCAATAAATCCTACCATTAATTGATTATTGAAAACTAAGGCACACTTTTCGTTATTACAGGTATTTACTTTATCGACAATTTAGTAACATTTGAAATATGTGGCAAAGATATTTTTGTGATTATTTATAGTCAACGATGTGTCTTTTAAACTACTTGCACTGTTAGCTCAATTTCAGTTGTATTAATTGTTTTCCATTGTTATAAAATTTGGTGTTCTCGAAATAGGACATTGGTACTTGGTGTTAACATTTCAGTTATCTGTATTGCTGCATGTTCGAATATGAAACTCTGCTACTGCTGATGTATTTTCTGCTTAGAACGTGGTAATTTTACCACACACACACACACACACACACACACACACACACACACACACACACATATATATATACATATATATATATATATATATATATATATATATATATATATATATATATATATTACAGGATATGTAGTTACTTCGAAATTTACAGTTGAAGAAGTGAAGGTTTTTGTCGGATTTCTTCTTTTTGCTGGGTACCATAAGTTCCCTGCTGAGAAGATACACTGGTCTGAAGATGAAGATGTTGGCATACCAGTTATAAAGACAGCTATGTTATGAAATAAATATCAGAAGTTGAAAACATTGCTTCATTTTCAAGATAATGACTTAGCCAATGAAAACAAACAGATCGCGGATTGAAAATTAGACCTCTCTTGAAAATGATAAACGCATCTTTTCAAAAATTTGGAATATTTGAGGAAAATTTGTCAGTTGACGAAATAATAGTCAAATACTATGGACAAAGTGGGCTGAAACAGTTTATCCGAGGCAAGCCTATTAGATTTGGCTATACGTTGTGGTCTCTTTGTGGAGCAAGTGGCTACTGTTTCAAATTTGATTTATACTGAGGAAAGGATCCAGAAGATGCTGCAAGAGATGACCTACTATTGGGATCAAGAGTAGTCCTAAACATGCTGCACTGCATTGAAAAACCCGAGAATCATTGTGTGTACTTTGACAATTTCTTCACTAGTAAAAATCTTCTGATTCATCTGAGAAATTTGGGTTTTCGTGCAACTGGGACTGTCAGAGAGAATAGAGTTGGTTACTGTCCACTACTGAGCAGCAACGAACTGAAAAAGACAATTCGAGGAAACTCTGACTACCAGTTGGACAGGAATGGTGTAGTCTTATTTGTTCGATGGCATGACAACAGATGCGTTACAATTGGTACAAATTTTGACAAAGTTGAATCTTTGGGAGCAGCTACGCGGTACAGTAGACAAGCAAGTAAGAATACACAAGGTCAACAACCTGCCGTTTTGAAGGCGTATAACACGTACATGGGAGGTGTTGACCACAATGACTGGTTAGTTGAAAAATACGCAATGGTAATTAGAGGGAAAAAATGGTACTGGGTCCTATTTACGTGTATGCTGGTAATGGCCTTCGTAAATGCCTGGCTCCTCTACAGACTAGTATATGGGGAAAATGCACTGGATTTACTGGATTTCAGACGTTCTGTTGGAGTTACATACCTGAAATTGGAAACTGGAAGACCGAATATTGGACGTCCAATGGAATACCCATCAAGTCAGTTGAGAGTGATACCAGACATCAGGTTTGATGGAATTGGTCATATGATTGACAAAAGTAGCATGTAAAGAAGACGTGTAAGAGCTAAATGCACCGGGAAACCAAAAACATATTGTGCTAAATGCCACGTAACACTGTGTGTGAAGTGTTTTGTACCATTTCACAAGAAATAAATAGTTAAGACAAGAATACAGTTTAGTATGCTATACGATACTGTTAGATCCCAGCATCCTATTTTGAGGGCGGCCATTATATCCGCATGTATAAATATTGTTTGGCTATTTTTGTACTTATTGTGGTTCATACAGTATGTACATTATAATTAAGGAATAAAAAGGAGAATTTAAAAAAATTAATTTGGGACTTAATAGGTTAAACTCTACCATCTCTGATGACTGTTTCATTTTTAATTCATCAGAGAAACTATCATCCAATAACTTAACACTTTCTGATTTCTGCTTTACTACAGGGGTCTCTACTATTGAATCGTTGCCCTTTTTCACACCACTGTCAGGAGACACTAGTTCGGATTTCACTTTAACATTACTATTTTCATGCATATTTACACTTGAATCATTGTCTGGATTTACAGTTCCTTCAACAGACATAGGTCCTGATTTAGGTTTAACTTCTGTTTCTTATTGCGGTTCCATCGCCGACAGTCTTTTAGTGCAGGTTAGTAAAAGTTTTAACAGCTTTTCACTTAACTTAGTTCCTTCTGCACGACGTATGGCGTTGCCGGCGCGGCGTACCAGGATTACTGATGTGAGGCGGCGCGTTGAACTGCAGATGGTACCTCGACAACTGCCGTGTTGTGGGCGTAGCCCGCAACAGCAGACACGGCTCCGGTCGCTCCGACGGATGACTGCGTTGCGGCGAGACTGACTTCTCGCGATGCCTGCAGCGCCGCTAGACTCAGCGCCAGCTCCGTCAATCCAGATGCGTTGTTAATCCAATTGCGTCGTCCACATGCACATGTAACACTGTCTATCACTGTTCGATTGCTCAGTTGCGTGTCGCATTTCACTTCCGAATCCGAATACTTAAAAATCACTTTCACTTTTACTCAGTTAGTTTCCTGGCCGATTAGCAACATATGTGGGGCGGCGAGTGGATATATAGAATAAATGTTTTGTATTTATGCTGTTTACCGTTCTCAACACTGGCTCTCTAACTACAATATTGGCAACCAGAAAGTGATTAGCAAAACGTGAAGCCTGTAATTAGAATACCTAGTGCCTACTTCATCTGAGAAATACATTTATAGCTACAGCTTATAGCTCTGAGGAATTAGGAGATTGTCTAGGATTTATAATCAAAAACCATTCTCTCTAAAATGTTCACTATATTCTGAAAGTCACAGACCAAAAAGCATCCACACAATCCCACTACCAGAGCAGTTCAGAGTCTAATGCGCTGGTGCAACTATAACTGTCCAAATTAAATGTTTAAGTGAATGCTCGCCATAATTTCATGATAATTTTCATCAAACGCCACGCTAATAGTGGTAGAATGTCTGTCCTGCGGCGGCACGTGAAAATACGACATACGCAAACTGAAGATAGATCATTAACGTCATCCAAAAATTAACACTTCACTCGAAAACGATTTCATGGTTACGCGTATCCCAAGTAACTTATTACTGCATCCGAGGCTGTTTATATCAACGATACCGACGCATCGCGACTCCCGGCACAGGTGGTGCGCTAATCATCGTCTGGAAAGAACTGGGGCCTCTTTCTTCTCGCGCAGCGTTCTTACATATAAAGCCGCGGTGCGGACGGCTAAGGGAACGCCTGATCAAATCTGCTCTCCCGACTAGCTGCTGGGCTAGTAATGCAACACTTTAAGTTATCGAATAAATGATTGCTTCTTTTGCTGATGGCCGATGAAGCTTTCATTTTAATTTTGCAATCAGCACACAAGTAAGTAATCATAATAAAAGTCTGACGTGGCTAAGTCAAATGTTTTGGGCGAGAGAATCAATTTAATTACAGTACATGCAGTAGACGAGCTCTGAACTTGCTCTTTGGAGATACGCTATAGCTATAGTTTTATAGTTATTCTGTTGAAACTTCTCACATTTTTATGATTATAGCGGATCTCCCTTCTACTTAAATTTAAACATCCTATCTTTACTTATTCGCTACCTAATCTATCTTGCTTCCTTAATTTCTAAGGCAAAAACCAGAAAATCATGAATTTCAACTAAAATTTTAATTTATGAGATCCAGAATATTGTTTCTACTAAATTATTAGGCAAAAGGAACCTAAATATATATTTTTAAGTTTCTAGCTCTTTTATGTCGCGCCAATGATTTATACAGAAAATCATCCAAATTTCGAAAATGGTTAAAGTTATTGAACTGATATGCAACACATATTGATTTAGTATTACTCCTGACATGCTAGAAACGTTTCAGGTTATTTACTTGATTTTTAAAGTATTGCGCAACTTTTATGACGTCAGAGCTAGTTACAGCGGACTAGGCTGGCACACAATGGAAAGACTGATGTGAATTTTATAAGGCGTGAGTATGCTGCTTCCCTACAACTGTGTTTAGATCTTGGCAGTGGATCATTAGATACGTTGTCAGTTTTGAACTGATTAGGTTTTCAAGTGTGTATATATTGACGTTAGTAAAGGAGGGCTTCGCCTTCGCAACAGACAGCAACTGCATTGCGACCAGAACTTACAGCTCTCCTCCACTTCGGCGTGTGTGAACCTGGACAGCTTCCTGCTGGATTATATTCGACTCAGGAAAACTTGTGCGCTCAGGGCACACTTCATCTTTCGAAAGGACGCACTTTCTTCGAAAATGCTTTAATTTTTCGTGCGTTGTGCTATTAATGTGGTCTGTAGTTAATGGCAAAATAAAGTAGTTGCAAATTGTGCCTTGTCACGCAGAAAACAATTTGGAAAAGTACTCCCACAATGAATAAAGAGTTCTCGGTTTTCAGGCTGCATCATTTCGAGTAAAACCTTTCGATGGCTGTCGCCGCCATCATCGTCAGGAATAAAAAGTCCGGGGTCTGCCATGGTTTTCCCGATTGTACAGACATGACTGCAGCTTCTGGCACCAGTCAGAGAGGGCCGAAACGACGTGTGCGTGCAAGGCGAGCTGTGCAGCTCGCAGCAGTTCCAGACATTCTCTGGACAAGGCTCACGAGAAATACGGGCCCCACTACCAACATGTGACGTCACACTAGTTCGCTTGTCCATCACACTTCGTGAACGCTGTGCTTCATGCGGGTTCCCCGGGAGAATCGGTATGTAACTGAAAAGTAACACAATGAAGTTCGTAACTGTCTCGTGTGCTGTCGAGAGCTTGCATGCATTTAAATGTGGAGTCAGGAATTATTAATTTCATCTGAAATAGTTAATCGCTACGCGCCGGAGATGGTTGCTGGCAATCATGACACCTGCCGTGTCACGTGCTGTGACGTGCGCCCCACTTCTGTCTTTCCAGTGGGTTTCGACTGAGGGACTAGTGACGTCACGTGGAGCGAGGAGATGGCGCCATATTTGAAACCGCCAGTCTTGCCACCCTGCGAATTCTTTTGATATTTACCATACACTTTAGCTTCCTCAGACAATAACACTATAGAGCGATTTGCAAACTTTTTTTACAAAAAAACTGAGGTGTCCTCGTGGTTTCGTTACAGTGGTCCTAAAGTAGCAGTAACTTTAGAGTTCCACGTACTTAATGTTACTAAGGAATTAATTCATATTGAAGCCAACAGTGGCGACTTTATTCAAAATGTTATTCACCAGAAACAGAAAAAATACTTTGCGACGTACATACTGTGAATTAACTATTATGTATTAGATCAAGGGATCAATTTGAGCTACGAAACACTGGCAAACTGCGCACTTTTTTTGCCTTCGTTTTATTCACCTGAACCGTATTCTTATTTCGATTTCGACGATGGCACTGCAACTCGGTCAATGGCATCAGCTGCATCCACCATCCCATGTCGTTCCTGTCTCTCGCTACATGGAAACTTCCGTCTTTTATGTATTTTAGATGGATGGCCATATTTACCCTCCCCTGTTTATGAATGGAATTAGTGGTAAGGGTTCAAAGTGCGTTCATAATTTATGTTCAGTTTTGGCTGTTAGCCGTGGATTTTCGAACCTGTATGTATTGACCGTGATTTTGATGTATACATTCGATTATTTTAACCAATTCCTTCACATAGAAGAGGACAAATACTTTTGCATCTTTAGTGGTGAACACGTGACTGTATTTTGTGCTGCGAGACTTACAGCAGGTTTATGCTGTTCGAAAAATTCCAGTCATTTAACGAGTCTCTGTTTAGATCTGTTACCCAACTAACTGCGTATAGGCACGCACCATCACATCGGCTATCAATGTGTGATATGGTTACCACACTTCTCCGCTTGCTTGCACATTTTGTGAGACACATCCTTCCCGTTGTGGCAAGGGCAGCTGCATGTTTTGGAAAAGACAGCTTGTCACTGACTCCGCCATTTCTTTGTCCGTATTCGTTTTCATATATAATTTTCAATTTATATTGTTATATGTGGTGTAATGTATATGTGATGTAATGATCCACTCAGTGATCAGTTATAATCATCACCGAAAGTATTGTCGTAGTGTAGATCCGACTGCGTACAAATAGAAAAGATATTCTGAATTTTATATCAGTTACAGAACTGAACTCTGATGTAAACTTGTCATGCCGTAACACAGGGAAAAATGTTATAATTGTAAGAGACAGTATCAGTTACCTGTTATATGTGCAGACCCTACATGTTCACAAGCTTAAGTATTCACCATCTTCTATTTTTAATAAATTACTAATAATATGTCTGTGTTCTGTAGTATTGGCTTTGCATTCTGAACTAGACGTCCTGCAATGCAGAGCATTATAGGACTCATTATTCTGTTCCATACAACATGCCATATACAGTTATATTCTGCCTCATTCCTTTTTGAAATGACAAGTTCTCTTTAGATTTTAATATCTGCTGAGTCCTCGGCGTTGCATAGGTATGCATTCACTCCAATCTTCTTTTACTCCATCTCCTATTCCCCTCTCTCTCCATAAGCTCCTCCCCCCTCTCTGTCGATCTCCTCCTTCCCTATTTATGCCCATCCCCTCCACACCCACACTCTGTCCATATCCTCCTGCAACTCTCTGTGTCCTTCTCTTCCTCCCCCCTCTTTCTCAGCTTCTTCTCCCCCACTCTGTGTTCATCTCCCCATTGTGTCCTCTCTGTCCATATCTTCCTTCTTCCTTTCTCCCTGTATCTCCCCCTCTGGTCTTTCTCCCACCATCTCCCCTTCCCTCTCCCCATCTACTCCTCCTCCTTTCTCTGTCAGTCCCCTTCTCCTCCCAGTCTCTCGGCATCATAGACTATCTCCTTCTCTGTCCATCTACTCCATCACCCTTCTCTGTCTGTCTGCTACTCCCTCCTCTCTCTGGTCACCTCCTGCACCTCCTCTCCCTGTAAATGTATTCCATTCCGTCTTCCGATCCATCTCCACCTCCATCACTTCTCTGCCAATCGCCTGCTCTCCCCACTCTCCGCCCAACTCCTCTTCTCTCTCCTTCTCCATCTGCTCCTCCCTCCTCCCTCTGTACATCTACTGCTGTCCCTATTCACTCTTCATCTGCTCCTCCCTTTCTTAGTCCATCAATATCTGTGTCCTCTCTGTAGGTCTGCCCCACTCTCTATCCTTCAGTTCCTTCCCCCTCTTTCCATCTCATCCTTGGCCCTCCTTCTCCCACTCCTTGTGCACACTCTGTTTGTCCATCTCCACTTAACCCGTATCTCTCTGTTCACATCCTCCTCCCCATACCTCTGACCATCTCCTATCTCTCTCTGTTTTCTGTCCTACTCTCATCTCTCTGTGTCGATCATCTCCTCCCCCATCTCCTAAGGTCTAACCACTGATCTGCAATTCTTCTTACCACGAGCTTCATGGGCAATCATCACATATTTTGAGGGGTTCAGCTCCTTCACTGAATGTCTGATGAATATCGAAATAGAACTGTCGGTTCGTAGAGTTTCACTTGCAGAGGAAGGAGCAAGTTGAACTACATGACACATGTACAAGGATCAAATTCCGAATGCCTTTTTCAGATTTGACGGACGCCATTATTCATACGTGCCATTACATTCGCATTATCTGTGCGTATACTATGCAGGTTGTTTCGATGTAATTTGAGTTCTTGAAGTGCGTCTTTAATTATTGTTATAATATACGCTGCATTACAATGCTCGAGGTGTGCTGGTTTCAAAGTTTTTTTTTAATTATCTCAGTTGTTACAGCATTTGTCACTCTAGAAAATGGTGCTGCAGCTGTCTCAGGTTTCTTTAGTGCAACTGTGGCTTAATATGTCGGCATCACGTAGTAACAAAGTACAACGACAAAATCTACGATATGATGCTGTGCCGTCACGTTCAACTCGTTCAACTCAGTCATCAAAATTTACTGTCTCGTGGCCATTCAGCACGAAGTTTCTGTGTATACATTGACGTAAAAAAACATCACATTGAAAACAGCACTACAGGAATGAATTGTATTGGAATGTTTTGTCACTTAGATGAATTATGACCGAGAACGCAAGAAATAAAGTCCAACACAATTTGGTAAATTTATTAATTTCTGACGTATCAGCATCAATTTGTTTCATCAATTTATTTCTGTTCTTAGAAACTTACACTATGTGATGAAAAGGATCCGGACACCCCCAAAAACATACGTTTATCATATTAGGTGCATTGTGGTGCCACCTACTACCAGGTACTCCATATCAGCGACCCTAGTAGTCATTAGACATCATGAGATAGCAGAATGGGGCGCTCCATGGAACTCAGGGACTTCGAACGCGGTAAGGTGATTAGATGTTACTTGTGTCATACGTCTGTTAGACAAGATTTCTACACTCCTCAACATCCCTAGGTCGACTGTTTCCGATGTGATAGTGAAGTGGAAACGTGAAGGGACACGTACAACACAAAAGCGTACAGGCCGACCACGTCTGTTGACTGACAAAGAAAAAAATGACTCTGAGCACTATGGGACTCAACATCTTAGGTCATAAGTCACCTAGAACTTAGAACTACTTAAACCTAACTAACCTAATGACATCACACACAGCCATGCCCGAGGCAGGATTCGAACCTGCGACCGTAGCAGTCCCGCGGTTCCGGACTGCAGCGCCAGAACCGCTAGACCACGGCGGCCGGCGACACAAAGAGACCGCCGACAGTTGAAGATGGTCGTAATGTGTAATAGGCAGACACCTATCCAGACCATCACAAAGGAACTCCGAACTACATCGGAATCCACTGCAGGTACTATGACAGTTAGGCAGGAGATAAGAAAACTTGGATTTAATGGTCGAGCGGGTGCTCATTAGCCACAAATCACGCCGGTAAATGCCAAACAACGCCTCGCTTGGTGTAAGGAGCGTAACCATTGGACGATTGAACAGTGGAGAAATGTTGTGTGGAATTACGAATCACGGTACGCAATGTGGCAGTTCAACGGCAGGGTGCGGGTATGGCGAATGCCTGGTGAACATCATCTGCCAGCGTGTGTAGTGCCAACAGCAAAATTCGGAGGCATGGTCATGTTTTCCGTTTAAGGGGGCTTGTACCCTTTGTTGTTTTGCGTGGCACTATCACAGCACAGGCCTACATTGATGTTTTAAGCACCTTCTTGCTTCCCACTATTGAAGAGCAATTCTGGAATGGCGATTGCATCTTTCAGCACGATCGAGCACCTGTTCATAATGCACGGCATGTGGCGGAGTGGTTACACGACAATAACATCCCTGTAATGGACTGGCCTACACAGAGTCCTGACCTGAATCCTACAGGACACCTTTGGAATGTTTTGGAAAGCCGACTTCGTGCCAGGCCTCACCGACCGACATCGATACCTCTCCACCGTCCAGCACTTCGTGAAGAATGGGCTGCCATTCCCGAAGAAGCCTTCTAGCACCTAAGTGAATGTATGCCTGCGAAAGTTGAAACTGTCATCAAGGCTAACGGTGGACCAACACCATACTGAATTCCAGCATTACCGATGGAGGGCGCCAGGTGTCCGGATACGTTTGGTCACATAGTGTAGTATTGTCAAGTTAAAGCTTTTGAGCTGATAGCTGTCAATAACACCACTAAGATATCTTCGTAAAAAGCGCTTAAACTGTATATGCACATTTGGTATTATGATTGTTTTGAATAGTATTGCCAGCTGCAGACTGTACGAGGGTTGGAACTTCAGTAGTGGGAACTATTTAATTACAGCTAGTACAAGTTAGATACATGTTTCAAAGTTTTACTGACCTTCAAAGTAGACACTAGCATTGCGTATAAACCGTTGCCAGCGATGTGGAAGCTCTAGGATACTCTTAGCAGTGCCAGTTATGTTGACAGTTAGAGCGGCGTGGTCTATTGCTCGACGAATTTGTAGCAGTTCTGAAGCGAATGCCGTGAGGTGTTTCCTTCAGTACAGAAATCGAGTAGAACTCACGAGGGTTTAAGTCAGGGGAGTGCAGTAGGTTGCATAGCACTTAGCAGCCCCATCAGCTTTCACTGTACTGCTGGTGACTACTCTGATGATCAGTAAAACTTTGAAACACGTATGTATTTAGTACGAGCTGTAAATAAATAGTTACCAATATTAAAGTTCCAACCCTTGTGTGGTTGTAGAATGTAACCGCATGTGTGCCTCTGTGTGTGTGTGTGTGTGTGTGTGTGTGTGTGTGTGTGTGTGTGTGCGTAGTAACCATTTCGAGCTTCTGACAATGTTCAATTGCAAAGTGCTCACATATGAGTGAGTGTGTGTGTGTGTGTGTGTGTGTGTGTGTGTGTGCGCGTAGTAACCATTTCATGCTCCTGACAATGTTCAATTGCAAAGTGCTCACATATGAAAGACACGAACAGACTGTGAGTGGTGAAAGATTTGTATTCAGCAGCTAAGAGCCGGGACCAGAAGTGTGTGCAGCTTACACACACTACAGAACCATATGTAAATTAAGGGTTGTACATATGAATGGGAATGTCTGGCAACAGATGAGACCTCAAATCTAAGGTGAAGCGTTTCTTGGAAAACGAAAATATTCTTTGTTGAGTGCCACCTGACAGACACGATCAAAATTTCATAGACAAAACACGACATTATAGATGGGGCTGTAGTATATTTTTGTCCCAGAGTTTATGAAACACCATCACTGATATCACTATTTTACGAGTATGAAAGGAAACTGCAGAGTAGAATTACATTGGATTTGTGGATTTTAGCGATACCACTGCAGCCATCTGAATGGTGTGCTACAGGTGGCTTACGGTATTCTTTACGAAAAGCAGGAGTGCCTTCGACACAACCGGCACATAATGTTTACATCACACTCGATATTAACCTGCGTCCCCGAAACAATAAACCTGAGTGATATCAAATTCTCCTCAGCCCAAAAATATTCTGAATTTTAACGCTGATATACCAAACGCCTGTTAATATTTGCAACGAAAATTTTCTACTCGAACCATCCGGAAATTCGATATGTTCCAGTCGGCTTTTTAATCAATTTCAATATAATTTTACAGGTAATATTTTATGGCTCTATACATACTCTATCTCATAAAAAGTATTGGGACATCGAGTAACGCACATTAATAAGGGCTGTGTCCGCCGATCCGCCGTATGACAGCTTTAACTCTGCTGTAGACATTTCCAACGAGTTGTCTGCATCTCTGTGGAGGAATGGCTCCTCATTCTTCCTGCAGAGCCGAAACCAGACAAGATATGAATGGGTGAGAAGCGAAGTCGACGTTCTACCTTTTCTCAAAAGTGTTTCACTGGATTGAGGTCGGTCATTTCATGAATGTTATTCTTCACTTATCATATCCTCACACATGCCACTCTGTAATCGAATGCACTATCATGCTGATACAAACAACCATCAACTCCGAACTGTTCCTCTACAGTACTAGTACACAAAGGAATACGAGGTGATCATATCCATCCACATTTACCGTTTTCTTAAGTGGAATAAGGGGACGAGACAGAAACTAGGAATAACTCTACCACACCCTAACACGACCTCTTCACTGATGGCACTATACATGTTGGCAGATAACTTTCTCCATGCATCCGCCAATCCCGATCCCTACTATTGGATTACCACAGACTTAGCGTGAGTCATCACTACCGTTCACTCGTTTCAGTTATCCGCTGACCAGTGGGCCACATAGAAATCTAATCTGAAGCTCACTATGCAATCAGATCCGCATAACACATATTTTCGGCTACTTCGTGTGGTAAATTCAAGATCACTGTGTAATCTGATACCAATCACATGTCCAGATAAAACTCCCCATTCCCCTACTCACGGCTACATGCCACTGTAAGACTCGCACACTTCCAAATCGATTTTTGTTTTCCTTTTGAGTCCACAGTCTTTTACATTTGACTGATGCGGCTGGCCACAAATTCCTGTGCCAATCTCTTCATCCCAGAGTAACACTATTAGCCTACGTCCTCAGTCATTTGCTAGATATATTCCAATCTTTGTCGTCCTCCACAGTTTTCACCAACTCCCTCTCGTACCATGGAAGTTATTCCCTGATTTCTGAACAGATGTCCTATCATCCCTTTCCTTCTTCTTGTCAGTATGTTCCACACATTCATTTCCTCTCCGACCCTGTTTAGAACCTCCTCACTCGTTACGTTATCAGTCCACCAAATTTTCAACATTCATGTGTAGCACCTCTTCTCAAATACTTCGATTCTCTTGTATTCCGGTTTTCCAACAGTCCATGTTTCACTACCATACTAAGTTGTGCTCCAAAAACACATTCCCAGAAATTTATTCTTCAAGTTAAGGTCTATGTAGGACACTAGTAGACTTCTCTTGCCCAGAAATGCCCTGTTTGGAGTGCTAGCCTGTTTTTGATGTCCTCCTTGCTCCGTTCCGTCATGAGTTATTTTGCTGCCTAAGTAGCAGAATTCACTAAATTCATCCACTTCGTGACCATCAACCCTGATGCTATTTTCTGTTAGTTTTCATTAATTTCATGCTTCTTCATATTCTCAGTTCATATTTTGTACTCTGTAGACTATTCATTCCATTCAGTCGACCCTGTAACTCTCCTTCATTTTCACTGAGGGTGGCAATGACATCAGCGCATCTTATGACTGATATCCTTTCATCTGCAATTTTAATTCCATCATTGTTTCTTCGATGTACAGGTTGAATAGTATGGGGGAAAGACTGTCCTACACCCTTTTTAATACGAGCACTTTCTTCTTGGTCCTCCACTCTTATTATTCCCTCTTGACTCTTGTACATGTTGAGTATTACTCTTCTCTCCCTATAGTTTAGCCATAGTATTCTCAGAATGTGGAACATCTTGCACCATTTAACATTGTCGGACGCTTGTTCCAGGTCGACAAATCCTATGAAAGTGTCTCGATTTTCTTTATTCTATCTTCCATCACCAACCCCAACGTCAGAACTGCCTGTCTGGTGCCTTTCCCCTTCCTAACGCGAAGCTGATCGTCATCTGACACATCTTCTGTTTCTTCTCAATTTTTCTGTACATTATTCTTGTCAGCAACTTGGATGCATAATCTGTTAAGTTGATTGTGCGATAATTCTCGAACTTGCCTGCTCTTGCAGTCTTCGGAATCTTGTGGATGATATTTTTCCGAAAGTTAGATGGTATATCTCCAGATCCGTACATTCTATACACCAATGTGAGTAGTCGTTTCGTTGCTACTTCTCACAATGATTTTAGAAATTCTGATAGAATGTTACCTATCCCGACTACCTTATTTTATCTTAAGCCTCCCAATGCTCTTTTAAATTTTGATTTTGAAACTGAATCCCCTATCTCTTCTATTTCGACTCCTGTTTCTTCTTGTATCTCATCAGACAAGCGTTACCACTCATAGACGCCTTCAGTAATCCCTTTCCATCTACCTTCTCTGCATTCAACAGTGGAATTCCCACTGTACTCTTAATGTTAGCACCCTTGCTTTTTATTTCACAGAAGGTCGTTTTGACTTTCCTATAGGCTTAGTCAGTCCTACCAGCAACCATTTCGTACTCGATTTCTTCAGATTTTTCATCAAGCCATTTCACTTTAGCTTCTCTGCATTTCCAGTCTACTTCATTTCTGTCACCTGTAATTCTGTATTCCTACTTTTCTCCAAACGTTTCTGTACTTCCTTCTTTAATGGATCAAGTGAAGTATTGCTTCTTTTACCCACGGTTTCTTCGCAGTTACCTTCCTTTTACGTATGTTCTTCTTTCTAGCTCCTGAGATTTCCATTTTTAGAGACGTCCGTTTCCCTTGAATTGAACTGCTTGGAGCTATTCCTTATTGCAGTATCTACTGCTTTAGAGAACTTGTAGCGTATTTCATCATTCTTTAGCACTTCCGTATCCAACGTCTTAGTGTATTTATTCTTCCTGTCTAGTTTCGTAAACTTCAGCCTACTCTTTATTACCACTAAATTGGAAATTGAGTCTGTATCTGGTCCTGGGTACGCCTTACAATCCAGTATCTGATTTCAGAATCTCTGCTTGACCATGATGCAATCTAACTAAAAGCATCCCGTATCTCCAGGCCATTTACAAGTGTACCTTCTCCTCCTGTGATTCTTGAATAGAGTATTCACTATTACTTGCTGAAATTTATTGCAGAAATCAGTTAGTCTCATTCCTTCCTAATTCCTACTACCTAGCCTTCCTTGTGCTCCTTCCCTACAACTACATTCCTGTTCCCATAGGCCGGCCGCTGTGGCCGAGTGGTTCTAGGCGCTTCAGTCTGGAACCGCGCGACCGTTTCGGTCGCAGGTTCGAATCCTGCCTTGAGCATGCATGTGTGTGATGTCCTTAGGTTAGTTAGGTTTTAGTAGTTCTAAGTTCTAAAGGACTGATGACCTCAGATGTTAAGTCCCATAGTGCTCAGAGCCAGTCCCCCATATCTGTTAGATTTTCGTCCCCCTTTACATACAGTATTACCCTTTCAATATCCTCATATACGTTCTCTACCTCTTCATCTTTAGCTTGCGACATCGGCGTGTACACCTGAACTGTTGTTGTCGGCTTTGGTTTGCTGTCAGTTCTGATGAGACTAGTTCTGTCACTGAACTGTTCAGAGTAACGCATTCTCTGCCCTAAATTCCTATTCTTAATGGATCCTACTCCTGTTACACCATTTCCTGCTGCTTTTCGTATTACCCTACACTCATCTGACCAGAAATTCCTATCTTCTTTTCTTTTCACTTTACTACCCCCCACCATATCTAGATTGCGCCTTTGCATTTTCCTTTCCAGATATTCTAGCTTCCCCACCAAGTTAAGCCTTCAGACATTTTTTGATTTACTTTCACTGTAACCTTGCTTCTTGCCAAATTTCGCGTTTCTAGTTCATGGGGCGTACCCTACAGTTTTTATTGAGAGAGTTTTCGTATATTAAAATATGTGACATAAGTGGCCGTATCCTTTGATTCTATTGACTTAGAGATTTAAATGTTTTACGCTGACATGCGACTGTAGACCTTAGTGTGAGACTCAGATTTGAAGTTGATACGATTTCCTGAGAGAATGCGGTCTTAACTGACGGACAGACTGACGGATAAAAAACGACTGAAATAGTTTTTTCGTGTGATGTAATGGCAATTTAACTATCTTCGGATACCCATTTACTGTTACTGTGAAACCTTGTTTCTTGCCAAATTGCATGATCGTAGCTCAACAGACTATCACATAGATTTTAATCACTGAGTTTGCGAGTATGAAAATGCGTGACACAAATGGCCGTATGTTTCGATTCCATTGACTCAGAAGCGTAAATGTTTTCTCCGCCAAGGGACTGTAGATGATAGTGTGTGAAATAAATTTCAGCTTGATGTTCCTACCCGTTCCTCCGAGAAAGGGGTCTTAAGAAATGACAAAAAATATGTTTTTGTGTGTTGAGATAACAAAGTAAGAGATTCGAGTTTTTCCTTTAATTATACTATGGAACCTTGCTACTTGCCAAATTTCATGATTCTTCATCAACGGCTACTTGCCAAATTTCATGATTCTTCATCAACGGGAAGAACACTATAGCTTTTGATCAGTGACTTTGCGAGAATCGAAAATGTGACAGAAGTGGCGGTATCGTTTGACTGCATTAACTTAGAAGCTTCAATGGTTTACACCTCCAAGGGATCATAGATCTTATCAGCTGACACAAATTTAAACTTGTTATCTGTAACCGTTCCTGAGGAGAAGGAGTCTTAACCGTCGTACAGAGAGATAGACAGTAGTTGGACAATAAAGCGAGCCCATAAGGGTTTCGGACTTACCTACCAAGGTACAGAACGCTAAAAATGGCGTTAAAAGTGGAGGTAACCCATCCACTGTGAACATATTAGCTCGCTTTCAAGGTCAACCCCCCACCATCCCCCAATTTATCTAGGCCAGTAGCATGACTTAGAAGTGGCGGAAGAAACTGATTCGTCTACCACACTTCCAGCTCTCTACGCCAATTGCCTGACTTAATGAAGGCGGGAGAGTCAAGTCCCGTCCCCCCCTCCCTTCTTCCCACACCTCTTTCTCACTGTAGACCAGTAACGTCAGTCTCGTCAGTAGTAGTCTGTACTTCGCAATGGAAGAAGGATCATGAGGGAGCATCATTAGGGATCACCCACTGCCACTGGGCAAAATAGGAATCTGCAATTAAGTGATTCCTTCCACCCACTCCTCAAGGTGAATTGTGCGATAAGGTGTTATCCTGCTTAACGAATTGCTGACAGATGGATGTTTCATGATCCGAAACGGCAATCCTCAAGGTTCTCGTCTTAATTAGGATAATTTGAAGCTGGCTACAGGGCATTGTTTGTAAGCTTTCCAACGTGTGAACATATCCCACTATTATTTACAATGTAGTTATCATTTGTTCAATTTTTTACCTGATTTTCCCCACAGTATTCAAAATAAACACTTTTCTAGATTGTCAACCAAAGGTGCTCTTAAGTATGGGGCTTTCAACGTTTAAGATTTACCACAGTATATTATTTAAACAAATGAACTCTCCGCTATGTATCAAGACTACACCTCACTGTAAAGAACTTGTCGCTGCATCATTAGTACGTTAGAAGCAATACTAGTGGGTTAAAAACAACGAAATTTTCTGTAACCACTACAAAGTGTAACCACCCTCTACTGCAATTTTCGAGTAATTTATTACAGTTGCGATCGATTCTAAATACATACCTTTCAAGATCGTCAACCAAATATGTATATGAGTACTAGACTTTTAATGTTTAACAATTACTGAAGTGCATTATTTAAACAAATAAAACTCTTGTTACAGACCAAGTCTACATTTTACTGCAAGGATGTAGTCCCTGAATTTCCAATGTGTTAAAAACAATGATGTCAAAGTGTATTTAAGTTCGATAACATAATTTTTAGATTGCCTTAGAGGGTCTACAGTACAGGATTATAGTATACTTGCAAATGAGGGTGGAGAAATCCAAGTATGTTCACACACATACACACATCACACACACACACACACACACACACACACACACACACACACACACACACACACACATCACTAAATGAGCGCCGTAAACAGATACACCCATTGGAACAGGATGGGAATAGTATAAATATGCACTTTATTTAAAATAAACTAAGAAAAATGAGGAGTAGTCCCATGTATCATCGTCTGCTGTGTAACTCCTGGCTCTCCAGGTAGCAGGGAAAGGGTCGATGGCCAGCCCTGCTGCCTTCCGCGAATCGCAGCAGCGCCTGGCCAGGATGACTAAAGCTCGCCAGAGAGGAATGGATACACAGCCATTCCGAGACACTGTGCGAACCACCCATGTTACAGAATACCACGTCAGTGTCTGTATATGACGTATGAGGCACTGAATCTTCATAGCGGTCGGTCAGCACCCACACACCTGGTAGATGATGCTACTGGAGAGCGAGAAAAGATTGAGAATGGCCGCTCATTGTCGCACCAGCATGCTGGAACTCGCACCTTGGTCACGTAAGCCAGCAACGGTTTAAGTGTCTCACACACCAGAGAGATAACGCCTCTGGAGAGATCGAGTGGGCCGGCCTCCTGAGTGCTTTCTGTCGCACCAGTCACCAACCATCAAAGATCGCCAACACATTAAACATAACAGCTAGGGGGCACAGTGACACATATATCAGGTAATTACCCCCCACGTCAAAAACTATACGGTGACAGCCGCCACAAGAACAGCAACTTTCGGACACACCATGCCACTTGTCTAAAAACCATCTAATGTATTTTTATTGCTTGACTCCCCCTTTGGCTGAGAATGTTTCCTGCAATGTGTCATTATTAACATTCAAAATACAATCAAATTTCTTTTTGCAGTAAATTTTTGAAGTCGACTGTGCTAAAAAACGTTTTGAGACACAAGGAATGGCAGTTATACAGTGAATTGTTTCGTGGTGACAACCTAACCACAACCAACAACCGTATTGGAATCATTAAACATGCATATCGTTTATGTACACAGTGGTAATCTGAGATTCTACATCTACATATGTACTCCGCTAGCCACCAAGCAGTGTGTGGCGGAGGGCACAATTCGCGCCAAAGTCATATTTCCTCCCCTCTGTTCAACTCGCGGATCGCGCGACGGAAAAACGACTGTCTGAACGCCTCACTACGAGCTCTAATTTCCCTTAGCTTTGAATGGTGATCATTGCGCGATTTGAAAGTTGGTAGTAATAATATATGCTCTACATCCTCCACGAAGATCGGATTTCGGAATTTAGTGAGCACCCCCTTCTTTTTAGCGCGTCAGGTTACTGTATCATATGAGCTGTCTATTGACAATGACACTGATTGTCCATTACATGTCATTGCGCAAGATTTGTCCTCATGTAGGTTCCTACAACGTAGTCTCAAATCTGTTTACCTGCAGTAGTTCTCTACAAAAAATAAAATAAAAGGAAAAACGTGAAAACCAAAAATAAATAGTAAAATTTTGAGGATCCTTCAATAATACTATGACTCCTTGCATTACTTCCTCCCATCTCGCGTTTACTATGCATGCGGATAGAGTGGATCATTGTCAAACTCTTTTCGTTACAGACGATTCTGGGTTAGCTGTGCGAAGGTCATTCCCAATCGGGAATAACATCTCTAATTGAATTTTATTATCATCTTTTATGCCTTCGCTTTCTCACAGTTTCTCGTAACCTGCTGTATTTTAGAAAAATACAATAATTAATATATTAAAAAGACACATGAAAATTGGTGTTATTTCCTGAAACGTGTCATTCAGGTGAGAAACAATTCTAATTAAATCAGGTCATAGATGTACGGTATATTCTTCTTCCTGTCCAACATTGACTGAAGAATTTAAGCATTAATGAAAGTACTAAAGAGACTCATCATACATTGACCCAGGTAACCGGTCTCTGGATGGGAAAGGATGTGATGTCCTTGTCACTGTCTCCGTATATATCACTACTGACAGGTGCCGTATGACGATGTTGCCTCTATCTACTCCAAGGAGTTACGGTATACATGCTTCATTTACTGGTAGCTTGAGTAAGCAGATAATGACAGGTTAGATTAAGAATAGTGACTGTTAGTTGATCACGAACTTTATGGTACATTACCGAAAAGGTTACTCATTCCAAGCAATACTAAATATGAGAAACTGCCAATTGACTTCTGTCTTGGGTTCATCAGCCGATATTTGTTTCAAGACTTTTTTGACGTTTCGCCAGATCGAATCCAATCCACCACCAGCAATGGAGAATGCAGCTTTGGCAATGTCAACCAGTCGTGTTGGTGAAACGTCGGAAAAATTATCAAACAAACACCGGTCGAAAAGCAGAGACAGAAGCCAATAGGCAATTTGTCAGCAAGAGGTAACGAAAACGTTAACAATCATAAGTGTTCTCAGTTTAGCAACATTTTTCATGTCACCAAACTACATTGATCGTTTTACGCTAAAACCTTAAGGCTATCAAAACGAGGCGCGTACAGTCATGTCAAAATCAGATTAACACGTACCTCCCAACAATGTGTAAGTAGGCTGTTTAGGTTCTTATATTGGTAACGCCGCCGCCACGTAGCGCTCTCTGTATGAAAATCACCGGCTGTGCTGTGTGCAATCTGTGGCTAGTTTGCATTGTTGTCTGCCATTGTAGTGTTGGGCAGCGGCAGCTGGATGTGAACAGCGCGTAGCGTTGCGCAGTTGGAGGTGAGCCGCCAGCAGTGGTGGATTTGGGGAGAGAAATGTATTGTTATGTTCTCTAATGATGTATTTTGTACCTTTGTAATCGTATTCTTATGTTATAAAATTGTAATTGACACCGGTTCATCATATTAGTAACTTGTAAGTTACATTTCACTGCACACGTTTCTGTTGGTCATGGTATATGGACAATATGTGAGAAGTAGGGACTGTTAGTGTTTGCACGTGTGTTAATAATAAAGCAAGGGACTGGATAACAGCATTGCTGGTTCTAAGGACAATTCCAAAAACTTTGTGAGTGCACAAGTGGTGGTTATGGACTTGCTATATTATCCGCAAGACTCTTCAATGGTGATTGTGCTTCTGCACAGTCACAACAGATGGCTGCTGACCATCTGTACAAGGACTACAGTGGGTCTATACCTCTGGTGGCCCACCAATACCATTATTTCTACATGGACTACAGTGTGCCTGCATCTTTGATGGCCCACCAATACCATTATTTCTACAAGGACTGCAGTGGGTCTGCACCTCTGGTGGCCCACCAATACCATACTCTCTACCAGGACTACAGTGGGTCTACTCTGTGATGACCTACCTACCAATATTCTTCAAAACTTCGACTGACTCTGCTGTGGGTTTGCTCTGTTGTGGCCCATTACCTGTCTGCATGTCAAGAGTCAGCACTGTCTTTCCGTTGGAAGGACAACACTACTTCTTCAGGACTGCATGGAAATCCTCTACTTCTGTGTGCAATTTCTTTTGCTAATGAGACTTTGTGGAAAAAAAAATTTAATTACTATTATGATGAACAATCTGGACTGTCTTTATGGACTGTGAGAAAATTTTAGCTTTTGACCAACATTGTATCAATAAGTGTGTGCATTTGATATCTTTGTTATTGTAATTATGAAAAATTTTATCAAATCATTAATGGCCACTGCCCAAACAATTTGTAAAATTTTTGTGGGGGCATGGGGGCTATGTAAGTAGGCTATGTAAGTAGGCTGTTTAGGTTCTTATATTGGTAACGCCGCCGCCACGTAGCGCTCTCTGCATGAAAATCACTGGCTGTGCTGTGTGCAGTCTGTGGCTAGTTTGCATTGTTGTCTGCCATTGTAGTGTTGGGCAGCGGCAGCTGGATGTGAACAGCGCGTAGCGTTGCGCAGTTGGAGGTGAGCCGCCAGCAGTGGTGGATGTGGGGTAGAGAAATGGCGGAGATCTGAAATTTGTAAGACTGGATGGCATATATATTATGATTATTAAGGTAAATACACTGTTTGTTCTCTATCAAAATCTTTCATTTGCTAACTATGCCTATCGGTAGTTAGTGCCTTTTATTTAGTGGGCAGTAGTGGCGCTCGCTGTATTGCAGTAGTTCGAGTAACGAAGATTTTTGGTGCGGTAAGTGATTTGTGAAAGGTACAGGTTAATGTTAGTCAGGGCCATTCCTTTGTAGGGATTTCTGAAAGTCAGATTGCGTTGCGCTAAAAAATATTGTGTGTCAGTTTAAGCACAGTCCTGTATAAATGTTCAAAGGGGACGTTTCAAATGCATCTACATCTACATCTAGATGGATACTCTCCAGGTCACATTTAAGTGCCTGGCAGAGGGTTCATTGAACCACCTTCACAATTCTCTATTATTCCAATCTCGTATAGCGTGCGGAAAGAACAAACATATATAACTTTCCGTACGAGCTCTGATCTCCCCTATTTCATCCTGGTGATCGTTCCCCCTATTTAGGTCAGTATCAACAAAATATTTTCGCATTCGGAGGAGAAAGCTGGTGATTGGAATTTCGTGAGAAGATTCGTCGGAATGAAAAACGCCTTTCATTTAATGGTGTCCAGTCCAAATCCTGTATCATTTCAGTGACTCTCTTTCCCATATTTCGCGATAATGCAAAACGTTCTGCCCTTCTTTGAACTTTTTCGATGCACTCAGTCAGTCTTATCTGCTAAGGATCCCACACTGTGCAGCAGTATTCTAAAAGAGGTCGGACAAGCGTAGTTTAGGCAGTCTCCTTAGTAGATCTATCACATTTTCCAAGTGTCGTGCCAATAAGTCTTTGGTTAGCCTTCCCCACAACATTTTATATTTGTTCCTTCCAATTTAAGTTGTTCGTAATTGTAATTCCGAGGTATTTAGTTGAATTTACGGCCTTTAGCTTTGACTGATTCATTATGTAACTGAAGTTTAACGAATTCCTTTTAGCACTCATGTGGATGACCTCACACTTTTCGTTATTTAGGGTCAATTGCCAATTTTCGCACCATTCAAATATCTTTTGTAAATCGTTTTGGAATTTGTTTTGATCTTCTAATGACTTTATTACTCGATAAGCGACACTGTTATCTGCAAACAACCTAAGATGGCTGTTCAGATTGACTCTTAAATCGTTTATGTAGATAAGGGACAGCAACACGCCTATAACACTACCTTGGGAACGGCAGAAATCACTTTTGTTTTACTCGATGACTTTCCTTCAATTACTATGAACTGTGTCCTCTCTGACATGAAGTCACAAATCCAATCACATAACTGAGACGATAATCCATAAGCACGCAATTTTACTACAAGCCGCTTGTGTGGTACAGTGTCAAAAGCCTTCCGGTAATCCAGAAATACGGAATCGATCTGAAATGCCTTGTCGAATCAACCGCAAAATGCGGACTAACAACCTTCCTAAGCACTCGCGCCATACAACAGTCACACTCATTTAAAAGTATTGTCATTGGCATGTGATTACTCTCACCACTGGCTAAACCAGCAACGGATGGAATATACGTTCTGCAAGGAAACAGGAGGATAAATCTGCGAACAATTATTACAAAGAATAATACCTTCATCGGCAGGAGAGGTATAAGAACCTCACACATCCCAAGCTCTCCTAATTAAATTTGGCCTGGAAATTTATTGTGACATAGAGTTTCAGTGTGATATTAATCAAAGTAGTAGGTCCCCAGAAGGCAGGAAAGATAGAACAGATAAACTTCAATTGATAAGCAACCAAATTATTTATACCTAACAGAATTATCACTTCAAGATGCCTTGGTGCTCTTAGCAGATCATTTTGAGCCCCAGATACTGAAGCTATCATTACCAGTACTCACCACAACCTGCCTCGGGTGTGGTGGTGAGATCAGCGAACGAGTTAATGATGTACTTCTGAGCTTGCCACATGTCACTGGAATTCCATTACCTAAATCTTTAGTTGAGTGGAAACGTGGCAGACAGGGGCTGAATGGTTCCCTCGAACAGTTGAACAGCGTCAGTCGATAAATGCAGGTCACGATGGACTACAACATATTTGACGCCATCCATTTTCGAACATACTGATAGAAAGAAAACCAGACGGCACCCTAGGAGTAACAGTCAACAAAAAGAAATGTCTTCATGCAAAGAGATGTCATTATCCGGCGCATTGGTAGACGTTTCTGGCATCTGTAGTACACAGGACACGTGTTACTTGCGACAATGATAGCTTCCCAATGAAACACCCCCTTTGGAAATTAATGAACTACTGTGCTGATAAACCTCTACGTTATTTGATTTTCAAACAGCTGAGCAAAACTGACCGTATTCAGACATTACTCTCTTTACTTATTCTGAGCAACACTAAACTGACACACAATATTTTTAACGTAACGCAATCTGACTTTCAAAAATCCCTACAAAAGAATGGCCCTGACTAACAATAACCTATACCTTTCATGAATCACTTACCTCAAAAAAATCTTCGTTACTCGAACTACTGCAATACAGCGAGCGCCACTACTGCTAGCTAAGTCAAAGATTCTGACTACTGAAGGCACTAACTATTGATAGGCATAGTAAGCAAATGAAAGATTTTGATAGAGAACAAACAATGCGTTTACCTTAATAACGTTCAAAAGTCATATATATATATATATATATATATATATATATATATATATATATATATATATATATATATATATATATACTCCTGGAAATTGAAATAAGAACACCGTGAATTCATTGTCCCATGAAGGGGAAACTTTATTGACACATTCCTGGGGTCAGATACATCACATGATCACACTGACAGAACCACAGGCACATAGACACAGGCAACAGAGCATGCACAATGTCGGCACTAGTACAGTGTATATCCACCTTTCACAGCAATGCAGGCTGCTATTCTCCCACGGAGACTATCGTAGAGATACTGGATGTAGTCCTGTGGAACGGCTTGCCATGCCATTTCCACCTGGCGCCTCAGTTGGACCAGCGTTCTTGCTGGACGTGCAGACCACGTGAGACGACGCTTCATCCAGTCCCAAACATGCTCAATGGGGGACAGATCCGGAAATCTTGCTGGCCAGGGTAGTTGACTTACACCTTCTAGAGCACGTTGGGTGGCATGGGATACATGCGGACGTGCATTGTCCTGTTGGAACAGCAAGTTCCCTTGCCGGTCTAGGAATGGTAGAACGATGGGTTCGATGACGGTTTGGATGTACCGTGCACTATTCAGTGTCCCCTCGACGATCACCAGTGGTGTACGGCCAGTGTAGGAGATCGCTCCCCACACCATGATGCCGGGTGTTGGCCCTGTGTGCCTCGGTCGTATGCAGTCCTGATTGTGGCGCTCACCTGCACGGCGCCAAACACGCATACGACCATCATTGGCACCAAGGCAGAAGCGACTCTCATCGCTGAAGACGACACATCTCCATTCGTCCCTCCATTCACGCCTGTCGCGACACCACTGGAGGCGGGCTGCACGATGTTGGGGCGTGAGCGGAAGACGACCTAACGGTGTGCGGGACCGTAGCCCAGCTTCATGGAGACGGTTGCGAATGGTCCTCGCCAATACCCCAGGAGCAACAGTGTCCCTAATCTGCTGGGAAGTGGCGGTGCGGTCCCCTACGGCACTGCGTAGGATCCTACAGTCTTGGCGTGCATCCGTGCGTCGCTGCGGTCCGGTCCCAGGTCGACGGGCACGTGCACCTTCCGCCGACCACTGGCGACAACATCGATGTACTGTGGAGACCTCACGCCCCACGTGTTGAACAATTCGGCGGTACGTCCACCCGGCCTCCCGCATGCCCACTATACGCCCTCGCTCAAAGTCCGTCAACTGCACATACGGTTCACGTCCACGCTGTCGCGGCATGCTACCAGTGTTAAAGATTGCAATGGAGCTCCGTATGCCACGGCAAAGTGGCTGACACTGACGGCGGCGGTGCACAAATGCTGCGCAGCTAGCGCCATTCGACGGCCAACACCGCGGTTCCTGGTGTGTCCGCTGTGCCGTGCGTGTGATCATTGCTTGTACAGCCTTCTCGCAGTGTCCAGAGCAAGTATGGTGGGTCTGACACACCGGTGTCAATGTGTTCTTTTTTTCATTTCCAGGAGTGTATATATATATATATATATATATATATATATATATATATATATATATATCAGTTCATGATATTCAGTATTACAAATTTACTCTTTCTGATGGACACACGTTCAAAAGTCATAATATATATATCAGTTCATGATATCCAGTATTACAAATTACTCCTTCTGATGGACACCCGTCCAGATCGTCAGCTCTCAAAATTCGGCCATCTCTCTCCCCACATCCACCACTGCTGGCGACTCGCCTCCCACTGCGCAACGTTACACGCTGTTAACAGCCAACTGCCCAACACTACAATAGCGTATATTCCAAGAATGCAAACCAGCCACAGACTTTACACAGCACAGTCAGTGATTTTCATATAGAGCGCTACGTGGCGTTACCAACATAAAAACCTAAACAGCCTACTTACACCAGTTGAGCTGCAACATCTTAGAGATATTTTACGCCAGAATGGATACAGAGAAGCCCATTTACATGTGCGCTGAAAGAAACGAGTGATAAAACCACCGACAAAAAAGAGTTAGAGAGATCGGAAAGAGAAAGTCGCCCTCATCCCCTGTACTGGTCCTCCTTCAGAGAAAATTGAAAGCACCCTAGGGGGAAAAAACATCAAGGCCATCCTTAGACCAATACAAAAAACGAAAATATGCTTGGCTCTGTGAAGAACCATCAACAATTGCAAATCTCCTGTATATGTAGCGTCCCTTGCGAGTGTAACTGCCACTACAGCGGGGAAACTCACCACTGCAGCTCGCAACACTGCAAGGAAGTCATTAGATGATTAAGTCTGGGGCATAAATATAAATCAGTGGAAGACAGCCTCAACGAGGGACATTTGAATTCAGAAAACAAAACAGTTTTGTCGAGTCGGTGACTTCAGGGAGACCAGTTGAGATAAGGCTCCATCACAGTCTTATTAAAAGGGACGAGGGTTACCGCTAAAGTTCAACATGGATCTCTGCACTAGCAGCTGTATGCCAAGAATGCAGCCAGCTGTTGACACTTAATGTGTCAGGGCAAGGCTGAATTATTTATTTGTTTATTTAAATAATTTACTCTCGCTTCAGACCCAAAATATTGAATGTACCGAGAGTCGAACGGCGTCCTGCACCCCCTCCCTCCCTCCCAACCACAAATCGCAAGACCTCACGCCTGTGTGTGTGTGTGGGGGGGGGGGGGGGTAAGTTTGGGAAGAAGCATGCTGTTCTCAGATACACAGGATGCTTCAGCAATGATTCAGCAGCCCCTACTGCTGGGTGCTATGCAGCCGGCAACGCTTTCGACTATTACACGCAAGATTTTTCGTACTCGCTTGCTGTTCACAGACTATTAGTCCTACATAATTTTTTTCCTGGGATACATTTTCCCTGCAGTCTACAGTTTACAAGTAATTTAAGAAAAACGCATTTGAAGGTCTTGTTTCATAAATAATTCGTAAACTACAGCCTCTAACGAAAACATATGGCGTACAGAATTTAACTATATTAAAGTTCCTACAAAAAGCTCCTATTCGTTTCTCCTGCAGGACTAACCGTTTGCGCATAGTTAAGGAGAGAACATGAAAATCCTGGGGTTAACTGAAGGATGGAATACAACCCGTCGGCTTTGGTAAATGACGTCATAGTTTACTCATAGATATTATTATTTATTACTATTCTGGATTTACAATGTGAGTACATTTTTCCAGCACCTATTCTAGATTACAGTAAGTCACTAATTATTGTTCTCCACTCTTCTCTATTTGTCCATAAATCTTCAGGAATGTTGTTCTTCCTCATTGCTGACTGAACTCCCTGTATCCATGTATCAGGTGGTCGTACCCTTTTTCTTCTTCCAATTGGTACCCAGTCGATTATGCATTTTGGTAGCCTTTCCTGTTCCATTCGTCTGATGTGTCCATACCATTTAAGTTGTTTGTGCTCGATGAAATCAATAATTGAACCTTTACATTTCATCTTGTCTCTGATTACTTCATTTCTTATTCTTTCTCGTCTTGATATTCTTGCTGAACGTCTCCAGAAATCCATTTCTGTGGCTAATAATTTTGATTTCAGTTGCCATTTTGTTGTCCACACTTCTGAACCATATGTAATAATGCTCCTAACTATTGTTTTAAAAATCCTTATTTTGTTATCAGTTGATAAGTGTTTGTCCCAGAGAATTCCATTCAATAAAGAGATTGTCGTCTTTCCAGAATTTATTCTTGATCTAATTTCTTTGTCCTGTTTCCCATCATTTGTAATTTTCACACCTAAATATTTATATTCCTCAGTAGCTGTTATTGTTCCCATCCCTTCTTCTAAAATTAAGTCTCCATTCACTCCACCAATTACCATGTACTTTGTTTTATTTATGTTTACATTTAGACCTGATTTTTTATATTCTTGAATCAATTTTCTGGTCATATACTCTATGTCCTCATAGTCTTGGGCTATAATCAGTTGGGCATCTGCAAATTGTAACGAGTATATTGTTGTATCATTTATTGGTATTCCCATAGTGTGACATTTTTTCTTCCAGTTCTGTAAAGTTACTTCTGTATATATTTTATACAATGTAGGTGAGATGCTACATCCTTGACGTAATCCTTTTGTGACTTGGAATCCATGTGATAGATATTTACCAATTTTTATTTTTGAAATAGAATTTTTATACAAATTTTGAATTGCTTTAATTATTCTTGGATTTATTCCTATTGATATTAAAGCTTTCCATAAACTGGATAAAGGCACACTATCATAGGCTTTTTCTATATCTATGAATACTAAATGTATAGGTTGTGCCTGAACCACTTTTTTTCAATAATTTGTTGTAGGCAAAAGATATGATCAATTGTTGATCTTCCAGCTCCAAAACCTGCTTGTTCTTCAGCCTCCTTTTCTTTGTATTCTTGTTCTAACATATATTTAATAATTCTTCCATATAATCTACTGAAGGTATTGGTCACTGTTATTCCCCTATAATTTTTACACTCATCTTTCGTTCCTTTTTTATGTATCACTGAAATATATCCTACTTTCAAATCATTTGGGACATCTTCCCCATTTAAACATCTTTCGAAAAGGTTTCTTAACAATTCCATTAATTTCTTTGTTCCTAATTTAAATAATTCTGCAAGAATACCTCCAATGCCTGTAGCCCTTCGTTTCTTTAAAGATTTTATTGCAGTTTTTACTGTCTCTATTTCCAAACGGATGTAATTCTCTGCTTGTAGATCTATCATTTCATTATATTCAGCGTTTCCCAAGTATTCTTCCCTGTTTTCTGTTATTAAACTTTTAAAATATTTTTCCCAAGAGTCACGAGTAATATATTTAATATGTGTTGTTTCTTTGGAATTCCTTCTTAAATTTTTTATAGTTTTCCATGCTTCTGTGTTTCTTTTACCACCAATATAGGATTCAATTTTTTGACATGACTGTTCCCAAACTTTGTTTTTTGCTTCTGCAACCTTTTTCCGGATTTTCGCTTGTTGTGCATTAAGCTCTATTTTATCTTGAAGATTTCTGGTATTTAACCATTTTAAATATTTTTCTTTCTTTAATTTCACTTCCTTTTTAATTTCTTCATTCCAGTAGTATAATGGATGGTTTGTACGTGTTTCTTCTGTTTCTCCTAAAGCTTCCTTGGCGGCTTCATGTAGTTTATTTACAATATAATGATATTAATCTTCTGTATTATCAAACTCTGTTTCTACCAGTTTTTCATCTAATCTCTTTTGATATAAAAATATTGTGCTTTCATTCTCAAAACTATTCAAATTATATTTAGGAATTTTGATTTCTGTTTGTATATTTTCTATAGGACAATTTCGATTTTCTTCAGTGCTTTTTCCTCTGAAGGGGAATAAAAATTTGGAATTTACCAAATAATGATCGCTAAGAGTTACCCCTCTATATACTCTTATGTCATGTATTTTTATCCTCATTTGCTGTTTAATTATAATATAGTCTATTATTGATTTTTGATTCAATGTATCTTTATGCCATGTGTATTTATGTATTTCTTTATGTTGATAAAAGCCATTTAATATTTTCAATGAATTTTGTTCACAGATATCAATAAGTCTATTACCATTATCATTTATAACATTTTCTCCAAATGGTCCTATAATTTTATTTCCAATTTTACTTCCAGTTCTACTGTTAAAATCCCCTGCAATAATAATCTCCCTGGTTTTCCCGATATCCTCTATGATTCCATTTAAATTATTATAGAAATCATCCTTTTTACAAATTGGTTCATCTTCGCTTATTCCATATACTCCTATAATTGTAATTTTGTATCCATGAATATCAATATTAATTTTAATCAGATTTTCATCAATAGGTTCCCAGTTTGTGACCATTCTTTTGAATTTGTTTTTCATCAATATCGATATCCCCCGTTTTGCTCTTTGATTTTTTGGGACACCACTATAGAAATGTGTATATGATCCTATTCGTTCAATACCTCGTCCTTTTTTCTTAGTTTCTGGGAGTATAATAATAGCTTGATTTCTAGCCTCCATTTCTTTAATCACTTCTCCTTCTTTATTTTGTAATCCTTGTATATTCCATACACCAATTAAGACAGTCCGTTTTCTTAGCCTTTTTCGTTTCTTATTATATCCGTCCTGCTATAATCTTATAGGCTTTTTAACCAGTGAGGTTTTTCCAATGAATGGGGAGTTGGCCCATCGCATTAACCCCCAACCTGGAGGACCAGGTAATTTTTGCTCAAGGTTTTCTTCCTTTAGCCTTTGGTAATCCAATACCTAAACTACAAGGCAGTAGTTGCTAGTTTTGGTCCACGCCGGGTATTTTATTTCCCCAGTACCCTCCATATCTGGTGGGCATTCCCCTATCCGCCACCTGGGGAGGCGCCCGATGGGAGACTAGCAACTCCACACGGGTACTCATAGATATTAATGTCTTTATTTTCGAGCGACAGATAATAAATCGGTTATCTTCTGTGGCGTAGTGTCATCATCATAAGTTGAAATTAATAATTGTGTTTTTAAAAGACAGGGCTAGTATTAAACCACCTGTTAGCTCCAATTCATTCAGTACTTATTTTCATTGTTAGTGAGTTTGAGATATTTTCGAAGAATTATTTATAATTCTGGATGGCTTTTATTTTTTGAGTTTTCTTTGTAGTTATGGATTTGTCTATTCCTATGAATATGGAAGACTTGAAACAGGGCTCGTCGACTGCAGTACGGTATACGAATTTTACATTAGTCGGTTTTTTTCGCCTTTGCAAGCGCTACTATTACTACAATATTTTTCAATCGATGCTAGTACTGTCAAAGACGAAAAGACAGACATACAATAGTTTGTATACCGTACTTCAGTTGATCTGTGTAGATCAACTGAAGACTAGGATAATAGTGCTATTAAAAAGGAAAAAGCGACATACGTAACATTTGCATCCTTTACCTCAGTTGAACTGCGACAGTAGTATCCTGTTCCTCACTTTACCGATATAGATCAGCTGAAGTATGGGACACAAATTTTATATATGTCGGTATTTCCACCTTCGCTGGTACTAAAATCAGTTGAAGAATAGGAGACGAAGAAAGCAACACCTGTAAAATCTGTATCCAGTACTTCAGTTGACTTATATGGGTCAATTGAAGAATAGGATGCTAGTATTATCGAAGGCGAAAACGACGACATAAGTTAAATTTGTATTCAACATTGCAGTTAACCTATAAAGATCAGCTGAAGTTGGGAATACAAGTCTTACATATCAACTGAAGTACACCATGCCATCATTACTTCTCTCCCTGTTTTTTTCTTTCTTTTTTGCACTACTATCGTGTTCTTCAGTTGAGCTCAATTGAGTAATAGGATACTAGGACTCAAAGAAGCGATATACTTAACATTATGTTCCAAATATGAATGTATGTGATATATATCTACCATCTGTTTTCTGTGTCCTGTTTTTTTTTTTTTTTTTTTTGAACTTTCGTCTTTGTTGTTCAAACTGTGCAATACTAATCTGCGGTAGCTTCTGAGGTCATTGGTCAAAGCCGATGGGTTGTATCCCATTCTTCAGTAATCTGAAATCCTGAGCATGCTTTGTGGGTTGCATGAAATCTACCGATAGGGGCAGCTAAATCGCCCACTATCTATCGGATGCCCGTGCGATCAGGACACTTCGCCATAAGTTGATGAGAGTGTTAGTTATGGAAACATCGTGTAATTTCAAGTCCGTCACCCGGATGGTAACCGGAGAGATTTCAGCAGCACTATATGCCATGAATGCCTACATTCATATACAGGACTCAGTGTGTCTAAGGTGTTATTTGAAGGGAAAACTTCCACCTTTGTCATTTTCTCCAATTGTTCTACCAGCTTATTCTGTGGCATGGTGCTGTGTACTTTAGCACAAAGGAATCGTTGACTTTCATGTCATGACTTACAATTCTAGAGAAGTTTAAGTATGCCCAATGCATGCCGGTTAGCTTTTGAAACTATTTTCTAATAATCTATTAATTACAAAAAAACCTCAAGAATCTGTGACGAAAGGGTGTCAACGGGTTGCATAAGTCCATACGAAAGAAATTCTCTTAAAGCAAGGACTTTGGTTGTACTAAGATAGGGAGTTGGATCATTTTCCTTGGTTTCTAATTTCAGCAACAACAGACGATATCTGCGTCCTCTTTTGATTTCGAACCTCCCACAAATATTTCGAAAGTTAATTGTCGTCCCGAGAGATACTAACAGGCGTACTGATACGCGCGACTTGTCCTCCAGGTTGGTAGAAATTGTCAGGCTGTGCGTTGAGGCCTTATAGCCTGAGTTTAATTCATGATGTAAGAGTTCGTTTCCCTAAGCTAGGACAAGTCCCTAAATAATTATATTAACACAGCTATCTTTATTATCATTATTTTGTCTTTGTTTTTAGGTTTCCGAAGGAAGCGAAGCCCCCTGAAAGCTCCGCTGCAACGGCACCGGATGCGCTGCGTCGCTCCTTCACCGAAAGGTGAGCGTGTGCGGCACACACAGCACACACTCGTGCGCTCTTCTGCTGAACAGAGTTTACTGTGCAACTCACGATTATCAACGCACAACTACGCGCGATGCTGTTAAACACTCGTAATGACACAGTTCAGGGGCCAGCAGGTGCATCTGCTATGCAGCATGCTTGTCCTCTTCATTGTGGCGCTTAGGGTCGTCGATATTTGTATTAGAAATACACTGCCATCACTGAAATGTTACCTTTTCTCTGCTCAGATACCACAGAGATGCAGTTTTAATTTCAAAAGACTTCATCAAAGTTCACATCTCCTCCAGTTTATCACCCAGCAGTAATTCAACGTCACACTTGTTACTTTTAGGAAGAAATCGTCTCAGACGTGATTAACGAATGAGTGAATTATTGTTAGTCGTTTTCTTTACTGCGCACAAAACATGTCTTCTGCATCGATGACAAATTTCCCTCAATTCCAAATTCCCTTCAAATAACGTTAACTGGTACTACTGCAAACTGAACCTAATGGTGAGTGGTGCTTTAAGCTGAAAATTGTAGCCTCTTATGGAATGTATGATTGCATCTAACAAAGACTGAATATGTAAGAACATCTGATTAGGATTCATTAACTAAATGGAAGGGGATTATGTGAATATAAAAGGACAAACTGCTAATAATGAATTACATTAGACTATGAATATTGCATTTTCCTGTTGCGCGGTTGCTTGTCCTGCATCCTGTTAGAAGGGATACACTCACGTTAGCTGGTTCTGCAGCATTACGCCTTCTCCGCCACGTCATCTAGTGTTCGTTCGCTTGGAAATCTGTAATAGAGGAAGCTGTCAGAATACTGTCTAGAGGTTGCAAAATAATTCAAGTTCCAGCTGTACCTAAACTACCAAATTCACAACAGTTGTTGAACGAAAACTCCAGCTCCGTAACATTGTCATTTTTATGTACAAATATCTGCCATCAAGTCTGTGCCACACTGTAGATTTCAGCATCAAACACAAAACTGAACACAATCTGCACAAAACTGAACACGCTCTTCCCGTTTGCAGCACTGTGTCTCTTAGCAACCAGTTTAAAGTTGTTGTTCCTACATGGCACTGAAAAAATACACATGGAACTTATAGTTAGAATGCTCTCGTGTGTGTTTCGCAAATCTTCTCACTTCACTTAGAAAGTTTTCGTCTACGATTGCACATCAGTCTTCGAAATAAAATCACAACTTACACAGAAAATTTCCATAATTTACGTAATCATTGTTTACGTTCGCTGTTAAAAATTCTCCTTTACTCCTTTAAGAAATACAGCAGTCAAGTGCAATTTTATATACACTCCTGGAAATTGAAATAAGGACACCCTGAAGTCATTGTCCCAGGAAGGGGAAACTTTATTGACACATTCCTGGGGTCAGATACATCACATGATCACACTGACAGAACCACAGGCACATAGACACAGGCAACAGAGCATGCACAATGTCGGCACTAGTACAGTGTATATCCACCTTTCGCAGCAATGCAGGCTGCTATTCTCCCATGGAGACGATCGTAGAGATGCTGGATGTAGTCCTGTGGAACGGCTTGCCATGCCATTTCCACCTGGCGCCTCAGTTGGACCAGCGTTCGTGCTGGACGTGCAGACCGCGTGAGACGACGCTTCATCCAGTCCCAAACATGCTCAATGGGGGACAGATCCGGAGATCTTGCTGGCCAGGGTAGTTGACTTACACCTTCTAGAGCACGTTGGGTGGCACGGGATACATGCGGACGTGCATTGTCCTGTTGGAACAGCAAGTTCCCTTGCCGGTCTAGGAATGGTAGAACGATGGGTTCGATGACGGTTTGGATGTACCGTGCACTATTCAGTGTCCCCTCGACGATCACCGGTGGTGTACGGCCAGTGTAGGAGATCGCTCCCCACACCATGATGGTGGGTGTTGGCCCTGTGTGCCTCGGTCGTATGCAGTCCTGATTGTGGCGCTCACCTGCACGGCGCCAAACACGCATGCGACCATCATTGGCACCAAGGCAGAAGCGACTCTCATCGCTGAAGACGACACGTCTCCATTCGTCCCTCCATTCACGCCTGTCGCGACACCACTGGAGGCGGGCTGCACGATGTTGGGGCGTGAGCGGAAGACGGCCTAACGGTGTGCGGGACCGTAGCCCAGATTCATGGAGACGGTTGCGAATGGTCCTCGCCGATACCTCAGGAGCAACAGTGTCCCTAATTTGCTGGGAAGTGGCGGTGCGGTCCCCTACGGCACTGGAATGGTCTACGGTCTTGGCGTGCATCCGTGCGTCGCTGCGGTCCGGTCCCAGGTCGACGGGCACGTGCACCTTCCGCCTACCACTGGCGACAACATCGATGTACTGTGGAGACCTCACGCCCCAAGTGTTGAGCAATTCGGCGGTACGTCCACCCGGCCTCCCGCATGCCCACTATACGCCCTCGCTCAAAGTCCGTCAACTGCACATACGGTTCACGTCCACGCTGTCGCGGCATGCTACCAGTGTTAAAGACTGCGATGGAGCTCCGTATGCCACGGCAAACTGGCTGACACTGACGGCGGCGATGCACAAATGCTGCGCAGCTAGCGCCATTCGACGGCCAACACCGCGGTTCCTGGTGTGTCCGCTGTGCCGTGCGCGTGATCATTGCTTGTACAGCCCTCTCGCAGTGTCCGGAGCAAGTATGGTGGGTCTGACACACCGGTGTCAATGTGTTCTTTTTTCCATTTCCAGGAGTGTATTTGTTGTTACCCGTTTCGAGCTTTTACCCACCTTCAGTGGCATAACCCATTTGAAAATCTTCGGCTAGCACAGCATTAACAACTTCAACTGCAATGTGGACGCAGCAGTTGTCTCTCTATTCTGCCTTTTTTTGCTCCGATTTTCTACATTTTTAAACGTAGCAGTAACACTTTGTGTTGCACAAAAACAGTGTTGTATCCGCACTGTTGGAAAGGCAACTGCAGAATTCAAATTGCGTTAGATGTTTTTAATGACGTGCTAACTGAAGATTTAAGTATATACCATTGAAGATAGGCGAGACCTCAAAACGACTATTTGCAAAAACAAAAATACGTGAAAAGTGCCGCATCGCTTTATCTTTAAGCACTTTAATTTACATGCACGACATTCAACAACAAGTTGAATGGATAAATTAATCTTGATATTCTGATACTTCACAGTATCCTAAATTTTATTATACTCAGAAGTAACAAAAAGTTATAAGCTAAGTGGAACACTTACCATTGTCGAAAGAATTGAGTACCGATATTTCTCGATTCATCACTTAATCCCACTTCTGGTGTTAAAGCGAAACTTTGGCCAAACCCGCCAAGCCAGTTAGCTTTCGATTTTGGTCCACCCAACCTAGTATACTCCTACCATGAAGAAATACCATATCAAGATTTCTTTTGAGGGATCAGCGTTATTGCGTTTCAGAAAAAACAAATAAAAGCAAATATCATTATCTATAAATGTCTAAAATACTGCAACATGGTACAAGGTTCGACACTACCGTATGCTATATTGGCTTCTTTACAGTTCATAATTTCCTCCACGTATATGAATCACACAGGCACTACACTGTCAGGTTCTCACATTCATATACACTTTTTTACTCACAATTACAATGATCCATACGTCACATGCGTGTCACAATTATTCCTTCATTCACTCAGGCAATAAATTAAGTAAAATTGGCACTGTTTAACAATAATCATATTGTTATTAACTATAAAATCATTGTAGCAGTGAGTGTTTTCCGTTAAACTGTGTTGTACAGTAATTATTATTGAAGTTAGGTATACAGTTCACCTTCTTCACTGACTTTTTGCTCTGTGTATGTAACCCCAACAGGAAATTACTTATTCGTCAACATTCTTTAAATAAGAAGCTGTAATTCATACTTTCATTAGTAATTATCATTACAAAATGTCATAGGAGGTATTGTCCCATTTGATGTATGGAAAGGGTCTAATTTAACTTATGATAATTAACATAATTATCTCTCACTCTTATGGTAAGGATGCATGCTTCAGCTGGAGTTACCAGCTGACTAATACATGAATCTATTTCACAGCGAAGGCATGAGTGGTTGCATGTATTAAGGTAGCTAAAGTTTGACTTTATATAGGTGATGTGCGTTACTGGGCAACAGATTTCTTGTGATTCTTAAATTTTTCAAGTCAACTGGCATTAGTGTTCCAGAACTTTTCTAACCTCAAAAGTAAAGAAAATTAACTAATTTACAAAATTTCCTAGTCTGTACTAGCTAGCTATAAAAGTAACTGAACTATTCTACAAACTAAATCGTCAAAATCTTTACCATAAGTCAGTTTTTTTACACAAACATTCTTAATAGTTTCATGATTTTTAAAAGGAAAAAGCTGAATTTCCTGTTCCAAAACGCTTGATCCTGTTCTCAAAAGTTAATTTATGTTTCATATTCAAAGTAATGAACCTTATTACACTGTTATTAGCTGGTTATTCCCTATGCTGTGTGTCTTTGTTCTTGAAATGTACAGTTTGGCCTACATGTTCTGCCTTCACTTTTGCTATCTGTTCTGTCAGTGTGATGAGCGTCTTTGTTGCTCAAAAATGAATTACTGCAGTCCATGTTTTCTCTAAACATTTCTTACTTAATCATTCTCTATGGCAAAGATCTATGTTATTCAGATACGAGTCTGCTCATAAAATTGGCATATTTCTAGCAAGCAAATGGTATTATTAGTCTTTACATCTTTATGGCGCCTTAATGGTGTGGTGTCCATAACACAGCACAATCACTTCCAATACAGATGGGCTTCGTTAACATTAGGCTCTCCTGTAAACATAGTTCTGTCGAAGAATACAAATATAGCTATATCTTTCTGAAAGGTAAAAATTCAGCTCATATTTTTTGTAAAATTACTTTTTGCTTTCCATTACTACACTACTGGCCATTAAAATTGCTGCACCACGAAGATAACGTGCTACAGAAGCGAAAGGACATGCTGTGATATGCAAATGAATAGCTTTTCAGAGCATTCTCACAAGGTTGACGCCGGTGGCGACACCTACAATGTGCTGACATCAGGAAAGTTCCCAACCGATTTCTCATACACAAACAGCAGTTGAGCGGCTTTGTTTGGTGAAACGTTGTTGTGATGCCTCGTCTAAGGAGGAGAAATCCGTACCATCACGTTTCCGACGTTGATAAAGGTCGGATTGTAGCCTATCGCGATTGCGGTTTATCATATCGCGATATTGTTGATCGCGTTGGTCGAGATCCAATGACTGTTAGCAGAATATGGAATCGGTGGTTTCAGGAGGGTCATAAGGAATGCCGTGCTGAAGCCCAACGGCCTCGTATCAATAGCAGTCGAGATGATAGGCATCTTATCCCCATGGATGTAACGGAACCTGGAGCCACGTCTCGATCCCTGAGTGAACAGATGGGGACGTTTGCAAGACAACAACCATCTGCACGAACAGTTCGACGACGTTTGCAGCAGCATGGACTATCAGCTCGGTGACCATGTCTGTGGTTACCCATGATGCAGCATCAGAGACAGGAGCGCCTGCGATGGAGTACTTAACGACGAGCCTGGGTGCACGAATGGCAAAACATCATTTTTTCAGATTAATCCAGGTTCTGTTTACAGCATCATGATGGTCGCATCCGTGTTTGGTGACATCGCGGTGAACGCACATTGGAAGCGCGTATTCGTCATCGCCATACTGGCGTGTCACCCAGCGTGATGGTATGGGGTGCCATTGGTTACACGTCTCGGTCACCTCTTGTTCGCATTGGTGGCACTTTGAACAGTGGACGTTACATTTCAGATGTGTTACGACCTGTGGCTCTACCCTTCGTTCGATCCCTGCGAAACCCTACATTTCAGCAGGATAATGGATGACCGCATGTTGCAGGTCCTGTACAGGCCTCTCTGGATACATAAAATGTTCGACTGCTGCCCTGCTCAACACATTCTCCAGATCTCATACGAATTGAAAACGTCTGGTCAATGGTGGCCGAGCAACTAGCTCATCTCAATACGCCAGTCACAACTCTTGATGAAGTGTGGCATCGTTTTGAAGCTGCATGGGCAGCTGTACCTGTACACGCCATCCAAGCTCTGTTTGAATCAAGGCCCAGGCATATCAAGGCTGTTACTACCCCCAGTGGTGGTTGTTCTGGGTACTGATTTCTCAGGATCTATGCACCGAAATTGCGTGAAAATGTAATGACACGTCAGTTCTAGTATAATATATTTGTCCAATGAGTACCCGTTTATAATCTGCATTTTTCCTTGGTGTAGCAATTTTAATGGCCATTAGTGAGTTTATGTTTTATTCATCTTACTTTTTCTTGTCAGTGAAAGTAATTTAACAGAGAATCTCTCGTTTCTGGTGCTCTCCAGTGGCACAGAAAACTGGAATTACTTTAAAAATATTATTGTCAAATTGACAATCATCAGTTTGAAAAGAAATATGGTTGATAATGAAAACCTGTCCTACACTTAATTAATTCACTCAAAGAATTAGTTTCATTTTTACTACACTTTTACAAAATACTAAACATTGGAAAAATAATTCTTTTACAAAACTGTTGGATAGCGATTACTGTCAGTTACGTTTCTCTTGCCTCACCTTTATTACAGTTACATATGTGGCACATAAACAATATTGTCCTTAAAGAAACTTTTCAGTTTTAAACTTTGACATGAGATAACAGTATCTCACAAGAGTGTTGTTCCTTGGAGCAAGTTTTAGTCTTTCGCCCCTGTAACAGGGGATAAATATACTTTCCCTTTCCCTCTTATTCCATTTTGTGTTGATAGCATTCAATTTGTGTGTGCTGTAATCTTTACCTGAAATTACCAAAATTACTTAGAAAGTTAAGGTTTCTCCAAATGTGAGAATATGTTCCAAAATACAAGATAAGGATGTTCATAAGCACAAATATTCAAGTCAAAATCAAATATTTTGTAATCAAGAAAATCATGTCAGTACAATATCTAATAGCATGTGTTTTATTACTCTACTGTACACCAAAATAATAAGTGTTACAAAAACCTGTTAAAAGTTAAAACTATTTTGGAATAGGAGGTTCTGACAACTAACTTAAAGTGCCATTTTCAAGGCAGGGATAACTATTAAGATATTAAAGAGACTCTGTTCATTTATAAGTATAGCATGTTCCACAGTAAAAGACCTTCCCGTGTTTCAGAGTACAACTTACTGCACGATTGATGTTGTATGGCTTAGCTGCCCACAGATTATGTAATCACTTTTAAAAATAAACATTTTATTCACTAGAAAACCTGTAAGTAAATAGTTAACAGTATCCACCAAATAACTTTGACATATAAATACCACATAAATAAGTAGAAATCATACTGTTTACAGACGCTGCACGAAACACAACCTCATGGCTCACAACAACAAAAACAACAGGAAATGCCAGAAATGCTATCTCTGGTGTATCTTGCTTCATTTTATTCTAATATTGACCACTAGATTTAAATACCATCGACAAAATTTCATGTGTTCCTGGCTATACTGTCCTCCAATAGAAACACATTCCCATAAATATAACACAACAGGATACTAGTTACAGAAGCACTTTTGCACAGCAGTCTCTTCCATGTACTGCATGGGAATGCAGTGTGGTAGTTTCCTGTTTTTTTCCACATGAAATACAAAGCGAAATTAAGGTTGAAGAGGAGCAATATCTGCCGGAAGAATCAAAGGGAGTAGTAACTGTGTCACTTGAGCGCAGTTGCAGATAGTTTAGTGATGCTCTTCATCTACTTACAAAATATTATTTTCTTACAAACTATTATTTTCGTAGAAGCTCTTATTTTCAAACCATTATTTTCTTATAAACTATTCAACTAGTCACATACAGATGCAAGCCACAAAAAGCAAAAAATTATTAAAAATTTTCAACTAAAATTCTATGCTGCGAATCATATCTCAAATCCATTTTACCATATGTTGCCACATAAATAAGTGTATCTTTCGGAATTTTATCATTAAAATTTGCACACAGCTTCATTGTAGTTTTCTGTGTAGCTAACACATTCATTCTTCTAGACATACTTATAACATAGACATTTTTATAAAGAAACAACTCCACAGAAAAGTGCAAAACATTCACTATCAAACATGATTTACTCGTTGCTGAGTTTCAGGCCTCTGCCTTGTGTACACGACACTTCACGAAGACTAAGTTCAGAATCAACTGAACTGCTTCATTTTTTTGAGTCGTTATTAAGTACACAGCCTAGGATCGAAAATGTTTTATTAAATTGCTAGCACTACCCATGCATAATGCACTTCTGACTTTGTGAGATTATAGCCATATACTTCAGTCGACGTATCCAATGAGTTTTGACAAAGTAAAGAAGTTTCCAATTCTATATGTGACAACCTTGGTCCGAGAACAAACAGAATTACACTGATTTCTAGTTTAATATTTTAAATAATATTACCCAGAATAGCTGTTAAACAGTTTAATTAGCTTAACATCAAAGTTTAAACCACCAAAATCGCTTCAGAAATAAAAAAAATTTCGTAATATTAATTTTCTGCGTCCAGAGAGCTTGCTTAACTGCTGCAAGACAGGTGTAGCTGAGAGCGACAGAGATAGAGAGATCAGAGTCGGAGCTAGTTATCTGAAGGTCGCGCAACTGTTATAAAGTAGTTAGCACTTTCTGCTTGCCTCCAGTGGAGTTAACGATCTCACATGGACAGGACTTACGCAATTTCTTGCGCACGCCGCGGCCAGCGGAGGTCGATATTTAATTTAATTTCACCATCTTTAAAAAATTCTAAGTCCCAGTTAGTTATTATTTTATTAAACCGTTCTGGCAAAATAATTTTAAACTTATTATCGAGCTGTAGACACATTTTATCACCATATCTAGTTTTTAAACTTTCACAGTCATTAATGTAATGGTGCTCATTTACATCAAGCTCACTAACCTTTTTCAACAAATTAGAATTGCTTGCATTATTGACCTTCTTCAGTAAAGTGTCCATTTATATAGAATAAAATTTTGATAAAGTTTTAAATTTTAATCTTTATAAATATGAATGGGATGAATTTCAATTTGACACATTTGTCGAAAGAAGTAATAATACAAGAGAGAAACAAGTTGAGTGTAATACTTGCAAAGAATATTTTAAACCATCATTAATTATAGAACACTTGAACAGTCTGAAGCATACTAAACATGTTGTGCACGAAAGAGAATCTATGGAGAAGAATACGAAAAGTACTTTGATAACTATGAAGAAACAGATATAGAGATATGGGAGGAAATAGAAAATTCCAATTCTCTCTTTTCTATGACAGTAAAACAAATAGTAGATTTTAATTTACCAATTAATAATTTACCTACAAAATTACAAAATTACATTAAAGCTTATTCGTTATTTTTGAAAGTTTATCACTCTTATAGCCAAAAAGTTAAACAATCTAGAATACAACAAAATGCAACTAACTAATTTATTCTGTTTGTATAAGGCATGTGATATGAATTTCTTATTTGCTTTAGAAGATATAGATAATTTTAATACCCATAATGCACTGTATCATAGTTATCTAAAACAATTCTTTTATCATACTGAAATGAAAATTCTTTCTTAACCTGTTAGTTGACCAGATTTGTAGTATCAACATCTCTGGTTATCTGATTGTATTCTAACTGTGTCTTTTCTTTAACTTCACTTTCTATTAACCTCTTCATTGATTCACCATTGAACTTTTGAATATTTCTGCAATTTAGAGTAAAGCCTTTTACCTTCTATTGTGTCTTATTGTCTCCTCGTAATAAAAACTTTTTGGTCCTGTTGAAGCCCAGTCAGTAATCCAATTATTTCGTAATTCATCTGTCCATTCACCTAACATACAACCTGTTTCCACAGTATTTTTACCATCATCAACATATACTACAGAATCGATATCCAAATGTATGACAGATCCTTCTAATTTATCTAACACATCGTATTATCTAAGTCTTGCATTTGATGTAGTGAATGTAGCAATGAAAATATTAGTAGCTGCACTGTTTTCCACGCAATGATACTTGAAATTATATCTCATTTGAATCATTTCCTCTGTGACAAAATTTACATCTAAGTTATCTAATCAATCATCCAACAGTATCTCATAAAAGCGCTGTAAATTGGTCACATATTCTGTTTGATTCATATTTTGCCTTTGTCCAAATTTGCCCCGTAATGAATTAAGACAAATTTTAGCAACAGGTCGTTTTCCAGGGTTTTCCTTCATTCTATCATGATCCAAGTCAATATTCAACTTCTCTTTCACTGTTTTGATGTATTCTTCATAACTTTCAAAATTATGAGAACTAGTATCTAATTTTATTTGCATAAAGTCTTTCACATAATTTTTAAACAGCATATTGCATTTATTTTTAAAGTCCCATACTTCATAGACTTCTAAAACCTTATATCCTTTTTCTACTGAATTCTTAACTTCATCAGTCATCCAATTTCCAATAAAACTTCTTTCTTAATTACTGTGATTGCATTTACTTATTTGTTCTTCTGCACATTTGACACACAAAGGAAATGATAAGTTTTCATTTTTATCGATTTGCATGCATACAGGTAAAACAGGATGATACAATCCTCTAGGAGCCAATACTTTACATTTTATTAAGCCATACCAATTTTTAGAATAATATATTGGCCTATGTATTTTTCTTGGATTTGCTCTGGATAATTATCATAATATTTCATAGTAGGATAAAGACTACATACGTCAATATATTTTATTTTTGAGTTAATACCATTTGCTTTAGCTCTTAATTTTATTGCATTTGTTCGTCCACCATAAAATGCATCTCTTGGATTCAATGGTTCAATAACTTCTGGTAACTGTTCAAGCTTTTTATATACTGTTGAGTTCACCCAATCACATTCCCACATTTCCACTAAATTGTATGCAGCATTTCGTATTTCTGCACTTCTTCTCAATGTCTTTTGATAAAGATCATCGATTGTTTCCTAATTATTGTTGTTAATTGTTTCACTTTTAAACATTTTTTACATGTCTATAACAACCATGGTACTGATAAACAGTATTAATTTCTTTGTCAAATCAATCTACTTTTGCTCCAACAATTCTGACTTCTGCACCATTAAGAGCATATGAGATATTATTGTTGTTTAAACAATTCAGTCGAGCTATCGATTATGAAATGTCCCTTTAGAAAAATTATAAATGACTGTGCTTAAACCGACACACAATATTTTTTACGCAACACAATCTGACTTCCAATAATCTCTACAAAAGAATGGCCCTGACTCACATTAACGTATATCTTTCACAAATCACTTACCTCACAAAAATCTTCATTGCTCAAATTACTGCAATATGGCGAGTGCCAATACTAAATAAAAGATTCTAACTACTGAAGGCACTAACTACTGATAGGCATACTTAGCAAATGAAAGATTTTGATAGAGAACAAACAATGTATTTACCTTAATAGTGTTCAAAAGTTATATATATATATATATATATCACTTCATGACGTCCAGTCTTACAAATTTACTGTCTGTGATGGACACATTTCCAGATCATTTGCTCTCAAAACTCCGCCATCTCTCTCCCCATGTCCACCACTGCTGGTGGCTCACCTCCAACTGCTATGTGCTGTTCACATCCAACTGCCCAACACTACAATAGCGAATATTGCAACAATGCCAACCAGCTGCAGACTGCACACAGCACAGTCAGTGATTTTCATATAGAGTGCTACAAGGCGTTACCAACTTAAAAACCTAAACAGCCTACTTACATAGCCCCCATACTGCCCACAAAAAATTTTACAAATTGCTTTGGGCAAGGGCCAATACAGATTTGAAAAAAAATTTTCATAATTACAAATTACAAAGATATCAAATGCACACGCTTATTGATGCAATATTGGTCAAAAGCAAAGATTTTCTCACAGTCCACAAAGACAATCCTGATCATTAATCACAGCAGTAACTGCAGTTTGTTTTTCAAAGTCTGAGCAGTAAAAGAAAAAGCACACCGAACTAATGGATTTCCATGCAGTCTTGAAGAAGTCGTGTTGTCCTTCCAACAGAAAGACAGTGCTGTCTCTTGACATGCAGACAGGTAATGGGCCACAACAGAGCAAACCCATAACAGAGTCAGCCGAAGTTTTGAAAAATATTGGTAGGTAGGTCATCACAGAGCAGACCCACTGTAGTCCTGGTAGAGATGGCCAGCAGCCATCTGTTGCGACTGTCCAGGTGCACAATCACCATTGAAGAGTCTTGTGGACAATATAGCAAGTCCATGAACCACCACTTGTGCACTCACAAAAATTTTTTTTGAAATGTCTTTAGAACCAGCAGTGCTGTTAACCAGTCCCTTGCTGAACCATTAACACAGGTGCAGTCACTAACAGTCCCCAACTTCTCACATATTGTGCATATAATACGACCAACGGAAATGTGTGCAGTGAAATATATGCTTACAAGTCACTTAATTTGATGAACTGGTGTGCGTTACAATTTTATAACATGAGAATACAATTACAAAGATACAGTAAACTTCATTAAAACTTAATAATACAGCTAACATTTGTAGTAATACAGGCTTTACAAAAGAATAGAAATAGACATATACATCAGTGTTGCAGGGATTATGACATAAGTAAATATGTAAAACATCAGAATAGCTTTCGAAAATAATGTCTAAACATCTGTACAAAGTAAATAACATATTATTAGAAAAATTTTAGAACATAACTCTTATCAGCTAAACACATAAAGAGAGGAAAAACACAAATACACAAGAGTACACAAACACATAGCGGAATAACACAAAAGGAAAGGACAGGGTATGTTTTCAGCGTAACATTTGGTACTGCAGTCAGACCCAAAACTTCATTCCATAGACCTTTCGTCTTATTTTAACATTTGCTGCTGCTGCAAAAAAAAAATCCTATCTAACCCTGCTGTCCCTAAACCCTACTGTTTTGTTCATATCCTTTCTCAAAATAAATATTTCTCATTGTACAATACACATTTTTGCCCAAATTTTTTTCATGTAACTTCTCAATGCATTCTTTCCCTATTCTTCATAGTTAGTTTCTTATATAGTCTACCCCCTCTTAAGCTAACTTAAATCTACTGAGCTCAGATATATATACTAAGGGACGAGGGAATGCAGCAACACATAACAAATTAACACAAACAGCAATGACAGAAAAATGCTAATTGGCAAAGTTAGTAGCAATAAATATAAATTAGCAATGCAAATGCAACATTACAACTAATACGATCCAATGTCCAGCAACAAGAAAAATAAATCAGTGGTAAAACTGGCTTAACAGAGTAATACAAAGACAAATTCAGTAACACTATGTCTGGCAAACAGCAGCAGCAAATGCAATAACTTATATCTAAACATGACAAAGTTCAAGTAGAACAAATATAACAGTAAAGATAGGAAATGTCTAATAACTATGTCACGTGTTAACACTAGTGATGCATCACCTTGTCCTACTCTACGAAACAAGTTACCAATTTGTTGAAAAAATTATCTTTGCAATTCCTGTGAAGGGAAATGTCTATTTGTGCTCTCTTTTCTAAGAAAGTACATCATAAAATTATTCTTTACTGGGTCTGTAGACAGAAAATAGTGATATTAGTACATCTATTAAATTTTATTTTAACCATTGCTGCAGTGCAACTAGAAACTAGACGTTAAACAAAATGAGCAAATATATACATAAAGCAAGGCGTGAAACGTCATTCACTAGGCAAATGACGTCTCCAAAGGCAGTAAAAATATCTCTCAACTAGAAAAACAATAGATGTAAAATGTTGCTCATCATAAATTAAGAGCTCCACAGTGTAATCATATGTTTTGAAGAAAGTCTCTTCGGGTTTGCTGCCGATCCTACAATCAACTTGACTCGATATTTCGGCGATCCAATTGGTCACCATCTTCAGGAAAATGCTGCTTCTGCTGATGAGACCCGCTGAGAACTGACGCCAGGTTGCAAAACGACGTCCTATATACGCCACCGTTCAGTACACGATACATGCGCCGCCCATCACGGTTTCTGCCTTCCGAAACAGGGAGGTGGCGCCGCCCTTAGTGAAACACTGCTGGCAACGATATATCTCAATCAAGGCCCCACCGAAGAACGTTCAGTTTTGATGCGAGATAACACAGGATTCCACGTTTTGCTAAGATGAAACCCATTGTCTCTGCTGATTAAATTATCAGCCATCCTAATTTCAATCGCCTCTTTATAGACACTGTTCCAAAAACCGGAAATGTTGGCAACCACAACAGTTTCCTCAAATTTCATTTTGTGTCCCTCATTTAGGCAGTGTTCTGATACCGCCGATTTTTCCGGCTGTTGTAGCCTCGTATGACGGCGATGTTCCACACACGTGTCATGCACTGTGGGAATAGAACGGCGAACACAAGCTTTCCCACATTGACAAGGAATTTTTGTACACCCCCGACAGCCGCGGCCCGTAATTAAAGGCTCTGAGGCGGAGCCGCTCCAAAATATATGTTAAAGTACATTTCGCAAGAACGTATTACATAATTTAAATTATCAGGACGAATTTCGCATATTTGTCATTCCGATTAAAATAACGACGGTCAACGTTTTTGGAACTGTTTGTGTCGATAGATGTTTTCCGAACGGTTAGTAGTGTTTAGGCTGCGCCTTTGGAATATCCGGAAGCTGCATTTAGTAGCGATTTGAGGGCGTGGCTTCTACATAGTACTGCTCTTTATGGGAGACCCGAAGGCTCAGAGCTTGCAGCCTAAGGGTGTCGTACCAACCACCACACGTTTTTCACGTTCCACTATCTATGTAATAAAGGAATGTAGAGTGGACGAAACTTCGCTATCCAGTCTCTGTCTCTGCACATCTCTATTACGCTTCGATGCGTCATTAATTGACGTTTAGTATTATTGTTTTGATAATGTTTTACATAGTTGTTTTGTTTCTGCCATTGGCTACTTTATCCACATTTAGAATAAGTTTGCAAATATCCCGCAAGAGTGCACTAGACTACAGTAACATAACAGTACTGCCATCTATCGAGAGTTTCATAAGCGATTAGAGGACAAAGCGCGCGAAATTTGTCCCGTTACTTTACTTTCCTTGCTTGCTGATGCCGACTGCTTTCGTTGATACCGTGTGATATTAGTAAGTTTCTTTTTTGGAGTGTATTTTGCAAGATTTTAGTGAGTTTTACTTCCTTGTGAATATCTGCGACATACCGCGAGTGTGAAACCAGCGCAATATGAATTCAGTGTGCAATTTAACAGGCAAACACTTGGAACACGGCCATAGGATGAAAGTGAAAGAACTTGGTGCACCCAGACCCGATCTAACGATCAATCAAGAACAGAAACAGTGCAAATCTAGGCAAGGATACAAACGCAGTTTTAATAGAGTAATGTACGATGCAGCTGAGTGGTTGTGTGGTTTTGAAATGAAAAATGCATTTTTCTGTTTCACCTGTCCTCTTACAAATAGTACTGATAGTGCCTGGACTGAAACTGCTATCACTGACTTAAAGAATTTTCACGCAGAGGTGAAAAGACATAATTCCAGCGAAAAACATTTCAATGGTTTCATTGAGTTTTCAATGCTAGGGAAAGTGGACATTATGTGCCAATTATACGGTGCTTACCGCCTTAATAAAGATATATAATTAAAATATACATGATATATAATTAAAATGTATAAGAAAATCGGTATATGAGGGTAGACTGATAGACTGTATCAAATTTTGCGGCAAATTCGAGCTTGCCACGACGAAACAGAAGATTCCAAAAACCCAGGAAGTTTTCGAGGATTAGTCTGTCTTATGGCAGAACTGGACTGCATCTTGAAGCAGCACATTGAGAAATCTGAAAACCGTGTTTTCTTAAGCCTATCGAAGACAATTCAAAATGAACTCCTGGACTTAATTTATGAGGTATGCCTCAATTCATCAGGAGTGAACTGTCGAAGGCAAACTTTCTCGCAATAGGAGTTGATGAAACTACTGACTGTGCAAATTTGTCACAAGTGGTCCTAATAATTCGCTATGAGCTACTGGGACAAATAAATGAAAGATTTATTTCCTTTGTACGAAAAGTCATAATACAGACAATGTAACTGCAGCTGTTCTCAGCGAGCTAGAGAAAATGAATGTACATGAAACACCTGAAAAACTGATAGCTCAGTGTTACGACGATGCTCCTGTAATGAGTGGCCATAAAAGTGGAGTTCAAACTCGAATTACAGAAATGTACAGGAATGCTCACTTTATTCACTGTTACGCCCATCAGTTAAATTTAATTGTTGAACGTTGTGTGACGGGCAATGAACAAGTGCGGATCTACTTTAGCGACTCGGAAGGAATTTTCACCTTTTTTTCCCGGTCTTCTAGCCGTACAGCCATTCTTGACGAAGTAGTGAAGATGCGTATTCCTACCTGTCCTCAGTCCAGCAGATGGAATTTTAAATCACGGAGCGTAACCACTGTGTACAAATACCAAAAGAAAATTATTGAGCGCTTAAAAAGAATTATTGATGATGATGATGATGACAGTGATTACAAGACAATAAACAAGGCCACAGGACTGAAGGGTTTCCTGCAAGACGAAGATTTCCTCTTCTGGTTAAATTTTTTTAATTCAGTCGTGTCTCATTGTGACATTCTCTTTAATCAACTGCAGCAGAGGAATATTGATGATTTCACTGCCTCGTGATGACTGGGTGTTGTGTGATGTCCTTATGTTAGTTAGGTGTAAGCAGTTCTAAGTCCTAGGGGACTGATGAGCATAGATGTTAAGTCCCATAGTGCTCAGAGCCATTTGAACCTATATTGATGCAGTGAAAACTGTTGAATATGTATCGCACTTTGCAGATTCTATCCAGCAAATTAGGGCCTCACTTGAAACTGACGATCACTGGGAACAGGTAGAACCAACTGCAAAATGGGGACGTATTACAGAATCAAGAATAGTGTGTGCACAAAACGTTTGCGACCTCATCACAACTCAGATCAGAGAACGATTCAGTTTCAATGATCACTTATCGATTGCACAGCTGTTGGATCCATCATTGTTTGCTAAACATCAAACTATTTTTCCGGAAAAAGAGCTTAAAATAAAATATGGAGTTTCAGTCTTCGATCGCTATTCTTTATTTTCAACTACCGGTTTCGGGCTAGCTGCCCATCTTCAGATCAATTGTTGTAGTTACAGAGTAACTTGTCCGTACAGAACACACAGTTCACTGTCATAAGTAAAGTAAATTTACTTTACTTATGACAGTGAACTGTGTGTTCTGTATGGACAAGTTACTCTGTAACTACAATTGATCTGAAGATGGGCAGCTAGCCCGAAACCGGTAGTTGAAAATAAAGAATAGCGATCGAAGACTGAAACTCCATATTTTACTTAATGAACGATCGCGGAATTCCCAGTGAGACAACTATGTCTAGTTTTAATAAGCTTAAAATACCTGTTAATTTGTTCAATTTACAGTCTTCAGATCTACGTCATGAGCTGAACGTGTTGTACAGCCGAAAAGATTTTATGAAAGTGTCAGGTGCTTTGACCTTGTTGAACTATTTTTACGATAAATATCTAGCTAAAGCTTTTCCTGGAAGTGTAAAACTTCTGAAAATAATAGTAACCTTCCCTATGACGACTGGAGAGACAGAACGCTGCTTCTCTACGTTAAAGCGAGTGAAAATATTCATGTGCAACACTATGAATGAGAACGGACTTTGTGTGTTTGCAATGTGTTCCCTAGAAAAAGAATTACTGAATCGGCCAAATTTCAAAGAAATGGTCATAGACCATTTTGCTGCGCAGAAGGGGAGACGAGCTGACTTCGTCTATAAACAAATGAATTGAGGTAAGTAAAAGTGCATTCATAGTTGATAAGAGGTAATTTCTTTATATGAAGTCCTAGTTAACCTATTAAGTGAAGTGAGTGAAAAAGGGTAGTGTCATGTTTAGCCAGTCATAAATGTGATGACATTATCCGGAACGTATCACTCTTGGTACCAGTACAGAGTGTTGCGCTACAGTGTCACATTTTGTGTACTTCAGCACAACAAACCGTACTAAAAATGACGTATTTTGGAGAGATCTTTAGTGCGCTATTTCACATACATTCATATTTTCATAATACACAATAAATACGAACTGTTCGCTTCTCAAACATGTGAATTAATATGTCAGTTGCACGGATTGCTCATGCCACCCAATCACAGCACAAGACCTGTGACATCACCAAAACATCATAGCATCGTCATGCAAACTCGTAAACTTCGAGCTTTGGAGGTAAATTACAATAAACACCTTAAATTTAGAACTGAAAACACCAAAAATATTAAGCAGCCACAAAGTTCACATTCATCACATTAGAGATCTCTCCGAAACGCGTCTCTTCATATGATTTGCTGCAGTGTCAGAAAATGTAATGATGACGTATAAAAACACTAACCAAAGATTTTAGCTTCTAATGTTATTTAATACCTGATTATAGAAGATACAGTACGTATAATTATGGTTAGAGAGTGATCTGCCCGCCCCCCCCCCCCCCCTCCACACAAATTCTTAGTTGTTTATGTCAGACTAATGTGTAGCGTAACCTGAGGTCAATGTTGGCTCCGATCGATAAATGTCGCAGCCTTCCCCAGTAAAGAAACCATGAGCCCTGCCTGAACCCAGCTTTCCTAAGCCCCAAATCATCCTTCACAGAGCCGAGCAAAGCCCTAATCTTATAAGGTGGACGGAACTCACTCTTAATGTTAAAATTCCATAAAACTCATCCAATATTAAACGATAAGCCTCCAGGATAAGGAAGAAAGACCACAGATCTATGTTCCTCTTCGTACACCTCCGGAGATGGTCCAGACTCCATAGCCCAACGAACCTGCTTCTCGGTGTATCCATTTTCCGTAAAACTGGACGGATTTTAACGAATTTTAACATTAATAGTGTATTCCGTCCACCCTCTAAGATTAGGGCTCTGCTCGGCTCTGTGAAGGATGATTTGGGGCTTCGGAAACCTGGGGTGTACAAAATTCAATGTCAATGTGGGAATGCTTACGTTGGCCGTTCTATTCCCACAGTGCATGACACGTGTGTGGAACATCGCCGTCATACAAGGCTACAACAGCCAGAAAAACCGGCGGTATCAGAACACTGCCTAAATGAGGGACACAAAATGAAATTTGAGGAAACTGTTGTGGTTGCCAAAATTTCCGGTTTTTGGAACAGTGTCTATAAAGAGGCGATTGAAATTAGGTTGGCTGATAATTTAATCAGCAGAGACAATGGAATTCCTCTTAACAAAACGTGGAATCCTGTATTATCTTGCATCAAAACTGAACGTTACTTGGTGCGGCCTTGATTGCGATATATTGTTGCCAACAGTTTTTCACTAAGGGCGGCGCCACCTCCCTGTTTCGGAAGGCAGAAACCGTGATGGGCGGCGCATGCGCAGTGTATTGAACGGTGGCCTATATTGGACGTCGTTTTGCAACCTGGCGTCAGTTCTCAGCGGGACTCATCAGCAGAAGCAGCATTTTCCTGAACATGGCGACCAATTGGATCGCCGAAATATCGAGTCAAGTTGATTTTAAGATCCGGCAACAAACCCGAAGAGACTTTCATAACTTATTATGCAGGGAAAGCCTACGTAATCACATATGTTTTCAAGTCTGAGTGTGTCGTATTTGCGATGCTTTCTACAAAGAAATGTCAAAAGCGAGGATAATGGCCTCTTTTTTTCTCCACCTAATGGCTTTCTTTTTTCAGGCGACTATCGCTGAGCTGGGCGCCCACAATGCATTACATCAAGGTCACATACCTTTCTTACCGAAATTTACAACAGAAGGTTCCGCTACAATGACAGTTTGATGTTGTTGTTGTTGTGGCCTTCAGTCCTGAGACTGGTTTGATGCAGCTCTCCATGCTAATCTATCCTGTGCAAGCTCCTTCACCTCCCAGTACCTACTGCAACCTACATCCTTCTTAATCTGCTCGGTGTATTCATCTCTTAGTCTCCCTCTCCAATTTTTACTCTCCACGCTGCCCTCCAATGCTAAATTTGTAATCCCTTGATGCCTCAGGACATGTCCTACCAACCGATCCCTTCTTCTAGTCAAGTTGGGCCACAAACTTCTCTTCTCCCCAATTCTATTCAATACCTCCTCATTAGTTACATGATCTACCCACCTAATCTTCAACATTCTTCTGTAGCACCATATTTCGAAAGCTTCTATTCTCTTCTTGTCCAAACTATTTATTGTCCATGTTTCACTTCCATAAATGGCTACACTCCATACAAATACTTTCAGAAACGACTTCCTGACACTTAAATCTATACTCGATGTTAACAAGTTTCTCTTCTTCAGAAACGCTTTCCTTCCCATTGCCAGTCTACATTTTATAAGTGATTCTTCTTAGTGTTGTAGCTCTCTGGGGCACTGTGGGATGCTCTCAGGGACACTCTGGGATGCTCCCTGTGTGAGTATCGTCTGGGTTCTTATCAATGTGTTCAAAATATTTTTTTCTTTTTTTTAAAATCATCTTCTAAAGGGTGCGGGATTTCCGACTCCTGGGGAGGTGGGTGGGTAGTTCTTTGGTGTGACGTCATAAGCGAGTGACTGCGTGTGAGATCGCTCTCCAAGTTTTTATATATTTTTAGGTTTCAGATATATATTTTAACGGTTTTTGTGATAATATTTACTATATAAGTGACTTATTAGTGGTTTCTTCATTCACCTCTGCCTTTCTTGTGTTGTGACCTGATATTTGTGAGTGTTTCATATCGAGCAACGTAATCTCTTACCTGTGTTTGCATTCCGTGCTGACCAGTTACAGCTGTAGCTTCGCATCAAAAGCGAAGTACTAATTAATTGTTTGTGTATAGTGGTTTATTTAGGAACTATAGTAGTCTTCAACCAGAGTTTTTTGTGTTTTCTGGTGAAATAATTTCAGAAGAACCTTTTGGGAACTGTTTTCAGCTTCGTTACTGTCTCATTAGATGTTTGATTCTCTTTCTGTATTAGTCTTCTGTTTTATTCACATTTGTTGTTTATTAATACTGTTAGTAATAGTAGTTACTTCCCTTGTAGAGTAAGTTTGTGTATATTGTAGTCAGTTTTTAACATCTTCTTATTGTAGTAGCGGAACTTAGAAAAAGTGAAATTTTACCATGAGGGAGAAGTGTGGGCTTTGCCATAGGTTGGTGAGTAGTAGATTGCGGTGTGAGACTTGTTCGAAGTATTTTCACTTGGGGGAATGCAGTGGGGAAGCCAGTGGGCATTCTGGTGAGATCCTCTTCTGGAACTGCAGGTTATGTAGCAAGAGTAAGTTGATAGAGGAGCAGGAGCGTAAGATCTGTGCCCTTCAGGTGTAGTTGAAAAACGCACAGGAGGAGCTAGATAGGATGAGGAGGGAGAAGGGGGTTGGGGAAAGGGAGCTGGCTGTTGGCAAGAGATCTGCTAGGAGAAGAAGATTTTCAGATAGTTTTACTATTGGTGTTTAGAATAGAAATGACAAACTGTCAGAGTCTAGTGGAGAGGAATCTCTAGCAGCTGTAGATGTAGGAAGTATGCAGCAAACCTCGGTAGTTACTGTGCCTAGAACAGTTGCAAAGTCGAAGAGGAAGAAGAAGGTTCTTCTGTTAGGTAGTTCTCATGGCAGAGGTGTAGGCCAGGAGTTGCAGGAAGTGCTGGGGAGTGAGTACCAGGTCACCAGCATTGTGAAGCCTAATGCAGGATTGGCTCAGGTGACTGTTAACATAGGGGGGTTATGTAGGGATTTTACTAAAGAGGATCAGGTAGTGATTGTGGGTGGGGCTGGTAACAGTATTGATAGGGATGGGGAGTATGACATAGATGGTGACCTGGAAAAGATAGCCACTCAGACTGGCAACACTAATGCATTTCGTGGAACTGTTTCAGCGTCACGATCGGCTTCTTCTTAATACAGCCGTCAGGCGTAATTACATGAGACTTGGGGGTGCGCTGATGACAGAAAGCATGGGTCACATTTCAGTGGTGTCGGTGGAGGCTATCAGCAGGACGGGTTTCACTAGACATGGCCTGCACCTCAACAGGTATGGGAAGGGGAGGTTGGCAAAGCTTATAGGTGACAGCATAGGTGGGGTTGGTGGAATCACTCATGGGAAAATTCCTACAGTAGTGCGTGTTAGAGCTGCACCTTTTTTAGATTGAAGTCAGCTGATAGGTATTCCTGCTTAAGGGAAGTCTCTCTAACAAAGGAACCACTTTTGACAAAGCTTAGGTATCCGAGTAATGAGGGAATTAGTATATTTCATCAAAATGTACAAGGTATTAGAGATAAAGTTAGTGAACTGCTTATAGATGTTGACTCTGAAATTATTGTTATATCTGAACACTTCTTAAATAAGGGGATGATTCAGAGGCTTCCTTTACCAGGATACAGGTTGGCTGGCAGCTTTTCGAGGAGCTCTTTGTGGTGTGGGGGAGTAGCCATGTATGTGAAAAACGGCATCCCATTTGAGTCAATTGATGTTTCAAAGTACTGCACTGAAAAGGTGTTTGAATGTTGTGCAGATGTGGTTAAATTTAACCGAGCTAAACTTCTAACTGTAGTTATTTATAGATCCCCAGACTCCGATTTCACAACATTTTTGCTAAAGCTAGAGGAGGTTCTTGGTTCACTTTATAGGAAATACAAAAAGTTAGTTATATGTGGGGACATCAGTATTAATTGTATAAGTGATCGTGCAAAGAAGAGGATGCTGGTAGACCTCCTAATTCATATAATCTTATGCAAACCGTATTCTTTCCAACGAGAGTGCAAGGGAACAATAGAACAACCATAGACAAGGTTTTTGTTCATTCATCATTACTAGAAGGGCATTCTGTTAGCAAAAAGGTGAATGGCCTTTCAGATCATAATGCACAAATTTTAACTCTAAAAGATTTTTGTGCTGCAACACGTGTTAAATATAGCCATCAGCTGTTTAGGAAAGCTGATCCAGTTGCTGTAGAGACCTTTGTAAACCTTATCAAGGAACAAGAGTGGCAAGATGTTTATAGCGCTGATACAGTAGACAATAAATATAATGCTTTTCTCAAGACTTTTCTCGTGCTCTTTGAAAGTTGCCTTCCGTTAGAACGTTCAACACAGGGTACTAGCACAAACAGGCAGCCTGGGTGGCTGACTAGAAGGATAATAATATCTTGTAGAACAAAGTGGCATTCATATCAAAACGTTAGATACAGTCAAATTCTAAATGCAGCAGCCCATTACAAACAGTATTGTAAGGTGCTTAAAATGTTATTAGGAAGGCAAAAAGTATGTGGTATGCAGATAGAATAGCTAAGTCTCAGGATAAAATTAACACCATATGGTCAGTCGTAAAGGAAGTGGCTGGTCTGCAGAGACAGGTCGAGGATACAGAATGAGTGCGTAGTGGGAATGTCCGTGTTACTGATAAGTCGCATATATGTACAGTATTTAATAATCACCTTCTGAATTTAGCAGGTGAACTAAATAGAAACCTAGTCCCAACAGGGAATCATATAGCGCCCTTAGAAAAAAGTGTTCCGAGACTGTTACCTGAAATGCTCCTCCATGATACTGACAAGAGGGAGATTGAGTTAATAATTAAATCAGTAAAGACCAAGAACTCTCATGGATATGACGGGGTATCTAGCAGAATACTGAAGTATTGTTCTATGTATGTTAGCCCAGTACTTAGCCGTATATGTAACTTTTCCTTTAGGAGTGGTCGGTTTCCTAACCAATTAAAGTACTCGGTAGTGAAGCCACTTTATAAAAAGGGAGACAGGGATAATGTTGACAATTATAGACCTCTCTCTATGCCATCGGTGTTTGCTAAAGTTATCGAGAAGGTTGTATATGCAAGGTTATTGGAGCATTTAAATTCACACAATTTGCTGTCAAACGTTCAGTTTGGTTTTAGAAATGGTTTAACAACTGAAAATGCTATATTCTCTTTTCTCTGTGAGGTTTTGGACGGATTAAATAAAAGGTTGCGAACGCTAGGTGTTTTCTTTGATTTAACGAAGGCTTTTGACTGTGTTGACCACAAAATGTTACTGCAGAAGTTGGACCATTATGGAGTACGGGGAGTAGCTTACAATTGGTTCGCCTCTTACTTTAGGAATAGAAAGCAGAAGGTAATTCTCCGCAATACTGAGAGTGGTAGTGATGTTCAGTCCCAATGGGGTACTGTTAAGTGGGGCGTTCCCCAATGGTCGGTGCTGGGGCCACTGCTGTTTCTTATTTATATAAATGATATGCCTTCTAGTATTACAGGTGATTCAAAAATATTTCTGTTTGCTGATGACACCAGCTTGATAGTGAAGGATCTTGTGTGTAATATTGAAACAGTATCAAATAACGTAGTTCATGAAATAAGTTCGTGGCTTGTGGAAAATAATTTGATGCTAAATCACAGTAAGACTCAGTTTTTACAGTTTCTAACTCACAATTCAACAAGAACCGATATTTTGATCAGACAGAATGGGCATATTATAAGGGAGACGCAACAGTTCAAGTTCCTAGGCGATTGGATAGATAGTAAGCTGTTGTGGAAAGCCCATGTTCAGGATCTTGTTCAGAAACTAAATGCTGCTTTATTTACAATTAGAACAGTATCTGAAATAAGTGACACTTCAGCACAAAAAGTAGTCTACTTCGCATATTTCCATACGCTTATGTCATATGGTATTATTTTTTGGGGTAATTCTTCTGATTCAAAAAGGGTACTTTTGGCTCAAAAACGGGCTGTTCGAGCTATATGTGGTGTAAGTTCGAGAACCTCTTGTCGACCCCTATTCAATAGTCTGGGAATTCTGACATTGCCCTCACAGTATATATTTTCTTTAATGTCGTTTGTTGTTAGCAATATTAGCCAATTCGCAAGAGTTAGCAGCTTTCACTCAGTTAATACTAGGCAGAAATCCAATCTGCATGTGGAATGCACTTCCTTGACTCTTGTGCAGAAAGGAGTGCAGTATTCTGCTGCATCCATTTTCAATAAGCTACCACAAGAACTCAAAAATCTTACCAGTACGCCAAACTCTTTTAAGTCTAAATTTAAGAGTTTCCTCATGGCTCACTCCTTCTATTCTGTCGAGGAGCTCCTGGAAGAGCTGAAAATTTAAGCAAATTCCAGTGTTACATTGTTGATTTTCTTTATTTAAATTTACGACTTGTCACCTGAATATGTTTCTTTATATTTCATTTTATCTGTCTCTAATATAGTGTTATAATTTCATGTATTGACTCGTTCTATGACCATGGAGACTTCTCCTTAATTTGGTCCCATGGAACAATAAATAAATAAATAAAAATAAAATAGCCTCTCTACTTCGACCATCATCAGTTATTTTGCTCCCCAAATAGCAAAACTCCTTTACTACTTGAAGTGTCTCATTTCCTAATCTAATTCCCTCAGCATCACACGACTTAATTCGACTACATTCCATTATCCTCGTTTTGCTTTTGTTGATGTTCATCTTATATCCTCCTTTCAAGACACTGTCCATTCCGTTCAACTGCTCTTCCAAGTCCTTTGCTGTCTCTGACAGAATTAAAATGTCGTCAGTGAACCTCAAAGTTTTAATTTCTTCTCACTGGATTTTAATACCTACTCCGAATGTTTCCTTTCCTGCTTGCTCACTATACAGATTGAATAACATCGGGGAGAGGCTAAAACCCTGTCTCACTCCCTTCCCAACCACTGCTTCCCTTTCATGTCCCTTGACTCTTATAACTGCCATCTGGTTTCTGTACAAATTGTAAATAGCCTTTCACTCCCTGTATTTTACCCCTGCCACCTTTAGAATTTGAAAGAGAGTATTCCAGTCAACATTGTCAAAAGCTGTCTCTAAGTCTACAAATGCTAGAAATGTAGGTTTGCCTTTCCTTAATCTTATTTCTAAGATAAGTCGTAAGGTCAGTATTGCCTCACGTGTTCCAACATTTCCACAGTTTGATACAAATAAAATTTCACAAGTCAAAAAATTACAGTAGAAATGTGTAGAAACAAAATCCTATAAATATAACAGTGTCCAAAAAATTTTGGCCGGCATTGTGATACACTCACGCATGTACACACATTTCATAATTCTTAAAGTACGATTCTTGGTTTCCAACATCCTTTTCCACAAATCAGAGTCCTTAACCTCTACTCATTAGTCGTTACCTTATTACACATATAGATATTCATCAACACTTCTTCATCTTTATAAATATGTAGCATAATCAAATTCCTCATATAGCATCAGCTTATTGATCATAAACATACCTCAACAGCATAATACACATCGTCATCATAATAATAAAATCATAACACCTCAGCCAAATCTCAAAAACGTCGTAGCTTTCTGCAATAATTTGAAAACCTAAAAAAAATTCTCTGCTCTATTCCATAGTGTCATCTACCTCAAACGTACATTAAAATCATCATCCCATACCAAACAATCAATAGTTCCGAAAAAATATGAACAGTTCACTAAGTATAGACAAAATACAATTTCATAAGTGTGAAGTTATCCAACTGTGTAAGTGCATAAACATGTGTCACTGAGGTAGTAAGAAAAATGTTTGTCTCCCTCAGTTAAATGATCAGATAGCTGTGTAATTTATGTGTTAGAGAAACATGGTACCAATGTGTAAAGTTGTATAAGCAAATACCATATTAGCTAGGGCTCCTTGTGCTTGTCAAACACATGTTACACAAAGTAGGCATGGACCTTGTACAGAGTTACTATTATCTATAATTTTTATACCCAAGTGTTTGATCTCCAATAACATTAGTTAGTTCCTGTGTAGATGGTATATGGCCTTGTATTTTCAACACAGTACTTCAAAATGAATTGGGAATCATAACCTTTTGCATAGTGAGCTATTAATGTGTGATAACTGTTCTTTGTAGAACAAAATTCTTAATTTGTCTTAAATTTGTAAACAGTATCACCTTTAAAATTTTGAACAATTATAAGATTTGGAATATGTGTTCCGATTTCTTGAGTTGTTTTGTAATCAGACCACATGTATTTCTCAGTATAGGTACAATTCACTTTTTTAGGGAAATCTTTTTCACAACATTTAAACTCTTTACCACCAACTGTTTTATTACACGCAAAGCACTGGTAAATATAAAAATCTTGGAATTCTCCATTAACATAGCAACCTTCATTATTACAATTTGGGCAACCTTGCATCATAAATTCCTCACGAAATTTTCTTTCACAGATACCACCTTTTTGCAACACGGGTTGCATATAACATTCATGATTTCCGATTTCCACTACTTGTTGACAATTTCTACAAAGTTCAAAGCCACATTTATGTTATTTAGATCTTAAACAAATCTTTTGACATCCTTCACACTTGTAAGCTGTATCACAGACTTCTTGGTGATTGTTCAAGCATTTTTCGTTATAACAGTATCTATTGCATTTCTCAGAATAAATCATATTTTCTTCTCTTTCATGTTCTGCACCTATGCATAATATGCATATTTTTCGCTTTATCTTACACATCTGTGAGCAATCCTTGTTGTTATATGGCTTGTTGCACTTACTCAGAAGTGTACTGATCCCAAGAAAGCAGTCATACTATTAATTACATCCAAATGGTTGTGATCTTCATACAGATAAATCTTTATATCTTTCTCAGCACCACTATAGATAACCGCATTGAAATTTTCAGCACATACAACATTTATTTTTATATCCAACAATTCTTCAACATTTTAATGTCATTTTAAGTGAATCCTACTTCATTGTATTCACCCAACTGATTACATAATATATTGGATAACTCTTTCTGTAATTTATATTTATCTCCTTCTCTGATTTTCTTTATTCCATTTGTCAAAGCAACAATTGCAGATCTAGGACAGCAAAGATTATCATCATTTTTAATATTTGTGATGCACCTTTTAGTCTTTTTGTCTTCAGCTAGATTTATTATTTTTTTAAGCCCGCTACCTGTAGGAATTTCTAACATCTGAATATTAAACGATGTTTCTGCCACATCAACAGTTTCATCAGATGTTAAGGTATCCCTCATTTTATTGCATAAGACTTGAACGAATTCTTGAGTATCATTTGATGCATGATAACCTGTAGAAATTGGACAAAACAGTTTTGGATTATTGACTGTTACATTCAGCTTATCTCCTTTCCTTAAATTAGTCCTCTTTTTAGCCACATCTACCATGGAACTTAATGCTTTCGTTATGTAATCTGTTTTCTCACTAGCAGTATCCAGTTTGGAATGTTAGCATCGTTAAAGACAATTTTATACTCAACAGACCATCCTTTAATTTCAATAATATCATCATCAAATCTGTAAAAGTTATTTATATTCAGTACACACTTTGGTCTTAATCTAGTTTTTAGGAATCCATCTCGATGAAATTCAAACTCTTGTAATACAATGGCATTAATGAAATCTGATTTCTTTAATGTACTGTGTCCTTTAATACCAAGATTTTTAGCTCTAGCTTTGAGTTCACTTACTTTCAATTTTTCAAGAGTTCTTGTGGGAAGAGGTAAATTATTTGAAATAATTAAGTTGATAAGACCATCCTTTCTAAGTGCACTATATCCCTGTAAATTATTCATTCTGTAGTAATCGCAAAGTTGAGCAACTGTAAAACCTTTCAGAAAGGCTTCCATTTATTAAGGATAAATATTAATAGATTTGAAAAATTTGAAATATCCAACAAAGATTGCTACTAATTTATTTAAGATAAGTTTTAATAGATTAGAAAAATTAGAAATCAGCAGCAAAGTTGACTACTTATATATTTAAAATAGATTTTAATAGATTTAAAAAGTTAGAAATCAACAGTAGAGATAAATTTTAAATATACTAAGTATGTAGTTCATTTTTAATGTGTGTACTTGTCTGTAAATGTTTTCTGAGATCGCTTTTTATGATTGAAGCGATTTCATAAATTCACTGTAGCTCCATTTATTGACATATGGTCACAACACACTACAGATACGTAGAAAAACTCATAAAGTTTTGTTCGGCTGAAGCCGCACTTCACGTTTCTGCCGTCAGAGCGCTCGAGAGCGCAGTGAGACAAAATGGCGACAGGAACCGAGAAAGCGTATGTCGTGCTTGAAATGCACTCACATCAGTCAGTCATAACAGTGCAACGACACTTCAAGATGAAGTTCAACAAAGATCCACCAACTGCTAACTCCATTCGGCGATGGTATGCGCAGTTTAAAGCTTCTGGATGCCTCTGTAAGGGGAAATCAACGGGTCGGCCTGCAGTGAGCGAAGAAACGGTTGAACGCGTGCGGGCAAGATTCACGAGTAGCCCACGGAAAATTGGCTCATGCCACAACTGGAGACCGACAGTGCTGACTTCATCTTTCAACAGGATGGTGCTCCACTGCACTTCCATCATGATGTTCGGCATTTCTTAAACAGGAGATTGGAAAACCGATGGATCGGTCGTGGTGGAGATCATGATCAGCAATTCATGTCATGGCCTCCACGCTCTCCCGACTTAACCCCATGCGATTTCTTTCTGTGGGGTTATGTAAAAGATTCAGTGTTTAAACCTCCTCTACGAAGAAACGTGCCAGAACTGTGAGCTCGCATCTTCGATGCTTTCGAACTCATTGATGGGGACATGCTGCGCCGAGTGTGGGAGGAACTTGATTATCGGCTTGATGTCTGCCGAATCACTAAAGGGGCACATATCGAACATTAATAACCCTGTACTTCTTTTCCACACTCACACTCTATTTTTCTTTTTTGTGTATATTCTAGTTGACAAGTCTTACATCTACTTGCGAGTTTGTGCCTAGATGTATGGCTTACGTAAAAACAGCCAAGGTCTCTAATTTGTTGACAGCCAATGCATTTTTTAAAATGGTTTAACTGCTGTTGTTGTTGTTGTTTGTAAAAAGAAAGAAAATCTTTCATGTCCTTAAACGTTACCAAACAACTCCTATCATTAGACTACATTAATGATCTAACTAAAAATCACTTAGAGAAAATGTACTCTTTAGACCTGATAACGCCTGAAGAAGTAGAGCTAATTGACGAAAGAAGAATTGAAAGAAACAATAAATCAAGCTCTTGATGATTGCGTAAATGAAAATAATTTAAGTTGAACTAGATTACAATTGTTGGATCGAATAAAAATTGAACATCACATTAACAACACAAAGATCTGTAATTGCTTTAAAGAACTAAGACAATGGGAAAGCTGTAAAGAACCGATTACACATAAAGAAATTAATGTTACAATTTCTTATTGATTTACAAAAGTCAATGGTCGGAAAATCTGACCGTCAATTTTCTGCTTTTTAAAGTATTCATAGACAATACAAAGTTCATCACCTTTCAAATTATATAAATCATTTACAGCTTCGTCAGTTAATCGATTTATGGAATTAGAGACTGTATCTTCATCATCAGGATAACACACATTTATAAAATATGAAATGGTTAATTTTCGAATTCATACTGTACGATAGCTTGAAATAGAAATAATTTTTAATAGATGTGTAACCTGAAGTTACACTTATTGCCTGGTCTAACTTATAAAATAACTTTATCTTTATTTACCTAACTGTTGTGAGAATTATCAGAACCTAACCATTTAACATAAACTTTATCTCCTTTCTTTCTTTAAACTCTTTCAACTAAGTATACATCTGGATATCTCGTTTTCTGTAGCTCTTCTTCATAAAAATTACCTTCGATATCTTTCAATTTACATGTGATCGGATTAGAATGAAAAACATCTTCAATAATTTCTGTTGACCAATTTGCTGTATATCCTTTTTCAAAAAGGCCTTTAAGTTTACTACTTCTAACTTTATCACCTTTTTCAAATTTAGCCTTATCATTAGGCACAATGATGTCTATCTTATCGTTCTTTTCATTAACTTCTATTGGCTTCATTTTTATAGTTCGATGAACTGTTTTATTGTATTCACCAATTAGATCTTTAAATGTAACCATTTATAATTCTTTGAAAAGCGAATTTCTTCCACATCTTATCTATAAGTGTTTTGTTAAATCGTTCAACAACAGATGCTTTTAATTCTGAAAAAGTTGAATAATGAGTAATGTTAAATTTCTTCATCAGTTCTTTAAATTCTTTGTAATAAAATTTTTTACCATCATCTGTTGGCATATTTTTTGGTCTCCTGGAGCTGAATATTTTTTCGAATGCATCAGCCACATTCTTACCTGTTTTATCTTTACTAGGAACAGCCCAAGCAAATTTTGAAAATACATTGATAACAGTCAAAAAATATTAGTATCTTCGATTTATGTTCGAAATTCCGTTCAAATTGCCTGAATCCATTTCGACTAAGTTGGCATGGCATAAATCATCTGGATCCAGAGAAGTTACATTTCTTCATGTAAAATTTTTCTCATTGGCTTATGTAATTTATTCATTATGTCTTCACGAATATTACCACTCACAAATTTTGTATTACGAATTTACTTTTCGTCATTTCACAAATTGTACAAAGACCTTCAATTCTTTGTCTTCTATTTTTAGTTGTTACTCTATGTGGATTATGTGTATCAGTAAATTACTTACACTTCAAACAATAAATGTGATAGTCATGCAAAGTGTGGTTGTCCATTTATATATAGATAAAATTTATTAAACTTTTAAATTATTTCACCAAATACAATTATATTTACATCCACAGGAATAGTTTTAATAGAGTCTTTCAACTTTACAATTAGAAAATTTGGAAAAACAAAGTTCAACAATCTCTTTTATCAAATATTTAAATTTATTACCTGTATTTGATTCTATTTTATTTGGATTATTATCAGAATATATAGTTCCTGATTGAATAAATATATCGGCATAATTTGAGCGATCAGAACTTGTGAATAGTGTGTTCATGTCATCCATAGTTATTTGCTGTTTAGTTAAAAGATTCATTAATCCATCAGTTCTTTCATATGTTCTATTACCATTTGTTAATTTATCGCCTTCAAATTTTTCAGGTAATTTACCAACAAATTTAAATGTACCAGCAGGCTTTAATCCAAAAACTTTATCTTCACTATGATTGTGTTATTCTAACATTCTTTCACTTATGTTTATTGCTTTAACATCCTTGTCTTTTAACTGTTTTCTTTCATCATAATTATCTAACAACTTTGTTGTTTCCAACTCGCTTAATGTATAATCTCTTTTATCACTTTCAAAATATTAAGGAACCATTTGTTTTTCAACTTCTCTATTTTCTTCAATAGCTTTCAAAACATTGTCACCCAGTCCTTCGATTCCTTGTTTTACTTGTTCAACAGCATCGATAACTGGTTGATCTTCTTTTTTAAAATTGTCATGCTCTGTTCTTGGCTGTTTTTTCCATTTTTTAAACTCTTCCTTTAAATGTTCTGTTACTCTCCTGTTCTCTCTGGCTTTTTTTAACCATTTCTTGATCGTACTTTGCAAACATTTATTTATGAATAAAAATCATTGATTAAAATATTTATGTTGTTAAGAATTGTTCTATTTTATTTCTAAGGTTACCTTCATTTGTTTTTCTAGACGCATTTATTCAGAAAAATCCAAATTCATCATTCCAACATTTGCTACACATTTCTTTAAAATTATCAAACTTTAAATCTCCAGCAACAAATTCGTGATGAATAGGATTTAAATTTTTAACATTTGTCTAAATATATTTTAAAAAATTAGGCTATGTCTTACTAATTGTTTTGGTATTTTTGAGTAAGTTTGAGCAAAGTAAAAACAATCTATTCCTTTATGTCTTCCTCTAGTAAAATATTATCTAACGATATCTTGATTTTCTAGAATGAAATCATCAAATACAACAACTGAATTATATTCACATTTATCTAATGGAATGATTTCTTCATTATTTCCAATGTATGTAGCTATCTTTTCATTGTGCTTATACTCATAGACTTAAAAATCCAAAAATTCCCATATCTTTCTTTGAACCACAGACTGTAGAGATTGTAGGATTTGATGAAAAAAGAAATTTTGCGTTAGATTTTACAAATTTCTATAACTGCGGAATTTTATATGCCTTATTTCATTTTCGCTGCTTTCCAGACGAAAAAGAAATATAATCTGTTATTTGACTCTTCCTTATTCGATCATGTTAAATTACAGAATATCATTATTAAAAATGGCAGAAACGAAATTTTTCCTCAAGAAATGTGGAATCTAGATCCGCCAAATAATTATTTAAGAGCTTATGATGCTTTCTTAGATTTTAAGAGACCTACACAATTGAATGGTGATGTTAATGTGAGTCCATTCATCTTTATTGAAAATTATCCTGTCTGTGTTATAAATATGTCTAGAAGAATGAATGTGATAGCTACACAGAAAACTACAATGAAGCTGTGTGCAAATTTTAATGATAAAATTCGGAAAGATATACTTGTATATGTGGCAATGTATGGTAAAAAGAATTTGACATATGATTCGCAGCATATAATTTTAGTACAACATTTTTAATAATTTTTTTTGCTTTTTGTGGCTTGCATCTGTAAGTGACTAGTTGAAAAGTTTGTAGGAAAATAATAGTTTGTAAGAATAATAATTTGTAAGAAGATGAAGAGCATCACTTGCAGAGAATACACTAGCGCACAGAACCACATGGAACCTGCCTTAGGATTGTAGAGCACAAAAACTTTTTACAGGTCGAACCAGTCATTTTCTTCGTATGTGGGAAATAGAACATTAGTTCACTGTAAAATATATTTTCCTTATTAATTAATTTAATAGTCTGTTAATTTCAAACTATCAGTGTTCAGTCACTACATTCGTTGTTAAATATTACCTGCACGTGAAACCAACAGCACAGTGTAACCTGCAAGATTAAGATGTCTCAGGTATCTTCCAGGGACGTGAAGTGATATCTAACGTTCCACTTTATGCTTACAACAATTAAAAGTCTTAAATTTCCCTAGTAATTAAATTAAATTTGATGTTTAGATTTACAACGCTTGACTATTTCTAAGGAAAAGAAACATTGTTGGAGAGGAATAATCGCAGGCGATGACGAATGACATGCACATTTTGCACCTGTTACTTATTCGAGCTACCAAAATGCAGAGGAGTTCTTGGAGGATATTGTCACACTTGTCTCTCAAGGTGGTTTACAGTTCTTTCAAGATTCGGACGGCTGCTGTTCGTTGACAAACACGTCTGCCAAGAATATCCCAGGCTTGCCCTATAGGGCTTAGAGCAGAGGGGTACATAGGACATTCCATACGTTCAATACCTTCATTTTCCAGTGTGTGCAGTACCTCAGTGGCCCTGTCTGGGTGGGATTTGTCACCCATAAACAGAAAAACGGGACCCACCGCACCCCTAAACAGGTGGACATGGTCCTGAATAATCTCCCTACAATGCCGTTGTGCCGTAAAGTTACCTCGTGCAAAGACATGCAGCGGTGTTTACCCATTGTGTATAACGTCTACTCACACGAAAACTCCTTGATCATGTCGATTACGTATATGAACATTCCACTGTGACTAACATGTTCCCGGCTCTCTCCACTGTAACTGGTGGGCACAATCACTTACATTGTCAAATGGGATTGGTCAGAGAACACCAGTCTGCACTATAGTTGCTGACCCCAAACAACCAGTTCCCTACGATAACTATCTCTTTCTTGACGATGGAGTGGATGAAGAGAGTTCCATATAACAGGCTTCTGAGCATACAAAACATCCTGATTTAATCGTAGCGAAATGATTCTGGCAAAGACACGCTTGCAAGATGTGCCGCTACCGGTGTCGGAGTGTGATATTTGTTCCTTTTCCCTACTAGGGCTACGTATCGATCTATATGCTCATCCTCGACTGCCAGCACTGAAATGGTGTCTTTCAGACATGTTGCCGTACCATAAGGAATGTCGCACTAATCGGCCATACAGCAAACTTCTTAAAACACCGTAGTGCACGTACTGTAGAATGTATACATATCGCTATTGCACAGGCTTCGCTGCAGTTAACACGTCCTTTCCTCTACATTTCCTTTTACTGTCATTCGTCAGGCAATTTGTCGGTTGTTCCGTAGCGACTGGCAGTTGTTGATTAACAGGTCTCAGTTGTTCAAAAAAATGGCTCTGAGCACAATGGGACTTAACATCTGAGGTCATCAGTCCCCTAGAACTTAGAACTACTTAAACCTAGCTAACCTAAGGACATCACACACATCCATGCCCGAGACAGGATTCGAACGTGCGACCGTAGCAGTCGCGCGGCTCCGGACTGAAGCGCCTAGACTTGCTCGGCCACCACGGCCAGCTGTCAGTTGTTCCTCAGAAACAGTCAAGCAGCGTATTTTCAGAGGTGCTACCTGGCAAACAAGCGAACATCGTTGAGGCTGTGTCATATACCGCATAAAAATCATGTTACGTCAGCAGCATTGCATTACTTACTGCCCTGTGATGACATAAAGTGTTCGAAATGAATACTAAATTTCACTTGAAGTACCTTGCCTTCTGTAACATGGGGATGCTGTTTTAATAACTGTTTTCTTTTCTAGCAGGAAATCGTCTTTTCGAAGAAGTATTTTGTGTGCCAGGAACGACCTTCATGAAGGGGTGTAACAGATGTATGTGCAGGGAGACTGGCACGAGTGCATATTGCACCGCAAAGGACTGCTTAATGCAACTACGTTCAGGTAAGTTTAAGCATGCAACAGCTAGAGCGATAATATCCCCTAAACAGTAGAGATAAGTTTATCAGATAACCTACCATATTGTCCTTTCTTCTTGCCAGTGTTTTCCTCACACTCTTTCCCTCATCGACTCTGTGCACGACTTTATCAGTGAATACCTTACCAGTACACCTAATTTTCTACATTATTCTGCACCACCACATGTCAAATGCTTCCATTATCTTCTGTTCCAGTTTTTCCACAGTCCATGTTTCACTAACATACAATGCTGCGTTCCAAATTTACATTCTCAGAAATTTCTTCTTCAATTTAAGGCCTTTGTTTGGTATTAATATACTCCTGTTGGTCATAAAAGCCCTTATTGGCAGTGCTAGTCTGATTTTTATGTCCTCCTTCCTCCGTCCGTCATGGGTTAATTTGCTGCATAGATAGCAGAATTCCTTACCCTCATCTCCTTCGTGATAACCAATCCTGATATTAAATTTCTCGCTACTCTCATTCCTGTCACTTCTCATTGCTTTCGCCTTTCTTCAATTTACTCTCAACTCATATTCTTTAGTCATTATACTGTTCATCTTCACTCACACTGACAGGGAATTTTATCGCTGATGTCCTTTGTCCTTGAATTTTAATTCCAGTCTTGAACCTCCCTTTTATTTCCATCATCGCTTCTTCGATGTGTAGACTGAATAGTAGGGGCGAAAGTTTGCATCCCTGTCTTATACACTCTTTTTAATCCGAGCGCTTCGTTCTTGGTCTTCACGCATAAAACGTGACATGTAAGTTCTGTTTCTTTTTGTACTGTTAATCAGTTTTCAGTCTTCAAACTGTATTTCTAAGTTTTCACATAAACAAAATGTTACCATGTGTGCTGCTGTCAAATAAAACTTTGCCTGTTACTTCACGTACTAAATGCTGTTCATCATAACATCCAGCTGAATATACTTTAAATGTTAAGTAGCCTACGTATGTTGATGCACTACCAGGTGGTACTCTTGTGTAATGTTCACCTTCCCGCAGTTGCTGTTCCTACCTGTGGTTTCATATGTATTAGCAGCAGTCTATGTTCAAGAGCCTGCCGGCTTAGTTCTTTCACCTCCCCTGCCCTTAGCTGTATATGTTCAATGTCTCCTGTTATTCCTACTTGGTATGAGTCCCTCATACTTGAGCGATGTAGTAGGATGTGTTGTCAACAATATCATTTGTAGACTGATTGTATTCTACCAACTAACCGAAGTCTGCTTCCTGACTTTACCTACGATTGAACCTATGTGATTGTTCCTTCTGTGTATTCTTTTTTCAATTTTTGAAGCCTTTCTCGCTTGATATTTATCTTATACGTGACATGTAAGTACTGTTTCTTTCCTGTACTGCTAGTCAGTACCTACACTTTTATATAAAAATATTTTTCCCATAATTTTGTATCTGTGTCATAGGCCAATTTTAGTATTTAATTGCTGATGAAGGGACTCATAGAAGTGTTGAAACCTGGTCAAAAAAATTTTGTGACTGAGGGCTGTAATTGCTTTAACTTCGAGGTGAAGTGCATGGCAGGCGGTGCGTCATACTTACCAATTATTAGGGTGTTTTTTCATTCCATTTATGTATTTAATATGGAAAGAATGATTATTTCAGTCTATCAGTGCATGGCTCAGCAAGTCTATTCTTGACACCACGTTCCCATGGGAGGGATAAGTAGGAGGCTGTACTATATTCCTAGAGTCATCACATAAAGCCGTTTCTCTAAACTTCCTGAGTAGACTTTCTCAGAATAGTTTCTGTCTATGTTCAAGAGCCTGCCGGCTTAGTTCTTTCACCTCCCCTGCCCTTAGCTGTATATGTTCAATGTCTCCTGTTATTCCTATTTGGTATGAGTCCCACATACTTGAGCGATGTAGTAGGATGTGTTGTTAACAATATCATTTGTAGACTGATTGTATTCTACCAACTAACCGAAGTCTGCTTCCTGACTTTACCTACGAATGAACCTATGTGATTGTTCCATTCCATTTCTCTAGTACGTTTTACACCCAGTTATTTGCATGAGTTTAAAGATTCCGACTGTGACTTACTAATATTATTACATTCGTAGGACACTATGGGCTGTTTTGTGAAATACCCAGTTTTACATTTCTGTACACGTGAAACAAGTTGCCAATCTTTGCATGACTTTAAAATCCCTCTGACTAATATTTGTACAGCTTTGTTCGGACTGCACTTCGTTGTAGACAACTACATTATCTGCGAAAATTGTGAGGTTGCTATTTTCCATCCCTGTAACATCATTAATATACAACGTGAACAGCAAGGGACCCAGCACACTTCCCTAGGGTATACCCACAGCCACTTCTACATCTGTCATGACACTCTCTCCAAGAAAACATGCTACATCTCCCCTACCAAGGAATCCTCAATCCAGTCACAAATTTCGTCTGATACCCTACACGATCATACTTTTGATAATAAGTTTAGGTGTGCTTCTGAGTAAAAACCCATTTCGAAAATCAAGAAATACTGTACCTATCTGACTACCTTGGTCCATAGGTTTCAAGATGTCAAGTGAAAAAAGTACGAGTTGTGATATCTCCACCATGAGTGGGATTCTTAACTATCTTCTATATAGTTTTCCGATAAGGCATTTACTATCGTTTTACAGGATATATTGTCATGCCCAACACTAACAAAACTTTAATTGTCCCAGTTGATTTTCGTATGATTCAAATATCCTTCAACAATTACAGTATGGTTAGGGAAATTATGAACAAGCGAAGTGAGGTTTTCTCTATTGTTGTAGGTTACACCAAGATATCAGTCTGGTGATCGATAGAAGGACCCTAATCATAATGATATGCCCACGCTTGATACTTATTGTTGCCAGAAGTATCACACATGCAGCTGTGACTTCTATCTCAGTGGATTTGAATTTCTTCTACACTGCAACAAATACACCACGTTCATTACACATTTGCCTGTCCTTTCGGATATGTCTAAGTTTCCCCAAAGTTCTAACCACTGTCAACTTCAGGCTTTAATCTGCTTGCTGTACCTAGTATGTTATAAAGATGTGTGGGAGCTGTTGCTCAGCCTGTATATTGCTAGATTCAGAAGCAAAAAATTATTTACATACGTAACAATCTCACAACTGTAAGTAATAGATTCAAATGAATTCATACAAAATATAGGTTACCGTTCCTGTACCTGGATAGATTGTAATGACAACACACATTTCGTCTACATCATGTCCATGTCTTAACTTACCAACTGACAATATTGCTCAGTGTTTGCTGGATTCGAAGTCAGTTATTACAATTTTAGTCATTCCCTCGGTTGAAATGATAATTAAATGGACACCCTAGCTGCAAACAGGCGTTGATGTACTTCATTGGGGACATACTGAAAATGTGTGCTCCGACCGGGACTCGAACCGGAGATTTCCTGCTTGCATGGCAGAAGCTCTAGCCATCTGAGCCACCGAGGGCACAGAGGATAGTGCGCCTAGAGGGACTTATCCCTTGACCGCTCTCCGTGAGACCCACATTCCCAACATGTCCACACCACTACATCGTATTGCGCCTGATAGATGTTTGCCCATCGTACTCATTACTTGTGGCAGATTAATGTACCAAGTCCTGTAAGAGTTCGGGCATAGCGTGTGCGTTCGCACAAGAAGGTCAATGGCCGGGAAGCCATATTTTAACTATATATGGCGGTAGTATCTGTTCCCGAAAGAACAGATACCATGCAGCTCTGCTAGAAATGAAATGATAATTAAATGGATACCCTAGTTGCAAACAGGCGTTGATGTACTTCATTGGGAGCGTGCTCTATCCTCTGTGCCCTCGGTGGCTCAGATGGATAGAGCATCTGTCATGTAACCATGAGATCCCGGGTTCGAATCGCGGTCGGGGCACACATTTTCAACATGCCCTAAAGAAAGAAAAATCAACGCCTGCAAGGTCATCTACGGTAACTGTTCTTTCAGGAACAGATAGTGCCATCATATACATTTCCTCGGTTGTTCAATACAACAGTATCTGAGGCGGAATATTCACTGTTTTGGACACAAAACTTACCTTTCAGTAAATTTACCAAATTCATTAATTTGTAGATGCAACTGAATGATTTCGTCTTAAAATTCACTGATTTCGATACATCAATGATAGTTAAAATTCACTGATTTCGATACATCAATGATAGTTTTGGACGTTCAGTTGGCTGATTTAGATAAGAACTCGGTGATTTCAATCCCAACTTGCGATTCCGACATACAGTTGATTGATTTTGATGCATAATTTGTTGATTTAGACACAATACTAACTGCTGACAATGTAAAATTTACTGTTTTCGAAAGAGAATTTGAATCCAATGGTCACAAGGAAAATGTGCTTTATTTATTACTGTTCCCACAAGTAATGTTATTCCCTCGGTCCTAAGAACAAGGAGCAGTGTGTTGAAAAGACTTAAGGCGGTCCCTACTAAAGAAATTGCTCTTCAAAGTGGAGTTTGCATGGAAAACAGGCAGCGGAAGAGATCAAGGTAGTAAAAATATAAAGACAAGAGTATTTTGCAAAAACAGTTGTAATGGAGAAATAATAAGAACTGTTGCTAGAGAAAGAACGGAACACTGTTGATGTGCAAGTATGGCTACAAATTATTATTTTAAACACAGACTATGGAAAATCTGGGTAGCACAGCGGGATACAGGGTATCTGATGGAAGGAATATAAGCACATGTAAAGATCGACTATTAGTTTATGCAAACGCGACCGGGCGATCGAGGGATAGTAGCAATGGCGAGTGTTAAAACGTGTAGGGCAGGCAAAAGGTCAAGAAAAAATAATAACTGTATTGCACAGACTTTTAGAGACGTTGCTCCTGTAAGTGCAGTTAATGTGAAAAAAAAAAAACTAGAAACTGTAGGAGACTCTAGTCAAACAAAAGAGAAACTGAGGTACTTAGCGAAACAATCGTCACAAAGGATAAATACAAGATGCTACTGGGAAAAGAACAGGCCACTGGTGATGTGCAAGCAAATCTTACTTTAAACACACTGAGTGGAAAAATTTGTAAACGATAGGAGTGGAAGGGTGAATTGCAATACCTGCATTTACAGGAAATAACAATGGAGTGTGCGATGTGTTGAGTTTTGTCTGTAAGTATATTGAATAACTCTATGCATGTTGAATAACTCTATGCATGTTGTTTGTTAAAAATGTAAGCGTTGTTATAGATCCTTGATCGTAAATGAAAAAGCTCAATCCTGCATCCAAAAATTAAAAGAAGTACGTATACTTTATCAAATTACGTGACTTTTTGGTATTAAACTTTTGTGTAGCACTGTTATTGAAGTTCATTTGTTCTATGGCAGCAAAAGATACGCATATGACATGTTAGCAGCACTGATTTTGTGGGTGTCAATATGCATGCAGTGGCATGTCTTGTCTATGGAGTCTCTATAGTGGATTTGTTACATCTTCCAAGTGATCTGGATCCAAAACTCATTAATACTGTGACATACAACAAGAAATACACATTGGTTTCCATGATTCTTCCGAAATGTAAGACATGTTTCCACAAGCTTTATTTATGGTCGCCTGTGGATCTGCGAAATATCTAAACTCTGTGCATTTCGGCGAAAGAGTCTGTGAAGCTCTAAAAAATTTCGAGAACTTTCAACAACCAAGTCCGGTCGCGGAACGGGGAGACACTCGGCTCTAGTTTCCAGAAACACGAATCTCATTGGTGGACACACGACTACTTGCTCATCAGGTGCTCTGTGGCTACCCAGAGAATACTGATGCTAATCGAATCACCCCAGATTAAAAAAAAAAAAGACTGTAACCACACAGTTAATAAACTACTGAAGAACCAACTGCCACGCACTTTAGAAATGTTATCTGATAAGATCATGAACTCATCAGGGGCTTATAGTTGGAGGACCAGGGCATTTAAGTTGAATAATTTAATTATAACCATAAAACCTACTAAAATCATAGCAATTTACTCAAAACACATTAACCACGAGATTGCAAAAAAAACATTAGAATGGATTTAGATAAATAAACTAAAACAAGGATCAGAAAAACGAATCGTTGTTAATGTCACCACCAGCATGATACTGGACAATTAAAACCTAGAAGGATTCCTTACACATAAAGAATACGAAATTCGTTTTCAAACGTGATGAACAATATTAGCCCAAACAGAGCATACAACACATCAAAAAATGAAGGATGGAACAGAAAGATTCATCACCAGACCGGTGAACTCCGATTAATTAACTCAATACCGGAACTAAACCATAATGGTTACGAAAAAGGTCCTCTTTGAAATAACACTTAGATTGCTGATAACATGCCTACTAGTGAGTGAAGCGCGTAGGTAAAATTATGAAAACTGAAAGTGGAAAGACGGGAACGAACTCTACGTCCTCTATTATAGCACCATCACCGAATTCGGGAGTGTGCATTACATGTTCCTGATTACCATCGCAAATACCATTAAGATCAAAGAAGAACACCGAAAACTTGGCAGAAGAACGAAGTCAAGAAAAACCCTTGAAAGCGCGGAATCCGAAAGAGAAAGAACATCCGAATGAGAATGTGAAATGGCATCGAAAAACGGAAAGCGTCTCTACATTTTGATACCCTTCCTACAGACCTCGGAAAGGCACTACGCACAATCGTACCAGCCAGCACCAGGAAGGGCCAAAGTGCTCATCCAGTGAGCCATCTGGAAGTCAGATCACTAACTCCCGCCATCACGTAGAACGTGTATCCACCAATGTTATTCGTGTTTCTGGAAACGAGAGCCGAGTGTCTCCCCGTTCCGCGACCGGACTCGGTTGTTGGAAGTTCTGGAAATTGTGTAGAGCTTCACAGACTCTTCCACCGAAATGCGCAGAGGTTAGATATTTCGCAGGTCCACAGGCCACCATAAATAAAGCTTGTGAAAACAGTCTCTCTAGATTAAACCACACAGGGATAAAAGCAAGTGGACAGCTGAGGAACACGCCGAAAGTTTACCAACAAGCAGAATTCTCATTTCTACCGTCACTGGTTTCCCGAGCTGCTAAAGAGTACCCCAGTCGCTGGTTCCACCGCCATTGTTCAAGGTACGTGCAGGATCATCCACGGGAGACTTGCTCAGCTACCTGTGGGGTCCAATAGATTGTAATCTGCGCTCTGAGTGAAGTGCAGCTCCTCAAGAGCTTGAGAAACGTTCCACCTGTTTCTGTTCTCAGCGAAGAGAGGATCCCTTGACCAAGGCCAGATGCTTTGAAGAGAGAAACTACCACAATAATTAAATATTAGATTAGGTACAGACCTAACCTCTCATCTAATAAGCGCACAAAACAAGTGAGAAGTCGTGAAATAGAACCGGAAAGAGATAATAAATGGAGCAAGAGGTTCCTGCGTGCAAATTCACAATGTCAGTCGGACAAAATGTGTGGAGAACTAAAACAGGGGGTCGCCTAATTGAAGATATGGATCTTCTGTGTACTCTATATTGTGTTAAGAATACAGTCACATATTCTACTGTACGGTAAACAAAATATGCCATATAATATATCCGTTTGCTAAAAGTGGTTTCCTACAAATAGCGTTATTTCACAAGTATTAAGGGAAAATATTCCGGAGGTAAAATAGTCCCCCATTCGGATCTCCGGGAGGGGACTACTCAGGAGGACGTCATTATCAGGAGAAAGAAAACTGGCGTTCCACGGATCGGAGCGTGGAATGTCAGATCACTTAAACGAGCAGGTAGGTTAGAAAATTTAAAAAGGGAAATTGATAGGTTAAAGTTAGATATAGTAGGAACTAGTGAAGTTCGCCGGCAGGAGGAACAAGGCTTTTGGTCAGGCGAATACAGGGTTATAAATACAAAATGAGATAGGGGTAATGCAGGAGTCGGTTTAATAATGAATAACAAAATAGGAGTGCGGGTAATCTACTACAAACAGCATAGTGAACGCATTATTGTGGCCAAGATAGACACGAAGCCCACAACCACTACAGTAGTACAAGTTTGTATGCCAACTAGCTCTGCATATGGCAAAGAAATTGAAGAAATGTATGATGAAAGAAAAAAAAAATTATTCAGATAGTGAAGGGAGCCGAAAATGTAATAGTCATGGGTGACTCGAAATCGGTAGTAGAAAATGGGAGAGAAGGAAACGTAGTAGGTGAATATGGATTGGAGCTAAGAAATGAAAGAGGAAGCCAACTGGTAGAATTTTGTATAGAGCGTAGCTTAATCATAGCTAACACTTGGTTCAATCATAAAAGAAAGTTGTGTACATGGAAGAAGCCTGGAGATACTGACAGGTTTCAGATATATTATATTATGGTAAGACAGAGATTTAGGAACCAGGTTTTAAATTGTAAGACATTTCCAGGGGCAGATGTGGACCCTGACCACAATCTATTGGTTATGAACTGTAGATTAAAACTGAAGAAACTGCAAAAAGGCGGGAATTTAAGGAGATGGAACCTCAATAAACTGACTAAACCAGAGGTTGTACAGAGCTCAAGGGAGAGCATAAGGGAACAATTGACAGGAATGAGGGAAAGAAATACAGTAGAAGAAGAATGGAAAGCTTTGAGAGATGAAGTAGTGAAGGCAGCAAAGTAGGTAAAAAGACGAGGGGTAGTAGAAATCCTCGGGTAACACAAGAAATACTGAATATAATTGATGAAAGGAGAAAATATAAATATGCAATAAATGAAGCAGGCAAAAAGGAATACAAACATCTCATAAATGAGATCGACAGGAAGTGCGAAATGGCTAAGCAGGCTAGAGGACAGATGTAAGGATGTAGAGGTTTATCTCACTAGGGGTAAGATAGATACTGCCTACAGGAAAATTAAAGAGACCTTTGGAGAAAAGAGAATCACTTGTGTGAATATCAAGAGCTCAGATGGAAACCCAGTTCTAAGCAAAGAAGGGAAATCAGAAAGGTGGAAGGTGTATATAGAGGGCCTATACAAGGGCGACGTACTTGAGGACAATATTATGGAAATGGAAGAGGATGTAGATGAAGATGAAATGGGAGATACAATACTGCGTGAAGAGTTTGACACAGCACTGAAAGACCTGAGTCGAAAAAAGTCCCCGGGAGTAGACAACATTCCATTAGAACTACTGACGGCCTTGGGAGAGCCAGTCATGACAAAACTCTACCATCTGGAGATCAAGATGTATGAGACAGGCAAAATACCCTCAGACTTCAAGAAGAATATAACAATTCCAATCCCAAAGAAAGCAGGTGCTGACAGATGTGAAAATTACCGAACAATCAGTTTATTAAGTCACGGATGCAAAATACTAACGCGAATTACTTACAGACGAATGGAAAAACTGGTAGAAGCCGACGTCGGGGCAGATCAGTTTGGATTCCGTAGAAATGTTGGAACACCTGACGCAATACTGACCCTACGACTTATCTAAGAAGCTAGATTAAGGAAAGGCTAACCTACGTTTGTAGAATTTGTAGACTTACAGAAAGCTTTTGACAATGTTGACTGGAATACTCTCTTTCAAATTCTGAAGGTGTCAGGGGTAAATTACAGGGAGCGAAAGGCTATTTCCAATTTGTACACAAACCAGATGGCAGTTATAAGAGTCGAGGGACATGAAAGGAAAACAGTGGTTGGGAAGGGAGTGAAACAGCGTTGTAGCCTCTCCCCGACGTTATTCAACCTGTATATTGAACACGCAGTGAAGGAAACAAAAGTAAAATTCGGTGTAGGTATTAAAATCCATGGAGAAGAAATATAAAATTTGAGGTTCGTCGATGACATTGTAATTCTGTCTGAGACAGTAAAGAATTAAGAAGAGCAGTTGAACAGAATGGATAGTGTCTTGAAAGGAAGATATAAGATGAACATCAACAAAAGCAAAACGAGGATAAAGGAATTTAATCGAACTAAGTCGGCTGATGCTGAGGGAATTAGATTAGGAAATGAGACACTTAAAGTAGTAAAGGAGTTTTGCTATTTGGGGAGAAAAATAACTGATGATGGTCGACGTAGAGAGGATATAAAATGTAGACTGGCAATGGCAAGGAGAGCGTTTCTGAAGAAGATAAATTTGTTAACAGCGAGTATAGATGTAAGTGTCAGGAAGTCGTTTCTGAAAGTATTTGTATGGAGTGTAGCCATTTATGGAAGTGAAACATGGAAGATAACTAGTTTGGTCAAGAAGAGAATAGAAGCTTTCGAAATGTGATGCTACAGACGAATGCTGGAGATTACATGGGTAGATCACATAACTAATGAGGAAGCTTGAATAGGATTAGGGAGAAGAGAAGTTTGTGGGACAACTTGACTAGAAGAAGGCATCGGTTGGTAGGACATGTTCTGAGGCATCAAGGGATCACCAATTTAGTATTGGAGGGAAGCGTAGAGGGTAAAAATCTTAGAGGGAGACAAACAGATGAATACACTAAACATATTCAGAAGGATGTAAGTTTCAGTAAGTACTGGGAGATGAAGAAGCTTGCACAAGGTAGAGTAGCATGGAGAGCTGCATCAAACCAGTCTCAGGACTAAAGGACACAACAACAACAACAACAACAAGGGAAAATGCTATAAATTGCTACTGTTCCCACAAAATAATGTTACTGCATACATGAGCCATGCTTGGGTAGCACAGTCGGTAGGGCACTTGCCGACGAAAGGGAAAGATTCCGATTTCGATTCTCGGTCGGCACACAGTTCTGATGTTCCACGAAGTTTCTTATCATCGCACACTCCGTTGCAGTGTGAAAATCTCTTTCTGGTCGTAGTAGTTGTTTTAACACTCATTATATCTTGCCATTTTAAACATGAAACAAGGATGTAAATTGAATTTTCCTCTAGAACAAGCAAGATATTTCGGATTTTCCCGCCATATTAGAATGTCCTGTTCCCCTGGAAACTACTACATTTGAGGAACAATTATTTGGCAAGCAATTTTGAGTCATATATTATACTAACTGGGTAATAAATTAAGATGCTGACACCAATAAATTGCAAAATACATAATAATGAAGTAGTTGTGTTATAAATTGTAGTAACAATACTGTTTGAAGCACCTCTTTTGGACTGTTTTTGGCGGAGAAGTCTTTGGCAGCCATTATTTTTGGGTAAAAAACCAAAGACATGGCATGGCAGGTCATCAGTTGTACCATATCTGCCATAATAGTTAAACCTGGCAATCACGCATGCTGCATGAGCGTTATAGGAACACATCTGACAACCTCCCAGGCTGTCACAGCTTCCTCAACCAGTAGGACAACGATCCTAACTCCAATTTTTGGATTTACTGCTTGTGGTGGGGAAAGGCAGCTATTTTTGGGTAATAAAACATTGAGGGTTGTGATAGATAATCAATTCCAAAAAGAGGATAAAGATTATACGGATGGCATATCTGGAAATGACGTATACCAGTTGATGATAACTTTCTCATCCACGCAGATGTCTCTGCATTTCAGAGCATTAGGAATACAAATATTTTGAATTTTTAGACACTTTTGACTCACTCTATTGCCCGACAACGGAGTGTAATGGTGAGCTGGAGGGGAGACTTAATGTGACCCTGAGAGAGATCTAACAACAGTTCGGCTGCCAGACCTATGTCACTGTCCTACTGCTGATGGAATGATGTGTTTTCTGACACAAACTACAATGCATGCTCTACAATCATAACAAAAGCCTGTGTTCAGCTTACTAGCTAAGTCACATACCTGTGTTGCTATACCCTTGGAATCCGCTGTATTTACTAGCTACCAGTGCGAAAATGTATACATTGTGCTACGAAAGTAGCCCAGCACTGAGTTAATTTACACTATCTGTGACCTTCTGCATTTTGTGAATGAACAGAGGTATCCGGGTTTCACACAGCTACCTTGTTGTTTGTTGTGTTGTGGTCTTCAGTCCTGAGACTGGTTTGATGCAGCTCTTCATGCCAGTCTATCCTGTGCAAGGTTCTTCATCTCCCAGTACTTACTGCAACCTACATCCTTCTGAATCTACTTAGTGCATTCTTCTCTTGGTCTCCCTCTAAGATTTTTACCCTCCAAGCTGCCCTCCAGCCGGCCGAAGTGGCCGTGCGGTTAAAGGCGCTGCAGCCTGGCCCCGCAAACCGCTACGGTCGCATATTCGAATCCTGCCTCAGGCATGGATGTTTGTGATGTCCTTAGGTTAGTTAGGTTTAACTAGTTCTAAGTTCTAGGGGACTAATGACCTCAGCAGTTGAGTCCCATAGTGCTCAGACCCATTTGAACCATTTAAGCTGCCCTGCAATTCTAAATTTTTGATCCCTTGATGCCTCAGAACATGTGCTACCAACCGGTCCCTTCTTTTTGTCAAGTTGTGCCACAGACTCCTCTTCTCCCCAATCCTATTCAAACCTCCTCATTAGTTATGTGATCTACCAGTCTAATCTTCAGCATTCGTCTGTAGCACCACATTTCGAATGGTTCTATTCTCTTCTTATACAGACTAGTTATCGTCCATGTTTCATTTCCATACATGTCTACACTCCATACAAATACTTTCAGAAACGAATTCCTGACACTTAAATCTATACTCGATGTTAACAAATTTCGCTTCTTCAGAAACACTTTCCTTGCCATTGCCAGTCTACATTTTATATCTTCTCCACTTCTACCATCATCAGTTATTTTGCTCCCCAAATAGCAAAACTTTTTTCTATTTTAAGTGTCTCATTTCCTAATCTAATTCCCTCAGCATCACCCGACTTAATTCGACCATATTCCATTATCCTCGTTTTGCTTTTGTTGATGTTCGCCTTATATCCTCATTTCAGGACACTGTCCACTCCGTTCAACTGCTCTTCCAAGACCTTTGCTGTCTCAGACAGAATTGCAATGTCATTGGCGAACCTCAAAGCTTTTATTTCTTCTCCATGGATTTTAATACCTACTCCGAATTTTTCTTTTGTTTCCTTTACTGGTTGCTCAATACACAGGTTGAATAACGTCGGGGAGAGGCTACAACCCTGTCTCACTCCCTTCCCAACCACTGTTTCCGTTTCATGCCCGTCGACTCTTATAGCTGCCATCTGGTTTCTGTACAAATTGTAAATAGCCTTTCGCTCCCTGTATTTTACCCGTGCCACCCTTAGAATTTGAAAGAGAGTAATCCAGTCAATATTGTCAAAAGCTGTCTACAAATGCTAGAAACGTAGGTTTACCTTTCTTAATCTATCTTCTAAGATAAGTCGTAAGGTGAGTATTGCCTCACGTGTTCCAACATCTCTACGGAATCCAAACTTATCTTCCCCGAGGTCGGCTTCTACCAGTTTTTCCATTCGTATGTAAAGAATTTGCCTGAGTATTTTGCAGCTGTGACTTATGAAACTGATAGTTCGGTAATCTGTCAACACGTGCTTTCTTTTGGATTGGAATTATTATATTCTTCTTGAAGTCTGAGGGTATTTTGCCTGTCTCATATATCTTGCTCACATGATGGTAGAGTTTTGTCAGGACTGGCACTCCCAAGGCCGTCAGTAGTTCTAATGGAATGTTGTCTACTCCCGTGGCCTTTTTTCGACTCAGGTCTTTCAGTGCTCTGTCAAACTCTTCACGCAGTATCGTATCTCCAATTTCATCTTCATCTACATCCTCTTCCATTTTCATAATATTGTCCTCAAGTACGTCCCCTTGTATAGACCCTCTATATACCCCTTCCACCTTTCTACTTTCCCTTCTTTGCTTAGAACTGGGTTTCCATCTGATCTCTTCATATTCATACAAGGTCTCTTTAATTTTCCTGTAGGCAGTATCTATCTTGCCCCAATTGAGATAAGCCTCTACATCCTTACATTTGTCCTCTAGCCATTCTGCTTAAGCATTTTGCACTTCCTGTCGATCTCATTTTTGAGATGTTTATGCCTGCTTCATTGAATGTAATTTTATATTTTCTCCTTTCATCAATTAAATTCAATATTTCCTCTGTTACCCAATTATTTCTACTAGCCCTCGTCTTTTTACCCAGTTGATTCTGCTTAAGCATTTTGCACTTCCTGTCGATCTCATTTTTGAGATGTTTGTGCCTGCTTCATTGAATGCAATTTTATATTTTCTCCTTTCATCAATTAAATTCAATATTTCCTCTGTTACCCAATTATTTCTACTAGCCCTCGTCTTTTTTACCTAGTTGATCCTCTGCCGCCTTCACTACTTCATCCCTCAGAACTACCCATTCGTCTTCTACTGTATTTCTTTCCCTCATTCCTGTCAATTGTTCCCTTATGCTCTCCCTGAGACTCTGTACAACATCTGGTTTAATCATTTTATCCAGGTCCCATCTCCTTAAATTCCCATCTTTTTGCAGTTTCTTCAGTTTTAGTCTACGGTTCATAACCAATAGATTGTGGTCATAGGCCACATCTGCCCCTGGACATGTCTTACAATTTAAAACCTGGTTCCTAAATCTCTGTCTTACTACCACATAATCTATGTGATACCTTCTAGTATCTCCAGGATTCTTCTATGTATACAACAGCTACCTACGCCGATATTAAGACGTTTTTCTAACTTCAAATGTTAACATCAGTTCCCTCACTGCTCCTTTTCAAAATTTTATCTCATGTTACGTGCATTAATATTTCTCACCTAATTTGACTATAGGTTCTCGGTGAATCAGTTCATATAGTTTCGTATGGTTGATATTTTCTAGTAGCGATCTGCCTTTTTAGCTGGCAAGTCTGAATTCTGTTAAACAGTTCACCATCAATCTCTCAAGTTATTACTTACTTTAATGTATGTTATAAGGTCTTGGTGAGTTTCGAGCAACTACTTAATTTTCTAATTTTTATACATACTTTGTTTCATAAAACACCCAAGGACATGATTAACCTGATTGAAACAGTATGGCCGGCCGGTGTGGCCGAGTGGTTCTAGGCTCTTCAGTCTGGAACCGCGCGACTACTACGGTCGCAGGTTCGAATCCTGCCTCGGGCATGGATGTGTGTGATGTCCTTAGGTTAGTTAGGTTTAAGTAGTTCTAAGTTCTAGAGGACTGATGACCTCAGATGTTAAGTCCCGTAGTGCTCAGAGCCATTTGAACCATTTTTTTGGAACAGTATGATTGAACATAGCTCATGCAATGAAAAACTAAATTTTTCGGTACTTGGCTCAAATATGTTTTTTTTGTAACTTTTTGTTGATACGAAAGTGTAGCAGCAGATGGTTTTCACAGCATGTAACCCAAGTTCCATTTTCCAATACAACGAAAGCTGACGCCGTGGGTTTTAATAATTGTTCAAATGGCTCTGAGCACTATGGGACTCAACTGCTGAGGTCATTAGTCCCCTAGAACTTAGAACTAGTTAAACCTAACTAACCTAAGGACATTACAAACATCCATGCCCGAGGCAGGATTCGAACCTGCGACCGTAGCGGTCTCGCGGTTCCAGACTGCAGCGCCAGAACCGCGCGGCCACTTCGGCCGGCTGAGGGTTGTAATAAATATCAAGCATTACTTTTGGTGTTTTCCATTTTCAGTGTGTTTTCCCGCTGGGAGTGTGAAAATAGTTGACTGCAACGTTTGCATCTGCGACCGTTCAAAGACATGGGTTTGTTCGAGCTTCGACTGCCGACCACGATTACACTGTGCGTACCATTATCCTCATATCATTATAAATGACCTATTAATTTAGCTTTTTTGTTGATTTTTAAGTTTTTGTTTCTGAAAACGACTTCAGAGTTTTTTATCAGTAAGTTGTTTGTGCCTGGGCCAACACAATCGATTACTAATGTGTGGTCTACTGTCCTCGAGTGTCTAGTTTCCCCTAGGTCCTCATGTGTCCGGACTCTTACCTTTAAGTGTGAAATTGGATTTCTAGAAACATTTAACTGTAAGCTTGATTAGCCACATGGTGGTTTTGTCTTTTAAGAAACTTCAGGTGTCGTTCTTATGGTGTTTCTGAACGTAAAATGAATAACGTTCTTGTGATGTGTAGCTCAAGCTAGCTAAAACGAACAATTCTTATCATACGTTTCACTTGTCGCGAAGGGAAACTTCAGGTTCAATTTGAGTAGAAGCATCAGAGGAAAGGAATCCGGATTTTGATGTGAAGCTCACTAAGATAGCAAGTTGTGCCAACGTAAGTGGATAGCTCTGGTACACTGCCCGATTGTGCAGCTACAAGTAAATAAATGCTGTAGCCAGCTGTCAGCAGTACATTCTCCATCTACATCAATATTCCGCAAACCATTGTGAAATGCGTGGCAAAGTCTTCTTCCCAGTTAATCAGTTATTAGAACTTCTTTACGTTCCAGTCACTTATATGGAGACCGGAAGAGGGATCTCTGCGTCTTCTAATAAATCTGATGTCTCTGGAAGGACCGTGGTTCAGATCCTTGCCATGCCATCCAGATTTCCATTTTTGTGGCTTCCCAAAATCGCTTAAGTAGAATGGTAGAATGGTTCCTGTGGAAGGGCTAGATCGTCCGCTTCCCCATCGGTCCCAGTTGGAACTTGTGCTCAGCCCATAATCATCTTGCTACCGACACGACGCTGATATCTCTCCTTCCAGCCTTCCTTTTGTCGATGCATGAGAGATGTTCGTTAGCAGATATCTGGTAAACTATGTGATCAAAAGTATCCGGACACCTCCAAAAAATACCTTTTCATATTAGGTGCATTGCGCTGCCACCTACTGCCAGGTACACCGCATCAGTGACGTCAGTAGTCATTAGACATAGTGAGAGAGCAGAATGGGGCGCTCCGCGGAACTCACAGACTTCGAAAGTGGTCAGGTGACAGGGTGTTACTTGTGTCATATGTCTGTACGCGAGATTTCCACACTCCTGAACATCCCTAGGTCCACTGGTTCCGACATGATAGTGAAGTGGAAACGTGAAGGAACACGTACAGCACAAAAGTGTACAGGCCGACCTCGTCTGTTGATTGACCAAGACCGCAGACAGTTGAAGACAGTCGTAACGTGTAGTAGGCAGACATCTATCCAGGCCATCAAACATGTATCACAAACTGCATCAGGATCCATTGCAACTACTATGAAGGTTAGGCGAGAGGTAAAAAGAAAGTAGGATTTCATGGTCGAGTGGCTGCTCGTAAGCCACACGTCACGCCGGTAAATGCCAAACAGCACACCGGTTGGTGTAACGAGCGTAAACATTGGACGATTGGACAATGGAAAGAAGGTGTGTGAAGTGACAAATCACGGTACACAATGTGGGGATCGGTTGATAGGGTGTGGGTATGGCGAATGCGCGGTGAACGTCATCTGTCAGCGTGTGTAGTGCCAACGGTAAAATTCGGAGGCGATGGTGTTAGAGTGTGGTCTTTTTCATGGAGGGGGCTTGCACCCTTCGTTGTTTTGCATGGCACTATCGCAGCACAGGCCTACATTGATGTTTAAAGCACCTTCTTGCTTCCCACTATTGAAGAGCAATTTTGGGATGGCGATAGCATCTTTCAACACGATCGAGGACCTGTTCATAACGCACTGCTTGTGGCGGAGTGGTTACACCACAGTAACATCCCTGTAATGGACTGACCTGCACAGAGTCCTGATCTGAATCCTATAGAACACCTTTGGGATGTTTTGGAATGCCGACTTAGTGCCAGGCCTCATCGACCAACATCGCAACCTCTCCTCAGTGCAGCACTTCGTGAAGAATGGGCTGCTGTTCCCCAAGAAACCTTCCAGCACCTGATTGAACGTATGCCTGCTGTAGTGGAAACTGTCATCAAGGTGGGCCAACACCATACTGAACTCCAGCGCTACCGATGGAGGTCGTCACGAACTTGTAAGTCATTTTCGGCCATGTGTCCGGATAGTGTTATTTTCAGCCACTTCCTCACTCCAAAAATTTGTGAACCCGTTGAATGTATATTCGAGAGCCGCCACTGCCTAAGTGACTTGCATTTCTGTATTCCCGAAATTTACTGAACAGTTTCGTACTTCCTTCTTTCGTCGATGAGTTGCAGCATTCCTGTTTTACCCATTATTTCCTTGCATTTACCTTCCTTGTATATGTGTTTTCCTTTCCAACTTCTGTGATTACCCTTTTTAGAGATGTCGATTCTTTTTCAACTGAACCACCGTCTGAGCTAATCGTTATCGCAGTATCTGTACCCTCGGAAAACTACAAGCGTTCCAGTTATTCCTTAATACTTCTATCTCCCACTTCTTTGGGCAGTGACTCTTTATGACCAGCCTCTTAAACTTCAGCCTACCCTTCATCATTACTAACTGAATTCTGAGTATATATCTGCTCCTCTTTACGCCTTACAGTCCAATATCTGATTTCCAAACCACCGTCTCGACGTTATGAAATTCAGCTGGAATCTTAGCGTATCTCCACCCTTTCTTCAAGTATTTCTCATCCTGTTCTGATTCTTGAACATAGTATTCGCTATTACAAGGTGAAACTTACTGTAGAGCTAAGTAGTTCCCACTCCTCTCTCTCATTCCTACTACCAAGCCGAAACTCTCGTGTAATCCTTTCTTCTATTCCTTCCTCTGCAGCCGCATTCGAATCTCAGATGACTTTTAGATTTTCGTCTCCCTTTTCGTACTGAATTACCCGTTCAGTATCCTCACAGATTTTCTCTATCATTTCATCTTCTGCTTGCGACGTTGACATGTATACCTGAAGTTGTCGGTGTTGACTTGCTGTCGATTCTGATGAGAACTGTGCTATCACTCAACTGTTCGCAGTAAATAATTCTCCGACATACGTTCTTATCCATAATGAATCCTAGTCCTGCTATAACATTTACTGCTGCTGTTGATATTACCCTATACACGTCTGATCAGAAACCCTTGTCTTCTTTCCATTTCACTGAATTAACCCCACTACATCCTGAGTAAGATTTAGTGGTTCCATTTTGAGATTTTCTAGCTTCCCTGCCACGTTCAAACTTTTGACATTCCACGCTCCTCCTGGTATAGCGTTACCCTTTCGTTGAATAATACTTTTCGTCATGGCCATCTGCCCATAGGCTGTGCTCTCCCTGAAGTCTAAATGGGGGACTAATTCGGAACATTTTGCCAGTGGAGAGGTCACGATCACACTTTGTCAATTACAGGCCACACGTCCTGTGGATACGTATTATGTGTCTTTAATGCAGTTGGTAATGTTTCCGCCCTTTCGAGCAGTCTCCTACCCCAAGAGTGCCATGCAGATCTGTCCCTTCCTCTGCTCTCTTTGGAAAGGGCGTCGGGAGAAGGACGGTGACTTCTTTTGCCGGAAGTCGTCGGCCGTCTTTGCTGATGGTTTTTATTCAGAATTTAAGCGGTACTGGGGTTACAGCCGTAAGGAATGAATTTGAAGACATCACACGCCGGAAAAGAAAATACGATCGCTTGCATAAAAAGCCAGGATGAAATTCGAGGAATCATATAGAAATTAGCCTCGCTGACAAACATCTGGACGAAAATGGAGGTAATTGCTGAAGTGCTAAATTTCATGTCCACTGCAAAAATGATACCAACAGTACGTTACGACATCTCATGTATCTGCGTTCCCACCAGCAACCGCGGAAGAGGTTCTTCGCGAAACCTTTTGAACAATTACCTAGATGCGAATGCTAATATCAAACATTTAGAAGGAAAACTGAATAGTAGTGAGAAATTGGAGGGAATACAAGGAACCTGTAATACTGACGGCCTACAAGGGCAACGCTACGGTCTTAATGTCACGTGCGAGCGACAATAAGAAGAGTTTTGATCTTCTGAAAGACGTTGCCTGCTGACTAATATATTTCGAACATTCAGATAACACCGAGAGGAAGTTATGACAGTGTCAACGAATCAGGCGTGCCACATAACGTGATTTAGGGTCGTTTAACTCCGGCAGCGCTACCACCACGACTGTACGTCCTTCTTAAAATACACAAGGAGGACGTTCCTCTAAAGCCCATAGTTCTGGGGCACCAACATGTCTGCCTGGCAAAATATTTTGAATAGATAGGCAGTAAATACGTAGGGAAGAGTGAATACCACACCCTCATCTCAGCTCTCATTGCACAATACCCTATTCAACTGTGACCCCTCAATACTAATATTTTTGCCGGTTTAGAGTAGTCTCTCTATCAGAGTTTCGATTTCTGAAGCCTTGGAAATGCTCGAGGAAATTTCGAAGATCGTTTCACTGGACATTTTAGGTACGTTCTAACGTCAAACTGTTTACTGTTAGCCGGAAAATATTTACGAAGAAACCGGTGGGGTGGCGTAGCAACAAGTAGTCTGTCCTTGCTTGTGGCGAACATGTGCAATGGAACACTTTCAACTAAAGGCACCAGAATCCGCCAAGTTCTAACCAACGCGCTTCTATCGATACGTCGACGACAGACGCGATTAAGGTGTGGCCTCATGGAACGAATGAACCTGAAGATTATCTGGAACATCTAAAGTCTATCAATGCTAATATAAAATTCACGATTGCACTTGAAAAAGAGGACCAACTACCTTTCCTTGTCGTGTTAATCAACAGAATGCCGCACTGATTACTTTGTCACAGTATGCCTAGAGATCCGCTCACGGTTGGCCTCTATCTCCATACAATGAGCCACTTTCATTTGTCAAATGTCTCTGAGCACTACGGGACGTAACATCTTAGGTCATCAGTCCCCTAGAACTTAGAACTATTTAAACCTAACTAACCTAAGGACATCACACACATCCATGCCCGAGGCAGGATTCGAACCGGTGACAGTAGCGGTCGCGCGGTTCCAGACTGAAGCGCCTAGAACCGCTCGGCCACTCCAGCCGGCTTTCATTTGTCATAAAGAAATTCGATGCTTAAGTCTCTGCTCCACAGAGCTGGAATTCTTGCAGACGAGGGGAACACCACCGAAATAATTTAACACCAACGAACACTGTTAGGAAGGAATGGCTACTCTAGACAGCGCAATTGAATGAGAGCTTCAGTCAAACGCAAGAAAGGCTGAGAAAGAAGTCGAGACTGAGAGAAAGTGAGGACAAGAATCTCTTACCTACCTTATGGTGGCCCAATATCCGGAAATATCGGGGAAATCATACGGAAACATGGCAGCCAGTGTGTTTCGCTCCAGTTAACAAAGATAAAAAGTCTTCGTAGTAATGCCGAAGATGATCTACGTCCCTGGAAGTCGGGCATGTAAGCATTCCAGCCGACTGTGGCATATCTTACGTTGAATGGGCTATTATAGCAACTTATGGCAGAGGTAAGTAACTTCAGCGACACACCCGACTAAAACGCATGAAAAAATCAGCCGTCGGCAAGCACAGACGCAAATTAAATGAAAAATTGAAATATTATGACATGAGAGCCGTGGCGCGAACACCATGACCCTTGGTCACCGTAATTAAGAATGGTATCGAAATAATCATGTCAGAAAACTAATAAACTGGGACGGCGGTTTCAGTTTAAGTAAGGATTGAGCTGAGACACTCAATTTGTGAACCTCACGCCGGACATCATTTCCACCAGAGCCGAGAAATGCTAAAAGAACGTTTGTTTAAGAGAAATTCATTACTGGTTTGGCAATAAGTATCAAAGTTGCCCATATATGGCCACTGAAATTCATGTTAGATAACAAATGTCATTCGGCGGGACACTCTGCTGCGACTGACATGTTTGACAGCAACTGCAGGTGAACGAACAGCACTATGACTTTCACGTTATCGCAGCCCCAAACACTGCATGAGCAGAGTTGTATCTGTTCCATGCTCCCCAAAAACATGAATTGCTGCGTGAAACCCAGGTTACATTTCGGTTTTTCAGCTCTCGTATCATTATGAAGAAGGTATTTAAACTATTGAGTATAATTTACGACTTGCAATGTTTTGTTATTCCGATTTACAATGTAATGGTCCTTCGCACATGTATGCATATCGGAAGAAACCACGCATCGTAAATCGTAATAAAACACGTACAGCAATATCGTACTTATCCGCCGTCACTCGAAAAAGGACTTTCAAGCAAAGTGTCTTGATCTGTGCTGGAATACACATAATGGATGTGCGAGTAAAGGTTGTAGACACATGGTTGACGACATACGTAAATGGTCGCAGGTCGTGCTCGGATACCTCGATGGTAAAGCGACCGGTCTCGACAAGCGGAAAGTCCGGGTTCGAGTCACGGGCCAGGACAAATTTTCATTGTCGTCATTCCTTATACAGCTCATAATTGTCCATATTCGCAACTGCGAATACATTTTGTACAATTCTTTTGAAGTGGACTTTTTGGAGCACACTGTTTACATTTCGTAACGAAGCCAACGATGACACGTGTCCTTCGTATACGACATCATAATATGAAAAGCACGACCCTCTTTCCATCTTCCCACCCCTCCACCATCTCTTCCCCTTCCCCTATTCCCTTCTTCAGTCAGTCACTGTGTACTCTTAAGATTAGACCGCTGATCACAGCATAATACCTTACAGACCACTAAAATGGAACAGTCAATCACAGTGTAGGTACCTTCGCTGTACTGAAAAGTATACGAACGATGTGAATGTTTTTTTCTTGTGCCATATTTACTCCAAACTCCAGAGAGAGAATAAGGCAAAGATGGACAAACAAAGAGGAAAGAAATGCAGTAGAAGAAGAATGGGTAGCTCTGAGAGATGAAATAGTGAAGGCAGCAGAGGATCAAGTAGGTAAAAAGACGAGGGCCAGTAGAAATCCTTGGGTAACAGAAGAGATATTGAATTTAACTGAAGAAAAAGAAAATATAAAAATGTAGTAAACGAAGCAGGCGAAAAGGAATACAAACGTCACAAAAATGAGATGGAGAGGAAGTGGAAAATGGCTAAGCAGGGATAACTACAGGACAAATGTAAGAATGTAGAGGCGTATATCGCTAGTGGTAAGATAGTTACTGCCTACTAGAAACCTTTCGAGACCTTTCGAGAAAAGAGAACCACCTGTATGAACATCAAGTTCTCAGATGGAAAACCAGTCCTAAGCAAAGAAGGGAAAGCAGAAAGGTGGAAGGACTTTATAGAGGGTCTATACAAGGCCATATACTTGAGGGCAATATTATGGAAATAGAAGAGGACGTTGATGAAGATGAGCTGGGAGATACGATGCTGCGAGACGAATTTGACAGAGCACTGCGAGACCTAAGAAAAAATAGGCTGTGGGAGTAGACAACTTTCCACTACAACTATTGATAGCCTTGGGAGAGTGAGCCATGACAAAACTCTACCATCTGGTGAGCAAGATGTATGACACAGAGGAAATACCCTCAGACTTCCAGGCGAATACAATAATTCTAATCCCAAAGCAGGCAGGTGTCGACAGATGTAAAAATCACCGAGGTATCAGTTTAATAAGTCATGGCTGCAAAATACTAACACGAATTCTCCACAGACGAATGGAGAAATAGGTAGAAGTTGACTTGGAAGATCAGAAATGTTGGAACATGAGGGGCAATTCTGACCCTACGACTTATCTTAGAAGATAGGTTAAGGAAAGGCAAACATAGGTTTCTAGCATTTATAGGCCTAGAGAATGCTTTTGGCAGTGTTGACTGGAATACTCACTTCCAAATTATGAAGGTGGCAGGGGTAAAATACAGGAAGCGAAAGGCTAGGTACAATTTGTTCAGAAATCGGGCTGCAGTTATAAGAGTCAAAAATGGCTCTGAGTACTATGGGACTTAACAGCTATGGTCATCAGTCTCCTAGAACTTAGAACTACTTAAGCCCAACTCACCTAAGGACATCGCACAACATCCAGTCATCACGAGGCAGAGAAATTACAAGAGTCGAGGTACATGGAAGGGGAGCAGTGGTTGGGAAGGCAGTGACACAGCGTTGCAGCCTATCCCCGATGTCATTCAATCAGTATACTGATCAAGCAGTAAAGGAAACAAAAGAAAAATGTCGTGTAGGATTAAAATTCATGGAGAGGAAGGAAAAACTTTGAGGTTTGCGGATGACATTGTAATTCTGTCAGAGACAGCAAAGAACCTGGAAGAGCAGTTGGCCGGAATGAACAGTGGCTTGAAAGGAGGATTAGTGGCCGAGCGGTTCTAGGCGCTTCAGTAGGGAACCGCGCTGCTGTTACGGTCGCAGGTTCGAATCCTGCCTCGGGCATGGATGTGTGTGATGTCCTTAGGTTAGTTAGGTTAAGTACTTCTAATTTCTAGGGGACTGATGATCTCAGCAGTTAAGTCCCATAGTGCTCAGTGCCATTTTTTTGAATGGAGGATCTAGAATGAACAACAAAAGCAAAACGAGAGTAATGGAATGTAGTCGAATTGTCATGTGATGCTGAGGGAATTAGATTAGGAAATGAGACACTTGAAGTAGTAAATGAATTTTGCTATTTGGAGAGGAGAGCAAAATAACTGATGATAGTCAAAGTAGAGAGAATGTAATATGTAGACTTGCAATGGCAAGGAAAGCGTTTCTGAAGAAGAGAAATTCGACAACGTCGAGTATAGATTTAAGTGTCAGGAAGTCTTTTCTGAAAGTATTTGTGTGGAGTGTAGGCATGTATGAAAGTGAAACATGGACGATAAACAGCTTAAACAGGAAGAGAAAAGAAGCTTTCGAAATGTGGTGCTGCAGAAGAATGCTGAAGACTAGACGGGTACATAACGTAAATAATGGGGAGGTACTGAACAGAATTGGGGAAAAGAGGACTGTAAGGCACAACCTGACTGAAACAAGAGATAGGTTATTAGGACACGTTCTGAGGCATCAAAGATCACGAATTTAGTATTGGAGGGAAGCGTGGAGTGTAAACGTCGTAGAGGGAGACCAAGAGAGGAATACACTAAGCAGATTCAGAGGGGTGTAGGTTGCAGTAGTTACTGGGAGATGAAGAGGCCTGCACAGGTTAGCAGAGTATGGAGAGCTGCATCAAACCAGTCTCAGGACTGAAGACCACCACAACAACAACAACAACAACAACAACAACAACATACCCCAAACACTAAACGGATGTAAATTGCGGTGTTTTGGCTGTGTTCAAATCTATCTGATTGCTCTAAACTGTTTGCCACGGTCTAAAGTATTTACATAAAAATTATGTAGCGGGTATAAATTGCAATATTTAGTACCACTTTACGGTTGTGTAAAAGTAAGCGAGCTCGAAGTTTTTTTCAAAAATGACGCCGTACCTTGTGTATGTAAAACTGTAAATTTCTTTTCCTCAGGTACAAAGAATTTTCAAACTAATAATTACCTATATCTAAAGTGTTCTATAGTGCTCTTCAAGTGTTACAAGGCAGCGAGACAGGCATTAGGAAGACTGAACTCGCTGAGTGTTTTGCTGGTCCTACAACTGTGGTTTTGACGTGGAATCCAGTTGGCGTAATGGAGAGAAGTCTTCAGGAGCAAAGAAAAGGTGGGGCATACCTGGAGAGAGTGTTATAGATGCATTTCTTTTAATAGCACATGTAGACAACATGGTAAGTAACATCGGAAGTTTCATGAGACTTTTCACGGAAGATTCTGTTTTCTGATTTTAGCGAAATGCAGGAAGACCTGCTGAGGATCGATGCGTGGTACAGGGGATGGCAGTTGACCGTCAACACAAACAAACGTAACGTGTTGTGTATACACAGACAGAGAGACCCATTACTCTATGGTTACACAACTGCAGAACAATGAGTGGTAACAGTTGCTTCTCTAAAAATATCTAGGACTACGCATACAGGGAACACCACATAAAATTAATTGTTGGAAGGGCAGACAGGTACCACACTGGTTCATTGGAATAACCGTCAGATACTGTAGCCCATCAGGAATGGTGGTAGCTTACAAAACCCTACTAGAATATTGCTTATCAGTACGGGATCCGTAAAACGTATAATTCATTGAGGAAAATGAGGAGAACTAAAATAGAGCTGAGCATCTCACTACAGGTTTATTTAACAACCACGTAAGTCTCAGACGACTGGTCAACCAACTCCACTGGCAGACACTGCAAGAGAGGCGTTTTGGATCATGGTGAGGTTTACTATTAAAGTACCGAGAGTGTACAGTCCTAGAAGTGTCGACAAATGCGTTGCTCCCTCCTACGTGTATCTCGCGAAAAGACCATGAAGATAAAATTAGGGAGATGAGAGCCCACATCTTATCCTAGCCTAACAATCATTAGATCTTGCTAAACACATAGTGTCGGGGAAACGAAGTTGGTAGTTTCCTGGTCTTAGTGCATGATGTGCTACAAACTGATTTCTCAGACGACAGGTGGTTTTATATTCCTTAAAGTAAGTGTTAATGCTTCTTTTTGTAGTTCCTATACACTGAGTTTAAACTTCAAAGGATATGACATACACCTGCTGTGAAAAGTGCTGGGAGTAGGTCCTTGACAGTTTCCAATATTCGGGCACCTCTCTTGTGGTTTTAGATCTACGTCAGTACTTCAGTACTGTGTTTTCTAAATACTTTGTTGAGAAGGTCCATGACCGTTTATACAAATGGGAGGATAACTTTCACTTTAGTTGGCTCTATTCCCTTAGAAGGTCTAGTCCAGTATGAAATGCCCGTAAATTCTTTCCGATTTATATTTACATTCTATCACTGTTTACAATGCACAGTTGGCTTATTAATCACTACATTGACCGATACTAGCCAGCATTGCTGATACTACCTGTGTCTGTACTACTGCATGTCGGGGTGTGAATTAGAGCTGATCACTGACAGAAAAGTCTATATGAGCTACATGTTCCCCATAAGCTGCTGTCAGCTAAAGAGAGCTGTTGTGTTCTGGAGGAGCGGACATTAACTACTTGAGATATACCGGGGCGAGGAGGCGGCAGCTTAAGACGTTAGAAGCCGCAGAACATCCGTAGTACAGACAGAGCAGATGGGAGGCTACGCTCTGGTGGACCAAAAAAATACCTCGGGGTAGTGTACCTAGTGAAAGACCTTTGTGAGTGCAACAAGGGGGAGAAGACATCCTTTTTTGGTGCAAAGGAATGCGCAAGGTCACAAACAACTGTCGAGAGGTAACTTCCGAGGAATCTTCTCATGGGAAGCACTGGGGTACTCTTCTCACTGAAAAACAGAGACGCGTATTTGATTGTCGGAATGCTAAAACTGTAGGACAGGACGTGGAAACGCGCAGAAAATCTTAAAGTAGTATGAACTTCCGGCGACTGGCTGGCAGATTTATGACCGGTGTAATTGGAGGTAACGTTTTTGCAACGGCTGCCGGGATTCTTCACCTGAGTACAGGTTTAGGTGTCATATGTCCTAGGGGGAGTGGGCGTATGGTGTGGCTACAGTTACCTGTGCGGATAGTCGAAGACACTTGCCGCTGGTGATCGATCTTAAGATTTCGCTGATGATAGCTACAAGGGAGAATTTGGTGGTTAGATTTTAAGATTTGTCTTGCAACAAGCAGGACGGGAAATCGTTTCTCTGTGAAGAGCGTTATCATTATGTTTACTTGTGTGACGATTCTTTACTTCTCTTACACACACTGAAATACTTCTTTATGGAAGAATACTTGAGCTGAATTTCCGTTGCAGGCTTGTGAGCAAAGAGAAATCTTGACTCATTTTCTGTCTTGTACTGAAGGAATTTCAGCCTTAGGAGATTGCAGACGGCATGTTGTGTCTATTCTGTAGGAAGACATTTACAGTTACTCTATGTACGACATGCTCACAGTGGCCTACAACCCAACGAGCAGATTATTGGTGCAGTATAATTGCTGTTCATACTTCAGTAGGTGATATGCACACTTCGTTTCAGAAGAAAGCGAAACCCTCACAGCAAATTTGTTTGTCTACTGAGCTTTTTGTGAAAATGTCAGTCAGGTTGTAGGTCTCCTTTTTGTCATTGATAATCAGTATCAGCCAGCTTTGTCACTGTCTGATAAAAGGGACCCAGTCTGAAGAAAGTCAATCACATGTTTTCCCAATCTCGAAATTACATTTAGTGTGGAATGTTACATCGGTTGCTTGATATTTATACAATGTTTTTCTCTCAGCATGATTTTTGAGAGTAATTCATCTACGGCATCCGAGCTTTGATTCATTCTAGTAGCGTACCGATGGAAGTAATTGGTTTGATTTGCTAGACTGAAGTGAAGTAAAACCACAACGCGATACTTCATTTAACGGAAATCCCTAGGTATAGGCTGTCAACGGCAGGGTCGTTTAATTATCTGTGGGCCTGAGAATTCCACTGTGCAGACAACATTACGCAACCACATATACAAATGCTGTTGTTTGATCTTCAGACGGAAGACTGGCTTGAAACAGTTCTCCATGGTACTTTATCCTGTGCGAGCCTCTCCATCTCTGAATAAGTACTGCAGCACACATATTTCTGAAACTGCTTACTGTATTCATCTCTTGGACTTCCTCTACGATTTTTACCTCCCACACTTCCTTCCATCTCAGAATGTGTTCTATCAAGCGATCCCTTCTTTTGGTCAAGTTGTGTCACATACTTTTGTCTCCCCAGTTCTGTTCAATATTTTCTCATCAGTTGTGTGATCTACTCACTCATTCTTGGAGATCCTTCTATAGCACCACATTTCACAACCTTCTATTCTCCCCTTATCTAAACTGTTTATCATCTATGTTGCACTTCTATATATGGCTACAGACCATGTAAAGACTTTCAAAAGACTTCCTAACACTTAAATCTATATTCTATGTAAACAAAATTCTTATCTTCAGAAACACTTTTCTTGCCAATGACAGTCTAAATTTATATCCGCTCTACTTTTCCCATCTTTAGTTACTTTTCTGCTCAAATAGCAAAACTCGTCTATTACTTTAAGCGTCTCGTTTCCTAATCCAATTTTCTTGGCATTCGACTACATTTAGTTATCCTTATTACGCTTTTGTTGATGTTTATCTTATATCCTTATTTCAAGAAACTGTCCATTCTGTTCAGCTGCTCTTCCAAGTCCTTTGATCTCTCTGGTATAATTACTATGTCATTGGCAGACCTCAAAGTTTTTATTTCTTCTTCGTGAACTTTAATTCCTATTCCAGATTTTTGTTTGGTTTGCTTTTCCGATTGTTCAGTGTACTTAGTGAATAACATCGGGGACAGGTTACAATAATGTCTCACTCCCTTTTCAACCAATGCCTCCCTTTCATGCCCATTGACTCTTATAACTGCCATCTGGTTTCCACAATAGTTGTAAATAGCCTTTTGCTCCTTGTCTTTTACCCTGATACCTTCAGAATTCTACAGTATTCCAGTCTACATTGACATAAGCTTCCTGCAAGTCTACAGATTCAATAAATTTAGGTTTACCTTTCCTTAATCTAGCTTCTAAAATTAGTTGTAGGGTCAGTATTGCCTCGAGTGTTCGTACGTTTCTCCGGAATCCAAACCGATCTTCCCAGAGGTCTGCTTCTACGAGTCTTCTCTTGTGTTGAGAAGTCGTGTTAGTATTTTGCAAACGTGACTTATTAAACTGATGGTTCAGTAATTTTCATACCTGTCAAACAATGCTTTCTTTGGGGATGAAATTATTAAATTCTTCTTGATGTCTGAGGGTATCTAGCTTGTCTCATACATCTTGCTCACTAGGTGGATGAGTTTTGTCATGGCTGGCTCTCCCAAGGCTGTCAGTAGTTCTGACTGAATATCGTGGAATCTTGTTTCGACTTAGATCTTTCACAACTTTGTCAAATTCTTCTCGCAGTATCATATCTACCATCGTATCTCTTACTGTGTCCAATTCCCTTTCAATAATATTCTTTTCAAGTTCATCTCCCTTGTAGAGACACTCTATGTACTCTTTCCTCCTTATATGCTACAAACAGCACCAGCGTTTACACCCTACTTATCTCTTTGTCACAGCATGTGTTTCTTGTGAATGCTGTTCTTCATTTATCGAGCTCGTGTTCCTAGTATTGCTGTTTACCAATTCATTTAGCCTGATTCACCAATGTTTTGACCACTTTTCTTTTCTGCATGTGATGATGACTGGAATTTCTGCAATAGCAGATCATGCACTAGGACTGTGTATCCCTGACACAACTTAACGTAAAAGTAGAATTCGTATTAGGTAAGCTGAGGTCCTAAGTATTAAATAAAACAAACAGCAGTAACTATTCCCCACTACAAATCCATACCATACATCACTGCAACTTCGCTGTTTTAGGGAACAGGATGATAATGTCACGAACAGACCGTCCCATGGGTACATAGTTCCGCTTGATGAGCTTGTTTTCAGTCTGTAACGGCTTTCTGAGTCATTAAAACTCCTGATGATGTCTGCAGGATTGGGAGACGACATGTGAGGATCAGAATTATTCCTTGGACCACAGCCTAACGCCTATAATGCTAACATAAGCTGTAACACCCCACCCGTCACTTATCTGGTTTTGGTGTGAGTTCACCCCAGGTAATTGACTAACAGATCAACAGAGAGTGCAAAACAGCCGCAATGTCGGATAACGCAAAGAACGTAATAAGGCCCTGTGACTCCTGATTGAACTGTGGTGGCAGTGTTGACATTAACTGATTTAGAATTGATCCCTCTTAATTAAAAGGGGTGCACATTGATGTCATATTCAGCTATTGAACACCAGACGCAAATGTTGAACATATTATTACGAAAGTGACTTGGGATTTCAACTACTTGATTGAAAACAGATGCAGTCGATTAGCACAGATTTATTTTTAACTCACGACCTTCAATCATCACATTACGTGACTCTCCTAACAGGCAGTGGTAATAAATTGCGTTTGCGTGGAGTAAAGCGCGAGAACTCAAAAGTAATTCCAATCGACTGACCCAGGCGCAATGCGAAGTGCGAAAAGAATCTACACTACACGGCCCATGAAACCATTGTGGAAAATTTGTCGACGTGATCCAACAAATTAATCAGTGGCCAGAGAGGGCGCAATATCACCAAATACAGCATGTCATCGTTGTGCATACTTAGGTTGACCTCGTCGTGCTGCAAGGTTGCGCTCGTCTATTCACTCCTAGCTATCTTGCTCAGTACATAGGTGAACCAAAACTTCCTATCTCCAAGCCCAATGGTACCATTTGCTAGGTCCTAAACTGCAGAGATGCTCACTCGTTCCCAGGCAAGCTGAGTAATGAACGCCACGTCCGCACTTTAGGCAAGCTGGGAACAGAAGAACTCTATGAAGATATCTCACAGTCCGGTCTTCGCCTGAGTTTCCTGTCCAGCAAAATCACTTACACCAATTGCAGCGCAAGTCGCGTTCATTATGCATCACTTGCCAGTGCTGACCAATGCCTGCTCTGGGAAGTGAACAAAATCCCCCAAAATTTCCCTTCCTCTCAACTTCTGCTATATAGCTCCTCCTAGGCCACCCATCAAGGTAAGCGTCTGCACAAACACCAAGTTTTCCGGAATTCTGACTCCCAGGAGAGTACTTAAAATTCTTTGGTCTTACGTTCCCATTGGAGGCCGGCGTGTTTCATTCTGTCGCTCTGCCCCTGATTTGCTTCAGACTCTGTGGACCGTGAATTCAGCATGAAGTTGCTATAGTCACAAACACGCATATTTTGACCTCTGTTGATCACTCCACCATAGCTTTGCGGGGGCTGTCTCGCATGTTTCACAGAAAACAGGTCGACGGACATCTATCAACAGGCGTACAAGTTCTCCGTCTGTATCCCGGTACACCAGCATGGAGTTGGGGTCAACCACCCACTTACTGTCTCTCATCTTAAGGCGGCTGGAGGCCATGCACTGTTACCATTTTCTCAGAGCTTGAGCCACCCTAAGCTGCCTATTGTCGCTTCACTTAGCCGCTTCCCTGGCGGCCACGGTCAATTCTGAGTACTTCCCTGGGGTAAACTAGCCTCTAGTAAATCGACGTGTTTCCACAAAGTTTTCATGTCGTGTGAATTACTTTAAAACCATCACCTGATATTAATTATTCTAATATGTTCATACTATACCCTCTACAAGATGCATTGTGCCTTGTCAGTAATTTTTGTTCAGCCCTACTGTTCGCTCAACATGAGTTAGTTGATCTTTAATGACTTCATGTAAGGGTCATAGTTCTTGCCATCTTACATAGCCCCTCTCTTCAAATCAGTTTTGTAGTACAGGTGATGACTCCTATGGTGTTACCATCTGTGGTACAAAATTAATATCTCCATAACTGTTATTGTAATCCATTCGCATGGTTAGCTATGGGCGATTGATTACCACTGCCTCCTCTCTGATGCACAATACCACTTATTTCTGGGGTACCTGCCTTCAATGAGTGGATTTACTGTTATAGACGTGGTCATTATTTAGTCTCATTTTACTTTAATCTCTGTCGATTCCTGAGACAATTATTGGTCAGAGTACTCAAAAGAAAACTACAATTATATTACAAGGACACATGTTGCAACAGGCAAATACACATGTTTAAGCACCTCTGTGCTTGTCATTTGAATGGCAAGACATGCAATGATATCTTAAGGTCCATTCACTCTCAGTTATCCATCCCTACTCGACTTAAATTACTAAAAACATACATGAACAATATTCGTGTAACATTTTCTGAAGTTGATAGTGGTTGCTTTCATTCAATGATATGTGACTGCCCGTTTGATATTTTATAAATATAGTTTTTTTTTGTGTCTCACTGTCTCTGGACGTTTATATCGTGCGTGGTGTAAGTGTCATCTTTACACAATTCAACAAGTTCTAGCCCAGCCCAGTGTCTGGAATTGTGTACACACATGTACCTTTTTTTTATACATATCTATGAAACACAACCAAAATAAGAAAAATCATTACGTATTTAGCAACCACTGTTGTGTATTTGTAACAAGGTATAAGTATGAAATATTGTTCTAACACAAAGAGACGTGGCACGACAAATGTATGACGTTTGAACAAATGGCACATTTATAACATCATAACCTTCTTGTAACATAATTCATAAACAGAACAAATGAGCACTTTACGTTTTCTTGTGGTGCATGTTATTCATTTGAATCCACACTGACTCACTCACACACACGACACAAGTTTATTGCAGGAACGGAAGTGACATTAGTTCTGACTAGCGTGTTGAGGGATGGCTAACTGCTGAGAAGAGAGCAACGTCGATTACCGAGATCGCGCCACAGGCACCCGCATCTTCTTGAGGCAGGATGGCTCTCTCCTAAGAGCTCGTTGTTTACATCTTATCAGACAGGCACAAGACCCTATCGGTGCATCTATGATCGGTGACCTCACGCGGCTCAGCCACAAGTCTTTGCTCGTTCTATAGACGTTTTAGGGCAAGGGAGGGACCGTGATCAGACAAGAGCCTAATTTTTGCTCAGGCCTTCAAAGTTGGTGTCATTAGGCACAAACGGTCATCTGGGCTGTCGCTCCACCTGACGTGGCGAGCAACAAATATAGAAACCTTTTTGGACCTCTTCATTGCTGCCCCCGAGCGGCAATGTGTACTGAGACCAGGTCCGACCTCTTTGTTAGAGATGCTAGATCTCACCTCTCCTTGGCTGCTGAGTTGACCACCGGCCCCGTTGAGTCAGGGCGTGGTCTGCATGCCATCATCATCGTCAGCTGTGTGCTCCCCTCATTGCTGTCGTCCTCGTTCCTTGTCAGCTCGTGTGTGGTGTGCCAGGTGTCGTAGCTTCAACTCCCTCTTGCTCAGTTACGCCACCTTAACACACTAAGACAACTAATTTTAGTACATGGAAAGTGCTCATGTTTAACCATCAGTATCATACCTTTTTTTTAAGACAATGAACTGGTTTCATTACAAAAGGAATAATTTTACTTGTTTGTAAATCCACTTCAGGATCAATTAAAATAGAAATGTAACAGAACTTTTTTTATACATAAACATAAAAATATACAAGATAACTTCCTTCACAGTCGTTCACACACACACACAGAATCAAGGGATAGGGAATCAATATTATCTGGACAGGATCCCATTACCATTTCTAACTACCAGTTCCTACAACTAACACGGTGTTGGCCAACCCGACTAGATATTTACTATTTACTACTTTTTATCTCTAATCTTGGTTTTTTTCTTGAGTTCCCTATGTGGCAGACGTCCCTCTTACTATGCCTGCGAACATGTATAAAATACAGCAAACTTAGACATGTGTCAGTCTTACCAAGATTTTTTGTTGGAAGTATGGATAGCGTCCTTTTTCGTGTTCTATTGCGACACTTCTTCTCTCCTCTATTTTCTTCCCGTTTTCTCCTTTTGTCACGAATGGTTTTATAAGGCCTGTGAACATGTTTCGGATTAGCAATGTCATAATGGCACAACACAAATATAGCTCACTGCTCACACTCGCAGTTGTTACACCATCTTGGTATCAACAAGTATTTCTGGCGTATCAATGCTGCTGTTCACTCTGTAGATGATTACATCCGGTTGTTTTTACCATGCACTGGGTGCGATAATTCACGCAACTGCGCATAGCTGTCCACCTCTTACGTATTCAGGGGGATTCGAGATGCGTCGGTGCGTCCTCGTAACGACCTATGGGACTGGCCACCTTAAATATGTTCTCCAATGACGGAGATATAATCACGGGGAACTTTTCTGTTGTTTACAGGGTTCCTAATCTATCTTTTTCTAGGGGTACGAACAGAAATACTTGTTTTCCGTTCTTTAATCATGTGTCTTTACAAAATACTCTAGTGCACTTCATTTTCTCAACATCTAGAGGCGAGATATCATTCTTAATAATAAAAACACAAAATATAGGCACATATAAACGAGACATTCTACCACTAAGATCAGTACATATAGAAACAAACAAGACACTTTAGCAAAATCCTTATTCTAAGCCTATATTTACTACGTCTGCGCTCTGGTCTAGTCATTCGTAATCCTGCCCGTTAAGGTGGGATGGACCAGGCTTCGGAGGGCGGACTTCGACCTCTTCCTGGTTGTTATTTTCGTAAACATTATTCCTGTTCCTTCCCGATTGCTGATTACCGCCCCAAGTCCTTTGTAATTTATTATGTTGCACCGGAGAGTGTCGCTCATCTTCCATGTACCTTCTTTTCGAGTGGCCATTACTCTTATTTTGATTGTGGCCGTTGTAGTTCAGCACTGGCCTACTATCCCACTGAGGTCCATTATTGCGACTGTTGTTATTTTATTCACGCTGTCGGCGTTTCTCCCGCGCCTGTTCCTCTTGAAATGCGAATTCCAGTTCGCGCAAAATGCCCTTAAATACCTCAGTATCACTACCACTACGACCGGCAAGTGATTGTTGATACGAGATGGGAAGCTTCATGTAGCATAATCTGATGATTTCCGCACCGCTACATGGGTTGTCCAGGTACTGGTTCCTTTTTGTCATATTTCTCAAAAAATTTGACCGGACGCCGGTACCCTGCCCCTTACATATCTCTGGACATCATAATTTCTTGTTTGATCCTTTTTTGAATTTCTTTAGACCAATACTTGCCCAAGAAGGTATTTTTGAATTCTTCGAACGAGACGCTCGTCTTCGCTACATTTCTCATGTACTCAGCGGTCGCGCCCTCCATATGGGAGCACACAAAATCCAGCTGGCACATAAATGGCCAGTGTGGGGGCAAGATAACTCGAATTGTCCCATAAAAGTTTTTGGATGCAAGCTATTGCATTCGTCCTTGTAGTGATGGAACTTTCGGACTGATACAAAATGCTTGTAGTCAAACCGGTCATCATTCCAATTATCATTTCACCCGTTCTTACGATTCGTATGAACTTCGGGACGTGGACTAATTCGTTCCGACACGCTATCGTCATCTCTCCCCCTCTCTATGTTCGACAGTTGTTCGGTACACCTAATCAGCCGACAATTGTGCTCACTGGACTGCTGCGTGCTGTCCGTGTTTACCTCAGTCGTTACCTCAGAGCTGTGTATCAAGGCGTGGCTCCCTTTGCTTATAGTGTCAACTTTGTCACACCGTGAGCGGTTATGTGTGTTCCGTAAAGTGACGGTTCAGTCGATGCAGTAATTACACCCTTCTCCTTTCTTGATGTCTCTGTAATGAGACGTTTTACCTCGTCCTCTAAATTTCTTTTTAATATCGCCACCTCCTCTTTCAACATGTCGTTAGGCCCTATGTCCGGTAGCTCTTATTGCTTTTCTTCGACACGTTTTATCCGGCTTTGTTGCCTTGGTTACATGACCTTTCCTACTTTTGCCGTACTTTGCGTGGAGTCCCGAGATTCTCTCGCTATTTTCCTTGCACCTTTCACAATTAATTTGGCTTCAGTTGCCGTTCGTTTGATGATGGCAATCTCTACCTCTATTTTGACGCTGAGATTCTTTACCTTCTCTTTTACTTTCTTATGAACTTCCGTGAGCCTACCTTCTCTTTTACTTTCTTATGAACTTCCGTGAGCCTATAGTTCAGCTCCGATTTCGCCTTTTTAATTTCGGCATTAAGGTTCTCTTTCAGCTCCGAATTCGCCTTTTTAATTTCGGCATTAAGGTTCTCCTTCAGCTCCGAATTCTCCTTTTTAATTTCGGCATTAAGGTTGACCCTCGGCTCTTTCACCTCCGAATTCGCCTTCTTAATTTCGGCATTAAGGTTGGCGCTCTGCTCTAAGTTCACCGTTTGCATCTGTTGCAACAGGTCCGTAATGCTTTTGAGAGTAGCCGAATTTAGATCCTCGTTCTTTTGTGGTTGAAAATGCGACTCTTATCCTCTGTTCTGAGGAAACCTTAGATATCTAGACAAGTACCGTCTCCGCGCCCCTGTCGGATCACTTGTGAATGAATCGTTTGATAATGATCGGACACCGTTTTGTTCCAACACACTCTGGCTTCTTAGGCTGGATCTTTCATACTTATGGATTAATCCTGTACTCCCTGCGTCCCCCGAGCCCTCAGTATCAATGCCTGAAACAACGTCCTTGCTATTCAGCGCACTAAACCAGTCGTGAGACGTAGTATCAGGAAGTTTCAACTCGCGTTCGTCACGCTCATCGGTAGAGCTTTCCCTACTGTCACCCAAGTTCTCCCGAGTAATAGTCTGATTATATTCTGCCATTGTCTTGTCTTTTCCCCTCGTTATCATTTGCACTTTTATGTTACACGAAAACTCAATACCCAGGTACCCCTTACTCTCAATAATTAGATAACGCAAAACATATATCAGGACACAAATTGATATACTTGGTGTGAGCAGTGACCCGACAAATAGTTCATGAAGCATTCCCCAAAAGGGGTAGTACCAATGATTGTGTTCTGTGTGCTCAGCATCGGCTGATTACTGCACTGCACATCAAAAGTACTCCAACAAATCACAAATACAATGTAGAGGCACTTATAAATGTCAATTTCAAAGGACAGCACATGAGGAAGATAATGTAACTTATTGTAACTAGTGCTACCCGTTTTTCAATTAAAAATGGCTAAGCAATGGATCTCGTGGAAAAATTTCCTCTTTCAAGTCTACTTCCTATCAAAACCCGCAGTATTGTATCCTGGCATGGGTAAGCCATACGTAACACCCCACCCGTCACTATCTGGTTTTGGTGTGTGTTTACCCCAGCTAATTGACTAACAGAGAGTGCAAAACTGCCGCAATGTCGGATGACGCAAAGAAAATAATAAGGCCCTGTGATTCCTGATTGAACTGCGGTGGCAGTGTTGTCATTAATTGATTCAGAACTGATCTATTTTAATTAAAAGGGGTGCAAATTGATGTCATATTCAGCTATTGAACACCAGATGCAAATGTTGAACATATTATTAAGAAAGTGACTTGGGATTTCAACTACTTGATTGAAAACAGATGCAGTCGATTAGCACAGATTTATTTTTAACTCACGACCTTCAATCATCACATTACGTGACTCTCCTAACAGGCAGTGGTAATAAATAGCGTTTGCGTGGAGTAAAGTGCGAGAACTCAAAAGTAATTCCTATCGACTGACCCAGGCGTAATCCGAAGTGCGAGAAGAATTCTACACTACATGGCCCATCAAACCCTTGTGGAAACTTTGTCGACGTGATCCAAAAAATTAATCAGTGGCCGGAGAGGGCGCAATATCACCGAATACAGCGTGGCGTCGTTGTGCAGACGTCGGCCGACCTCGTCGTGCTGCGAGGCTGCGCTCGTCTACCCACTCCTAGCTATCTTGCTCAGTACATAGCTGAAACAAAACTTCCTATCTCCAAGCCCAATCGTACCATTTGCTAGGTCCTAAACTGCAGAGATGCTCACTCTTTCCCAGGCAAGCTGAGTATAGAACGCCACGTCCAAACTCTAGGCAAGCTGGGAATGGAAGACCTCTACGGAGACTTCTCACAGTCCGCTCTTCACCTCGGTTTCCCCTCCAGCAAAATCACTTACGCCAATTGCAGCGCAAGTCGCGTAAATTAAGTATCGCTTGCCAGCGCTGACCAATGACTGCTCCGGGAAGTGAACAAATTCCCACAAAATTTCCCTTCCTCTCAGCTTCTGCTATATAGCTCCTTCCAGGCCACTCATCAAGATTAGCATCTGCACAAACACCAATTCTGACTCCCAGGAGAGTACTTAAAATTCCTCGGTCCTACGTTCCCATCGGAGGCCAGCGTATTTCATTCTGTCACTCTTCCCCTGATTTGCTTCAGACTCTGCGGACCGTGAATTCAGCGTGAAGTTGCTATAGTCACGAACACGCATATTTTGACCTCTGTTGACATCTCCACCGTAGCTTTGCGGGGGCTTTCTCGCATGTTTCACAGAAAACAGGTCGACGGACATTTATCAACAGGCATACAAGTTCTCCATCTGTATCCTGGTACACCAGCATGGAGTCGGGGTCAACCACCCACTCACTGTCACTCATCTTAAGGCGGCTGGAGGCCGTGCACCGTTACCGCTTTCTCAGAGCTTGAGCCGCCCTAAGTTGCCTATTATCGCTTCCCTTTGCCGCTCCCCCGGCGGCCACGGTCAATTCTGAGTACTTCCCTGGGGTAAACTAGCCTCTAGTAAATCGACGTGTTTCCACAAAGTTTTCATGTCGTGTGAATTACTTCAAAACCATCACCTGACATTAATTTTTCCAATACGTCCATACTATACCCTCTACACGACGCATTGTGCCTTGTCAGTCATTTTTGTTCAGCCCTACTGTTCGATCAACGTGATTTAGTTGATCTTTAATGACTTCATGTAAGGGGCAGAGTTCTTGCCATCTTACACAGCATTATCGCAAATAAATGGCGTAAAAGAATGCTTTTTAAGTCTTGCCATGGTGACATTCAGTTGGGCTTTATGATATGCATCCTGCAATCGCAAGTCACATATTGACACTACCGCTGACTTACCTTATACACTCCTGGAAATGGAAAAAAGAACACATTGACACCGGTGTGTCAGACCCACCATACTTGCTCCGGACACTGCGAGAGGGCTGTACAAGCAATGATCACACGCACGGCACAGCGGACACACCAGAAACCGCGGTGTTGGCCGTCGAATGGCGCTAGCTGCGCAGCATTTGTGCACCGCCGCCGTCAGTGTCAGCCAGTTTGCCGTGGCATACGTAGCTCCATCGCAGTCTTTAACACTGGTAGCATGCCGTGACAGCGTGGACGTGAACCGTATGTGCAGTTGACGGACTTTCAGCGAGGGCGTATAGTGGGCATGCGGGAGGCCGGGTGGACGTACCGCTGAATTGCTCAACACGTGGGGCGTGAGGTCTCCACAGTACATCGATGTTGTCGCCAGTGGTCGGCGGAAGGTGCACATGCCCGTCGACCTGGGACCGGACCGCAGCGACGCACGGATGCACGCCAAGACCGTAGGATTCTACGCAGTGCCGTAGAGGACCGCACCGCCACTTCCCAGCAAATTAGGGACACTGTTGCTCCTGGGGTATCGGCGAGGACCATTCGCAACCGTCTCCATCAAGCTGGGCTACGGTCCCGCACACCGTTAGGCCGTCTTCCGCTCACGCCCCAACATCGTGCAGCCCACCTCCAGTGGTGTCGCGACAGGCGTGAATGGAGGGACGAATGGAGACGTGTCGTCTTCAGCGATGAGAGTCGCTTCTGCCTTGGTGCCAATGATGGTCGTATGCGTGTTTGGCGCCGTGCAGGTGAGCGCCACAATCAGGACTGCATACGACCGAGGCACACAGGGCCAACACCCGGCATCATGGTGTGGGGAGCGATCTCCTACACTGGCCGTACACCACTGGTGATCGTCGAGGGGACACTGAATAGTGCACGGTACATCCAAACCGTCATCGAACCCATCGTTCTACCATTCCTAGACCGGCAAGGGAACTTGCTGTTCTAACAGGACAATGCACGTCCGCATGTATCCCGTGCCACCCAACGTGCTCTAGAAGGTGTAAGTCAACTACCCTGGCCAGCAAGATCTCCGGATCTGTCCCCCATTGAACATGTTTGGGACTGGATGAAGCGTCGTCTCACGCGGTCTGCACGTCCAGCACGAACGCTGGTCCAACTGAGGCGCCAGGTGGAAATGGCATGGCAAGCCGTTCCACAGGACTACATCCAGCATCTCTACGATCGTCTCCATGGGAGAATAGCAGCCTGCATTGCTGCGAAAGGTGGATATACACTGTACTAGTGCCGACATTGTGCATGCTCTGTTGCCTGAGTCTATGTGCCTGTGGTTCTGTCAGTGTGATCATGTGATGTATCTGACCCCAGGAATGTGTCAATAAAGTTTCCCCTTCCTGGGACAATGAATTCACGGTGTTCTTATTTCAATTTCCAGGAGTGTAGCTTGATATGTACTTCTAGTGGAAGGTAAAAAATGTTATTTCATACTGAAAACTCCTCTTTGAAATGGATATCAAAGTCAGTCAAACAATATAATGACCCTCAAATTAATTATTTTCTTTCCAAATCTAAAATTATGCACAATTACATCAGTAACGCTAAATAGTGTAAATTTTACGTAAATATTTCACTGTTTTATAGCATACACACAAACGTTTCCGTCAAATTTTTGTATAAAACACCAAGGTGACGTCAAAAGGAAGTACCCCAATGGTATTTTCATTCCTAACCATATGTTAATGCATAAATAACATTCTAAATAGGCAAATAAACTTTCTAAGAAATCGGCGAACTAATGTAAAACATAAATAGTTAAAGCATCTTTTGCTTAAAAAAATGGTTCAAATGGCTCTAAGCACTATGGGACTTAACATCTGAGGTCATCAGTCCTCTAGATTTAGAACTACTTAAACCTAACTTGTTGTGACTTGGCAAGACAGCCAAGCCACTATGATTGGTAGTCGAAAAGCACGCGTTTAAGCTCACGCAGGCTGGCGTGAGGTCTGGAACAGGACAATGTAATTAATATAGCCAATAAGGTACGTTGCTGCTGGAATACTTAACTTTAATTCATAATTGGTGAACATCGGTCTGACGGTACATGCATCACAAGATAAATGGCAACTGATAATGGTGCCTTGCTAGGTCGTAGCAAATGACGTAGCTGAAGGCTATGCTAACTATCGCCTCGGCAAATGAGAGCGTAATTTGTTAGTGAACTCTCTCCAGCAAAGTCGGCTGTACAACTGGGGCGAGTGCTAGGACGTCTCTCTAGACCTGCCGTGGCGACACGCGAGTCCGTCGTATACTAGCGGACCGCGGCCGATTTAAAGGCTACCACCTAGCAAGTGTGGTGTCTGCCGGTGACACCACATAACTAACCTAAGGACATTACACACATCCATGCTCGAGGCGGGATTCGAACCTACGACCATAGCAGCAGCGCGGTTCCGGACTGTAGCGCCTAGAACCGCTCGGCCACAGTGGCTTGCTTTTGCTTAAGAAATGGAATTAATGAATTAGTAACTTAAACTTCCGAATATCTGCAAAGATACATCAGCAACGCAAATTATTGTATTTTTGTGTCAAATATCACAATGATACGAAGCAAATATATGCACGTAATCGTATCCATCAAATGTGTACCAGAAACATTGCTGTAGAATCTCTAATTAAGTGCCTTGGTGCTGTATTTATGTCAAAACGATTATGGTCAAGAGGCAGCAAGTTAAATGGACGATGTCATTTAACTCACCTGACCAAGCTTATAACTGCAGACAGAACATATTGGCTAACATTCTAGGCAAACACACATCAGCATTATCGCCAATAGCTGGCATACAGACATTCTGTATTACTGGAAAAAGTAATTAATTGGGCCCGCTACTCTTGTTCTGAGCCGCAATACACACTTCAATCAAATCTAAATTGTTCTATGATCCTTGACCAGTCTTACAATGCTTGTCACATATTACAATACTGTCTCCGCATCAAAAATCGTAAAGGGAATTCTCATTTCAATCTGAGTAAATGTTATGGAACACAATATCATCAACTAAGGGTTTTCGGTATTGTTTCACCACCAATTTATTGGGAGACAGAAATAATGTATGATCAGAATAATATAAGTGATGGTGTTAACTGGAAAATGTTGATTTTTATCATTAATGAGTTGGTCTAGTCTACATTATGCATGAAACTAATTGCTCTATTATTTATCTTCTCTCTAAAGCATCTTATAAAGTTATGCAATGTAAACATCACATAGACACATAAACAGAACGCACACACACACACAAAAACACACACACACACACACACACACACACACACACACACACACACACACACACACATACTACATAGCGATACACCATTTCAGGAACGAAGAATGTCTTAATACTACAGTGTGTCACTTAGCTGTAAAACTTCTCTTACCTCTGCACAAATGAAGATGGGGAGGAACCTCTTCAAAGGAGGTGACACTGTCCATGTCTCAAAAATTTGATCTCTTGGTAAAATTATTTACTTTTTCTCGACTAAAAAAGAAATATTGTTTGCTTGCATCAGAACAAAATTGCAAGGTTTCGAGCACCCAACACATTTTGAAAGCTCAGTAGAATGGTAACTTAAATACTCTCACATCTAAGCTATCGGTGTGACTTATTAAAATTCACGCAATTTCCTTATTGACAATACTTAAATGCATTATTTATTAGTAAGTGGCCATAGTTAGATCTCTGTACTACACACTAAATTCATTTACATATGTAAAAATTGGTTGAAAAACACTCATGGCCACAACTGCATATCTGACTTAAGGAGAAATGGGCACTGAGGAATTAGCAAAGCAAAGAATGCAAGCGTTTTATACTCACCAAATCATGTGCTAGATACATCTGGGAACATCTGGCTCAGTGGAGTAATTTAACTATTATTTATCTACATAGCAGTCATTGCTCTTATATGTAGTTTACCAGTTCCAAAGTCATTGTCAAGCTGATACATTTTTCTGAAAACTGATACATTTTTAGGCAAGTTGATACATTTTTGTTGCAAGTATATATTTATGCACACAACATCAAATATTTGAGTACGGTATTTCTACACTGGACTCATCATTTTCACTATAAACGATAAATTTCATGTCACACATTCATACACTACCAGTTTACCTTGCACCTTTTATCTCTCTTGAATGCTTTTTAGGCAACAGTGGTATATCTAGACTTGATAACTCTCATATGTGCCTCCAATTCTCTTTCGTTTCTTGGAATAATCCATACCTTGACTGAGAATGTCTACTCATGATGTAAGTTAAGCGAATTGAGACTGAAATGAGTGGGTAAACACCTGGTCAGTGAACGTTAAACAGGTGAACAGTTAATGGTGAATGATGAAGATATGAATGGTGAAAGTGAATGGTACATGGTACATGGGTGAATGGCTGAGTGGATACTGGTAAAAGGTAAACCTAACCTAATACCCTCCTCTCATATACTTTATGTGTTATCTATTACACGTTATTCATTAACCATCATCCATCCACGTACTCAAGCTGGCCGCGGTGGTCTAGTGGTTCTAGGCGCGCAGTCCGGAACCGCGGGACTGCTACGGTCGCAGGTTCGAATCCTGCCTCGGGCATGGATGTGTGTGATGTCCTTAGGTTAGTTAGGTTTAAGTAGTTCTATGTTCTAGGGGACTGATGACCACAGAAGTTAAGTCCCATAGTGCTCAGAGCCATTTGAACCATTTGAACCACGCATTCACCAGTCACAATTCACCAAATACTGTTCACCAATCATCTGTGAATTATTCACCCATTCACCATTCACCTATTCATCATACACTTCAGTCTAAAATTTCTTAATCAATATCATCATTAGATTTGCTTCAGGAAGCTGCGACTTTTTCCTTTAAACAATAGCAAATAATGAGTAACTTGAGTGTAATCAAGTAAATATATTAAAATGTTGTTGTTCCATTAAAACAGTCATTAAAAAGTAGAGAGGGAGAGAAGAAACTTATTATTATGGTGTATAAAATCGAGAGATGACCTTTACCGATTATGATAATAATGAGGCACATGTGGTTACATTGTATGTAATATCATGATGTTTTCACATGCCAAATGTATCATATTTCTCCCAAAATGTATCAGATTGCCCCAAAATGAGTTACTTTTCACTAATATTGTATTAACTCGCCCCCAATCTGTATCAACTGGCTCTGAAAGTACTTCGCCACTGAGCAAGATCAGCGCCATGCGAACCAAGACTGAATAAGATGATGACGATGATGGTGGTTATACTGATAGGAAAAATGTTTCACCAGCCCCCTCTTCCAGAGATTTGGTTGAATAGTGGCAGTATGATGTACATGCATAACCAAAAAGCGATTCCATTGTAATCACGTGGAAGTGGTGCAGATAAACTGCTGTTTTTGGGCACTAATGTTGTCACTGTTTTCTCTGATAATTCCCAGTGCACTTTACATGGTAAGTTAGATCTTAAATATTACCTGTGTGTGGTTTGTCCAAAAGTTTTGTGTATCAAGATAAATTTACACCATAGTACAGAGTCGAACTACAGTCATTTAGCAATCTATAATTAATTAATTTTTGTCAATAAGGAAGCTGTATGTAATTAAATAAGCAACTCAGTTGTGGAAAAATTGAATTTAATGGTCCTTGGAGGTTTCAGCGTATGTACAGTAATCCAACTAACATCATCAAGTTCCGTTGCTTATCCTAAAAGTTACTGTACATAATGTCAGTAAGGAACATACATTATTTTATTATGTAATTATAACAATTTACATTTGAAAATATTTTATTGAAGGGTCAACTGTGCTTGAAATTTATGTTGTATGTTCGAAACCCTATAAATTTTTTGGTTGGAATTACGATTCTTCGTGATCAGGGATTGTATTTGCATATTATCATAAGCAACCTGTGTACATAGGTTAGTTCTATTCATTAAATGATAAATAATTTTACTACAGACTGTTCTTTTGAGATATCGAGTCACCTTTTTGGGAGACGTTGTCGTATTGTCCAGTTTAAATGGTACAAACACATCCTTCCTTCCTTCCCTCCTGAAGTAGTGTATGGCTATGTAGTGTGCGTGTTTGTGTATCTGAGTGGTGTTTTACATCACGGATTTTTATTAGACATTGATGTTATGTAGTAGTTGGTTATAGGAAATACATTTTAGATTGCCACGGTACTCTAGTTATGACTGGTAAATACTACAGTAGTTCATTTTGTGAATAGCCTCATCTAGGGTCCCTCATCTGTACTAAAAGTCTATACTTACCTGTCAGTGTCACCAATCACATTTTTCTAGCAGTATTTTATTTTATTTCCACCTAAGTTTGTAGTGAAACATTACTAAAAAATGGTGACAATGTTTTCTACGAAATTACGTACTATAAATGTGAAGACAGCATTTGAACACTTAATATGCATCATGGAACAACAAACGTCATTCACCAACTTTCGTTAATGGCTGTAGAGTTCTCAAATCCAACGTGGATAAAATGAAATTTAGATTTAATTCTAGAGTGCGTTGCGGCTAACATCAAGAGTTGCCCTAATTAATTACATTCTTCCAGTAATTCTGGATGTATATTCGATTGTATGTTTGCTTAGATTTTAGCCAAGATATATTTTCTGCGGTTATAAGCTTCTTCAGGTTAAATTTACCTCACCGATTCATGAGGCGCAACTTGTAAGGTCAGTGTCTGTTTAGCATGTTACCTTATAGATAGATGGATGTAGACATGACAGTACCATTGAGACATACAACTTCACGTTTCACAGTCGTGTTTTTGGCACCAATTTGATGAATACGTGTGGGTGAAATGTATATGTGGGAAATAGGATTGCAATACCCGACATAAACGTTTCAATTTTTTCCGTTGCCGATGTATTTTTGGAGGCATTTAAAACGTTGAATGAACATTATGACACTTACCGAGCATGAAAAATGAGGAATCTTATTAATTTGAGACTCTGTTTTACCTGATACTCTGTACATTAATAGAACTGTGAGCACGTACGAGTGCAACCATCTTATTGTGGCCAGAAGTGTCAGGAGCATAAAGCAGCATATTGCAAATTTAAAATATGCAACACCTAAAGGCAAAATAACAGAAGCCACAAAAGCATGTTTTCTATAAAACACCTAGAGTGCAAAGGAGACACTACGGGGTGTGCGTTGGCTTGGGCAGTGACAAGAAATGTCATGAAGACTCTCGGAGTATTACATGAGATCACTTGGAGAAGCTGTGAGACGTGGCAACATGTTGGCAGTGACCACATATGGTCATACCAATGTTGAAGGGGCGGCACTTGGTGCACAATTCAGGTGCAGGAGCGGTGGCGTCCGACGAAGTGAGTTCAGTTCAGACAGCCGTTCAGGAGGGACATATCTGTCGGTCAGGCCCAGTGTGTGGACCCGCAGCATTTCCTCTGGGTCTGCTCGCTTTCTTACTTAGCCACATACTACTCCAGGAAACTTTGGACAATCAGGATTTGTGTATATTTAATCAAGTCATTTATTGATGTTTTTCTCATACGAGTGTTAAAGATTGTGCTTATTCAAGTGTTGCCTTTTCTTCGTATACTTCCCGACCGAGTTCCGTAAATCCTTCAGACTATTCTACTAACAATCTCCACGTTAGCTAACTGGGCGGACTATCCTCAGCTTCCTACGTCATTTAGAATGTACTCCGCTCGCTGGATGGCACAAGCAGCTGTTTTTATTTCATGTTTAGAAGATGTGCAAAATAATATTTAAAACAAAACTCAACTTAAGAGATAATGTATTGCTAATTTATTAATTACATCCCATAAGCAAATTCTGGTTCTTGCCTATTGATGAGAGTATATTTTATAATCATTCTCATGGTCCACAAGACGTTTACGTGCCGGTATAGCATATTATTTATTTATGCACAAGCGTTCAGGTACGAAAAAAACCAATGGGGCAGTTACTTTATAGTCCACCATCAAGTTTTCGACACCTGTTCATGCATATTCAAATACAGATCTATGTAAACAGGCAGAATACGGCACTGTTGTCGGCAACGTCTATATAAGACAAAAAATTTCTGATGCAGTTGTTAGATCGGTTACTGCTGGTACAATGACAGGTTATCAAGATTTAAGTGCGTTTGAACGTGGTGCTATAGTCGGCGTACGAGCTATACAACATCTCCGAGGTAACGATGAAGCGGGGATTTTTCCCGTACGACCATTTCGACTGTACTGCGAATGTCAGGAAGTCGTTAAAGCATCAAATCTCGGTCATCGCTGCCGCCGGAAAAAGATTATGCAAGAATGGAACCAACGACGACTGAAGGGAATCGTTCAACGTGACAAAAATGCAACCCTTCTCCTAATTGCTGCTGATTTCAATACTGGGCCATCAACAAGTGTCAGCGTGCGAAGTATTCAACGAAATGTCATCTACATGGGCTTTCGGAGAAGAAGGCCCACCCGTGAACCTTTGATGACTGCACGACACAAAGCAGTACGCCTCGCCTGCGTCCGTCAACACCGACATTGGACTGTTGATGACTGCAAACAGTTGCCTAGTCGGACGAGTCTCGTTTCAAATTGTATCGAGCGCATGGAAGTGCACGGGTACGGAGACAGTCTCATGAATCCATGCACCCTGCATGTTAGTAGAAGACTCTCCAAGCTGATGGAAGCTCAGTAATGGTGTAGAGCGTGGGCAGTGGGAGTGATATGGGACCCCTGATACGTCTAGATACGACTCTGACAGGTGACACATACGTAAGATTCCCGCCTTATCACCTGCGTCCATTCATATTCATTGTGCATCCCTACGGACTTGGGCAATTCCATTAGGACAATGCGACATCCCACACACCCAGAATTGCTACAGAATGGCTCTAGGAACAGTCTTCTGAGTTAAAACATTTCCGCTGGACAACTAACTCCCCAGACATGAACACTGTTGAGCATATCTGGGATGCCTTGCAACGTGTTGTCCAGAAGACATCTCCACCCCGTTGTACTCTTACGGATTTATGGACAGCCCTGCAGCATTCGTGGTGGGGATTCCCTCTAGAACTACTGCACGCATTAGTCGAGTCAATGCCACATTGTGATGCGGCACTTCTTCGTGCTTGCTGAGGACCTACACGATATTAGGCAGGTGTACCAGTTTCTTTGGCTCTCTTCATATATATATATATATATATATATATGTGTGTGTGTGTGTTTGCATATGATACAACGTTGTGATCATTCACGCAGAAATTTACACATTTTAACGTTGCTGACGTACTTTTCCAGATGTCCTACACATGGAAAGAATTACTTATACTTGGTAAGCATCACAGATGTGGAAAAATTTCATTGAGTTTCATACTTGCTTTGGAGACTAATTTTGTACATGGTAATAACACTGTTTACTGTTGCTGACAAGTGCGCTGTAAGCTGTACATTCGATCAGCAATGGGGACGATATCTCGTTTGAAATGCAGCATGTATGTCATATAACGCCGATTCGACGTTAGCAAGACGACTTGTTGGAACAAGCAAAACGCTCAGTCAGCGAATTCAGTTCTGCTTGCGTTGTCTGTCTGCCTTGTGGTACTTGCAAAGCATTACAGAGTAATTTACATGGGGAAAACAATAATTTCAGGCTTTGTTGTTCCTATGGTGAAGAAACTGAACATTGCATGTACACAAGTATTACTTCACGTAATTTTTGGGTAAAAGCTTTTGTCATTCCGCAAAAATTTCACTGTGTTTTGAGTGGACTGTAAAGTACTTTCAAGTACTACAAGTTGCGCTGTTTACTTACTTTAGCGTACAATTACTTTTGATCGTGGTGCAAAAAATTCAGAGCTGTCAGATAAATGTAGGATGAGGCGAAAATACAGCATGCTGCAGCCTGTAAGTAATTTTTTTGGGATAAATATTGAACAAACAAGAATTCAGGACATTGGGACACAGTCGCATGCTGTAGAGTGCAACCAAGAAGGCTACACTGTGATTGCATTTCTCATTTTAATCGTCTGTAACATAGTAAACTGGGTTTGAACATCAAATTTTAATAGTAATCTGTGAGAGGAGTGGAGCAGTGGCCGGGGAGGCTGCGGCGGCGAGGGTTTGTTACTCTGCGTTGTGCGATTTATTTAATGATGTCCACCTATCCCAGTAAAGCGTCCATTCACCACCCGTTGCTCTGCATTCGTAGGTACTATGTAGACGACGAGAAAAGCAGCTTTGAAGAAAACCACCGTTCTTACTTACAATTACACAGTCCGCGTAACTCAAGTAACAAGATAAACCTGTAAATCTCTGTTAATAATGGGCAATGTAGATACTGATGTTTTATTACGGTCCTTTTCATTTTTTGCTTCACCAAGCCCACATTTACGTTGGTAGTACATCTACTACTAGTTCGTGCAGATTAAATCACACATAAGACAGTCAGAAATGTGCTAAGTCCAATCCGAAATTTTACGAGATTCACACAGCCAATACAACGTTACAAAACGAGTTCACATTCGGTCCTTTTCAGTGGATTTATCGAAAGAAGATGCTCGCCAAAATGTTCTGTACATGCATACGGAACACGCCACACCGAATATTCACAAACGCCGATAGTCTCACACGCGGTTTATTCTGCAACCAACATTCCAAAACCTCTGAAAACTTCACCGTAATGTCTGTAATTGCATCTGCTATCACCGCGATGTAAATCGAGCGTGATTTAAACCTCACTTCTTGATCTTACAGATAATTTTTTCGGACACATTTAACACGACCTTCTCGTCCGACAGCGAGTCTACGACTGCCCGCATGCCGTCGCTCACAGAGCATATACACTCCTGGAAATGGAAAAAAGAACACATTGACACCGGTGTGTCAGACCCACCATACTTGCTCCGGACACTGCGAGAGGGCTGTACAAGCAATGATCACACGCACGGCACAGCGGACACACCAGGAACCGCGGTGTTGGCCGTCGAATGGCGCTAGCTGCGCAGCATTTGTGCACCGCCGCCGTCGGTGTCAGCCAGTTTGCCGTGGCATACGGAGCTCCATCGCAGTCTGTAACACTGGTAGCATGCCGCGACAGCGTGGACGTGAACCGTATGTGCAGTTGACGGACTTTGAGCGAGGGCGTATAGTGGGCATGCGGGAGGCCGGGTGGACGTACCGCCGAATTGCTCAACACGTGGGGCGTGAGGTCTCCACAGTATATCGATGTTGTCGCCAGTGGTCGGCGGAAGGTGCACGTGCCCGTCGACCTGGGACCGGACCGCAGCGACGCACGGATGCACGCCAAGACCGTAGGATCCTACGCAGTGCCGTAGGGGACCGCACCGCCACTTCCCAGCAAATTAGGGACACTGTTGCTCCTGGGGTATCGGCGAGGACCATTCGCAACCGTCTCCATCAAGCTGGGCTACGGTCCCGCACACCGTTAGGCCGTCTTCCGCTCACGCCCCAACATCGTGCAGCCCACCTCCAGTGGTGTCGCGACAGGCGTGAATGGAGGGACGAATGGAGACGTGTCGTCTTCAGCGATGAGAGTCGCTTCTGCCTTGGTGCCAATGATGGTCGTATGCGTGTTTGGCGCCATGCAGGTGAGCGCCACAATCAGGACTGCATACGACCGAGGCACACAGGGCCAACACCCGGCATCATGGTGTGGGGAGCGATTTCCTACACTGGCCGTACACCACTGGTGATCGTCGAGGGGACACTGAATAGTGCACGGTACATCCAAACCGTCATCGAACCCATCGTTCTACCATTCCTAGACCGGCAAGGGAACTTGCTGTTCCAACAGGACAATGCACGTCCGCATGTATCCCGTGCCACCCAACGTGCTCTAGAAGGTGTAAGTCAACTATCCTGGCCAGCAAGATCTCCGGATCTGTCCCCCATTGAGCATGTTTGGGACTGGATGAAGCGTCGTCTCACGCGGTCTGCACGTCCAGCACGAACGCTGGTCCAACTGAGGCGCCAGGTGGAAATGGCATGGCAAGCCGTTCCACAGGACTACATCCAGCATCTCTACGATCGTCTCCATGGGAGAATAGCAGCCTGCATTGCTGCGAAAGGTGGATATACACTGTACTAGTGCCGACATTGTGCATGCTCTGTTGCCTGAGTCTATGTGCCTGTGGTTCTGTCAGTGTGATCATGTGATGTATCTGACCCCAGGAATGTGTCAATAAAGTTTCCCCTTCCTGGGACAATGAATTCACGGTGTTCTTATTTCAATTTCCAGGAGTGTATGCTTCGAAAGAAAAAATATGAGAAGGATCTTTGGACCTGTTAACAGCGCGTAGCGTTGCGCAGTTGGAGGTGAGCCGCCAGCGGTGGTGGGTGTGGGGAAGTGAGATGGCGGATTTTTGAGAGCGGATGATCTGGATGTGTGTCTATCAGAAACAGTACATTTTTAAGACAGCATGTCATGAACTGCTATATATGTTATGACTTTTGAACACTATTAAGGTAAATACATTTTTTGTTCTCTATCAAACTCTTTCATTTGCTAACTATGCCTATCAGTAGTTAGTGCCTTCAGTATTTTGAATCTTTTATTTAGCTGGCAGTAGTGGCGCTCGCTGTATTGCAGTAGCTCGAGTAACGAAGTGATGTGTGAAAGGTATAGGTTAATGTTAGTCAGGGCCATTCTTTTGTAGGGATTTTCGAAAGTCAGATTGCGTTGCGCTAAAAATATTGTGTGTCAGTTTAAGCACAGTCATGGATAAATTTTCTAAGGGGACGTTGCATATGTCGACCCTTAGCCGAGGATACCTCACTGGAATCATCTGTTTTTTTCTTGTAGTTTGTGTAATTAGTGTAGCTATTGTTTATTGCTAGCGCGTAATCATAGAGAGAATGTCCTTTGTAGTTGTAGTTTTTCATTGTTGTACAGTAAATCAGTTGCGGCATGCATGTAGATTTGCACCAAGTATTTCGCAGCTGCGCTTGCAATTAACTAGATATTATTTTCAGTGCAATGTTAATGTGTTCTCTTATTTTTGCTATTCAAATTGTGCTTTTCTGTGTTATCGTGTGAAATATTGTGACAATAATGGCGTGTGAAAAACGTAACACTAGGCTCCAAGGCAAACTGAGAAATAATAGTGACGACGAGCGTAGCTTATCAGCACCACTGTGTAATGAATTAACAGGCATTCGAATTAGTAATTTGGTAATTGTGCATAGGGAAATGGAGCGGGCGGCAAATTATGGTGTAGACAGTGAAACAAGTAGTGAACAGGGAAGCATTATCGATCGATCGGTCGGCAACAGCTCGCCTCAGGAAACGGGAATGACAGAACAACAATGCAAACCAGCCATAGACTGCACACAGCACAGCCAGTGATTTTCATACAAAGCGCTACGTGGCGTTACCATTATAAAAACCTAAACAGCCTAGTTACAAGTGAACCGCTATTGAGGAAATTGAGTGAGACAGCATTTCTCTCAAATTGTAGAGCGATTTCACTGCTTCCTAAGCTCTTTTCGCACCAGGGCCATAGACACAAAATAAGGAAGATGACGGCTAGTACAGAGGCAGTAGAACCGTAGCAAAGCAAAGTGATCCTGCGGCTCTGCCAGAACTGTGAAAACGCTCCTCTGTCCCCCTCCCCCCCTTCCCCCCCTCCCCCACAACCCCTCGCACCACCACCCCTCCTTCGCCTGTAAAAATAACCTCTTGTAAATTTTCAGTAATCTGGATACCTAAGTAAACTAAATTACACATCTCTTCCACCTTTTTTGCTTGTTTCTTCCGGCGTTAACTATCGAACTTCCTTTCCTGTTACTTTCTGTTGTCGGTTTTCGCACCCTCTCTGTGCCTCGGCCCTCGGTCGGGGCTAACATCGCTATTCTCGCGCTAAGGCACTGACGGTCTCAGTCTATTATCTCATCCGCCCCCTCCATTTGTATGTGGAACAGGATAAGTTGTGACTGGCAGTAGTTCAAAGTACAATGTTGTCCTGAGCAGTCCATACTGTATATTGAGATATTTTTCATAAGAGTCGAACAGAAATGGTGTAAGAACCTTCTCGATTCTAAAATGTTCTCTAATTACAGATTAAGGATGTAGAAAGAAGAAATGCACTTTGTCGATATAAACAGTAATCAAAAACTGAACCTAGCTACTCACTTTTTTATCCTGTGTGTCTTTCTAGATGTGGACTGCGAAACAAATGCAGCAAAGTTTGACGATTCTGAAACGTCGATTGAGAACTGTCGGCCAGGCACCACATTTCGACGAAACTGTAACCTGTGTTACTGCTCGGAGGATGGTACGTCAGCAGTATGCAACACCCAGCCTTGTACCGGAACTGAAGGTAAGTTTCTGCCTGCCAGAGTGGATTTTAGTAGCGCTGTGTTACGGAAGCGGTGGGTCAGCTCCATCAACATCGACGTCACCCATTTGGCAGCCAATGCTAGACGGAGACCTTTTCCATTAATCAAAGACTTCTGTTACGCAGCCATATGGCTCAGTTTACATCACTTCATCTTCTCTGTTTCTTCCACACTCTCCGAAATCCTACAGATACAATTTTAGGTCCGTCTATCATCCATGTACATGGCCCATGTCCAGTGCATCTGTATATCATTTTCTTTGCAGTCATAATTAGCTCTTTAGTACCTGTCTGATTCGTAATCCATTTCATGTTTTCCAGTGTGTCTCGTCATAGCATGTGTTATGCGTTGTCCTTTCTTCACTGAACAACAATCAATTACTGAACGACTTCCGCATAAAAATTCGCCGGCTGGAGTGGCCGAGCGGTTCTAGGCGCTACAGTCTGGAACCGCGCGACCGCTACGGTCGCAGGTTCGAATCCTGCCTCGGGCATGGATGTGTGTGATGTCCTTAGGTTAGTTAGGTTTAAGTAGTTCTAAGTTCTAGGGGACTGATGACCTCAGATGATGAGTCCCATAGTGCTCAGAGCCAGCCATAAAAAATCCATATAGACCTTCCATCTTTCAATACTAATAATTCACGCTAATGGTAAAATTACTTTTCCAAGCAACTGGGAAGATCAGCGTTGGAACCCAGCTATGATTATTCCAGGACATTTTTTAATCCTTTGTTTATTTCATGTCCTATCTATTAAGTTACTGTCTTCATCTTTCCTGAGAGCTGGTTCTTCGATTTCTTGTTATTATTTTCGCTTTATTCATCATGCTTTACTTTAGTTTTATTATAATCGATTTTGAGGCTTAGTTTCAAACCTGCCCTTTTAAGATCTTTCATTCACTGTTGGATTTATCTACAGCAAAGACTGTTATCAGATTAATGAATATGATTTACGCTGACGTGGCAAAAGTTACTCGATACCTCCTAATGTAAGGTCTATATTCCTTTTGCGCTGCGTAGTGCATCAGCTCGACTTGTTGTGTACTCAACATGTCGTTGGAAGTCCCCTGCAGAAATATTGAGCCATACTACCTCTGCAGACGCCGTTATTGTGAATGTGTTGCCGATGCAGGAGTTTTTGCACTAACAGACTACTGAATTATGTACCAAATATGTATGATGGGATTCATGTCGGGTGATTTGGGTGGCCAAACCGTTCGCAAGAATTTTCCAGAATTTTCTTCAAACCAATCGCGAAGAGCTGTGGCTGGGTGGCATGGCACATAGTAATGCATTAAAATTCCATATTGTTTATAAGCATTAAAACCTGAATTGTTGCACATTGTCTCCAAGTAGCCAGAAATAATCATTTTCAATGAATAATCGGTTCAATTATAACAGAGGACCAGTCCATTCCAAGTAAACACAGTCACACTATTATGGAGCCACCAACAGCTTGTATAGGTGCTTTGTTGGCAACATTGATCCATGGCTTCGAGAGGTCTGCACCATACTCGAACGCTAATATCAGGTCTTACCAACTGAAGTCGGGACTCACCTAAGCAGATCACGGTTTTCCAGGCACTTAGGGTTCAACCGAAATGGTCACGAATCCAGGAGAGGCGTTGCAGGCCGTATAGTGCTATTAGCGAAGGCACTCGCATCGGACGTCTACTGCAATCTACCATTAACGCCAGTCGTAGCGCGTACCTTCGTCGTACCTCCCACAGTGATTTCTGCGATTATTTCAGTCAGTGTTGCTTGTTTGTTAGCACTGACAACTGTACGCGAACGCCACTACTCTCGGTTGTTAAGTGAAAGCCGTCAGCCACTGCGTTGTCCGTGATGAGAAGTAATGTCTGAAATTTAGTATTCTTTGCACGCTCTTGATACTGTGGATCTCAGAATATTGAATTGCCTAACGATTTCTGGAATGTAAACGCCCATGAGCCTAGATCCAACTACCATTCCGCGTTCAAAGTCTGTTTATTCCTGTCGTGGGGCCATAATCAGGTCGGAGACCTTCTCACATGAAACACGTGAGGGAAATGACTGTTCCACCAGTGTACAGCCCTTTTATACCGTGTGCTAGCGATACTACCGCCATCTCTACATGTGCATATCGCTATTCCATTACTTTATGTCACCTCAGCGTAGGTATTCAGTCAAAAATTTCAGTGCTGATGACTTTTCCGTGTTGTATAGTCGTGGTCCATGAAACTTTTCCATACCTAACGTTTCGTCCGTATCTGCACTGGGCATTCTCAGATGTGTTTCTGGTTTCAGTGAGTCTTTACAACTGGTGGATTGGGCGTAGCAGTGTGACATAAGTACTGTAAAACAAGGACGTGTAGAACTTTATACACTACTGGCCATTAAAATTGCTACACCACGAAGATGACGTGCTACAGACGTGAAATTTAACCGAAAGGAAGAAGATGCTGTGATATGCAAATGATTAGCTTTTCAGAGCATTGACACAAGGTTGGCGCCGGTGGCGACACCTACAACGTGCTGACATGAGGAAAGTTTCCAACCGATTTCTCATACACAAACAGCAGTTGACCGGCGTTGCCTGGTGAAACATTGTTGTGATGCCTTGTGTAAGGAGGAGAAATGCGTACCATCACGTTTCCGACTTTGATAAAGGTCGCATTATAGAGTATCGCAATTGAGGTTTATCGTATTGCGACATTGCTGCTCGCGTTGGTCGAGATCCAATCACTGGTAGCAGAATATGGCAGCGGCGGGTTCAGGAGAATCATATGGAACGCCGAGCTGGATCCCAACGACCTCGTATCACTAGCAGTCGAGACGACAGGCAATTTATCCACATGGCTGTAACGGATCGTGCAGCCACGTCTCGATCTCTGAGTCAGCAGATGGCGACATTTGCAAGACAACAACCATCTGCGCGAACAGCTCGACGACATTTGCAGCACCATGGACTATCAGCTCGGAGACCATGGCAGCGGTTACCCTTGACGCTGCATTACAGACAGGAGCGCCTGCGATGGTGTACTCAACGACGAACCTGGGTGCACGAATGGCAATACGTCAGTTTTTCCGATGAATCCAGGTTCTGGTTACAGCATCATGATAGTCGCATCCGTGTTTGGCGACATCGCGGTGAACGCACATTGGAAGCGTGTATTCTTCATCGCCTTACTGGCGTATCACCCAGCGTGATGGTATGGGGTGCCATTGGTTACACGTCTCGGTCGCCTCTTGGTCGCATTGACGGCACTTTGAACAGTGGACGTTACACTGTAGATGTGTTACGACCCGTGACTCTACCCTTCATTCGATCCCTGCGAAACCCTACATTTCAGCAGGATAATGCACGACCGCATGTTGCAGGTACTGTACGGGCCTTTCTGGATACAGAAAATGTTCGACTGCTGCCCTGGCCAGAACGTTCTCCAGATCTCTTACCAATTGGAAACGTTTGGTCAATGGTGGCCGAGCAACTAGCTCATCACAATACGCTAGTCACTACTCTTGATGAACTGCGGTATCGTGTTGAAGTTGCATGGGCAGCTGTACCTGTACATGGCATCCAAGCTCTGTTTGACTCAATGCCAAGGCGTATCAAGGCCGTTATTACGGACAGAGGTGGTTGTTCTGGGTACTGATTTCTCAGGATCTATGCACCCAAATTGAGTGAAAATGTAATCACATGTCAGTTCTAGTATAATGTATTTGTCCAATGAATACCTGTTTATCATCTACTTTTTTTCTTTTTGTAGCAATTTTAATGGTACTCATGTAATCCTTCTGGGAGACAGAAAGCTATCGACTATCGTCTGTCCAAGATAAAACTTAATTGTCGCTTCTGTAGAGCTACTGTCGATTTATCACTAAGTTTCACAGCTTGTTACTTTCTGTTAAGATTACCTCTGTGTGTGCATATTTCATTGGCTTCTTTATACAGCCCTGAATAATGCACTGTCCAGTAGCATTAATGTGACCACACGTCATATGGCTGAAGAACCACCTATTGTAGTGCGGACCGCTTCAAGACGTACAGGGAGAGGCTGAATGCGGTCATGGAAGGTAGCGACACGGATGTGCAGCCATAACGACTTCAGTGCTGAGCGCAGCTGCGGTATATTTCTCGATAGAAGGTCCATGGCGCACAGGCCAGGGGGGATGGTAGCGCGAATTTCGATTGGGTTTTAATTCGGCGAGTCTGGTGGTCAGGGGAGTACGTTAACCTCATCCTGGTACTCTTCGAACCACGCACTTACATTGCAAGCTGCGTGACACGGTCACTGTTCTGCTGGTAGATGCCATTACGACGAGGAGGAACAAACTGCATGTAGGGGTGGACACGGTCTCCAAGGACAGATGTGTACCTGTGCTGATTCATTCTGCCTTCCTTAATGACGAGATCACGCAGGAACTGATTTGTAAACCTTCTTCGGATCATAATGCTCCCTCTTCTGGCCTGGACCTCTCCGACGATTGTTGCAGGGTGCTTGCTATCAGACGTTCCATGCCATACAAGCATAAAACATGATTCATCTTGAAAAGATTACCTGTCACCATTCAGCGGAGGTCCAGTTGCTGTATTGGAGTGCAAATTCCAGCCTCGGTCGCCCATGAACTAAAGTCAGCACGTGTCCGTGAACCAGGCACCTGCTGCTGAGGCCCATATGTACTAACGTTCGCTGAACGGTGTTGAGGAGACACTGTTGGTAGCTCCTTGGTTTATCTGGACGGTCCGCTACCCAACAGTTGCAAGTCTATTACCTCGTACACATCTCCACAGCTGACGTTCACCCATGTAATCTACAGCCTGTGTTGCATCACAGCTGCCTGGGCGCCGGTTTCAGATAGCGTCGTTTTACCATCCACGATATACTTTAATCACAGCAGCACGCGAAGGTAAAAATGGTTCAAATGGCTCTGAGCACTATGGGACTTAACTTCTGAGGTCATCAGTCCCCTAGAACTTAGAACTACTTAAACCTAACTAACCTAAGTACATCACACATATCCATGCCAGAGGCAGGATTCGAACCTACGACCGTAGCGGTCGCGCGATTCCAGACTGCAGCGCCGAGAACCGCTCGGCCACCCCGGCCGGCAGCACGCGAATGTTTCACAAACTTAGCCATTTAGCAATTTCTTCGATCCATGGCTCGAAGCCCAATGATTACGCTCTTCTAGACATGAGATAAATTGCTCCGTTTCCGCAATACGACTACGGCTGTATTGTTTTGCTACGGTCGCAGGTTCGAATCCTGCCTCGGCCATGGATGTGTGTGATGTCCTTAGGTTAGTTAGGTTTAAGTAGTTCTAAGTTCTAGGGGACTGATGACCTAAGATGTTACGTCCCATAGTGCTCAGAGCCATTTGAACCATTTGACTGTATTGTTTCCTGCATTCCATCCATACACTTTATATAAGCCCCCCCCCCCCCCCCCCCACACACATACACTGACTGCCACCTGCCGCCTGGGAGTGGTTATTGCACATTGAGGTCGAACATGGGTGGTTGTCACATTAATGGGACTTCGCAGTGCAGATCGTCATTGCAGATAGAATTTTGGTTCCAGGAAACTTCACTTCACGGTTTGTGTCTGCAGAGCATTCTCTGCTACAGCTGATTTTTCTTTTCTCTCTTCATTCAGCCTTGAAATCAAGCCTATCTTGGTAGATCCAATGCAGACGTTACCATACATACACCGAATTTTATACACCCCATGCTGATAAAGGAAGGCGTTTATCCATTATAGCTCAGAGTGCTTGATGTACACTGCGCAAGAGAACTCAAGGGTTATTTATCGTAAAAACCAATAATTTTCCCATGTAGTGACATAGAAGCGTTATACACTACTAATCATTAAACTTGCTACACTAGGAAGAAATGCAGATGATAAAGGGGTATTCATTGGACAAATATATTATACTAGAAGTGACATGTGACAACATTTTCACGAAATTTGGGTGCATAGATCCTGAGAAATCAGTACCCAGAACAACCACCTCTGGCCTTAATAACTGCCTTGATACCCCTGGACATTGAGTCAAACAGAGCTTGGATGGCGTGTACAGGTACAGTTTGCCCATGCAGCTTCAACACGATTCCACAGTTCATCAAGAGTAATGACGGGCGTATTGTGACGAGCCAGATGCTCGACCGCCATTGACTAGACGTTTTCAGTTGATGAGAGATCTGGAGAACGTGCTAGCGAGAGCAGCAGTCGAACATTTTCTGTATCCAGAAGGGCCAGTACAGGACCTGCAACATGCAGTCTTGCATTATCCTGCTGAAATGTAGGGTTTCGCAGGGATCGAATGAAGGGTAGAGCCACGGGTCATAACACATCTGAAATGTAACGTCCACTGTTCAATGTGCGGTCAATGCGAACAAGAGGTGACCGAGACGTGTAACCAATGGCACCCTGCTAAAAGTCCTTGGATCTCTACCAACGCGAGCATCAACGTCGCGATACGATAAACCGCATTCGCGATAGGCTAAAATCCGACCTTTATCAAAGTCGGAAACGTGATGGTTCGCATTTCTCCTCCTTACACGAAGCATCACAACAATGTTTCACCAAGCAACGCCGGTCAACTGCTGTTTCATCATCATCATCATCATCATCATTTAAGACTGATTATGCCTTTCAGCGTTCAGTCTGGAGCATAGCCCCCCTTATACAGTTCCTCCATGATCCCCTATTCAGTGCTAACATTGGTGCCTCTTCTGATGTTAAACCTATTACTTCAAAATCATTCTTAACCGAATCCAGGTACCTTCTCCTCGGTCTGCCCCGACTCCTCCTACCCTCTACTGCTGAATCCATGAGTCTCTTGGGTAACCTTGCTTCTCCCATGCGTGTAACATGACCCCACCATCTAAGCCTGTTCGCCCTGACTGCTACATCTATAGAGCTCATTCCCAGTTTTTCTTTGATTTCCTCATTGTGGACACCCTCCTGCCATTGTTCCCATCTACTGGTACCTGCAATCATCCTAGCTACTTTCATATCCGTAACCTCAACCTTGTTGATAAGGTAACCTGAATCCACCCAGCTTTCGCTCCCGTACAACAAAGTTGGTCGAAAGATTGAACGGTGCACAGATAACTTAGTCTTGGTACTGACTTCCTTCTTGCAGAAGAGAGTAGATCGTAGCTGAGCGTTCACTGCATTAGCTTTGCTACACTTCGCTTCCAGTTCTTTCACTATGTTGCCATCCTGTGAGAATATGCATCCTAAGTACTTGAAACCGTCCACCTGTTCTAATTTTGTTCCTCCTATTTGGCACTCAATCCGTTTATATTTCTTTCCCACTGACATTACTTTCGTTTTGGAGATGCTAATCTTCATACCATAGTCCATACATTTCTGATATAGCTCTGAAATATTACTTTACAAACTTTCAATCGAATCTGCCATCACAACTAAGTCATCCGCATATGCAAGACTGCTTATTTTGTGTTCACATATCTTAATCTCACCCAGCCAGTCTATTGTTTTCAACATATGATCCATAAATAATATGAACAACAGTGGAGACAGATTGCAGCCTTGTCTTACCCCTGAAACTACTCTGAACCATGAACTCAATTTACTGTCAACTCTAACTGCTGTCTGACTATCCATGTAAAGACCTTTAATTGCTTGCAAAAGTTTGCCTCCTATTCCATAATCTTGTAGAACAGACAATAACTTCCTCCTAGGAACCCGGTCATATGCCTTTTCTAGATCTATAAAGCATAGATACAATTCCCTGTTCCACTCATAACACTTCTCCATTATTTGCCGTAAGCTAAAGATCTGGTCCTGACAACCTCTAAGAGGCCTAAACCCACACTGATTTTCATCCAATTGGTCCTCAACTAATACTCGCACTTTCCTTTCAACAATACCTGAGAAGATTTTACCCACAACGCTGATTAAAGAGATACCTCTGTAGTTGTTACAATCTTTTCTGTTTCCATGTTTAAAGATTGGTGTGATTACTGCTTTTGTCCAGTCTGATGGAACCTGTCCCGACTCCCAGGCCATTTCAATTATCCTGTGTAGCCATTTAAGACCTGATATTCCACTGTATTTGATGAGTTCCGACTTAATTTCATCCACCCCAGCCGCTTTATTGCACTGCAATCTATTGACCATTTTTTCCACTTCCTCAATTGTGATCCTATTTCCATCATCATTCCTATCCCATTCTACCTCGAAATCTAAAACATTACTGATCGCATTTTCACCTACATTGAGCAACTCTTCAAAATATTCCCTCCATCTGCCCAAGGCATCCACAGGATTCACCAGCAGTTTTCCTGACCTGTCCAAAATACTTGTCATTTCCTTCTTACCTCCCTTTCGAAGACTGCTAATTACACTCCAGAATGGTTTTCCAGCAGCTTGACCCATAGTCTCCAACCTGTTTCCAAAGTATTCCCACGATTTCTTCTTGGATGCTGCAATTATCTGTTTGGCTTTGTTTCTTTCTTCAGCATAACTTTCTCTGTCTACCTGGGTTCTGGTATGTAGCCATTTTTGATACGCCTTCTTTTTCCTTTTACAGGCTGCCTTGACTGTATCATTCCACCAAGCTGTTTGCTTCATCCTACTTTTACACACTACTGTTCCAAGACATTCTTTAGCCACTTCTAGTACTGTGTCCCTGTACCTTGTCCATTCCTTTTCCAATGACTGTAATTGACTACATTCAACTAACTGGTACCTTTCTGAGATCGCTGATATGTATTTGTGCCTGATTTCCTTATCCTGAAGTTTCTCCACTCTTATCCTCCTACATATGGACCTGACCTCCTGCACTTTCGGCCTCACAATCCCAATTTCACTGCAGATTAAATAATCTATCTTATCTTGATCTGTCCCTTCACAATGCGAATATACTGACACAATCCTAATTTTCTTGCTAGACACTGTCAAATCTATCCACATCAGTCGTTCGTTTACATACCTTATTGCAACTATGCTGGGTTCCATTACTTTCCTGATGTAAAGCCCTACACCCCATTGTGCTACTCCTTCTTTGACTCCTGACAGGTAGACCTTGTATTCTCCCACTACCTCTTCTTTCTCACCCCTTACCCGAATGTCACTAACAGCTAAAACGTCCAGCCCCATCTTACTTGCAGCCTCTGCCAGCTCTACCTTCTTCCCAGAGTAGCCCCCATTGATATTAATAGCTCCCCATCTCATTACCATTTGTTTGCCAAGTCGTATCTTAGGAGTCCCTGGTTTGTCAGTTAGAGGTGGGACTCCGTCACCTCCAAAGGTCCGAGGCATTTTGCTCTGATTATTGCCAGCATCATATTTAAAGTACCAGGGAAGCAGGTTGCTAGCCTTACTTGCCCCGAGTCCCATTGGGTTTTACCCCTAATGGCTGAGGGACTAACCGGTGGATTTGGTAGTCTTTTCCGTATGAGCACAAAGGTGACCACAACTCAGAATATGTCCGAGATGCCCAGCCGTATTCCCAAGTAACTGGTATCCTGTCTGTCGGGACCACTTACTTGGCCACTCATACGTTGCCCGAGGTTCATGAACTAGGACATGACTACAGGAACCCACACCATGAACCACTGCTGTTTGTGTATGAGAAATCGGTTGGAAACTATCCTCATGTCAGTACGTTGTAGGTGTCGCCGCAGGCGCCAACCTAGTGTGAACGCTCTGAAAAGCTAATCATTACCATATCACAGCATCTGCTTCCTGTCGGTTAAATTTCGCGTCTGTAGCCCGTCATCTTCGTGGTGTAGCAATTTTAATGGCCAGTAGTGTATTTTGTAGTGAGCATCGTGCTGGAGCAAGGTATCGATACCCACAGCACCCAAATGACTGCACAAAAGAGAGTTAGGTAAGGAACTGAATTCGCAGATTTCATTGTTGTCCTATGTGCAATTCCACGTGAATTGATTCAACTCCACATAAATAATTATTAGAAAAATTAACTAATGTTCACCAAAATCTGTAACCTGGATGTTGTTGTTGTTGTGGTCTTCAGTCCTGAGACTGGTTTGATGCAGCTCTCCATGCTACTCTATCCTGCGCGAGCTTCTTCATCTCCCAGTACCTACTGCAACCTACATCCTTCTGAATCTGCTTCGTGTATTCATCTCTAGGTCTCCCCCTACGATTTTTACCCTCCACGCTGCCCTCCAATACTAAATTGGTGATCCCTTGATGCCTCAGAACATGTCCTACCAACCGATCCCTTCTTCTGGTCAAGTTGTGCCACAAACTTCTCTTTTCCCCAATCCTATTCAATACTTCCTCATTAGTTATGTGATCTACCCATCTACTCTTCAGCATTCTTCTGTAGCACCACATTTCGAAAGCTTCTCTTCTCTTCTTGTCCAAACTATTTACTGTCCATGTTTCACTTCCATACATGGCTACACTCCATACAAATACTTTCAGAAATGACTTCCTGACGCTTAAATCTATACTCGATGTTAACAAATTTCTCTTCTTTAGAAACGCTTTCCTTGCCATTGCCAGTCTACATTTTATATCCTCTCTACTTCGACCATCATCAGTTATTTTGCTCCCCAAATAGCAAACCTCCTTTACTACTTTAAGTGTCTCAAATCCTAATCTAATACCCTCAACATCACCCGACTTAATTCGACTACATTCCATTATCCTCGTTTTGCTTTTGTTGATGTTCATCTTATATCCTCCTTTCAAGACGCTGTCCATTCCGTTAAACTGCTCTTCCAAGTCCTTTGCTGTCTCTGACAGAATTACAATGTCATCGGCGAACCTCAAAGATTTTATTTCTTCGCCATGGATTTTAATACCTACTCCGAACTTTTCTTTTGTTTCCTTTACTGCTTGCTCAATATACAGATTGAGTAACATCGGGGAGAGGCTACAACCCTGTCTTACTCCCTTCCCAACCACTGCTTCCCTTTCATGTCCCTCGACTCTTATAACTGCCATCGCGTTTCTGTACAAATTGTAAATAACCTTTCGCTCCCTGTATTTTACCCCTGCCCCCTTAGGATTTGAAAGAGAGTATTCCAGTCAACATTGTCAAAAGCTTTCTCTAAGTCTACAAATGCTAGAAACGTAGGTTCGCCTTTCCTTAATCTTTCTTCTAAGATAAGTCGTAAGGTCAGTATTGCCTCACGTGTTCCAGTATTTTTACGGAATCCAAACTGATCTTCCCCGAGGTCGGCTTCTACTAGTTTTTCCATTCGTCTGTAAAGAATTCGTGTTAGTATTTTGCAGCTGTGGCTTATTAAACTGACTGTTCGGTAATTTTCACATCTGTCAACACCTGCTTTCTTTGGGATTGGAATTATTATATTCTTCTTGAAGTCTGAGGGTATTTCGCCTGTTTCATACATCTTGCTCACCAGATGGTAGAGTTTTGTCAGGACTGGCTCTCCCAAGGCCGTCAGTAGTTCCAATGGAATGTTGTCTACTCCGGGGGCCTTGTTTCGACTCAGGTCTTTCATGCTCTGTCAAACTCTTCACGCAGTATCGTATCTCCCATTTCATCTTCATCTACATCCTCTTCCATTTCCATAAAATTGTCCTCAAGTGCATCGCCCTTGTATAGACCCTCTATATACTCCTTCCACCTTTCTGCTTTCCCTTCTTTGCTTAGAACTGGGTTTCCATCTGAGCCCTTGATGTTCATACAAGTGGTTCTCTTATCTCCAAAGGTCTCTTTAATTTTTCTGTAGGCAGTATCTATCTTACCCCTCGTGAGATAAGCCTCTACATCCTTACATTTGTCCTCTAGCCATGTCTGCTTAGAAATTTTGCACTTCCTGTCGATCTCATTTTTTAGACGTTTGTATTCCTTTTTGCCTGCTTCATTTACTGCATTTTTATATTTTCTCCTTTCATCAATTAAATTCAGTATTTCTTCTGTTACCCAAGGATTTCTACTAGCCCTCGTCTTTTTACCTACATGATCCTCTGCTGCCTTCACTACTTCATCCCTCAAAGCTACCCATTCTTCTTCTACTGTATTTCTTTCCCCCATTCCTGTCAATTGTTCCCTTATGCTCTCCCTGAAACTCTGTACAACCTCTGGGTCTTTCAGTTTATCCAGGTCCCATCTCCTGAAATTCCCACCTTTTTGCAGTTTCTTCAGTTTTAATCTACAGGTCATCACCAATAGATTGTGGTCAGAGTCCACATCTGCCCCTGGAAATGTCTTACAATTTAAAACCTGGTTCCTAAATCTCTGTCTTACCATTATATAATCTATCTGATACCTTTTAGTATCTCCAGGGTTCTTCCATGTATACAACCTTCTATCATGATTCTGAAACCAAGTGTTAGCTATGATTAAGTTGTGCTCTGTGCAAAATTCTACCAGGCGGCTTCCTCTTTCATTTCTTAGCCCCAGTCCATATTCACCTACTACGTTTCCTTCTCTCCCTTTTCCTACACTCGAATTCCAGTCACCCATGACTATTAAATTTTCGTCTCCCTTCACTATCTGAATAATTTCTTTTATTTCATCATACATTTCTTCAATTTCTTCGTCATCTGCAGAGCTAGTTGGCATATAAACTTGTACTACTGTAGTAGGTGTTGGCTTCGTATCTATCTTGGCCACAATAATACGTTCACTATGCTGTTTGTAGTAGCTTACCCGCATTCCTATTTTCCTATTCATTATTAAGCCTATTCCTGCATTACCCCTATTTGACTTTGTGTTTATAACCCTGTAGTCACCTGACCAAAAGTCTTGTTCCTCCTGCCACCGAACTTCACTAATTCCCACTATATCTAACTTTAACCTATCCATTTCCTTTTTTAAATTTTCTAACCTACCTGCCCGATTAAGGGATCTGACATTCCACGCTCCGATCCGTAGAACGCCAGTTTTCTTTCTCCTGATAACGACATCCTCTTGAGTAGTCCCCGCCCGGAGATCCGAATGGGGGACTATTTTACCTCCGGAATATTTTACCCAAGAGGACGCCATCATCATTTAACCATACAGTAAAGCTGCATGCCCTCGGGAAAAATTACGGCCGTAGTTTCCCCTTGCTTTCAGCCGTTCGCAGTACCAGCACAGCAATGCCGTGTTGGTTATTGTTACAAGGCCAGATCAGTCAATCATCCAGATTGTTGCCCTTGCAACTACTGAAAAGGCTGCTGCCCCTCTTCAGGAACCACACGTTTGTCTGGCCTCTCAACAGATACCCCTCCGTTGTGGTTGAACCTATGGTACGGCTATCTGTATCGCTGAGGCACGCAAGCCTCCCCACCAACGGCAAGGTCCATGGTTCATGGGGGGGGGGGGGGGGGGTAACCTGGATGTGGGTATGGAAAGCCTGTTTCACTACTGAGATTTTGATATCAGAATAAGATTTATTTGAATCAAAGACATTTATGTGAAATGTGATTACGCACTTGAATAATGAACGAATGTTAGTCTCAAACATAAAGAACAAGTGAATTCTGCGACTGTATGGTTGGCAAAATTCACCATGATCCCTACTGCCCTCTTTGAGATACCGTGCAAACTAGTTGGTATCAAAGGGAACAAAATCAGATGTAAATTAGTATACTATGCTCCATTAATTGATCACTCAGGAAAAACTGCTATGAAGCATGTGAAATGATTCATACTGCGATTTCGACACGCTTGAGTCTTCTGAAGGGGGCATTTGAACAGCCTATTAACTCGTTGAATGCCTGAGCTGCGCTTATTACCGCTAATGTTGTCATTGTTGGAATGACCTACGACTGCCTCGAATGGAGGCCATTCCTGGAATCAGGATGTCAGCACAGCAGGTCGATCAAAGCACACCAGAGTGAAGTCTCCACTAGCATCGCGTTTACAAAATTACCATGTTTTGCCTCTGATTGTCCAGACATCGCCTGAAATAGCCTTCCAAGTGGTCCGGAAAAGAACTTCCTCGTTCCACTCAGCAACCACCAAAATCCACAGCGTTCACTCCACCAAAAGCCCGTCATTGCCAATCCTGCCCAAGCAGCAGACGTTGTGTCAGTTACACTCCCGAAACTAGCGCCGTGGACACCCGCCACCTTAGCCGGCCTGTGTGGTCGTGCGGTTCGAGGCGCTTCAGTCTGGAACCGCGTGACCGCTATGGTCGCAGATTCGAATCCTGCCTCGGGCATGGACCTGTGTGATATACTTAGGTTAGTTAGGTGTAAGTAGTTCTTAGTTCTAGGGGACAGATGACCACAGATGTTAAGTCCCATAGTGCTCTGAGCCATTTGAACCATTTGAACTCCCGCCACACATATAGTTAAACCGTATCCTCCAGTGGAATAACTTCCCATCACAGTAAATGGCGCCTTCCAGCGTGAGCTGAGGTCACGGCCAGGCCACCAATCACCGAGTTTGCAGACGGCGCTTGCGGGAAGCCATAGCCGTTTCGAGCGTGCGGTTGATCTAAGATTCTGTTACAGTATTCTGCGCAACGGATTAATCTGAGATGTACCCTTTACCCTGTGGCTCTTGCAAGATGCAATTTCCACCCCCAAATTACTACAGAATGCAGACAGACGCTCCTAACGTTCTAAAGAGAAATGCCTAAAAAACTTTCAGCAATAAATATCTTCTGGAGTCGTCCGCTGTAAGGAAAGGATACTAAGGTACGGGAGTAGTGCTAGTTAGTGTAAGAAAAACATGAAACTAACGAAAATTATTATTTATTTTGCAAAAATTCTGAGAAATAACATTGTCACTTTTAGTTATGAATTGAACAAGTTATATCCTGGTTCTTTTCGGAATGTGAAGTTACCTCTCAAGGGTAGGATTCGCTTACTAAATTTCCATACAAACTTTAAGATGGTTGTTGACTGAGCAGAATGACTGAGAGGGGCTCCTACTCAACGTGAATAATTATCCTTTAGAATGTCACTGGGTACTGTCGAGGCTGTCGTGTGTGAAATGCAGTGAAGTTTACTGTTGTGGAGGAAATATGGGGCTCGCAATAGGTGTAGCGCACAATACCGTAAACTGCGATGACTGCTGTCTGCGCCGCTCGCTGCTGACAAATAAGATAACTCTCGTTCTATCTGGATTGACCTTCGCCAGTCAAACTCTCCCTACATCTTCATGAAGTCAAGGATTCCTATTCGCCCCTAGTCTAACTATTGGCGTGGTACACCGGTCAGATAACCAGTCCACCGTGATGCCACTGAAAAATTCGCTCGCAGGTGTTTAACTATAACTCTGTCCATTCACACCGCACATAAGTATGTCGGCCAACACAGTGATCAACGCTTAATCGCAAGGACGCAATGTAGAGTGTCGCACTTCGATTCGCTCTCGACAGAGATGCTCTCCCAGTGAAGTACTGAGGAGAGACTTGTTCCTCGCTCCAAGAGCGACAACAGAACGGCCCCTCTCCACACCAGACGTGAAGGGGTATATCTTTCGGTCTCTTCCATTACTCCTTCAGCTCAAGGCGTCAGAAATATCGGCTGCCAATCAGCATTGCTCTTCTAAAACGGGAGAATGACGTTTCGTTTAAGGCGACCAATCTGGAAACCTGTAGCATTGGCGTTTGGCGTTTGCTGTCTCCCTGTGAAAATCTCTGAAACTGCGTGCTATGTGTAAAGAATGCATAGGCTGGCCGCTCCCACACAATGTAGCGGAATTTGCTTTTAAGCCGAACACAGGGTCGTTCCCCCTTTTCACTCGGGCCCACGCTGTCTGCTCTACATGCTGGGTTGTCCTCTGAAGGAACCAGCCTCCCGGTGCATGGTCTGCCTTTCTCATACTAAAAGCTCCTGTGACTGTCGTGTCTGGAATGTATGTGTGTGCACCAGCATCGAGTATGTCAACCATGGTGCGCTTACTTGTTATTTGCATATAGTTTACATGAATTCATACAACACTGACTTTATCTTATCGTGTTTGGGCTCGAATGAAGCGTCTTGATGTGCGAAATATGATTGTGAGGGCGGAATATGTAAGCAGTGAAGGTCAGGAGACCATGACGTCTTAAACGTGGGAGCACGCGAACGTGTTATACTCGTATGAAGAAAGTGGCCAGAGGGTCTGGTACCCTGCGGAGTTGAGCTCACAGTTCCAGGAAGGCCAGTAAATAGGGCGTGCCGGCACTGTAGCTGGAGCTACATCATTTGGCCGTGTATCCATCGGAACACGCCACTCCCACTGCACGGCTGTAAGACTACTGGCGAAGGCGCCATTGTCGATTCTTCCCATCCTTCAAAGAACTGGTCAGAGGCCCTCGACTCACTAACGCACTCCTTAGCTGTGTGCCTCGGCCTTACGAACCGACAACAAAAAACAAAGCAGAAGAAAAGCAGCGGTGAGAAGAGAGTTGCGCAACCCAAAGTAATTGGAATATGAAACCATTTAAGTACATAGTACTCAATGACTGTATCTGAATATTTAAGATCAGTGCACACACAATAAATATTCTTGGCATAATCGATAAAATGTAAGAGGGATGGACCGGAAGGTGAATTATTATTTTCGATAAAGAGTGTTTTATCTCTATTTTGTGTGGCGCTGTATAGAGGTAACTGAAAAATAAATTTTGATTAGAGGAAGTTAACGGGAGTGCCGTTAATTAAAAGAAACAGCCAAGTACAAAAAAAATTATGAGTTTAAATTATGAGATGGCACAGATAAATTTACCACTAAGAGAGAGAAAATTAAATAATTCGAGATTTTGTCTCACCTCCTTTGATACCGCTGGGGTAGACTGACCGCAGAAATCGTTTGTTGGCCGTATGCCGATCATTAATATTACGCGTTTTGCACAGAGGTGCTGCCCGGAAACTGCGTTTACAGATCGGCTTAACAGATCTCAGGGACGGAAGAGTGGCTGCTACAAACTCGAACACCAATGGTGTTCGGAACTCGAACACCAATGGTGTTCGGCAGCGGGTAGCAAATGATATGTGGGCAGTCTTGCAGTTCTCCTGGCTGAATCATAGAAAGGTTGGCAGGCAAGGTTAACGTTATTGAAATGAAACATTGATAAACAATAACAGTTATTCATATATTGACGATACTTTTACATGTATGAATACTGCACACACCTTCAAAAGGTTACATAATGATTCGAGAGCAACCATTAAGAGAGCCACTGACAAGAGCCGAGACATCAGTGGCGAACAGGTCTCAGGAGAGAGAGAGAGAGAGAGAGAGAGAGAGAGAGAGATTGAGAGGGAGAGAGCCAGAAGCCACTCATGGTTATATACATACAGACAACTGAAGGCAACTTTACTGTCATTCTCTTCCTCTTCTGGAACATTCTTGCGTGGAAAAATGTTCGAGAGACTTGGCAACGCTCCTTTCCGGCGCGGCTGATCGCCTAAAATTTGACTGTTGTCACCGCATGCGCTGTGTCTGATGCGTTATTTGCCAACTAAAAATTACTATTGCTTTCTCTTGCAAGTTTTAACATCTGTAAGCTCTTCCACATTTAAGAAAGATTAATTACAATTTTAAAATACAATACAACTTAAAAACAATACATGGAATTAATACAAAAATACAGCGTTTCTTACGTAGGTTTACGTAAATTATTTTAGTTTTTGGGGCTTACATTTATTTATTCATAAAAAGAAACATTTCAAAGGGTCACCGATCAAGGAGATGGACGGGCTAGAAAGGCCTGATTCTTTGATTATGCTTATCTTCCTAACTTTAATGAAAGCAGCAGTCATAGTCGGAATCAAAATTCACGGAACCTTCAGCTGCTTCCTGTTCCTTCTGATGTTTCTATAGTTTCTAATGAAATGTCAATGTTCAAAAAATTAACTGACGCATAACACATGTGTAGGTTTCCACCAAAAGTGTGTTATTTCGGTTGGATACCACAGTGTTTATATTTCATCTTTGCAAGGTTGAAAAGATTAGCTGGATTCAACAATGCTGTGAAACTCTGGAAACCACACAAAGACAAAGGCTATTAGATAGCATATACCGAGAATACATAGCGACAATGCGAAGGCAATTGACAGTTATTATTGAAATTGAAAGAGTTGCAGATTTAAGTGAATAGTAACTGTGAATAATTGTGTCAGTGAAGATATCAATGAAAACTGATATTACTAACTACGATCGCACTATGCCGTCAGTCAGCTCTATGCATCCACTTACATTGTACATGCGCTGTCTTCCATAGCTACGGTAGGGCTGTACGTTCCTCCAGGCTCCTGGAAAGCTGCATATTTTACAATGATCGATATGTCTCTTAAAATACTTGCAGTAAGTTTTAGCAGCTAAAATTTTGACATTGTCTTTCTTTCGGTGGATTCTTCCCATGTAAAAAATTTCAGAACTGGTTAGGCTTTGTCTGATTGGACAATTCCCTTGTAAGAGAGAGCTTTGTCTGATGCCAACAAGACAAATATTAGAAACTCTGTTTAGATACACTAGTATGTAGTTGAAGATATTTTAGTGTGAGAGGCAGGTGAATGGTTTTAACGACCTGCTTGCAACAAGTTAAGTATTTTTGAACACACTGAGACCTCCTGTAGTACTTCGACATACTTAGAGGGAACTGAGGGCCTTAATTGAATACGGAGTGTCTCTCCTTCAAAAGTATAGTTGTTTCAAAAATGGAATGGGCAAACGCCAACAACGTAAAAGGTAACAAGACGGTTCCTATTAGTCAGAGCAGCCAAAAACAGAATGCGCCGGGTGTATGTGGCAGGCGGTGAAACGTGTGACAGGATGTACCTGCCGTTTGCAAGGCTGCTACCATAGCAACCATCAAACAGAGAGCGCTCTTGGTCTACCGAGCGAGGTGGCGCAGTGGTTAGCACACTGGACTCGCATTCGGGAGGACGACGGTTAAATCCCGTCTCCGGCCATCCTGATTTATGTTTTCCGTGATTTCCCTAAATCGCTTCAGGCAAATTCCGGGATGGTTCCTTTGAAAGGGCACGGCCGATTTCCTTCCCCATCCTTCCCTCACCCGAGCTTGCGCTCCGTCTCTAATGACCTCGTTGTCGACGGGACGTTAAACACTAATCTCCTCCTCCTCCGCTCTTGGTCGCGCCCTCTATTCCAATCACCACTGTCAAACGCTAAACTGCTGTAGGTAGCAGTCGCTACAGCCTGCTGCAGATAACGCATGAGGCCAGTAACACAGCAATTTTGATTCGTTTTCGTAGTGTGCTTTCTTTCTCTTTGCGGGGCGTGTATTTTGCGCTGCAGAATGCCTGAAGCTTAGAGCGGAAAGTGTGCAAATAAGTATGATTAGTGAACAGGTTGTTAAGAGAACTGCCCACTCACGTTCTGCGTGGTTGCACACGCGAGTTTGTGCGTCGCCAAGAACGGGATGGACTATGGTGCATATCTACTGCTTCTAACGAAGGTAGAAAAGAAAAACACATGCTTTGAATGAAAACACTGTCGTAAATATCTTTAATGAAAAATACTACGCAGAGTAGGACTGGCTCGACCATCTAAACTACGGACACTCGGTAAAAAGAGAAAGACAGAAGAAGGATTAACGCACTTGGACTCATTTCGACAAGATGCTGCTCGTCGCCACATACACGAAATTATGACAGAAAAGAACATCCAACAGTAAACTCTTTGCGAGATATAATTATTCTTTGGCAATAGACTTCTTTGCTAGCAGTTGTCAGAGCACTCCGTCTTAGAAAAAAAAATTAAAAAGATCTACTGGACACAAACTTACATTGTAGGGAAGTGATACCGTTCCGTACGTTCTCGATTTTCAAGAGACATTGCTACCCTTTTGAAGACATTGTGTGGCCCCCATATCCGTAGGAAATCTCATCATGATACCACAGGGTATCCCTTTGCACAAGTATGCATACTACAGTCTGTGTTATATACACTACTGGCCATTAAAATTGCTACACCAAGAAGAAATGCAGATGATAAACGGGTATTCATTGAACAAATATATTGTACTAGAACTGACGTGTGATTACATTTTTACGCTTTGGATGCATAGATCCTGAGAAATCAGTACCCAGAACAACCACCTCTGGCTGTAATAACGGCCTTGATACGCCTGGGCATTGAGTCAAACAGAGCTTGGATGGCGGGTACAGGTACAGCTCCCCATGCAGCTTCACCACGATACCACAGTTCATCAAGAGTAGCGACTGGCGTATTGTGACGAGCCAGTTACTCGGCCACCATTGACCAGACGTTTTCAGTTGGTGAGAGATCTGCTGAATGTGATGGCCAGGGCAGCAGTCGAACATTTTCTGTATCCAGAAAGGCCCGTACATGACCTGCAACATGTGGTCGTGCATTATCCTGCTGAAATGTAGTGTTTCGCTGGGATCTAATGAGGGGTAGAGCCACGAGTCGTAACACATCTGAAATGTAACGTCCACTGTTCAAAGTGCCGCCAATGCGAACAAGAGGTGACCGAGACGTGTAACCAATGGCACCCCATACTATCACGCCGTGTGATACGCCAGTATGGCGTTGACGAATACACGCTTCCAATGTGCGTTCACCGCGATGTCGCCAAACACGGATGCTACCATCATGATGCTGTAAACAGAATCCGGATTCATCAAAAAAAATGTTTTGCCATTCGTACACCCAGGTTCGTCGTTGAGTACACCATCTCAGGCGCTCCTGTCTGTGGTGCAGCGTCAAGGGTAACCGCAGCCATGGTCTCCGAGCTGATAGTCCATGCTGCTGCAAACGTCGTCTAAATGTTCGTGCAGGAATTGAGACGTGGCTGCACGATCCGTTGCTGTCATGCGGATAAGATGCCTGTCATCTCGACTGCTAGTGATACGAGACCGAGTGGATCCAGTACGGCGTTCCGTATTACCCTCTTGAACCCACCGATTTGATATTCTGCTAACAGTCATTGTATCTCGAGCAACGCGAGCAGCAATGTCGCGATACGATAAACCGCAATCGCGATAGGCTGGAATCCGACCTTTATCAAAGTCGGAAACGTGATGGTACGCTTTTCTCCTCCTTACACGAGGCATCACGACAACGTTTCACCAGGCGACGTTGGTCAACTGCTGTTTGTGTATGAGAAATCGGTTGGAAACTTTCCTCATGTCAGCACGTTGTAGGTGTCGTCACCGGCGCCAACCTTATGTAAATGCTCTGAAAAGCTAATCATTTGCATATCACAGCATCTGCTTCCTGTCGGTTAAATTTCGCGTCTGTAGCACGTCATCTTCGTGGTGTAGCAATTTTAATAGCCAGTAGTGTAAATTCACATCAATGATTCAGATCCATTTGAGCACCCATTACATATCGAGTATGACAACTATATGTATATCATACTGGTTATTGTAAGAGAGTGCCCGCACTATTGCTTTGTTGTTGTTGTTGTCTTCAGTCCTGAGACTGGTTTGATGCAGCTCTCCATGCTACTCTATCCTGTGCAAGCTTCTTCATCTCCCAGTAACTACTGCAACCTACATCCTTCTGAATCTGCTTAGTGTATTCATCTCTTGGTCTCCCCCTGCGATTTTTACCCTCCACGCTGCCTTCCAATACTAAATTGGTGATCCCTTGATGCCTCAGAACATGTCCTACCAACCGATCCCTTCTTCTGGTCAAGTTGTGCCACAAACTTCTCTTCTCCCCAATCCTATTCAATACTTCCTCATTAGTTATGTGATCTACCCATCTAATCTTCAGCATTCTTCTGTAGCACCACATTTCAAAAGCTTCTATTCTCTTCTTGTCCAAACTATTTACCGTCCATGTTTCACTTCCATACATGGCTACACTCCATACAAATACTTTCAGAAATGACTTCCTGACACTTAAGTCTATACTCGATGTTAACAAATTTCTCTTCTTCAGAAACGCTTTCCTTGCCATTGCCAGTCTACATTTTATATCCTCTCTACTTCGACCATCATCAGTTATTTTGCTCCCCAAATAGCAAAACTCCTTTACTACTTTAAGTGTCTCATTTCCTAATCTAATACCCTCAACATCACCCGACTTAATTCGACTACATTCCATTATCCTTGTTTTGCTTTTGTTGATGTTCATCTTATATCCTCCCTTCAAGACACCATCCATTCCGTTCAACTGCTCTTCCAAGTCCTTTGCTGTCTCTGACAGAATTACAATGTCATCGGCGAACCTCAAAGTTTTTATTTCTTCTCCATGGATTTTAATACCTACTCCGAATTTTTCTTTTGTTTCCTTTACTGCTTGCTCAATATACAGATTGAATAACATCGGGGAGAGGCTACAACCCTGTCTCACTCCCTTCCCAGCCGCTGCTTCCCTCTCATGCCCCTCGACTCTTATAACTGCCATCTGGTTTCTGTACAAATTGTAAATAGCCTTTCGCTCCCTGTATTTTACCCCTGCCAACTTTAGAATTTGAAAGAGAGTATTCCAGTCAACATTGTCAAAAGCTTTCTCTAAGTCTACAAATGCTAGAAACGTAGGTTTGCCTTTCCTTAAACTTTCTTCTAAGATAAGTCGTAAGGTCAGTATTGCCTCACGTGTTCCAGTATTTCTACGGAATCCAAACTGATCTTCCCCGAGGTCGGCTTCTACTAGTTTTTCCATTCGTCTGTAAAGAATTCGTGTTAGTATTTTGCAGCTGTGGCTTATTAAACTGATTGTTCGGTAATTTTCACATCTGTCAACACCTGCTTTCTTTGGGATTGGAATTATTACATTCTTCTTGAAGTCTGAGGGTATTTCGCCTGTTTCATACATCTTGCTCACCAGATGTAGAGTTTTGTCAGGACTGGCTCCCCCAAGGCCGTCAGTAGTTCTACTGGAATGTTGTCTACTCCGGGGGCCTTGTTTCGACTCAGGTCTTTCAGTGCTCTGTCAAACTCTTCACGCAGTATCGTATCTCCCATTTCATCTTCATCTACATCCTCTTCCATTTCCATAATATTGTCCTCAAGTACATCGCCCTTGTATAGACCCTCTATATACTCCTTCCACCTTTCTGCCTTCCCTTCTTTGCTTAGAACTGGGTTTCCATTTGAGCTCTTGATGTTAATACAAGTGGTTCTCTTATCTCCAAAGGTCTCTTTAATTTTCCTGTAGGCAGTATCTATCTTACCCCTAGTGAGATAAGCCTCTACATCCTTACATTTGTCCTCTAGCCATCCCTGCTTAGCCATTCTGCACTTCCTGTCGATCTCAATTTTGAGACGTTTGTATTCCTTTTTGCCTGCTTCATTTACTGCATTTTTATATTTTCTCCTTTCATCAATTAAATTCAATATTTCTTCTGTTACCCAAGGATTTCTACTAGCCCTCGTCTTTTTACCTACTTGATCCTCTGCTGCCTTCACTACTTCATCCCTCAAAGCTACCCATTCTTCTTCTACTGTATTTCTTTCCCCCATTCCTGTCAATTGTTCCCTTATGCTCTCTCTGAAACTCTGTACAACCTCTGGTTCTTTCAGTTTATCCAGGTCCCATCTTCTTAAATTCCCACCTTTTTGCAGTTTCTTCAGTTTTAATCTACAGCTCATAACCAATAGATTGTGGTCAGAGTCCACATCTGCCCCTGGAAATGTCTTACAATTTAAAACCTGGTTCCTAAATCTCTGTCTTACCATTATATAATCTATCTGATACCTTTTAGTATCTCCAGGGTTCTTCCATGTATACAACCTTCTATCATGATTCTTAAACCAAGTGTTAGCTATGATTAAGTTGTGCTCTGTGCAAAATTCTACCAGGCGGCTTCCTCTCTCATTTCTTAGCCCCAATCCATATTCACCTACTACGTTTCCATCTCTCCCTTTTCCTACACTCGAATTCCAGTCACCCATGACTATTAAATTTTCGTCTCCCTTCACTATCTGAATAATTTCTTTTATTTTATCATACATTTCTTCAATTTCTTCGTCATCTGCAGAGCTAGTTGGCATATAAACTTGTACTACTGTAGTAGGTGTGGGCTTCGTATCTATCTTGGCCACAATATTTTCGTCTCCCTTCACTATCTGAATAATTTCTTTTATTTTATTATACATTTCTTCAATTTCTTCGTCATCTGCAGAGCTAGTTGGCATATAAACTTGTACTACTGTAGTAGGTGTGGGCTTCGTATCTATCTTGGCCACAATAATGCGTTCACTATGCTGTTTGTAGTAGCTTACCCGCATTCCTATTTTCCTATTCATTATTAAACCTACTCCTGCATTACCCCTATTTGACTTTGTGTTTATAACCCTGTAGTCACCTGACCAGAAGTCTTGTTCCTCCTGCCACCGAACATCACTAATTCCCACTATATCTAACTTTAACCTATCCATTTCCCTTTTTAAATTTTCTAACCTACCTGCCCGATTAAGGGATCTGACATTCCACGCTCCGATCCGTAGAACGCCAGTTTTCTTTCTCCTGATAACGACATCCTCTTGAGTAGTCCCCGCCCGGAGATCCGAATGGGGGACTATTTTACCTCCGGAATATTTTACCCAAGAAGACGCCATCATCATTTAATCATTGCTTTAGGTGAGGTATAAAAGTAACAGGGGAAGCGTATCATTCTACGCTGAGGAGTGCAACTGTTAATCCACAGTGGTATGACGTTCCTGTAACGCGAACTCAATACCGCATATTAACAAGGAGTGTAAGAAAACAAGCCAGTCTGGAAGTGCACAACTGTTGTTGCCACATCCATTCTTGCACGTGTACGCGTCCTCAGCTCGTGGTCTAGTGGCTAGCGTTGCTGCCTCTGAATGACAGGGTCTTGTGTTCCATTCCCGGCCGGGATGCGGATTTACTCAGCCCGGAGACTGGGTGTTTGTGTTTTCTTCGTCATTTCATCATTATCATCATTCGTGACAGTGGCTAGAATGGACTCGTTAAAAATTGGGACTTTGTATGGGCTCTGATGACCGCGCAGCTTAGCGCCCCACAAATCAAACGTCATCACACGTGTACACACCGACGAACAGACAATATCGCCCCACTCTACCCTTACTGTGCTTCGATGTCAATGACTTTGTTATTCCAATATAGATATAGTGTGTTGTGAGTGACAGTAATCGACTAGGTCTATCATTAGAAGGAGTGTTATTGTAACTCTTCAGGCTTTCCCGGCGATCTAATGACATCTTGGGTTGTCGGGTATTCTGCCGGATATCAGCGTCGTACTTGCACGATATTTCGGTCACGTAGCTCGAGACCTTCATCAGGTGCGACCTGAGACTGCTCCTCGAGTGGACCTGGTCCAGTATTTATGCCTATGGCCTTCCCCCTCCACCAACGGCTGCAGGCGCTTCCTCTGTGGTCCGCGCCTATTCCCTGCGACCTGTTGGAGCGTTGCTGCTCCGTTTTCCGTCCGCTGCGGTTCTAGGTGTTCCCTCTGCGGTCCGCGCCCACTAAACCCGCTCCTGGGGCTTTCATCTACGGTCTGGAGTACCAAGCGTTCCCCCTGCGGTCCGCGCCCGCTCACCACGACCTGTTGGAGCGTTGCCGCTCCGTTTTTCGTCCGCTGCGGCTCTGGATGTTCCCTCTGCGGTCCGCGCCCACCAGTCCCACTTCTGGGTGTTCCATCTTCGGTCTGGTGCGCCTGGCAGTCCGTCAGGGGCTTGTTTACCATCTCCATCTCTCTGGTTCTTCTGTTTGTGTAGTGTTGCAGCTGGCCCCATTGCTCCTTTAACAATTCCAGAGCCGGATCCCAGGCTCTGCTTAGCTGGTACCCTGTGTCACGATTCATAAGATCGTCAACCATTTTAATCTCTATCGATTCTCTTATGACACTGTCCCAGAATCTGGGTGTTTGTGCTAGAATCTTGGTATCCTCATACTTCATGGCATGATCTAGTTCCAGGCAGTGTTCAGCAATGGCTGACTTAAGTCACCTGTCTTAATCTAGTGTGCCTCTGATGTTCATTGCACCTGATCTCCACAGTTCTTGTCGTCTGGCCAATGTAGGACATGCCACATTGACAAGGTATATTGTAAATCCCTGGTTTTCGTAACCCCAGGTCGTCTTTGACACTCCCCAGCAGTCCCCCGATCTTGTTGGATGGACAGAAAACACACTTGATATTGTGTTTACGGAGGATCCTACTGATTCTGGCAGAAATAGAGCCAGCATAGGGCAGATATGCCACCTTCTTTGCTTCATCTTGGTCTTCTTCAGGAACCTGTGGTATAGTGGCTGGTCGGAGTGCCCTCTCAATTTGTCTGTCCATGTATCCATTCTTGGAGAAAACTGTTTTGAGACGTTCTATCTCTATGGGTAGATTCTCTTGGTCTGACAGGGCACGTGCTCTGTAGACCAAAGTCTTCAGAACTCCATTCTGCTGTGCAGGGTGGTGACAACTGCTGGCCTGCAGATATAAATCAGTGTGTGTTGGTTTTCGGTACACACTGTGGCCAATTGATCCATCTGCTTTCCTCTGGACTAGTACATCCAGAAATGGCAGCTGGCCATTCTTCTCCAGTTCCATGGTGAACTTGACATTAGGGTGGCATGAGTTAAGATGTTCAAGAAACTCATTGAGCCTATCCATCCCATGTGGCCAGATCACGAAGGTGTCATCCACATACCTAAAGAAGCATGTGGGTTTAAATGCGGCTGTCTCCAACGCCCTCTCTTCAAAACTCTCCATAAACATGTTGGCAACCACAGGGGACAGTGGGCTGCCCATAGCTACACCTTCAGTTTGCTTGTAATATTGGTTTCTGTACAGGAAATACGTGGATGTCAGTGTATGACTGAACAGGTCCAACAGAGCACCGTAAAATTTCTCTGCAATCAGTTCTAGTGAGTCCTTCAGTGGGACCCTGGTGAACAGCGATACCACATCAAAACTAACCAAGATCGGACATCATGGTTAGTTTTGATGTGGTATCGCTGTTCACCAGGGTCCCACTGAAGGACTCACTAGAACTGATTGCAGAGAAATTTTACGGTGCTCTGTTGGACCTGTTCAGTCATACACTGACATCCACGTATTTCCTGTACAGAAACCAATATTACAAGCAAACTGAAGGTGTAGCTATGGGCAGCCCACTGTCCCCTGTGGTTGCCAACATGTTTATGGAGAGTTTTGAAGAGAGGGCATTGGAGACAGCCGCATTTAAACCCACATGCTTCTTTAGGTATGTGGATGACACCTTCGTGATCTGGCCACATGGGATGGATAGGCTCAATGAGTTTCTTGAACATCTTAACTCATGCCACCCTAATGTCAAGTTCACCATGGAACTGGAGAAGAATGGCCAGCTGCCATTTCTGGATGTACTAGTCCAGAGGAAAGCAGATGGATCAATTGGCCACAGTGTGTACCGAAAACCAACACACACTGATTTATATCTGCAGGCCAGCAGTTGTCACCACCCTGCACAGCAGAATGGGGTTCTGAAGACTTTGGTCTACAGAGCACGTGCCCTGTCAGACCAAGAGAATCTACCCATAGAGATAGAACGTCTCAAAACAGTTTTCTCCAAGAATGGATACATGGACAGACAAATTGAGAGGGCACTCCGACCAGCCACTATACCACAGGTTCCTGAAGAAGACCAAGATGAAGCAAAGAAGGTGGCATATCTGCCCTATGCTGGCTCTATTTCTGCCAGAATCAGTAGGATCCTCCGTAAACACAATATCAAGTGTGTTTTCTGTCCATCCAACAAGATCGGGGGACTGCTGGGGAGTGTCAAAGACGACCTGGGGTTACGAAAACCAGGGATTTACAATATACCTTGTCAATGTGGCATGTCCTACATTGGCCAGACGACAAGAACTGTGGAGATCAGGTGCAATGAACATCAGAGGCACACTAGATTAAGACAGGTGACTTAAGTCAGCCATTGCTGAACACTGCCTGGAACTAGATCATGCCATGAAGTATGAGGATACCAAGATTCTAGCACAAACACCCAGATTCTGGGACAGTGTCATAAGAGAATCGATAGAGATTAAAATGGTTGACGATCTTATGAATCGTGACACAGGGTACCAGCTAAGCAGAGCCTGGGGTCCGGCTCTGGAATTGTTAAAGGAGCAATGGGGCCAGCTGCAACACTACACAAACAGAAGAACCAGAGAGATGGAGATGGTAAACAAGTCCCTGACGGACTGCCAGGCGCACCAGACCGAAGATGGAACACCCAGAAGTGGGACTGGTGGGCGCGGACCGCAGAGGGAACATCCAGAGCCGCAGCGGACGAAAAACGGAGCGGCAACGCTCCAACAGGTCGTGGTGAGCGGGCGCGGACCGCAGGGGGAACGCTTGGTACTCCAGACCGTAGATGAAAGCCCCAGGAGCGGGTTTAGTGGGCGCGGACCGCAGAGGGAACACCTAGAACCGCAGCGGACGGAAAACGGAGCAGCAACGCTCCAACAGGTCGCAGGGAATAGGCGCGGACCACAGAGGAAGCGCCTGCAGCCGTTGGTGGAGGGGGAAGGCCATAGGCATAAATACTGGACCAGGTCCACTCGAGGAGCAGTCTCAGGTCGCACCTGATGAAGGTCTCGAGCTACGTGACCGAAATATCGTGCAAGAACGACGCTGATGTCCGGCAGAATACCCGACAACCGAAGATGTCAGGAGTGTTATTGTTGTTCATTGCAAACTGTGACAGATGAAGGTGCGAAGAAGCGAAGGAAGAAAGGGAAAGGAAGACTATCAGAAGAAAATAAGAAGTGGAGAAATGCTCACACGACCTATATTATAGCTTCACTGTAGTGAAGGCACAGGATTTCACATACCAACAAACTGTATGTAAATGCAAATACGCTTAGCAAATGTATACCTTACGACCAAAAACTTTTTTGTAAGTTACACCACTGTAAACAAAACTATGAACTATGCCTAACGCAAATTAAGCTTGTTGCAAGACTAAGGCATGGCACCATAGATATTCTGCAGAAAGCAGACGTCACGTAACCGTGACGTACTTTGTTACAAATGGCGAAGGTGAAATTGCGTAGATTTGTAACAATACTTTCTCCAATATCTTTTGTGTATCCGGTAAAATTCACCAGCCTTTAGGAAAAATCAAACAGACTGGTAACGAAGTACATGTTGAAGAAAGGTGTAGTAAGAAAATTGATAAAAAATTGGGTTCTTGTTCGTGAGCACATAAAAAAATTTCGAAGTGCTGTAAGCCACTATGGGAGGCAGGATTCAGGGAACATATACATTTTGCAGGTTGTACAAGGCTTTTAAAAACCAAAATAATGACAGCAATGTTCCGTACAGTTTTTATTATCTGGTATTTAATAAATTTTTCGATATTAAACTGTCCTTCTGCCATAGAGCAGTCACAAGTACGGCATGTGAACTGTTAGTTTTTCAGATAACAGCACCTTCTGATACAGTTGAAACAGGGTTCAAAAATATACTGGAACGTCAACACTTGAAAGCTGAAAAAGCCGAAAGGATGTGAAAAAGAAAGATTTTAATGAATCTCAGATTCCTAGAACCACGAGTGTGACATTTGCTTTTAATTTATAAAGGCTACTGTCTTTCACGACCTTAACTCTTATTAACGTGTACTACCTAAGACAACTGTCAAATTTCAACCTTCATACCCACTTCCGCAATAGCATCAGTAAAATGAATATGCGGCAGGGAGGAATATCAGGTAGTCGAGGGACTGAAATTGCAACCTCGGTCTTTTAGCCACTTAAAGAAATTGAAACTACAGACAAACTCACAATATGGAGTCATAACTGTTGTAGGCAGAATAAAATTAGAGTAAAATTTTGTTGCTATATTTAACTTGAACTGAAATGTGCACAGAAATAAATTACAAGCTCCCAGTCAGAGAACTTTCCTTTCTGGGCTGCGACCGTGATTTTGTCGCTATTTAAAAACGGAAAAGGTTTAATAAACGCAAAAGTCAAGAAGAATTAAAATAAATGATAGAAAATGGTAAACTGACAAATTCATTTCAAGTAAAAATGCTAATCAAAGCTGATTATTTCAACTTCAAAAAAGTAGCAGATATATTATTTAACATAGCACAAATTTACATTACAAAACTTTAATGGGTAAAAGTTACTTATGGTAAACCAGGCTAAAACGTGCTTAAAAGAACCTTCAGTGAATTCGAACAAATATCTGAAACTGATATTTCTGAGAAAGACGTGACCAAAAAGATAGTATCAGTAGGAAAAATAGCTATGTAGTTGTGCAAGTTACTTATTACAGAAGATAAGAATACCGATTTGAAGACTGGCTGAATTTTTGGTAAAACCTGACAAACAGTTTTATGAATGCATCACATCTTAAAATCCTAAGTATGTGTCAGTAAGGTGGTATTAATGAACTTCAATAGTTTTCCATCAATAAACTCGGATTTTACGCAAAATCTATGTTTTGTGTTATTGGCTCACTTCTAAGCCTCAGGCACTTACAGCTCATTTTAGTTCAAATATTGTGAATATATGACACACTGCATTTTCTGACCTTTGCTTTTTTTGAGCTTGTCTTGTTTAATTTACATACTTTTAATTATTGATCACAGTGCAATATGTCTTAAATTATATGTCTAAACCTAGTTTCAATTAGAAAATTGAAAGAAAGTAATAACCAAAGAAAGCATGCACTTCCTGGAAATGTTAGTAATGGCACTTATATACTCATTTTATTCAGCTCTTGAATTCTTTAAAAGTCACTAATATTGATAATGCTGTTGTTTCACATGTGTCCATTTTCTAAAATAAAATCTGTGTGATACGTGTATTTGACAACAGCTGCTGAAAAGCATTGAGGCCACATGCCATGTTTGTGAGCATACACTATGTGATCACATCTGAGTGTTCATGAAGCACACCGGAACCTGAGTCCAGACAGATGCTAGTGGTTGGTTCTTGTGTGACAATAGGCTAAGTCTTTTGTAGTTTTATTTTACATACGTACTTCCCATTTCTGTTCTGCACAGAGGACATATATAAATAAATACAAATGAAAATGGACAACACTATTAACCGACTATGAGGGTGGCATCCCTTTATCAAAAATGCTGACGTATTTCCTTGTATGCCAATGTAGTCTGGAGTTCTACTCCACCAAAATTTTAACATCCCTCAAATTCCTAGAACATCATTCAATCTTCCCATCTCCCCTCTCCCATTCGTATCCTGCTAGTTATTAATTTCCACCTAGCTTCTCTCTCACACTGAACACCTGCAGCATTCCCACACTTTCCACATACTTGACAACAATCGAAACAATTCTTTCATACCTGGTTACCAGCCCTGTATTCTACCACATGTGTACTAGTACAAACCCCCAGCCTTACACGTATACTCTCCACATCTTATCCCAATGAAACTGGCACCACTTACTCATGTGTACAGTCTCTTCCAGCTCCAACAGAATACTACCTTAGCTCTCTATGCCAGACCTACTCAGCTGCCACTTTCCTCCTTCCTTTCCCTACAGTCAGTATGGAGTAGTCCTCCCTGTTTTTTGCAAAATGCTCTGTCACAAAATCCTCTCTCCTACTGCTTATTTCACATAGCTTAATGCAGTAAACTGGAATGTTTCTTTATATTACAAACATTGACAACAATATATGAGTTTTAAAAGACAAAGATATTTTATTTAGTTTTATCAACATACAACTTCGTTTTTTTAACAATTAAAAAAAAGTACAAATATTTTATCGTTTTAAGTCGTCTTTGTAACTGTAATCCCATACCTTGTGACTGCTCTTGGCAGAAGAGTGCTGCCAACCCACCTTGGCCCCAACGATAAAGGAAAAATATAAGTAAACATACTAATATTTCCCATGTGAATTTTCTTCTAGGAACATTACTACCACTGCAACCGAAATGTGGAGATGAAGGTGGATGCAAAGATAATACACATGGAGAAAAAGATGGCACTGGAGGTAGAGTTGGAGGTAAAGGAGGCGGAAGTGGTGGTCAAAGGAGGAAAGGGGTAGCACTTCAACTGGTGGTTGACCAACTCCCATGCCTGCCAGGAGATATTGTTTATGAAGATAACTGCTTTAGCTGCTATTGTTTAGTGGATGGTGCTAGCATCTTGTGCTTAAGTATGGACTGTGAACTTGAAGACATGGGTGAGTTGTATCTCAGAAATAAACCACATTTAATTTTTTTCATATTAATTGTTAAGAGTAAGACACATCTTGAACACACATGAAACCCTCTGTTGCTCTTCAGCACTACACAATGAGCGACCAGAAGTCATCAGATATATCAAAGGTCACTGAATGACCATTTCAGTATTGCTACATCTTACTTGTACATCCATGCTACAGTCATTTCTTGATCCCCCACTGCTACATATCCCCCATCAGAAAGGTTCCAACAAACCACTCTGTAATGACAGCCACGATGCAGGAGTTTGTATCGTCAGACATTATGAACATTCATATTACAGATCAAAATAGCTGTAAGAAAACATATCGTAAGTATACCACACATACGAAAAAGTCTTACGGACGCTATTTTGGTAACAGCATACAATAGAAACTTAAGTAATATGTTGCATGTCCCTGGGGAATGTGATAATTAACAACATTGTGAATAATATGCACTACGTGATCAAAAGTATCCGGACACCTAGCTGAAAATGACTTACAAGTTCATTGCGCCCTCCATCGGTAATGTTGGTATTCAATATGATGTTGGCCCACGCTTAGGCTTGATGATAGCTTCCAATCTCGCAAGCATTCGTTGAATCTGGATGGTTTCTTGGGGAATGGCAGCCCATTCATCACGGACTGCTGCACTGAGGAGAGGTATCGATGTCGGTCGGTGAGACCTGGCACGAAGTCGGAGTTCCAAAACATCATAAAGGTGTTCTATAGGATTCAGGTTGGACTCTGTGCGGGCCGTTCCATTACAGGGATGTTATTGTCGTGTAACCACTCCGCCACAGCCCTTGCATTATGAACATGTGCTCGATCGTGTTGAAAGATGAAATCGTCATCCCCGAATTGCTCTTCAGCAGGGGAAGCAAGAAGGTGCTGAAAACATCAATGTAAGCCTGTGCTGTGTTAGTGCCACGCGAAACAACAAGGGGTGCAGTCCCCTAAATGAAAAATACGGCCATACCATAACACCACCGACTTCGAATTTTACTGTTCGCACTACACACGCTGGCAATGACCTTTACCGAGCATTCGCCATACTCACACCCTGCCATCGGATCGCCACATTATGTACTGTCATTCGTCACTCCACGCAACGATTTTCCACTGTTCAATCGCCGAATGTTTACGCTCCTTACACCAAGCGAGGCGTCGTTTGGCATGTAACGGCGTGATGTGTGGCTTATGAGCAGCCGCTCGACCATGCAATCAAGTTTTCTCAGCTTCCGCCTACCTGTCACAGTACTTGCAATGAACCCTGATGCAATTTGGTATTCCTGTGTGATGATCTGAATAGATGTCTGCTCATTACACATTACAACCCTCTTCAACTGTCGGCGTTCTCTGTCACTCATCAAATGAGGTCGGCCTGTACGTTTTTTGCTGTACGTGTCCCTTCGCGTTTCCACTTCACTACCACATCGGAAATAGTGGACCTAGGGATGTTTAGGAGTATGGAAATGTCGCGTACAGACGTTTTGACACAAGTGACATCCAATCACCTGACTACGTTCGAAGTCCATGAGTTCCGCAGAGCGTCCCATTCTGCTCTTTCACGATGTCTAATGACCACTGAGGTCACTGATATGGAGTACCTGGCAGTACGTGGCAGCACAATGCAACTAATGTGAAAAACGTTTGTTTTTGGGGTAGTCCGGATACTTCTGATTACATAGTGTAATTACACTTATAGGAGTTCTGAACGGTGAGCATTGTTATGTATGAGAAAATTTCGTCACATTCAATTGACAGCAATAGCCATTTACAGCTCAACAAAATGTCAACCTGGTGCAAAAATGGACAGCTAGCTTTATGATACAGAACAAGAAAGTTGTGCGGTCCACAGTACTTGAAAGTGTGGTGTTGTTTATCAGACTACTGGGTACCATCTATTGTCAGCCTGCCTAAACAGATATGTGTGAGTAACAATGTGAACAGATTTGAAGCAAAGTGGCCATACAGGTTTAGCAGTAAGTAAAGCAAATAGGAGACTGGAATACATTCTGGTAAAAGAGTGTAACAAATATGTTGACAAAGCTCAAGTCGAAGACTGTAGAAAAAAGTCATCATACCTCTGGTAGGAATGTGCTCACTAACATGAAAAACTGCCACTTTAGCCGGAATCTATGATTATTCTTCAGGATGCTATTGAAAATCCTACAGAGGTTGTGTAGGTGAAAAGGAACAGATACTATTTCATAGATTAGTCACCCATTTCGGTCTCGGAGGGCCTCAATAAACAGTGCTCTCGGTAATCTAAAGGCATTTTGCAACACTTCGATCCTGAAGCGTCTGCTGAACGCCATCAAGGGAATTAAACCGTCGTAACTTTACTCTCCTTGACGTCATCAAGTATCACCCCTCATTATAAGTGTCATCATAAGCCCACAAATCTCTACCCTACCTACACTCATCCATTTTCGTCTCCTCAACTCCGCTTTTTTCCTTACTTGCAACAAATCATTGCAAAATATTAAAAAGGAAGAACCAATCAAAATTCCAAGACAGTTGAGCCAACCCAATTGTGTTAATGCGGCATTAAAACCCCCATCTAACCCTCTTCCCCTATCAACACCCAATCAAAAGTTCTAAGATGGATGGACCAGATCAAATGTGCTTTATGCCACATCCTGTTCCTGTCTTTCCAACGAACCACAGTGAACTATTATAATGAAGCATCCAAACAGAAAGTAGTTTCAATAAACCAATTAAAAAAATCGAAATAGTGGGACTAGCTCAGTTGTGCTTCGTACCCTACTACCGTACACCCCCTCCCCCCCGCCCACCCCTGTCCAGCCACCACTCTAGTAGTAAAATTATGTGTAAAAGTTATACCAAATAGCATTATTCTGTGATATTTTCATAACTCTGTACCACACACACACACACACACACACACATTGCATCTTCTAACGTCTCCATCCAGTCTCCTTTAATCAGGGCCAAGGGTTTTAGTCACCATTAAACTGAAAGAGCCACATCTAGGTAGCGGGTAAAAAAGAATTATGTTTTTACCATTTCCACATGCACTGAAGAGCCAGAGAAACAGGTACACCTACCTAATATCGTGTAGTGCACCCGCAAGCACGAAGAGATGCCGCTGCACGAGGTGGCATGGACTCGACAAATGTTTGAAGAAGTGCTGGAGGGAACTGACACCAAGAATGCTGCAGGGCTGTCCATAAATCCGTAAGAGTCCGAGCGGATGGAGATCTCTTTTGAACAGCACCTTGCGAGATAGTCAAGATATTCTCAATAATGCTCATGTCTGAGAAGTCACGTGGGCAAACTGAAGTCTTTAAACACAGGGGAGTGTTCCTGGAGCCACTCTGTAGCAATTCTGGAAATGCGGAGTGTCGCATTGTCCTGCTGGAATTGACCAAGTCCATCGGAATGTTCAATGGACATGAATGGAAGCAGGTGATCAGATCGGATGATTACGTATGTGCCACCTGTCACAGTCGTATCTAGACATTTCAAGGATTCTTTATCACTCCAACTGCACATGCCTCACACCATTACAGACCCTCCACCAGCTTAAACAGTCCCCTGCTGACATGAAGAATCCATGGATTCATGATGTTGTTTCCATACCCTTAAACGTCCATTCGCTCGATATAATTTGAAACAAGGCTCGTCCGACCAGGCAACATGTTTCCCGTCATAGTCAGTCCAATGTCGGTGTTTACAGGCCCAGGCGAGGCTTAAAGATTTATGTCGCTCAGTCACCAAGGGTACACGAGTGGGCCTTCGGCTGTGAAAGCCCATATCGATGATGTTTCGTTCAATGATTCGCACGCTGACAGTTGTTGATGGCCCAGCACTGAAATCTGCAGAAATTTGCGGAAGGGTTGGACTTCTGTCACCTTGAACGATTCTGTTCGGCCGTAGTTGGCTCCGTTCTTGCAGGATATTTTTTCGGCCGCAGAGAAGTTAGAGATCTGATGTTTTACTGGATTCCTGATATTGTCGGTACACTCGTGAAATGGTCGTACGAGAAAATCCCCACTTCATCGCTACCTTGGAGATACTGTGTCTCATTGATCGTGCGTCGACTATAACACCACGTTCAGACTCACTTAAATCTTGATAACCTGCCACTGTAGCAGCAGTAAGCGATCTAACAACTGCGCCAGGCACTTGTTGTCTCATATAGGAGCTGACGACAACAGCGCCGTCTTCTGCCAGTTTACATATCTCTGTATATGAATACGCATGCCAATAGCAGTCTCTCTGGTACTTCTGTGTATAAAGCATGTAACCCAGCTGAATTGCGTAAAATGACGCCAAAAAGATTTCCTAACAATGCTTTAATTCGTGACCATCATAACCATTGGTTGTCTGGCTCACCTGGCACATGTGTTACTCTCATTGGAACGTATATGTCATTCACTATGGAAAAACAGAACACGTATAAAACATACTTTTCACGAATAGTTAAAACCGAAGTTTGGTTATACAATATAATTAACAAATTAGTAATGAGTAGTTCTCAAAAATGAGTTTTGCTTTAAATATTCTGCAAAGCCCTGTCGCCTGTCTTCGTCAAATGAGAGCTGCTCTGGTAAGACCCTCAAAGTCCAATTGCTGTAGCATAATGTAAGATCCCACAGAGGTTTGAATTAATTGGCAACCACACCATGGCATTTAGCAAACATCAGAACAGACTAAAAGTCTGCAAAAACGCATAAGAAGGACAAAAAAGCAGTGTTTATGTTGTGTATCACAATCTTAACTTCATCACATTGTTATTTTACACACACATTCATCTAGTACCTCAAACATTGCTGTGGACTTTCAGATTAAGTGCCACAGTGCTATTTTCATACCTAAAAAGCAATACCTTTTCTACATTCCAAGTTAGGACCAATGGACTGAAGCTACCTATTTCAGTCTTATAACTGTAGAATATACGTGTTAGTTAAAATACTAGACCTCAGTTCAAAAAAGGAAAAGCCAATTAAATGTTGCAGAGCCATTTCCTTGCCTAAACACATGTGGTTTAAGGAATACAAAACATTTAGATTTAGGCCTATGACATCGAAGCTACACATACCTGGATTAAATACTGGGAAAACACAGAAACAAATGCAAATTCTGAACGTAAATATTAGAGGACGCTTATTATGTAACACCCTCAAATTAAATACTGAAGTGTTATAGTGATATCAAAATAGGCAAAGGGTATTCCATCTGATGTCATTTACTGTCACACATAACCTATTTTATTCATAATGTTTCACCACTAATTCACTCCAGTTCACTTGTAAAACGTAATCAATGATACTGAGCAGCAATAATACAAATGTTATGACCTAGCCAAAACAAACTGCTGGAGTCGGCACTATGGCTAACTAAAACTATTTAAACTACAATAAGATTTTAGGAAGGAAAGTAGAAGATATTTTGTTATGAAGTATCGCCTAAACTACAGGATACACACATAGTCCATGTCCAAATATTGGTTAGAGATGTAACACTTCCAAAACAATGGCTGAGTCGATATACTGAAAGTAAAGAAAATTGTTTATCATTTATCGAGTACAAAAACAAACACATGAACGAACATGCAGGCTGCTTATCATAATATGCAAATATAACTACAGTTTTCTGCAAAAATTGGGCCAAAATAAATTTGTATTATTTATAAAATAATGTACACTTTGCAACCACAATGAACCTTCGAAATAGTACTCCCATAAAGGAACTGTCTGTGTTACTTACTTACCTGCGATTGACACTACTCATCAAAAATTTACGGTAAGTAGCACTCGTTACACAATGAATGTTCCATAGAAGTACCATGCTTCCAAGATCTGTGGACTTCCAAATTAGATATTTCCAGATTGAATGTATAAGTTACTAAAATTATAAGTCAGTCATCAGGATTTACTCAAAAGATGTTAATGTAATGAAACGTGATTATGGAGGCATCGAACTACCTAATGGAAAGTTACAACTAAATTTCACTAATCTCAGAATACTACTCCACATAATGACAATTAAACAGCTATGACAAATGGAAAGTTGACATGGAGGACCACCATCATCATTTAATGAGATCAAGCGACAGTGAAACAGTGATACTGACGTTTTGTTGAACAGCGCAACTGCACAGACCTAATCCAAGCTTGTACCTCCCGCTACATGCTAATAAAATATAACAGAACGAAGTCCAAAGATGTAACCGCAAATTCAAGTCAAACGGTGCGTAGAGAAGAGTATACTGTACCACTTCCAGTTTGCAAAAGGAGCGGCGGGAAAAACGACTACCTACAAGCCTCTGATGAGTCGTAATTTCTCGTATCTTATCTTTGTACTCCTACCGCAAAACGTATGTTGCCAGCAGGAGAATCGTTCTGCAGCCAACTTCTAATGTCGGTCTAAATTTTCTCAACAGCGTTCCTCGATAGAACGTCACCTTTCATCCAGTGATCCCCATTTGAGCTCCCGAAGCATCTCCATCATACTTGAGTGTTGTTCGAATCTGCTCGTAACAAATACAGCATCCCGCCTTTGTACTGCTTCGAAGTCTTCCTTTAATCCAACATGGTACGAATCCCAAACACTCTAGCAGTCTGAAGAGAAGGCACACTAGTGTCTCTTTTACAAATGAGTCACAGTTTCCCAAAATTCTCCCAATGAATCGAAGCCTTCCTTAGCACAATCCCGACATCCTTGTTCCTTTTCACATCGTCTTGCAAGGCTACGATACTTTAACGATATGACTGTGTCAAGGAGGATATTAATAATGCTGTATCCGAACGTAACAGGTTTGTTTCTGCTACTCGTCCGCATTAACGTACATTTTTCTACGCTTAGACGTAGCTGCCAGTCATCACACCGACTAGAAACTTTGTCTAAGTCACCTCTTATACTCCTACAGTCAGTTAGCTTCAACACTTCCCTGTCCACCACATCATTATCAGCAACACCCGCGGATTGTTGCCCACCCTGTGTGCCAGATCATTTGTGTGTATACAAAATAATAGCGGTCCTGTCACACTTCCCCCTGGGGCGCTCTTGACGATACTCTTACCTCTGAGGGACACAAGCTGTCGAGGACAACGTACTGTGTCCTGTTACTTAAGAGGTCTTCGAGCCACTCACTCATTTGGTGAAAAGTGTGGTCCGTTTTGATAAAGAGGACCTTAAATGTATATATACCTTATACAAGGGTGAGTCAAATGAAAACCTTAAATTTGTAATAACAAATAGAAATTTCACCCCGTTAGCCTGTAAGTTGGTAAGCGTGCTACAAACAGCGTGCAGAATGGCCTGTAGGTGGCAGCATCGTGCAGATGCACACATGCCGTCGCAGTATCAGTATAAAGATGGCCGCCCCACTTGCGACTCGCACCAGGGAAGAACAGTGTTCTCTTATTCGGTTTTTCCTTAGTGACGGTGTGAAACCTATTGAAATTAATCGACGAATGAAGGTTCAGTATGGTGATGCATGTTTGTCACAGCAGCAAGTCTACGAATGGAGTAGGAAGTTCGCAAATGGTGTGACTTCAGTGGAAGATGCTCCTCGTCCAGGTCAGGCACAACGAGTTGCGACTCCACAGAACACTGCAGCATTTGAAGCCATAGTGAAAGTAAACCGCCGAGTGACACTGAATGACATTGCAGCATGTTTACAGATTAGTCATGGGTCAGCACACCACATTGTGCATGATGTGCTCCAGTTTCACAAAGTGTCAGCAAGATCGGTGCCACGGCAGCTGACTTCTGAAATGAGAGAACGACGTGTTGATGCCTGTGGAGAACTTCTACGGCGCTTTGAATGAGAACGTGATGGCTTCCTTGCAAGAATCGTTACTGGGGACGAAACCTGGGTTCACTTCCACCGACCACTTCCTCATCCACCATACTCACCAGACCTTGCCCCAAGTGATTTCTAGACGTTAGGACAACTCAAGGAAAGAAGTTCCGTTCTGATGAAGAGGTACGCCATGCGGTGCATAGGTGGTTGCGCGGACTACCAAAAGAATTTTTTTTATAAAGGAACTTACACACTATGTAAGCGCTGGAGGACTTGCGTTGAGCGTGGGGGAGATTATGTTGAAAAGTGATACGACTTTGTACCACTTCTAAACAATAAATAATATTTAAAAAATGTTTATTTGAAGACAGAGCTGAGTTCTGTTAGCAAAGAGGCTATACATTGAACTCCAATTTTAATATATGTATACATATACACTCCTGGAAATTGAAATAAGAACACCGTGAATTCATTGTCCCAGGAAGGGGAAACTTTATTGACACATTCCTGGGGTCAGATACATCACATGATCACACTGACAGAACCACAGGCGTATAGACACAGGCAACAGAGCATGCACAATGTCGGCACTAGTACAGTGTATATCCACCTTTCGCAGCAATGCACGCTGCTATTCTCCCATGGAGACGATCGTAGAGATGCTGGATGTAGTCCTGTGGAACGGCTTGCCATGCCATTTCCACCTGGCGCCTCAGTTGGACCAGCGTTCGTGCTGGACGTGAAGACCGCGTGAGACGACGCTTCATCCAGTCCCAAACATGCTCAATGGGGGACAGATCCGGAGATCTTGCTGGCCAGGGTAGTTGACTTACACCTTCTAGAGCACGTTGGGTGGCACGGGATACATGCGGACGTGCATTGTCCTGTTGGAACAGCAAGTTCCCTTGCCGGTCTAGGAATGGTAGAACGATGGGTTCGACGACGGTTTGGATGTACCGTGCACTATTCAGTGTCCCCTCGACGATCACCAGTGGTGTACGGCCAGTGTAGGAGATCGCTCCCCACACCATGATGCCGGGTGTTGGCCCTGTGTGCCTCGGTCGTATGCAGTCCTGATTGTGGCGCTCACCTGCACGGCGCCAAACACGCATACGACCATCATTGGCACCAAGGCAGAAGCGACTCTCATCGCTGAAGACGACACATCTCCATTCGTCCCTCCATTCACGCCTGTCGCGACACCACTGGAGGCGGGCTGCACGATGTTGGGGCGTGAGCGGAAGACGGCCTAACGGTGTGCGGGACCGTAGCCCAGCTTCATGGAGACGGTTGCGAATGGTCCTCGCCGATACCCCAGGAGCAACAGTGTCCCTAATTTGCTGGGAAGTGGCGGTGCGGTCCCCTACGGCACTGCGTAGGATCCTACGGTCTTGGCGTGCATCCGTGCGTCGCTGCGGTCCGGTCCCAGGTCGACGGGCACGTGCACTTTCCGCCGACCACTGGCGACAACATCGATGTACTGTGGAGACCTCACGCCCCACGTGTTGAGCAATTCGGCGGTACGTCCACCCGGCCTCCCGCATGCCCACTACACGCCCTCGCTCAAAGTCCGTCAACTGCACATACGGTTCACGTCCACGCTGTCGCGGTATGCTACCAGTGTTAAAGACTGCGATGGAGCTCCGTATGCCACGGCTAACTGGCTGACACTGACGGCGGCGGTGCACAAATGCTGCGCAGCTAGCGCCATTCGACGGCCAACACCGCGGTTCCTGGTGTGTCCGCTGTGCCGTGCGTGTGATCATTGCTTGTACAGCCCTCTCGCAGTGTCCGGAGCAAGTATGGTGGGTCTGACACACCGGTGTCAATGTGTTCTTTTTTCCATTTCCAGGAGTGTACATTGAAATTGTAGTTTAATGTATATATGTATATTAAAATTGGAGTTTAAGCTATTGCCTCTATGGTAACAAAACACAGCTCAGTCTTCTAATGTAAGTTTTATCATTGCAGAGCAGAAGAATCTTAAAGTTGGGTTGAATAGTTTATAAAGTTAACGGGTTCAAAGTACTTTTGACAATAACCATCTTTCTCCTATTAAAATGCTATATAAAATCAAGTCCGAATTTCTTCAGCATTTCGAAGCATCCCATGTTCTTCAATTCGGTCTCTGTTTTTATTTTTTTTAATTAATCTACCATTTCATTAAAATACTTCAATTTACTTAAGTGATCAAGACCTTTTCTTGAATCATTGTCACCTTTGCGTTTAGCAGTGGAATTTTATGATTTATCAAAATTTCATTCTGATGAAGACAGCCTTAGTAGGTGTCGAAACGCAGGTCGATGTACCTAATAGTTATTTGCAACCAATTACCTGTATAACCATACGTTGAAACTAGTATACCATTGAAACTGCGTGGCAGATCAAAACTGTGTGCCAGCATAAGGAAAAGGTCTCGGGTTAGAGTCTCGGTCCGGCACACAAATTTAATCTGCCAGGAAGTTTCATATCAGCGCACACTCCGCTGCAGAGTGAAAATCTCATTCTGTTAGTATGCGGTTGCTGACTAGCAGCCATGTTTAAAACTGCTTTTTTTTTAAAAAATTATTTCAACAGTCAACTTCAAACTATGGCAATCAGATTCATTTATAAACCAAAACAGAATACACATACACTATGAGCTACTGTTTAGGGGTCTTAACACTGGTTCCCACATTAATTTCAAATAGACTTCTGATGGATGAGACGTCATAAGTGAGTTTGTGTTAACTCATGATAATATGGCTATACAGTCTTGGATGCTAATAATCTTCTCCTCGACGTACAACATACATTGTCGTTTATATGACGTTTATTTACAAATACGTTAGAGTTGTGTCGGTTGGACTCACTGTTCCAAGGTTATTACAAATAAGACATTTCACCGTACAACATCGTTAATGCAGTAAAACTTGAATATACGATTTATCGCCGTTCCACAGGTGAGCCATTTTTGTGCTCAGATACATAGTACAAAATGCTGGTCGCCTTCCAATGTAGATACGGCTTTTATTGCCGGGAATTTCCGAAGGGATATTTGCTTCCCTTCGATGCAGCTCTTCTCATTTAAGCGGAGAGGCCGCATTCTTAAGGGAAACAGAAACTGTCAGGGAAGAAAGGAATCCGAAAGCAATTGGCTATAGCCTGTAGCAAGGGAATATTCTCAATATTTGGCTAAACTGAAAGTGGGAAACCATAAAAATCGTTTTCAAGGATGACGACGGAAGGATTCGAATCATCTCTGCTCCCAACTCCGGTGATTGCTAGCTGTGCCTCAAAGCGTTGAGCCATCGCGATCCGTGGAGGTTATGAAAAACTGTTTCTACATATATATTTTTTTTCAAATAAAATACCGGGTGATCAAAAAGTGAGTATAAATTTGAAAACTTAATAAACCACGGAATAATGTAGATAGAGAAATAAAAATTGATACACAAGCTTGGAATGATGTGGGGTTTTATTAGAACAAAAAAAATAATAATAAAGTTCACAAAATATCCGACAGATGGCGCTGGACAGCAAAACGTTAGTGACTGCTCATGACAATCGTGTAGAAAAGGAGCTGTAATGAGAGAGAGAATCAGATGCGCTAGCAGTCGCAGCATGTTGACGTTACCTGAAAAGGCGCTTTTAGTGAAGCTGTATTATCAGAATGAGAAATGTGCTAGTTCAGCGCTACGATCCTATCGCCATAGGAAGGGGATTCGAACGGGTAAAGGTCCGTTGACAAATTCAGCTTGGCGAGAATGATTTCGAAGTTCGAATCCACGGGTTGTTTAGACGTTAGACCCCGTAGTGGTCGACCGAGCACAAGGCGTAATGCTGCTGAGACAGTTCAGGAAGAAATGGAGACTGTAGCGAGTTTGTCAATGCACGGGGAAGTAAGCGCTCGTGTAGTCGCACGACGCACCGGTATTCCATACACTACTGTTTCGTTGGCACTGAGGCGTACCCTCCGATGCTGTCCTTACAAAATCCATCGGCATCATTAACTGTTACCTGGCGATTTAGTGAAGTGGAGGGCATTTGCGGTGTGGGCGTTTCAAAGTATGGCGGAAGATGACGACTGGTTGAGTAACGTGTTGTGGATCGACGAAGCTCATTTCACGCTCCGAGGGTCTGTCAACGCCCACAACTGCAGAATTTGGGCTACCGAAAATACTAGAACTGTCGTGGAAACTCCATTGCATTACGAGAAAGACACGGTATGGGTTGGATTTACCACATCTACCGTTATCGGGCCTTTTTTCTTCGAGGAAATGCGTGATTCTGGTTTTGTAACTGCTACAGTGATGGGTGAGAGGTACACCGATATGTTACATAATCGCATCATACTCAGCCTTGCTGATAAACACCTGCTGGAACGTACTATATGCAGGATTGCGCTCCACCCCATATTGCTAGACGCGTGAAAGTTCTCTTGCGCGCGTCGTTTGGTGGTGATCGTGTGCTCAGCCGCCACTTTCGTCATGCTTGGCGTCCCAGGTCCCCAGGCCACAATCCGTGCGATTATTGGCTTTGGGGTTACCTGAAGTCGCAAGTGTATCGTGATCGACCGCCATCTCTAGGGATGCTGAAAGACAACATCCGACGCAAATGCCTCACCATAACTCCGGACATGCCTTACAGTGTTGTTCACAACATGAGTCGTCGACTACAGCTATTGTTGAGGAATGATGGTGGATATATTGAGCATTTCCTGTAAAGAACAACACCTTTGCTTTGTCTTACTTTGTTATGCTAATTATTGCTATTCTGATCAGATGAAGCGGCATCTGTCGGACAGTTTTTGAACTTTTGTACCTTTTTTTTGGTTCTAATAAAACCCCATGTCATTCCAAGAATTTGTGTCAATTTGTAACTCTCTATCTACATTATTCCGTGATTTATTCAGTTTTCTAATTTATACTGACTTTTTGATCACCTGGTATAATGTTTCACAATAAAAGATGGAAATATGATGTTGCATGTTTTTCATTTATTTGCGCATGTTTCGTCATGTGAAAGTGCATGAATGCATACATATTGTAAGATTAAATTGTGCAGGGAAGTCGTGGTTACAGTTATTATAGTATTAGACGAGTGTGAACACATTTAGGACGAAAGGTCATTGAGGCATTTATCCCACTGACGCACCAGGCTGAAGATACACGTTTGGTACAGCACGGTATTCTGCTGCGTGAAGAAGTCCGCAGCTGCTAGCTGCACATGCTCGTCCGACAGGAATCTTCGACACTTCAAGGCCTTTTTTAAGTTTCCGAAGGCGCAATAATCGCATGGACAGAGATCTGGAGTGAGGGGCACGTGCTCGAGTGTCTTCTACTGGAGCTGGAGTATGTTCCGCGTTACGCTATTTGCAATATGGTGACGTGCGTTATCATGAAGAAGCAGTGTCCGTTGCCGTACCATTGCGCAACGGCGGTTTTCGACACTCATGTTGCCTCTTATATATTACAAGTTCTCCGATGGAAATGAATAACAGCACGCTGGTCCTATTTAGGCTCACCTGACAATAACGTCCCCATAGTTCACAGTTTCCGCATTTGCAGCACGCTCATTGGAAAGACACTAAAGCCACACTAACCTCTTACCTATATGTCGGTGCTTATATACCCGCATCGGAGTCGTGCAGCGTTGCATATACTCTGCAGCTACGTCCCCAACTGGAAACTATTTGATCGCTTCTTATAACTTTCAATTTCACTTCACAGCAGCTAGGTCATGTGTAATTTCACTTGGCCGAGGCAGGGAGGGGGAGGGGCATCCAGACCTCCCGAACCCTCCCCTTTGGTTAGGTGTTTGACTCATCTATCTGGGAACCTATTACATTTGCTCGTACCGTCATTAACAGTCTGCAGATAACACTACCGTCCATATGAAGGCTGCACCGAAACACGAGACCGAACGAGGACCGATGACTGCCGTAGGATTTTGTAGTTTATCCTGGACGTAAACATATGAAAATAGGTGAAGATGTAAAACAATTTGTACTTCGAGATAAATCTCTAACCCTTAAAAGGTGTCACTATAATATAAGTTCGATTCTGAAACCGTTTCTTACCGAAACTAGGACGAGGTTTTGACGAATAATACAGATAATTTAGAGTGAACATTATCAACCCGACTCGAGAACCATTTTGTATTGCAAGATAAGTAAGGCTTATAATTTAGACACGTGAATAATATTGTTTGGCTTGTTACAAAGATTAAAATGTCCCCACAAACAAGTGCAATTTATGCTATAATTTAAATCAACAGCAGTGATGTGAATTTCGTGGGGTTATAGAAGAAATCTTTGCATATTTTGTTTGCCAGTATGTGCTTCATATGCTTTATTTTTAAATGCTATGACACCATTTGTTTTTTGTACTCGGAAGCTTACGTACTTTGATATATAATACACCTAATTTCATTTTGGACACAAGATCGAATTTTGTCATTCGTGATGAGAGATTTGTATTCACACCTGTGGATTACGACAGGCAACATGTATGTGTTTTCAGGATTCCGCCCCACAGTAGCTGAGAACGGAAACTATATGTGATCCCTTTGTTGTCCGTCCGTCCATGTCTCTCTGTCCGACTGTTACGAACCCTTTTTCACCTGAGGGTTACACGTATCAGGTTGAAATACGTCACATATTAAGGTCTATAGTTCCTTGAGGAGGTTGGGGGGGGGGGTGTAAAACATTTAAACTTTTAAGTCAGTGGAGTCAAAAGATACGGCTGTTTACGTCAAAAATTTTAATACTCGCACACTCGGTCATCAAAAAACCGTACAGTACTTCCCACTGACCTAGAACTCTGGAATTTGGAAAGAAGCAACGCTTCGCAGTACATGTAAATTTAAAAAAATCCGAAAATCATTAATTTGTAATTCTGCCACGTAAAAAAATAACTTTTTGTCTTTAGAACTTACACTGCATTCATCAGCCGTCAAAAGTGTAGTACAAAAATATTACTGCATGCAAAAATAAAGTGTAAGTTATAGTCATGTTTTAGTAAGTAAATAAAATACATTATGGCATCTCTTGTCTGTAAATATATAAACTGAAATCTTCTGCACACTTATTTTTATATGTCCGGGCCAGTTTCAGGAGAAACTGTAGAGATTTTGTTACGGTCTTGGAATTCCTGTGACCGATATTTGTCAGCATCGGAAAGCGATAACAGAAAAAAATTCTCGAGATTCTCGATTCTCGGACTAGATGAACTATCTATATATACTATTAAGCCCTCTGTCCGCGAGTCCTACTCGCATTTGTCCAATACTTTATGCATACTGTTGCTCTCCACACGAAAACATCTATTTGAGAAGGAAATTTAGTGTTGTATATCTGTTTTAAAGTATATATGAGTGAAGTTACCACACTTACGTTATAGCACGGCAGCTATGTTACATCCTTAAAGAGTAAAATAGTACCTACTGCAAAGCCCCCACCCCCCTCTCATATTTGTGGAGTTCTTGAATGACTGTGATTCACCTAGTCACGTGGTATTATGGCTATTATGGACTGATGAAAACTCTATGCAGCAGTGTATTGGCGGCCAAACACGCACTGCAGTCCGTTAATGTTTATCTGCTATGCACAACTGTAGGTGCAACCATATTTACTGCATATTTTATACGTAGGCAACTTACGTCCTTTAATGCGACGACTTGTTTATAAGACCCGATAAATGTGCTTTCGACGGTGATTCGTCATTTAGGCAGGTCGGACATTCTCTGAGACTTCATAAAGCACTTAACAATAGCTGTAATGCCGAACTCGTGATCGCATGTAATAAATGAATAAAAATTTTACAGTGAAATGGCGGAATTATCTTCAAAAACTTCTACACGACTGTGGTCCACCACGAAAAATTAAAAAAAAAAATCATCCTCAATAAAGATTTTCTAAATTGACAGAACAACATATCACGACAACACTGTCACCTTTCTACCAACGTTCTCATTGACTTTCTTTGATCATCTCTATTAAATTTTCGTATCTACTGTATGCCCTTTGCAGCATCCCCCTGATATCATTCATTCTATGCAGTCCTCGTACGTCATAAACTCTCTTTATGCTGCAATAGCACCATAAAATTGTTCACACTAGCCCCTTAAATGCGATTTACTTTTCAGATGCAACACACAATTCCTAAATATTCTACGTCTTATATTGGCCCTCAATACAACTAATGTAACCTTTTCGTCCTACATCAGACCACTTCAGAGCTACCTATAAATATTAAATAACAAATATTAAAATGTAGTGATGCGCTGGAGATTTTCGCCGTTAATCTTGTAATGGGCTTTAGACAGCTGCCGGTCATCATGCAAACCGGAAATTCTCCTCAAGTCGATCCGCATTTTATTACGATAGTTTAGAGATGGAATTTCCCTGTGGACTTTGTCAGTGAACAAAATAAATCGTTTACTTTTACTGAAAACAGTGAATATCCTTGCATGCTTCCTTTCGCACTCCGGATGAAGCATTCGGTTGAACATTCACAATGGTTTGATGAGAAATTCGTCGGTCCAGCAGCATACATACGAAGAGACTCAATGTTTTGGCTGTTGGCCGGTAATGTGGTACAGTATCGAATGCCCATTGGAAATCTATTAGGACCAGAAACTTGTCTTCACTGGCATCTTCTGTTTGCACCATACTATGCGTCAATAAAGCGAGTTACGTTTCTCGTGTGTAATTATCCGTGAAGACATGTTTATTCGTTGAGAGACCATTTTCTAATAGAAACGTCATAAAGTTCGAACTGTAAAACATGTTGTAGGCTCTGATAAACGTTATTGGTTACGTAACAAAAGGAACCACTACTTTGTAGATATTTGCCAGACATACTAACTTACTTATAACTCTCCATTTGCGTTCCAGACTCAGGCGGATGGCTAAAGAGATAAAGGGAGTGTGTAACAATCATTTTTTTTTCTTTTACAGGGTCGGCCCCACTGCAAACCTATGCGATTAACAGACCTAAGGCGGCGGATGTTCCATTGGTGACTAAGCAAGTGAAGTGCAGGTCGTCAGCAAAAGTTTTCTCGGAAGGCTGCAACTCCTGCATTTGCGTGGATGCAGACAGCAGTCCCGTGTGCACGAACTGGCCTTGCACGGATTCTGGAAGAAGTAAGTAACCTCCATTCTTTTGAGCTAAACGTAAACTACAAGCAGTATCTAGACCATATACTGTACGTTACAAAGAGCTTATCAGTGCGCAATCACTTACTGCCTGGCAGTGCAATGTATTCTGCTTTTGCGAGGGTACTGCGTGAGAGTTTCTCTTTTATGACGCGTTAAAGACTACTTGTGTTGGCCACAGGGACGTATTCCTGTGCTCCTTAAACTCGTATTCACACTGGACGAGGTAACTAACGTCGACGTGGACCTGTACGAGTTTTGAGACGTCACTTCCAATTACTTCTTGTTGATGAGCCATTGCTTTGCATTGCAAACAAAATATGTTCTTCGATTTTTTGGCATCGTGCTACGAAAGGTTGAAACAAATAATGCTCTCTATGTCACAAGCAGAATTTCTGAGGCACCGTATTGTATTTGCCGTTTTCTGCTGAAGCCCACATATGATGGGTTTTACATTATACCTTAGACCTAATAAGAATGTGAGTAGGCGGGGGGGGGGGGGGGGGAGGTGTTAGGCGTGTTCTAGCGAAATGAGAGGCATTTATCCCAATATGTAAACAAACTGGCTAGTTGCCATAGCCTAATTCAGTGACCCATATGCAAACAAGTTACACACTTGGGCTCTTGTTTTGTTTAGTTAGGATGTAATTGATTGGCTATATCTATTATTATTATTACCATAATTTGTAGCCAATATGGTCACAGCGTAGTGTACTTCTGCTCAAGTTTACTCAAGTCTTTATTAATGGTCAAGTGCTTTTAACATAGAGTGATAACTGTCATTTTAATGACAATGATTTATCTTCAACTTTTATAGTCCTGTCTTCCTCAGTTGCGTGTAATATTACGGTATATTAATAATTTTTACTTATGGACCGTCTGACAGCAACTGAAAAAAACACAATTTTAGTGCCATACGCGTTTCGCCTTTATTTTCTGCAAGGCATCATCAGTGGCCTGGAATATGTACATATGTTAGCAATTTTATTTACATTTTTGTCATTGTGCCTATAGGTTATAAACAGTTCTGGTGGTTGGTATTTCCTATTAAGAAGTAACGTTTTGAACTGTACTTGCAGGTTGCGTGGACAATTTCCTACATATTACGCTCCTGTTGCATTTTTGGTGTTGTTCTTCTTCTTATGAACGCCAATTTGCGGTTTTTCCCCCCATTCCACAACACTATGCACTGAACGCTTGTTTTAAAGCAATGTTTTGGTTTCTGTTACCGACTGTCAAAGGTTTTTGCCAAAGATCGAATGTTATTGCCAAACTTATGAGTGTAACTATTGAAGTATCTGTGGTCTGTTTGTATATGCATTTGTGTGTGCGTTTGTGTTTCTGTGTGTGTGTGTGTTTTTTGGTGTGATATGTATTTTTTTGTGCTGTGTGTGTGTGTGTGTGTGTGTATGTGTATTTTGGTGTTATACACACACACACACACACACACACACACACACACACACACACACACAGCAAAAAAATATATATATAAAACACCAAAATACACACACACACACACACACACACACACACACACACACACACTGCACAAAAAAATACATATCACACCAAAAAACACACACACACACACACACACACATACACAAACGCACACACAAATGCATATACAAACAGACCACAGATACTTCAATAGTTACACTCATAAGTTTGGCAATAACATTCGATCTTTGGCAAAAACCTTTGACAGTCGGTAACAGAAACCAAAACATTGCTTTAAAACAAGCGTTCAGTGCATAGTGTTGTGGAATGGGGGAAAAAACCGCAAATTGGCGTTCATAAGAAGAAGAACAACACCAAAAATGCAACAGGAGCGTAATATGTAGGAAATTGTCCACGCAACCTGTAAGTACAGTTCAAAACATTACTTCTTAATAGGAAATACCAACCACCAGAACTGTTTATAACCTATAGGCACAATGACAAAAATGTAAGTAAAATTGCTAACATATGTACATATTCCAGGCCACTGATGATGCCTTGCAGAAAATAAAGGCGAAACGCATATGGCACTAAAATTGTGTTTTATTCAGTTGCTGTCAGACGGTCCACAAGTAAAAATTATTAATATACTGTAACAATGATTTATGATCCAAAAGTGCTATCCCCTTCTGCTCACTGGTGCAATGTGCTCCTATTGGTCCCACACCATGAGTCCCTGCACCACAGCCCACCTTATGGTCCCTGCGATACTGAGAGGCGACTTGTCATTAGTAGTCTGTACCTCGCTCGAGCAACAGCACGATCACGAAGTGCCGGAAATCAACCACCTCTCCAAGGAGAATAAAAAGTGGAAGACAGTTCATTCGAATTTGTTACTTTATTACTGTTATTATTATTATTTCTCACTGAGTAATATTTTGCCCTGCTGTGCAGCGGACTTCTGATGATAATGCAGTCAACCAGACTGATTTGTGGGAGCCATAGCCATTCAGTTGTCGCAACACCTACTCAGTTTGCTAGAGTTTATGTTTCCACCACCTGTTTTTTCCAGCTGTGAAGCTTCACTGCAGGACCAGCAGTGGCACACCGGCGACATATCGCACAATAATTAGATGGAACTCTTCTTCTATCACCATGACTTCCCACTATCACAGACATTGGAAACCCCACCTGTGTGGTCACATTGCCATACATCACTTATGAGATCCTCTCTACTCAAATTTATGTGCAGACTAAGTGTGACTGCGAGTAAGTGTGTAGTTGTGTGCATGTCCTCTGGTTATGAGTTGAACACGCTAATGGTGTTGGAAAATCCTCAGGTTAGCAGCAAGAATTTTATGCTTACATCATGTGAGTGGTGGAAGTCACACGAAAATTTCTTAAAGCTTGCATATCTGTTCAATGGTTAAACAAACACCCCCCATTCCCTCACTATGTTACTGGCTTCTCACACAGTGTTTGTTCATGAACATCGAAAGACAATTAAGATTTACTACAATGTGCATAGGTTAGCGTACACCTATTTCCAGGAAGTAACATTCAGATATTTTAACTTGGTGTGTGCTAGTTCTGCCATCCAGTGTCCTGAGAATGACCATGTCAGGTGGTGGGATTAAGTGTATGATTTTTTGGTCAAGGTGTAGCATGTCCTTTCAAACCAGATTAATTAGAGCTCTTTAGACGAAATTTTCAGTAAAAATTTTGATATGTGTTACGATGCTACATGCAGTATTTCTGGTGTGACACCACTACATTACGTGGCCAAAGAAATGCATACAAACCAACATACATTCATATCCCCCAATGTTATCCAAAATGAAAGGAGAAAATCACCTGTAAAAATATGTCCAATGTTTCAAATAAATCTGCATCAGCAAGATACATAGCTTGGTCAACAGTGTATTTGTTCTAATAAAACTGTGAATGCCCCTTTTACCAACTGATATGAAAATCACGATATATATATATATATATATATATATATATATATATATATATATATATATATATATTGGGATTTTTCCACCTCGTACAAATTCTAGGGATTGATCAATGAGAGGGTACGGGACATGATTTCCATGCTAGAGACCATCAAGCCATACTTCATCACAGTTTAATTGGCGCTGTACCATGCAGCCACATTTACAGTATGTGTAGTTTCACCCTAGAGGGTGGTACTGTCCTTCATATGACACGCCCTAGCACCCTCTCCTGCCACAGTAACTGGTGATGTTGTGTCCGATTCACTTCTCTTGCTGTCTCACCTTACAGCTGATGTGATACAACAAAGTACACAATGGTTCTGTATATGACAACAACCACAGCATACAGTGTTTGCAACAGTGTTTCGCCATTTATCTGAGAGAGGGTCGTTTCAGGAAGTGGAAAATCGTGAACGATGTATCTGACATGTTCTGGCATCAGACTTTGAGGAAACTGTGATTAACACCATGGAAGGCGACCACTGTATCAGTAACAGGCAGTTGGCAGACCGGTATAGGGTAAGCCAGATGACCATGTGGAGCATTGTTCATGACAATTATTACTACCCTTATCACTTACAGCATGAGCAGGGCATACTAGGAATAAACTGTCCACATTGCGACCAGGTTTTTCACTGGTTTCTTCACCAGGTAACCATGGTTTCAGGATTTGTGTCACCCATACCATTTACAGATGATGCCACCTTTACATGGAGTGGTATTTTCTAGTTCCAGAACAGTCATCTGTGTGGTAGTATGCAGATACCCCATGGTGTGGTGACAGCAAATCAATAGTATTGGTGGTTCAAAAAAATGGTTCAAATGGCTCTGAGCGCTATGGGACAACTTCTGAGGTCTTCAGTCCCCTAGAACTTAGAACTACTTAAACCTAACCAACCTAAGGACATCACACACACACCCATGCCTGAGGCAGGATTCGAACCTGCGACTGTAGCGTTCGTGCGGTTCCAAACTGTAGCGCCTAGAACTGCTCGGCCACCCCGGCCGGCAGTATTGGTGGAACCAGAATGTGTGGGTCAGGATAAATGGCAACTGTATTTTGGGATCACTTGTCCTTACACATCTCCTAACTGGCCGGAAATATCGGTGTTTCTTGTGGGTAACTTTGCCCTCCCTGCTGGAAGAAGAGCCACTCATGATTCGAATGGTTATGTGGCTGCTATATGCTGGTGCCCCAGCCCAATTCACCATTAATGTCTTGACGCATCTCAGTCATGTTCTCCCTGGACAATGGATCAGACGAGGTGGTTCAGTTACAAGGCTTGTTCGTTCACCAGATCTCAATCCATGTGCTACTTGATTATGGGGCCATTTCAAATGAATAATGCATGTGGAGCCCATTCCAGATGTGGAGACACTGGAGCAGCATATTCATGCTGCCTTTGAAACTGTTTGGGTGCAGCCTGCCCGATGTGAATGTGTGTGACATAAGATGTTATGATGGAAACCATTTTCAGCACATACTGTAACTGTGGTTTCATGGAACAATGTGAATTAGGCCGTAGTCCCTGTAGCAATGTATGGCTGAATAAATGGTCTATGCCATGGAAAACATGTATATCTGGACATAAGTTCATTACACCTTTTCTGTTCTGTAGCCTCTCGTCTATCAATCCCTAGAGTTTGTACATGGTGGAAGAAACGCCCTGTATTTACACAGAGAGAGAGAGAGAATAAAATATTATAGATTGTTTTATAGGTTTTAATGTAGTTACTATCTTTTCATTTCTGACATTAGACCTGCTACTTTAAAACTGGGAATGACTAAAAAATACATCATATATACAGTAATAATTCTGGGACAGCTAACAGCAGGTGAGGAAAAGAACTACATACAGTATACATATATACATGTTCATACAAAAGTGTACATAATATGTATATTACATATTAAATTTACGTGTATATACACACCTATTTATATACACTATGACAAACAATTCATGCAGGTATTCCACATACACCTACATATATATCAGTTATTTACAAATAAGTACCCATTCACACACTTAGTCACTCAAGTCCCATCTGCACAGATGCATCACTAGTTATCATATCGATTTTAGGTCGTGATACAGTATACACTTCATCGTCTCCCGATCAGATGTATACTTGTTGCTCTGTATGAGCAGAAGAAGAAGCCGCATCATGTCGCAGGCACTCCAAGTGATCATAAATCGTGAGAGCTATTGACGCTGCATGATGCTGGTTTTAGGTGGTTCCTGTAGTAGAAATACATACATCTTGGATTTCAGATCCACAAACACCACAATCTGTGACCCATTCGCCTTGTCTTCCATCAGGGCTACAACCTTTCGTTTCGATGTGTAATGCCCTAAGAATTATTGTCCATGTCTACCAACGTGACAGATTCTTCACGATTGTACATAATTACTAAATATGTTTGAGATGAAACTGTATATATCCATTTGCGAAGTTTGGCTTTGCAGAACTCATAACGAAATTACTACATGTTGACTTTGGAAACGTCCACTATACTCACACTATCATAAATAGCTCTCATTAATTCCATCAAAACCATAGACATCTCCAGAGCGACTAATCCTTGATTGAAAATTGTGGCCCATTTAAGAATTGGCCTGGCAACCAATCTTGTACATGATAATGCCCCTCCCTTTGTGAAATTGCATGAATTTCGCTACTGTTTCTCAAATTCTCCATAGTTTTCGATAAAACGGCATTATTCATTAACTAAAAACCCAGACTCTAAGTCACGCATCATGAGAGCCCTTTATTTTCGACAGTAATAAAAATAAATGCTCCACAATCAGCATGGCTGTATGATGGAGATAATGAGGGTGACTATGATCAGTTCCATTCCTAAACTGAGACACTTTAGAAGTTTCTATAGAGCATTATCTCCATTTACCGCTCCCCCTCCCCCCTCCCAGCACTGTTATCAGCTTGTGGATGGAACCTTGCACGCGAACTAGCAGGATATGCTATGCCTGCCTAGATGACATATTCTTCACTGGTATATCTCGCGCTGTTCGGGAGTGGAATGGTAGAGAGATAGTATGATTGTGGTTCGATGAACCCTCTGCCAAGCACTTAAATGTGAATTGCAGAGTAGTCATGTAGATGTAGATGTATCTGCTGCCACACTTTGAATCATCTAATTTGCGGATGTCCTCATTGGACAGCCATAGAAATTTTCCAGCAAGCAATTATTGTTGCATGATGTATCCATTTCAGTTGTTAACTTTGGTCTACATGATATAACTCACATTCTCAGATGCTTTGAACTGTCCATCCATTCACAGGTTATTCAGCTTGGTGTGCATATGCACACATTGGCAATGTTCCCAGTGGATGCTACGTCCAAAACAGAACGGCGTGTTGACATTTAGCAGTAATTCGTTGTTGACTCATGTTGTTTGCAACATTGTATCCCATGAAAGCTCTGGTGTGGTGTAAGAGAACGCTGGATCCAGGGTGTATGTGGTGAAGCACACATTCCAGAATTTCACGGACATATGGGCAAGTAGTCGTACATTCGAAAGCTCTGGTGTGGTGAAAGAGAATGCTGGATCAAAGGTGTATGTGGTGAAGCATACATTCCAGAATTCCACGGAAAAGTGGGCAAGTAATCGTACATTCATGTCCCTATATAGCTTTACACACCGTCTTACGCTAGAGATATTTAATTTCTACCAAACATTCACTGCACGGTTATGCACTGCATCAGTTATGGAATAATGTAATTGATACGGTATATCTCACTTCTTCTTCTACATATTTTTTAAAAATGACGCACCACAAAGGAATTTCCTGAATGGCATGAAAACCGGAACATGAGATGTACATGTACAGACATACAAATAAGTACAATTTCACAAAAATCGGAGACCTAGGCGTGAGAGAGAAATTCATAAACTGCGCAACTCAATAATGCGTTGTTCCACAATTCGCCCATGCTAAACAGTAACTCGGCTTGACACTGATAGATACTGTTGTTGGATGGTCTCCTGTGGGATCTTATATTAAATTCTGTCCAGTTGGAGTGTTAGACTGTCAAAATCACGCGGTAGGGTAGCCCTGCCCTTAATGCTCCAAACGTTCTCAATAAGGGAGAAATCTGGTGTCCAGGGTGGCCAAGGTAGAGCTCGACAAACACGAAGAAAGCCACTATATACTTTCACCGTTTGAGAGGGGGGAGGGAATTTACTTGCTGAAATGTAACCCCAGGTTGGCTTTCCACAGTGGGCAAAAATGGGGCATAGATGATCGTCATTGTACCATTGTAACGTTGAGCTTTGAGGGTGCCACAGATGACAACCAAGTTGGTACTTATATGCAAAGAAGTGGTACCCCAAACCAGCCCCTCACGTCATTCCACACTGAATCATTGCTGCATTGCATTCCAAAGATGGACTGACCACAGTTAAGCACTTCTACATGATGTTTTGGTTGTGTTGGTGTATATGAAAAGAAGGCATCTGAACGTATGGGAGAACAGCCATTGATTGTCAACTGTCAACTTTGTATCCGATGATGAGCGTGAAACCCAATTCACACAGATAAGGACCCTAAGCGAGCGCATCGTTATGCAGCATAACAAGATAAATCTGTTAAATACTAAAAATTTACAATGTCTTTGTAATTTCTGTTTTGAAACTGGTAGTTCGCCAGTTACTATAAGTTCTAAATTGCTGCTATGTTACAAAAATTGCTTATGTGAAGTAGTAAATGAATATGCATTTACATGAAAATGTATATCGCTATAGGAAGCGCGCTGCTTTGACGCTAAAGGTTGAATGTGTTTCCCCGTCCCCTTGGTATACACCCTATTCCCCTCTTCCTAGCCCGCCGATGTGGCTGATCGGTTCTAGGCGCGTCAGTCCGGAACCGCGCGACCGTTACGGTCGCAGGTTCGAATCCTGCTTCGGGCATGGATGAGTGTGATGTCCTTAGGTTAGTTAGGTTTAAGTAGATCTAAGTTCTAGGGGACTGATGACCTCAGATGTTGAGTCCCATAGTTCTCAGAGCCATTTGAACCATTTGAACTCCTGTTCCTCTTCTGTCGCGACCTCTTTATGAGGTGTATAATGAATGAAGTATTTTGGTTGTCCTGCTTGAAATACCAGTTCTATAATTGTGACCAACGGTGCTTAGAGAGTATAGCATCCCCTCTCCTCTTAAACCTACAGTTTAAATTCCTTGAGAGTCTGGGTTACCTTTTATTAGTTGTGGCACTACAAATCGTGTATAGATAACTACAGTTACGAAAAATGCTAACGTATATAGCTGTAAATCTGGGCAAGAATTTCACATCATCTTTTGACTGCAAAAGTTCTTAAATAAATTCTCCAAGTGTATCTCTTTGATATATACAATTCCTTTTGTAATAATTGTGAGATGGAAGCCTTGTATGACATTAACACGAGTTTTAAATTGAGATCTGGCTTATCTGCGCATGTGCGCTCGCACATGTATCAGGAGAAATAACTATTGCTAATGATTAATTTTTCTCTTATTTTCGTACAGCTCACAGTAATCCAAAACGAATGAAGCGTTCATCACAGCATTGCGAGCCTTACACATCGTATAAAAAGAGCTGCAACATTTGTTTTTGCAATATGGATGGCACCAACGCTGTCTGTACGAATCTCTCGTGTCACACTGGCGCACAGGGAGGTAAGTTCCTGGCCTACTCGTCTCTGTCTATATGATCCTTGTTAGTGTTGGTCACTGCTTTCATTTCTACGTCATTACTATCCGTCCTTTCAGAAAAAGTCAAACCGAAGATTTATCTAATGTTCTTGTATGAATACTATTTCCTTATTCTGTAAATACACTGTGGTAACAGTCAGAGAACAAAAAACCTCTTTTGCACCAGAGTAATAATTCTATTGTTAAGGCTTAGAATTTTGCAAAAGTTCCTCCGTGTGAGCTCGGAATGTAGTGGGTTAGCGCTGAGCTAACCAGGAACCACGGACCTTGCCGTTGGTGGGGACGCTTGCGTGCCTCAACGATACAGATAGCCGTACCGTAGGTGCAACCACAACGGAGGGGTTTCTGTTGAGAGGACAGACAAACGTGTGCTTCGTGAAGAAGGGCAGCAGCCTTTTCAGTTGTTGCAAGGGCAACAGTCTGGATGATTGATTGACCTGGCCTTGTAACACTAACCAAAACAGCCTTGCTGTGCTGGTACTGTGAACGGCTGAAAGCAAGGGGAAAGTACAGCCGTAATTTTTCCCGAGGTCATGCAGCTTTACTGTATGATTAAATGATGATGGCGTCCTCTTGGGTAAAATATTCCGGAGGTAAAGTAGTCGCCCATTCGGATCTCCGGGCGGGCACTACTCAAGAGGACGTCGTTATGAGGAGAAAGAAAACTGGCGTTCTACGGATCGGAGCGTGGAATGTCAGCTCCCTTAATCGGGCAGGTAGGTTAGAAGATTTAAAAAGGGAAATGGATAGCTAAAAGTTAGGTATAGTGGGAATTAGTGAAGTTCGGTGGCAGGAGAAACAAGACTTTTGGTCAGGTGAATACAGGGTTGTAAATACAAAACGAAATAGGGGTAATGCAGGAGTAGGTTTTAACAATGAAAAAAACAAATAAGAGTGCGGGTAGGCTACTACAAACAGCATAGTGAACGCATTATTGTGGCCAAGATACACACGAAGCCCATGCCTACTACAGTAGTCAAGTTTATATGCCAAATAGCTCTGCAGATGATGAAGAAATTGAAGAAATGTGTGATGAGATAAAAGAAATTATTCAGGTAGTGAAGGGAGACGAAACGTAAATAGTCATGGGTGACTGGAATTCGACAGTAGGAAAAGGAAGAGAAGGAAACGTAGTAGGTGAATATGGATTGGGGCTAAGAAATGCAAGAGGAAGCCTCCTGGTAGAATTTTGCACAGAGCATAACTTGGTTAAAGAATCGTGAAAGAAGGTTGTACACATGGAAGAAACCTGGAGATACTAGAAGGTTTCAGATAGATTATATAATGGTAAGACAGAGATTTAGGAACCAGGTTTTAATATGTAAGACATTTCCAGGGGCGGATGTGGACTCTGACCACAATCTATTGGTTATGAACTGTAGATTAAAACTGCAGAAACTGCAAAAAGGTGGGAATTTAAGGAGATGGGACCTAGATAAACTGAGAGAACCCGAGGTAGTACTGAGTTTCAAGGAGAGTATAATGGAACACTTGACAGGAATGGGGGAAAGAAATACAGTACAAGAGGAATGGGTAGCTCTGAGGGATGAAGTAGTGTAGGCAGCAGAGGATCAAGTAGGTAAAAAGACGAGGGCTAGTAGAAATCCTTGGGTAACACAAGAGATACTGAATTTAACTGATGAAAGGAGAAAATTCAAAAATGCAGTAAGTGAAGGAGGCAAAAAGGAATACAAACGTGTCAAAAATGAGATCGACAAGAATACCAAAATGGCTAAGCAGGGATGGCTACAAGACAAATGAAAGGATTTAGAGGCTTATCTCACGAGTGGTAAGATGGATACTGCCTACAGGAAAATTAAAGAGACCTTTGGAGAAAAGAGCTCAGTTGGAAACCCAGTTCTAAGCAAAGAAGGGAAAGCAGAATGGTGGAAGGAGTATATAGAGGGTCTATACAGGGGCGATGTTCTTGAGGACAATATTATGGAAATGGAAGAGGAGGTAGATGAAGATGAAATGGGAGATATGATGCTGCGTGAAGAGTTTGACAGAGCACTGAAAGACCTAAGTCGAAACAAGGCATCGGGAGTAGACAATATTCCATTAGAACTACTGACACCTTCGGAGAGCCAGTCCTGACAAAACTCTACCATCTGGTGAGCAAGATGTATGAGACAGGCGAAATTCCCTCAGACTTCTAGAAGAATATAATAATTCCAAGCCGGCCGGTGTGGCCGTGCGGTTCTAGGCGCTTGAGTCTGGAACCGCGTGACCGCTACGGTCGCAGGTTCGAATCCTGCCTCGGGCATGGATGTGTGTGATGTCCTTAGGTTAGTTATATTTAAGTAGTTCTAAGTTCTAGGGGACTGATGGCCACAGATGTTAAGTCCCATAGTGCTCGGATCCATTTGAACCAATAATTACAATCAAAAAGAAAGTAGGTGTTGACAGATGTGAAAATTACCGAACTATCAGTTTAATAAGTCACAGCTGCAAAATACTAACGCGAATTATTTAGAGACGAATGGGAAAAGTAGTAGAAGCCGACCTCGGGGAAGATCAGTTTGGATTCCGTAGAAATGTTGGAACACGTGAGGCAATACTGACCCTACGACTTATCTTAGAAGAAAGATTAAAGAAAGGCAAACCTACAAACCTACGTTTCTAGCATTTGTAGACTTAGAGAAAGCTTTTGAAAATGTTAACTGTGTTACTCTCTTTCAAATTCTGAAGGTAGCATGGGTAAAATGCAGGGAGCGAAAGGCTATTTACAATTTGTACAGAAACCAGATGGCAGTTATAAGGGTAGAGGACATGAAAGGGAAACAGTGGTTGGGAAGGGAGTGAGACATGGTTGTAGCCTCTCCCCGATGCTATTCAATCTGTATATTGAGCAAGCAGTAAAGGAAACAAAAGAATAGTTCGGAGTAGGTATTAAAATCAATGGAGTGGAAATAAAAACTTTGAGGTTCACCGATGACATTGTAATTCTGTCAGAGACAGCAAAGGACGTGGAAGAGCAGTTGAACGGAATGGACAGTACCTTGAAAGGAGGGTATAAGATGAACATGAACAAAAGCAAAAGAAGGATAATGGAATGTAGTCAAATTAAGTCGGGTGATGCTAAGGGAATTAGATTAGGAAATGAGACACATTAAGTAGTAAAGGAGTTTTGCTATTTTGGGAGCAAAATAACTGATGATGGTCGAAGTAGAGAGGATATAAAATGTAGACTGGCAATGGCCAGGAAAGCGTTTCTGAAGAAGAGAAATTTGTCAACATCGAGTATAGATTTAAGTATTATGATGTCGTTTCTGAAGGTATTGGTATGGAAGTGAAACATGGACGATAAGTAGTTTAGACAAGAAGAGAATAGAAGCTTTCGAAATGTGGTGCTACAGAACAATGCTGAAGATTGGATGGGTAGATCACATAACTAATGAGGAGGTATTGAATAGAACTGGGGAGAAGAGGAGTTTGTGGTACAACTTGACCAGAAGAAGGTATCGGGTGGTAGTACATGTTCTGAGGCATCAAGGGATCACCAATTTAGTACTGGAGGGCAGCGCGGAGGGTAAAAAAATTGTAGAGGGAGACCAAAAGATGAATACACTAAGCAGATTCAGAAGGATGTAGGCTGCAGTAGGTACTGGGAGATGAAGAAGATTGCACAGGATAGAGTAGCATGGAGAGCTGCATCAAACCAGTCTCAGAACTGAAGACCACAACAACAACAACAGCGCTGAGCTGATGTGAAGATCAGTACGTCAACAAGACGTACCGCCAATTTGGTCCACAAGTGGGCTCACGGAAATGCAAGTGCTGCTGTGCTAGTTAACAAGCCTCTATCAGGTAAAACTATGTAACTTCATTGCCTGAGCGCCACTTCGAAATCAAACACAAACAGAATAGAAGCGAGATTGACAATCTAGAAGCATTGTTCAATTGCCACAGGAAGAGGACTGCTGACAGGTCCAATAAATTACTATAAATGCTCTCATACGCTCAAAGACACCACGGCACAAGGGTGGACTGGCCCTTTAAATAGAGAGGCTGATAGAGCTCAAGAACTCTTATTGTTGTGCTGCCATTCTGAGAGTGTCACGAGAACCAGAGAGAATGGATTCTGATGTTTTAATTTTGAAATGACCATATCTCCACAGTCAAATGCGGTGACTTCATTTAAAATTTATTGTGTGACTGCTGCTCAGCAACATCAAGAACTGTTTAATAGCTACTGAGTTTCATTGAAATCACGACAAGATGATCATTGATAGTCAGCCTACTACTTGCTTGCTGATGTCAATTCCTGGAGGCAGCCGTCAGCCATTGCCGCCTACTGAGTCATTGTTGATGAGAATGCTGATGAGGGGCTAGCTCCCTTCCACTACTGGGTCACTGCGGATCATCTGCAAGACACCAACGACCAGGTGAAGCGCGTCTGTGCAGCCAGCTGCCGATTTGTGAATATCTGCTGCCGTCTTGGTAAAAATCGTAGAGGGAGACCAAGAGATGAATACACTAAGCAGATTCAGAAGGATGTAGGCTGTAGTAGGTACTGGGAGATGAAGGAGCTTGCACAGGATAGAGTAGCATGGAGAGCTGCATCAAACCACTCTCAGGACTGAAGACCACAACAACAACAAGTGTAGTTCTATCAGAGACAACGACGGTCTTGAAAGAGCAGTTGAAGGGAGTAGTATCTTGAAATGAAGTTGAAAGATAACAGTAAACAACAGTAAAACAAGGATAGTGTAATTAATTAAGTCAATCCTTGATGAGGGAACTGGATTAGGAAACAAATCACTGAAAGTAGGAGACTACTCTTGCTATTTGGGCAGCAGGGTAGTGGATTATGGTCGAAATAGAGAGGATTCCAAATGTGGAACAGCAGAAATGGAACGCGTAGAATAGTTTTTCACGTCTTCATCTGTTGGCTTCTTTGAGTTAACTAAATATGTCAGAAAATTTATCACGAAATTGGGATTCTGATGCTTTTTAACGGTGTATGGTGCTGTTGTACTACAACTTACTTCTTGCTTTTGGGTCAAAATTGTATTGACTAATAGTTTGTGTCGTGATTTACGGAACGGAAAACTTCGTTTATGTCCTTAGTATCCTTCGAATAATTCTACAGCATGTGTATGAGTTGTGGTAGTTTACTGCTATGAGAAAACCGATGTAATTTTTAAAATTTCGTTTACGACCGTGTGGAGAGCGAGATGGAGGAGGAATAATTCATTCCTTTCATTTTATTATTGACAGATGGAAAATGATTTCTCTTAATAGTGGGACTACTTGTCAGAATATCGGAGAACTTAAAAGCTGGGAACTGAGGTTACACAATGTAGATGCATCCATTTGTTTACAGCCACTACTGTTAAGATGCCACTTTTGTTGCTGGTCTTCACTGATGTGGTAGTTTCTCGTGACATCAAGAGAACTATTCTAATATTCACTGTCAGCGAGTTATATGAGCTTTAGTAAGAACATAGCACTTTGCAGAATAGCACACATATGCGGAAAGAAGAGACATGCAAATGAAACTGTAGGTACAACAACGTTTCTCACAAAAGCATAATCCTAAACAAAATTTAGGGGTCTCATTGAACTTGGGGGGATCAACAGGCGGCAGCTATTCCTCGTCGGAGGTAGAGGAGATTTCCTGGTGATAAAGAGGCAAAGCTTATGGTAATTAATTTCGGTAGTGTAACAAGTTCAGACATTAGAGGTCCAAAGGGATTACCCAAGATATTATCGAGAACAGAAAGTCTACAAGGATTTAAATTAGTTTTCTGTAGGCAGAAACATTAACTGACAAACTACAATGCCTCCCCTCCTTTCACTAACCTACTTTTCACTAGTTTTGTATTGCTTTTTGAGAATACGAAACTCACTAAAATTCTTGGTAATGTGTAATTCACTTTAACTACAGAAAGTAAACTGTGCATACCCTGATGTAAATGGACAAATAAACAGGAGGGTGAAGTCGCTGTAGTACCACACTACGATAAAAATACTTGAAAGTGCTTTTTAATACCAATGTTAAAGTTAACGGTCACCGACAGTGTGTAGCCTTATTTGATATTTGAAAACGTTCAGATCACTCACGTGCAAATATCCTAAGTTGTAAAATCTCCCTATAACCCAATCACAGTAATTAATTATAATTTCTCCCGGAAAAGAATCCATGCAGGAAATATTACGATTATTGTTAGGACACATTGACTTATATACTCATGATTACATAAAAATCTATTGAACATTATTAATAAAAATACATCTTATTTACATATCATTGACAAACAGCATTCTTTCTGGTTACGATTCTTAATGCACACTGCTGCCTAATAGATCCCAATGGTAAATGTCTTCGCTGTCTTGTTATTCCGCTACCAGATGGCATAAATGTGTTCCTCGAATCATTGGCGCAGGCGTTACCGTTAATCAGACACACATGTGCACGATATGTATTATAGGACACTGATGGCACAGTTAAGTTCTTGCAGACTGTAATGCTATGGAGAACCCCAGAGACGTTAAAGAATCCATAGTGTAGGCCGGATGTAGGAGAACAGGTAATCTGTTATTGTGTGAGAATCTATTACTCTTGTTTATCACCCCCTAAAATTTGGTGATTGTCTGTCTATTAAAGAAGAAATTAGACCGCCTGCAGGAAGGCGTAATCATAAGGCTTAGTGTGTGTGAAATCTTATGGGACTTAACTGCTAAGGTCATCAGTCCGTAAGCTTACACACTACTTAACTTGAATTGTCCTAAGGGCAAACACACACACCCATGCTCGAGAGAGGACTCGAACCATAAGGCTCAGTGCTGTTGTTAACTAACATGTGCTGGAATTGTGTTGTGCTTGATACCAAGAATGCTAATGCTTTATACGAACATGTCACACTTCTTTCACTGGCACAAATAAAGTCTGAGTTATACAATGGCTGACGATAACCGCTGTTAAGAAATCCTGGTGGTCTACCGTAATGAATCGGCAATATCTTGACAAGCTCACGTTTTTTATATTACCTGCACATCTATACCATCACATTCTCATCTTCACATATTGCTGTGGCCACTGTGTGTAAACTTGATTTGAAGCAAAGTTTTTTTTAATACGTTTTTATGTACAGACTTATTGTCATTGGGTCCTTATTACGTAGCAGTCTATTCTAATAATTGCTTCTTCATATTTTTGTCATGAAAATTCTGTTATTCTAGAGGCGGATCGAAAACTAATCATGACATGTATTTAAAAGAAAAGATAGGCTTTAATTTTCCTACTCTTAATTTGCACTATTTCCACTGCCTCATACACTTTTTGATATACTTTTTGTATTACAGCCCTTGTTCATTTAATGGCTGCTGGCAGCTGGCAGTTTTGCTCAAAACACACTAACTGAGAAAAGGTACTCTTCCTGTTTTCATGAGAATTAGCATCAACAGAGGATACACCGAGGTGACAAAATTAATGGGGTAGTTTTTAATATCGTGTGGACCTCATTTTGCCCAGCCTAGTGGAGCAACTCGACGTGGCGTAGACTCCTAAACTCATTGGAAGCCTCTGCAGAAATATTGAGCCTTGCTACTTGTATATCAGGCCGTAATTGCAAAAGTGTTGGTAGTGCAAGAATTTGAGCAGGAACTGACATCTAGATTACGACCCATGTCGAACGATGTGGGTGGCAAAATTATCAGTTCTAACTGTCGAGAATTTCTTTCAAAACAGTAGCGAACAATTGTGACCCTGTGTCATGGCAAATTGTCATCCATCTACATCTACATCTAGATCCATACTCCGCAAGCCACCTGACGGTGTGTGGCGGAGGGTACTTTGAGTACCTCTATCGGTTCGCCCTTCTATTCCAGTCTCATATTGTTCGTGGAAAGAAAGATTGTCGGTATGCCTCTGTGTGGGCTCTAATCTCTCTAATTTTATCCTCATGATCTCTTCGCGACATATACGTAGGAGGGAGCAATATACTGCTTGACTCCTCGGTGAAGGTATGTTCTCGAAACTTCAAGAAAAGCCCGTACCGAGCGACCGAGCGTCTCTCCTGCAGAGTCTTCCACTTGAGTTTATCTATCATCTCTGTAACGCTTTCGCGATTACTAAATGATCCTGTAACGAAGCGCGCTGCTCTCCGTTGGATCTTCTCTATCTCTTCTATCAACCCTATCTGGTACGGATCCCACACTGCTGAGCAGTATTCAAGCAGTGGGCGAACAAGTGTACTGTAAACTACTTCATTTGTTTTCTGGCTGCATTTCCTTAGGATTCTTCCAATGAATCTCAGTCTGGCATCTGCTTTACCGACGGCCAACTTTATATGATCTTTCCATTTTAAATCACTCCAAATGCCTACTCCCAGATAATTTATGGAATTAACTGCTTCCAGTTGCTGATCTGCAATATTGTAGCTAAATGATATGCGATCTTTCTTTCTATGTATTCGCAGCACATTACACTTGTCTACATTGAGATTCAATTGCCATTCCCTGCACCATGCGTCAATTCGTTGCAGATCCTTCTGCATTTCAGTACAATTTTCCATTGTTAGAACCTCTCGATATACTACAGCATCATCCGCAAAAAGCCTCAGTGAACTTCCGATGTTCTCCACAAGGTCATTTATGTATATTGTGATTAGCAACGGTCCTACGACACTCCCCTGCGACACACCTGAAATCACTCTTACTTCGGAAGACTTTTCTCCATTTAGAACGACATGCTGCGTTCTGTTATCTAGGAACTCTTCAATCGAATCACACAATTGGTCTGATAGTCCATATGCTCTTACTTTGTTCGTTAAGCGACTGTGGGGAACTGCATCGAACTCCTTGCGGAAGTCAAGAAACACGGCATCTACCTGGGAACCCGTGTCTATGGTCCTATGAGTCTCATCGTTTTTTGGGAACACGAAGTTCTTGAATGTATGAACATGGTCTACAAGTAGACGAATATAACCCTTTCAATCCACGATCAGTACACAGGGACCAGAGGACCCAGTTCATTCCATGTAAACACAGCTCAAACCATTATGAAGCCATCATAAGCTTGCAGAGTGACTTGTTGACCACTTGGGTACATGGTTTTGTGGGGTCTGCGCAACACTCGAACAGTACCATGAGCACATACCAAGCGAAATCGTGACTCATCTGACCAGGCACGGTTTCCACTTGTCTATGGACCAACCGATATGGTCATGACCCCAGAAAAGGGGCTGCAGGAAATGTCATACTGTTAGCAAATGCAATGGAGTCTGTCGTCAGCTGTCAGAGCCCATTAATGCCGTATTCGTTGAACGTAAGATATTCATATCTGCGGTCATTTCACGCAGTGCTGCTTGTCTGTTAGTACTAGCAACTCTACGCAAACTCCACTGCTCTCGGTCGTTAAATGAAGGGCGTTGCCTATTGAGTTCTGTGTGGTGAGAAGTAATGGCTAAAATTTGGTATTCCTGGCACTCTATTGACACTGTCGATCTCGGAATATTGAGTTTCCTAACGATTTCGGATATGGAATGTCGCATGCACCCAGCTGCTACTACCATTCCGCATTCAAAGTGTGTTAATTTCCGTCGTGCGGTCATAATCACGTCGGGAACATTTTTAGATGAATCGCCTGAATACAAATGACAGCTCTGTGAATGCACTACCCTTTCTACCTTATATACGCGATTTTACCGGCATCTGTGTATGTGCATATCGCTATTCCATGATTTCTGTCGCCTCAGCGTAAATGTGGTAACTGTGACAGTTAACTTACTTCCTGGAGTGGTGCAGAACAATACCGCTAAATTCAGTTGTTACTTTCTCGTCATTTGAATTACGTATTTTAAATGATTTTCACTTATGATACTTCATAAAGTTTCATGGAGCTGGGTTACATACATCAGGGTAGCATCATGCAGAATGGGATGGTGAGAACGTGTCAGACACCCGAAAACTTTAATGCAGCTTTAGCGTCATTTTGCACATTTATAAACAAGCCAGGAAAAGTCTACTAGCATCAGTCACAGGTCTAAATTTGAGGAAGGAATTTCTGAGACTGTTCGTTTGGAGCACAGCATTGTGTGGCTGTGAGACATGCACTGTGAGAAAATTGGCATGGGAGAGAACAGAAGCATCTGAGATGTGGTGCTATAGACGAATGTAGAAAATTAGGTGGATTGATAAAGAACGAGGAGGTTGTCCGCAGTAGTGGAGAGGAAAGGAACATGTGGAAACACTGACAAGAAGAAAGGACAGGATGGTAGCACTTCCTGTTAAGGCATCATGGGATAACTTTTATGGTACTAAATGGAGATGCAGAGGGTAAAAGCTGTAGAGGAAGAGATGAAAAGCTTGACACAGGAGAGGAATTCGTGGCGAGCCGCATCAGACTGGTCAGAAGAATGATGATTCAGCGTCACCTTCCCAAGCTCACTCTGCACACTGTAGCCAAAGTTGTGAGGAATTATGTCTCAGCTCTCCTGTGGCAGAATGGCCTGCAAACACCAGAGTCTGCTCGTATCTGCTGTTCGAATTTGACAGGCGGCAATTACTGTGTTTCACGGGAACGGTTGTGGCTGATCGGCTCGCCAAGGACCATCAGTGAGGCCTGCATAGGTCTGGTGTCAGAAGGCAGCAGTGTTTCGCCATACGTAAAAGAAAGGACGAGGCAGCAGCAGAGCCTGTCCAATCCAATTCGAAGTGTCAAAATAGATGTTACGCATGTCAATACGCTGCAGATGGATCGTCACAGGTTCTGCCTCCCAACGGGTTAGCTGCAACACAAATTCAAGCTGTGCAAGTTAGGGTATTACTATCTGTCAGACTACAGTACCCTTCTGCTGGGGATGACCGAATGTGGCCTGGTTTTCTGATCTTCTGAGCACCTTTGGTCACGTCTGAATTTCAGAAATTTGTCCTACAGATGCTCTTTATTTCTTTGCTAGCAACTGTTCAGATAGCTTTGCATCTGATATGAGATGTCTTGAGAAACTTCTTGAAGTCACCATTATGAAGATATCCCTCTCTCACTATGATATTTTGGTACGTTGCTTGTCTGGAGTGCTCACCCATCATCTACATCTATGGACAAACTCTTCAAGCCATAGTACAGTGCGTCACAGTGGGTACCCCATACCACTACCAGTTAATTTGTTTCCTGTTCCACTTGAAAACAGAGTAAGGAAAAAACTACTGAACTATCCCTAATTTCTTGTATCTTACCTTCGTGGTCCTTTCGTGAAATGTACATTGGCGGCAGTAGGATTGTTCTACTGTCAGCCTGATATGCCGGTTCTCTAAACTTATTCAATAGTGTTCCGCAAAAAACAATGTCTTCCCTCCAAGGATTCTCCTTAATTATTGCATGTTGTTGTAACCTATTAGTAACAAATCTTGCAGTCTGCCCCCGCCTTGCTTTGATGTCTTCCTTTAACCGGGCATGGGGCAGATTTCTCAAACTCGACAGTACTCAACCATTTGTTGCTCGAATGTTTTATATGTGGTCTCCTTTACAGACGACCCACCGTTTCCTAATATTCTCCCATTAAACCTAAGTCGAACATTTGCCTCCTGCACTACAATCCTTATACGCTCATTCCATATCACGCAGCTTCGCAGCACTACCTCCCGATATCTGATGGCAGCACTGCGTCCAGCAGTACATTACTAATGCTGTAATCGAACATTACCAGTTTGTTTACCCTATTCATCTGCAGCATCTTACATTTTTCTATGTTTTTAGCTAGCTGCCATTAATCACCCCAACTATAAATTCTGTCAACTTTACCTTGTATCCTACTACAGTTGTGACGAAGCAAGCAGGGATAATTTTACTTCCCCTCTTGGTTCACCATATGCCTCCGTAACAGTCATCTTTTCATTTCTGACTAATTAACATTAACATACGTGAGTATAATCTTCATTTTCATAAAAGAGAAAGGCTGGCCCTCGGTTTTAAAAACTATGCTCATTTTGATGTATGTTATTTATTTTATAATTTATTTCGACTATTCCTAGAAACTATCTTTTGTTATAGGGTGAAATCAGTAATTGTTTCGTAACTTATATTCTATTGTTGACTTATAAATTCTGTACTAATTGTAAACATTTGGAGGATAACTAACGGAATTATCTATTCTAATCTATTCAAAAACGTCTTAGTAAATCCCAATCTTAATTAATTCCAAAGTAATTAACAGTTTTGTCAAAAGTATAGTTGGCATAACAATATCTGTTAATTTCATCATTTAAACAAATAATTCGGCCTAACTCTTAAGTAGCAGAAACTATTAAAAGAAACGGTTAATTGAATGAGTTAGATTTTATTTGTAATTTCTATAAATTAAACATCGAACAATGTATAGTTTCAGTGCCTATTATTGTGAGAATATATAAGGGCCCGATTTTTGGTCCCGAGACAGACAGTCCATGGCCGAGTTTCTGACCAGGAACCTGTGCTGGTTAGAACGACAACAATGCATCACCTTAACCGTGAAATAAATGTTCCACAAATAAGCCGTGTGTTAAAGCAATGACAGTGTGTGTTCAGTTGATTTGAAAGACCGTAAAATATGTGGTTAGGTTTTTATTGCTTGTAGATGTTCAACAGAAAACTATTGTAGCAGTATGTGGCTGTTTGCCTGCAACCTATTAATGAGGCTTATCGAATGTTAAACAATAGTGCGATGGCCATATAACTGTGTGTTATTTGGGAGGGCGGGGGTTGTGAATAGTGAAAATAAAGAACTGTGAAACCGATATGTGCATCTGTCGACTACATCATTCACATAGGCAGTGCCAAGCTTCCCCCCCCCCCCCATATTTTCCAGACAGTATAGCAATGCAGTCGATACCGAGGACGAGCAACGAGGTAATAAAGCAGACGAGCGTCACACAGAACCCTCAACGATGAGACATTGCCATACACCACAGCATCATCAGCAGACAGCTGCAGATTGCTGCCAAACCTGTCCACCTGATTTTATTATGTGTATAGAAGATAATAGCTATCCTATCACACTTTCATGGTGTACTCCTGACGATACCCTTGTCTCTAATGAGTGCTCTCATCTTTTGAGGATGTCAGAATAGCTGCTACTCCATCAGCTTTTCTCTTGCTGGCATTTTGTCTTATCATTGACTTATTCTGCTCAGCCTCTGTCATTGTTGAGGAAGAACTTCAACTCTTTGTTAATACGGGACTGAAATATTATTCTTCAGCGCAAAAATGTTCGCTCCCTTGAGCTTGTGTTATGAGTTGCTGGCAATCTTGTGCAGCAGTGTGAGCCATTTGCCACTTACTACCAATGCGTTCCAAGGTCCATATCCTTAGGACTCAACCCACATGCATTGCTACAAGTCTTCCGACAGCAGTGTATGACTTCAAAATCAAACTCACTTAATCGCAATCCCGTCAGATAATTAATTGTACCTTCAAGGCAGCTAAGCCATATCAGACCTGTGTGATTTGTTATAACTTTATACTGTCACCTGTAAAAGTAGTAACATAAGTAAGTGATACCTTAGATCAAACTGAGCATCTCTCCTTCAGCAGTCAAAGAATTTTCATCCACTTCATTTAGCTCTTCAGTAGCATCACCTATCTACTGATTCAATGCACCCTAAGGTTGATAGGGTCATATGAATTGTTATTAATAATCCAGGGAACCAAGAACCGGGCCAGTTGTTAATAAAGCTCTTAATTGCACGAGAGTTTGTTAGTAATTAGAAATATAATGAAACTTCACTTCCTTTTTTAACAAATGGTAATGGATCTTGATATATCTGCAAATTTTAGCACAAAGTTTGAGCAGCTCTTTTCTCGTATTGGGTGTTGGGCATTGCTGTATGGCTTCTGCAAGCTGGGTGTTGCTTTGCTCACCAACCTGGGCAATAATACGGACCAAATACGGAAGTTCCTTTAATACAAAAGATACCTTTTAATTCAGCATTAGTCATACTGCTCTTAATCGACTAAGACATTTCATAAATGTACCAGAACTCTTGGACATCCTTAGCAAAGACTAAGGCCATACAGGTACACTGTACATTGTTTCAGTTTCATGCACCCTGTCTAAAATATGGTGAAGTGTCATTACGATACAGATTAATCTGAATGACGTACGCTGGTGCTGACAATGACTGAATGGAACTGTTAATGTCGTCTTGGGGCGATACTGTATTGCTGCTTCTTACTGGTGGAAGTCACTTGCGAATCCATGCTCATAAAATAACAGCGTTGCTCCAGGTTACCCTATGTCTCTGTGATGCTGGATATGTATCCATATTTGCAAGTGATTTGAATATTGATAGTAGAAACTAAATCTATAGGTGTTCCTTCCATCCGAACCATTTTTTGATAAAATTGTTACTGGTCCCCCAAGAGGTGGTTCTATCTTCTATAATCCCATCATGGATACATTGGTGAACATATTCCTCCATAACAAGTTGGAGAGAATGTAGGAATTTGGTATGGTTTTCTGTAATCAGTTGTTCATTGCCAGTAGGAATTGTATGCTGCATTAAGAGTGCATCTGGTAACAGTCCAGGATGGATAAACTATTCCACATATTCTTCTAATAATCTTTCCCCTCTCTCTGTCACATCCTTCCAGATGTGACACTTTCTCCTGCAGTGTTGCTAAATTAAAGGACTGCTCTAGTTAATAATGGTCTCCCATGGAACCCTTATTTAATTCTTTTTCCTTCAATAATTCCAAGGTAGCCATCAAAACACCATGTGGTAGTTCTACTTCTAGTGCACTAAAATTGTCCACACTGACAGAACCTACCCAACTTCTGCCAACCTCTCATACGTAGGATAAACTTGGTATATAATACACGACACTTTACCCAATTCTTCGTTTTCTGTCAATGCCTCAACCACACGCAGTATGAACTGGCAGGTATGCACGTACATCTACCCAGATTAGTTTCCCTGTACCTTTCAGTATCACATCCCACGAGTCGATTCTAAGATACATCCAACGCAATTTCCTGATATCTGGAGTGTTCCACGGCATAGTTCGACTTTCTTGCAGGAGAAGCGAGATGGAATTATGCCCCATCCAGTTCGGTATGCTCCGTTCTCGATCGATCTAGGAACGGTGATTAACAAGGCAATCCAACCCAAGTATGACAATGTAGCTTATGCACACCATAAGGAGTACTTCTATGCAAGTGCAGAAGCATTTCCCTCCCACTCAAAAGTCAAACAACAGGGCAAGTGAACACTATCCTCACCTACACGACAGAGCCTAAAACTAGGAATTTTCAAAGTATTCCCACAATTATTACAGACACATTCAGTTTCATACCTAGCAAAGATCTGCACATTATTCCCCTCCAGGCAGCCAGTTAAACGATAGTCACTGACTGCACGGTGGTAATATTGTTCCTTCTTCCGTTTAACGCCAGTGTGTGAGCTTTACCTCGTGATTACGTCCCTCGTATTTGCACGATTTTGTACCATCATTCCCATTCACACTGTGCACACCCGCTTACATTCATCCATTCAGGTTTTTAGTTTTCTCGAAAGAGTCCCGGATGACCACCTCTAAGACATACGATCTCAGTATTAGAAATCGCTTTCTTTTCCCAAGGCTTGGTCACTACTTGAATGTTAGTTGCCGCAGTCTCATTTAAACCTTTTGGAAATTCCATGCCCACTATGTGTGACATCTCAGCAGACAAACCCTGCGAAGTGCAACGAACGCCATTTGCTCTGCCTACTGCAAAATGGCTCTACTGGCACTGTCATCATTTGTCAATAGATGTGTATTAAAATTTATCTTCCTAATACGATCCTCAAAACATTACACTGGTCCTCCCTGTCTCTAAGTTATCCAGTTAACTTGTCCCGTCACAGTAATGTGACCAACTGTTCAAAAGCCAGATTACTCACCTTTCCCAGGGTGGAATGCTGCGAGATGTGAACGAGGTTCTGGGAGATTGGGAGATACCCGCAGGGACATGGGACCTGCCGACTCCAGTGCTATAGACAGTTGCGCTAGGTTTCTCGGTTGAGGATTCATGGCTCGAACAGCCTGATCAGGGTGGTTCCTGGGGCGGGGGGGATGAATATTTGAAGGGGTGGACATAGTCCTCAAGGATAGAGACATACTTGTGTTGATCAACTGTGACGAGAATAGGACAATTCGTTCCTGATTAGATCCTTCTGATAATTCTAGTAGGGGGTTGGACTTCTGACATTTCACACCGTACAGACGAATGGCCATCCTTTAGACCATAAAACGTGATTCACCTGAAAACGACACCTGTTGCCTCTCAGTGAGCGTCGAGTCGGCATACAGGCGCGCAAATCTCAGCCTTTGTCACCGATGAACAGGAGTCAGCAGGGGGTGTATGAACCACATACCTGCGGCAGAGGCCCATCCACAGCAACGTTTAGTGAACGGTCATTGAGGACGCAATGTCGGTACCCTCGGTTCATCTGAGCAGTAGGTTTTTCAGTACTTGTCTGTCTATTTGCCCATACACATCTCTGTCACCGTCGTTCACACCTGTCATCCATGGCCTGTGATGCACCAGAGTTGCCTCGGCACCAGTTACAGATAGCGGGATTTTGCCATGTGCAGTGTACTTTGACCATGGCGGCATGTGAACAGCTTACAAACTTAGCGGTTAAGGAAATGCTTCCAGCTTTGGCCCAAAAGCCAATGATCGAGCTCAGTTGGACATAAGATAGATGTCTCTAGTTCCACATTACGGCAACGAATCCACTGTTAACTTTTTCCACCTGACTCTCTTTATATACCCTTCACGGCTAGTCAGGTAAGTGCCATTTGTGAGTAGTTATTGTACGTTGACGTCGAACATAACCGGGGGTCACATTAACGTAGAAACTTAATAGGTTTTACTTCAACTGCAACAACTGGAAGAGGTGAAACTTCTAAATTTATTTGATTCTGAAACTGCTGAATGAAATGGACATAATGAACCTACTGTCTCTGTGCTATTTTATCATTTCAACACTCACCTACAGAATTTACCCTAACAAACAGAACTCAGACTTTTCCTATTCATTAATTACAATATCCAAGGATAACGCGATCTGACTGCTTTAAAATTGATAACCTGACTTCAAATAATTAATACAAAAGAATGGCTCTGAATTACTAGAAAATCCTAACAATAACCTATACATTTCATAAGTCACTTACCTCACAAAAATCTTCATTACACGAACTACTGCAATACAGCAAGCGCCAATACAGCCAGCTAAATAAAAGATTCTAACTACGTAAGACTCTAACTACTAATAGGCATGTGGTTAGCAAAGGAAAGATTTTGTTGCAAAGCAAACAATGTATTTACCTAAATAATGTGACAACCAGTTCAAAAATTATATAATCATCAGTAATGAATCTCCGTGTCGGATACAAATTCAGTCCGTCCGCTCGTGCTAATACTGCAAACTTCCAACACTGCTATAATTATTAACCTCTAACGTCCATCACTGCTGACTACTCACTCCCAACTTCCACAACTGCTCGCTGTTCACCTGCAACTTCGATCACTGCTGGCGATTCACCTCCAAGTGCGAGTCCAACCAGCCACAGAGTCTCCTACAGAGTGCACACAGCGCTGTCAGAGTTATTAATGCACAGCGCTACACAGCGCTGCCAACATACAAAAACACAAACAGGCTACTTACCATGTCATTTGGCCTTGTATAACGCTCCACTGTTACTTCCTGCATGTCCTGGTAGGATAGCACATTTCGAAACTGTTCATGACACAATATGTACTTCTCAGCATTCCCTGCTAATTTCAGCTGAGCCATAACTAACTACTGCTCCTCATTCCAGTTTCCTAATTTGGCAGCTCGATATGAATTATCCAAAAAACTAAAAACTATTGTCACCAGATTTACCTGAAGGTGGAGATCCTACTGAGATATTTCTGGCTTTTGGAACATGTGGAGATTTGATACAAATGACTGTTCCTTTCTTTTCTCTCTTAGCCTCTTAATTTCCTCTGTAAACCCACATTGTAAGCTCGTTCTTGAGCCAACTGATCCAGCAAGTGATGCATTGCTCCTTGAGCGGACACGTCTGTACTGACTGCCATTTCGCTAACCCTACCAGGAGATTAGGAAGGAGAAAATAAGAAAATACAAGAAACAACTATATATCCCATAGTGAAAAAAACTTAGTCGGCCCTCTTTGTCACAGTTTAGTTGAACGCCAGTGCAGTATTGCCACTGTCGCCATTGCTGTCCCCGCCAGTCCCTAATTCTCAGCTCAAGCAGCTTCTCTGACACGACTTGTGTAGGTAGGTGTCATTCGAGTCGAGGTGGAGAAGAGGAACAGAAGACGTCGGTAGCCAGCGGTTGACGGAACAGTTTATTGGTTTTTGTCGCGCGTGTTAGCTGCGCGGTCTGAGCAGCCTTGACACGATTCTCGTGGCTCCCCCCGTCGGAGGTTCGAGTCTTCCCTAGGGCATCGATGTGTGTGTTATCCTTAGCGTATGTTAGTTTAAGTTAGGTTAAGTAGCGTGTAGGTCTAGGGACCGATGACCCCAGCTGTTTGGTCCCATAGGAACTTACCTGAAATTTCCTATTTTTTTAATTGATTTTCAAGCGAGACAGACACAGAAAATACTTTCTCACGAGAGGCATGTGATGGGCCTCAGGCCGGACCAGCTGGTGTAGAGACGACCGCCTCAGTGGTTTCAGTGGTTTTTGAGCATACGATTCTTCAGCGCGTTCCAAACTGGCTCCTAACTCTGTGCCAGGAGACAGCCAACAGTTATGTGCTGTATTTTGTGTTCTTACGTGAAATGGTTTGGCAAGAGTGCCTTTACGTAGCTGTGGAAAATTACCATCGTGAAAATATTCATAAACTAATTCAGTATATAATGAAGTTATGAGGAAACAAATTTGCTTACATATTTGGTGTCTATTCTTTCAGATCTGTCTAAAAAGTCAGACACCATTTTCATTCTGCAGGCATTATCGTTCAAGGCGAAAAGGAATTAAATACATTAGAGGCCAGTGGGCACTGATTTATATTAATGGCGTAAGTTGAAAATGTGTGCTGGACCATTATTCCAACCCGGATATTCTGCTTACTAGGCAGATGGTGGCGTACCAGATTAATCTATGCGGTTGTAGCGACCAGTGCGTCCATTTGGCGTAGTAGTCGGCGCATCTTCTTGGTGAGCAGGACACGCAGCTTTGAATCCTGATTCGGCACAAGTGTTCAATTTGCCCATTGACATAAATCCATGCCCATTGACATCTCATGTCTCTAATCCATCGTGTGTCAAATTTGCTCATATGATTATATTTAATCAAAACCAGTTCAACATTTAGTTTCAACAAAATTAACAACATTGAAAACTTCTTTTTGTAAGAAGTATAATTTTTAAATATTTACTTTGATATATATTTCGTAGGAACTGTAGACTACCTGAGGACTGAAATCTATCTACTGACAGAAGAAGGTTATTAGAATTGTCTACAATTGTGGGGCTATTATTCACTTCATTAATTACCTTTATCGTTTCCCGTGTCCTACTTCTACTGAGTTCCAAATAATTCTTACTTTGTTCAATTTTGGCAAACATTTTCGGAATACAGTGATCTATAGATTATTATATTTTGACTAAAGTTCAGTCTTGATCACACCATTTATGTTTCAATGACATAGGTAACCTGTTTCGGTTATTTTTACATAACCATCATCAGACCCATGGCTCCCTTAGGATGGTAGGCGGAGCTCTCTTCAGCTGCTACGAAGTAACCGAAACCGGTTACCTACACTCCTGGAAATGGAAAAAAGAACACATTGACACTGGTGAGTCAGACCCACCATACTTGCTCCGGACACTGCGAGAGGGCTGTACAAGCAATGATCACACGCACGGCACAGCGGACACACCAGGAACCGCGGTGTTGGCCGTCGAATGGCGCTAGCTGCGCAGCATTTGTGCACCGCCGCCGTCAGTGTCAGCCAGTTTGCCGTGGCATACGGAGCTCCATCGCAGTCTTTAACACTGGTAGCATGCCGCGACAGCGTGGACGTGAACCGTATGTGCAGTTGACGGACTTTGAGCGAGGGCGTATAGTGGGCATGCGGGAGGCCGGGTGGACGTACCGCCGAATTGCTCAACACGTGGGGCGTGAGGTCTCTACAGTACATCGATGTTGTCGCCAGTGGTCGGCGGAAGGTGCACGTGCCCGTCGACCTGGGACCGGACCGCAGCGACGCACGGATGCACGCCAAGACCGTAGGATCCTACGCAGTGCCGTAGGGGACCGCACCGCCACTTCCCAGCAAATTAGGGACACTGTTGCTCCTGGGGTATCGGCGAGGACCATTCGCAACCGTCTCCATGAAGCTGGGCTACGGTCCCGCACACCGTTAGGCCGTCATCCGCTCACGCCCCAACATCGTGCAGCCCGCCTCCAGTGATGTCGCGACAGGCGTGAATGGAGGGACGAATGGAGACGTGTCGTCTTCAGCGATGAGAGTCGCTTCTGCCTTGGTGCCAATGATGGTCGTATGCGTGTTTGGCGCCGTGCAGGTGAGCGCCACAATCAGGACTGCATACGACCGAGGCACACAGGGCCAACACCCGGCATCATGGTGTGGGGAGCGATCTCCTACACTGGCCGTACACCACTGGTGATCGTCGAGGGGACACTGAATAGTGCACGGCACATCCAAACCGTCATCGAACCCATCGTTCTACCATTCCTAGACCGGCAAGGGAACTTGCTGTTCCAACAGGACAATGCACGTCCGCATGTATCCCGTGCCACCCAACGTGCTCTAGAAGGTGTAAGTCAACTACCCTGGCCAGCAAGATCTCCGGATCTGTCCCCCACTGAGCATGTTTGGGACTGGATGAAGCGTCGTCTCACGCGGTCTGCACGTCCAGCACTAACGCTGGTCCAACTGAGGCGCCAGGTGGAAATGGCATGGCAAGCCGTTCCACAGGACTACATCCAGCATCTCTACGATCGTCTCCATGGGAGAATAGCAGCCTGCATTGCTGCGAAAGGTGGATATACACTGTACTAGTGCCGACATTGTGCATGCTCTGTTGCCTGTGTCTATGTGCCTGTGGTTCTGTCAGTGTGATCATGTGATGTATCTGACCCCAGGAATGTGTCAATAAAGTTTCCCCTTCCTGGGACAATGAATTCACGGTGTTGTTATTTCAACTTCCAGGAGTGTATATCTCCGGCAAACAGCAACAAACCATAATAGAACGTCCACCGTGTTTAACCGTAGGTATAACACCCTGCTGGGCTACTCTTTCCCTTACAAACCGGCGAACAAATGTTCTCTTCCTGGTTCCAAAAATCACGAACTTCGTTTCATCGGTGAATAACACCTTCTTCCACTCTTCCGATGTCCAATTACGTGGTTTTCTAGATCATTCGGGTCTCTTCTGTTTATTTATGGGCCTTAGAAGGGGTTTTCTAACTGTGACACATCCTTTCAGGTCGGCTTCAGTCAGTCTGCTTTTTACTGTTGCAACAGATGCTGTTGTCGTGTTTATTTCTACCAGTTCTGCACGAATTTGGGGAGCTATTTTGAATCTGTTTTTCTTACTGGTAATTCTGATATATTTATCATCACTTTTAGTTATTTTACGAGGTCGTCCTGGTCGTGGTATACCTTTATTGCTACCAATTGTCTTCTGGCGGTGAAGAGTGTATTACACTCCGCCCTATAGACACAGTACAGTGTTCCGAAATTTGGTGAATAGATAAACCTCCTTGGCAAAGTGCTACAATTGCAGTACGTTTTTCTATGGATATCTAATGAATTCACGGTGTTCTTATTTCAATTTACAGGAGTGTATATCATTCAAACATAAATGGTGTGATCAAGACTGAGCTTTAGTCAAAATAAAAAAAATCTCACTTTGCTACTGGGGATACTTACTTTTTTTTGGACTTGAAATTACGTATACGAGGTCTGTTCAAAAAACTAGCGAACAGACGGCCGGGGTGGCCGAGCGGTTCTAGGCGCTTCAGTCTGGAACCGCGCGACCGCTACGGTCGCAGGTTCGAATCCTGCCTCGGGCATGGATGTGTGTGATGTCCTTAGGTTAGTTAGGTTTAAGTAGTTCTAACTTCTAGGGGACTGATAACCTCAGAAGTTAAGTCCCATAGTGCTCAGAGCCATTTAAGCCAACTAGCGAGCATTCGTAACTTTGCACCAATGGTGGGTTGGAACGATATGTGATTGGCATCTCTGCACACGCCCGTGTTTAACGTGTAACTGCAGGACGTTTCATTGTTGTATGACCTTTAGTTATAGTTCAGTGCTGTACTGAGTAGAACGTTGTGTCACAGTTCGCGAATTTCGAAATGGCAGAGTTAGAGGAGCAAAACCTCTGCATAAAATATTGTGTCAATCTCAGGGTAACCTTTACAGACTCACCAAATGACGCAGGAAGCCTACAGTGATGAGTGCTTAAACTGTAATCCGTCTCACGAATGGTTCACGCGGCTTAAAAGTGGATGAACGGAAGTTAAGGCGCCCTCGTTCAGGACCCCCTTCGACATCTACTGACGACGCCCCTGTCTGGAACATCAACAAAACTGTGCGTGCCTGTCGAAGCCTGACTGTCCGAGAGATTACTGAAGAATGTAACATATCAGTCGGATCATGTCATGAAATCATGACACAGCACGTTGAAACGCATCGTATTGGTGCCACGTTCGTCCCACTGGTTGTCCCGGTTGGTGCGTGACTGCCGCACGAAAAAATCACTCTGCTGCCTCATCCTCCATACCTGGCTACTTCCAACTTTTTTTTTTATTTCCGAAGTTGAAAACCCCCTTTAAATGACGAAGATTTGCACCCATAGATGATCTGAGAGAAAATTTGCAGACAGCACTTTGCGGGATCCAGTAAGAGGCGTACCAAGACTGCTTCCGGAAGTGGAAACGGCGATGGGACCGGTGTATGAATTGTGGAGGAGAGTGTTTCGAAGGAGACCATGCACAATGAGTAATGGATAAGCGCAGAATTTTTTGAACCAACCTTGTATTTTGGTGCTCTGATGGCTTTAACTTTACACATTTTACCGTTGTGCTTATAAGTTTCAAACTTTTCTGGCTTTTTTGCTTTCTTGTTTAGTATAAGTTTTATTACTTACAGTACATATTAGTGTATCATTACATGGATTCTTGCTGTTGTGCTAGTGGAGTTGTTCTACCTCCGTTGCTAAGAATAGTTGTTGACACACCACACACATATACGCCATGTTGTTAGGTCCAGTTTTCACTACTTTAGCCCACTGTAGAGTGCATTCGTAAGATACCTATGGCCAAAAGCTACCTCTGTGAGTGTGTCCATGTGTGTGTGTGTGAGAGAGAGAGATATGCAACACGTGTTTCTGCGATGAAGGAGGCACGTCAGCCACCTGTACTAACTACAAATGTGGCGATGACGGCTTAATAGGTGAGCTACATGTATATGTGTACGAGCCCACGTTCGCCCAGAGTCGGCCCATCCTTGGGCCACATGTACATGGCACCTCTCATGTCGCCCATCTCACAGTCATTTCGATGTTCCATACGATTGTAACATGTCTTTGTGTTGACCGCCGTTGAAAAGAAATTTTGCTCAAGAAAACAAGCTGGCCAATGTGGCCGAGCGGTTCTAGGAGCTTCAGTCTGGAACCGCGCGACCGCTACGGTCGCAGGTTCGTATTCTCCCTCGGGCATGGATGTATGTGATGTCCTTAGGTTAGTTAGGTTTAAGTGGTTCTAAGTTCTACGGGACTGACGACCTCAGGTGTTAAGTCCCATAGTGCTCAGAGCCAAGAATACAAACGATGTCAGCACAGAGGTAAATAACACTGTGGTAATATGAATGTATCAAAATCGACGTTTGATATTTTCGGCATATAATAGATTCTTATCTGGGAAAGAGATCATTATTTCGATACAGGAGTTAGGTTAGGTTAGGGTAATGTTTAACGTCCCGTCGACAACGAGGCCATTAGAGACGGAGCGCAAGCTCGGGTTAGGGAAGGATTGGGAAGGAAATCGGCCGTGCCCTTTCAAAGGAACCATCCCGGCGTTTGCCTGAAACAATTTAGGGAAATCACGGAAAACCTAAATCAGGATGGCTGGAGACGGGATTGAACAGTCGTCCTCCCGAATGCGAGTCGATACAGGAGTATTTCATTATATAAATCCCGTCTCAGTTCTGTCATTGTTGGTTTCCACACGATTTATGTAGGAATATAATTTTTATAAAAATTTAAAAGTTCCCGTTTTGGTTTTTTTTAATTACAGAAAAGTTGTGATTCTTCAGTTTCTCCCGGCGTATTTGTTACTCCCACAGACCACGGGTATACTGCCGGTTCATAGTGTCCAAGGGGCACAATATTTCGGCGATCAGACATGTCGCCATCGTCAGGTGCGCTGACGAACTGAGCTCCTGAGGGCGGGCGGCCGATTTAAATCCCCTCCCCCCGCGGGCCGCTCTCTTCGCCGTCCGCGCCCGCGCGCCGGCGGTCGCGAAGACGTGGGCGTCGGAATCTGTCGTAGCGTCGATGTGCTTGCTACGTCCGCCCTGGTCGCCAGTTCGTACTTCTTACTGAGAGTCTTCTTAATTACATCCAATGCCGGGTCCCAAGCCTTGCTGAGCGTACCAAGATCCTGGCTCAGTCCTCTAAATATTGGGACAGTGTTATAAGGGACACTATCGAAATTCGCACTAGGGAAGATCTTATTAACCGCGATTGCGGCTACAATCTCAGCAAGGCCTTGACCCGGCATTGAATGTAATTAAGAAGACTCTCAGCAAGAATTACGAACTGGCGACCAGGGCGGACGTAGCAAGCACATCGACGCTACGACAGATTCCGACGCCCACGTATTCGCGACCGCCGCCGCGCGGGCGCGGACGGCGAAGAGAGCGGCCCGCGGGGGGAGGGGATTTAAATCGACCGCCCGCCCTCAGGAGCTCCGGATCCTCTATGATCTCATTTCTTTCCCCCATCTGCTCCTATTCCTCGAACATATCCGCATCCTCTACACCTCCCGCCGTCTTGAACCCCCTCACCCCCCTGGTTGCTCCTCTCCTCTCCTATCCCCGCCACCTGCCACGTCTTCACCATTGTGTCCCCCCTACTCTCCATCTCTACACCCTACATCTCCTTTCCTAAGGTGGCTTCCATCAGCTCCCCCTCCCGGATGATGCCCTCTCTCCCTCCATTTATCCTTCCTATCAACTCTGATCCTCACCCCCCCTCCTTTCCTCCGTCCTTTCCCTGGGCTCCCTCTTCCTCCCCCCTTCCATCCTGTGTTTTCTCCCCGCCTATCATCTCCTTTCTCCCCCCCTGAGCCCTTTTGTATTCCCCTCCTCCGCCTTCCCCACTCCCCCCCTCTTATGTATCCTCATCTTCAATTGGCTCCTTTCCCCCCTCCCCCTTCACTTTTCCTCTCCTTCCCCCCCCCCCCCCTTTTTCCCGTCATCTGACCAGTTTCCCCCCCACCTGCTCTCGGGTGTGGTATGTCATATTTGTGCCATTTTTTTAGTGCAGTGTTTAAGTGAGTGTTCAGTGTTGTGCGTCTTTCCACAGTGTTGCGAACAGAAATCTTGCTGTCGCTTGGTGTGCATTTTATCTCTCTTGCGAACAGAACCCAGACTGTCGCCGTGTTTTTTAATTGTCTGTCTCTTATTTTTTCTGCTTCCTGTGTATTTTATTAGCATCATCCACCCTGTGTTTTTATGTTTTAAGCTCCAGTATTTTCTGCCATTTTACCTTTAAGTCACCGATTTTATCGCCAACTGTTATTATTTTTTTATTATCTTCCTCTTTTTAAAACAAATTCTGTAGGCTGAAGAGCGGCGTAATAAGCTGCTGCCAGCCCGCCCCCTTTAGGGGGAATCGAAACCCAATAAAGGAAAAAAAAGAAAAAAAATCAGGAGCTCAGTTCTTCAGCGCACCTGACGATGGCGACATGTCTGATCGCCGAAATATTGTGCCCGTTGGACTCTATGATCCGGCAGTATACCTGTGGACTGTTCGAGCTACAGGAAAGTAGCTTAGCTGGTAAGTTACGCTAAGCCAATATTAATGCAGGTAGCATGAGGAAGTGATTCATATACATGAACAGGTAGAAATTGGTGCAAGTTGTGTAGTTACACAGAGAAATAATGACATGTATAAGTCAGACTAACGTGAAGAGGTCATGACATAGTCACCAGATTAAAAAAACCACAAAAACATTTGACGGTATATTAGAGGAAAGAAATGTGTACAGAAAATGGCAGCCCAATACAGCGTTCTTAATCAAGTCTCATATATTTGTTTTGTAAATAAAACCGCCTTTTCCTGCAGCAACTGTAATTTATTTCTCCCAGAAGGCATTTGCAGTGGGATAGTTCGTTGGCATTTACGTTTCCTCTCATCTTGTTTGGAGGTCGCACTACCACTTTATTACCGAAACACACACACATTTTTATATTGCGAACTTTTTGTGGTGCAGTATTACTCTTGTGGCACTAGTTATAGATATTTGTTCGAAAACTGGACGTAAATATTGTGAGTCCATTATGTGGCCTCAGGCCCCACCTCCATGATCGCTCGACGATATGTATGTGCCTCACATGTTGTGAATCCCGCTCCAGCCGTAAGTGAAATGCAAGTATGAACTGCTGAACTTCAACTAGCCATGTCTCTGCTGACACTGGTTTCGAGACATATCATTATTGGAACTTTTTGTAGTATTCAACTTAACTACCTGCTTTTATTAAGCACCCTATATATCGGGGAGACGCAACAATGCTTTCGACTTATGGGCAATACATTATCGACGCATGAACTTTGATATTATTTCCGAAATAAGTCGTCATTTCCGCTGTACCCACGCGTCATTGCCATCTCTACGACACAATGATCTGGCACCAGCCAGACATCAGTTTTAGATAATGTCCGTTGACTAGTGATTACGCACCCTAAACGCCGATTATGTTACTGGCACCTTGAGGAAGCCGTTTCACTTGTTATCTTTAATTTCTGGTTTCACTGAAAACTGGCGACGCATATCGAATCCTATTGACATTATTTGTATATGTCTGTTTAACTGATTCAGTTTGACGATGAGGCAGTTGAAGCTAATTTAAACATTTGTACAAAGTATTGTTTACTGCTTCTCTTATTAATTCTGTAGAGTTCAGACAGAGACAATTACATTGGTTTTTCTTTCATATGTTTACGTTTGCAAAATTTCCATTCTTCCACACCTCGGAAATTCCGCGGAGCCCCATGAAGTACTATTTGTAGACATAGCATGAATCTACGTGCTGCTGTGTGGTGTGTGGCACGCAATAGACATTGAACAATATTCTTCACATATATACAGAAAGAACGTTTGTCAGCAGATACGGAATAATTCTGTGAGTTGCTGCACTATTAACATAGCTTATGGATTGGCAGCCTTCGTTTGATAGGGAGTTTGGATCAAACTCCTAATTACTTTGCTGTCAATAATTAAGACCCTGTATTTATCTTATTCCTTTGGGAATGATTACAAGGTGTTTAGAGTTAGAGTGATATTTTGTACACTGTTTTCAGCTGATTCTTACTAAATCTCTGCTATAATCTGCTAAGCAATGAAATAGGAAGAGAAATCAGTTTTAAATATGGTCGACATCCTTTTCGTTCTTTAATGAATATTATCTATCAATCTGAGGTTAATAAAAATAATATTCACCTTGCACCAACCTCCCTGGATCAGCTTTAAGTACTTCAGTTTACGCCAAGAAGAAGAACCATCCCAACACCCAATTCTACAACTCTGTATCGCACAACCTACATGTAACGGTAAGCGGTGATCTAGCAGGACTTCGGGACTTAATTTCGGCACAGACCTACCTTCTGGTACCGCGTCCCTGAAGTCCAACCGCGGAAGCTGAACCTTTGTTGCCTATGGTGCGGTTTGGGCTACGCTGCGCTCCCATGTGTGCACGTAACTAAACACATAACTTCAGTAACACTCGTAAATGGACTGGTACACTATTAAAAAAAGAACGAACTAATCTGGTAAAATCAACAGTATTATACAGTCCCTTTGTCCTCCAGTTAAGTTTATACTAATAACTGACTATATTTTTTCAAAGTTGACCATAGCAGTCATCAGAATTCACAGAGCTCTTGTCAGACTGGAACTAAATCCGCTGACAAAAGAATTCCACGATACCGTATTCAGCTACTCGCACATAACTTAACGATCACTTAACTGCTCTACCACGCGGGAGTTAGACGCTACCAGGATACTTTCGGAATCCGCCGACAGTAAAAAACACAATTTCTGCAAAACATAAAGTACGCCAACCCCCGTCTCTCGACAAGACGGCTATCACGACATTCTAGACAGCGATTCCGTGATGACGCTACAAACTTCTGGGTATGATGGAGAGGAGTAAACATATCAATTTCAGGTTAGGGACCGAGGTCCAGAAACGACAAAGTCGAAAGCTATAATCGAAAATCGTTCTCATACATCTGACAGTGGACCTCTTCTACTGTGAGCTCTTTGCTTTTCGTATTTCCGGAGGAGGTAAAAATATCTGGTGAATATGGACTCTAAAGTGCATACCTTCATAGCTATGAGCACTTGTTCAGTAAAAGGGCTTAAGTAGCAAAGGCGAACAAGAGCTAATACACTAAAGCGCCAAAGAAACTGTTATAGGCATGCGTAGTCAAATATGTATATAAACGGGCAGAATATGGCGCTGCGGCCTGTACTACCATTTCACGAGTGTACCGTGAATATCAGGAATCCGGCAAAACATCAAATCTCCGACATCGCTGTGGCCGGAAAAAGATCCTCCAAGAACGTACGGTCAAGGGCATCTCATCACGGTTCACGCGGCTCTCCTCGTCGGAGGTTGAGTCGTCCCTCAGGCATGGGTGTGTGTATTGTCTTTAACGTAAGTTAGTTTAAGTTAAATTAAGTAGTGCGTAAGCCTAGGGACCGATGACCTCAGCAGTTTGGTCCCATAGACCTTACAACAAATTTCCATATTCCAAGAACGGGATCCACGACGACTGAACAGAATTGTTCAACGTGACAGGAGAGCAACCCTTCCGCAAATTGCTGCAGATTTCAGTGCTGGGTAACCAACAAGTGTCGGCGTGCGAACCATTCAACGAAACATCATCGATATGGACTTCCGGTGCCGAAGGTCCAGTCGTGTACCTTTGATGACCGCACGACACAAGGCTTTACGCTTCGTTTGGGCCCGTCGTCACCGAAATTGGACTGTTGATGACTGGAAACATTTTGCCTGGTCAGACGAGTATCGTTTAAAATTTTATCGAGAGGATGGACGTGTACGGTTATGGAGACAACCTCATGAATTCATCGACCTGCATGTCAGCGGGGGACTGTTCAAGCAGGTGGAGGCTCTGTAATGGTGTGGGGCGAGTGCAGTTGGAATGATATTGAACCTCTAATACGTCTAGATACGACTCTGACAGGTGACACGTACGTAGGCATCCTGTCTGAACACCTGCTTCCATTCATGTCCGTTGTGCATTCCGACGGGCTTTTGAGCATTTCCAGCAGGATAATGCGACTTTCCACATCGTCCAGAATCACTACAGAGTGGCTCAAGGAACACTCTTCACAGTTTAAACACTTCCGCTGGCCACAAAACTCACCACACATGAACGTTATTGAGCATATCTGAGGTGCCTTGCATATCTGGGTTGCTGTGCTGTTCAGAAGAGATCTCCACTCCTTCGCACTTTTACGCATTTATGGACAGCTCTGCAGGATTCATGATGTCAGGTCCTTCCAGCACTACGTCAGACATTAGTCGATTCCATGCCACGTCGTGTTGCGGCACTTCTGTGCGTTCGCGGGGGCCACTACAAGATATTAGGCAGGTTTATGAGTTTCTTTGCGTCCACAGCGTAGCTCTGAAGCTGTGCACTTAGAGCCCATGTTTACTACACACCCTACCTTTTTTTGGTCCTTACTGTTTCCTCCAAAAAAAAAAAAAGAAGAAATAGAAAGCTAAGAGCTCGCAGTAGCAGAACACTGTCACAGATATCGGAACGATTTCCCTTCTAATTTTCGACTCCGTCGTTTCTGGACCGCGGCCCCTAACGTCGAATTGATATGTTTACCCTTTTCCATCGTTTCTGAAAGTTTGTTACATGAGCGAAGAAACATCCTGTATAGGAACACTGAGTCGTAACACAGCTGAACAACTGGCCTCGCCGAAATCTGGTTGAGTGGTGACGTATGATGTGTCATATGCTTTGTTCAGTTAAACTGCCTCCGTCTCAATCTGTAGATAATGTCGCTAGCAAAATTATACATCGAAAGCCCAGTGAAACGGACTGGCTACATGCTTATAACCAAGGTTATCTCGACTTCAGTGAAGCTCCGACACGTTCTCCTTTGCACAATGGTCTGTCGGTAATACCTGTAACTTCTGACTCCGCTGTGACGTCAGAAAGGCCGATCTGTCACTTATCTACTATAGTTGTAGTCTGCTACGTTGGTTCCTCCTGTGGAAATCTATGGGGACACACACTGAAATAATTTCCGCTCTTTGTTTGCATGAAGTAATTAGTGCTTTCGACAGGGCATCTCAAACTGATTCTATTTTTCTAGATCTACTAAAGAGGCTGCCTACACTACATTAATCCTCCCTCTTCTGGAGAACTGCTGCGCAATGTGGCATCTTTATCACACAGGATTGAAGGAGGACATGGAAAAATTCCAAAGAATGGTAGCTTGAATTGGATTACCGTGAATTAGGAGTGACACTGTCACCAATATGTTAAGGGACTTTGGGAGGGAATCATTAAAACGAAGTCTTTGTCGTTACGGTGAGATCTTTTCACAAAATTTCAATCACCAACTTTCTTCTCTGAATGGAAAAGTACTGTTTTGACGCCAACCTGCATAGAGACAAATAATCATCTTAATAAAATAAAAGAGAGCTCGTATGGGAAGATGTAAATGTTAATTCTTCCCACGTGTGGTTAGAGATTGAAACGGTAGAGAAATAGTCTGAAAGTGGTTTGATGAACTATGTACCAGGGACTAAAGTGTGAATTACTGAGTAGTCAAACGTATCTAAAACTTCCATGAGTTTTCAATAACAATTAGATGAACTCCTCTGTTATTTATCCACCATATTGATGATTTACACTGTCACCTATTTTCTCTTACCCCAAGTATGTTTCTACACTTTACAGCTTATAATTCTAGTATTTTTATTTCTTTTACATGGACTGGAAAATTTTTAGAAGTCGCTACTGATTTTATGAAAACGTGAACTGGCCATGAACAGTATGAGTTTCCTTGCCATATAAAACATATTTAATCTACACTTGATTCTAATACATCAAATTGCAATAAGACCACCTCTTCATGTGATATATGCACTCTTTTCGATGTTATTTTGTCACACTACCAAACACTTCGGCTCTGACTTCACCACACAGTTTCAGGTGCTAGTGCTAATATGGTAACCGAAAAGACATGGGGAGAGCAGATCTGATTCTCCACCTGCGCGGTCATCATCGCCCGCTCCTCCTAGAGGTTAAACTCTGGGCATGGGAGAAAGGAGGGTGCTGCTCAACGTTGCATCTGTGATGATGTCGCGTCCTTCCACCGTTCACTCCAACCCCTACTGTGAAGCTCTCAGCTACGAAATAGGTTCACAAATATCATAATATTGGCCTGACAATGGTGCCAGATGTCCTGCAACTGCCTGTTACAGCATAAAAAGACAGTTTTCGACCTAGACCATGGTTACTTTGTAATATTAAATTTTTCTATATACAATAATGGAAAAAAATCAACACCCTCAAAGATAAGGTCGTTTTATTCACAAGTGTCAGATCACATCGTCATTTTGGGGTATTTCATAATAATTTCAGCCCAAATGACCTACATATTTCACAGTAGTGGGTGTCTGAACAGTCATACCAGTAGACAGCATACCTCCTCTGGTGCCAACGCATGTTTGCGTCCTCGGTTGCAAATGGTCATAAAGGTGAATTATGACATTCAGCGATTGATCGTCCTACGCGTTGTTGCAATTCGGCATCGTTTTATGCAGGCTCTGGAGATTGAGTTCCTACTCCATCGTGTCCAGCGTGTGCCCACTTGATGATGAATGTGGCGATCGTACTGTCCAGGGCAGTTGTTGTAAGCCACGAAGATCATGTTGCGTTTCAACAGCCGTATGTGGATATGCATCTCCCTGCTGGAAAAGCATATCACCTTCTTGTCTATGAAATTGCAGTAGAATGGGATATAACAGCCTGTACAAAGTTGTGGCATCGGTTACTTCGCCCTTACGGAAACAGCAAATGCGACTGGAAGTTGTAAATGGTAGCCCCATATCATGTAGCTGGGTTTCGGATCTATGGGTCGCGGACAAGTGCACTCTGGAACAGGCTCCTCACCATGTCCCCTCATACACAGATAGAACGTACAGTCATCACTGAGGACAAGAAAGCGTCATTCCACTCTCCGGTCAATTCCCTCACGACACCGGTGTAGCCACACCTGGCATGTCATGGGGAGAACGGTAGCCTGGACAGAGTCACACATAGTCTTAATCCTACTCCAATCAGACTGTTGTCAGTGATTCCTAATGATACAGCAGTTGTAACATGGGGCTGTCTTTCGTCTCGCAAAATGAGTCGATCTTGATGTGGATTTGTACTATGCGGACATTCAGAAGGTCTACATGTGTGCGAATGTTCTACTGACATCTGTTGCCAGCAGTGACACACCACCGGTACATTGTGCACAAAAATATGTCCATCCAGTTTCCCGTAGGCCCCGTTGAAATGGCTGAAGCAGTTCAAAAGGAGTATGCGCTCGTCCATGGGCAATGTTTGTGCCCTAGAATGAATGTTCACCTCTAGATTCAATATAGTTACTGCCTGAAGGGTGAAAACGGAGGGTGCACAGACAGGCCTCGTGGGCGCCAGCTGATCGCCGATGATGTTGACAAGTGAGTCACTAACACTATAACCTCTCAGTGTGCACATATTGTACTTTAGTGCCACTGAACACAGGCCTTGAGGCTGTTGCGTTAGCTTTTTTTCTTCATTGTGCTTTCGCAAAGTCATTGCTCTTCATTGGGAACTCGCTGAAAGTGTACAGTTTACTCATCATGG